>NC_090941.1:33912500-35162500 GCF_040938575.1 Ambystoma mexicanum
AGAATAGCCCAACTTCTATTCAAGAGGAATGTAACCTTTAACACCACCATTATCTTCCCCATAAAACTGTTAGCAGGCCTCAAGTTCTTGCAAGCAGCCAGGCCCCGTGCCTGGCTCCCAGAGCATGCACAGATCAAACGCACCCGCATTTAGGAGCACCCATAGTTACTTCTAGCTGTTCTTTCTATATAACATGGGTGTTTGCGGCCTAGAAAATAAGAAGTGTGTGTGCTCTCCTCTGTTCTGTTGGTCATTGCTTGAACACACAGACACAGTTCAGGAAGGCCTCAAAAAGCATTTGTCTAAGATACCAATTAGCCTCTTCATGAAAGCCTTTTCATGGGCAATTACCCTCCTAGACTATTATTCTTAATGTGAATCTCTGCTTTGACCTGGTGAGCCCATCATGTGTTATTTCATAATCGTATCTCTAATTGTATTCTCTCACACTACACTGGCTAATTTACCAATTCACTTGAACCAAAGAGAGACGCGTGCTCTATCTTCTCACCTTTTGCCAGTGCTATATGGCTCAGGGTGGTTGGAATCTGTCCATCCCTCCTTGTCAGCAGCACACATTCTGTTCCTGGCTATAAGACCACTGTATGTCAGCGTGGCTTTATCAGAACACCCTCTGGCTATCAGCACGAAGGGGGCCAATATGATTATCAGGTTAGTAGCCCCAACAACTCCCCAATCATCACAATAAGGGAAGCTGCTTCCATGAAAGGTCTGTTGAACAGTAAGGGAAGGTCTTTTCCCTTCTTTTGATTACATCTGCTTCTGTTCAACACACTAAAACTATATATTCATCCAAAGTATCTCTTTCACTCACTATTTTCATTTACCTTCATGTTTCAAGTTAAATCTATACTTTTTTACTGTTCACTCTTCCGTGTCCAGCTCTCCTTGAACCCATTTCCTTTTCACCCCACAGACCATAAACTGGATGCCACCCTGGGTGGAGTCACAATTCCCTCTACAGGGAGAATGCTCAGTGCTTTAAGGCTGTGGGGTATGAGTGCAGTATAAACGACAAATAACATAATGCTTCCCCCATTCATTCACCAGGCACCTTCTTTGGACTACAAGAGTATTTGTCAGTACAATGATATGGAGGGTAAATGCTCATCCAGATCAAGCGCACCATTAGGCATAGTCAAATTAATGTGTATTGAAAAATGTAACTACAGGTACTTATGCATGTAATTACTTAAGGATGAATCTCAATAAATTCAAAATTGATTGTGCAATTAACAGGGATCTGTTTTTTTAGGTTGTTTTTCAACATCCCTCTTTCAAAACTGCTATTACGAACATTAAGCAGAACGTCTTCACCCATTCTTGACCCCTAACTCTTATGTTGCATAGACATAATGACATTTGGGCACTACACAGTGCTATCTTGGCCTGTCTCTATCTCCTTGTCCTCTTGTGCTCCAGTGGCAAGACTCATGTCTCTGTATGTCAGTCTGTCTCTAACCTCAAGCTAAAAGCAGCGTCGTTGTTCAGCAAATCGTCCTCGTGCCTCTATGTCACAATGTTCACAAATCACTGCCCCTTCATCCTCTTTTGTCACGTGGAACCTGGACAACCGTCATATCCTCTCTGTCCTCTTTGTCACGGTTGTTTCTCCCACATCTCCTGCCTCTATGGTGCCAAATGTAGACACGCATTCAACACCCATTCCTCATTGTCTTTGCTACTCTGCCTTGGACCTCATCTATAATTGCAAAATAAGTTACCACACACTTTCCTATTCAGACTTCTTCCTTTCAGGCTGCAAGACAATATTAAGCTCTGCTGTTCAGCTATTTTGTATTCAGGCCACTCAACAGTATTGACCTTAGCCCTTTTATCTGTGGGCCAACATGGTTCACCATCTATGTCACAGAGTATGTTTGTCTTCAGACAGCAAGGCAAAACTGTCTTTACCAATCTTCCCTTTTAGTCACAAGGTACCAATACCACAGCTACAGTCCCAGACGTGTGCTCAGGCCACAAGGAACAATGATATTCTCCACGATGTTCTCTTCACAAGCAGGCCACAGACCATCACCATTCACAAATAGAACCTGCTCATGTCATCATCTTTGTATCTCTGCAGGGTATTACAATGCAAAAGGCAACCTGAAATTACCTCTGCCTATTTGCTCTTCAAATATTGCATGTGCAAATGTATAGATAATTTTAGATTGGCCATAATGCTTAACCACTTTACTAATAATACCATCCAGACGATTCAATTTCCTTTGCCTGGCATAACTTGACATATGGAAACAATGATCTGAAAAGTGTCAATTAGTAAAAAAAACATGCAATATTTAAATGCCTATCAAATGTTTTCTCAAATCATATTCTTTCAATACACAAAGACCATAGGAAGGTTCTAAGATGAGTGCAATACGTCTGTAAAGGTACACTATTGTGTGCATTTGCTTTATATATATATTAAACTAAAAACAAATGACTAAATGTAAAATAATGTTTAACTCAAGACTAACTAATGGGGTATGAATGCGAACATGATATCAAAGGAATATATTCTCACTCCCCTTTCACTGTGGGACTAAGCAAATCCATGGTTAGAGCTCCAATGTGTCAGGCACATTACATTTTGCACTTTTAATGGGAAGACAGGTGGATGTGGGAAGCTGCGTGGAGTCCTGACACCCTTGTGAGATGTAGGAGCAAATCACAGGGCAGTTAAAGGCACACTTTAGTTAGTACTTTAGGTAAAATTGGACACCTGAAACACAGAGAATATTCCGGAAAAAATGTGCTTCCTTTGGCAGAGGTATTGGGTGAAACACACTTTAGAGCCTGTGCTCCTGAAGCACACCGCACTTTGCATATTGGAAGCAACATGGAGTACCAGTGCAAATGAGCGACTTGGCTGCCAATAACAGTATAGCCAAAGATGTGTACCCCCATGTTGTGCGGTAGTTGAGGTAGTAGTCCGTGACTGCAACACTGACAATATTCCTTTGGGAATTTTGCGACTGTGGGACACGGGAGACACCCTATAGACTCCTCATCTCTGATTGCCTAACTGCCATTCAAGATTGGTTTGCCGCCAATGATCTTTGTCTGAATGCCAGCAAGACGGAGATCCTCCTCATCGGCACACCTTCACCATCCTTTCCCCTCACTCTCTGGCCGGCCTCCCTTGGCCCTCCTCCTACCCCCACTTGCGAGGCTAAGAACCTCAGGGTCATCTTTGACTCCACCCTTTCCTTCTCCGACCACATCTGTGAGGTCTCTAAAAAGTCAAATTTCTGACTGCACCTCCTCAGAGGTACTCTGCCTTTCCTCTCCTTCCCTCAGAAGCTCATGATATCTCAAGCTCTGGTTCTTTCTAGCTTGGGCTAATGTAACAGCCTCTTTCTAAATCTACCTGCCTCTACTCTCCGCCCTCTGCAACTAATCCAGAACAGCACTGCGAGACTTGTCCTTGGCCTCAAGCGCTGGGATCGTATCTCTCCAGCTCTGAAATCTCTTCACTGGCTCCCAGTGGATGCAAGGATTAAATTCAAAACCCTCTGCATTGTCCACAAGGCTTTCTGGGGCCTGGGTCCAAAATACCTTCAGCTATCCCTCCGCAAATACCTCCCCTCTCTTCGCTCCTCTACCTCCAACTCACTCAAGGTCAGTCGTTTTTCTAAGAAATGTGCTGGGGGTAGATCTCTGTCTTCGGGTGGGGGCTCCCTCTGGAACAGCCTCCCTGCCACTCTAAAACTTTAGGAGAACCATCTGTGGTTCCGGAAGCACCTCAAGACCTTCCTCTTTTCTTCTGCCTTCGCTCCTCCTCTCCCCTGGTGATCTGTTCTCTCTTGGCACCGTGCACCTGGCCACACTCTGTCTTTTGGGCCCAGGTACCTGCTCATCCTGTCACCCTCCCGCACTGCCTCCGGGCCACCCCTTGCACTGGGGTCTGTATCTGTACCGATACAGCCCCCCCTTTTTCTTCCTGCACTTATCGGACCTACCCTGTCTGCTGCCTTAAACCTAGCCCTTGCAAATTGCTGGCTGCATTACCACTGTTTGTTGCCTTTATTATTTATTTATTGTTATTTATCTGTTTCTCCTCTGCTTCGCACTTTCCACCTCTCCCCCTTTCCATGCACTTTTCCACCTCTCCCCCCGACCTCTCCCCCCTTCCATGCACTTTTCCCCTCCCCCCTCTCCCATGCACTTGCGCTTTTCTATGTCAGTGGGCCTAGTAAGATCACTGTTTTGTTCTCCCCTGTTCCACTCCCTTGCCTTGTCGCACTCTGAAACACTTGTGTACGAGCGTGATAGAAATAAAATATCAATCAAATCAATCAATCTTCCACAAGACATATGCTGCAATTTGCCTATTTGAAAAGGATGACTTAGGTTGCTGAAAGCAGCATGTAGTCTTACTCCGCCGATGAGCAGTGCAAGCTATGTACAGTGGTGCCAAAGATAAGTGCCATGAAACAGTTTATTACATTAGGCAGAAGACAGAACTTGTAGCAGAAGTGTACTGCGGCACAGAGGTGGCCCTTACAGGCCCACCAAGCACACCAAGTGCATCACAATCAGTTCATCAAGTTAGAGGCCATTGGCATGGGTGTTAGGGAGAATTCTCAAAATGTGCTAATTTCCCTTACCTTTTGAGACCCCCAGCAACTTTGCTGGATTTTTGGATTTGATTTTTCTACCTGGGAAGAGTGTGAGCCTTTTTTACCCACTCTTCCATGTATTTTGATGTGTGTTTTACTTTTGTGTTCCTTGGTTATGGAGTTTTAAAACAACTGCATAGGCATGATCTTTTTCTGTATGTCACACAGCACCGTCAGTGCAGTTGCACAGGGATGTCTTTCAGACTTCCCAAGGTTTAAATACCTTCTCTGGGACTGACTACTGTCTCAAGAGCATGTAAAGTTAAATTGACTTTACCAGTCTCTTTAAATGACCCAGTGCTGGAGGGGTTGCCTAGCTTCCCCTGAGTCAAAACACTCATGTAACAGTCACATGTTACCCTTTCCTACTTTAAATGGCTGGTGGCAGTGGTTAAGATCAACTACCGTGATTTTTCCCGACCACTAACAACGGTAGCTAAAAATTGGGTCAGCCATGTTTTTCAATATGGCGCCCCAGACCTATCTGCAAAACAGACTCCGGTCTTCTTTTTTCACCATTTTTTTTAGGAAAGGTCGTTCTTGTGTTTGTCTCTGCACGCCAAACCAGGTTTGGTCCCTTTGTTTGTTGGCCTTTGGCGGGCTTCAGTGCTGAAGCCCTCCTCTGGCACCTGAGTGTCTGGGGTGGACAGGATGTGAGGGAGGTGCCCGAAACTCCCTGTGCTTAGTCTCCTAGGAGACCTGAATGCACTCTGGCGTGATTGGCTGGCTGGCTGTCCAGCAAGGACAGCCACCCTGCTGTGTGAGTGACAGCCAGGCTTGAATGAATGGGAGAAAACTGTTTAAAAGCAGGTCTCTGGGACTTGGAAAGCAGAGTCGACCACTGGAATGAAAGAACCGAAGATGAGCTGAAGGAAGAGGACTGCTGCAACTCCTGGACAACTGATGAAGCCCTGCTGCAGGTCCAAATTGCCTGAAACTCCATCGACAGAAGCCCTTCAAGGTTAACTTCTTCCCTTGAGTTTGGTGGGAACAACCAACTCCTAAGCCACCTGGACACCATCCTCATCTGGTTGAATTTTCATCAGAGTGCTGTTGAAAACCGGATAGCCAGAGGGAAGGAAACCAGCTCTTGGACTTTGAGGCACTCACACCTTAAACCAACGTCTTGCTAAAGCTTTTGGCCTCATCCCTGGGCAGTGCAGGAAACTCCCAATGTCCTCCTTCTTGTCCCCATGACTGAAGCTCAGGAACAGCGAGATCTGCTCGAACTGCCAGGAACAACTGCCTCAGCTACAGCTCTTCTTCACTAACAAGGTACTATGCAAACGCGGCCCGGAAATCTTTTTTGGCCATCCTCAACTTCGAAGGCTTTTCCTTCCCTAAACATTTGTCAAACTTTTCACCTACCTAAATTCTTCTAAACCCTGTGGCAAAGACTTAACCGTTTACTATCAGAACTGTGCTATCCTATACAAAGACTCTGAATCATTGACTTTGGCACAGGCCTATGAGAAGAAATGCTGGTTGTAGTTAACTGAAACCTTTTGCCCTGTCTATGAATGTATTTGAGCTGTCTATTCTTACAACCTTGTCTTTTTACCCGTTCATTGAGTATCTGAGTGCCCTTTTGCTCCCACTTACGGGGAGCTGAACTTGCTCATTTACTTACCGGTTGTGTATTTGTGGTTTATTAGTGAGTGAAATTGAGCTGCTCTTGCTAGTGTAATGCTTTCAAACTGACTGTGTAAATAAAGATATATTCTTTTACCAAGAAACCATGAGTAAGTGTTTGTTTGAATCACTGTCATTGTTGGTCCTTTGTGTAACTTGTTCTACTGCTCACTTTACTCTTGGGATAAGTCTGGCTTCTCAGCCATCACTACCACTTTACTGTGTAGTACATACTTGTACCAAAGGTGAAATTGTACTTACACTTGTAGTCTTAATTGTGTGCAGTGTTCCCAAAGGGTACTGCACATAATTCTGCCTAACACTGGGCCATGATATGTAGCGCTGATCTTGTGAGCTGTTTATTTATTATTTCCAGTTATATTTTGTTTTATTGAGGATCGGTCACTATCAGAGGTCCATGTCCTAATTTTGATTGGTATTATTTGTATTCCAACACTAAATAGAGCAAGCCTTCAGTTTGATTTCTTTTCCTTTCATAGCTTCTTTCCTTTTATATACCATGTCAAAAATGAAATGTCCTAGTGGCAAGGAAAAGCCTTCAACAACTGTTGTGGACCAGCCCCGAACATAGACACCAAAATCTCAGAATAAGTGAAATCATGCGAGCACCGTTGGAAATATGGAACAAGGCGACAAAAAAAGAAACCCTAACAATACTCCTGGCACCCTTCATGCCGCTATTCGAGAACCCGGAATTCAAACCAGGCATAGAGAAAGAAAAATTCAGAAAATGGATAGACGCTGAATACCTAAACGTGGGGGACATGTTTGAAAACCAACAGATCAGAACATTCGCGGATTGCAACACTCTATTAGGCCTAACCGAAAAAGACAGATACAAATATGAACAACTTCTTATATCATGTCACATCCAGGAGACAAAAAATGTGTGTCAACATTATATAAATTCATAAATGTCCAGACGGAAGACACTAAATGGCAATATATGAAGAGATGGGAGACAACTCTGGGGAAAGAAATCACGAAAATACAATGGGAATATGTCTGGCAAATAATCCCAAAATGGACACGAGCGATTCAACAGAGAGAAGCATGGACGAAGATATTGATCCAATGGCATTATACGCCAGATAGAATACATAGAATGTTCAACATGAAACAAAACAAATGCTGGCGAGACTGCGAGACGGTAGGCACATGGGGACATATCTGGTGGGAATGCCCGAAGCTACAAGACTTCTGGACAGAGGTAAAATCCCAAATGCAGGAGATGTTTAAAGGGACGGAGCTCTTGAATGAAGAGGTATGGATGTGTGGTATGTGAGACCCCAAAGACAGGATGTTGACAAAGACACAAAAGAGGAACTTCATGGGTCTCCTCATTGCCGCATGGGTAACAATAGCGCACAGGTGGAAACAGAAGGCATCGCCAGAGTCGCTAGAATGGCTGCAGAGGGTATGGCAATTCATAGCAATGGAGCGGATAACATATAACATCCAGGGGTCCGACAAAACCTCCGTACAGACTGGGGGCTGGTGCTAGAGCACCTACAACGTGACTGTATGCAACAATGGTGTCCACACAAAATCAAAATATTGGACATGTTCACATGAGAGACAAGGATAAGGAAATAGCAAATTGGTGATAAACATTGAGCAGCCGGTGAAGGGGAGGGGAAGTGAAGGGGAGGGAGGGTGGAGAGAGGGACACAGTTCTAGTCCCACTGTTTTGTGTTTGTTCCATTCATAAAATCCAATAAAAAATTATTTAAAAAAAAAAAAGAAATGTCCTTACTTAAGTTGTACAGAAGGTGAAAATTCAAACTCGGCACATATATATAAATATATATATAGAGTTATTTTCAATAAAAACTGTTGATACTGTAAGGTGTCTCTCGCTATGATTCTGTATGAAGGGGGTGAGCAGCAACCTGTAGGAGACCTGAGCATGGGATACTAACACCTTACTGCACACATGTGCACACGAAAACCCAGGGAGATGATTGATGAACCATATAAGGCCTATGGCAGACCTCCGTATAAGCAGGGTGCACTGAAGGGATTTTGCCCTATCCAATGGTCGGTCAGCCCTGGTGACTGACAGTTGTAATGGTGCACTTGGATAAATTAACAGACACTGGGCCTCATTATGACTATTGTGGAATGCGTTTAACTGCGCCGGTAATGGTGCCGGCGCCGTTAAACGCATTCCGCACTATTACGAGGTTCCCTCGCGGGACCCGATGTGGACGTCTGGTTTATCCAAATGTCCATAGCGGGTCCCGCGAGGGAACCAGGGAGCTAACAACGGGCGGGTCGTAATTGGCCAGTTGTTAGCTCCCGCACCCATTCGCATTGAGCCCTATAGGGGCTCTAATGGGAATGGGGAAGGTTCGGGCCCGGGTTCCCTGAAGGTTCCCTGGATCCGGACACGGTTTTGGAGGCAGCCATGCCCTTGTTAAGGGCATGGCTACCTCCAAAGTCGTAATGAGGCCCACTGTCTTATTTCATTTGATAAACTTGAACAGTCTTTTTATATAACTGAATTTGTGAAACAGATTCTCTTTATCACATGAGTAATATTACACCAGAGTGCCCCTCGAGCGGGCGCTCTCAGTTAGTACATGAAGTAAATAAATACTTAAATGACATTATTCCATTACATTAGACAATAAATAATTAAATAGCATCAATTGGGACACCTGGGCAGAGGGGTAATTGAATGGGTAGGTTTCACACATAACTTAAATGCGTACTATGTTTAACCTGAGTTAATTGACATCAGACAAATACATAATTAAATAGCATCAATTCAGTACTCTAGGAAGATGGATGTTGGGTGCAAATTAATTCACATTTGACAAATAAATAATTAAGTAGCTTCAATTCGGTACTCTGGGAGGATGGATGTTGGGTGCAAATTTGTTCACATTTGACAAATAAATAATTAAATAGCATCAGTTCAGTACTCTGGGAGGATGGGTGCTGGGAGCAAGTTCCTTCACATCTGACAAATAAATGATTGAATAGCTTCACTTCGGTAACTGTAAAGAGTACTGGTCTCCCTTTATGCACTTGTATTCACCTGAGCTCCTTCCAGTATTACTAAGATCCTGTTAGATGTATTCTACCACAATACACACAACACCTAGGACACGGACCAACAAATACACAAACAGACTAAATCGGGACCCAGGTAATCCCGAGAAGCGGGATGTATCGGGACACAGTGCCCCTGTCCCCTGTGTCGCCGCCCACCAATCTCTTAGAGAAATACCTAAGGGATGAGGTTTACCTCACCAACCAGGGCACAATGTGGGGGGCGACTGTGGTAACAGCACCCCCCAATGGCAACTTGTCTGTTCACCTCGCATACCTCCATTCTTACTAACAGACAAAACTCCCCCACAAAAGGGGAACCACCACCAGAAACCAGAAACCATACCCCACCACCAGAAACCAGTATAAAAAAATTGAGAAAAAACAACCCCAGGGCGAAACTGGCACACTGAAGCAACTCAGGGTAAAGCCATAGAAGAGAAAAAAAAGGTCTGAGACCGCTCTCTCTCTCACTTTCTTTTCGAGGTGTCCCCTGTGGCCTGCTACCAATAACGTACCCCTAAGGGGGCACACTAAGCTGGGCTGAGGTGAATTGCCTTAACCACGCTTCACTGAGGCTATCAGCCATGTGGGGCCTATCTCCGTTTATAAAGACTGACAGGACTTGCCTAACCGGCACGCCTGTCTGTAAAGACAACCAAGACAAAGAACAGCACACATGCCGTATGTATATTCCGCTCCTCCCCCTCTCATTTCTTTTGTTCATTTTATTTTCCAACTCCTAGCTCACGGCCGCTGCACAGCAACAGGAGAACTCGGTTAAGCTCTGTCCCTCACAAGACTAACCGGACAATAAGAGACAGCACCAGGCAACTTTATCCCTCAGCTCCTGACCCAGCACACCCTCTCAACCCTGGGTAGGGGAGGGAGAAATGCCAGCCTGGACGAAACAGAACACCCTCAGAGGATGTCCCTCACAGCGACGGCCCTGCCACCTTCCATGTTCCTTCACCGTTCAGCTTTCTTTTCCCCTCATGCTCTCTCTCCTCTAGGATTCCCCTGGCAGTTTATATTCCCCCACGGGGACTTTTCACTGCCATGCTCTGCCGGGGAGCTCTCATGGATGCTGTGGTGGAAACACTTCACAGGCACGCCGACTCCCCCTGCGGCAGAAGCATACCATATTTACATAAATCTATGCACCGCACTGAAGACACTCAGCGCGACATATCCTGCCAATACAAATATACAAAATTTTATGTGCACAGAAAAATACCACTGACAGGACCCGACTCGTGAAAGAGGAGGTACCCGCGAAGGGTACCACACCAAGGCAATGCCTAATCTGGGAGCTTGGCCCACAATATACTCCAACACCGAATCATGGTGGAACCACTCAGCAAATGGCAACCCTCATGGTAGATAGCGGGTTTATACTCACCCCTCTGTCCTTCAAAACCCTTGTCACCAAGGGTTTACATTATCCTGTGGTACAGGCAACAAAAACTGACATGTTCCATCCCATAACAACAGCACAGTCCACCATTGTTGAGCAAAACAGATTGGTTTATTTGCATTTGAATCTGTACATGTAGTAGCTTGAGCAGGAAATCCCATTCTGATAGCGTCACAGCTCAACATCCTGACTGGCTTGACCTTTCTTTGAGATCGCCAGAGTTCACAGTATGCCTCCAAATGATCTTCAGCTGCCACTTCTTGATGGTCTATTGATGCAGGAGGCCTGTTCCTAGTCACAGAGTCTGGCATTGGTATGTTCTCCACGGGTGGTGGGAAGAAAATGTTAGTCTCCCCAAAACCCAAAACCTCTCTTCTGTTCACAAATTGTCCTGAGGGACCAGGAGTTGTAGCCTCACTTTCATTCCAGCAGGCTATGTCTAAGCCCTCATAATTTTCTTCTCCTTCCTCTTCTTCTTGTCTGGCCTGAATGTCTCAGGGTCTCTGGGCTACTTCTGGGTTTGGAGGCTCTTCATCCTCATAATTTTCCTTTTCTTGTGAGGTGGAGGCTGCGGACAGTACAGTACTTGACCCTGCAAGGGGGAAGACTTCCCCGTGGAGTGACTACTGTTGATGAGTTCTGGTGATCCTCTTACTGAGCAAAAGAGGAACTTTGTCAACAGTCGTTTCCATTTCCACACCATCCACTATGGGTAATTGGTGTTTCTGGTGGAGGGTCTTCACATCTCTCGGGTTGCCTTCCCTTCTCAGTCTGAACACAGGCAACCCTGTCAACTGTCGCTCAATAAGGTATGACTGAGATTCTCAATGGTCTCCTCACTTGTTTCGTCCTCTCTTCCCTAAACTCCTGATGAGCACCCGATCACTGGGTTGTAGATTATGGAATCTGACATCATATCTCTTCTTATTTTGCTGCACATTCTGTTCAGCAGCGGCTTGTGCCAGTTGCAAGGCTTGAGACAATTGATCTTGAAGGTCTCTCAAATACTTGCGGTAGTTCTCCACACGAGTTCCATCACAGGAGACCCCAAAACTCATGTCTATGGGTCGCCTGGCATCTCTTCCAAAAATCAGCTGATATGGCGTGAACCCAGTGCTGTCATTCCTCATACAATTGTAGGCGTGAACTAGAGTGGACACCATTTGAGTTTTTCTTTGGCACTCATCATACTCAGCATACTAAACGATGTGTGATTGAAACATTCAGCTTGCACATCCCCCTGTGGGTGATAGGGGGATGTCCTGGTTTTCTTTACCCCAATCAACTGCATGAGTTCTTTCAAGAGCTTAAATTCAAAGTCTCACCCTTAATCAGAATGTAGGTGAGCAGACCAGCCATAATTCACAAATAATTTGTCCCACAGTACCTTGGCTATAGTGGAAGCCTTCTGATCTTTATTGGGATATGCTTGGGCATATCGGGTAAAATGATCTGTCATTACCAAAAGGTTCTCTGAGTTCCGCTGTTGTCTATTTCAAGGCTCAGGAAGTAGGTGTTTAAGGGCTGCGGTGGGATGGCTGAGCGTTTTCTGTGTGATGCATCTGGCACAGGTGTGGCAATACTCTTCTACTTCTGGGCCCGAGCAAGGGCAGTAAAATCCGCTTCGGACTAACTCCAGTGTTCGTTCACTTCCCAGGTGGCCATGTTGATCATGAAGGGCTTTCAGTGCCAGTGGACATAATGCACATGGGAGCACAAGCCAGTGTATCAGTCGCACTTGGATTTGACTCTCTTTGTACAACACTCCACCTTCATCACTAGAGATTTCCATTATTTGCGATAGATCTGGTGATTGCTCATGTTTCTGCTGTCCCGTGTCCCCTCAGTGTCATTGTCTTTGGTGTGCAGCACTCCGCGTAGATCTAGGTCTTTCAACTGTGTTTGTCTCAGTTCAGCCTGGGTCATGTGAGGCAGTTCAGGAGCCATTAGACTGGTTGCATCACAATAGCTGACGGGGACCCCCTCAGCTGTACCCCCAGGACAGTCAATAAGTTGTGCTGGCTGAGCTTGCTGGAAAGTGGCATTCCTACAAATAGCTTTCATAGTGGGCACAGAAGCCATTCCAGTGTGAATGAACTCTAAGCTGTCTTTGGCATGGGGGCTTCGGAACAGGGCGTCAGCATCGATATGATTGATTCCAGGGCGATGCTCCAATTGAAAGTTGTAAATGGACAAGGCCGCTAACCAACGATGTCCAGTAGCATTCAACTTGGCAGACCTGAGGATGTATGTCAGTGAGTTGTTGTTCTTTCTCACTGTGAAAATTGCTCCGTAAAGATAATGATGCAGTTTTTCAGCCACTGCCCACTTTAGGGCCAAGAATTCCAACTTGTGGGTGGGATAGTGCATTTCGGAGGGGCACTATCGACGGCTGGCGGAGGTCACATGCTGATTGTGCCCTGCTGTACTTGATAGAGTAATGCACCCAGCCCGTTGCAACTGGCATCTACATATAGCATATAAGGCAGTCCTGGATCAGCATACGTCAGGACAGGTGCTTCTGAGAGAGTCTTTTTTAGTCAGGCAAAGGCTTTCTCACACTCCTCACTCCATTGCAGACCAATATTTTCTTTATGATGGTACACGGCCTTGGAATGAGTTCCCCTGCTAGCTGCAGTCTTCTGTGGGGCTGTATAGTCCTTGGACAATTCAGTGAGTGGTCCGGATATGTTAGCGAAGCCTGGCACAAACCTTTGGTAATAATTGTAGAACCCCAGGAAACTTCTCATCTCTCACAGAATGGACAGATGGGGCCAAGGTTCGAGAGTTTCCATCTTGGTGGGATCCACACGCACTTCTTCTGCTGACACCACCTGGCCAATATACTTTACACTGGCTCGGCAAAACTGGCACTTTTCTAAGAATACCTTCTGCCCTGGCTGCTGGAGATGATCCAAAACCTTCAGTAATCTTAGGTGATTTTCCTCCAGTCTTCCCAAACACGATCACATTGTCTAGGGAGACCAGCACCTCAAGTAAATTCATGTCACCCACAGTTCGTTCCATCAACCATTGAAACCTTGTTGGAGCTCCCGATATCCGCTGTGGCATCTGAGTAAACTGGTAGAACCTCAAATGGCAGATGAATGCAGTCTTCTCTTGTCTTCTGGCAACATGGGAATTTGGTAGTATCCACTCCGCAGGTCTAATACTGAGAACCACGTGCTCCCAACCAGACAGTCAAGAGCCTCATCCACTCATGGGTGGTTTATTGGTCGGGCACCATCCTGCTGTTTGCCAGCGGTAATTGATGCATAGCCAGACATCCTTGTTCTTCTTTCATGCCACCACGATGGGTGAAGCATAAGGGCTTCTCTACTCCTGGATGGTACCTGCATCCAGCAATTCATCAAGATGATGCTGAACGTCCTCCACATCCGAAGGTGCTAGCCTCCGTGACCTTTCTCAAAAGGGGCTGACCTCATTCAAACACATGTGATGCTTCACTCCATTGGCTTCACTCAAGTCCCAGTCATTGGTTAAAAACACATCTGCATGCATGGACAGCTGGTCTCATAGATGAGCTTCTTTGCGTTTCGACAATGGCGAGTCCCCAAAGTTTATCTTTCCCACATCCAAGGTAAGATATATGCTTCTGGTTCCAGAAGCCTGTGCCACCAAGTCAGCAAGGTAAAACTGTGCAATCATCCGAACTCTGGGTAGATGCACTGTTTTGTCTGTAATATTAATGATAGGGACTGTGATGTATTTCACTCCTTGGCCATTGTCACTGATCTGAGTGCGTTGATCCATCAGGCCTCCACGGAGTTCTTTACCCTACGGAACCTCCATCACCAACCTCCTGTAACAGTTTTGGCCTTAGAGGTGCACATGGCCAGGCACCATCACTGACTGGCCAGGGTGGTATGTCAGCTTGAACGTGGTTGGTGGCGGGCACATCTCCCACTTTCCCATCACATGGTTCCGCCTTCTCCATGCTTTTCTTGAGGTAGGCCTGTTGGCAAGCTGGGTGCATCTTCAAAGATTGCGCAAACTGTGGACCTGCCATTTCCATATACATCTTGGCTAGCCTACCGAACAGGGTGGAGTGGGTGCCCATGACCATGGATGTAGGGTGGTAATTCATTCACATTTGACAAATAAATAATTAAATAGCATCAATTCAGTACTCTGGGAGGATAAATAAAATGAATAGCTTCACTTCAGTAACTTTAAGCCTACTGGTCTCCCTGCATGCAATTGTATTCACCTGAGCTCACTCCAGTATTCCTAGGCTCCTGGTAGCTGCAGTCTACCACAAGACACACAACACCTAGGACACGGACCAACAAAACACAAACAGACTAAACCGGGACCTTGGTAATCCTGAGAACCAGGATGCATCGGGACACAGTCCACCTCTCCCATGGGTTGCCACCCTCCAATCTCTTACAGAAATACCCCAGGATGAGGTTTACCTCACCAACCAGGGTGCGATGGGCGGGGGCGCTGTGGTAACAGCACACCCCAATGGCAACTTGTCTGTTCTCCTAGCATACCTCTGTTCTTACTAACAGACAAAAATCCCCCACGCAAGGGGAAGAAGGAAAAAGGGGATACCCCAAACCCAGAAACCAGTATAAAAAAAACCCAGAGAGAATACAACCCCAGGGCCAAACTGGGCCACTGAAGCAACTCAGGGTAAAGCCAGCGAAGAGGGGAAAAAAAAGATTTGTGACCGCTCTCTTTTCGAGGTGTCCCCTGTGGCCTGCTACCAATAACGTACCCCTGGGGGAGCACTCAAAGCTGGGCTGAGATGAGTTGCCTTAGCCACACTTCACCGAGGCGATCAGCCACGTGGGGCAGATCTCCGTTTATACAGACTGGCAGGACTTTCCCAACCGGCACGCCTGTCTGTAAAGACAACCAAGGGAAAGTACAGCACACACGCCATATTTATTTTCCGCTCCTCCCCCTCTCTTCTTTTTAATTTTATTTCCCACCTCCTACCTCACAGCAGACACTCTGCAACGGGAGAACTCGGCTAAGCTCTGTCCCTCGGAGGACTAACCCGGCACTAGGGAACAGCACCAGGCAACTTTATCCCTCAGCTCCCGAACCAGCACACCCTCTCAACGTGGGTAGGGGAGAGAGAAATGCCGGCCCGGAGGAAACAGAACGCCCTCAGAGCACATTCCTCACGGCGAAGGCCCAGCCCCCTTCTGTGTTCCTTCTCTGTTATGCTTTCTTTACCCCTCGCACGCGCCTCTCCCCTCTAGGATTCCCCTGTCAGTTTATATCCCCCCCCACGGGGACCTTCCACTGCCATGCTACGCAGGGAGCTCTCATGGATGCTGAAACACCTCACAGGCACACTGTCTCCCCCTGCATCGGGAGCGTACCCTATTTATATGAATCTATGCACCGCGCTGGAAACACCCAGCGCAACGTGCCCAGCCAATACAAATATACAAAACGTTATGCGCACTAACAAATACCACTGACAGGATCAGACTCGGGAAAGAAGAGGAACCCGCAAAGGGCACTACATCAAGGCAATGCCTAATCTGGGGGCCTGGCCCATAATATACTCTAGCACTGAATCATGGTGGAACCACTCAGCAAATGGCAACCATCATGGTAGATAACGGGTTCACAATGCCCTTGAACAACGAATGGCACATCCAGATCTTTCTATAGCAGGGACTTTGGGGGCACTAGATTTAGATACAGTGATTGTTACTAATGTTTTTAGTTTATCTCATTTTATCAGTGCAAGACACAGCAATATTGCCCCATACAATGTGACTAATGCTGGCTGTCCCACAAGTAACGACATCTACCGTAATTGTAAACTGGACCTGAAACATAATGCGCTATTGGTTGAAAATAACCATACTAACTCGTTAATTTAAGTACAGCACAAACCCTAGCATCCATGGATTGATAGGGGAAAAGAGGCGCTCATTTTGAAAACATTTTAGAATAATGGGCCACCAAAGAACATTCGTAGCTACAACTAAAAAAGTCTGACGCAGCTATTGCAGAGACAACATCTAGCCTAAGCCCTCTTGCGTTGGCCTAACAGACTTGACCAACAGGGATCTCTTAATGTACCCATCTGATTTATCTATATACACCATTGTAAGCTGAAGAAGATATTAACCTTTCACCTTTCTAAACAGCAACATTTTAAACATTGTTGAAAACATCATCATCTTGCAAGAAAGAGTGGTGCAATTATAGGTGTGAAACAAAATGTTGTCCTGTCCTCCACAGGTATAACTTTCAGAGAACTGGGGAATAACTCTAACAATAATTGCGCTACGAATATACTGGATCCTGAGTTGCTGAGACTGAGTTAGAAAGGGCATCCATGCTTAACCATAAACAAGTGGAGTGAACTTGTGTGAGGCTGTGAAAAACACGTAGAACCAGCAGACACACAAGTTCACTTCTCTTCTTTATGTTTCAGAGTAGGGGCTTTCAGCATGATAAGTGCAATGGGTCCATGAAGGAGGGAGATGAAGCATAGTGTTATTCATCATATTATGTTTATTCGGAAGCAAATTATTCATAAACCATAAACAAACTAGAACTGCATAGTAATACAAAATCCAATTCAACACTTTTTTTTTAAAGTCCATGGTATAAACTTACAAACATTACATATGTATAAAAAAGATTAAAATGTGCATGTGTGTAAATCAAGATAAAATCCACAGGGAGCGTCCAAACGATTCAATAAAATGTTCAGGGTTCGATCATATTTTGGACAGTGAATATAGTTCTCCCATTCCAGGCCCTTCTCAAGTAGTCCACCATGCCCCAGGCCACTGGCATCGTAGCGGCTGAAAGCAGATAGCATAAAGCAGGCCTAGCCTGAGACAAGCCAGCGGACCTAAGTAGTGGCAGAAGTGTTTTTTGTCTTAGGTCTGTGTAATGTAGGTAAAACAACACAAAGGCCCTCATTACGAGTTTGGCAGTTACCATGCCGCTATTGGCGGCATGGCTGCCGCCGAAATCGAGTCGGGGTCCGGGTCCTCGGAATGAGGACTTACCGGGCCATTCCGAGTTCGGAAGGCTCGGTAATTCCTCCCTCCGAGGACCCGGACACGGTCCTTCCCCATTCCCATTTCAGCCCCCATAGGGCTGAAATGGGAATGGGAGAGGGAGCAAACAACGGGCCATTACGAGATCCCGTTGTTGGCTCCCTCTTCCCCTCGCGGGACCCGGTAAGCATGCCTGATTTTCCCAGGCATGCTTACCGTGTCCCGCAAGGGGAACTCGTAATGCAGCGGTACGGAGTGAACGGCGCCGGCACCTTTTACGGCACCGTTCACTCCATACCGCCAGGGTCGTAATGAGGCCCAAAGTGTAGAAGGTCCTCCACTGGCCACTGACAGCAGGTGCAAGCTGTAGGTTGCACATTATGAGTCCAGCTTTTTGTTCGTGCCCCTAGCCATAAGCAATCAAACCGGGCTCGGGTCAAGACCCAGCGATTTGCAGGATTGTCACTGTGGAGCAAGTACGGCTGAATAGCGTCTGCAGATGTTAACACAATATGCCTTCTGTTTGCAAGAATACCCAAGGCAGCGGACTCCCTATTTGCCACCAAGATGGAATTAAACATGTGTTTGTATGCCCTGACCGCACAGGGGGTCAAGAAGATTGAGGGGCCGACAAGATTAGCACAATTTAACTGCCTAATGCATTTCTGGATGTACATAAGCCATGGGAAGTTCTTTACAGCTGAGCTACTCACCAGGGCTCTTATGATCTTATGTGAAAGAGTGGCTTTCTGGTTAGCCCATAGTGCCAGCCAATGCGAGACTGGAGCCAATAGCCACTCATCGGCAATGTGTGGACATCCCAGTTCTAAATGTGTCCCATAGTTTGGAGCAGACTGTGGTAGCCCAAGCAGTTTTTTAAGAAAGTAGTCCTCCACATTTTCGATTTTTGGAATCCTTTCCATACCCCACAGTGCTGCCCCATAATTAGTGGCTTTTTTTTTTAGCCCTGTATACTTCGAGAATTAATTTGATTGGTGCCCCATGCAGTTATGTTGAAAGCGGGACAAACCCCCAAGCGCCGGTCTTATCATCATACATTGCTTATCGACATGGCCAAACCCTTGCCAATTCTCCGTAAAACAAATTCCCAGATAATCAAAGCTGGTGACCCTCGGGATATGTTTGCCTCCACTCCATATCATGCGCATCTTGAGATGTCTAACACCCGAACTCTTAGATGCCATAACTGCTGATTTTTGTGAATTCACAGTCAGTTTATGGAAAGCCATAAATTGGGTGTAGACATCCACCAGGCATTGTAAAGCTCTGGGGGTACGGGCAATTAAAACCATATCATCGGCATAGCCTAAGACTGGGAGGGGGATGCCACCCACCGTGATATAGTCAGTATGGGAGTTAACCAATGCCTGGTAGACACCATTTATGTAAAGGGCAAACAATACCGGGGCCACAACACAGCCCTAGCGGACACCCAAGAAGGTCTCAACAAAGGCTGTGCACTGTCCCTGTTTCCCGAATCTGACACAAGCCGAAGTATGTTCATGGATTATGTGGAGGACCTTGACCAAATCCTCCGGGCAACCCAGGGACCTGAGCACCGCCCAGAGCATAGCATAGTGTTATTATGGCCGCTAGTGCTTGAAATGTTAGGGTGGGCTTGTGGGTTTTAATATGTAGGACTAATCATTCATTGTTGTCTCTACGTCAAAGAACGGTTCTACGTGTTTTAAACAATTTCATTTGAATAGTTTTCAATATCCCCAAGCCCTACGCTCGTTACAGCCCTACACCCATATACACATATACATATACATATACATATATAAAGCAGGTTGAATTCTGGTGAAACAAAAGTGCACGACCAAAATGAACACTTTTTAAAAAATAATTCAAAGCACAATATACAGTGTGCATTCTTAAAGAATACACTACTTAAATTACAGGATCATAGGTTTAACTTGCCACTCAAAGTGAATGAAAACGTAGTGATGGCCAGACAAACACATTGGGCAGGCTCCACCACAAAAAGAAATCTAGGCAGATGTTTAACTTTTACTTTCAATTGTACATCCAATGTCATGGACACATTCAATAGAAACTGTAATATGGCTGCTCCAAACGGAATCACTTGAAATGTACCCTCTGAGTTATTTTTGTTACCAAATTATATAAAAGGGTGAAGAGGCCTAAGAATAGAAAACACTTGTAGGGCCAAAATAGCTCTACCAAAATGCAGGGTAATATAAATCATTATAAATGGGGAGATGGCAACAACCGTTCATGAACAAATTGCATTAAATAGATGAAGGATTGCATTTGGACACAGTTGCACCATCTCAACATATAACTAGCAATGCTGGATGATGAAGAATGACAGTTGTCCAAACAAACAAAGGTCAGCTGTCTCACATACAATAGTTTAATCCCTAACAATAGAGGCTAAACCGACTAATTAACACACAGACCCACATTCAACTTCCTATTATGAGTAAAGCTATTAGACACATGGAGGATAATTAAAAAGAAGTCTGCCAGTGAGAAAAAAGCTTACTTGTGCTGGAAACATGGCTATCCACTTATCACAGAACCTGTCATAACTGATCAGCGCTCACTTCAGAATCTGAGCATCCATGGAGGAGAAAACAGAATAAAATGTTTTATCCTAGTGGGTATGTGGAGTCTCGGATACCCTTCAGACTTTTGATCAACACCTTTAAATGTCTTAAGGGTATGATGCCTCCATATTTACAAAGGTACATAGGAAAATAAACCTGCCTTAGAAATGTGTGTTCTAAAGGAATGCCCTGCCTAGTCACCTGAGAAACTCTTCAGTCTTGAGTAACTTCAAAAAGGGTCTTAAAACCTTCCTCTTTAATTAGTATTCATCTGATATCCTTCTCTCTGGTAACTCTTGGCCTTAGGATATCCACTGCTTGCTTCTCGTTACGTTTGTCCTTTGTCCACACCCTCACACCCATGGGTCTATGGGTGCGCTGTATACATGTTATAAAGTAAAGTAAAGTAAAGTGTTGTATCCTGCTTACCTTCCCTGTTGCCTGTACGTGTACGAGCTGTGACCTAATGGAATGTCCTGTGGATACAGAATCAGGTGTTGAGAATGTTATGGTTTGCCTGGAGTTCGGCCCCCGGGATAGTTGGGGAGACATGTAGCCAGGGTGGTGGGACTAGTGGGCTCTCCAGGAGATACTTAGGATCTGCCTCCTATCTCCAACACCTGACATCTTATATGCAACCTGTAAGCGTGCATAATAATAAAGAACCTGAAGACTTACCATGCTGCCTCCCGAAGTACTTCATTACAGTATCCTATACAAAGGAAAGTTGCACGTGTCTATTTGCAATTATCACATTGTAGGAAAATGGAGGCGATGCAAGCAATTCTATGGGGCAAAGAAGTGTGCTGCTTCTTTCCCAGGATACGCTTCAGGGGCCTATAGTTCAAGGGGGGCTTTAACCTGCCATACCTGCACCTGTATCACAATGAAATCGTTCTACAACAGGACAACAATTGGGATAGGAGGGTGGGAAAACTCTGATTTTGGCTGGGCTGGAAAAGCATGACATGGCCAGTGCCAGTTTACATCTAATGATGTAATGGAAACGCATACTTTGGTAGCAGAAATGTCTCCCAACAATTGGCCATGAAAATAGGAATGGTTTGCTCTAAAAGTCCCTAAACCACGATCCCTGCAGCCTCGAATCAGAATCAAAATAGGCAAAATTACATACAGATGGCTTTCACAAGCACACTCGGATTTGAAACATATGTCACAAATATTTCCGATGCACTGTGTAAGGTCTTTGCAGGGAAAGCAGCTGGTGACCGGCTTTTGGCAGAAGAAAGGGTCTATCAAAATGGCATAAAGGAAGTACTGAAGCTGGCACCTTGACTGCCAACTGATGTCCTCCTGCTGACAAAGAATCTGAAGCTATTGATCGCTAAAACTTGAAAGTGGATAGTGTATGCCATCTGCTGCTCAACACTTCTGACAAGATCCACACTGGATCTGCTTACAGTGCTAGTGAGGCTAATTTACATCTACACAAGACATGGGTGCCTCCTGGGCGCGCTGTCATGTGCAAAGTGAGATAGTAGGTGTAACAGTGCCGAACCTCCACAATGGATACATGACTAGAGGACTTTAGAAAACTAGCCACTGTGGAAAAAAATACTAATTACACAAGGGGATAATGTATTCAAATATCATAATATACGTGTGCATCATGTTTAGACTCGTTTGCGAACTGACTTAACCTTTGTTTGTGAGAGTAAGGGTCCTTGATTCTCCCTCCTGTTTTCCAATCCCTCTGACCTTCCTTTCTCAAGTTTCATCTCATGTCCCACTTAATGATTTTGCATGAGATAAATAATGAGCGTTTCCTGGATGAAAGGCATGATTCCTTTTCCAGGTCAACGCCCCTTCATGTTTGGAGATTATGGTTAGCTACTTATTGTTGCTCTATTGTAAGATAAAGGTGATGATTTACGTATTAAAACTGTCTATCAATGCTGTTTACCCTTTCACTGGACCCAGGCATAAAGTTGATATACAGGGAGCTACTCTTAAAATGATTCATTCTAAAGACATTCCAATTGTATGGAAACATGATTCATTGTATAGGAAGGAACACTACTGTGAGATTCATAAACGTGGTACTAAGCGAGGAAATCGATTTTGAAAAATCGTTTTTTGAAGAAATCGATTTGTTCAAAAACCGATTCATGAAGACTACTAGGAGACCACTCTGAGCGGTCTTTCTAAATCAAACTGTCAGCCCCTGTGACGCACCGAGTATGCACAGTGGCTGAGAGGCATGGTAGAGGTGTAATAGGGAAGTCGATAGGGGCCGGGTAAGTGTGTTGTTTTTGTGAGTGCTGTGTGTGTGTCAGACATATGTTTGTCTGTGTGTGTGAGTCTGTGTCCGAATGTGACTGTAAGATTTGGGGAGGGTGTACGTGTGTGCATGTTAGAATGCCTGTAAGTTTGTGTGGTGGTAGGTGGGATGGGAGAAAGGCTTTTGGTGTGGAAGGGGGGAGAGAGAGAGGGCAGGGAAGCTCGGGGGTGACCCCCCAAATGAGAGATAAACTCACGTGTGGGAGGTGTGAGGGAGGGAAGGGGACAGGGCGGAAAGGGACTGTTTTGGGGATCATGCAATGTGATATTTCAGCATATTGAGGGCCGCTCAAAAACGACCGAGATAAATTGGTCTTTCTTCAATATGCGGAAATACCACATAAAAACCATAAATATTTCCATCAATGCATTCGTTCAAATCACATGTTTACACTTTGCCCCGATGATGTGCTGAGAGTGGCTGAAATATGTTAAGTTTCCTAATGAAAACCAATGAAAATCCAGTTTGGAGTGGGATCGAGTTTTAATCAAACGAGCACTGATGTCATGTTCTCATAATGGAAAATGTGAAGAAACACAAAGGTTCGAGCAGCCATTAAGTTACTCTTATAACAACATCCTGGTAGAGTCTAGTAGTCTGTTGGGGGCAGAATGGCACAGATAAATCTTTTAAGCAGGCATGTGTTAGCTTTTGCTGTGGTTTCATGACATGCATGCCGGCTAGAACCGCTAACTCAACCTTTGGTGTCCAGGAGGCAGCTCAGCTTGGAGGCACCATGTGTGTATGCCCTGCATTTACATGCCAGGGCCCATCAGTGGGATGTATTGAGCTGGGTATGATTTTGTTTCTGTCCCCGGGTGCCTTTGCACATGGACACACGCAGGGGTGGCATTGTGTTATTGGTTGACTGTATCAAGCCGGGGGAGTGGGAGGGGATTTAGCAGTGGTCCATGGATGCCCTTGACTACGGCCCTATCTCTGAAGCTAAGCAGTGTGGGGCCTGGCTAGACATTGGATGGAAAACTGGATTTGGTGCCAGGTGCGGCATATCGCATGGGAACGGGCAGGGTGAGAGTTTTAGTATCATTCACAATATACATGGATTTTGGCATCAGAGTCTGCACCTCAGTAGAGAGCAAGCAATGAAAGCCTTAAATACGAGATACACACATATTGAAAGTCTGAAACAACACCTGTTTCGTCATCTGTGTTGCTAGATAATCATATTAAGGTTCACAGTAGTGCATACATTTTAAATGAGCATCCTCATTATATGTTTCTGTGCTAGATAACCATATTAAGGTTAACAATCATTTTAAATTAGCATTCTCATTATATGCATGTTTGGTTGACGAGTATCCTCTGTTGTGTTAGGGTACAAACAGGTTGCACAACCTCGTGTAAAAATCATCTTTTCTTTCAAAGTGAGTTATTCATGAACACTATATTTTTAAGCAAACATACCCCTATTTGGTGGCTGTGAGGAGAACTGTCTCACAATAGGAACGGGTGACCGGGTTTTGCAAAAAGCTTTTGCTTTTGGGAGAGAGACTCCAGGAGAGCATTTTCTATATGGGGTCACCGTCTTTTAGATGGCAATGCAGGAATTACTAATTTGTATTGTGTGTATATTATTGCGGAGGATCATGGTTAAATGGTGTATCCAGTTCATTATCCCCATATGTATTCTGATCGATGCATTATTTGAGGGAGGAGCCTAAAGTCTTGGTTGGAGTGCCAGTACGTGCACAGGAGTCTTAGTGCAAGCAGCTAGCTTTGATTGCTAAGTTGCCAGATAAAGCCAAGGAGAAAGGCAGGCAATGGGTCCATGGCACATTGGATGTGGGCATAGAAGCTGTAGAAGAGTTTGAATAGCGGCCACCAGCAACAGCGACAGGTGCTAGAGTGAGGAAGCCTAAGGTGCCCCAAGAAGGCCAGGCTCCAGAGCAGAGCCACCAGGAAAGAGACGGAAAAAAGCCAGGAGAGCAGCAGTGATCCATAAAGCGCATTTGGCCAGCCCCCTGGTTGAGAGTCTGGCATCCTTGCCTGCTGTCGTAGCATTGCCGGCTAACCAGCCAGTCGTGTCACCAGTTAAGGGGACGGCAAAACCGGTGCCAGTGCCAGTCATGGGAATGCCAGTCGGTAGGTCTCCTTTCACTGATGTGGTAAAACATTTGACTCACAGCTTGCCTCAGGTGACGCTGTTGTTCCCACATGGTCCTTTCTGGCCTGGCAGTACAATTTCCTCATGCAATATTTGGTTGCAATGGTCCAAACCCTTTCGGGGATACCCAAAGGGTCTCTTTCACACCTTAGAGCCAAAGTTCAATGTTTGTGCCTACGTTCAATCGGGGCGTTTTGTCTACTGGGTTCGGGAATACCCTGAGCCAGGCCCCTGGGGAGGGGATTGGGGTAGGGGTGTAAGCCTGTATCTAGGTCTAGTGTTCCTCCTTTAACTGGGATGTTCTGCCTAATCTGATGCGCCCATGGTCACTTCTTCTCTGGCTGCACCAACAGGAAGCAGTGCAGTCGCAGCCTCCCCGTGCAGATATGCGTTAGTAAAGTGGTGGAGGCAGAGGCATCAACACAGACGCAAGTTCAGGGCATTGCGTCTTTAACAACAAGAGCATCAGGTAGTGTTGCGCCCCTGTTATCCCCGGCTAGTAGCTTATACTGGCATCTGACCAGCGAGGTTAAAGAAATGATTTGGAAAGGGGAATATATGATGTGTTTGATTTGATCCATGGGGGGTGTGGGGGCGGTCGCGGATAAGTGTCAAGATGGGGGGAATACACTGCTTAAGGCCAGGAAGATATGGATGGAAAATAATCTGTCCAATTGGATCACAGGTTTTGTCCCATGTGCTAGGGCCATGATTGAAAAGAAGTCGGAATTGGGTGAGGGTTATTTTATTATCTCAACACCTTTGGCTCAGCTCAGCGCATGTATGACCAGGCGGCTTGGCTGAAGTACAATACACAATTTCGCCAGATGAATGACAACCAGCCTAATATGAGATGACGTGAGTATGATTCCCTCAGCAGCTCATAGCAGGGCCTCTATTTCCTTTTGTGCAACAGAAACAAACTCTTTTTGTGGGACAGAGCCCAATTCCTTTCACCTCCAGGTAAGTCTTTTGACCATAAGACTACCTGCTGGCAGTTCAACAAAAAGACTTGTGCAAAAGGTGCCACCTGCAGATTTAAACACATGTGTGTGTTTTTTCTGTGGGGGGTGGAGGTCCTCCCACACTGAACTTAACTGTTTTAAGAAGCAAAAGGACAGAGAGCAAAATAAGTGAAGGGGGGATTGCAGGCATCAGAGGCTATACCCCAACTGGATTTTACCATAGCCAAGTCCCCTATTGATTTTCAGCATTTGGCAGCTTGCTTGAGAGCGTATCCCCATGAATCAGATGCACACTTTTTGTATTATGGATTTCTGGAAGGTTTGTCGATTCCTTCATCTTCTGTCAGTAATGGTTCAATCCCAAAGAATCAGAATTCCTTGAGCCTAGACCCCAAAACAGCCCGAAAAAATATTAGAACGGAGCTTAGCCTGGGTAGAGTTTAAGGTCCATTTCAGGTTCAAGACTTTGGGCCTCATTAGGACCCAGGCGGTAAGGTGTTTACGGCGGCGTAAACAGCGCGACCCTTACCGCCTGATTCCGAGGTCCCTTAGCGCCATGGAGGTTTTAACACCTGCTTTTAGCAGGTGTTAAAATCCATGGCGCTAAGGGACCTTGTTGTCAATTACGCCACCGTAATTTACGGTGGCGTAATTAACGCCTTCCCCACTCCCATTATGCCCTATGGGGCAAAAATGGGAATGGCGAAGGGTAAATGGGTTAATGGGGACTTACCGCCCCACTCACCTCGGAATGGGGCGGTAAGTCCGCCAACCACCATGGCGTAAACGTAGTTTACGCCATGGTGGTAAAGGTACGACCCAGGCGGTAACTTACCGCCTGGGTCGTAATGAGGCCCTTTATCTGTTCTCCATTGAGCTTTGTACCTAAGAAAGAGAAAACGGAGTTTAGACTCATATAAAACCTGTCACACCCAAAGGGTGAGTCTATTAACGATGGCCTTGATCCGAAGTTGTTTGCAGTGAGGACTTAACTAGATTTAGCAATCAGCATATTGGCTGCATTGTGAAAGAGGGTCCTGATGGTGCTGCCATTCAGAGTTTTGGTTACTGCTGGTGCTCACAGGCAGATTTTCCGCTTTTGGGCTTGCAGTTTCTGGGTGCTCTGTATTTTGATAAATGTATGCCGATGGGATGCTCGGTGTCTTGTGCCTACTTTGAGAAGTTCAGCAGGTTTTTCGAGTGGTAATTTGTAGATACAGCAGTACCTGAAGGGGTCCTTCACTACTTGTACGATTTTCTGTTTTTGCGTGGTCCCAAAAGGGCATCTTGCAAAATGGCCCTGCAAGCATTTATTGAGATGGCAGCAGCTATTGGGGTTCCACTTGCAGCAGGGAAGACAGCAGGGCCCACTACATGTTTGACTTTCTGCAGAATAGAATTGGACTTTGTTACAGTTGAATCTGGGCTCCATATGGACTAAGTGGTAGAGTTTTGGATTTCCTGGGCGCTAGGAAAGTGATCCTACAGCAACTACAGGTGCTGGTGGGGCAGCTGAACTTTGCAGAGAGTAATTCACATGAGTTGACCATTTTCACGCAGCATAACCAGGGAAATGTCTGATTTGAAGGAACATCACCACTATACTAGATTGACTAATGGAGTGAAGGACGACACAAGGTTGTGGTTGCAATTTCTCGACTGTTTCAACGGAAAGGTTATTGGCCCTTGCCACCTGCTAGGAGTGGAGAGCAGGCGTTGTTCACTGATGCAGGGGGGTCAGTGGGTTTTAGGGCAGTGTTTTGGTCCCATTGGTGATTGCAGTTTTGGCCGAAGGAATGGTTTGTGCAGGGTCTAACATGGATTGTCACATTCTTGGAATTATTTCTGATAGTAGTTTTGGTTTGGATACGGGGTGACAAGCTTGTGACAAGAAGCATTGTCTTTTGCCCTCCAATATGTCTGTGGTCGAGGTCATTAATAGGCAAAATGCAAAGTGCAAGATGGTCCTCCAATTGTTGAAGAGGTTGATACTGTATTGTTTGCAATATGGGATTATGTGTCAGGCTTGTCATGTGCCAGCGGTCAAGAATAATGCAGCAGATGCTTTGTCTCATTTCAAGATGGTAGACGAGCAGATGGCTGCGTTCCTGGTGGACGTATGGAGCATTGGAGCCCACTACTCAAATCCTTAATTGCGTTTTCTGTGCATCGCAAGACGAACAAAGTATGTGAAGAATTGGTGTGGACCTATTCTTGTTTTTGCATGGATCACCAGTTGGGTGAGATGGGCAACTGGTATAATGTAGTACCTGATTTACAGGTGTTGCTGAACCAGGGCCAGTCTCTGGCTTTTGCAAAGAAACTGGTGTCAGCTATTTCCTTTATCTCCAAATTGCACTGGCGGTGTTGATTTTGAGGCCCACTTTGCGATAAGGAAGGCATTTCAGGGTTGGGCTTAGTTGGTGTCGGTTTCCCTGGATTTCCATGGGCCGATTACTCTGGTCCACCTGCAGGGTTTGTTAGGGGTTTTGCCGACTGTTTGTGAATCAATGTATGAGTCAGTATAGTTTTCATCTGTATACAGTTTCGCATTTTTCGGTGCATTCAGATTGAGTGAACTGGTGGCATCCTCTAGGGTGGATCAGTCGGGGAGGGGATGAAGTGGGCTCACATGCATCTTTCCTCTCATCATGTGAAGTTGTATGTTCCCAAGAACAAGATGGACCAGCTCAGTAGAGGCACATATTTCACACTGTTGGCAGCGTCTGACCAGGAAACCTGTGCCGGGTCATCAGAACTTGCTAGTACATGCAGTGGGGATCCTCTAACCCAATTCCACTGTACTAGGTTGCAGAAAGCATGGCAGGTGTTTTGTCTGACCACCGCGGGTTTCACGTCCCACTCCTTCCACGTAGGATCTGCCACCGAAGTTGCATATGTGGGGTATGCACCAAGCGCTCCAGAGGATATGTTGGTAGAAGTAGAAATGTTTTCAACGAAATGTTAGGCCAGCGCTTAGGACAGCGGTGCAGCAGTAAGGAAGCTTTTCACTAACTCTCATTTTACTTGAAGGAGTGGGGCCATTATCAAAAGTGGCATGAGTATGTGGCGATACCTTTGTACCAAGATCTTTTGTGAGGCTGAAGGCCCGTATATGGCATGAGAAGCGCACGTATGCCAGATTTGCATGGTACAGGTTGGGAGCTGGGAGCCTTCGGCTGAGAAGCTTTGCAAAGTTTTGTTAAACGCTCTGTACAGGGACTGTTTTCCTTGCTCAGAAGTTTTAGTAGTGCATATTGGGGGCAACAACATGTCATGTTGGGGCAGGCAGTGTGTTAGGTAATTTATGCTGAGCGTGTTTTCGTTCTTGCTGCATCACTTTGGGGATATGCTCTTAGTGGGGAGATGAACCCAAGGAAGTATTGGCGGAAGGGGGTGAAAAAATCAGTAAGGAAGCTGAATATGGAGTTGGCAAAGTTCACACGCTCTTCTATGCTATGCAACTATAGGCATGGATGATTAAGACTCTCCCCCCCTAAGTTTATTCACATGGATGGTGTACATCTCTCAGAGGAGGGGTTTGATGTTTTTAGTCGTGATTTGCTGGGGGGTAATCACGAGTGTCTGTACCCTAGCATCGGGGGGGGGCTGATGGACAGTAGGCCAACAGTCCTGTGGCTCTGTTGACAGGAACCTACACAATGGATTATGAACATTTTTAGACCATGACCAAAATGTTGAACTAAGATGAACTATGATTTTGCTACCCGGGTTGTGGGTTGAGGGGTCCTTTTGCATCCAATTGGCCAAACTGGCATGGACGATCAAGGTGGCCCCTTGGATTGTCCATTTGGTGGAAATGTAGCCTAGGCATGGGCAGTGGACTGTCTGACTGGACGTTGGATTCTGCAAGTAACCCTGGGACAGCTCATACAGATAGTAGGTAAACCCGGCAGCTGGGGTGGACCAGTGTGGGAGGATCACCTGGATGAGGGGTCCTCGGGCGTGGAAGTGGGACACCGGAGGGTGATATGTGGTATTCCCTTCCCTATAACACCTTTTCCCATCCTACCAGTTAGGATATCTAGGAACTCAACCCTCCTCCACCTTTCTCCACACAAACATTTTCCCACGGATAGCTCACTGTGAAATAAAACGGACTAACACCTGAGCCATTTACCTGACATGTCCCAACACAATGATCAGGCAGAGTCAGGCAATTACTGATAATTACACACACCTGTACACACACCTGACTTTCATCACACTTTCAAACATGGATAAAAAGTGGTTCACGAAAGCACACACTGAGCACGGCAAAACACACACGTAAGCAGCAGTTCCGAGATGGCAGTTTAATACAAGGAGAAAGTTGGCAAAGCCAGAAAGGGTTGCAAGGAGGGAATTGCCCTTGGCCTTTTCTGAGGGAGAAAACCGCTACCTTAACGAGCCCTCAAGAATAAGAAACATAAGACCTGGAATTAAAGCTGAAGAAAGGTGCATTGTGTGTCGAAGGTACCAGGGTCTCTTCCGCATAGATAGCCAAGGTGGGAGTAGCGATTGCTGCCTTGGTACTGTCCTTGGCTCCTACAACAAAGCCGCTCCAATAAAGTCAGCACAGCCATTGAGTCGGGGAGGCTGATAGCAGACTGGTCTGTGTTACAACCAAGGTTGCGAGCAGCAACATTGTATGAAGAAATCTGAAAAGAGCAGAGTGTAAGGCATATGTGATGAACGACGCAAATATAATTGAATATCCATGCAGTGACTGAATTTTTCACAAGATACAATATACAGAGTGGTCCAGCACCACGTGGGTGTTCATTCGAAGGTCTCTATTCGGAATCCAGCTGTGAGTGTAAAATTGTGAACCATGAAATCGAAGTGGTCCTGGAATGGGTCAAGCCAAACCATGTGCACATTCGAAAGTCTACGATAGATAAATAAACTGTAATTGTACCGTGCCTGGCTGTGGGAGACTAATTGTGAAAAGGGGATCTGAGCCCAACTGAGGGGGATTTGGGGTGAACCGTGGGTCACCAGAGAAAAGAGTGTGGTACAAAAGGGATCTGAGCCTGTCTGAGGAGAATCCAGGGTAAAGAGTGAATCGCCCTACTTGAATACTTGGAAAATAACTTTTTTGTTTGTTTGATACATCAGGCCCTCTGGATCAAGAGACTTTTGATAACTAAAGAGACTTAGGCATAGAAGGCCCTGATACTTGTAATAGAACTGTGTCCTCGTGCCAAAGAAGTGCAAGAGTGTGCTATGGTCGAGTGAACAGCCTTGTTCCATGCTGAAAACGTGGGAAGGAGGCCAAAGGCCAGAACATCCTGACTTATAATTTTGTGAACACTTTTTCCTTTTTAATTAACATTACCTCACACTATTTGTAATTTAGCGTTAACGATTTGCAATAGTTTCTTTTGAGTATAGGCCTTTTTATTTTGCGGAGACTCCACTAGGACTGCATTATTATTATTTGATGGTCGTAGCTTGCTCCCATCTTAGATTTAGGTTTAGATAGGCATTTATCACACTTGATAAAGTTCAATAAACATCCTTGAACTGTGGTCACGTGTCTCTGTCTTACTTGGATACCATGTCTTCATTACAGTTGTGATACCTATTTTGACATTGGGCACTCTGCCAACTATGCCTTACATATGTGTGGGTCTTGTTGGGCTTGTCATCAAATAGATATAATTCATTTGAAACAACAAGTCCCTGTCATTGCATAGTCTTATGATAGGTGAAATCTGCTAAAGTTGAATTATGGCCATTTGCCCTGCCAACAGGTGTACTGCTTTCCGTTCTCATTTAAAGGAAAGAGTTAACTTCCCTCTGGATACAATATTATCATGAACCCTTAGAAACAGATCCCCCGTTCTTCCTCTGCTTATCTGTGTATATGGTCATCAAAAGAAACCTTAAACAATATCATAATATATACTACATCATACAAAATACTATGTTCATATTTAAAAGGCATTTCTATCCACACAATTATAAATCAGAATAGATGATCAAACCTTACACTATTTACATTTTTCCATAAATAGTTGATATGTCTAAAACACCTAGCTCAAGAAATTATTCAGCATATAAATATCCTCAACACATCTTAATGTTGCCAAAGTTAGAGAAACCTTAGTCACATTTAAAATCAGATTCCAAAAATATTCTTGACAGTATTGCTTTTGAACATCAAACAATCTGTGAAAATTATTCTGCCCAATTGTAAACTTCAGGGAACAATTTGTTACCAGGTGCTCTAAAGTTTCCAGTTTCTCTTTTTGTCATTGCACATTCAGCAGAAATGCCTAGCTTTCTCCCTTACAAGCCCCCTCTACCTTCATTGATGGTAGGGGATTAAAACAAAATCTCAAAAAAGTAATTGTCAACTTGAGGCAGGGGAATGTCCCAATGTGAGGCTTGCACACATAAAAGGTGTTTTCTTGCGAGAGCACAGCACGAAATAAAATGTATTTCATGTTGTCCTCAAGCGTACTACACCAGTCAGCCTCTCACAAGAACTTTTTTATTCTGTGAGGATTCAGGACAATTGAATCAGCAGAACGCTTCAATTGGAGCAAAATTTACCTGCTGTTTTCAAGCAATTCAACAAACCAGGGAGGGCTCTCATTTATCATCAAGCCATTCAAATGATAGAATAACGATTGCTCCGGTGGAGATATGAACTTACTGTAGAATGCCAAAGATTTCCATGTCATCTTTATTATTCCAAGCACTGAGTGCTCAGCTACCTGGCCCTGCCTCACTCTGATTGGCCTGCCATCTCCATTTCTAGCCAATCAGGAGCCGAAAAGGCGAATAGCCAGCCCCTGTTTCCAAGGCTCACTCTCTATGGAGCCTGTCTCAACCTGTCCGGGCCGTGCAGGGCCTGGAGAGCCATAGAAATCTCTAATCATACTATGCCACATCCCCCAGACTAATTCTTGGACTGCTCCTCTGTCCATGGATCTAAGGCCTCCTACGATCCTTGCAGTAATCATTGTGAGTTTGTCTGTTCTACAATTTCTAACTCTCCGGAGGCATTGCCAATGCTGTACTCTCAAATCATGGGGCCTCATTACGATCCTGGCGGAACAGGTTAACGAGCTCCGCGAAAGGAGGCGGACCCGTTAAACCTGTTCTGCCACATTACGAGGTCCCCTTGCGGAACCCATCAAGGACGCCTGGTAAAACCGGGCGTCGTTACCGGATCCCGCAAGCAAAGAGGGAGCAAACAACGGGCACTCGTAATGGGCCCGTTGTTTGTTCCCTCTCCCATTCCCTTTCAGCCCTATGGGGGCTGAAATGGGAATGGGGAAGGTCCGGGCCCGGGTTCCTGGAGGGAGGAATTACCGGGCCCTCCGAACTCGGAATGGCCCGGTAATTCCTCATTCTGGGAACCCGGACGCGATTTCAGCGGCAGCCATGCCGCCAATAGTGGCATGACTACCGCCAAGGTCGTAATGAGGCCCATTATCTTAACTAACCTCATTCCTTTTTTCTACATATATTTCTTTCATACATGTATATCAGTGCTTCTGTTTCCCTGTGCACCATCTGCATTCAGTGTTTGCTGCAATTTAAAATTGTTTTCTGGGGTGTGCTGTTAAAATTCTAATTTGGGTGCTCTTGTTTCTCTTTGCACCATAAGCATTTAGTGTTTGCTGCATTTAAAATCATTTTGTGCGGCATGCATAATTTGAATTTGTGTGCTTTTGTTTCCCTGGGCATCATCTGCATTCAGTGTTTGCTGCATTTAAAATCATTTTCTGTGATGTGCTGCTAAAATTCGAATTTGGGTGCTTTTGTATCCCTGTGCTCCATCTCATTCTCTCACGCAACCTACTAGGCCAACAAGTGAGTTAGCCAAACTATCCATTACTCTCTCACTCCTTGACTTAAACATCTGCCTTCCTATGGCTTTCTGCATTTCTCATATATTCTCTAACTGCTACATTATGTCCTATCGCCAATCCCTCTCCAAGCCCGGCAAGAAAAAGCACAAAAAAGATATCCTGAGTGCAAACCCGGGGCTTCCCATTGCAGACACCTATGTCATTGCTTCCGCTGGAGAGGTTTTTCTGATATCCTTTTCTCTGTCCCCTCTCTAGATCACTGGACTCCCCATCTCATCTCCACTCTCTCTCCCTCCTAACACTGTACTATTAATGGTGGCACCAAGTGGGAAACAATACATCCTCATACAAAGGCTTCAAGATACACTTGGTATCTCAGAGCGGACGCTGGGTTGGCTGTCCTCTTTCCTCACTAACCGCTCTTCCCAAGTCATCACGTGCCCATTCTCCTCTCCTACTTCCATCTCCACATGTGACATCCCCCAGGGTTCAATTATCTCCCCCTGACTCTTTAACATCTATCTTGCCCTCCTTGCATGCCTCATCTCCTCCTTCTCTGCCAACTTCTAGTGTTATACAGATGACACACAGCTCTTCTTCAGACTCCCTGCTGACTCTCTTGCACCCTCCATCATCCCTGACTGCCTTTCTGCCATCCAGTCGTGGTGCGCCTCCAATGATATCCACCACAATGCCTGTACAATTGAGACCCTTCCCATTGGGATCCCTGCTCCCTCTTTCTTCCCCTCACTCTTGCCTTCATCCTTGGGTTCTCCCGCCGCTCCTTCAACTGAAGCCAGAAACCATGGAGTCATCTTCGACTCCTCACTCTCCTTCCTCCCTCACACTCAGGATATTGCCAAGAAGTTCAACTACCAGCTCTTCCTTCTCGAAGGAATTCTGCCTTTTCTCACTTTCCGGCAGAGGCTCAATGTGACTCAAGCCCTAGTTCTCTCTAGTCTTGTTACTGTAAAAGCCTTCTCGTGAATCTTCCTTCCTCCACTCTGCAACCCCTTCGGATTATCCAGAATAGAGCAGCAAGATTTATGGGTGGCCTTTAGCCCAGGGACCACATCTCTCCTGCTCTAAAAAGTCTTCACTGACTCCCGGTTGCTGCACTGATTAAATTCAAATCCGACTGTATCATCCACAAGGCTGACTCGGCCCAAGGACCACACTTTATTCAACTGTATCTGACTAAATACACTCTAACTAGACCTCTTCTCTCCTTTGGCACCAACTCTTTGTGTGTAAAGAGCTTTGCTAAGAAGAGGGCGGGCGTCACTCACTTTCCTCTGTGGGCTCCCTCCTTTGGAATATCCTGCGCCTTGAGCAGGTCCTTCTCAAATTCAAGAAGCTCCTTAAGACTTTCCTCCTCCTTCCCATCTTCTCTCCTCTGCTAGTCCCACAGTTGCTGTACCAGTGTCCTTGGCCAGTATGCATCTTCGGGGGCTTTACCTTCCTCACCAATTACTCCCAGCTCCTGCCTATCCACAGCACTTTGCATCTGCACACCTTCCGCTCTGGAGACTTGCCCTTCCACCTCCCGCGGCTCAGGCCATGTAGCACTCAACATTCCTAGAGCTTCCTCCATGGCTCTCCCGCAAGCTCAGACTCCCCATCACTTACCCCCTCTTCCCTCTTCCTTTTTGCACTTGCACATTCTGAATACTCACAAGGCATAGTAGGTTCTCCCGCTTCCCCTCAGCTCTTAATATTGTGTTGTAATGTACCCTCCCCCTGCCCTGTGGGCACTTTGAAACAGTATATTCTTATTGTATAAACGCCTAACAAGCAAACAATAAAATAAATAAAAAAATTAAATCACTGCTGCTATAGATAGTAGCCCAAATGCATGCCTCATAATGGACAGTGGAAAAAACTTTGGCATCCCCAGCACCTTTCTACATATTAAGCCCTCAAGAGCCAGTCCTTATCCTGGTAAGAGGATAGGCGATCTATGTCACATAGAAGCGCCTGGGTCACCTTTGTTCTGTAAAAGTTAACCAGTGCCAGCAAGGAATTCTTGCCATACTTTGAATAACATTTTTTCATCTGGGCTACAAAGATGTCAAATTTCCTTTTCATATAATCCAAATGCTCCTTGTTCCTCTGGCCATTATAAATTGGAAAGCCCAGGTATACATACCTATCGACCACATCCAACACATAGACACACACAGATATACAGTTTCAAATATACCAGTCACTCCTGCATCAAATCTGCTGGGTCACACTGGCCTGTCAGCCTCTGTGCCAACTCCTGCGTGGCAGGGCTTGACAGTCCAATTTAGAAAGACTGTTCCGTGTGGTCACAGAACAGTCTTTCCATATTGTTTTTTCAGAAAAAAGAAAACGTTCTTTTGACCTAGGACCAATAAGACGTGGTCCAGTAAACATTGGATCATGGCCAGGGCGTTTGATCAACCTAAGGGCATCACCCTGTACTCGAAGCATCTAATGGGAGTCTGAAAGGCCATCTTCCTCTAATTTAATAAGGATAAGGTTGTAAGCACCCCTGAGATCTAGTTTTGTTTACAAGCGTCCTTCACCACCTCCAGAATATCAGGTATCAATGGCATGGGGTAGCGATCAGGTATGGTAATTTTATTCAGACCACAAAAGTCAAAATATGGACGCAGCTCGTCTGTGTTTTTCTTTGAGACAAATAATAGAGAGGCTCCAGCCGGGGAGGTAGATTCAGAGATCAACCCATTGTGATGGTTGTTATGTTGATATTCTTTTAGCACCGCCTTCTCTTTTTCCGAAAGGATATACATCCTACCAAAAGGTATTGGATGATCGGGTAAGTGATTAATCACACAATCATCTCTTCTTTGTGGAGGAAATTTCTGTATACCTCTGGGACACAAAAACATCCTGAAACTCCCTGTAAGGTTCTGGTAGGGCCTGAATGTTATCTATCATGGTGTTAGTTGTGGAAACTGTAGTACGTGGCAAAGATGTATGAAAACACAGTGAGCCTCAAGGAAACCCAAGAATGCCTGAATAGTGAGCTGCCTTGAAAATATCAAAGATAACCAGTTCCTTGTGGGAAGAAATATACATTGAGTGGCGTGTTCAATTAACGGGCCAGATACTCATGGGCTACCATCTATTCCTTCCAACGGGATGGAAATCAATTTATAGGTGCCTGGAATACCCTTTTTTGTAGGCCACTGATTGTCAATGAAGACGCCTGTAGCTACACTGTATATCAATATGGGTACATTATGTATCTCTACCTCTGAAAGAACAAACTTAATTCTCAGAATTACCATCGAGGAATCCAAGCGAAAGTCTGTCTGTAGCATGGATGATGAACATGAACCAAGTATTGGAGAACCAATCTCATCTTCCTGGATCGTATTTCTCACTATGATCGGGATGAAGTGTTTCCCTGTCTTCTAGGAGCCACTATTGGACAATCCCGTACTAAATAGACTTTGGAACTGCAGTACATACATAAACTATTAGTTATTCTACAGTTTCTCTCATCGGATGACAAAGGGCCTCTAGTGACCGCTAACTGCATATGTTCTTCAGACTTGGCTGCTCTAGAAAGGACACAAGGCGGACCAGCCAACAACTTTGTGGACCTACCGTGTTTCCTTTCAGAATGACATTCGTGTAAGCGGTAACCCAATTGCATCGTGATTGAAATCATTTTAGCCAAATTAGCTGAACGAGGAACTCTCCAGATTTCACCCTTCAGTTCATCTGAAAGACCTCTCCAAAATAGGGTGATTAGGCAACATCTGGCCAAGCACTGCCTGCTGCCATTTGTTTGAACTTAATGATGTATGTCAATGTATCCTGTGACCCTTGCCTAAAATACAGACGATGTTCCTGTGATAACACAGTGATTTTAAGTCTTCCAAACATTGCTATAAGACTATGAATGAAGAATTAGTAGGAATCTAGAATAGAATTATTTGTGGTGAATAAAGGATTAGCCCAAACTAGAGCTGCTCCTGTCAAGTGTGATATTGTGTATCTGACTCTGTCTCGTTCAGAAGGAAAATAAGCAGCCTTAAAGGCAAACTGCACAGTGCAAGCATCTAAGAACTCCTTCAACTTTTGGGGATTTCCATCACACTTGCCACCAGAAAGGGGCCCAGGAGGTATTTCAGGACAGACTGGAGGTTGCACTATTGGTTGGCGTAACACTACATTCTCTTGTTTCAAAGGTTGTACTTCCAGGGTCAAGGACTGTACAGCTGCCACTAATTGCTGCATCTGATGCATTGCTGCACTTTGTAACAACTATCCAGGCATTGCTAACTGTTATATTAGTGTAACGCTCACCTGGTATCCACGGGGGCATCACACGATACTAGATGGAGGTATAAGCGCTATCCCGGACCCCTCTCTGCTTCATTATGTGCAAGGCATTGGGTAGTGCCTATAACAGGAGAATGGAGGGTTAAGATACTGGTTCTGTGATGGGTGGACTCCCATCTCCCTCTGGTCCAAATCCTCTCCCTTGGGTTTATTGATCACCTTAGGTTTTTGTGCGTTGAACTCTCCGTCCGGCGTCTCCGTGCAGGGGCATGTGGGTGATGCAGGTGTTCTGTGGACCTAGTTGCTTCACTGGTCCGTGTGCCCTTATGTCAGGTCCAGACCGGCTGTGACTCTGACTTTGCTTGCTGTTTTCCAGGTGAGTAATAATGCCTTTTGCGTCTTTATTCTGTCTCTTTCTTTCACTCTGTTTTCTCTGTCTTCTCGGCGTCTTGCTCCACTATGCTGTTCCCTAACAATGTCTCTTTTGTTTTCACAGGGATGGTTGCGATTTCTGAGTTGCCACGCCGATGGCGAAGACGACAGTGAGTTATTGATGCGTGGAGCGCTGCGCTGTTTATTGATGTTAATTGCTAACCTGTGTTCTCTTTTCTTCTTTGTGCCGGTTGCGGTGATGTTCTGGAGTAATGAGCGATCGAATCGCTGCTTGCCCAGGTAAGTGCTTTGTTAATGCTGACATTGTTCCTTCTCCCTTGCAGGTTGGGGTGAAACCCGGAGATGGGCGAGGTAAGAGAAGCGCAGGGTGCTGCCAGGACTCGCTGCTTGACCAGGTAAGAATTTTTATTAATGCTGTCCTTGTTTTTTTACCTTTTCAGGTTGCGGCGAACTCCGGAGATGGGCGAGGTAAGCAAAGCGCAGGATGGATTCAAGGCCAGTTACTTCACAGGTAAGTGTTCTTGCTCGCTAATACTGTTCTTGTTCTTCCAGGTTATTAATGGAATCCGGATCTAGGGCTTCAGGATCGGGCCGCCGGAAAAGCAGATGAACAGGAGCTGGACACTGTGAGCATTACGCTGCAGGAGTGCAGAATAACGTGAAGCGTGTTCTGCTGTTTGGGTGTGGTTTAAATAGCCCAGGTAAAGTAGTTCCAGGCCAAGTATTTCCAGGCCCAGCCACACCCGAAACACTAGACCGCATGGCTTGATTCTAAAGAACTGAGATTTGTAATCAGCCTCTATGTTGGATTAAGGTATTACTTTATTCCTGTAAATGCGCCTTGCACCAAAGGCGCCAGGACTGACTCCATGTATGTTTCTGATGATGTTTTAAGGCCCTTGGGGCCAGTGTGAAGGGCCACTGCTGCCAGGGGGCTGTTATACCTGAGGGGGTCAGGGGCATGGATCGTGACAGCACTACCCTCTAAGGCCCCTCTCAAGGTATTTCCTCCGTCTGGCCCTGGTTTGGTCAGCTGGTTCCGATGAAGTCATCTTACCAGGAGTGGCGCATGGACGTGCTCGCTAGGCTCCCATGCCCTGTCCTGAGGGCCGTATCCTTTCCAGTCCACTAAGTAATAATACTTGGACCTGGTGAGTTTAGAATCCAGGATGTCCTTGACTTCAAATTTGGGTTCTCCGTTAACCAGTACCGGTTCTGGTGGTGTTTTGACCCGAGTTCCAGACTGAACAGGTTTTAAGAGTGACACGTGGAATACAGTATTGATCTGCATATTTGGTGGCAAAGCTGGTTTTACTGCCACAGGATTTATAATAGCCTTGAAGGTATAGGGCCCTAGATATCTGGGATGAAATGTTCGAGTTCCTCTTATGGGCACGTGCCGAGACGCCAACCAGACTTCATCTCCGACTTGGTAGTCTGGGCCCTTTCTTTGGTGTTGGTCAGAGAATCTTTTCTGTCGTTCTTTGGATTGTATCAAGTGTTCTGCTGCCTTTTTGAAGGCTTGAGTGATGGTCGTATGTAAAGTCTTCACCGCAGGCATTTCCAAGGCCATGGGGGTATCTAATTCGGAAGTACGTGGGTGCCTTGCATATACGATGTAGAATGGACTTTGTCCAGTACTGGTATGTAGCGAGTTGTTGTAGGCATATTCGGCTATCCACAGCACATACTTCCAGCTTTCTTCCACTTGATGTAACATGCACCGAAGGTATTGCTCTATTGTGTGATTCCTCCGCTTCGTTTGGCCATCAGTTTGGGATGGTGACTAGTAGACAGACGAATATCGATTTGGTCAACTGCACAACTCTTCCTCCAGAAGTTAGACACAAACTGACTCCCTCGGTCAGAAATCAGGATGGAGGGGAAACCATTTAATCGTATGATTTGCTCTAAAAACACCCCTGCCAGAATGGATGTGTTTGGTAGACCCTTAAGCGGAATGACATGGGCCATTTTAGAGAATAGGTGAACAACCACTAGGATAGTGTTGAACCCTTGAGAGGGAGGCAGATCTGTGATGAAATCGAGGGAGAGTGTGTGCCAAGGTGCAGGCGGAATTTCCAGGGGTTGAAGAAGGCCCGCAGGTCTTTGTTTCTGGGATTTATTCTGTGCACAAATACCACATGACAGAATAAACTGTGTAATGTCCTTTCGCCAGGTCGGCCACCAATAATTTCTTTTCACCTTGGCTAGAGTCTTGGCAATTCCTGGATGTCCTTCTATCAGGGGGTCGGGATAACCAGAAATGACGTGTTCTTGTAGTGTCTTATTTGGTAGATATAAACGCCCTCTGAAATACGGGAGTTGGTTCTTTGTTGTGTAATGTTCACTTTGAGTGGTCCAGTCTTGTAGAGCCTCTGTGTTCATTAGGAGCCGAATATCCTTTTGGAGTTCGTCCAGAGAATACGTTGTTGTAAGTCCTAGTAGTTTGTCACCTGGAATAATGGCCACCGGGTCTGGGGTTGAATATACGTTCTCATTAATAACCATGCGGATAGGGCGTCGGCTTTTCCGTTCTGTACTCCAGGTCGGTACATGATTATGTAATCATATTCTGCGAAGAATAAAGCCCATCGGAGTTCACGGGATGATTGAGCCTTTGCCGTCTTGAGGTATTGTAGGTTGCAATGGTCGGTGATTACTGTGATGGCATGTCTGGTGCCTAGGAGGCATTGCCGCAAAGCCTTAAAGGCTGCCTTGATCGCTAGAAGTTCCTTGTCTGTTATTGCATAGTTAAATTCAAGTGTAGTAAATTTTCGTGACCAAAAGGCCACGGGATGTAACTGGCCTGTTTTGGGATCCCTTTGGGAAAGAACAGCCCCCATGGCCATGCTAGAGGCATCTGTTTCCACTACATATGGAAGATCTGGGTTGGGGTTTCGTAGCACCGGGGCTGAGGTAAATCTTTTCTTGAGTTCCTGGAAGGCCTTCTCTGCCTCTTCTCTCCATTGGAACAGTTTTTAGTTTTTTCTTAATAAAGAAGTGATCGGGTGCATAATCTGGGAGAAACCCTGGATGAATCGGTGATAAAAGTTCATAGCGCGGAGCATACTTTGGACACCTTTGACTGAAGACGGTGATGGCCAGCTAAGGATGGCGTCTACTTTGTGCATATCCATCCGGACGCCTCTGGGAGTGAGAACAAAACCAAGGAACTCGACTTTGGTGACATGGAAGGAGCATTTTTCAAGTTTGGTATATAGCTGGTGCTGTCAGAGTTTTGCAAGGACAGAGCGGACGTGCCTGACATGGTCCTGTTTAGAAGAAGAGTAGAGCAAGATGTCATCCATGTAAACCAGGCCACATACGTCCATCAATTCCAGTAGTACATCATTCATGAAGTACTGGAATGCGGCGGGAGCATTGCAAAGCCCAAAGGGCATCACCTGATATTCGTACAGCCCATACTTAGTATGAAAGGCAGTCTTCCATTTGTCTCCTTTCTTTACACGCACGAGATGGTATGCCCCCCAGAAGTCCACTTTGGTGTAAATTTAGGCATCCTTGACTTGGTCTAGCAGTTCTGGGATAAGGGTAGAGGATAATGGTTTTTAACTGTTACCTGGTTTAGTGCGCAGTAGTCGATTCACGTTCTCAAGTCCCCCTCCTTCTTGGGTACGAAGAATAGGGGTGAGGCTGCCGGGGATTTGGACGGGCGGATAAAACTGTTTGCCAGGTATTGGTCCAGATATGATTTCAAGTGGAGATTTTCAGGTTCCGTGAGTGCATAAATTCGACTACACGGGATTTGTGCACTAGGTATGAGGTTGTTCTTTTTGGAAAACATCTTGGAAATCATGGTATTTGCTTGGTAGTGTACTTGTTACACCTAGTACCAACGCCTCTCTATCTTGGACAGGTGTCTCTGGGTCAGACAATGGCATTTCCACTTGGTAGCACTCATGAGCACAGTCATTGGAGAAGGCTAATTTCTTGGCTCGCCAGTCGATGTTAGGATTGTGAGCCACCAACCACGGCATCCCTAGAATCAACCAGAACGGAGGGACCTTGATAAGGTCGAAGGCAATGGCTTCCCTATGTCCGTCTTGGCACAGAAGGGTCAATTCTGCTGTGTGTTGAGTTACAGGACCAGAAGCCATCTCTCTGCCATCGACATTGGTGACCTTCTCAGTTGTTGTTTTGTGACAGAGGGGAAGCCCCATTGTTGTTGCCAGGCCTTGGTCTATGTAGTTACCAATGGCTCCGCTGTCTATGTATACCTCCACAGCATGCATCCGAGACGGTTGTTGGTGACTGATCAAAATCACAGGCAGGGCAAGGTGTGAGGTATGTGGCTCTTTTCCTTCGCTCGACAAACAGACCTCTATGCTTGCCGGGCCTGGAAGTTTTCCAAGTCTTGTTCTCCTCCTTCTTTCTCTGTAGCTCCAACTGTTCTCCTAGGGGGTTTTACGGGACATTCTCTGAGGAAGTGAACTGATTTCCCACAGTACAGTCATAATTGCTCTTGTCTCCTTTTGTCTCTTTTGGCCTGGGTTAATGGGCTCCGTACCCCCCCAATTTGCATGGGTTCCGAAGTGTTTTCTAATGAACGCAGGCTGTTCTCCTTTGAGCCTACATACACAGTTCTGGCTCGATCTGTCCTTAGATCTTGCAGCCTGAGGTCTAGCTGCACCACTAGGTTGATGAACTCTGCACAGTCTTTTGGCAAGTTTAGCACCTGAGCTAGGACGTCTTTCAATTCCCCTCATAATCCTCGATGGAATAACATTGTTTGTTTCTCCTCAGGCCAGCCAGTTTCAATTACAAGTCTGTTAAAAGTGGGGATATATGTTAACAAATCTTGGCTGCCTTGGCGGAGGGACAGAAGTTCATTATCCAGAGCTTGGCCCTGGGTATGTCCGGCGAACAGCTTCTCCATCTCCTGTTGAAACCCCCTGAAATCCCACAGGAGTAGGTCATCCTGGCTTACTAACGGTATGGACCAATCCATGGCACTGCCACTCAGATATGACAGAATGAAGGCAACCCGCGACTGATCGTTCGGAAAGGCTCCGGGTCTCCAAAAAGAATGGAGGCGGCACTGGTTCATGAATACTGCACATTTTCTTTGGTCCCCCGCAAAATGTTCCGGTGGGCCCAAAGGAACTGCCCCAGGGAGGACCACCTGCACTGGATTGACGGATGTGGCTGGAACTGACAAAATACTTCCTGGCAACTGATCCAGCCCAGCCTGTGTTTGGAGCAATTGTCTGGCTAATTCATCGATGCGGTCCTTGATGACAATCAACTCCCTCCTAAGGGCGTAGTTGGTGCGGGCGTTCCATGGACCTAGTTGCTTCACTGGTCCGTGTGCCCTTATGTCAGCTCCAGACCGGCTCTGACTCCGACTCTGCTTGCTTTCTTTCAGATGAGTTATAATGTCTTTTCCGTCTTTATTCTGTCTCTTTCTTTCCCTTTGTTTCCTTTGTCTACTTGGTGTCTTGCTCCACTACTCTGTTCCCTAACAATGTCTCTTTTGTTTTCACAGGGATGGTTGCAATTTCGGAGTTGCCACGCCGATGGTGAAGACCACAGTGAGTTATTGATGCGTGGAGCGCTGCGCTGTTTATTGGTTTTAATTGCTAACCTGTGTTCTCTTCTCTTCTTTGTACTGGTTGCGGTGATGTTGCAGAGTAATGAGCAATCGAATCGCTGCTTGCCCAGGTAAGTGCTTTGTTAATGCTGACATTGTTCCTTCTCCCTTGCAGGTTGTGCTGAAACCTGGAGATGGGCGAGGTAAGAGAAGTGCAGGGTGCTGCCAGGACTCGCTGCTTGTCCAGGTAAGAATTGTTATTAATGCTGTCCTTGTTTCTTTACCTTTTCAGGTTGTGGCGAACTCTGGAGATGGGTGAGGTAAGCGAAGCACAGGATGGATTCAAGGGTGGTTACTTCACAGGTAAGTGTTCTTGCTCGCTAATGCTGTTCTTGTTCTTCCAGGTTATTAATGGAATCCGGATCTAGGGCTTCAGGATCGGGCTGCCGGAGAAGCAGATCAGCAGGAGCTGGACACAGTGAGCATTACGCTGCAGGAGTGCAGAATAACACAAAGCGTGTTCTGCTGTTTGGGTGTGGTTTAAATAGCCCAGGTAAAGTAGTTCCAGGCCAAGCAGTTCCAGGCCCAGCCACACCCAAAACACTAGACCGCATGGCTTGGTTCTTAGGAACTGAGCTGTGTAATAGGCCTCCATGTTGGATTAAGGTATTGCTTTATTCCTGATAATGAACCTGGCGCCAAAGGCACCAGGACTGACTTCATATATGTTTCTGATGGAGTTTTAAGGCCCTTGGGGCCAGTGTGAAGGGCTTTAGCCCCACTGCTGCCATGGGGCTGTTATACCTGAAGGGGTCAGGGGCATGGTTCGTGACAATTAGACACATCTGCGTGCACTTAGGCATAAATATGCTGATATAATGAATGCCAAAGCAGCATGCAACCGAACTAGTTAGAAGCAGCACTGTGGAATTAAAAAAAGTCTCCTCTAGAACCCCTGCCCCTCCCTTCCTTGTGACAGATGAACAGGTAGTGGCAGGAACCCTAGGGAGACTCTCTGGGAGAAAAACCTAACTGCAAGGTTCCACCGTAGTTTTGATAAATGTGTAGTCTGTTCCCTATTCTTGACAGAAGGATAATTTTGCCGGGCTATAGGAATAGCAGTATTAAGCCGGTAGTGAGTTGTTCGTAGTGTGGCTTGTGTCATTCAGAGTGAGCGCAGCTCGCCTGGCGATGTCACGCTGAGTTCAGGAAAGAAAGAAAACATTAAGAGGAAAGGCTTGATTCCCTTGTAGGGGCAATGGCAGAACTGTACAGAACATACTGGTAGTCATAAATGAGAGTGCTAGAGCGCAGGATCGAGGAGTCTTCCCTAAGTGCTTTGTCCAGACTGCGTTCACTAGAATAAAAAGGCAGAGAGTAATGGATAGAAAGCTGAAATAGCTTTCAGTGAAATACAGGAAGCAAAAGGATCAAACTTATGATGCGTCGGGAAAAAGAGTAGCAATGCCCCGTGAATTCCATGTAGTCTGATTATAACTTGTGCTGACACCAGAATGACGGAGGAAACAGGAAGGAGGCAGCAAGCAGGATATAAACTAGACCGGTGCATGGCACAACAGGCACCATCTTAGAGGAAGGAACAAATATCCTGTGAATCCTCCTCCAGCGATTCCAAACAGAAATTTGGCTGAACCGAGATTTAACAATTATTGGAATTCCTTGTGAGATTTATACCATTCCCATCGTCACAATTACTGCCACAATAAAAAATGTTATCTCCCACTATGACCACATATTCACCATCATTTGCACTGAACCACTCCTGCAATAAAGCCTCCACCCAGTCAATTAGATCCATTCCATTATCTTCTTTATGGTTCCAAAATAAATATATTACTTCATCTGTATGCACGTCATCCCTCTCCTGGGATGTGTTAACACAGTTGCCAGCATTCCAGGGTGATTAACTTGCAATTGCCTGCTGTTCCACTTAAGATCCTTTTTGACAGCAGTAATCAGGCCACCCATCGGCCTTCCCATGGGACCCTGCATTGCTGGTTATATAAAAGTAACATAACCATCTAAGAGACGACCCCCTTCCGTCAAACCTCTTTAAAGTTTATTATATGAAATCTCTTCAACAAGTTTAGATCATGCCCAAGGTCAAGAGGTGGCTGAAGCCCCTTGTATTCCATGATGCCACAAAAACATTTGAATCCTATGTCTGAATACAGATAACCCCCTTGGTATGATCTTAGGTCTAACAGGCAGGCAACCAGTCCCAATCACTTTCTTTTGTACAATGTGTGTCCATAGACTTCTTTCTACAGATTGTCCTTAGTTGCCTATGCCTCAGTAAATCATTAGCAGTCACTATACCAGTAGACTAGCTAAGACATCCATAGGTAACAACGCGGCTGAGCAACTTAAACAGGTCTTAACCCATTATCCGGAAGGCCTCTGCCTCAGCCAAAAGGAGTTCAAAAACATATTTAATGTGGAAATAAACGTTATCAGTTCTGTGGGAATCAGGAAAATCAACTAATTCGATGTCACTATAATAAATATTTCTCAGGGGAGGAATGTTTAGCAAAACATTCAGAACATGTGCACGATTCAGGATTATTTTTTTCTTTTGAACCTAATACTAGCTCCAGACATAATACATCAAATGCTCCTTTCTGCCTTAACAGAATATTTATTTGTTATTTATATAGTGCCAAAACTAACCCGCAGGCATCAGGGCGCAAGCATCAATAACAAAAACAAAGCAAAATCCACAAATACAAAACCACATAAGCAATAAACAACAGAAAACAAACAGAACCTCAGAAGAATGTAGGAAGCTCATATTGCAGACATAACATGACAGACAATTACTGTTAAGTCTTCAACCACACCTGACACAAGGTGGGTTTTTTTAAATATTCTTTTTCATATAAAATAAGAGGCTCTCCTGCTCCAACAGCTTCACTAACAGTCACTAACATACCAGCAGACCCCTTCTTGAGCCATGCACAGAAACAAGAATGTTAACAGGTTCCCCTGGAAAGAGGATAAACTATCAATTACGAACACAGTAGGAGTCACAATGTAATGCATAGCTGTAAATACACCTGCAGCAGTTACATCCATATTAAAATGTAAACACCTTACACATCACCCTCCTTATATATACATGCAAGAACTCAAACTAAAATGAAGAAGTGATTAGAATGTAATGGCCTAACATACCTCCCTCCTCATACACTTGTAACGAATCACATGGGAGAGTACCATCTCATCACCTCACTACTTAACCACTACCCCCACTTATTGAGAGTTTCACTTCAATCAAACTTACATTCCAGGTCCTTCCATCTTCTGGTACTACAGCATCATCCATTGTTCTACACACTCTCAGCAGACTTGCAAACTTACTCTCCCCTTTCCCCATACCACAAGATCTGCATACCCAACTCTACCCCTTTCGTCCACTCTGGTGAGTCAGACCTTTTCCTCATCATCATATTTTTGTTTCATGTCCTCACCTTTAGAAAGTACTCTTCCTCTAAGTGTCTCATCATCCCAATCCACAAAAGTCATTGTACCTAACCGTGAATGACAGACTGACGTGTCTGTTTTCCTCTTTCTCAAAATTTCGAAGAGCACCAGCCTTGTGGTCACAAATGCAGGTAATCTATATGCATATACAACTTTATTTAGTTTTTCTTCCTAGTTTCTACCTTCTTGAATTGCTATGCAAATACACTGCATGAGCATTCTATTAAATCTTTCAACAACTCCATTGGTGGCTGGATGTAACAAAGCAGATTTGTGTTGTTGTAGTCATATCACCTTCAAGAACCCGTTCATAACTTTGGAGGTGAATTGTACTTCAATATCAGTTAACAGTTTGCTGGGAAATCTCTCTTTTGGAAAAAATGTCATCCAGAAATTGTACAACCGCCCTTGAATTTATCCATCTTGAACAACCATGGACTACACTCATTTTTAATATAAGTCAACCAAGACAAGCACATATTTTTTCATGCTATCCCTCTTCCAGACCGGCCCCAATAAATCTAAAGGGACATAGTCCCAAGGCATCCATGGAAATTCAAGTGGTTTAATTGGCTGCAGATATATTTTAAGAACCTTGTCTGATGCAGAACACTCTCTGCATTCCTCGATTAATTCTTCTTCCTGTTTATCGAGTCCTCACCACCAATAGTCTGTCCTTAGACGAATCTTAGTCTTCGTTATCCATGATGCTGTAAGGAAGGCATGGTATTGAAGTAAGATAGACCACAGTTGAAGGGTGTTTATTGAACTTTAAAGGGGTGTGATAAACACCTATCTAAACCTACATCTAAGATGGGAGCAAGCTACGGCCATCAAATAATAAAGAATGCAGTCCTAGTGTAGTTTTGTCAAAATAAAAGGACCTATACACAAATAAACTATTGCCAATCCTTACTGCTAATTTACAGATAGTGTGGGGTAATGTTCATGAAAAAGAAAGAAGTGTTCACAAAATGAGTCAGGATATTTGGGCAGTTGGCCTCCCTTCCCCACATTTTCAGCACAAAACAAGGCAGTTCACTCAAGCTAAGCACACACTGTGGCTTCCTTGACATGAGGATACAGTTCCAATTCGCGCATCAGGGCCTTCTGTGCTCATGTCTCTTTTCCATCAAAGTCACTTGATTCCGGGGGCCTGATGTAAAAAACAAAAATACAAAGTTCTTTCCTTCTTATAATTATATCATGTGCGTGTCTTTCCCTGGATCCCTCCAGCAGGGCTCAGACCCCTTTATTTTATGATTTCAAAAGTATTCCTTCTTGTTTCACCTTGGATCCCTCTCAGCCAGGTTTTGATCCCTTTGTTCCTTCTCGGGTGACTCACGGTTCACCCCGGATCCCTCTCAGCCGGGCTTAGATCCCTTCTTCACATTGAATTAGTCTACCTCAGCCGGGCTCAGACCAATTGCAGTTCACTTTCTACTTATCGAAGACTTTGCAATGTGCACAGGGTTTAGCTTGACCTGTTGCAGAACCACTTTGATACAAAGTTCATTTTTTACGATGCAGTTGCCATTCAGGTAGATACCATACAGAGACTTTTCAATGAGAACCCATGGCGTCGGACAAATCTGTACCCAGTGTCTTATTTGGCTTTTTCAAAGTACATTCAGTCCTTTAGTTTCCACTTGTTCGTGCCTCTCATCATATGTGTTTCAAACACAATCCTGTGTGGATTTCCTCATACAATGTTACCACTTGCAACCTTGGTTCAAACACAAGTTAATTTTGTATCGGTTTCTCTGACTCACCGGCTTTGCTATTTTTACTGGCACAGATTTCTTGCAGGAGCCAAGGACAGTACCACAGCGGCAATCGTTCCTCCTGGCCTGGGGTATGAACACTGGAGTGCGCTGGATACCTTTGATGCACAGTGTAGGATAGATCAGCGCCAGTTCCTGGTCTCCAAGGCTTGTGAAAATAACAGGTTCTAGACGTCAAGGGCACTTTCCTCCTTGCAACCCTCTCGGACCTCGCCGCCTTTCTCCTTGTGTTAAATCGCCATTTTGGAACTGCTGCTTCCTCGTGTGATTTTCCTCGCTGAGAGTGTGCTTTCGTGCTCTGCCTTTTATCCGTGTGGGGAAATGTGATGAGAGTCAGGTGTGGGCAATGATTAGTAATGGCCTGACCTTGCCTGACCATGGTTTTGGGACATGTCAAATATACAGCTATGGTGTTAGTCTGTTGTCGCTCACAATGAACTGTCCGTGAGAAAGTGTTTGTTTCAGGAAAGCGGAAGGGTTGAGCTTCTAAATATCCTAACTGGTAGAATGGGGAAAAAGTGTTACAGGAAAGGGGATACCACGTCTCACTCCTCGGTGTCCCACTTCCATTTGCTGAAGACCATTCTTCCAGGTGATCCTCCCACACTGGTCCACCTCCAGGAACTGGATCCAATAGCGATGGCTGTGTCCTGGCCACCTGCATGACAGATCCCCGGGGACCAGCGGGTGATACACCTTCAGGTTTCTTCAAAAGCCCACTATGAGCCAACTACAAAAGTATCTCTTCCTTACACCTGCCGGGGGAACAATGTGACCTGAACGTAGGACATGACCATTCTCCACAGTCAATTCATCTTTAACTCTATGAAATGCACCCAAACAAGTCTCACTTTTCCAGTCTGACCATTCATTATTAACCATATCTCTCGCCATACACAATACAGCATCTTCCCTATTGGCCTCTTCTCAGTCATCCTGAGAAATGGTGTCCTTACACACCACAAACACCTATTGTGATGATTGTCCTTCTTTATCTGCCACCTGAGCACTACCTGTTCCATTTTGGAATAAATAATCAGGAATTATATTCACTTTGCCTGCCACAAACTTAACTGAGAAGTCATGCCCCAGAAGCGAGGTAACACAAGTTGCAATTCTGCATGATATTCCATCAAGTTCTTTGAATGTACAGACCAACACCAAAGGCTTATTTTCACTTATAATGGTAAACCTCCTGCCCCACAGAAATGCTCTAAATGTTCTTATGGCAAACAAAACAGATAATGCTGCCTGTTCTATAACAGAATATCTATGTGCAGCACCCTTGAGGACCCTAGATGCAAACGCAAGAATTCTCTCCACTCACTCTGTTGTCTCTTTGGAAAAGTACAACTACTAGCCCTGTTCTACTCGCATCTGTCATGGGATATGCCTCTTAGTGTCAAAACATGCCAACATTGGTGCACTTGGGAGAGTATTCTTAACCTCAACAAATTCCTGCTCACACACAGCTGCTGATTCAAATTTCATATCCTTTTTGTTCAGTGCCCTAATATTTTTGCAACTATAAGAAAATGTCCTTATGAACTTGTAGTAATATTCAACTACTTCTAAAAATGATAATACTCCCTTCTTATCTTTTGGAGGGTAAAGACTCCCCTTGGGCGGGACACCCTCTCTAATAAGCTCTATCCCCTAGGTAATCAATTTCTGGTGCTCTAAGCAACATTTACACCTCTGTAGCATGAGATCTGGTCCACACCATTTTCCTAACACAACATTCAATTTGTCATCATGTTCCTCCACAGTTGTCCCCATCACCAATATGTCATCTTGATAAGATATCACACACTCTACTCCACCAAGTATTGCTTTCATGACACGTTGAAAGAATGCCACTGCTGCAATGAGGCCAAATGGCATTTTGTTAATCTGTATGTCCCTTTGTGAGTAATAAATGTCATGAGATCTCTTGAGTCAGGTTGCAACAATACCTGCTGGTAAGCAGAGGCAAGATCCAAAATGGTGAATATGCCAGCACCTGCTGTGAGACTTATCAATTCCCCTATAGATTGGTAAGGGTACAATGTCAACAACAACACTTCTATTAAGGGCTCTTATGTCAGCACACAAACGAGCACTGTGATTGGCCATCCAAACAACTACCACAGAGGAGCACCATTCAGATTGGTCTACAACCTCTATTATGTCTTCTGACTCAAGTCTCTCAATCTCTTTAGATACATTTTCCTGCAGGGTAAGAGGAACCCATCTATGTTCTTCCACTACCAGGATGGCATCTTTCTTGAGTCTACTCTTGCAATGATATCCCTTTAAACACTTTAAACTTTCTCTGAAAACTTCAGCAAATGAGTCCTCTGGCTTAGAAGAGGCTGATCCTGCCACAGCAGCCATACTCCCGGGCACCTTGGTATCAAACCACTTCCTTTCTCTAGACATAAACCTTCACCTTTGTTTGTCTGTCGACATTCTAATGTGGCTACAAAACATCTTACCATACCAATGCGAAAACCACCATAAGAGCTTGTGTTGATGTTAGGCAGATGCAAACTTGTGCTTGCAAACTTGTGCTGACACATTTCTCTATTTATAATGGTTTAGTCAGATCCGCAATCAATAAGCATGCATACACCAACACAATTTGCCAGAACAATAGCATCTGGCTTCTTGTCCACACCCTTAGCCGCCCCAACCTCACTCACAGACCAGCCCACACCATATGCTTCAACATCTGTACATGTATCTTTCACATTGTCATATTCAACCACTTCAGTAATTTCTTTCACAGCCCTCTGAAAGATATGTTGGCTATATCGGGTGAAATGTCCTCTCCTGCCACACTTGCCAATAGTGGCATTATGTCCGAAGACACTCAGCATTGCTTGCAAAAGTGAGAACAACTCCCAAACAAAAGCATTTTTAGCAGACATACGGGTATTATATCTGTTTTGTGCTCCCTTCCGATCCTGATTTTCCCCATGTTCATCCTTCTTGAGAAGAGGTTTTGCTGGGGCAAGCCTTTTTTTCACTGCCGTAGTTTTTCTTTGTTTTTTTCAAAGGCTCACTGCATTCACTGAATCTTTGTGATCCTTGTTGTCCAATTCTTTAACACAGGCTACCATGTCCTACAATCTCTTTGCAACGTCTACAACCTCCAAAACTGGGGTCCCCTTTGCCCATATCTCTTTTCTTATTTTATTCTCTTTCACTTTTAACATGAATTTGTCTCTCAACCTTTCGGTATATGACTGTCCAAAATGACATCTATTTGCTGACTTCCTAAGCGCAATGACAACTTTTTAAATAGATATATCCTTGCCTTGATCCCTGGTGCTGAAATGATAGCATTTGTAAAATAATTCTCACCTTTTTCTTAAAGTGGTTATCCATCTTCCTCACGATGGTTTCATATGTATTTGACGCTTCCTAACCCTCCCCAACACCTTGTGCAGACGCAGATAACTCTAGGAGGCTTTGGAGAAGGCATCTACCTTCAAAGCCAAGACAATGGACCTCATTCTAAGTCTGGCAGTCTGGAAATAAAGGTGCTGGTAACAATGTACCAGAACCCTTTCCGGTCTGCCAGCCAACGAGAATGTCTGCAGGGACCGGATCTCCCAGCATGTCTGATCTGCCGGTAGAACCGGGCCTTGCTGACATGTTTCTGACAGAAGCATCGACACTGTTAGCAACAGTACCTGTGCTTCCATGTTCCCATTCCTGTTGAATGGGGACATACAGTTCCTGCCGCCTGAAATCCCGGCCTGCCTTGACTTATAATGTCCCGGTGTTACCGCCAACCTCGTAATGAGACTAATGCATAGGAAGAGGCCAGCAGCGCTCTTAGCTGAACGATGACCCATAAATGGTCATGACATAATCTGAAAAGTCTTCCATCCATTTGTCTCAACGCACTACAGGCTCACCAGGGGATGGAAGAAACTGCACTGGGAGGTTTGCCATGTTTACTTACATTTTAACCTTCCTCTTTTTATTGAGGGGTCAAGTGCCTCAAAGTGCACAGTTAAGTGAGGCACACGACTGACAGGGTTTGGTAGAGGGAAAACGTAACATCGAGCATAAACAGTATTAACACCTTACTGTTTAACAGTCCTTTAGGTGTCGCAGGGGCGAATCCACAGTCCCTTCACCTGAAAATTAAGTGAAAGATGGAAAACATATCACCCTTCTTCAGCTCCAGGACAAATCACTTCAGTAAGCTATCCGCAGCTGCACAGAGGACGGTGAAGGGGTTAAATTAAGCTAGGCTGGATGCAAGCCCTAGGCTTTCTGCATCAGTCAAAAAGGAAAAAAGTGACTGCAAGCAATCCAGATGAAAGGAAGCAGTTCCACCAGCAAACAACTTGGGCTGGAAGGCCTTTAGGGGTTCAGCTTGTCACCAATTCCGTTAAGTCTTCAACCACACCTAACACAAGGTGTGTTTTTAAAGTATGTATTTCATAAAAAATAAGAGGCCCTTCTGCTCCAAGAACTCCACTAACAGTCACTCACATAGCAGCAAAGGCCTTCTTAAGCCATGCACAGAACCAATAATGTTTACAGGTTCCTCTGTAGCAGGATACGCAATCTATTACAAACCCATCATGAGTGTGCTGAACCATCTGGACTGAATGTAAACACACCATGGTATGCAAAACTGTAAATACACCCACAGCAGTTACATCCATATTGAAATGTAAACACCTAACACATCTTGCTCCTTATTCATACATGCAAAAACTAAAACTAAAATGAAGAAATGATTAGAATCTAATGGCTTGCCAAAAACACATTAAACTCGTAATCATAAGAAAAGTTGAGCATGCATTAAAAACTTGATCCTGCAAAATGAAAAATAAAATGCTGAGCTATAAATTCAAGAATTAGTTATTTTAACAATAGAAAAACAAACTCATTAATGCAGCAACACAACATGAGCTATAAGTCCTCTGCAAAAACAAACATGATTTTTAAATTGGATGGCCTATTAGACAGGATTTTGAAACATAAAAAAAAAAAATGAGGGAGATTACTTTGTCCACAACCTATCACTATGCAATCTCTGTTGCTCAAAGTTCATTTGAACTCTCTGAATGACTCTCAAGTCCTACGCTCTGGTACATACACGCCCTACTCTCTGGCACAGCCAGGTTCAGACTTTATTCCTGAGAGCCTCTCTAGGCCTGTTCCTCGCTTGCTTCTCCACATTTGCTATACTTATGTTCCTTTTATACATAATGACGCCTCTTAAGTTTGTGTCAGTAATGACAGGCATTTGAGTCTTTCTTAAACAGATGTTCCTCAGAAAGGGGGACCTAACGGTCCTGTGTAAGGTATCTACAGATCCATCAGAACCTTAATAAGATGGTACAGTTCTGCAAGCAGTATCTACTGGTGCCGGTATTTAAGCTAATACGGAAGAGGAACATGGCCGGTCAACCTGCCTTTTATTGGTTTCGTCATTAGCTTCCAAAATACTGCTACATTCCTCCCAAGCAGTTTGACAATACTTGTCTGCTGTGCTATGATGTACTTGAGGAGCACCCTTTCTCACAGTTTCAAGCCACCAACACTAGTTGAGCTTAGATATGATCTCTCCTTAAAGAGGTACCAGCTTATAGGGTTAATTAATTCCCATTCCACTGTAGCATGTGTAATATCCAGCTGGGTCTGTAGAAGAGCATCCGTTAGAACTCTTCCCATGTTCTCATTTAGAGAATGCAGTGGAATAGACAAAGATGTTACTAAGCCATCTATACTTCCCACTTCGTATTGTAGCATCCCCCATCAACTACTAATGACCATCCTGATTAGCAACTCTGTTCTTCTCCAGCTCCATGCTTATCATTGAGGGACCCTTAATTTATTTATCCGAGTTCACCACCAGTAACCTCCACTCTCAGGTCCATAATTTGCGGCCTCCTCCATACACTTTTCACCAAGACCTCAGAAAGCCGACCCCCTTGAGATACTTGGGAATCAATGAATGTATCAGGCTCTATTAGAGCCCATTCAATAATTACAGATTCATACACTTCTTGAGATAGCCCCCCTCTCGCTCCGAAAACTGGGAGCTTAGGCCAGGAGGGTGACTGATAGATGTTCAGACATCACTTTTGTATTATGGGATCTGGTAATGGGCATTCCTCTTTCTCAAGTGGGCTAAAGAAGATAAGGCCCAACTTAATGAGTGACTCCCAATTCACTTTAGGATAACGTAGGTAAGCAATGACACAAGTATGTATCAATAGGTGTTACACCCACCCACTTATGGAGCTTGTACAGGCATCAAACAGTCTGGTTCAAAATAATCAATATAATCACAAGTTGAGTTAGTAAGTGAGGCAAGGCTGCTTTTCGCAGTAACACCTTTGGGCTTATCTCTAGAGACATTCTCATGCCAAGACAACAGCACTTTGTGAATCCTTTTAGGCTTACAGAGCATTGCTGCCATGTCCAGAGCTTCAGACATCAACAGGGCAACATCACTGTCTTCCAACAAATGTCAGTCTGACGATTCCCAAACACCTTTGTCCTCTTCATGTATGGAGAGATTATTAACATCCATCCCCAACTCTGAGATAACAGTTTTTTGTAGTTAAGGGAGAATAGTACCCTGATCCATGTCAGCTTCAAGGCAACTAGCGCTAGTCACTTTCCTGTTCTATTTTTTCCTTTTAGATTTCTTAGAGATCCACTTAGTAAATTCAATGGTCAGCTCCTTCTCCTGTTCACAATCGTGTGAGGTTGTTAGCCTCCTTAGAAATGTCCTTGAGCCACAGTTCTTCCTGGTTTTTGAGGACGTCATATTTTTAGATTTCTTTAATCAGTTGACACGGTTGACTTGTGGTTTTTTAGCACATCTCCCGTTCCCCCTCTAAAATCACTATGGGAATCAGCCCAGAATGGCTATTGGGAACTGTCAGCTTGTCACATTCCAAGTCCCTCTGAGTGTTTTCAAAAACGTCAACAACTCTCGAGATATTACCTTTATGTGGATTCTCCAATGGTGTGGTAATAATATTTTCAGCTCTTCCATACTCATGGTAATACTCCACTTTATTACAAGTAGCAGAATCTTTTTCACTTGCATTGGGGCAATTAATACAATCAGAACATGTATCAGAAATGTTCATGGAGCTATGGAATGTTATGTCCCCCTTAATGAAACTCATCTTAGAGTTCATAGATCTTATTACAGCTTTCACATCACAAATGTCATAATTCAGATTTTCAAATGACCTAACAAGTGGATCCAACGCAAAGTTTAGAGCTTAGATAGTGATTCCCTCAGACCCAGTCATAGGAGATCTATACTGAGAAGAACTATAAATTACACCAGTGCAATTCGGGAGAGACTCCACACTTACTTCACTCTCACGTGAGGAAATTGTCCTCTCTCTTTGAACAGAGCATGAGATTTCATTAATATTAGTCAGCTGCACACTTGAGGCTGGGTCATAGACGGATTCACTTAGCCCAAATAAATCAGGCAATTTCTCAAGAATAATCTCCCCCTGTTGAAATGAGGATAACAAAGCCTCCCCACTAATTCTGTCAGCAAACTCGGAGGCCTTTTCTGTTACATTTACATTTATTGCACAGACATTGGTCCTCATTATAAGTTTGCCACTATCCCACCGATAATTCTGGCGGGACACCGAAAAACTGACCTATTGTTTCCGCCGCCTGATATCCCAGAATTTCTAGGATATTACAAGTCGATGTAAAGGGTGGTAAATAGGACTCCATGTAGGGGATTTCCGCTATTACCAGCACCACCATTAATCTTGGCTGGAGGTAAATGTCTGACCCCCCACTGGAAAACTAGTAGTTTTGCAGTGCGGAAAAGTGCCGGTCATTTTATTACGGGAACTTATTCCAGCAATTTTACCACATTGCAAAACTTGTAATGAGGCACAGCATGCATTGAAACTGTATTGTTTGCATTAGATGCCAAATCCGTTAAAGCTGTAGTTGGGCCTTCCATTACCTTGCTGAAACAGCTGGTTATTTTGTTTAACTATGCACCCCCCTCCCCCTATAGCAGAAACAGATTTGCTCCGGCTCAGGTAGGAAACGTTCATACACTACCCAGCCCCATCAGATGACTTTGTTCTGCTTTCCGTTTGCTCTCCCAGAGTGGGCATTCCTGTCTTGCTATGCAAGGCATGCATACATTGAAATAGCTGTATAAGTCACATGCCAGTGATTGCTCACCACCTGTGTAACTATAAAAACTGCACCACTGCATTCCCCATATGCAATAGACACTGGTTTCCAAAATAAGATGAAGTATCAATAATTACTCACCACTGCTACAGCCTTCTTCAAGATCGAACTATGCAGTTATACATATAGGGCTTCATTACAAGTGAGCCGGTCCAGAATTAACGCTATTAACATCTTTACTGGATTGGCTCACTCTGTGTGTGTCGGAAGGGGCTGTGAGCTACTAGCAGGCCTGATATTCCAGTAATTCAGGCCCCTACCAGCACAGTGCCGTTGCTTCAGTGTTCCCATTCCCATGGAGTGAATGGATACTTACTGTTCTGGTACTGCCCATAAAGTCCAGGTAATACCGGCATATCTGGCAGTGGAAACAGTAAGCCGAGAATGCTGATACCAGTGGCCTACCAGCAACCTCTCCAAGAAGCCCATAGACTTTACTTTGTGCGATCAGGTCTCCACACACCAGCTGCAGTAAAAGGTTCAGGCTGACTTAGAATCTATGTCTCACCACAGACAACTGCAGACTACATACTCCCAAGCCACACTCCATGTGGGGCGCTTTGCACTGACCAGCATATTTGTGGGAGGAGGTCTTACATAGAATAGAGTTCCATCCACAACTGAGCTTCCAGTAAAACAGTGCCATTCAAACGAAGGTTGATCTGCTGATCTGCCGACTGCAGACTACACACTCCCAAGCCGACCACCATACAGTGGTCTGTGCGCTGACCAGTGGATGTATGGGAGAAGGTGTTACTTAGAATAGAGTCCCATCTACAATGGAGCCTCCAGCAAAACAGTGCTGTTCAAACGAAGGTTGATCTGCTGATCTGTCAACTACAGACTACACACTCCCACGCTGCACTGCACCAGAGGATTTTGTTTACAGCCTTTATAGTACTACATCCACAACAATCCGGCTTTAGAGCCGTACATAGCACAGAGACAGCAATGCTAGATTTACAAACGAAAATGCTGGAAATTATGGACAAGGGCAAATCCGGCTTACTGGTGCTTTTAGACCTAAGTGCTGCGTTTGACCTGTTAGACCACCAGCTATTACAACAAGCACTAGCCAAAACTGCAAATTGCTCCAATGAAGCAATAAGCTGGCTCACCTCCTTCCTTGAGAACAGAATTTCATGTGTCCATTGGGGAGACACATTTTCAACCAAACATAACATCTCGTGTGGTGTTCCTCAAGGAGCCAGCCTGTCACCACTGCTCTTTAATGTCTACATACGCCTCCTGTGTGAATTAATAGAACAACTTCAGGTTTTCTTTGCTAACTATGCTGACGACACCCAGCTAGTTATGGAATTGAGTGGTGACTATGTCAAGGACAGTATTTCATTGAACACCCTTTACAAGAATATCGAAGAGTGGATGAACAATAATTGGATGTGCCTTCACAGCAACAAGACCGAGTTAATGGTATTTGGATCCACACAGGCTCACGCCAAACTGACATCTGACTACAAGGCATTTCAAATCAAGGAATCTTGCATTGAAGTAGTTGGTAAGGTTAAAACACTTGGCATGACTCTGGAAGCAACACTCAACGTGGACGCTCAAGCCTTGTACGTCAGCAAAAACTGCAACTACTACATTAGACTACTCAAAGCAATTAGACCACTTCTCAATGAAAAGAATTGCGCCACTATTGCCAGAGCCACTTTTTTATCACGTTTGGACTATGGTAACGCACTCCTCGCCGGTGCCAGCAAGCAAAGCTTACGCAAGTACCAACTGATTCAAAATCAGGCGATAAGAGTTATCAAACAAAAATCAAGGAGAGATCATATTAGCAAAGCCAGACACGACCTACATTGGTTGAAAATGGAAGACTGAGTACAATTCAAGTCCTTGTGTCTAACTCATAAATGCCTTTATGGAAAAGCACCTGCCTACCTTAAGACCAAACCTACACCCTACAACCCTACCAGAACATTAAGATCTGAAGCCAAGGGCCTGATAACAACTCCAATATTCAAAAAAGAACTAGGTCTAGGAAGAGCCTTCCCAACCCGTGCGGCAGCTTTCTGTAACAAACTACAGACATGTCTCAGACTGGAAACTAATCTACACTCTTTCTGCAAAAAACTTAAAAGCATGTTCTTTAAGTAATCCTAGATTAGATTCTCCATCTTCTGCTGGCTTAATCCATCTATGCGCTGAATTGTCCCATATACTGTTCTGTCTTTCATTGCCTGTCCGTGTCTTCACGTATGCGCACCGATGCTTGTGAGCAGTTTGGCGCAATACAAATAAATAAATAAAAATAAATAAAAAATGTGTTCATGGTGTGCACCCTCAAGGCTACTCAGTGCTGTAAAATGCTGTTTGGAGACTGCCTGCAATCTCAATCGATTGTGGCAAGTCCCTCTATATGCACACTCTAGAGTAAAAACAACCCACTAGGGAAATAAACCAAGAGATATCGTTGCAAGGATAGCAAGGTTTATTTGTACAGAATACAAATATCAGCAAAGGACTCTGCTGCTCGAGGGCGCTCTAACTCTAACAGTTACAAACATAAGCTTAAGAACCCAAAATATGTCATCTCTAAGGTACACAATGGTGGTCACTGATTGGATGCACCCTACACATGAGCCTGCTCAATGGGGGATGCCAAGCAGTAATTGGTTGGTTCTCTCCTGCCGATCAGGATCCACAGGGGTCCACGTGGGTCAGCTGGGCTCAGCCTAGCAGTGAAGGTCAGGTCAAATAATATGACATTGTTTCTATTTACACTAAACATGGTATGCCTAAATATTAACTCATTGTGTCAGGCACCTAGGTGGCACGGGAAGAGAAGGAAGAGCCAAGGAAGAGGGAGGATAAAATACAGTCATGCTGACCCACACATTCAGGATTTCATTGATACTGCTGTTCCTGCACTCAAGGTCTCCGGCCTGGGGTTTGATCTTTAATTTATCCCTTCTGGTACCTCGTGTTATGGGGGATGTGTTGTTGCTTATATTAAATTCAGTCATGCATGCTTAGATCTCCTACAGCCATTTAATGAGGGTTGGGACCTGTGGGTCGCCAGCATGTCAAGAAATGCATAGGTGTGGGGGTCAAGCCAGTGGTGTGATGCTGCCTTCGGCCTGGTGGGGTGGGGGTGAGAGGCCTACTGGTAGTTTAGTGGAGATGGATGGATATAGTGCAGGGCCTGGTGTTGTCTCACGCTCTTGCAGGGCGCATTCCAGTGAAAGAAACTAACTTATTCGCAACACTGAAGGGACAAGGGGGAAGTAGTCTTCCGTGGGAATGTAGCTATTGCTATCCCTTCTGGGTCTAATACAACATGCAGTCAAAGGTTATGGGCTTTTATAGAGTCATGCATCTACTTCCAAGTGCTGCATAGTGTGGATTGTTCCCCTCTTGTATGTTATATCACTTCATGTGATGTTGGCCATACTTCCCCAATTTCTATCCCAACATTCCCCCCTTTTGTTACTTCTACAGTAACACATTCCCCCCCCCCATACTTCTGCTCTGTGCATGTCTCTCTACTTTGTCCCATGCAGATTTTCCCTTTATGGACAAACATGTCCTGCATACATTTTTCAAACTATTCCCATGCTGTCCATGCTATTCAGGTGTGCAGATCATGTATATGCATCTCCCACCTGCTGCTAAATCCACCCACAAATCTTTGGAATTCTAAGGGTCTGGGGGAGGTACAATGGTTGTGTGGTAAAGCATGTCTAACTCGTCCCCAAGAGCGAGGGGGCATTATGGTATTTGGGCCGTAGTTCAACTCAGTTTGGATCTCTACTTCATGTGTATCATGAAGTACCTTATTATCAATTCCCCAATAGACAAATCATCATTGCACTGTTAGGTATTGCTTTGGTACAACACCCGAGACCCAATGTTCACAAACAGAAAATTACCAGGATAACCTCGATGATAGGGACCCGCATCTTCACCAATGTTCTGAGCCATGATGGGACCCAGCTCTAGGCCATTGTGTACCAATCTTCTTCCTGGACCCCAGCTTCCTTTTTCATCTTCACCCCAGGTTCATGTACTGCGGCAATAACATTTGATAGTGTCCCATTTTCTGTGTCTTCAGAAGGTACGAATGTGCAACATGAACTTCCTATCTTTTAGCAAACACCACCCTCCATAGCCATTAGGAGGTCCAGCATGTACTTATTTTGCATTGCCATTAACTTTAGGGCCCTGAGTTCCACCTTTAGGACGTTGAACCCTTCATCATTGTCATTTGCCAGCCAGATCAGCTCCCTTTGAACTATCTGGATCCATTTACCATTGGCCCTGGTTTGGATGCTGGGCACTAAGTTTGCAAAGAATGTCTCTGCTGAGTTGTAGAGCTTATGTTCTTCTTGTATTCGTGCAAGCAGCTCAGACAAGTCTTTGGATGTGTAATTGGACACTCTTTTTTGTCTGTGCAACTGGCTACAATGTTGCATTTCAGGGGGCAGGTGGAATGTAGGTGGTTGTCTGATGTGGTGGGGTTCTTCGGTGGGGGTTCTGTGGGAGCTTCTTCGAGCAGGACACCCCCGTTTAGTTGTTCCTCAGGTACAACCAGTAGGGCAGAGTGCAACATAGCTAGCGAACAATAGCCCCTCCAGGAAAGTGGGAGGTGCAAGTACACTGGCTGCCTGTAGATCTACAAATAGTCCATTAGCACAGCTGTGCCTTTCTTGAGGTTGGTAATCATGACAGTTCTATTGCATTGTGCATTTGACCCACCCACAGCTGTCGCTTGGCTGATAAAAGGTCATATGATTTTGTTGGGCATATCTTTATGGACCTCTCGAGGGCTGTGATCCATGTTAGCTTTGTGATGTGTCCTGCTCATGTTTGTTTGCAGGCTTGTGCTATCAGCGCTGTGATGTCTTAAGTCCTTCTGCTGTGCACAAATACGTTGATTCTTGCCATTCATTGTCAACATATCTCTTTCCTTCTATATGGCGGTGTGGTTCTTTGAAGCACTTGGGGTTACTTAAACTTGTTTTGCATTTTTGTAGATCTTCATCGAGAAGTTCCAGGTGGATGCTGCGTGCCTGAAAAGTGCCCTTGATCCTAAGTAGTCCAAGATTAATTAGACATTGTGTATTTGTGATGGGTAATTCTTGTGGAACTAAGACCTTGTGCGCCCCAGATGCATGCAGTATTAAGGAACAAATGTAGCAATTCCCGTTATTCATACACCTCCCCTTTGCACTCATGTCAGAGTACCAACTGTTCAAGTGCTCAGTATGGTGAAGGTTTTCCATTACATCAAATCCTAAGCCATGATATGTGTCATATTTATGTTGGCGTGTTTGCCTTTTTCTACTATCACTTGACAACGGGGGCTTTCTCCCCACCAATATTGCCTTTCGAGAGATACTAGTGTTGCATAGAGCTCATTGTACACATGCTTTTATTAATTGAAACATTATACTGTTAGATACTGTGGATTGGGAGCCGCTACAGATAACATTGGTATCATTATACATTGTTTGATTTGTTGATAAGGTAGGTAATTCAACAGCCACTACTGGTGTACTTTCATTCTTTCTTTCATTCGGGTTCAAGTGTGGGCTAGAACTTCTCATTATATCAGGGAAGGAGGTGGGCGTCTGGGGTTTGGTCATTAGGGAGTGCCTAAGAGTGGAATGGCACTGGGTGGCACTGTATTTATGTTTAACAGTGATATAATGACATTAAGGACCATTTTTGTCTCATTCCGATGTAAACTCATGAGGTTCAAGGGTATGCTTCCATTCCAGGTCTATTTAGGTCCATACCATGTCCATTTACCTTCCCCCTTCTTTTAGATGGCCAGCCCTGATAAAAGACGTCCCCCAGTAAATTCCTAATGCAAACATTAAAATTGTGAATAAAATAGCTGTGAAATGGTGCCCACATCCGTAGCTGTAGGCTCTAGTGAAACGTATTCTACTCCTATTGCTATCTACATTTGACGAATCTAGTAATGGTGTCCTCTCCATCATCATTGCACCTGAAGAAATGGGAAGAACAGAGTGGGCAAAAGGGGTAGGGGATGTGGACCAGGGGGAGAAAGAAAAGAGAGAGGGAGAGAAAGGGAGAGAGAGAGGGACAGAGAGAAAAAGAGTGAAAGAGAGAAAGAGAGAGATTTTTAGTTTGTGTAGCTCATGCTCTAGCAGAAATGCATGTACTTTATTCAATTCCACATGCACGGATATGGTCAGCATAGAGCTACTCGTTTGAGGGAGTAATGTTGTTTTCATTCTGTGGCTCTGGGGTGGTGCTTTTTGGCGCTATTCAAATATTAGAGAGGCGTATCCAATATCTCAGCCCCTTTATCTTTACTGCAAGAGGGGTGGAAAACACCACTTCATATGGTCCATGGAATCTGGGTGTGTTCCATTTTTGGACAAAACGTCTGACATATATCCATTCCCCAGACAACAAGAGTTGGGCTGGGGTGGTGTCGGTCAGTGAAGTTGTTGTAGTTTCTCTGTCCTCTGTGTGGGGTGGTGCAATTTGTTTTGAGATGCATCTTATTGCATGTGTGAGTTGTGTTAGATACTGTTCGAATTCTTCCCTCAAGATTGTGGCCATTCTATGAGAATCTGATGCCCTTATTACTGGCGAGAGCAGCGTCTGCATGCGTCAGCCAGTCACTATCTCATGAGGGGACAGGTGGTAGTCCTTGCTGGGCTGTGTGCACATCTGGAACAGTGCCAGGGACAGTCAGTATACGCAATTCTTTTTTAGGGTGTTGCATAATTTAATCTGCTTTTAAGAAGTCTGTTTATTTTCTCAACCATTTTGTTTGCTCGTGGGTGGTAAATGTAGCACATTTTGTGTTTGATCCCCAATAGGGTAATTACCTCCTTGAATAAGTCATTGAAAAAATGAGTTCCGCTGTCTGATCGTAAGACATCACACACACCCCATCTGGGAAAAACATCTCTCACAAGAAATGTTGCAGCACACTTTTCATCAGGGTGGGCACAGGGGCCAGCTTCGACCCACCAAGAAAATGGACACACCACCACAATCAGATATAATGCCCCATTGCACCTCTCTCCCATGTCTGCGTCTCCATAAGAGATCTGTAGGAAATTGGACACACCCTCTCTTAAGCCATAGATCCTCTTCTTCTGCAGGTGACCTGCGCTGTAATTCGATATGTTGTGCTATAGTGAAGGCTGTCTATGCATCTGCTGGTTGGCCTGCAGTAGATGGAGCTAGGACATATTCTGTTACCATGGGTGTGGGGACGTATGCTGCCTCCTTGGCTGCAGCGTTGGCTGCCACATTTCCCATGATATTTTGTCTGTGTTTTGGGTGTGTGCTACGCATTTAACAACTGCCAGTACAGAAGGCTCTGCGAGAGCTGAAATCAATGTGTTCAATAGCTCTGCTTGCTGTACTCGGGAGCCACCTGCTGTTCTGAACCCCCTCCTTCTCTACCGGCACAGACCTGCATGCCCTGTTGTGGTGACATAGGCAGAGTCTGAATACATGGTAACACAGCATCCTTTTGAAGCCTTCAAGGCTTCTATTAGTGTGACAAGTTCTGCCCCCTGTGCAGAATAGTACCTGGGTAATTTTTTTTTATGAGGGTCTCGTATTCCCCCTCTTCTAGTAGCGCTACTGCTGCCTCAACATGTTTTTCACCTTTGTCCTGGTCAACGGATGCTGACCCATCAACAAAAATACTTCTCCTTCTGCTAAAGGGCTGTCTTTTGCTTTGGGAATGTCATCACCTTCCCCTTTGTACATTGCACAGTCGTGTTTTTGCATGTCTTCGGCAGTGCATGGCTCTGTGAGGAATGTGGCGGGATTTACTGTTCTACACCGCAACACATGGATATGGGGTCTGGACAAGATTATTTTATATGCAGATGCTCTCTGTGTGGTGAGGGTGGACTTTGATCTGTCCAGGATTACAAACAGCTAGTGCTTAACAAACAACTTACTGAGCACTTCATGACAATGATAGAACTCTTTTAAATGGACAAAGCTGCAGCAGCAAGGGCTTGCTTGCAAGCGAACTGTCCCTGCATGACATAGTTCAGTGTGTCGCTGTAATAAGCCAGAGGTTTATGACCCATGGAACTCTTCTGTGTAAGCACCACTGTCATGAGGGTACTGTTTGAGTGGGAAAAGAGATACAATTCCTGTGTCTAGTCAGGGGTTGTTAGAACTGGAGCTGTTGAAATCAGTTCTTTCAGATAAGTAAAGCAGCTGCTTACCATCTCTGTTGTCCACTGAATTGTGTTTTCTCTTTTTCTGCCTCCTTGAGGCATTGCAGGAGTGGCCTGGTATAAGCCACGTAGTCTAAAATCCATGCCCTGCAATAATTGCAGAGCCCAAAGAATGTTTGCATGTCTTTCCATGTTATTGGTTTGGGGGTGGTATGCACCATAGCTGCTCTGTCTGGTATTATTCTCTTTCCATCTTTGGAGATGAGTTGCCCCAAAATAGAGCACCTCCAGCAAACAGTATTGGAGTTTTTTCTTATCCATCTTGTAACCTTTCTTCACTAGCAGCTAGAGTAGTGCAATAGAGTCCCTTTGACAGGTCTGCTCGCTGTCGCTGAGACCAGTAGGTTGTCTACGTATTTAATGATCCTGCTGGGCACCTGAATGTTCCCTAAATCTTCATGCAGTATCCTATTGAGTACCCTTGGGGCAAAAATTGGTGTTTGTAGCGCTTTCCTCCCAGGGTGAATGCCATAAGATACTGTGATTCTGAGTCAAGAGGTGTCATGACCACTGTGAAGGGGCACAAGTTGTGCCACAAGCAGGCTCCCACCAGAGCCATGAGGACCTTAAAACCACTGCAAAAGGGCTCCTTTGGCACCAGGTTCATATGTAGGAAGGACGGGCTGTTCAAACTAGGTCCCATTTATGTACATGGTCCTTTAAATCCAACATGGAAGCACCCACACAGTCTAGTTCTAAGAACCAAGCCATGCGATCTAGTGTTTTGGGTTTGGCAGGCCTGGAACTACTTTCACTGGTACTACTTTACCTGGGCTATATAAACCACACTCTGAGTGCAGAACATGCTTCATGTTATTCTGCAACCCGCAGCGTGACGCGCAACATGACCAGCTCCTGGTCTTCAGCATCTTCCTGTAATCCTGCAAGAACAAGATTATTCTGTCTTACCTGAGAAAACACAATCCAGCACTCAGCATCTTAACTGGGCTGTAATCTGTGGAAAACAAGAAACATCACTCACCTGTGAGTACTAGCTTAATGACTGCCAGCGAACCGCTACCACAGCTGCTGTTCGAACATTGCAACTTGCAATAATGAGAAAGGTAAAAACAATATTAGAACGCGCGCTTCCAAAACATCTAATTTCATCAGTCTTACCTGAATTCCATCGCGCTACGCCATGCTTCCATCCGGAACACCACAGCAACATCTGCAAAGGAAAAGCGACATATTTAGGTACGCTTTCAATATTAAACAACCACACAGCACTGTACTTACTTTAGCGTATTCCGGGGGCCTGTTTTTCATCGCGCTCTCATCCACTTGCAGCCTGTGAGGAGAAGAAGCAGAAAACACAGGTTAGCTTTAAAAGACAATAAAGGTGCTGCGCTTCGCACTTTCTCTTAAATAGAAAGCGTGCCCCTCCATCCTTTACACCAGCATCAAGACCTTCGCACCGGAAAAGAAGGAGATAATGACATTAACGAATTCCCACCATAAACAGAACAAAGACTTACAATTAACAAACCTACCTGCCTACCAGCAGATTCGCGGTCACAGCAGGTCTGGGCCCGAGGAAGGCGTACTGCACCAGTGAAGCGACTCGGGCAGCTCGCCAACAAACGTGAAGCGCCCCTGCACAAGAAACGCAGGACGGATAGCTCACCTTACAACTAATGTGAGAAAAGAACCCAGTGGGAAGGGAATCGGTCAGAGGGAGGTAGGAGATTCACCCATTAGAGACAGTTATCACAAATCCTCCCTTCTGTATTTGCAGATTCATTATTCAGCACTGGGCAACTACGCATCCACAGTTCCAGACCTCAGAGCCTTCCAGGCGCCCCCGGGGATATCAGGTGAGCGTAACAGAGGCACTGAGAAGAATTCATTCTTCAAATCTACTATAGTGAAATGGGTGGCCTTCTTAGGGATGCTGCACAAAATGGAGGCTGGGTTACAGACAAGAGGAAACACTTTCCGTACAATTTCATTAAGGGGGTGCAAATCCTGGATAATCCTCCAACTGCCCCCCATTGCTTTCTTGATCGGATAGATAGCTGCGTCGCATGGTGAGGTAGATGGCACTATTATCCCTTGCTGTAGGGCCTGCAACATTTCCTGAATTCCATCATCTGCTTCTCTGGACAGGGGGTATAGTTTTACCCTCAGGAGTTTTGCTCCAGGTTTAAGTGTTACCATTACTGGTGTCACTTCCTTCATAATACCGACATCATGGGGGTTTGTAGTCCACAAGTGTGGTGGGATGTACTGCAGATCACTTTCACAGAAGGTGGACAGCCCCCTATCAATAGCCAGGTCGGGACTCTACACTTTCCTGTACTGCACTATTATGTCACAAGGTATACACATTTCAAGGATTATCTCCCCATCATTATTGTCATCGTCAAAGAGGGCTTCATCTGTCAGTTCTCACAGAGGTATATTGGGGTTGATACACAGCACTGTGCGCCATTGGCACCCATGGGGGTCAGTTCCCAGTACTACAAGCCTCTTGGAGGATACTTGTAAACCCTCTAGGTCTAATGTACATGTAACTAGTTTGGTGAGTGCTAATGGTCGGAAAATGAAATCTGCAGGTACTCTCTATTCCTTCCTGGTTATCTGAGCGACAGCTCGGACGAGCACTCCGATGCCGTAAACAAACATGCCTGGGTTCACAGGTATCCCCCTCACTACTATCTCATTATCCACAGCATTTATCACTAGAATTGCTCAGAGGGAGCACATGCCACGGGTGGCACAAACAATCCCTCTGTTTGTGAATGATATCGTCATATTCAATTTACTAAGCATGTCCCTTTCCAGTAAGTTGACAGGGGAGCTTTCAGAGTAGAGGAGGGGTGCTCGTACAACCTTCCCTCCTATATTGACATCTAAATTGTTTGTGTATGGAACCGTTACTACAGCCCCAGAGAATCCCTGCGTGTGGTGAGTTTTTCCTGATTGCGGGAAGTTAGCCTCACTTAGCATGACTTCCCTGCTCCTGAGTCCACCATGAAGATGAATTGCTTATTTCCTGTCTCTGCCTCCACCAGTGGTTTCTCTTCTGGATGTAAGGCCATTCAAAGTACTGGACACGCAAATGCTCTCTGTGGGCTGTCCTAGTCAGGATATATGTCTGTCCTTGGGAATGAGAAGGGATTTCCTCCTACCACTGTGGCCCCCTGATAAGATGCTGCTGCTCCGTTGGGTGCCATGGTGAAAGCATGTCTGCTTCCCTCTGCCTGTTGGTAGGTGCAGGGCTGGTGTTGCTGCATGGCTTGCTGCTGTGGTGGTGGGTGGTATGGGCGGGGAGTTAGTGAGGTAACTGAGTATATGTCTGGTGTATTTTGTATGGGATCATTGACAACCCCTGAAGGGGCCCTTGTAGGCTCCCTGGGTGGGGTCATCCATAGGTTTGTTGATTGTAACTGTGGTTCCCTCCCTGTCTGCTGTGACATTCTCTTGAATAATGCCCCCACCTCCACATGAACAACACTGCCCTTGCCCGCCACATCATGGGGGTTTGTAGTCCACAAGTGTGGTGGGATGTACTGCAGATCACTTTCACAGAGGGTGGACAGCCCCCTATCAATAGCCAGGTCGGGACTCTACACTTTCCTGTACTGCACTATTATGTCACAAGGTATACACATTTCAAGGATTATCTCCCCATCATTATTGTCATCGTCAAAGAGGGCTTCATCTGTCAGTTCTCACAGAGGTATATTCGGGTTGATACACAGCACTGTGCGCCATTGGCACCCATGGGGGTCAGTTCCCAGTACTACAAGCCTCTTGGTGGATACTTGTAAACCCTCTAGGTCTAATGTACATGTAACTAGTTTGGTGAGTGCTAATGGTCGGAAAATGAAATCTGCAGGTACTCTCTATTCCTTCCTGGTTATCTGGGCGATAGCTCGGACAAGCACTCTGATGCCGTAAACAAACATGCCTGGGTTCACAGGTATCCCCCTCACTACTATCTCATTATCCACAGCATTTATCACTAGAATTGCTCCGAGGGAGCACATGCCACGGGTGTCACAAACAATCCCTCTGTTTGTGAATGATATTGTCATATTCAATTTACTAAGCATGTCCCTTTCCAGTAAGTTGACAGGGGAGCTTTCAGAGTAGAGGAGGGGTGCTCATACAACCTTCCCTCCTATATTGACATCTAAATTGTTTGTGTATGGAACCGTTACTACAGCCCTAGAGAATCCCTGCGTGTGGAGATGAATTGCTTATTTCCTGTCTCTGCCCCCACCAGTGGTTTCTCTTCTGGAATGTAAGGCCATTCAAAGTACTGGACATGCAAATGCTCTCTGTGAGCTGTCCTAGTCAGGATATGTGTCTGTCCTTGGGAATGAGAAGGGATTTCCTCCTACCACTGTGGCCCCCTGATAAGATGCTGCTGCTCCGTTGGGTGCCATGGTGAAAGCATGTCTGCTTCCCTCTGCCTGTTGGTAGGTGCAGGGCTGGTGTTGCTGCATGGCTTGCTGCTGTGGTGGTGGGTGGTATGGGCCGGGGAGTTAGTGAGGTAACTGAGTATATGTCTGGTGTATTTTGTATGGGATCATTGACAACCCCTGAAGGGGCCCTTGTAGGCTCCCTGAGTGGTGTCATCCATAGGTTTGTTAATTGTAATGCCCCCACCTCCACATGAACAACACTGCCCTTGCCCGCCACCCCTTGGTCCCTGTCCACCAAATTCCCCTCCTCTCTGTCCTCAGAACCCTACTCGTACTCATTGCAGCCCTCCTTGCCACTGGGGTCCAAAAAAGTGTTGGTTTCCTCCCCACTGTCCCTGTCCATTGTCTGCCCATACCACTGCTATTCTTGCTTGTGTGGCAACGGAGGCACACCCTTCCTCTCCCATCTGTTCTGGGGGCGGTGCTGCAGATACCTCTGCTACTTTCACTAGTTTATTTTGAACTAGTTTTGCTTGTCTGGCCTGCCTCTTTTGAACAGTTTAATTTTGGCACTCTTTGATCCTTTGTCAATAATGCACTATTTTGCTTTGAATTTCAGGCCAACCCTTTGCTTCTACCCGAGCTATCTGATCAAGCGCCTTCTGCACTTCCTTAGGCAGCCCCCTTTTTACAATAAGATAAAACAAAGATGTTGAGTGTTCCCAGGCGCTGGCCATTTATGCTCTCCAGATCTCTAGAACGCTAAGCATGTACTGCCCAGCGTCTTCCTCGTCTACCATGGTACATTGCATTACTGATTGTAAATCGGGGGTGTCCGGAAATGTCCTCCACAATGCATCCCAGGCACGTGCTCTGATATTATTAAATGATGCCCTGTCATGGGTGTTGTTACTTAGTGTTACTCCCTGGTACCCTACTTTCACCCACACGGTTTCCACCTGTTCTTGCAACACTGTCACTAACAAGTTTTTAATGACCCCCTATAGCGAGGGGCACCCCTGCAGCGTGTTTTTCAAAAGCATTAATCCATGCTCCTGCCCCTGCAGTGAGTTGGGAGAGTGCCCTGAGGAGATTGTCTTTGTCCATTTGCGCCCAAGGGACATAATGAGGGCCTTCTGCGCCTTTATGAATTAAGGGCATTTGTAATTTCGTTCTTCCTTTTCCAGTTTTTACAATACTTCCTTTTTCTTTGCTAATGCTATCCTCCCAACAGTTAAATCCCCTTCTTTTTCTCCCCGTCTTCTTGCTGTCTCCTGTACTGAGCATTTTCCCGTTGTCTGGCGTCATCCCGTCCCTTTCTGGGGGCCCCTGTTTCCTTAGACATTCTCCAAAGGTCCAATATCTCTCATCTATTCTGTAGTGGTCTCCCTTTATACCTTGCAGTCAACTATGGGGCCATATGGTCTAAGGCCCACCTATCGAAGGACCCCCCCCTCTGGCCAAGAGTGTGACATTCCTTCCCCTTTAGTTTCTATCACCCATTGATTGTGGTATTTCTTGATTTTGTAAAGGGGTAAGGCTTTGCATATATGATCTAGGGGTGTGTCTGTCCCATGGGGATGCTCAGTCAGTGTCGTGTCAGAGGTGTCTGCGCACAATTACTCCCCAACTAAGGTGAATAAATGTAATTTGTCCAATGTCACTTTAAAACAAATACTTGTATTGTACTTATGAGGTCAGTCAATGCAGTCAAAATATTTTTAACTAAAATACATTTGTTTCATCTCTTTCCTTCCCCCTAGAGCATTTTCTTTCACTCTCTTCACACTCCTCTCATTCACCCACACATTCACATCACACATGCTCCTCCGGTCCTCCTCCATACACATAAAAAATACACTAACAAAATATACTAAAATGACATGCAAAAACAACAAACACTTCTTTTCCCGAGCTCTCTAATTATATGTCCTATTGTATTTATCTCACACACTGGTCGAGACAGTGCACCGTGGTGCCACCTTCTCCCCTCACTCGGGAAGGCTCCCGTATTTCTTTTCTCCTTATCCTCAATATAGCTTAAGAAAAAATAAAAAATGTCCAGTAAAACACCTTCACAATCCCCCAGTCAGAATATGCTTTCACTTTCATTCACTGCATGTTCACCCCTTTCACACTGTTCTACATCCCCACCTGGACATTGTTATTCCTTGCAGGCTATACTCATGTGTTCACGTTCTTCTGAAAGCCTCTGTTTATGGGGAATCTACAACTGGCCTGGGCCTCTCCCTGGGGCCATACATCTGCTTCAACGAGCATGCGGAAATTCTAAAAAGACAGCACCTGCCAGGGCCACTTCTGTGTACACATTTAAGGGACTAGTCACCGTAGGTGAGCACGGCCCTTCCGGAAAGGCTGCCTGGATACCTCTGCAAGCATGGAAGCAATGGAATCACGTCATAGGGGTCATCAAATGAAGGCGAGCCCTCTTATGTTCACACACAGAATAAACGCAACCCCCTAGCGAAAAAGGTCAAGTGATAGCATTGCAGGGATAACAATGTTTAATTGTACAGAATGCAAATATCAGCGAAGGCCTCTGCTGCTCGAAAGCGCTCTAACTCTAACAGTTACGAACATGGGCTTAAGAACCCAAAATACGTCATCGATAAGGTACACAATGGGTGTCACTGATTGGAGGCACCCTACACATGAGCCTGCTTCATAGGGGATGCCAAGCAGTAATTGTTTGGTTCTCTCCCGCTGATCAGGATCTACGTGGGTCAGCTGGGCTCATCCTCGCAGTGAAGGTAGGGTCACATAAGAAGACATTGTTTCCATCTAAACTAAACATGCTAAGCCTGAATATTAACTCATTGTGGCAGGCACCTGTGTGGCATGGGAAGTGGAGCCAAGGAAGGAGGATAAAATACAGTCATGCTGACTCACACATTCAGGGTTTCATTGATACTGCTGTTCCCGCACTCAAGGTCTCTGCCCTGGGGTTTGATCTTGAATGTATCCCCCCTTGTACCTCGTTTTACATGGGGGATGTGTTGTTGATTATAAGAAAAACAGGCACGCATTTAATGAGGGTTGGTACCTGGGGGTCGCGTGCATATCAAGAAATGCAAAGGTGTGGGGGTCGAGCCAGTTGTGTGAGGCTGGCTCCGGCCTGGCGGGGTGGGGGTGAGAGACCTACCAGCAGTTTATTTGAGATGAATGGACACAGCTGGTGCTGTCTCGCGCTCTTGCAGGGTGCATTCCAGTGAAAATTACTAACTTATTCGCAGTACTGAAGGGACAAGGGGGAAGTAGACTTCCATGGGAATGGAGCTCTTGCGGAGCTGGTGTAACCTGGGCTTTGTGAGCCAGAGACGGGGCCTGCAGTTTATCCCTTATGGGCCTAAAACAAAATTGAGTCGAAGGTTATGGGGTTTTCTAGTGCCATACATCTACTTCTAAGTGCTGCAGGGAGGTTATATTTTGCCCGATAATGTGGATTGTTCCCCCCTTGTATGTTACATCACTTCACATGGTGTTCGCCGTACTTGGAAGCGCCTAGGGGGGTGGGATAGGCTCATTTCCATCCCAACAATTTTACCATCAGTTTCCTGTCATTGTATAGTCTTATCATAATTGACATCTGCTTAAGTTGAATTATGACCATTTGTCCTGCCATAAGGTTGGCTGCTTTTCGTTCTCATTTAAAGGAAATAGTTAATTTCCTGCTGGATCCAATATTTTCTTGAACCAGTATAACCAAATCCCCAGTTCTTCCTGTTCTCATATGACATCTTTATGTTTTCTTTCTTGGTGGATCATTATATGTGTCATATTATTCAAATCTAATCTTACTTCATATTTCTATATAGTATATATTGTTTAAAGTAATTCCTTCACTGATGTTTAATTTTGCCCTATTCAAGCATATATCATATCACGTGAACTTCCTCTCCCCGCGTGTACTGGTTGTTCAACAACCTGTCCTTCTTAGTTGGTAACTACCATTATTTCATAAACCTGTTGTCATCTCTCTGCGACATGGGTGTTCCTCGGAGCATTGCTGTGAAATGTGTTAAAATTTTCTCGAAGGTAATGAATTATGTTGGATTTGAACTTAAGTAATTTTCTCCAACCTGCAGTACATTAACATTGCCATATTACTTTTACTGTAGACAGTTCGCTGAGTTATGAGCATTCGAAAAAATTCTGCATAAATGAGTCAATCTGTCATACGTCTAAATTAATGTACGTAGCAATGGGGCATTATTTCCTACAACATGGCAGACTATTTATTAACAAGTAGGACTTTCTCCAACGTCGCGGGTATTGCTTGAAAATGTATTTGCTACGCAGCTGCTTCTCTCAGGAGACAAGCTGCAGGCCGAGATGAATTTTAGAAGAAGGAAAGGTGAAGTTGACAGTGTTGTTTCCAACGTGGGAAAGAGCATTCTACTTGCATGTCTGAGACCAACACGTTAATCCTTTATATATCCATCCTATTGTGAGTATTTTCAAATAGCCGTATCCAGTTTCACTGTCTAATGTTAGCAAGCGATTTTCTATTCCTACTGAATTATTTTTCATTTTGAAATAAAGGTGGCAGCTCCCACAAGAATATCCTTTGCTCACCGAGTGTGAGCATTCTGCAAGCTTACTAAAATAAAAGTGCAGCATTTGTTACAACCAAGTGGGTGGCAGAATATAGTGTCTACAATATTACAGATATTTCTTTCTTAACCTATTTGTTTTTTCTTCACAATGTTATTTATAATCTCGGTTCTTATGCTTATATTTGATCGTAATAAGGTGGGAGGCATACCAAACGAACATTATCATTCCTCGCTAGAGTTCTACTTTTAAGTGTGTGTACTTTTAGTGTTTGCACTATATGTTTTGAAATTTCGCAACATCTAATGTTTCTTTATCTAAGTATATTAAGGAACTAACATTCCTATTTAATGTGAAACTGGTTTTATACTATGTATAAAGGGCAGTATTGTATATCTGTTGTTTTAATCATGTAATTGTTATATTTAATGAAAATTGTGCTTGCCTATAGTACCGGGCCTGTGGTAGTGGCCCTGTAGTTATGGTTCAGTTGCTCAACTCATAGAAAGGGCACTTTTTGGGCGGCTTAAACCTTTGACCCCACCCCGGACGAATCCTCGCCAGCCTTTTCAAAAAAAGTATATGGGGACCCCCAGAATGTTTTTGTGAAGTTTGGTGCGGTTTTGTTGGGGGGACGGGAGGGGAGCAAAGTTATAGGAGGGGGTCCCAAAATGTGTGTAAATCCTCATAGACACAATGGAAAAAAAATGTGCTTACGCCTACAGCCAAACCGCTGGACGGATTTTCAGCAAATATGTGCAGGAGCGGTGACTTGGTCCGGAAAGTGTGCGTTTGTAAATTTGGTGTAAATCTATCCATTAGTTCTTTAAGAAATTACCAAACCGTGTGTACAAATAAATGAGTGGTATCTGGGCCGGATCAGTGGACTCACTTCCTAATTCGTGGTCCGCAGGTGCCTCTGGATCAATCAGAGAGTGGCGTGACGTTCGCAGACATTACACGTGTTTGCTGATTGGTCAATTAAAAAAAACAGAAGTGCATCAAAACTTTTGAAATGGTCACCATGTTGGATTCACGGACTGCGCCTGTAGTCTATTAAAAAAACACAACGTTGCACTTGTCAAACAAATGAAACTATCTCTTCGGAGTCGAGGGGTGATGAGGATGGGATGGGATATGGCCATAAAAAGCCAAAAATCTGGTATTTTTTCTTCTTTGATGTCCACGAGCACCTCAGATGTCCGGTGACCTTCCTATGATGTTCAGGGACATCCATGCATATTTCTTCATAGCAACGTCAGTGAAAAGCAGTTTTTGGATGGCTAATAACTTTGGCGCCACTCAATGAAACTCCATGAAATGTTGCAATATCATTTTAGACCTGACCACGAATGGTTATGCAAAGGTTGGTGCTGTTTTGCCAAGAGGGGGCAAAATTAGAGGGGGGATCCAAACATATTTCAAAAATATTTGAAAGGCTTATACATTTGGTGTGATTTGACAAATCTGCACAAAAGCTTGCAAAAGGATTTTATATCCAGATTTGATTTGTTATGCAAAGTGGGGTTTTATCAAGAGGGGGTAAACTTAGAGGGGGGTCTCACCATTTTTAGATGGCGTACAACTTTATTGCTGTTTGACAAATCTGCCCAAATGTTTTCATTAAGATTATAGACCCAACTTTGAATGTGTGAGCAAAGTCTGAATGGATGTTGTCAAGTGGGGGCTAAGATATAGGTCAATTGTTTGTACAAACATTTTAACACTTTTAATAAAATAAAACATGGACGTATTTGCAGCAAACTCGTGGAAGGAGCATTGGCAAGGACCCGAAAGTGTGGTTTTGCAAATATGTCGGTGGTTTATTTTTTGAAAAGTGTCATAATATAGGTACAAAAAATCGTGATATAGGTTTGGTGACTGACGTATACCATGTGGCCATGATCACGAGGCACCGGAAATGGGGTTAAAATGGGCATGGCCATCAGGGACCAGGTATGTGGTAAAGATTTTCAAAATAAGGAAAGGTTTGTGGACTGAAGTGCTGGACAGGATTACAGCAAACATTCAAAAGGAGCATCTGCAAGTACATCAAAGCATGATTTTGCACATCTGTCCTGTGTTTTATTTTTTCTAAAGTGTCAAAATTCAAGTACAAACAATTGTGATATAATGTTGGTGTCTGGTAATGACCACGGACAAATGTGTACTTTGATTTGCTCATTGGGGCATGCTCCATGGCCGAAGGCCTAGGTTTGAATGGTAACAAATAATCAGCTTGCGGCTACAGCCTGAAGTGCTGGACTGGATTACAACAAACCTGCACAAGGATCATCAGTAAGGACTTAAAAGCATGCTTTTACAAATCTGTCTTGTTTTTTATTTTTCCAAATGCTCAAAATATAAGTCCAAAAACTAGTGATATAACTTTGGTGCATGGACAGTGGGCCTGGCCCTCAGCAAGGATGAATTCCTACTTCAGTTTACTTATTGGGGCATGTGGCATGGCTGATGCCCTAAGTTTAAAAAGGGAAAACAAATTCCACTTGTGGCTGCAGCTCGAAGTTCTGGACGGGATTGCATCAAACTTGCGTGAGGAGCATCAGCAATGACCTGAAAAGATGCTTTTGCAAATCTGTCCTATGTTTGACTTTTTTTGAAGTGTCAAAAAGTAAGTATAAAAAATAGTTATCTAGCTTTGCTGCCCAGGCAATGGCCCTGGCGCTTGGCAAAGCCAAATGTCTACTCTGATTTGCCCATTGAGGGATGCACCATGACCGAAGCCCATGCCCCATGGATTGTGGAGACTGGCCATAGCTGCAAGCAATGAGCACTGGCCATTGGTCACATTATGAGGGTATAGTGCAGGGGTCTGCAACCTTTGGCTCTCCAGATGTTGTGGACTACAATTCCCATCAGTCCTAGCCAGCATAGCTAATGGTGAGGGATCATGGGATGTGTAGTCCAAAACATCTGGAGAGCCAAAGGTTGCAGACCCCTGGTTATAGTGGATACTGAAATAGGATGCAGGGTAGGTGCAGTGGATAACAGAGGTGCTTTGGTGGGGCTGGGGTCATGATCGAGCCTCATGCACTGGCCAATTGTACCATGTCTTGCATCCTCAGCATGCCCTGCTGATAACGATACACATCAGTATGTGTTTTAAAAATATGTTTCTTAAAGGAGGTTAACAGTTTTTGGTATGCGTTAAAAGAGAAATTATTAATAACTTATATACAGTGATGTAACATCATGAAACATTTTCATTCGTAAAAACCTATGAAACTGACAGAAAAACTTTGTTAAAGGGACGTTATGGTTAAGTTGCACTAGTAAAACCCCCAGAAATTCACCACTTATGGTAAGATAAGCAACCATAACTTGCAGCATCACCGTGCGCTGCTAAGACTAACAACCAGGACATCAAGGATTACATCACAAATGTTCGAAATCCTTGAAATTCAGCGAATGGGGTAAGTCATGACTGCCTTAACTCAGCGCGTTACCATTACAAAGCCAATGAGCACATACATATTATAAGAGAAGGGATTCACATTGACATACAAAATGGTATTATGGGGGACACGGCATTATGGGGCACATCAACAGGAGGATAGCGAGTTCAGCTAGTCATGATTTCCCATATGTGCTGAATTTTAAGGGTTTTGTTGCGTTAAATCTGGTCAACTTAACTGCACTTCAACTAAAGTTGTTTTTCTGTTAATTCATTACAGAGCCTGCGGTAGTGGCCCTCTAGTTATGGTTAAGAGGCACAACTCCCAGAAAAAGCACTTTTTTTGTGGCTTATAACTTTGCCCCCCTGCACAAATCTTCACCAAACTTTGCAGAAAAAGTATATGGCCGCCTCTAAATGATTTTGTGAAGTTTAGAGCGGTTTCGTTCGGGGGGCAGCAAAGTTTTAGGGGGATCCCAAAATGTGTGGAAACCCTCTTAGATGGAATGGAAGAAAAATGTGCACGCGCCTACAGACCACACTGCTGGACCGATTTTCACAAAATGTGCACTAGGAGCGGCAGTTTGATTCAGAAAGCATGCTTTTGTAAATTTGGTGTAAGTCTGTCCAGTCGCTTTTTAAAAATTGCAAAAGAGTAGGGCAAAAGAAAATGTGACATCTGGGTCCGGTCTGCGAACTCACTTCCTGATTCCGAGTCCTCAGACATATCTGGGCCAATCAGGGGGTGGCATGATGTCCACAGACACTGTACGTACCCGAGGATTGGATGGTGAAAAATGGGAGATGCCTCATATTTTTGGAAACGGTCACCATGTTGGGTCCGCGGACAGCCCCTGGTGTCTACTGATAGCGTGGTGGGGAAAGAGCCTGGAAAACACATTTGGGTTATTTGGTGGCCAGAAGAGGGACTGGAATGTGTGGTGGAGTGGAATATAGTTGATATGGAGCTGTTTGTATAGGTGAAAAAAGGGTTTGCGGGTCCCGTGGAGTCCGCAGACACAGCAGTAGTCTGCTGACACCACAGTGAACAAACAGTTTGGGAGACATCTGGGGTTTTTTGGTGGCTGAAAGAGGGTTTGGAAAGGGTGAGTAAGTGGAATAAAGTTGGTATGGAGCTGGTTTTATAGGTGAATAAAAGCATTGAAGGTGCCTGCGAGTCTGCGGACGTGCCTTCTGGGTTTTTTAAAGGGGGTTAGCCAATCAGATTGTTTGTGTCTGGGGGAGGAGTTGAAGTGTACAGGAGTATAGGGTAGGAACTGTTTTTTTTGTTGTGTTTAATGAGGATGGCTATGGCTGTGAAGAAGCAAAGTGTGTGGATGGTGGGAGATTCCTGGATCCATGCATTGAAGGTATATAGTGAATCTTGTGGCATATCTGCTACTACTGGATTGGAGGACATTGAAGTTTCCTGGTATGCAGATAGTGGGTGAAACTTGGTAGCCTTATTACCATTCTGTCAGGGAATGGCTCACTTTAAACATCCAAATATTGTTGTGCATTGTGGAGGCAACAGTTTGGGCTATGTGACTCTAGGTTCTTTGCAGGTTGCAGTGAAGGATATGTTGAGAAGTTTAATGGAACTGTTTCCAACTGGGAAGAATATTTTTTCTAAAATTAATCGAAGACAAATATGGGGACGTCCAAATTTGTGTTGTCCTCAGCTGGAAGAAGGTTGACAGATTGTGAATGGAGATGTATGTGCATTTTTTATATGCATTAGAAATGGCATATTTTCCCAACAAAAATATCAAGTTGGATGATGTAAATAATGTTCGTGGAGATGGAGTGAATTTTCAATATCCAAAATGCACTGGAACCATTTTTGAGAACACGTGAAATATGTTGTGACATTACTTTTTAGTAAATTAGTAGAATCTGGATCCAGAGCATCCAGAGGCACATAAACTGCTCTTCTGAACACCTGTGAGGAACTGCTTGCATCTCTTGATCCCAACTTTCCAGCTGTTCTCATTCTGCTTGATCTCTCTCATAAAATGACTCCACAATACCCTAGGTATCTCAGAGCGGGCACTGGACTGACAGATCTCCTTCCTCAGTGACCGTCCTCCCAGATTATTCTGAGCTCCTTCTCGCCTCCCACCTCAATCTCCACCTGTGGTGTCCCACAGGTCTCCAACCATTCTCTCTAGCTCTTTAACAACTACCTTGCTCCACTTGCACACCTCATTTCCACCTTCTCCCCAAAGTTCCAGTGTTATGCAGACGACACACAACTCTTCTTCAAACTTACCTCTGATCCTTTTATTTCTTCCTCCATCATTCCTGACTGCCTATCTGCCATCCAATCCTGTTGTACTTCCAATGATATCTGCCTCAATGCCAGCAAGACTTAGATTCTTCCTATTGGGACTCCTGCTCCCTCTTTCTGTCCTTCACTCTGGCCATCTTCTATGGGCACATCCCCTTCTCCCTCATCTGAAGACAGAAACCTTGGAATCATCTTCGACGCCTCTCTTTCCTTCATCCCTCACATTCAGGACCTTGCCAGAAGTCCCATTTTCAACTTCACCTCCTCAAAGGAATGCTTCCTTTCCTCACTTTCACCTAGAAGCTCAATGTTTCTATCTAGAGCTCTGGTTCTCTATAGGCTAGACTACTGCAATAGTTTATTCCCTTAATCTACCCTCTTCTTCTCTACGACCCTTCCAGCTAATCCAGAATAGAGATTCAAGACTAATCCTTGGCCTCAAGCCCAAGGACTGCATCTCTCCAGTCCTAAAAGCTCTCCACTGGCTCTGGTTGCTGCAAGGATCAAATTCAAATCTCTCTGCCTCATCCACAAGTCTGTCTGGGGCTAGGGATCATGCTATCTACAGCTTGCTCTCACTAAATACTCTCCCTCCAGATCTTTACGTTCCTCCATCACCAACTCTCAGTGTGTTAAGCACTTCAATAAACAGCAAGCTGGTGGCCCATCTCTCTCCTCAGCAGACCCCCTCCGATGGAAAAGCCTCCCCCCTCCCCTTCATCTTAAACTGGATCTTCTCAAATTCCAGAAGCTCCTCAAGACTTTCCTTTTCACCTCCTCCTTCCCTTCCTCCCTCCTCTGTTAAATCCTGCAGTTGCTGAGATTGGTGACCAGGGCCCTTCTGTGTCCTCCCACGTCCTGGCCTCACACACCCAATCGCCTGCAGCCTACACCACCCCAGCACTTTACCTTGGCACCCACTAGCCTATGTACCATAGGTCTGCACTTACTTATTTATTGGCAGCTGACCACTCTACCTAGGCACCTACAGCTGCTCACTCCCTAGATATTGATATACCTAGCACTTACCCCTTCACTCTCTCATCCCTTCTCTCTTCTCTCTGCACGTGCACGTTCTGAATACTTCCACGGCCTATTAGGTCTGCTTCCATCTTTTATTGTTGTATTTGTTCTCCATTCCCATGTCCCTTCCCTGTTGCCCTGCGGTTGCTTTGAAACACATTTTACTTGATGTATAAGTGCCTTTCAATTGCACAATAAATACATAAATAAAATAGTTGTAGTAAATAAAAAATGAAAAACCAAAAAAAATGTGAATCCATTTTTGTGAAAGTTGCAAAAAATAAATAAGTTCAGTAGAATATTTGTTAGTTCAGTATATAAAACCCCCAAAGATTTTTTTAAAAAGTACTTTTAGGAGCCACCATTTTTTTACGTAAAACTATTAAAATGATTTTCATTTCCCCACCCCACATCTGGAATTTTCCAGGTGTCCGCGAACTATCGTAATGTTCGTGGACCGTACAGGCTGCAAAAATTCCTGTGTGTAGTTTTTTTATTCTGTTTTTAACTGGGAAAGGTGGCCCCTAAAGGAACCTTTTTTTGTGTGTTTCTGGCATTTATTCATATTTTTTGACTCAATGCATTCAACATGGGCAGCCAGAGCATTTGGGACCTCACATACAGTCTTAAAAGAACGCCACACCCATGACTGTCTCTGGGCGCTGGAGGTAGGCACTTCCTCTACCTATTACCTATTCTTCTCGTTCTTCTTTATCCTCTTCTACATCACTTTTAGAAAGAGTACTTTTTGGCAGCTGATAACTTGTGGCCATATTGGATTGGCGGATCACCACCTTTGTCCGTGGACAGCACCATGAGGAAAATAAGACTAGAACATATATTTGGGGTTATTTTGTGGATAAAAGAGTGCTTGGAAAGTGTGGAGGAGTGGCGACAAGGTGATATAGAGCTATTTTTATAGGTGAACAAAAGCTGTGTAGGTGATAGTGTGTGTGCTATGATTTTCTCTGTCCATGGACATTATTGGGATTCGGGGTGGGAGGGGTCTAGGTGAATGTTGTTATTTGAAGGTGTATTGTACATACTTGTTATATGGTTCATTTGATTGTGATGGTTGTGGCCAGTGGCCAGATTCTTGGGGTCATGGTGGTAGGCCGTTCCCCCAAGAATCTGGCCACTTGCCAAATACACTTTAGTTATAACTGTATAGTTATTATAGGTAGTATAAGGGGAGTATACCGTATTTATAATATGGTATAATGATATTGATGTGTATATGGTATTTTTGTTTGTAGTACAATTGAGGATAATGCTCCTTGATCTCTCCTCCGCCTTTGACATGGTGAACCATTCTATGTTTATTGAACACCTCCATGATACCCTGAAGCTTCCCCCTTTTTCGTACAGCCCCTTTAGTGAATCCAAAATAGGACTGCAAGAGTTATCCTTGGCCTGAAGGCTATGGGTCATAAATCGGCAACCCTAAAATGTCTACTCTGGCTCCTGGCGGCTGTACGGATGAAATTCTAGACCCTCTGCATGATCCACAAGGCTTTCCAGGGGCTTGGGCCATGCTTTCCAACTTTCTGTCCCTAAATACTGCCCAGCTAGAGACTTGTGCTTGTTTAACTCCAATGGTAAATGTGAAACACTTCTCCAAACACAGAGAGGGGGAGGTAGATCTCTCTGTTTAGCTGTTGCCTTTCTTTGAAACAGTGTTGCCTGCCCCTTTTAGACTGTCAGCCGGACCTCCTTAATTTCTGTAAACATTTAAAAACTCTGCTTTTGCGTTCCTCTTTCCCTCTCTCGTTTCCCTGCTAACTGATCCCATTGACACTGAGAGTGGTGGTCTGGTGCTCGTTAACTTCAAAGGTTTGAGGCACTATACCTAGTTGATACCAGTACCTCCCCCTCTTCAGCACTGTCATTTGTGGCCCGCTGCCTGGTGGCTCTGAACCACGCTCTTGGAACTCTTCCACCCTAGCACTTAGATAGTGGCCTCGCACATTGGCACCAATTGACTCTTCCTTCCCGGGCTCCCATCAGCACTTTCCCATCCCTGCTCCACTTTTATTAATACGCTTCTCTTACAGCACAATGCAGATGAAAAATATATGTAGAACATTGTTAAGTGACAGTTGGTGTGTGGAAGTTTCATATGTTGATAGGGTTACATGTAGAGTTTTTGGAAGAGATTGCTGGTTGGATGAATGTGTGATTGTTTGAAAGCAGGCAATGAGGGAGTGCTGCAACTGTAAAACTGAACATCGTAGAATGGCTGTCATGTGTGATAGCATGCATGTGCTATCAGGGTGGTTTAATGGTGCCTGGTCTGGAAAGGGGACTACAGAGACCGTGGATAGTCATAAAGGTCCATTGATTATGGTGGTTGTTGTTTGCTAGAGAAAAGTATTTGTGACATAACATTGTTTCTGTCCTTTTTTCTTTTCCTCTACCATACAATTTTCCATTATTCCATTAGCATAATGCAAAATTCTAATGGAAATGTTACATAATCTTATTGAGTCTAACAACTTTATTCAAAAATATATATAGATGGAATCTATAAAATATTTATTTTTTAGCTCTAGTTTTCTGTGAAAGGTGGCTCTGAAAGGAAACATTTTTGGGGATATGTTTTTATTTTAAAAAAATATTTTCAGGAAAGGCCAGGAAGTATGGTGAGGAAGTGAAATTAGGGAAGGGGCACCAACCACAAATATGGAGGGGCAGGTTGACAGGGGAACATGTTGTGTGTCCCTTAAATCTAAGGTAAGGGGCAGTGTTTCTCATGCTCCTTGAATACAGCCTCAAATGAACTTCAACATATAAACATAGTACTGTTGTCTTTGAAAGATATGGATTAACAGCCTCTTTTCTTGCTGGCAAGGTAGCTGGTGGGATCTTGTACCCCACAGGAGTAGCCTGTGTGGTAGCAGTAGTGGTTGAGGAAGACGAGGTAGAGGAAGATAGCCTACTACTTCATGAGAAAGGAACAGCCTTTCTCATAGCATCGAGTTGATTGGATCTGATGTGGCAGTGCACGGAGGTCCAACGTTGTACTCAGTGGATTTAACCTTGGTAGCCTGAGCCTTTGGTACACCCCCCACAGTGGTAAAGAACTGCCACTGAATGAGTGCACTTGTTTACATTGTCTAAGCATTCCAATTGGTGGTAGTGATGGTGTTGATGGTGGTGGCTTCTTGGGAGAAGGGATGGCCATGGCCATGGTTGAAGCATTTTTTGCAGTTAAATAGCAATTGTGGTAATACCTTTCCAAGAATGTGCTTTCTTCAAGATTGGAGATGGAAAATCAGTAAAAATAGGTTGGGGAACTGTACAAGGGTAAACATTCAGCTTGAAACTTGCTAGATAGGCTAAAAATGCAGTTTCAAACTGTTTGGGAAGCACAGACCCGTTCACGAAGCATGGACTCATTCGCGAAGCATGTCATCAAGCCGGGGTCAAAAGGTGTAGAAACTTAATAGTAGTGTTAAGAATGTCGCTAAACGGTGGGGAATGGCACAGTTTTCACTTAAAACTTCCAAGATTGGCCGGAAAATGCTGTTGTATTGGGGGTGAGTATAATATGAGGAAGTTGCAGGATATTAAGTGCACTAATAAAAAACTATGAAATTCAGTAAAAAAACTTTGTTAATGGGACCTTATGGATAAGTTGCACTAATAAAAACCTATGAAATTTAGTGAAAAAATGTTGTTAAAGTGACTTTATTGTTACAAGTAAAACCAGAAACCCCCAGAAATTCACGAGTTATAGCAAGTTAAATAACCATAACTTGTGCCAGCACCGTGCACTGCTAAAACTAACACCCAAGACATAAAAGATGAACGGGTTTTTTTAGAAATCAAACAGCTGCCATTTTTTTTTCTCTCAATGCAAGCGATAGCTGCCGCTACAGCCAAGGATATTGGAAAATGAGTAGTAGGGAAAACTCTCTATGCAGGTCAAAAAAAATTCAAATGCCATCTGTCTAGAGGTGGGGGAGGTGGCTAGAGGACACCAAGTGAAATTGGAGAGTTGTAGGGGGTCTAGGGATTGAGTTTGCAACACAAAGCTTTTCTGTAACCGCGGCTACATCTGCGAACAGCCGACACCTTAAAGCAAACTGTGTCACAGAAACAGCGTGTGTTGTGGGGAAAATGAGAGAGGGCAGGGGAGGTGAGGAGGCCATCTGGGGAGTGGAGGGAGCTGGCACAGATGGTGGGGGGCAAGAAAGCATTTTCTTGGGCCGTTTGTCTGATATTTGCGGCTATCTGTAGTCCATACATGAAATAGCCAAGGGTATCTGTATTTCTGTAACCGCAGCTATAGACATTTGTATTTTTTTAAATGGATATTTTTTATAGCCATTCAGGTCTCCCATCCATGCAGTAATTGGGACTATCCCTGCTTAGCTTCGAAGTGAAGAAGGAGGCAGCCCCCTCAGGTCATGTTGCCTAATAAATGAGCACAAGTTACAAGACCACTTAGAGCAACATGGCCTGAGGGGGCTGAACCCTTTCTCGCTTTGAAGCTGAGGTCAGTCCTGTATACTGCATGGATGGGAGACAGTCCACAGTCCTGGGTGCCATGTGTTTTCTTAGTTTGAAATATCTCATAACACACCAGGAAAACACACAGCATCTGCATAATTTTTTAAACCATGCTACTGTCAGTCCTAGAAAGTATTCCATTCTAAAGTTCAAGCTGTTGTGAGGCCCACATGAAAAGAGCTTCTATGTCTGGGTAGGAGCTGTGAATACATGGAGAATTGCAAATCCAGCTTGCATGTTCAATAAACTTTTTGTTTTATTAGACAGCCACAGTAGTGGCTGTGTAGTTATGGTTAAGTTGCTGTTTCCATAGAAAGAGCCCTTTTTGGGTGGCTTTTAACTTCGTTCTCCCTGGACGAATCCTTACCAAACTTTGCAGGGGGGTGCAAAGTTATAAGGGGGGGTCCCAAAACTTATTTTTTTCCCATAGACTGAATGGGGAAAAATCTTTGCTCACGCCTACAGTCCAAACCGCTGCACAGATTTTCACCAAATTTGGACCAGGAGAAGCGGCTTGGTCCTGGAAGGGTGCTTTTGCAAATTTGGTGAAAATCTGTCTAGTAGTTATTTTAAAAAATGACCAAAAAGTAGGTCACAAAAAATGTGTGATATCTATGTCCGGTCCGCGGACACACTTCCCTGTTCGCTAGGGACAGTGTCCTGATTGGCTAATCGGCTTCCATCATGTCCGCAGACATGCAACGTGTTCGCTGATTGGATGGTGAAGAGCGTAAAGTGCGTCAGATTTTTGGAAACATCCGCCATCTTGGATTCGCAGACGTCCGCGGACAGCGGGGGAAAAATTGGTGGAAAAATACTATTTACTAAAATCTGTTGGCGTGTAAGACTGTTTGGGGAGGGTGGAGGAGTAAGAGATGGGTTAAATGTTGTATTTATTTAGGTGGCAGGCACCCCTGTTGTGTTCGTTCTGACCGCGGACAACACGGGTGTCCTGAAATGCTCGTAAATAAACAAAATGGGGGTGTCCTGAGGACACTACACCTGTACGTATGGTTCATAGGCAAGTTGAAACTGTTCTAATAACACATCAAGTGTCCTGGGATGTTTGTCAATAAACAAAATGGGGGTGTCCTGAGGACGCTATGCCTGTCCGTATTGTACGTAGGCAAGTTGAAATTGTTCTAAGAACACATCAAGTGTCCTGGGATGTTCGTAAATAAACAAAATGGGAGTGTTCTGAGGACGCTAGACCTGTCCGTATTGTTCGCAAGCAAGCTGAAACTGTCCTAAGAACACACGCAGTGTCCTGAAATGTTTGTAAATAAACTAAATGAGTGTGTCCTAAGGACGCTATGACTGTCCGTATTGTTCGCAGGCAAGTTGAAACTGTTCTAAGAATACAGACGATGTCCTGAAATGTTCGTAAATAAACGAAATGGGGGTGTCCTGAGGACGCTGTCCGTATTGTTCGTAGGCAAGTTGAAATTGTTCTAAGAATATGTGTCCTGGGATGTTCGTAAATAAATGAAATGGGGATGTCCTGAGTACGCTATGCCTGCCTGTACTGTTCGTAGGCAAGTTGAAATTGTTCTAAGAACATGTGTCCTGAAATGTTCATAAATAAACTAAATGGGGGTGTCCTGAACACGCTATGCCTGTCCGTATTGTTCGCAAGTGGATTGAAACTGTTCTAAGAACAAACGCCTGTTCGTAACTGTTCGTTTTGCTTGTGTTGCACTTTTAATTAGTTTCAGGACCAAACAGTGTCCGTAGAACACCAACGCGTATGCGCAAAACAGTTTCAGTGCATTTGGTGTCCTGCGGACACCTGTTCCCTTCGCGGACATGTTCGCAAAGCTATCATGTGACCATGCCCATGCTGAGCGCGTGTTCTGACTGCAGACACTGTTTGTGTCTCCGAACAATTTAAAACTACCTTTTCAGGCAATCCACAATATTTTTCAATAATAAATCACCATAGCACAAGTGCCAGACAGTAATCCTGACTTTCTACATACTTTTTGGGACTTTTTGATCATTTCTTTGGTGTTCGACCTGTCCGCGGACACAGTTGTGTTTATGTACTGCGACACAGTACTCTGCAGGGGGGAGAGACTTCGAAGTGCTTTTGAGACTCTGGTCTCAGAGCACGAGAAGACCTGCTCACTACCTAAGTAAGGCCCACCCTACATCTTCCTCTCTCCACCCGCCTTTTCTTATCCCCGTGGTTGGTGTCCCCCTTACCCTCCTTTTCCCTCCTCTCCTAGTGTGTTGTGTGTAAAAAACCTAAAAAATATATAAAACAACAAAAATAAAAAAAAGGCCCTTTTCAGAGCCGCCTTTCACAATTTAAAAATAGAAGTGGAAAATAAATGGAACAGGGCCTTGTGAAGTCCGCAGACAGTTTGTGAACATCTAAAATCTTGGGGTGCTGCCCTATCATAACCATTGCACTTTTGTCTGGGAGGAAGTGGTGGCTCTAAAAAGAGCCTTTTGGTGGTGTTTGTTTGTGTTTGAAAAACTTGAAATGGTCAACACCTAGTACAAAATGGATGCTGTAATTCCAAAAAAGGTCGCAATGCATTTTGTACATTTCTCAGAAAAATCTGATTGCCAGCATAAGTAAGATGGACTCCATCTCTACGAAAAATGTATGTGCTACGAAACATAATATTTTCATTGTGAAAAGAGGACATGCCAACATCTCTTAGAAAGGCACAAACAGCCTTATTGATATTGCGCCTCGCTTTCTCCATTTGTGGACCAAATGAAGAAGAACGCAGCCACATTTGTCTCTGCGCAATCCGAGAAAAAATGACTTGAGAATTTGGAAACATGTCCAAGACATTCCCAAGTCCTTCTCTCATTGCAAATTGCAAAGAAATTCCAGACACATGTCCTAAACTGTTCCCTCCACAATGAATTACAATTATGTCTGGATGATGCTCTGTCTCCAAAATAGCACAGAGAGGTAGCAAGTCCAACCACTTCATTCCACATACTCCATGCCAGTGCACTTCCACATGTGTCCAAGATCTACAGCTACTCCACAGCTTTCTGCATGCACCTTCAACCAATGTATCCACGAGTCTCCCAAAATCCAAACAATGGGCCTCATTACGAGTGGGCCGGTAAAAATGGGGTAATTACCGGCATGCCAGTAAGAGCGGCTCCGTGCTCGTATGAACCCTCTAATAGCGGGTGATTATGAGTGCGCGAGCACGCGCAAACCCCCATGCCGGTAATGGAAATACCAGCATGCAGCTAAAGGCCCTCCAACCCCCCGATAGCGGCATCGTGGGACCCGCCGATACCAGCACCGCCTCAGTGCAACCCCTAAATACCGGCACGGTAATACCACCATGCAAATAACGGGTTCGCAAAAACGGACCCGGAAATTACGTCATCGCGCAGGAGCAGGAAATGGCCCGGCGGCCATCTTTAAAAACCCAATCCATTGCCAGCCTCCCCAACCAGCAGTCCTTTTGTGTTGTGCTGCATCATAAAACACTCAGGATGTCCAAGGCAACCAGGAAGATGACCCCCCGTAAGCGGAAACAGCGTTTCTCTGACGCTGAACTCAATATGCTGGCAGACACTCTGGCCCAGCATGCAGACATCATCAGGTCAAACGACATGAAGCATGCTGCCCAGATGAAAAAAAAGCAAATCTGGCAGGAGGTTGCCCAGAGGGTGTCAGCTGTGGGGACCACCCCACGTACAGTGCGCGACTGTCGCAAGCGGTGGGACGACCTCTGCCTGAGGGTGAGGAACACCCTGGCAGTCAACAGGAGAGTGGCCATGGCGACAGGCGGGGGGCCACAATCACCAGCAAAGCTGATGCCATGGGAGGAGACTGCCAGCTCATTCATTTATCCCGAGTCAATAGAGGGATTCGGAGAGATGGAGATGGGCGCTGCATCATCCACAGAAGGAGGTGAGTGACCCAGCACATACCTGTAGGGGAAACCATGACGTGGCACAAGTGACAAGTGACATGGAAGTGAGACTAGGCAAGGCAATGCATGTCCCAGACCCACATCAACATATCCAGTCAAGAAGGCTTGCCACACCCTGGCACACATAAATGCATGCTGAGTGCCAATCCCAATACCAACACACGAGCAACATAACTCGACCGTGCCCATGTAACCCAACACACAGACACCATATCAATGGAATGCCACCTGCCATGCATTGATAGCCTACATGCCCCCTTAGAACACCAAATGCCACACCCCTGTAATAAATGGATGCATGAATGCATGGAGATTTCACAGCGCCATAGAATGTCGCTGGCATGTGACGCCATCACTGATGACCTGCATCTCTTCTATCCCTCAGTCACAGATGAGGAAGATGCCAGGCAGGATAGGGGTGCAAGGGCATCAACATCACAGCAAGGGCCACTGCCACCACCACCCCCAGCTTGAGAAACAGGCCAGACCAACAGGCACTGTGCCAGACCGGGCTGAAACCCAGGAAAGAACACCTGCAGCCAGTGTGGGCCACACACATGGAGACCAGCAGAAGCCGCCACCCACAACAGTGGGAGGTGTTCCCGCACCTGCATCGCCTACCACTGCAAACGTTGCAGATGCTAATGTGAGCACCGAGGGTGTCACAGTCGTGTCCACTACACCCACCCCAAGCCCCATTACCACCCCATTTGGAGGCCGACGGCAGTGAAGATCCCAGCCTCCACGACTCCAACCTCGGAGATTCCGACATGTGCCCCTTCGAGGTGGAAAGCACCCTGGATGTGGGCTCCATGCAAGCACCATCAACCACCCCGGCTACCACCACCCTGGCTACCACCACCCCGGCTACCACCACCAGCACTCCCGCTACCAACAACACCTTTGAGGCTCGCATGTCGAGGGTGGAGGCATGACAGGAGTCGATGCTAGATCTAATGTGGCAGTATATTGCCGATGGGGAGGACTCCAGGAGGGACATCGCTAATGCCATTGGGGAGACCACAGCAACCATCGCTGCAAAAACTGCTGCCGTTAACGTGTCCACAACTCTCATGAGGGACTGTCTGGGGGCAGTGACGCAAGTCCTGACGTCCATCCTGCACCAAATGCAGCAGCCACGACTTGGAGCAGGCGTGGGACCAGCCTCTGACATGTCCACTGCTACGACCCCTTCAACCTCTGCCCACTCAAGCCCCATGTGGATGACCCAAAGGAGTGCACGGCACTCAGACATGCCACCCCCGGCTACCAAAAAGGCCAAAAAGTAGGGTGGCCAGATAATGGCCGTTGGACACATGGATGTTGGTGAAGGGAACAATCTTCAGAGTACATTTGGGGACATCTGGGGTTTGTAGGGTGGGTTAGGGAGTTCACTGGGGTTATTTGGGGTGTGTAGAGTGGGTTGGGGAGTTCATTGTTGCCTGTTTGAAAAATACACCCGTTGTGTGCCAAAAATTCAATGGCTAGACATTCTTCATTTTGTTCATGTACTTTTAATGTGTGATGGTGTTCAGTGGCCAACTCCAAACAATACAAGTGTGCATGTACACAAGGAGCCAGTGTGTCACTGACAGATGTCTATCATAGTCCCTGTGTTTCAGAAGTATTTGTGAATTAGTGCTTGGCATACAGCATAGCCATCCCATGCATCACGTACTGGCATGGGGGCTACTTCACCTCTGTCTCCATCCTCCTCATCCTCACCCGGGCCATGCATGTCAATGTCAGGTGGCAGTGGTACATTTCTCCGGACGCACATGTTGTGCAGCATGACACAGGCCATGGTGATCTTTGCCACCTTCTCAGGCCTATATAGGAGTGCTCCATCAGACCTTCTGAGGCAGCGGAACCGTGCTTTCAACAGGCCAAAGGTCTGCTCAATCACAACATGGGTACGGGTGTGCACACGATTGTACTCCTCCTCATGGCTGTTCTGCGGGTTCCTCAAGGGATATCCTCCATTACCTGCAAGCAGATACAAATAGGTGTGTGTCACTCTGAACTGCCACCTTCAGGGAGCACAGTCATGGCAGCAGCTATTTGGTCTGGGCATGCACATGTCCCTGTACGCGTGCAAAAATGTTACCTAGATGCAATCTATACTGTCATGAGGTGTGGTAGTCTGGATGGCGTTCAATAGATGATGCAGGGTGTAATCATGCACGCTGAGGCAGATGTGCTGTGGTAGTGCAACCATGTTTAGCCTCCAATTCATGTTGTCCATCCCTCACTATGCATGGTCACACTGACCACATTACCACAGTTGCCATCCTGTTTCTTCATTCATTGCTTGCCATCCCCATGGTGGCCTGGTTGTGCCTCTTACTTGTTGTCATCGATATGCATTAATTGTGATATGTGGCCCAGTGATGTGTCATGTTCCGTTTGGCTGGTTCAGGTCAGGAGTGTTTAGCTCTGCATGCATTCTCCAATAACCGGCTATTGCCACCCGGGTGCAGTATGCCCCCCCTTTCCCACCCAGGTGCAGTACCCCAAAGCACTGCCATGGGACAGTAGTGCAACTCAGCAAGCAGCCAGGCACGTGGTCCAGCATGTCGCTCCATGTGACGGGCTAGCGTGGAGTTACCCAGTATCATGGCATCATGTGTTGATCCGGGAAATCGGGCGCAGCAATGTGTGATGATCTTGCTGGAGTCACATACCATTTGCACATTGATGGAGTGGTATTGCTTGCGATTGCGGTACACCACCTCTACGGCAATTGGGGACTACCAATTCCACATGGGTGCAGTCGAGTGCACCAACACAATTGGGCATGCCTGCCAGTGCATGGAAGCCCACTTTGGTGTTGGCTATCTCCTGGGCAGTCCTTGGTAGGGACATGTGGCTGCTTGCGTGCTTCAGGAGGGCATCCAGCACTTGATTCAACATGTGTGAAAATAGTGGCTGTGAAATGCCATGTAGCTGGCCCACTGTGTATTGGTAGGTGCCTCTGGCCAGGAAGTGTAGCACAGACACCACCTTTAGTAGCGGGGGGGTGGCAGTGCGGATTTCTATGGGGCTGCCAATGTCGTTCTGTATCATGTCCAATATGGTGGTGATGGTGTGCCGGTCCAACCGGTACAGTGTGTGGATCTGCTTAGGCGTTAGGTTAAAAGGGCTGGCTCTGGTGCGAGGGATTGGTGGTTGCCTATGAGGCACTGCTGCCTGTGCTGGTGGTAATTGCTGGGCCGGTCTCACCCTCCTTCTCCTCCTGCTTCTCCTCTGTGCTGCCTGTTGTTGCTGCTGTAGTTGTTGTTGTTGCTGTAGTTGTAGCAATATGGGCATGTCCTCCAGCACCATGATTGCAACAACTAGTGGTAGCATTTTGGTGTTGGAAGGAGTGTGGTGTGTGGGTGTGCTCATTTTATACTGGCCCAGCCTCCATTGACTCTACCTGTGGGGATTGTGTGCACATGTGGCAGCTGCCTTGTATCCTGATTGCTGTTTGCGGGTGGTCCGCGATGCCTGTATGGCCGGCATCATGCAGCCCGTGATTACTGGCTTTGCGATGCCGGTATTTGCATGTCCACGTGGGTTGGGATGGCCCCCTATTACCGGTATGCCGGTATTTGCTCCCCGAAGGGGCACGTGTACACGCCTATGCCGCTATTAGCTGCACCATTGTTTAGGGTGCCGCTTATACCGGGTTTGCGGGTTGGAATACACCGGAGCAGTAAACGATGCCGGTATTACCATAGCGGCATCGTTTTTGCCTTACCGCCAACCTTGTAATGAGGCCCAATCTGTTTTCTGAAACACACAGCCATAGCTATCTGTTCTTCTCTCAGGAAAAAGAGTATCTGACAAACTCTCTCCTGGCACAACACACCCACTAAACTCTACTGACAAATCCCTTGCTCTGCTCATTCTCATTTGCATGCCTCCCCACCCCAAAATCCCTGTATGTAACACGCAATGTCCGTGGACTACCGCCATGTCCGCGGACATATCATAACATGGATAGCCCTTCTACCATTTCCACTTAACTCTCTGTTCCATTCCCTCATTGGATATAGCTAACCAGTCACATCCAAGACCTCTACATCTAACTCTATTATCATCGATCAGCACTTCAAATGTACTGTTAATCACTCTGAGTACAAGTGTCATATCATTGGAAAGCACTTTCTATGAGAAATACTGTACAAGTCTCCAAGATTTCTACTTGCAGCTGGATGCATATCCATATGCATGAACACAAACTAGAGGTATGCATATTTTCTGTATAGTACATGTTCAATTCGTATACATTCATATAAACAGATTAACTGACTTTTAACTTGTATAATGAACTGTCACTTCCAAACCTATCTGCTGTTTAATTTCTTTTTACACACACATTTGCAAAGCATGTTGAACTAACATATTTAAAGTAAAATATAAAGAGTGCACATAGTCAAACAAAATTGCATGTACACACTATGTTCAAATATCAAATTACAATACTTGTACAAAAACACACAAATTAATGTCTAAATTAACATCAGTGCTATAAACACACAAAATTACCAATGTGTTTCCTTTACAATTGCAGTGAGACTACTCTCCTGAAAAGCAGCAGCAGAATGTGAAGTACAAACAACAACTCAGAAGAAACCTGCTCATTCAACAAAAAAGTTAAATACTACCATAATATTTTTACTATTACTCAAACACACTGTGGGGTTAATTCATGCTATTTCTGCACCTAAAAACAGAGATTGTGCACCATTCTGTCCACAAATCCCCATTTGTTAAACAGAGATTTACAGGCAGAATGGCGCACAAATCCCCATTTTTCTGCGCACATATGGCATAACTCAGCCCCTAGAATTTTAATATTATAGAACAAACAACTATTTTAATTCTATACCATTAGATTTACTATTTGTGCTTCTCCTCACCACTAGCGTACTTTCTACTGTCATCTGAACCCCAGTTTAGTAGCACATAAATTCAAGAATACCCATTCCAACTAGTTGTAGTTGCCCAATGCACAATCACACACCATCACATACATCTTTATCATCATACTCAGACACTCATGCACCCAGCACACATACATTGCAAAACACCCAACCCATACCTTCTTTATTTTTTCAACAGACCCTAAAGAATGCCTACCAAAAATCAAGTCTGTAGAAAGCAATGTAGAAGTAGAGCAAATGAAAATAGAAGTGTCCAAAATAAGCATCCATCTCTAGCAGAATTTGTAAAAAAAAGTTCAAACAAAACAGGTAATACAGTCATTTAGCGAAACAAAACAAGCTTCAAGTACAGAAACTTTGCCTACTCTATCAAAATGTAAAACAAAACAGAAAACGATTAACAAGAATTCAGCTAACACTACTTTTAAAACTGCTCCTATAAATATTGATATAGTACCAAGTAAGCATACCAAAAAAAGTATTTTAGCAAAAATGTTCTGCCACAGAGTCCTTCAAAATCTTATAAAAACAGGAGAGAAATCATGCACAACCCTTAAAACCAACAGTAGGAAATTAATCTTAGAAGCTTTGATAGACAGTGCAATCCTTCTCGAAAGAAAGCTATTTATTTTGGTGTTAAACAAAATGAAACCACTAACTAATGACTAAATTACAAAAAATACTTCTTAAATATCTGTGGAGGTGAGTGGAGTCACACTACAAGCACAGAACCATATTTTAATGAGGAAGCATACAAACAAAAGCAAACAAATACAATTGCCATACATAGCAGTGGACGAGGTTATGAAAAAGTTAATAATACCATAATGGAACAAGAAATACTGCTTACAAAAATATCCCTAGAAAACTTAGAATTACCTCTCAATTCAACTGAACCAGAACGTCTAGTATACAAATGGCCATGCACGTCAATGTGTAACATCCCCAAAAAATCTTTCAAGTCTTTACACCAATTCCTCAATCAGTATGTGAAAGGCAAAGACAAAATCGAAATGAAACTACTGCAAAATATGGATACCTGTCCAGTGTGCAAGTATACAGGACTACAAGTCAATTCATTGGCCTGTATTTCAAGACCTACTTGCAAAACCACCTTCCATCATATCAAAATGATATCAACACATCATTCAACTATACAAAATCTAGCCTATAAACTGTGCTATGCTAACAGTCCTGCTTTAGAACTAGCCAATTTAAATAACATTCTTCTACATGGTACAGCAAAAGACCTACTTGAAGACTATATCCAGAAAAAATATTTTGGAAATGAAAGCCACTTACAGAATGAAATAGCTTTTCAACAAATTAGCAACAATTCCATGCATGGCAACGTTCTACTACACACATACAAAAAAGGAATACTGAAATTTAAAAGTACATCTGCTGAAGTACCAAACCATGTGGGTGTATGTTGCCGCAGAACTTTTTATAAAAGTAACACAAAAACTGTAGACCTAACATACAAAATAGAAGACAATGAAGATTCTAAATTGTTTGAATTAGCTCACTACCTTATAGCAGAAAACAAATACAAAATAACTGACCCCTTAATACTTTGCAGTTACTGCACTACAAAACTTGACAACAACCAAACTCCTTCACGTGCTATCACAAATAATTTGGATTTATTACCACTACCAAAACCCCTAAAACAACTCAATTTATGTGAGAGCATCATAATTCAAACATGCACCCCTTTCAAGCAATAATACGCCTTCAACCAAAAACAGCAAAATTACCTCCCTATGAATTGGTGAAAGGCATTTGTGGCAAAGTAGTTTATTTACCATTAGATCTAAAAATAAATTGTGTGAACTCTGGGAGTGCTATGTCCAATGGAGCAATCTTTAATTATTTTAGTAAATGGTGTACCTACAAAAGACAAAACAATTTGGCAACAACTGGTAGACTTACATAAAGTTAGACAAGCTTTGCAATATCTAAAAGACAATAATGAATACTACAAAGAAATTCATATTGAAGAAAACTTGAAGGAAACCACTGAAATAATTCAAGAGTCACCAGAAAACTGTGAATTTGATTTTCTAGATCCTGCTACAGTATCCAATACTTTAGACCATTATACAATTCACCCATTGCACTCTAATGACACCGTAGAAGATGCACTAGAAACGTACCAAATGTGACAAACAAAAGGATCACCAATCAGCATATGGGAAAAAAGTATAGAAGCACATGCTTTTCCTCTACTCTTTCCTACTGGCAAAGGAGGAAGGTACGATGATAGACCTATTCAAATAACAGCATCAGAATACCGCTTGTTACGGATGTATTCTGAAGATCCCAGATTTAGACAAAATGTGGAATACTTATTCCACCTACTCTTTGAAAGTGAACTAGCAACTCTATGTTACAGAGTTGCACACACTTTAAAATCAGGAACCCACTTTCAAAATATGTCAGCTACACAATTATTACAATAAATGCAACAAAAAGATGAGGTTTTACAATCAAGTATTACAAACCTATTAGCAAACATGCGTGGTACTAAAGAGTACTGGTTCCGACGTCATGGAGATGTACGTTGTATGATAAGAAACCTTGGCCCACCCACTTGGTTTGTTACATTAAGTTGTGAAGAATATGCATGGGAAGATTTACATGATTTCCTACACATATCAAACAAAAACAAAGCAAACATATATATACCAACACCTGGAGAACTTTGTTCTCTAGATCCTGTTAATGTTTCAAGATATTTTCACCATCGCTTCATTGCTATGCTACACTTTATTTGTAATAAAACTGTTCCTCCCATTGGAGAAGTGCAACACTTCTTTTGGAGAAAAGAATACCAAGCCAGAGGAGCACCACATATCCACAAGCTTTTATGGATTAAAGATGCTCCTAAATTTGGTCTAGACAATGATGCCACTGTGTTACAGTTTATCAAAAAAGATGTCACCTGTGAAATTCCATTGGAAGCAATAAATAGTGATCTTCATGCACAATTTTTACAATTTCAAAGACACAAATGTGGCAAATATTGTCGTCGCAAATACAAAAACAAATGGAAATACTACACCAAATGCTGCTTTGGTTTCCCTAGACCAGTTACAAAAACAGGTCAAGTAAACAACTTCATGTCTTCAGTTAGACATAGTGTTAAAGGTAAATCAGCTAAAAATGCATATTACATAAAAAGAACAGAAGAAGAAAAATATATCAATGATTACAATGCAATCATTGCCTACTTATGGAATGCAAACATAGATGTGCAGTATATTGCATACAATTCCACTGCAGTTGCACAATATGCTACAGCATACTTAACCAAAGCAGAAAAAAACAGAGCTCCAAGACCTCTGGAATGACCTATCATCAGAGAAAACACTGTCTCAGAAATTATACACCTTGGGCATAAAAATGCTCTCCCATAGAGAATGTGGATCCTATGAAGCAGCAGATCGTTTAACCGGTACTGCTTTGCATGGAAAATCTGAAAATATAGTATGGCTAAGTCTTGGTCCTGCTAAATCTAGAAAAAGAGTTCTCAAATCATACGACAACATAGAAAGAATAGCCAAACATGATCCCAACAGCCAAGACATTTTAAAAAACAATTAGCTGGACACATACTACCCAAACATAAGTACCACTTTGGAAACCATGTGTCTATACCACATTGCCCAAACCTTCACATACAAAAATAATATAAATATAAAACCTGATGAAAAAAAGGTAGATACAGAGTGTCAAATTGTGAAGGCAGCTTTGTAAAACTCACCAAACCAAATTTTATTAATCATATCAAATTGACCCAGGACTCTAGGCCCTACCCACACCACCACAGCATCTCACACTCATACTGGTTTATATCTTCGTTGCTTATAAATTTCTTCTTGGATCCCAAGGTTATAAGCCACTATGGGTGTGATATGCTGCGGTGGTTTTGGCCAGGGCATATGGCCATATGGCCATGCACCCAAGACTCTATGCCCTGGCCAAAACCACCGCAGCATATCACACCCATAGAGTCAAACATTTTAGCTATGCCATATGGGCACTTTTAATGCCCGGGAACATGATGAGTGTTCTTAGAACAGTTTCAACTCGCCTGCGTACAATACGGACAGGCATAGCGTCCTGAGGACACCCCCATTTTGTTTATTTACGAATATCCTGGGACACTTGATGTGTTATTAGAACAGTTTCAACCTGCCTACGAACAGCACGGACAGGTCTAGCGTCCTCAGGACACCCCCATTTTGTTTATGTACGAACATTTCAGGACACTGTGTGTGTTAGTTTGATTGCGGACATCCCGGACACCGAATGTGTTCTTAGAACAGTTTCAACTTGCCTGCCAACAGTACGGACAGGTAAAGTGTCCTTAGAACACATCCATTTTGATTAATGGCGGACATCCCGAACACCAGGTGTGTTCTTAGAACAGTTTCAACTTGCATGCAAACAGTACGGACAGGTATTGTGTCCTTATAACACCCCCATTTTTGTTTCTTTACGGACATTCCGGACACCGGTGCTGACCGCGGACACCTCAACTGCTTTTAAAAAAAATAAGAAATGAATTAGGACACAATATAATAATTTTACTTTATTATATATGGATCTTACATTTATGACAGAGAAGGTGAAGCAGAAACTGAGAAAAATACAGAAGAATTGGGGGTTTCAAGAGGATTCATATGAGATGAAGAAGGGATGGATGTCTCATCAAAACATTTTTGTTCATGTAGAGGGTTTGGGGATAATTGACTGGGATATGGTGAGGGGGGGCAGGTACATGTGGGACAGTGGTATCTAGTTTTTTCTTTCAAGTGATCCTCCACAAAGTTTTTTAAATTGTTGAAATTTTCCATGAGTATGTCCATTTTTTCTTCCATGTGCTGGAGAGATTTATCCAATATTTCTTTTTGTTTACTATTTTCAATGTTTGTATGGTCTGTACAAAAAAAATGTATATGTTAAATGTATATAAAATAATATTTATTAATTGGTTTATACAGAAAAGTGTCTACCATTATGTTCACTATCTACAGACTTTTCCTCACATGGGAAATGCTCCTCTAGCCACTCCACAGTACTAGACATTTCTGTGAGAAAAAAAAATTATATCACTTTTTTTGTATCTAATACAGACATTTTAGAAATATATGAGTAATATGAAGTCCACTTACTAGCTTCTGGTAAGGTGTGTTCTTACTGGTCTGTAGATCTGCTGTTCCTCTTAGTTGTGGAGTTTCTGTGAGGTAATCATGTTGGACGCCTCTCTTTCTTCTTTTGGTATATTCCATTTTAGAACATATTGTATTTAAATGAATGGTTGATGTGTTATATATATGTGTTACACTTCTTATTTATTACTAAATATAATGTGTGTGTGTGCTGGTTTGTGAATTTGTGCAGTGTTCATATGTTATGATATAACAATTAAAGATACCCCCCAGACTTTTTGGGTAGTGCTGCTGTTGTCCGCCCCGGTCCGCGGACATAAGAAGAGTTCGCGGACATCAAATTCAGTAGAGGGGGTTCAGTATGTTCCATGTTACATGTACATAAATTCAGGGATATTATTGTTAAGCTGTGCTACTAAAAACCTATCAAATTCAGTAAAAAAACTTTGTTAAAGAGACATTATGGTTAAGTTGCGCTACTAAAAACCTATCAAATTCAGTAAAAAAACATTGTTAAAGGGACGTTATGGTTAAGTTGCCCTACTAAAAGCCTATCAAATTCAGTAAAAAAAACTTTGTTAAAAGGACGTTATGGTTAAGTTGCGCTACTAAAAACCTATCAAATTCAGTAAAAAACTTTGTTAAAGGGACGTTATGGTTAAGTTGCGCTACTAAAAACCTATCAAATTCAGTAAAAAAAAACTTTGTTAAAAGGACGTTATGGTTAAATTGCGCTACTAAAAACCTATCAAATTCAGTAAAAAAACTTTGTTAAAGGGACATTATGGTTCCAAGTAAAACCGAAAAACACCTGAAATTCGCCAGTTATGGTAAGTTAAACAACCATAACTCGTGCCACCACTGTGCACTGCTAAGACTAACACCCAGGACATCAAAGATGACATCACAATTGTCATTGAGGACATCACTGATGACATCACATGTGCATTTACTTTTCATAAAAAGTCTGTGCAATGCATTCTTATTATAATGTTCACAAAAAAGTGTCAAGGATCATTTGAATAAATGAGCGACTTAGTGCATTAATCAATACATTCATATAAATACATTCTATTATAAATTCTATCAAGTATACTAATGTACTCATGTAGAAACATACGCATTGTGTGCAGCATACATGATGGAAGTGTGATATACATAATTTTGCGATATTCAATACTGAAATGATAACTACTTTCTTATTACAGTTTTGCATACTGTTACATATGTAATAAGTAGCTAATAAAACCTACTTACTACAGTCAAAACACAAATAAATAACAACACATACAAATATGAGTATAAACGTGGAAAGTGAAATAAGCAAAAAAACAATTGCAGTAGCAGAAAGTGTTCATAACCTAACTAATTATCTTTTTGTAGAGAAATGATTATTCTGTTTCAAAGGTGCAACTTTCCTTATGTATCACATGATGTGACTGCACCCTAAAGAAAGTAGTGTGAGTTCAATGTATACAAATATGAATATATACAGGGAAGTATAGTAATAAAAAAGGAACTATCAGAAAGTGCTGATAACCCTAATGAGTATCTTCATCCACAGAAACAATTACTGTCTTTCAAGCCTGTGTCTTCCCTTATGTATATGTTTCATATGATATGACTGGACCCTAAGAGAATTACTGTAAAAACATACTTGAGGGATAACTCTACAAATATAGTACCTTTTCAATTGTTATTTCCTACCTGCTACTGAAGAAAACCATGTGCCCTAGACATGTCAGTAAAGGAATAAAGGGGGAGCCAGACATTTGATGTCATCAGTGATGTCATCAATGACATTTGTGATGGCACCATTGATGTCCTGGGTGTTAGTCTTAGCAATGCACAGTGGTGGTGTGAGTTATGGTTGTTTAACTTACCATAACTGGCGTATTTTAGGGGGTTTTCGGTTTTTACGTCCCTTTATCAAAGCTTTTTTACTGAATTTGATAGGTTTTTATTAGTCCAACTTAACCATAACGTCCCTTTAACAATGTTTTTTCAGTGAATTTCGAAGGTTTTTATTACTGCAACTTAACCATAACGTCTACTCAGCAAAGTTTTTTCATTGAATTTCATGGGTTTTTATGAGTGCAACTTAACCATAAGATCCCTTTAAAATAGTTTTTTGATTGAATTTCATAGGTTTTTTTTAGTCCAATTTAGCCATAATGTCCCTTTAACAAAGTTTTTTCAGTGAATGTCATGGGTTTTCACCAGTGCATGCAATTTTCCTACAACTTATTAATATCATACTTACCCAATATAGCAACAGCATGATGACATGTCCGAGAAACCGTCCGCACTTCACAATAAAATCTGTGCTTCGCGGACAGTTTGGAACTGCATTTTCTACTGATCTAGGAACTTTCAACTTCTAAAATTCCCTTGCACAGCTCCAACACCTATTCCTACTCATTATCCATTAACAATCTAGTACACAGTACATACTTTTAGCAAAACTGCTATTTATCTTAAAATGGTATCAGCTAATACCATCCCTCCTTCCCAAGAGCCACCACCACTGCTGTAATCGAGGAGCATGAGAAACAGTGCCCTACCTTAGAAATAACACTCATGCAACATTTACCCCTGTCCACCTAAGCCTCCATATTAGTGTTTGGTGCCTCTTCCCTAATTTCCTCCACACATTTGGTTCTTAGCTCTCCTGCCAAAAAAAAAAAAAGTACATCCAAAAACAACAAAAGAAATGTTCCCTTAGGAACCACCTTTCACAGTAAAAAAAAAATCAAACTAAAAAAAACTTACAGACATCTACTTTATATTCTTAGTAAAGTACTTAGACTCAATAAGATTTTCCAACATTTCCATTTGCATTTTGTGTTATGCTAATGGGAATATTGTAGCGTTCATCCTCCGTTCCAGGGACTGGAATGGTGGATACCGGCCCAGCCGCCCAAGTTATCAGCCCAAGCGAAGCGAGGGTGGATAACGAGGTCTCTGGACCATTATCCCTCCATTCCAGCCCCTGAAATGGGGGATGAAGGCCATTAGCACCCTAGGTTCCCAAAGCGGGAACTCGGGGTGCTGAAAAAAGGGATTTTTCTTCCCTTTCAAATCTATCCCAATTTCGAATAACTTCACGACAAAGCCAGTCCCAGGTCGACATGGCCACTTTAACCCCATGTGTTGTCCCTCATGGTCATGGCCAGTAGCCAGATTGTCCGGATCATGACCTTATTCCATGACCTGGACAATCTGGCCACTGCCCATGGCCACAGGCTACACCTCAGACACCAAAGATATATCACTATTTTTTGTACCTACATTATGACACTTGTCAAAAAATAAAACACGAGCACATTTGCAAAACCATGCTCCAATTCCTTGCCAATGCTCCTTACACAAGTTTGCTGGAAATCCACCTATGTTTTATTTTTTCAAAAGTGTCAAATGTATTCACATACAATCATCATATAAGGTAGCCCATACTTGACAAAATCCATTCAGACTTTACAAAAACATTTATATTTAGATCTATAATCTTTTTGCAAACCTTTGTGTAGATTTGTCAAATGGCACCACATTTATAAGCCTCTACAATATCTTGGGACCCCCCCTCTAATTCTGCTCCCTCTTGACAAAATCCTAACAAACTTTGCAAAAACATTTATATCTAGATCTATTATTAGTTTGCCAAATTAAGTGTAGATTCGACAAATGACACCTCATTTATAAGCCTTTACATTATTTTGGGACCCCCCCTCTAATTTTACCCCCTCTTGACAAAATCACACCAAACTTCGCAAAAACATGTATGTCTATATGTATTATCAATTTTCCAAATTAAGTGTAGATTCGTCAAATGGCACCTCATTTATAAGCCTTTACATAATTTTGGGACCCCCCTTCTAGTTTTGCCCTCTCTTGACAGAATCCCACCAAACATTTCAAACTCATTTAGGATCAGGTCAGGAATATAATTGCAAAATTGTATGCATTTTTATTAAGTAGCGCCAAGGTTATAAGCCATCCAAACATCTGAAGTGTTCCCAAACTTCAGAGGACTGTCAGCGAACATCTGAACTGTTTGTAGTCTTTTGCGGCAAGAACACCAGTTTTTTTGCTTCATACAGCCATATTCCATCCCATCCTCATCACCCCCCATCTGCCCAGAGATTATTTGATAAGTTTGAAAAGTACAATGGTTTCTTTTTTAATATGTTTTTACCGACATAGATATCACTAATTTTTTGAGCCCTACATTTTGGTCTTTTTTTTCTAAACTACTGGATGGATTTTCACCAAATTTACAAAAGTACGCTTTCGGGACCAACCCACCAATCCTGCTGCAAATTTGGTGAAAATCTGTCCAGCGGTTTGGGCTGTAGGCATGAGCAAAGTTTTTCCTTCATTCAGTCTATGGGAAACATTTTGGGGAGTGTGTTGGTGTGTATGAGTGCTTGGAGAGGGTGAGGGAGTGATAGATGGGTTAAATGCTGTATTTGTTTAAGTGGGAGAAGGCCGTGATGTGTTTGTGATGTCTGCAGTCACTGTGGTTGTCTGTGGACATACTAAACACTGGACGCACTTCTTGCTATTTTAGTTTAGTATGATGGTGGTTTTGGGTCGTTAGAAGAGCATTGGGTGAAGAGGGTATGTTTTGAAGAGTTTGTGCGTTGGTTCTAATTATTTTTAGAATGTTAATTGAAGTGGATAGGTTTTGAGGTGGATGTATTATGTTTTTGGGTTGTGGTCATTTGGTAGGTGTTTGTTTCTATGGGTGTGTTTTGCTGCAGTGGTTGTGGCCAGGGCCTAGAGTCTTGGGTGCATGGCCGAAGTGCTGTAGGCCTTCCAATCATTATATACTTACTGTTTGACTTTTTGTGGTTGTATGCAGTTTTTTCATGACATGGGTAGTTGGAGTAGACATTTCTTTTCAATCACTGTGATAAAAGAAAAAAAATCACAAGTTAGTGTAGGTAGGTTATAATGAGTATTGCATTGCATAGTATACATTTCTGTATTTTGTTGACCATCATAGTTAGTACTATAGAAGTACTATAGTTCAAAGCAGTCTACTGTGCAATTTGCTCAGTTCCTGTTTTTGTTCATTAAATCATTGGGTCTGTGGGGAAAAAAATCCATGCTGGTTAAAAAAAAAACTTTCTACGTTATGGTACTATATATTTTTTTCATTGAGTTCAGAAGGAGGAATTGAATATGTGCATGCTTTTTGATTTGGAAGTGGTGGTAGTATTGTTGCAATTAAATAGCATTTGGTGTATTCTATTTGTTTATTTCTTTTTCCATTTTAGTGGTATTAATCTGTTAGCTTGTTTCAGATTTTTGGGGCAGTTAGATACCTGTTGACGTATTCAAACTGTTTATTTCTTGTTTCATTTTAATGCTATTCATTTATCTGTTTGCTTGTTGCAGAATCTTGGGGCAGTTAGATACCTTTTGGCGTATTCTAACTGGTCATAGTTTTGAAGTTCAAGTTTTGTTTATGTTCATACACAGATTAGTTATAACATTTTGGTTTTAAGAATAGTAAGTAAGCGTTTACAAGATTTGCTGATTTTCTTACCAAGTGATACTTTACCATGTGTGAATCCAGTTAGCTTGTAGTTGTTTTTGGTACCATCTGCATTATAACGTAAAAGTGTTTACTATTACGTATTTACAATGTGTCTGTATTTGTAAGGTGGCAAGACCCCCACACCCTTCACCTCTCTAGTGACTCAAAGTGGGATAGTACAAACACATGTGTGCAACTTATTGGTCTCTGCGGTCATGGTTTCAGGGGACCGCGGCTTGGCTGGAGGGGGTTACAGCAGGGCTTGCTCGGACATTCTCGTACAAGCACATTTTGTCAGGCCTCGAGACTTGCTCCTTGGGGAAAATGTTAATGTGATTTGCCGTGTGAACAGGAAATGGGCTAAGCTGACAGGTGGTGTGGGCTGCCTGTGGGAGTCGCTGGGAGAGTACTCCAGAGGAACAAAGTAAATCACTAGAAATTTTACGCACATTGGTGGATGGCAGCAAACAATTCATATGTTTTTCAAAAATATTTCTAATGCCACTATTGTCTGAAGGGCTATTGGCTCCCATTCTGAGTAAAGGTCAGTGGCTTTGAATTTTTGCTTGCGAGCTGAGCAAACCCACGCATCATACACAGTATAAGGTACAATTGTTTTTCGACTTTGCAAAAAGGGAGGATTCGGAAAGGGATGAATGAAGGGAGGGGTGTAATACTGTCAAATATGATAAGGTTCACCATTCCAAAAGTGGACAAACGAACATGTAATTTCATTTTATGAAAATTCATTGACCTGAACGGAGTCTCTGTGTTTCACCGAGAGAATGGAAATGCTGAATATTATGTAAGTTTTACTTTCAACGGTTTAATAGACAAAAGAGTCAACTTATCATTCTCCGACCGTTATTTCTGGCTTACATTGTACTCAGTTGTTCTTTGTGGCATATTGCAACTACAAGCAAATACAACCTGTGTGTGTACTTGTATTTGTCCCGGGCACATGGGCAGTCCAGCATCGAGATGCATGTAATCCACTACTGGGTTCCGCCAGGTTCCACAAATGTGATGTCAGCTTTAGGGGCAGGGCATATGAATTAGTGCCGCCAGGGAAGTCCACCTTGGGTGATGCGACAACGGATAAGATTATCACAAGATGGCCGCGCCCTGCTGCTTGATTTCACATGTGTAAAAAAGAGGAAAACTACGGTAAGGTGCATAGGATATGTTTGGACGATCGATCAGCGCATGCTTAAAAACACATGCCCGATTCCTTGGGACAATAATATTTCTCAGTGAACTATTCCTTTAATAGGTACATTTTTTGCTCCATTCACTGCAGATGATTTTCTAAGGTCTCTGTTTCTGTATTATTTTTAATGTCTGTATGGTCTGTTAAAAAAAAAAATATTAAGTACACATAAAGTAATGGTTATTAATTGGTTTATATAGAGAAGTGTAGTGCCTACCATTAGTATCATTGTTTTCACTAATTTCATCCCGAGGAAAATGTTCTTTTAGCCATTTCAGAGTACTAGACATTTCTGTGTAAAAAAGAAAAAAATATTACTTTTAGTGTACCTCATACAGAAAGTTTATAAATATGTAGAATAAATGTAGTGTACTCACTAGTTTCTTGCTAAGTTTTGCTGTTACTGCTGCGTATATGTGATGTTGATTTTTGCTGTGCAGTTTCTGTGAGGTAATTCTGTTGGAGGCATATTTATTTTGTTTTGGTATATTCCATTAACTTGCATATGCTATGTAATTGGATGGTTGGTGTTTTACATATACAGTTTCCACTTCTTATTTATTATTGAATTAAATGTATCTATGTGCTGCTTTTTGAACATGTGTTTTCATTGCATGATACAACAATGTAAGATACACCGTGAGTTCTTGGATAGTGTTAATGTTGACCGAGCCCGTCCGTGAACATGCAATAGTGCTGGTGGGGGTTCAGTATGTTCTATGTTATAGGTATATCAACTAAGGGATCCTAGTAAACATTTATCCAATTTATATTACCTATATCTATATTTAGTGAAAATACTTTGTTACAGGAACATGATGGTTTAATTGCTCTTCTAAAAACCTATGAAATTCAGTAAAAAAAACTTTGTTAAAGGGACGTTATGGTTAAATGTGCTACTAAACACATATAAAATTCAGGACGTTATGGTTCCAAGTAAAACTGAAAAAAAACTGAAATTCACCTGTTATGGTAAGATAAGCAACCATAACTCGCACCACCACCGTGCACTGCTAAGACTAACACCCAGGACATCAAAGATGACATCACAAATGTCATTGATGACATCATTGATGACATGATAACATCACATGTCTGCCTCTTTTTTCCTTTACTGACATGTGTAGGCAGGTAATAGTCAGGAAATAAATATTCAAAAAGTAATATATTTGTAGACTTATACTTCAAATATGTTCTTACAGTAATTCACTTGGGGTTCACTCACAGCATATGATACTTATACATTGGGGAAAACACAGACTTGGAAGACAGCAATGCCTTTTATGTATGAAGATGATCAGTAAGGTTATCAACACTTTCTTATAGTTCTGCTGTTTTTTTATCACTGTACTTTCACTGGATATGTTCATATTTTTATACATTGTACTCACAATACTTTCCTTAGTGTCCAGTCACATTATTTGATAGATATACATAGGAAAGTAGTACCTTTGAAGTAGAGCAAACATTTCTGTGCATGAAGATAATCAGTTAGGGTATGAAGATTGTCTGATAATACTGTTGGTTTGTTTTTGTTTACTTCGTTTTCCCTGTATATGCTCATATTTGTATGTCTTGTTGTCTGTTATTAGGTACATGTTATATTTATACAGTATGCAGAACTCTAATAAGAAAGCATTTATAATTTTAGTATTTAACATGGCAAGATTATTAATATTGCACCTCCATCATGTTTGCTGCACACTATACCTATGTTTCCACATATGTATCTTAGTATACTGGAAAAAACGTCATACTAGAATGCTATTTGGATGAATGCATTGCTTAATGCACTACGTACCTCATGATAATTATTTCAATGATCATTGACACTTTTTTATTAACGTTACAATAAGAATCCCTTGAACAGACTTTTCATGAAAAGTAAATGCACATGTGATGTCATCAGTGATGTCAGCAATGAGATTTGTGATGTCATCTTTGATGTCCTGGGTGTTAGTATTAGCAGTGCACCCTTGAACAAAGTTGTTTTCAACTGAATTTCATAGGTTTTTAGTAGCTCAACTTAACCATAACGTCCATTTAACAAAGTTTTTTTACTGAATAATTCATACACACAGGCAGTGGCGCAGTATGGACCATTAACGTACAATATTTTTAATCTGCTAACATTGGTCAGTAAAATCATAAATCCAAACCTATCACAATCTTGGATGACATTAAACTTAAAATTAACAGCTAACAATACAAGAATAACTACACACGTGTTAGTACAGAGAATACATATGAAGAGCATCAATGCATACAAATCTGAGGAACATACAGCAAAACTCTAGTAAGGAGGAAAGAAACACCATGACCATAAAATGACAATAAGATTACAGTTCAGGTTCATGTATAAAAATTAATTGTCTGTTTGGGGCCTGCTTATTATCCCATATGTGTGTACAATGAGCTCAGGCCAAACCCCAAGGAAACTACCTTAAAAACATATGACAAGGTTAATTTCTAGATCTACAGCAACTTTAGTATTTTAAAATTCATACAGTCACTGAACAGAAACAGCCTCGGGCATGTGATTTAATCAGTGATGTCATAAACTATGCCATTTGTGATGTATTGTATACCATACCCATGTTGCATATACTATGTCGGAAAGGTGAGAAGAAAAGTTTGGACAAGAATGAATGAGCATAAATCATGCATAAGAAAAAGGAACACCACATTGGCAGTTGCCAGACATTTTAACGAGAAAGGACATAGTATCTCCCAATTGAGGTTTCAGGTGTTGAAGACAATTGACACAAAAGGTCAAAGGAAAGACTTCAAAAGTTTAAGAGCATAAGAAGAAGCCTTTTGGATCGATCCCTTAGATGCTTTGAGTCCAAAAGGAATGAATGAAGAATGTTATCTGAATTGCTTACTTTGAAGCAGCTCGTGAAATTATTCAGCTACTCACCTGACTAAGTTAGAATCTGAGTACGATGGCAGGCATGACTTTCATTCTGGTGTTCTAAGTGTCAGATCCAGAGAACTTTAGATATGTATAGGTTGTGATTGCTCAATGTCATATTAATTTAATGAATCACAGACGTTTCACACAAATACTAGTCTGTGCACTATTTTTTGTTCAATTACTTTGGAAGAGATATAAACAGTCATGGGGTCAGAGAAAGGGTCTACAGAGACTATGAGGATGTTTTGATTGTAGATATCAATATTGAGCAAAGGATGCTAGATATATTGTGTCCCAGTTTATTTAGTGCTGCAAATGACCTTATTTTATTTATTTATTTATTTATTTATTCGGATTTATTTAGAGCGCACATCAGCCCGGGGGCAACGTGGCGCTGTTACATGAGGACATACATAGTCTGGTTACCGTAGAAGGAAGGTGGTTACAACAAAGCAGCTTTCATTACAATGCACGTTACGTATCAGACATATTTCGAAACAGACGTGTGCGAGCTGGAGTGGGTGAAGGAAGGATGGAGTTAGTTGAATAGAGTGGTTTTGAGAGATTTGCGAAAGGAGTACAGAGAGGGTTCTGCTCTGAGTGCGTTAGGGAGGGCATTCCAGAGCTTAGGAGCTATGTGTGGGAAGCCAATGCCGCCGGCTTTGGCTCTTTTTACAGTGGGTACTCGGAGTTGGTTGGCATGGTGGCTTCTTCTGGGACGGGTGGAAGAGTTCTTAGTTATAGTTTCAGATAGGTAGGGGGTGCTGTATGATTGATGCACTTGTGTGTGAGAGTAAGGATTTTAAAGTTGATTCTTTCCTTAACTGGGAGCCAGTGGACAAGTCTTCTGGCCTGTGAAATATGTTCAGTTTTGGGAATGTGTAGTGCAGCGCGGAGGGCATTGTTTTGCACTATTTGGAGTCTGTTTAGGTTCTTTGACGATGTGCCTGCCAGGAGGGCGTTGCAGTAGTCCAATCTGGCTCCTATGGTAGCTCTGGCTATGGAGAGGCAGTTAGGCGTGGTGAGGTAGGGTTTTATGGCATAGATGAGTTTGGTAGTCAGAGCAGAAGCTGAGGCGATGGCGCTGGTTTGTCTTGTCATTGAGAGTGTGGCGTCAATGTAGACTCCTAGGGTCTTGACGGCGGAGGAGACAGGCATGCTAATATTGTCGATGAACATGTGAGAATAGTTGAGGCTAAGTTTGGTTAGTGTTTCGTTGGGGGCTAGGATGATGATTTCGGTTTTGTCTCCGTTTAGGCAGAGACCATTGATAGCCATCCAGGTTTGGATGGTAGAGTAGATTTTGAGGAGGGCTTCTGAGTCTAGGTCGTAGTCTCCGGAGAGGGGGAGGAGAACTTGCGTGTCATCTGCGTAGTTTGTGTACGCTATGTTGAGGGAGTCCAGTAAGTCAAAGAGGGGTTTGGTGAATAGGTTGTAGAGGGTCGGAGCAGTGCAGGATCCTTGTGGGACACCACAGTTTATAGTGGTGGGGGGGGCGCTGTCCAGGTCCGAGTACACTTGCATGGCCCTACCTTCAAGGAAGGATGTGATCCAAGTGGTAGCCTTGTGAGAGAAGTGTGCAGCATTGAGGAGGTGAGATGTGAGAATGCTGTGGTCGACCAAGTCAAATGCTGCAGAGAGGTCGAGCAGAAGGAGGAGAGCAGGTTTGCCTGTGTCCATTATTTTGGTAATTTGATTTTTTAAATCTAGAAGGGCAGTTTCCGTCCCATGGCCTTTGCGGAAGCCTGATTGTCTTTTGCCTAGGATGGAGTTGGTTTCCAGGTAGTGTTGGATTTGATTGTGTGCGGCTTTGTCTAGGATTTTGAGGAGAAAGGGGACGGTGGTGATGGGGCGATAGTTGTTAGGGGAGGAAGGATCGAGAGAGGGTTTTTTCAGGAGCGGGCGGACCCAAGCTTCTTTTAGGCATTGTGGTACAGTTCTAGATGCGAAGGAGGCATTGATGAAGGCTGTAATGATGGGGGTGAGGGATTCTGAGCACTCTTTGATTAATGAAGGTGGGCAGATATCCCCTTTGCAGGTGGAAGGTTTAATTTTTTTGAGGAGGTCTTTAACTTCCGTTTCTGAGACTTCTCTAAAGGCAAAGAGGGGTGTTTGTGAGAGAGAGTTATTGGTGGAGAGTGTGGGTGAGCAGGTGGGGCTGTTGAGGGCTTTGCGTTGTGAGGCTATTTTGTCTTGGAGAGTTTTAACTTTATTGAGGAGGGCAGCCTGGATGCCTGTGCACCAGGCTTCATCCTTGATGATTTCATCTGGGACGGAGGCCGGTGTGGAGAGTTCTTTGAATATGGAGAATATTTCTCTTGATTTGGAGCTGGCATTAATAATTCTCTGATTGTAGGATTCGGATTTAGCATGGAATATGGCTTTTTTGTAGGTCAAGGAGATCTCTTTAAAATCTTTAAGTGAGGATTGATTAGGTGCTGCTTGCCATCTGGATAGGGCTTTGCGTTTCTTGGTGCGAAGGTCAGATAGTTCTTCAGTGAACCATGAATTGCAGTGCATTGATTTTTTCCCTTTTTTTTCTTCTAGAGGGGCAATGAGATCGATGGCTTGAGTGAGTGTGCTGGAGTAGATGTTGGCTAGAGAGGTAGGGTCATGGATGAAAGGAGGCTTGAGTTCAGGGATGTCGAGGAGAGGGGCGAGGTTGGAAGCAGTGAGTTTTTTGGAGCTTCTTACTTTAGCGGGTGGGGCATGAGTTAAGGTTTTATGAGTAGGCGTGGTAGGAATGGAGAATTGAATGAGGTAATGGTCCGTCCATGGGAGGGCCGAGATGGAGGTAATTGCAGATGAGCAGTTGTGATCCGCTAGCCAGTCAATGGATCTGCCTTTTTTATGAGTGGGGGCAGTAATTTTGTGTTCGAACCACATGTTTGATAGTTCTTTGGCTAGATTAGCGGCTGCTTTGTCCTTTGGGTCAGCTAAACCAAGGTTAAAGTCCCCTAGAAGGATGCTTTTGGTGGTGCTTTTGAGGTTGTTGCCTATGTTTTGGAGGAGTTGTTTTTGGAAGTCTAGGGGTGATCCTGGTGGTCTGTAGGTGATAAAGAAGTTTATGGTGCAGTTTATCTAAGCAAGGATGCAGTAGCTCATAAAATGTTTCAGATTAGTTACTTTATTAATGTGTATTTATTGGAGCAGGTTGTTGCAACACTTTAATTGTAAACAGACTACCTAGCACCACACTGACTACCGGCTCTACATGATATAATCCGCAGTCCAAAATGGCCGACCGGTTTATTCTCCCCGAACTGAACTAGACATCCTCTATGTCTAGGACAATTGTCATAGCAATGTGACACACTGTAGAAGACACGGGTACTTGCCACCGTTCCGTTCGGCACGCTGCCCATAAGCCGCAGCTTCGCCGCACAGTTACTGACAGAGATCTTATGATCCTCTTAAACTGTGTGATGACTGGAATACAGATAATAGGTAAGCACAAAGCAGCCCAGAAATACGTAACTTTAATCTGATTGAAACAAAAGTTCGAGCATTACAGCTAAATGACACATTGTATGTACCTTTTGCAGAATACAGACTTTAACATTTGATGGACGCATCATGCCAAGGTCGATATGTTACAATGGGTAAAATGATTGTAATTCAGGCACTGAGGTGACATTTAGACAAAGCATGGCCATAATATTTGCCACAGTGGGCGTGCACTTTACATAATATTGAGCTGTTTAATGTCACAATAGTTTGGACGGAATTCCTATGCAACTGGCGACCAGGGAGACATTAACACAAGGACACCAGTAGTGAATGAGAACATAGTTTATGTCATTTACCCATTAGAGGCATGAAGTGATGAGAAATACTCACCAAATATTATGGTTTTGTTTTAGTTTTTCTTTCTCTTATATGTTCTCTGAAATGTTGGTCCATTGTTTTGTGTCATTGTCATGTGGCCTGTATATAATTGTGTAATGCATATGATATGTTTAAAATGTATAGACTTTCTTGTTAATAACAATTCTGCTCATATGGTAATGTTGCAATAATTATGGTATTGTTGTCATGATGGGGCAATGGGGTGGGACATTTGCCATGATATTGGTGGATTAATGATTATGATTTGTGTCAATCAAATGAAGCAATCAAGCCCTGATGAAGGACCTTTAAGCCTGAAATGCATTGGCAGATTCACTGCATCTGCAAATAAATTGACTCTAATTGAACTCACTACGAACAAATTATTATTTTTCCATAAGCATCAATTGATGAACAGAAATAATTATGAATGAATGAACAATTCATTGATTTTAAATCAAACAAACCACCGGAGTGGAAATTAGGGTGTGCAGCCCACACTGACGGCTATTGAGCCAAGGTCTCTTTTTCTCGCTACTAGTTTCATACATGCCCAAAACGGAGGCGTGATTTAGTGGGTTGCACCACACTCTGAAATTTACAATAATTAAGAAACTCTTTAACTGGATTTGAACCAACTGAATCAACTGAAGCTGTGCCTGCTTATCTTTTCTTTTTCAGCCATTTGTGATGTCATCTTTGATGTCCTGGTTGTTAGTATTAGCAGTGCATAAACATGGTGTGAGTTATGGTTACATAGCTTACCGTAACTGGCATATCTTTTGGGGTTTTCAATTTTACTTGTAACCATAATGTCTCATTAACTAAGTTTTTTCACTGGATTTTGTAGGTTTGTATTATTGCAACTTAACCATGATGTCACTTTAACAACGTTTTTTCACTGAATTTCATAGGTTTTTACAAGTGCATTGTAATTTCATAAATGTTTCTTATACCTTAATGATTACACCTAAAAATCACACTCACCTTCAATGTAGCAGCTCTAGCCTCCTTGGACAGTACAAAATGCTGCAGACAGCAGGTGGCATCAACAAAACCCAGAAACACAGGGGACAACAGAACATTGTGTACCCTTCTAATAAAAAACATATACATAAACCAACATTGCTAATATTTACTACACCCAAATATACATTGTTATACAATGCAACATTTACAAATGTAAAAATGTATTTTTCATGTAGCACTCAACATTATGAATGTAGCAAACACAAAGCATAACTGTACACCTAATATTATAGCACTATATAAATGAGAACGTATTATTATTATTATTATTATTATTATTATTATTATTATTATTATTATTATTATTATTATTATTATTATTATTACCAGTTTAGTACAACTCTTCATACACACTGAAATACAGCAGCAGCACATTGGAAAATGAACTGTTACCAAATAGTTAGTACACTTTATTTATTTCACTATAATTTTATATAAACATTTCTCATAAGCAAATATCACCAGACAGAAATGGCAAACACACTTGAGTGGTTAGAAGAGTACTTTCTGTGAGAAACCAGAAGGTGTCTCACTGACTAGTCCGCGAGGATCTGCCATCCAGGTGGTCAGTACACGGCCATCGCTTTTGGATCCAGTTCCTGGGGGCGGATCAGTGCAGGAGGATCACCTTGGTGAGGGGTCTTCAGGGAATGGGAGTGGGACACCTGATGGCGAGATGCAGTATCCCCCCCATAACACCCTTACTCGATCCTACCAGGTAGGAGACCTGGGAACTGTAACCCCCCCTTACCTAACATAAAAACATTCAGGCAAACAGCCCGCACTGGGAGAAAACAGACTCATAACTGATCATTGGACCTGACATATCCCACTACTATGGTCAGTCAAAGTCAAGCAATTACTGTTAGCAACTCACACCTGATTTTCTTTAGGCTTCCACATATAGATAAAAGGTGGCACACAAGAGCACACTCTGAGTGAGGCAAAGCAAACAAAGGAACAGCGTTTTCCAGATGGAAGCTGAACAAGAAGAGAAAGGCGGCAAGCTGAAAAGAGAGAGCAAGGAGGGAGATAGCATTGACCTTTCTGGCGAGAAATCGTTACTTTCCAGAAATCTTCCGATTAAAAGGTATAAGGCCAGGAAACCAGACTGAAGAATCCTGCATTGTGTGTCGGAGATACCTGGGGCCCTCCTGCATGTTTAGCTGAGTCGGGGAAGAGCAGAAGCCACCATGCTACCATCCTTGGCTTCAGGATCAAAGCAGCGCCAGAGAGATCAACACAGCCATTGAGTTGGAGAGACCGATGCAAGACTGGTCTGTGTTGAAGTCAAGGTTGCAAGCAGCAACATTGTATGAAGATCAAAAGAGTAAGCATATTAACAAGTGTGATGAGAGATGCGAGTAAAACTCAATTGCTGATGGATGTTTGAACTTTAATATGAATCAGAGAAGGTACGAGACAAAGTACCACAGTGGTCCGGCACCGCGGGCGTGCTCAATTGAAGGTCTCTGTGTGATGTACCCAGCCAAGAAGTGGTAGGAACAAAAGCAGTAAAGTGAAACTTATGGATGAAGTGAATCAAAGTGGTCCTGTGATGGTTTAAGAAAAATTGATTGCGCAGTTGAAAGTCTTCGAATTTTGATTAAAAAGAGAAAGCAAAGAAAGTGAGATTATAAGGTCCAAGCCCGATTGAGGGAGACCCTTGGTCCAAGCCCAATGAGGGAGACCAATTGTGAACTTGTGTTTAAGGGGGTGCAAGCCCGACTCAGGGATACCCGTGGCAGTAGCGTAACACAAAATTTTGGGGCCCTCCTGCAAGCCATGCTGAGGGCCCCCCCAACTCAGCAAAAAATCACAGGTCGTGCCACACTCTGGGCCTGCCTAGATTGTCACGCTTGCGCAATATACACAAACGTGCTGCTGAAGGGGTATGCCACACACTGCAGTAGGAGAAAGATATTAATATGTATTTTAATGCAATATACAGTACACTTTCTGAGAAAAATTGACAATAAAGCTACAGTGTTTGCGGGTAACACTGTTCCAATACATGTAAGTCACCAACAGTGCACAGGAACATTAATGTTTTCCTATTAAAAATGCCATGCCACAATGAAAACATGCTGCACAATGTAGACCAGTGTGGACATGTAATAACATTACAGTAAAGCATGCCAGGCCACATTTAGACATACCTACACTGGTTGCACCAAAATGGCAGTCAAAGCAATAACACTCATCAAGAAGAGCAAAACAAAGGGGGGTCTGGGAATCTCTCTACCAGCACGAACACAGCCCAATGACCTGTTCTTGGGTGAATAACCCCTGGGAGAGACTCTACCAAGTCTTTAGCTCACTGTCCCTTTCACAGAGAAGAAATTTCCCCACACATCAGCCTTTGTCCTGCCCAGGGGCAGTCCAGCGCCGAAATGCTAGGCAATTCTCCTTTGAACAAGAGTACCATCAGTAACCCCATGCACGTGTTTCAGCCTTGTTGGGCATCATCAGTGAGGTGAAACTGTTGCCTCTCTAAGAACAGTGAGCAAGGGGTCCACGTCTGGATCGCCCTGTTAACTTAGGGTGAAACCCAAAGTTAATTCATGCAAAACAAAGGGGGGTCTGGGAATCTCTCTACCAGCACGAACACAGCCCAATGACCTGTTCTTGGGTGAATAACCCCTGGGAGAGACTCTAACAAGTCGTTAGCTCACTGTCCCTTTCGCAGAGAAGAAATGTCCCCACATATCAGCCTTTGTCCTGCCCAGGGGCAGTCCAGCGCCGAAATGCTAGGCAAATCTCCTTTGAACAAGAGTACCATCAGTAACCCCATACACGTGTTTCCGCCTTGTTGGGCATCATCAGTGAGGTGAAACTGTTGCCTCTCTAAGAACAGTGAGCAAGTGGTCCACGTCTGGATCGCCCTGTTAACTTAGGGTGAATCCCAAAGTTAATTCATGCAAAACAAAGGGGGGTCTGGGAATCTCTCTACCAGCACGAACACAGCCCAATTACCTGTTCTTGGGTGAATAACCCCTGGGAGAGACTCTATCAAGTCTTTAGCTCACTGTCCCTTTCACAGAGAGGAAATTTCCCCACATATCAGCCTTTGTCCTTCCCAGGGGCAGTCCAGCGCCGAAATGCTAGGCAATTCTCCTTTGAACAAGAGTACCATCAGTGCTTCCGTGACCGGTCTGCCTACTGTGGCTGCTATTAACGGCCCCAGCAGGTAGACCTGTACTATGCTGGTCCGGAAACAACAGTGCTGGTAAGATTACCAGCACTGTTTTTTCCAGGCCGGTATGGTCAGAATGAGCCCCGTTGTTTCTTTTTGAAGTCACTCTGACTTCATTAAGAAATTATTCAGTTAAGGACCAAACCATAACGGAAATAACATATTCATGAAGGCAGAGTGACTTCAAAAATAAACTCTTGATTTTTGAAGTTATAGGGCTCCCCACCACCCCATGACATTGAGCCCTCCAGCCTAGGGTCTTCCATGTCATGGGTTGGGGAAGCCCTCAGCCTTCAAAAAGAAAGTTTCTTTTTGTAGTCACTCTGCCTTCATAAAGAAATGATTTCTGTTTCAAGTTGGGCCCCTTCTCAGGACATGTGCTGGTGGGGCCCCCCACACCACAGGGAGTGCGGGGGCCCCTGTTATGCCAGTGACCCGTAGTGAACAGTAAAAACCTGAGATCTTGTTAATGTGAAAATCCTGATTAGAAAGAAACATTGGTACTTGTTTGTTATGCCAGGCAGTCTGCAATAAGAGACTTTTATTGGGAAATATAGTTTCACGCAGAATGCCCAGATACCTATGTCTGAACTACTTCCTGGTGGCAGAAAATCCAGAGGTTGTGTAAAGCTCGAGTGGGCCACCTTGTCCTGTGCTGAAAACGTGTGGAAGGGAAGCAAACTGCTCAACTATCCTGACATACATTTTCTTGAACACGTTTCTTTTGCATACATCGTTTTCCCACACCATTTGTATTTAGAAGTAAGAATTGGCAATAGGTTTATTAGTATTTTGACAGAGACTCCACTAGGACTGCGTTATTATTATATGATGGTTGTAGCTTCCTTCCATCCTTAGATTTGGGTTAGATAGGTATTGAACCAGCCCATTGAAGTTCAATAAACACCCTGGAACTGTGATCAGTTGCGTCTGTCTTCACTGTTTGATACCATGCCTTCCTTACATGTGGTGTCAGAACTGGGATATGATTCAATTGACAAACATTGAAAATCCATGCTGGTAATCATCATACCACCAGAAGGGGAAAAGATGATTATTGAACTCCATGAGTGTGATAGAATATCCACTCTGAAAGAGGCCTTGTTTTCCCAGCTTCACATCCCAATTGACCAACAAGATTTGTTTTTCAAAACCCAGGTATTGTTAGATATTCTTCCGATCTCCCACTATAACATCCTACAATGGGATCGAATGGTCTTAAAAATAAGACTCTCACACATCTTCATTCGATCTAGCGCTCTGAATTTGCCTTTTCAGAAACCTTTCCTTTTGGTACAATGCTGGTTTTGGTTCCTGGTCCATCTTGTTTAGAGATCAACATCACCAGGTTTTCCACTTTGTCAGTATCAAGCTCAGAGGAGTTTGACAACTTCGAAACCTTCTCGGGGAAGTTGAGACCCTTTTTTTCTGACTCAGAAAGTATCACAGAAGGAACCCTTACTCTCCTGGAAGACATGGCCAACCTTGAAGCTATTATGGCCCAGCTGGCTACCCATCAGATTCAGGCCGAAGCCCATCTACAAGAAAATTAAAGAAAATGATTTCAGTTACAGGCAAGACCCCTACTATCTCAAGGGTTACTACAACCTCGTCAGGAGGGCAAAGAGCTAGGGAATTTGTTTTTGAATTTCATGCGATTAGCTGAGCAATTGGGATGTGAAGAACATATAAAAATGTTTTATTTGGGACCCCTATTGAAAGACAAACTATTGGCCGCCTACTAGCTACATAACCTTGCCTAGGGGGCTACCTTTATATTCGTAAAATAGTTACTTCTTAAAAGGGTAGGGCAAACTTGTAACTTCTACCAAAAGAAATTAAGGGAAATTATATTAAACCCTGGTGAAACCCCCCCGAGTTGGGGTAACAAATTAAGAACATTGTCTCCCTCTGGATTAATGACAAGACAGTGCAAGAATTGGCAGACATGATCATTCTGGAACAATTCACCAATTCTTTACCTCACTTTTTACAGAAAGCAGCATTGCAGCTAAACTGACCCACCCTAGTCATGGATATTGAGTCTGCGCACAACCCCTCAGATGCAGTAAAACACTTTCACTCTGTACACAGAAATGAGGCGGGAAAAGATCATAAATCTACTTACCCCTCCCAATCACATGTGCTGGATAGAGGGTGAGGACTCTCTAAACCCCAAGAGAGGATCCCGAAAGAGAGAATAGAAGTCAGAAGACCAGACCCGAGGGGTAGAGAGGAAAGCAGGAGAGAAGAACTTAAACAAATTAAACTGTCACATCCTATTTGGTTTTCATGTAAAGAAACTGGCCATCTGGCATGACATTGCCGTAAAAATCTAAAAGGAGAACCTTTGGAAATAGGGTGCCTAAAAGGGGACAAGTGGGAGGAAACAGAGGCAGATATAGAAACCTTCAGCATATGTCTATGCCAGTCTTCAGTTAACTTTACGTACGAAAAAGCCCCTGTGAATGAAAGACCCATAAAGGCACTAATTAATTCGGGCAGCAAACAGACCACAATGAGGGCCAATTTGGTTACAACAACAGACCTAGAGAATGTGACTCTAGGTAGAGTCACATCTGTACACAGATATAACAAGATCTATCCATAGATACCTGTGTACATTAACATCAGGGGGGAATCACAACTGGTGTCATCAGCCATTATTCCTGGACTTCCAGAAGAAGTCATTTTAGGACGGGACTTCCCTGCATTCTCTACTCTCTTACAAGAACGCCCAAACACCTATAGGGAATTTATGCCCCAAGATTGTTGGCAATTTGACTGTTACTCCCAAACCTCTCCAGTGTGGGAGTGGACGAAAATAGAATCTCATGAACCTACCATTCGCCAAGAGTTTACCACAAAACATAAGGAACACCTAATTAAAAAAACAACCCCTCGATCTCAGTTTCTAGGATGTATTCAGGAGACACATATGAACACCCCACCTCTGCCAGAATGGAGGAAAAGAAACCTCTGGAATATGCGAGAATCTCTGGATACATATTCCCCTTGTTCTCTCTATGGTCCTCAAATGTGAGGACCTCAGAAAAGACCAAGTGTATCCACCTCGTATTGGACAAGGGAATGTGAGAAACCAGAAGGTGTCTCACTGACTATTTTCTGAGGATATGTCATCCAGGTGGCCAGGACACGTCCATCAATTTTGGATCCAGTTCCTGGGGGAGGACCAGTATGGGAGGATCACCTGGGTGAGGGGTCTTTGGGGAGTGGGAGTGGAACACCTTATTTAGAGACGTGGTATCCCCCCTATAACACCTTTACTTCATCCTACCAGGTACGATGCCTGGGAACTGTACCCCCATCCCCTTCCCTACACAAACACTTTCACACTGACAGCCCACTCTGGGAGAAAACAGACTCATACCCGAGCATTGGAACTAACATGTGCCACTACTATGGTCAGGCAAAGTCAGGCAAATACTGTTACTACTCACACCTGACTTCCTTTAAGCTTCCCCACACAGATAAAAGGTGGAGCACGAGAGCACAATTTGAGCGAGGCAAGCACACAAAGGAACAGCGTTTTCCAGATCCCAGCTGAACAAGTAGAGAAAGGCAGCAAACCGAGAAGGGAGAGCAAGGAGGGAGATGCCATTGACCTTTCCCTCTGGAAAGCGTTACTTTCCAGAAACCTTCAGATTAAAATGTGTAAGGCCAGGAAACCAAAATGAAGAACTCTTCATTGTGTGTCGGAGATACCCCAGGCCCTCCTGCATGATTAGCTGAATTTGGGGAGGAGCAGCAGCCACTGCGGTACAATCCTTGGCTCCAGGATGAACGCAGCACCAGAGAGATCTATGCAGCCTGTGAGCAGGGGAGATCGATGCAAGACCGGTCTAAGTTGAAGTCAAGGTTTCAAGTGGCAACATTGTATGAAGAGTGCAAGAGCAAAGAATATTAACACGTGTGATGAGAGACATGAGTAAAGCTCATTTGCTGATGGATGTTTGAACTTTAATATGAACCAGAGAAGGTATGTGACAAAGTAACACAGTGGTCCGGCACTTGGCCGTGCTCAATCAAAGGTCTCTGTGTGATGTACCCAGCCAAGAAGTTGCAGAAACAAATTGAAACTTATGGTTGAAGTGAATCAAAGTAGTCCTGCAATGGTTTAAGAAAAATCCATTGCACAGTTGAAAGTCTTTGAATTTTGATAACAAAAAGAAAGCATAGAAAGTGAGATTATAAGGTCCAAGCCCAATTGAGGTTGACCCGGGGTCCAAATCCTGTCGAGGGAGACCAGTGGTGAACAGTAAAATCTTGATAACTTGTGAATGTGAAAATCATGATGAGAAAGAAACTTTGGTACTTGTTTGTTATGCCAGGCACTCTGCAATACGAGACTTTTATTGGGAAAGATACTTTCACGCAGAAGGCCCAAATACCTATGGTTGAACTGTATACTTGTGGCAGAGAAGCCAGAGTGTGTGCAAAGCTTGAGTGTGCAAAATTGTCCCGTGCTAAAAACATGGGGAAGGGAAGCCAACTGCTCAACTATCCTGACATACACTTTCTTGAACACTTTTCTTTTGCATACATCGTTTCCCACACCATTTGTATTTAGAAGTAAGGATTGGCAATAAGTTGATTAGTATAGGCCCTTTTATTTTCACATAGACTCCACTAGGACTGCGTTATTATTATATGATGGTCATAGCTTGCTTCCATTTTTAGATTTAGAGTTAGTTAAGCATTCAACCAACCCACTGAAGTTCAATAAACACTGTTGAACTGTGATCACTTGTGTATGTCTTCACTGTTTGATACCATGCCTTCCTTACATTTCCTAAATAATAAATTAATGATGATGAAATCTTCAATGGTAAACAATATATATTTGAATGCCAACAAATAATGGAACTTTTACAGTGCTCATCGAAACATTTCTTATTTTTTTATAGTACAAACCACACCACAGATTAATTATGGAGAACCTCAACAACCACAAAGACAATGCCAATCCCCAACTGTACAAAATTAAATCATGAACCTTTGTTAAAATTGCTGAACTTAGCAATGATTTTAAAGAACTTGTAATTTACGTCAAAGATGGCATTGGAAATCTTGATTATCACTGCCCTACTTGTTGTCCGCTTGTCCCCAGCAATCACCGCTATCAAATCCAGAAAACTTAAATGACAGACGGTTTGATGAAACTTCTCTCCCTCCCTCTCCTGATGATGACTTAACACCCTCCAAATACTCTGATGTATGTTTCCCATTCCAATTCCCCATCCCTTTCTTAAATTAAGTGATTGTTTATAGTGTGGATATGCTTTATGGTATTGCATTGTAAAACAGTTATGTTTTTTAAGATGCTAATTAATAGTCCATGGACTATTTATATGTCCATGTCTCAATACACCTGTCACTGTGACATCACTGTTTGTGGACATTTTGCCTAGACCGGACACGTCCGTTCTCACAAGATGCACTTTTAATTATTACATGAACGTACACGCCTAATTGTGGACGTCACTACGCATGCGCCCATCAGCTTTCAGCGGCATGGTCTGCTGACATCACTCTGGTGTCACGGGCATCTCTGTAAGTCATCATGTGACCGTGTGCCATAATAATGACATGTCTGCAATCAGTGTCTGGACTTGACAGACATTTTAAACTGTATTTTCGGTGAATCTTGGAACTTTCAAGTTAAAACATTGCCATTCCCCACCTCCCAGCAACAATCTTAACACTTCTATCTATCAATTTTCTGGAACTTTTTATGCTATTTTTTGTGTTTGTGAACATCTGACAACATCATGAATGCAGCGTGATGCCGTGTCTGCTGTCAGTTTTTGTGCTTTGCGGACATTTTAGAAACTGCATTTATGCCTGATGGAGGAGGTTTGAAGCTGAAAGTTTTCCCTGCCAGACCTCCTAGTACCACTCTAAGTTGATCTCTGAACTTTTTCCAACTTTCTAACTTTCCAACTCCTATTTTAAACTCCTGAGTCTGTGAAGGAGAGAAAGGTTCACGGACGGTTCTTCTGAAGGGACCCACCCATTAGATTACGAAGATGCCTCCAGGCAAGGCGCGCAATATAAATAAAATAAATACAAATACAAATACAAATACTTTTAGTCATTCTCAATCTGGCAGAGATCCTGAGAGGAACTTCTTTTGAGAGCTGTTTTGAAGAGTTGCTATATTGCTGTAAATGGCATCTGTCACGGCCATGCAAATCCTTCCCCCCCAGGGGTCACCACCTAGAAAGCCTAGACAGGGGAACAGTGGCACTGAAGCAGAGGAGGAGGAAGAGGAATATTAGAGGAGGTAACTACAATGAGCACCCGCAGGGAATCATCGGTCTGGTGGTTTTTTACCATCATAGGAGGTGTATCAAAGGCTCGGGCAGCCCGTGTGAAATGCACAGCACACTCAATCACGGACAACATGGGCAGTACTTCTTTGGTGCTACCTCTATGCACCGTCACAACTGCACATTGCACATTGGAGCTCTGAGAAAGGCTATTTATTTCTCAGGGAGTAGCCCTACCTCCTCTACCCCGTCTTCCTAACCTGTTTCTGCCACCACACAAACTACTACTGCGGGGCAGAATATTTCCCCTGTTGCCTTGAAGGCCATACAAGAGGCTGTTGCTCTTTTCCTTTCTAGGACAGTAGTTCTCTGAATATACTGCGACACAGTCCTCTGAAGGGGGAACAGTGTCAAAGTGACTTTGAGACTGCTGTCAAGTAGCACAAGAAAAACTGCCCCCTACCTTAAATTTTAGGTTAGGCCCAATGAATTCCACTGTCCACCTGATCAATGATTGGTGCCTGTTCCCTCCCTCACCTTACCTCCTTGCCTTTCCTTCCAGAAATAACAACACAAACAAAAACAAACAAAAAAAACAAACAAAATGATTACACCATTGTTCACAGTTAAAAAATAAAACTAGAAAAATCTAATTTTATAGACTCCATCTACTTTACATTTTTCAGTAAAGTAGTTAGACTCAATACAACGCTCCAAAATTTTCATTGAGGCATGTCCTGCCCTTTTTGGAAGATATGGAAGATGAATGGGACATGGCTGAGGCAAAGGGTGCTGGCCCCTTGCGCCCTCGGGCTCTCCTTTCCGCTGTCAGGACAGATCAGCAAAACGTTTCTGTTCCAAAAAGTTTCCGTAGAACCACATGGAGATCATATGAACAGTCTGCCGGGTTTATGCCTGGTAAGACGGGTATGTCATCAATCTGGTTGAACCCGGATATCAAACTGAACAATAAGACCTTGTTCTGGCCAGAGTGGTTTGCAGCAGGGATTGTTAAAGTCGAAGATCTTTTCGATGGGACCGCTTGCAAAACATTTCGGATTTTGAAACTAGAGTTTGATTTACCTACAGGTACTTATGGCGAATACAGAAAGTTGAGGAGAGCAGTGAACATTCGATCTTTGGTTATCTCTGATTTGGCTCTAACTATTCAACAGATTGGCAGAAGTGATCATTCAGCATCTAAAATGTATATAATGTTGAGTGGTTTCACTAATGCTAATGCGAAGCTCCAGGACAAATGGTCTTGCTATCTGAGAGAAGAGATGACTGCAGAGAGGTGGAGTGACTTATATAGGAATATTAAAAGAATGTCCCTGAATGTTGGAAAGAGATCCAGACAAGTAATGCTCTTGAATAGAGTTTTCTGGACACCAGTAACACTTAAGGATAAAATTTAACAGAGTCAGACAGCTGCTGGAGATGTGGTCACTTTCGTGGCACTATGGAACACATGCTATGGGAGTGTCACAGGGTGAGGAATTTCTGGTCAGATGTGAAAAGTATGATGAACAAGGTTGTCAATGCAGATTTGGAATTTGAATTTGAAACTCTAATACTGGGGGAATCCACCATGCTGGACGATTTAGGGAAACATCAGATTACATGGATTTTACGTGGGGCTATGATGGCAAAAAAACTGATCCTGAGAAATTGGAAATCAGATGTTCACCCGACGTTGAACATGTGAATGGAGGAGATGTATCGCACAAGCAATATTGAAAATGTGATATATTCTGTGAATGGGGAAGGACGTATTTTTGATAAAATATGGAAAGCCTTTTTGGATAAGGGTTAGTCAGTCGTTGGAGCTTCCTGTGTCGAGGTTACCTGTATTCAGATAAGTAGACATGCATGTTTCAATTTACTCATTATAATGTTCATGTCTTTTGCTTCTTGGTTTGTTGCTATGCCAAAGTTTTCTAGAAGGTTGTTTTCAGGTCAATGTTATGAATTGCTATTGCTTTTTGACTTTTGCATCACACCTTTTCTGCCACCTTTTATTTATTTATTTATTATTATTATTTTTATTATTATTATTATTTTAAATATATATATATATATATATATCTTTTTTTTAATGAATTTTATTATTACATTTAAGGCTGTTTCGCTTAAACGGTGTGCAGATTTGTAGCAACCACATTCTATTTGGGAGACCATTTTTATGCCAAGGCTGTATAAATTTGGTGACAGTGTTTTGTCAGATAATGTGCCATCCAAGAGGTCTTTCAGCTCTGTTTTCTCAGATTTGGTTAAGTAGACTGTGACATGTCATGCAACTGCAGTGGGATTGTCTGCAATGTACTGCACATCTATGTTTGCATTCCACAGGAGTGCAATGATTGCATTGTAATCATTGATGTACTTTGATGCTTTGCTTCTTTTAATGTAGCATGTTTTGTTAGATTTGCCTTTCACACTGTGTCTAACAAAAGACTTGAAGCTGTTTACTTGTCCTTTTGCTGAAACTGGTCTAGGGAAACCAAAGCAGCCTTTAGTGGAGTAATTACCTTAGTTTTTATATCTGCAATGACAATAATTGCCACATTTATGTCTTTGAAACCATAAAATCGTTGCATGTAGCTCACTATGCGCGCTTTCTGAAGGGATTTTGCAAGTGACATATTTGTGAATGAACTGTAAAACAGTGGCATCACTGTCCTGACCAAATTTAGGAGCATCTTTAATCCATAAAAGCATGTGGATGTGTGGTGCTCCTCTGCATTGAAAGTAAAGTAAAGTGAAGATATTCTTTTCTCCAAAAGAAGTGTTGCACTTCTCTGAGGGGAGGAATTGTTTTATCACAGATGAATTCCAGCATGGAAATAAAGCAGTGATTGAAGTACCTTGACACATTTGCACGGTCAAGGGAGTAGAGTTCTCCTGGTGTTTTCATGTCAATCCCTGCTTTATTTTTCTTTGCTATGCATAGGAAATGGTGCAAATCTTCCCCTGCATACTCTGCACAACTTAAAATGACAAACCATGTGGGTGGGCAAGGTAGGGCGTCACATACACTGTTCATCTGTGTGACATTGGAACCAGTATTCTTTCATACCCTGCATGTTTGCCAAGAGATTTGTAGTACTTGACTGTAAAACTTCATCTTTCTCTTGCACCTTTTGAAGTAGTGGCGTAGCAGACATGGTTTGAAACCTGTTTTCAATGTGTGTGCAACTCCTTACAATTGAGTTGCTCATTCACTTTCAAACAGGAGGTGGAATATGTATTCAACGTTTTGTCTGAATCTGGGTGCTTCAGAATACATTTGTAAAGAACATTATTCTGATGCTGTTATTTGTGTGCATTTTTCATCATACCATCCACCTTTTCCAGTAGGAAAGAGTAGAGGAAAAGGCTTATGCTTCTACACTTTTTTCCCATACACTGATTGGAAATCCTTTGGCTTGCCGCATTTGATATGTGTCTAGTGTACCATCTATGCTGTCTTTGGAGTGCAGTCAGTGAATCGTATACTGGTCTAAAATATTGGATGGTGTAGTAGGATCTAGAAGTTCAAATTTGCCACTTGATGAGAAATCCTGCATTATTTTGATGGTTTCTCTCAGGTTTTTTTCAATGTTTATGTCTATGTAGTATTCATTGTTCTCTTTAAGATATTGCAGGACTTCTCTAACTTTGTTTAAGTCTACTAGATGCTGCCAAATATTTTTGTCTTTTGTAGGTACATCATTCACTAGGATAATTAAAGATTGATCTATTGGCCGTTGCACTCCCAGAGTGTCTACATTTTGTTTAAGATCTAATGGCAAATAAACTGCTTTGCCACAAATGTCTTTCAGTAATTCAGAAGGAGGTAATTTGGCTGTTATCGGTTGAAGGCGTATTATTGCTTGAAATGGGTCTACTGTTTAGATCACAATGACCTCATACAAATTAAGCTGTTGGCGTGGTTTTGGAAGTGGGAATATTTCCAAGTTATTAGTGATTGCCTGTGAAGGCATTTGGTTATTATCAAGCTTTTGCAAAGTTTTGAGGGGTTAGTCATTTTGTATTTGTTTTCTGCTATAAGGTACAGAGCTAATTCAAACCATTGGGATTCCTCATTGTCTTCTTTTGTATGCCAAATCTACATTTTTGGTGCTCTTTGCATAAAATGTTCTGGGAAAATATAGACATACTTGGTTTGGTACTTCAGCAGATGTGCTTTTAAACTTTGCCATTTCTTTTTTGTACATCTGTAATAGAAGGTTGGCATCTGCAAGATTGTCGCTACTCTGTTCTAAAGTTACTGGATTTTGTAAGGGCTCTTTACTTCCAAAATATTTGCTTTGGATGTGGTCTATTTCGTCCAGGAATTCTTTGTCTGTACCATGTAGTAGAATGTGATTTAAATGCTTCAGTGGTAAAGCAAGACATTTTGCATAGTATAGTCTCTGAACGAGATTTTGATTAGTAGAATGGTTTGTTGCTAACATTTTGATATGGTGGAAGATGCGTTTGTAAGCAGGCCCGGAAAAGCAGGCTAATGAATGTCCTTGCAGTCCTGTGTATTTGTGCACTGGACAGGAGTCCATGGTTTGTAATATTTTCATTTTTAATTTGTCTTTGACTTTCACATACTGATTGAGGAATTGCCGTAAAGATTTGAAGGACTGTTTTTGTACGTTCCACATTGAGGTGCACAGCCATTTGTAGACGGGACAGATTGGTTCGGTGCAATGGATAGTTGATTGTACGTTTGTTGGGGATATTCTTTCAATCAGCGTTTCTTCAGTCCTAATGCTACTGTCTACCTTTTCATACCCTCGGCCAGTACTATGTATGGCAATTGGGTTTGTTTACTCTTTTTTGTATGTCTCTTCATTGAAATATGATTCTGTGCTGGTTGTGTGAATCCACTCACCTGCACAGAGTTTGCAAAGGTATCTATGTTGATGCTGCATATGTTGTGAAGTACTTTTTGTAGTTTACTAATTCATTTTGTTAGTGGTTTCATTCTGTTTAAAATTAATATAAACAATTTCCTATTGAGGAGCGTTGCATTGTCTATGAGAGCTTCTAAGATCCGTTTTCTGCGGTAAGTTTGAAAGGGTGAGCCTGATTTCTCCCCTGTTTTTATAAGGTTCTGAAGGACTCTACGGTGGAAAATGTTCTGTAAAATAAATTTTTTGGAATGCTTACCTGTGGATACATTAAGATTTTGTTTGCACTTTTCGACAAAGTCTGCTAGAGGTGGATGGCTATTCTGCATGCTTTGAGTGTTATCTGCTCTTTTTCTGAGTTGTTTCCTACAGAGTTGCTTTTTTGGTAAGCTTTCTCTTGTGTCTGTTGGAGAAAAAAGGAAAATGTTTGGAAGTTGTGCAATGTATTTTTGTGCAGTGTCTATGAGAGTTTGAATATGAGGGTAGGCATACATAGAGGGGTATGTGATTGTGGAAAGGGCTGTTACTTTTGGTTGAAAATGTTGCACATGTATGTGTGCATGTTTTTGTGTGAAAGCTTTGCTTCAGTGTGTGTGACAGTGTACTCTGCCTGAAGAAGTAAGGACATTACAATGTTTTCACAAAACTAGTGGGTGTTACCATACTGGTGTTCAGATGACAATACAAAGAGTGGACCTGCTAAGGTGCAACAAGTATTAGTGAAGCTACTGTTGTTGGGTTGGATAGAATTTTATAGGCTATAATACACCAACACTGCACTGTCTGAGTAACAGGCAGAACACTACTACAGTACTGCACTTACTTTGTTGGATGTGAAGAGTAGGTTACTTCTGGGTTTTATCTTCCACTGGAGATTGTCACTGGATTTTGGAAGGCTGTTCTTCACTGCAATTGCGAAAGAAGGAAGTTAGTGGGTATTTGTGATAATGGCACAGTAATTGCACTTATAGAACACATTATTTAAGATTGTAGGAGGATTTGTTGGCAGGAACAGTTAGTGTGTGTGTTCCATTGTACAGCAATGCATAGGAATGGGCACCTGGGAGCAACAGCATTGTTGCTATGGGGGCAGTGATGTATTGATAAGTGTGCCCCATGGGGCTTCACTTTTGCAAGTGTGTGAATTACTGCTGTACTACTTGCATTGGAAATGGGTTAGTGCAAGTCCTAGCATAGTAGGGTGAGAAAAATGCTCAGAAAGATGTATAGATTAGAAAGAAGAATGTGGATTTTTATTAACTTTCCCATGAGTGCAGACATCCTTTGCTGTTGTTCATTTATTTATGCAAATTTACAGATAGCACTGTTTCTAATGTACACATGCATTTCTTTGCTTTCCTTCCAATGGTGCATTTTGTCAATTGTGCAATGTATGTACTTGCCATGCTTTCCTAACATACATGTAGTTTCCCTTTTCTGTGTGCATTCTGGGCCGTTCATATATGACCTGGCACTTGTTTTTGCTGTGAACATTTTCCCATTGTGTTTTTTTTACAACAAAAATCACAGAGAGTGCTGCTAAAATTGCAATATGTGGTGGGCAGTAAAAGACAATTTTGAAAGCACACAGCATTGTAAGTAACTGTCACTTGATGTCAGGAGATGTGACAAATAAGAGTATAATTATTGATTAGGTTATACAGGGTAAGTGGCAGGCACCCTGTAGTATACATGCCTTTGTCCATGGCCACTGTAATGCCTTTTCTTCCTTGGCCAGTGAGCACGACATTTGGCAGTGTCAACTGTATATTTTAAAACAATACCAGACCACCAGCCATGGCTTTTGGCCATAGCCAGTGGCCACAATTTTCAGCCGTGTCCATTGTACACTTTCACCCGATATGTTTCTTTTAGACTGACTAGGTGGCCACGTCCTTCGGACATGCCCATTATACATGCTGTGGCCAATATACTCTATTCATACCATTCTTCATAACATTTTCATTTTTTTAGGAATTGCTCCCAAAATTTCCAGTTTTTCCTTTGGTTAGAAGATGTCATCAAAATGTATTGTGCAAGTCAAACGTTATTAGCCTCTCTCAGCCTCTCTGCTACAAAGTACGTATACCAATATAAATGTTTTAAGGTGCAGGGGTTACCCTATTCTTTGTCGAATATTTTTTTTAAAAAAAAACTGGATGTATTTACTAGCAAGGAGATTAAGTTAAAGCTTTATGTTCAAATTGTGTCTTATTTGTGTCAGGATGCGAACCAGCACAGGGCATATGGGAAGTTCCAGCATACAGGCTTTGAGAACAGTTAAAAACCATGATTCTTCTTGTTCACGTCTTGGAGGAAATACAACAGACCCAAGTTTCCCATTTCTCTGGAAAAATAAACAAAGATTACTGCTCCCTTACGCTCCCGAAACCACGGGTGATGTGTTTGGGGGTTTCCATGGCGATTATGGCGTCTGCTGCATTTGCAGTGCAACGTACAACGTGTAGGAGGCGGGCTCGCTGGTTCACACAAAAGAGCTACTTAAGCTTCCGGGTTTCATGGCAACGCTGCTTCTGATTTTGTGAAATCACAGTGCTACTATGATTCCTCTCTTGCTATTTTCCCTTGGTCCCGTTTTGTCCTTACCTTGATTCCTTGTTCCTTGCCCTTGTTCCTTTGATCCAGAAGTACTAATGACGAACACAGAACGAAATTGACCTGCCTATTCTTGCTGATTCTACTCGTTGTGCCTCGCCAATCAAACAGACCCGAACCGCATACACGACCAGCTGTACTCCTGCCGACTTTGTCCTTGCTGTGCCTCACCAATCAAACAGACCTGGACCGCATAACCAACTTGTCACTGGCTCACTGCTTCCTAACTGGATTAACACGGACTTCAGTCATCCAGCTAACCCTGTTTAGCCCCCCATGTGTGTATTTGCCTGAAACAGAGAAGGAACGTAAGACTTCCATCCTTGGCGCTTAGCTTTCGTTAGGCATCCTTGTTCCGTCATGACAGGTGGTCCCTTTGAACTAGAGACTTTTGGCCACTGCTGTTTTAGGTGTCCTTTTGCCGTCGTGGTTAGGTGTACTTGGGCAAGAACACATTGGGCGTACCACCTGGAACTATCTTCCAAATCCTCTCGGATGGTAAGTGCCTTCCTGCCTTCTTTCTATAGTGAGTTCTCCTGGGTTATTGTAATACAGTATTGTTTCCATATTTTTAGGACTCTCTTTTGACCTGTTGTGATCAGTGACACTCAACTAGAGGGGGTCGTCTGCCATCACCCCTAGTGGGAAATTGTCCATTCATACTCATGTTAGCCAATTGAAAATAGTTGTGGTATTATTGATTGCTTATCAGTGTTTTTTACTGATTGTGCTTTTTTCCATTGCAGTTCCTGGGTTCGGCTGACGTCCTCTCTCCCAACTAATAGATCCTTCTGTATGTGTCTCTCATCCAGAGGGTTACATTGGCTGGGAGAACTCTTCGCCTACACTACGTGGCAAGAACTCTCGCCTACACTACGGGGCAAAACCAGGTATCTGACAATCAGAAGCCTTACATGAGAGAATAGACACCAATGATACCCTATCTACCCTTCTGCATATGGTGGCAGAACTCTGTACGGAGATGGCCTCAGCCCATACCACCTCTCAGACACATATGCAAATGATGGCAAAACTCTGTGCGGAAGTAGCTTCAGCTCATGTCATCACACAGGGCCAAATACAGGGTTTACAGCCAAGTGCCTAGCTCGGAGCTGGGATACCTCTACCAGCCTTGTCTTCCGATTCGGCAGATCCAGTCCTGCCCTCGGTCATGCCACCCGTATATCTGACCTCCCAGTTTCCTTGGCACCTCCTTAAAAGGTTCCATGGTGATCCCAAGTTGTATTGCACCTTTCTAAACCAATGCAGGTTACATTTTCTTTGTCGCCCGAATGCATTTCCTGATGTCACCATAAAGGCAGCCTTTGTTCTATCCCATATTGGGAGAACTGCAGCCGCCAGGGTAAATCCGCTACTTTGAGGCCGGTATCCCTTTGTTATTTCACTGTGATGTCCTCCTGGATGCCATGAGTCATGTCTTTGATACACGATACAAGACGCAAGCCACGGAACTGGATCTCCCCGGGTTACAACAAGGTGATGCTTCGCTTGCTGCCTATGTTGCCAAGTTCAACCAGCTCATGCCCGAGACCAGTTTGTGTGAGGACAAGAAGGCATCCTTATTCTACAAAGGTTTACCAGACAGCCTGAAAGACACACTAGCCACTGTGCCAGTGGTCCCAACAGCATTTCATGAGTAGTTGGATCTTGTACTCCAGATTGATGCCCAAAGGGCTGAGCGGAAAGGAGAAAAAAGGGGCCCGGTTCCGGTCTCTGTTGTGCCACACACCAACACTCAGGGGAACGTGGAACCAATGCAAATCGGTGCAGTAAGGGGACCATTGACCGCTGCTGAAAGAGAAAGGCGGTGGACCGCCAATATCTGTTTCTATTGTGGTTCTCAGAACATTTCATGAAGGCTTATACAAAAAAGCAAAAGAAGTCGGGAAACAGGAACACTCGGTAATGGATGGAGCCCACATACCGAGTTCCATATCTTTGGGCTCCAGACCTATCACAATCAATGTCTGTTTCTGTCTTTCTTCTGGTTCCTTGTGGGTCGGGGAGGTGGTGCTAGACTCTGGGGCCCCCGGGAACTATATAGACCACAATTATGCCCAGGACAATGGCATCCCTGTAGTTACTAAGGAACGTCCTGAGCTTGTTAATGCTGTGGACGGTTCCACATTGGTGTCTGGGTTGGTTACCGAACACACAGTGTTTATGGATATGACCACCATTATGGATCATGGAGAAACCATACATTTTGATGTTATCGCTGCTCCCCAGTATAAGATTATCCTGCGTATTCCATGGCTGAAAATGCACAACCCTGTCATTGTTCGGAAGGCTGAAGAAGTCCTCTTTTCATCATAATAAGGTGTAAGACATTGTATGACGGCCCCAGATCCGATCAAGGACCCTTGTCAGTCATTGTTGGGTGATGCCTCTACCATAGGGGTGCTTTCTGCTGTTGTTTTACCCAAAGAGTACAATGCTTTTCAGGATGTGTTCAGTTCTTGGGGGGCTGACATCTTGCCTCCACATAGGGCCTGTGGTTGCCCCGTCAATTTAGTACCTGGGGCTAAAATTCCAATGGGTCAAATCTACTCGTTGACTGTAAAGGAGGATGCTATTTTAAAGGACTATATTGACAAGGCACTGGCTAATGGGTTTATTCAACTTTCGCGGTCACCGGCAGCGTCTCCCATGTTCTTTGTCCCCAAGAAAGAGGGTGATCTTTGCCCTTGTATTGATTACCATACCCTTAACGCTGTAACTATCCGAAATCAATGCCCTATTCCACTCATCTCGGTCCTTTTAGATCAGTTAGGGTTGTTTACTAAGCTAGACCTAAGAGGGGCCTATAATTTGGTTAGAATGCGACAGGGCGATGAATGAAAAACAGCGTTCAAGACAAAGTATGGTTTATACGAATATTGCGTGATGCCGTTTGGCCTATGCAATGCCCCAGCAACCTTTCAACACTTCATTAATGATGTGTTCCGAGACATGTTGGACCGCTTTCTTGTTGTTTACATCGATGACATCCTGGTGTATTCCCCCACGTATGAATCCCATGTCATGCATGTGTCCAAGGTCCTACAATGTCTTAGGGACAACCATTTGTACGCAAAGCTAGAAAAATGTGTATTCCATGTAACTCAGGTCGAGTTTTTGGGTTACAGCATTACCAACTAAGGCATACAAATGAGCACCTCAAAAGTCCAAGCAATTGTTGACTGGCCAGCACCGAGTAATATCAAGACCCTGCAGTCCTTTTTGGGCTTTGCCAATTATTCTGGGGTTTCATCAAGTCCTTTTCAAGATTGCTGCCCCTTTAACATCGCTCACAAGTCCCAAGACATGCTTTGAATGGGGTTGAAATGCTCAACAAGCCTTTGAAATGATGAAGTTGGCTTTTACATCAGCCCTGGTCCTGCTCCACCCAAACCCTGATCTATCCTATGTTGTTGAGGAAGATACTTCAGATACAGTGGTAGGGGCTATTCTGTCAGAGAAATGTAGGGGTACCAACGTCCTACACCTGTTGGCCTTTCATTCTAGGACACTGACCTCATTTGAGGCCAATTACACAATTACTGAGAAAGAACTCCTAGCATTACGGGACGCATTTCTTGTATGGAGAGATCATCTTTTAGGAACCGCATTGCCAGTACAGGTGTTCACCGATCACCGGAACCTTTTGGCCTTAAAGTCTGTGAAATGTACCACGACCCGCCATGCACGATGGTGTGAATTTTTTTTGTATGCATCACTTCGAGCTTACCTATTTGCCAGGCTCAAGGCATTCAAAGGCTGATGTGTTGTCGCGCCTTCATGGTACTCCAGCTCGACAAGAGACTGGTAGTCCTATTCTGCTACCTCAGCATGTTGTCTGTGCTTGTACTTTGCAAACACCTTTGCGTACCACATTCTCCGAGTGGGTGCGTGCACATCCACAGGCAATCAAGGACAACAACCTTCACGTATTTCAGGGCCCACCTTACCATCGGGGTTCCATTTACCTACCGGATGGTTCCCCTTGTATTACAGCCTTACAGTGGGTTCACGATTCTAAGTGTGCAGCTCACCCTGGGGTTAGAAAGACCTTGGAACTCTTGCAACATTGTTGCTGGTGGCTGTCCATGGACAAGGACATTTCAGAGTATGTCGCGTCCTGTTCTATTTGCGCCCAGTGCAAAAACACTCCAGCTAAGCCCCTAGGTCTCTTACACCCGTTACCCATTCCAGAGCAACCTTGGGTCATGTTGACTATGGACCTCATAGTGGAACTACCTGTGAACAAAGGCTTTGATACCATTTGGGTGGTGATAGATACATTCACAAAAGTGGCCTTGTTTGCCCCTTACAAAGTGCTCCCTACCGCTCCTTTTCTGGCTGACCTTTTTCTGAAAAATGTGTTCAGGTTCTTTGGTCTCCCTGACATCATTTTATCTGATCGCGGTTCCCAATTCACGTCTCATTTCTGGAGAGCTTCTACACGTTCCATGGGGATTGAGGACCGGTTCTCAACTGCTTATCACCCCCAAATGGACGGTCAGACCGAACGTCTCAACGCTACCCTTGAGAAGTTCTTACGTTATCTTGTCCTACAATATCAAGATACCTGGTTGTCTCTCTTGACTACAGCCGAGTTTGCCTATAATAATTTGCTCCATACATCTACCGGTTCTTCTACTTTTTTTGCTATGCATAGCAGGCATCCTCATACCATACCGATACATCCTCTCCTATCACCAACAAGTCCGGCAGTTGACGCCTGTGTCTGTGACCTATCCAAGATACGAGAAGGGATAAAATCCCATCTACTTAGGGCTAAGGACTGGGATAAGACCTAGGCAGATACCCACAGGTCTCCTGCACCTCACTGTACTGTGCATTCCAAAGTCTGACTGTCCACCAGCAATCTACGGATACCTGGACGTAGATCATTAATTCCTCATTTTGTTGGTCCCTACCCGGTCACTGATGTCATCAATCCTGTGGCCGTACGCCTGGGTCTACCCTCTTCATGGAAAATTCATCTTGTCTTTCATGTATCCGTTCTCAAATCCTTCCATCCCTCCACCCGGCTGGTAGACCATTCCCCTCCTATCCCTCAACATGACTCGGATGAATACAAAGTCAACCGTATATTGGATACCCGGGTTCGTAGGGGTGTTTGTATGTATCTCGTCGATTGGAAGGGCTATGATCCGGAAGACAGGACATAGGAATCTTCTAGCAACGTCCAGGCCCCCGCTTTGTTGGCCAGGTTCTGGTCCTCGAGACGAGTGAGGGCTCCTTTAGGGGTGGATACTGTCTGGATTTGAACCAACACAGGGCTTTGAGAACAGTTAAGATACATGATTCTTCTTGTTCACGTCTTGCAGGAATACAGCAGACCCAAGTTTCCCATTTCTCCAAAAAAACTGAAGATTACTGCTCCTTTACACTCCCAATACATGGGTGACATGTTTGGGGGTTTCGATGGCGATTATGGCGTCCACTGCATTCGCAGTGCAATGTACGATGCATTGGAGGCGGGCTCGCTGGTTCCCACGGAAGAGCTACTTAAGCTTCCGGGTTTCAGGGAACGCCACTTCTGATTTTGTGAAATCACAGTGCTATTACGTTTCCTCTCTTGCTATTTTTCCTTGGTCCCATTTTGTCCTTACCTTGATTTCTTGTTCCTTGCTCTTGTTCCTTTGATCCTGAAGTACTAACAACAAACATGGAACGAAATCGACCTGACTATTCTTGCTGATTCTACTCGTTGTACCTCACCAATCAAACAGACCTGGACCGCATACATGACCAGCTGTACTCTTGCCGACTTTGTCCTCGTTGTGCCTCTCCAATCAAACAGACCCAGACCGCATACATGACCAGCTGTACTCCTGCCGACTTTGTCCTCGTTGTGCCTCGCCAATCAAACAGACCCGGATCGCATAAACGACCAGCTGTACTCCTGCCCATTTTGTCCTTACTGTATCTCGCAAACCGAACATACCCGGACCGCATACCCAACTTGTCACTGGCTCACTGCTTCCTAACTGGATTAACACAAACTTCAATGATCCAGCTAACCCAGATTAGCGCCCCACATGTGTATTTGCCTGAAACAGTGCAGGAACTTAAGACTTCCATCCTTGACACTTAGCTTTCGTTAGGTGTCCTCGTTCCGTCGTGACAGGTGGTCCCTTGGAACTAGAGACTTTTCACCACTGCCGTTTTAGGCGTCCTCATGCCGTTGTGGTTAGGTGTACTTGGGCGAGAACGCGATGGGCGCACCACTTGGAGCTTTCCTCCACATCCTATCAGATGGTAATTGCCTTCCTGCCTTCTTTCTGTAGTGAGTTCTCCTGGGTCCTTGTAATAGAGTATTGTTTCCATATTTTTAGGACTCTCTTTTGACCTGTTGTGATCAGTGACACTCAACTAGAGGGGTTCCTCTACCATAGTGGGGAATTGTCCGTTCATACTCAGGTTAGCCAATGCACCATAGCTGTGGCATTATTGATCGCTTACCAGTGTTTTTTTGGCCAAAATCTGCCAAGTATTTTTCACGCTACGGCTGTTCAAAAATTGCACATTTTCTCTATGGGAAAATTAATGCGCGTAAGCTGAAAACAGCATTTTTATGTTTTCTTAATAACTTTTTCATTTTCTAACAAATCGTTCCCAAAAATTCCAGTTTAGATGGGCTATTCAATAACTTGAGGATGATATAAAGGTTGTAAGGAGCAGGGTTACCCCTTTCTTTGTCAAATATTTGTGCCCTAGTTGTTTATTTGGTCGCTATGGCTGTTCAAAACTGCACTTTTTCTCCGTGGGGAAAATGAATTGGCTGAAAAGTATGAGACTGTAAGTTATTTTTTTCTTATTCACTTTTTCATTCTATAACGTATTGTTCATAAAATGTGCAGATTCAGGGTGGATCCCCGTTACAAACTTTCACAGTCAAAAGATATTAGCAATAGATGTTTGGGAAATAAAAGGGTGCTTTTTCATTTCTGAAAAGCCTGTCAGCCTCTCTGCTACAATGCACCATGGGAGATATAGCTATATATTTTGGAGAAGGGGGCACCACCTTTTTCCTCATATATTTAACAACTACTGGATGCAAAAACACTAGACACAGCTCCCGGAAAATCGAGTCAACACTTCGTGCCAAGTTGTATCATGCCTGTTCCAATTCCGACCAGTGGTTTTCACGGTGAGTTGCAACAAAATTGTGACTTTTTCATCTATGGTAAAATGAATGGGGACTAGGCCGAAACTGCGTTTACTTGTTTTCATAATAACGTCTTTATTGTTTAACAGATTATTTAGTATTTAAAATAAATGAATGCATTGATGGTCCCTTTTTAAATGGTATTAATGAGAAAGGTGAAAGGAGAAGGCAGAGACAATAACCCATAGTGCAAACACAACAGCAATAGGCCCCAATATAGAAAGTAATCACTGGCACATGAAGAAACCTACTGATCCAAGAATACTCTTTATATCTGCCTTTTCAAAGACATTTGTTGGGTCAGGTAATCATTATTGAAAGGAAAAGCACTTGTAGAGGTAAGTCAGCAGAACTAGAAGTACTCTGTTGTAATGTACGCAATGTAGTTTATAGCTCAACAGAACAAAAACTAGTAATGGAGGTTCAGAATTAAATAAACGGATATGAAGGCAGGTGAATCTCCATTGTTGTCTGATCAAAGATGGATGGTTGATATATGTAGAGGAAAGAGGTGTCTTGCGATTTCCACAGAGCCACGTGAATACAAAGCGCATATAGGACGTTTGTGTACGATGTGCCCTGGCGTGTTGACAAAGGTCATAACCCTAGAGTCTGCTTCTGCTGATGTCAGTTTGAGGGGCGTGACTTTTGAGTTATTGCTCGAAGGGCACTTGATTTTAGGGCGATTGATCAATAGATAGCATTATCACAAGATGGCGGTTTTTGGGCCTGTGCGGTTCACATGTGTAAATGTCTGAGGTAAGATGCATTGGAAAAAAATGTGATCTATGTATGCTCCCCTATACCCTATGGCCAATAGCATTTCTGAAAGAACTTTGCCTTTAACTGTGAAAGGCAAACCTGGTTTCCGTTTGATCATTTTCAATATCCCAGCACACAAGCCCAATGTGCGATGCAAAGGAGGTGCATTTTGCTTCCTAGCCTTTCATAGCCTATTGGGGTTACAGGATGGGGTAGTGCAGGACTGAATTTGAGAGGGGGTGCTCTTGCACCTCCCTGCACATCCAGGGTATAAGGGATGGCCTGATGAAGGCACTCTGGCCCCACTATGCAAGTATAGGAGCCAGGACTACTCTCTTCTTCCTGGTTCCTTTTGTGTCCTGCTCAGGAGCCAGCAGGCCTTTGGGTCAGTGGGCAGCATAAGATGATGTAGACTGACATCCAGAGTGAGGCTGCAGGTAAGAAAAACAATGTATGTATGTGTGTATGCATATATGCGTGCATGTGTGGGTTTGTGTTTTTAAATACGTGCACGGACGAAAGAGAGTGTATGAATGGTGTGTGGGTGCATGGGTGAATGCATATGTATGCTATTTGGGTGTTTATTATGTGTGAGTGTATGTGTGTCTGTTTGTGTGAATGTGAGAATGAATGACACATTAATTGTGCTTAACTTTGTATTTTCATGTTAACCTTTTGATTATATGGATTGGGACATTTTATTTAAATGTATTGCTATAGTCAAAGAGCATGAGGATTAACTATTTTAGTAGGAAGCATTAACTATAGTATATTTATGTATTAAATGATGATAGTTTTAACTATTATATGATCTGTGTTCTTTATGTTTTATGGATCTCTGATCATTTAAGAGTGTTGCTCTACGTATGCTGATGTGTTTGAGCCAGGCTAGGGAGCAGCCCTTTGATGGGAAGGGGAGTAGGGACAGCCAGTGAGGCATTGGTGCTTATTTTGGCATGGCATTTTTTTCACTGGGCATCATGGTTGCAGGCAGCATGATCTATGTTATTAGGGGTTACTGGCCTACATTGGTGGGGACTGTCCACACATTTCTGTGTACATTTTCAGATTAAATATCCAAGATTCTCCCATGATCCACACAGTAAGCCTTCTCATAACAACAACCACATCCATCTTTCCTACACCCAGCAATAAAAATAACTGCTACCGTGTCTTCCTATAAAACACAACCATAACACCCTACTGCCTAATCCCCAGAGTCCCCTTTCCATGCCAGCCATCCTTAAAAGGCCCAGATGTGGCATGCCCTATATGCGGATTACTGTGCTGTCTGCACACGCCATAACACAGAGCGCCCCTTCTTCTCTTTCCAATGTAATCTTTGTAGCACTCCCTCATTTTCAACTTTCAAGCAGTCACACACCCATCCACCAATCATATCCAAAAACTCTACATCTAACTCTGTGATCTTAGTTCAAGACTTAAGATTTACTGTTGAACTCTCAGTGTACATGTCTCCTGTTACTCACAAGCACCTGCATCAAAAACTACTATAAAAATCTTCAAGATCATCTGCATCTATCACGACAAAGTACAAGCATGCTTATATTTTTAAATTATATTTCTGCCTCCTCTACAAATGCATATAAACCGGGTTCCTGCATTATCCTACTCAATAATCATACTCTCTTTTGTCCCACCTCCCGACATCAAGTGGTGGTTACTTACAATTCTGTCTGGTTACAAAGTTTTCTGTTAATGAGCATTTTCATAACCGTTTAAAAATGCATATTTGCAATTCCAGAACAACTGTGTCTTTTTTTTGTGAAAGAAAAGAAACCCACGTTTAAAACAACAGAGTCGTGGCAGAGTCGAGAGCAGTCTCTGCAGTCCAGACTCCACTCTGTGTGTTCCGGTGGCAGAGTCTATCTTTGCTTTCTATTTGGTGGGAGGACTTGTAAACCCATCCAGACCGCGGAGTGGCCACGGAGTCGTGACAGAGTCGAGAACAGTCTCTGCAGTCCAGAATCCACTCTGTTTATTCCGGTGGCAGAGTCTATCTTTGCTTTCTATTTGGTAGGAGGACTTATAAACCCATCCAGACCACGGAGCGGCCGCAGAGTCGTGGCAGAGTCGAGAGCAGTCTCTGCAGTCTATGGCAGCGATGGCGAGGCAGCGCCCTCTGGAAGGCAAAGGTGAGGGAGTAAACACCAGAAGTAAAAGAGGAAGCATCCTAGGCTTTGCAGGCGAAGGGCTCCCAGAGGGGAGACACCCAACTACACTTTCTATAATGGACCCTCAAATGACCCTCCTACACTACCCGCGCAATGAGCCACAAAGCGCACTACAAATACAACAGAAACCCCAACAGTTAACGAATGTCGGGAGGGAGGGCAGAGGTGATGCAATAAAAGTTCCCCCCCCTCGTTCAAGAAAGTATACCATGGGCGGCGAGGGAAAGTCCATCTGAATACGTGGAATCATTAGTAGTGATATCTGCACAAACACTACTACCCACGCAACTGGAAAACCAAGATCCCCACTCCCACTCCCTGAATGCAGAGACAGTAATATCACCCACCAAAATTACCATATCTGCAGCAGCGGAAATAGAACCCAGTTCAGAAGAAAGGATTCTTTTAACTCCTAACAACAAAAGAGGAAAAGATATTCGACCGCATAATCTTTCCTCTAATCACGGAACTGGACCAGTGACGGCGGGGTCTACGGCGCCGGCTCTGAGCTCCGGGGTAGAGTGGTCGTTCTTGAACATCCGGGCCGTGGTGCATCCATGCCCGGAGGTCGACAATCTTGCCTTGCCTCCGCTCGGGGCCTCGCCGTCACCGCTGCCCTCTCCATCTGACATTCGGCCCATAGGGTCTCGAGAGAGGATTCCAAGGTGTGGGGCTGAGCGGGCGATTTAGACAGTACTCAACCCTGTACTCCCACAGAGCAGTAGTCGTTTGCCAGAGTGGGATTCCTCAGGCGACTTTCCCTCGCGGTGTGAGCCCACGGGGCCGGGAGAGGAGTTCCTGCCACAAGGTAGCATTTCCCCGAGCCGTGACCAGGAGGAGCGGCAAAAGCTGGGCGGGGAGGTGGGAGGGCCTGTGGCCTTGATTGACACCCTAGTGCTCCCAGTGGAAGGGAGCGGCCAGGATGCACTCTCTACCATACCAGCAGAGGTATCCCCAGGAATGGATGAACGTGTGCACCCCAAGCAGCATTTCACCAGTAAAATGGTGAGCAACACTTTTAAAACGTCAGTACGAAAAGCCACACGCTCAAAAGCGCTCTATAAAAGAATTAACAAAAATAAAAATAAATTGAGCCTACTCAACCCATCGAGTTCTATGAACACTTTAAAAGAATACTTTAGCCGAAAAGGACGCCAAGATGGATCTTTTCACCAAGATATCAGCGATGCTGAACTGCTGGCAATCGTAGAAGACACTGCATTGCATTTAGCAGGGTTGGTAATTCCTTCAGCATCTGCTGCCAGAAAGGAATCTCATCGTCCACAAGGTTGTCTGGATGAGGTGCCCAAAAGGATTAGCGAGAAAGTCCTGGAGACGGGCCGACAGCAGCTACCCAAGACAGGGGAAGTGAAAAATGGGACTACTCCATCGCTTTTACCAGCGCCAAGCATCGAACCAGACTCTTCTAAGAAGCCCCACGTGCCCCAATCGAGCATAGGAGAAGATGCTGGCCTCGCACAGGAGGCAGAGATACCCATACCCAGATTTCCATCAGTTGATCTGAGGGACTATCCCAATGAAAAGGAGATGTCACAGGAGGAAGTGGCACGAGAATGCAGAATTCCATCAAATGAACTACGAGATCTCCTAAATGGCAAAAAGATGGCCCAGAGAGAGAAAGAGATAATCATCAACATAACTCCGGAAAAACAACCCTCTCTGAAACAATTAACTCAAAGTCTGTCTCCATCAAAAGCTATTGCAAAGAGGCACAATGCTGACAAAACAACAAGTACCAGAGATCCAAGGGGAACGTCGCCAATAGTAAATAGACGGCTGAGTGAGATCTCCAATAAGCAATTGCAGGACTCCCCCAAAAGAAAAAGGACCTGATGACTATCCTCTCAACCGTAACTATCGTGTTGGCAACTTTCGGAAAATTATACAAATCCCTAAATGATTCGTTGAAAGATCAAAACACGCTCATAGCTATGATGCATACAAAGATACTCTTTTTAGAGGGATTTGTGACTGCCAAGTTGGGTAACCCCCACTGGGACCGATCTAGCAATTCAGATAAAAGGCCAAGTTGGGAGAACGCAAGCAAGGAAGGCACTAGTAGTGACCCGGAGGCAAAAGTCACAAGATCATTACACACTCAAACAGACGCAACTGTGGGAACTATCTCAAATAACCTACCTAAAGCAGCAAATGATGTCCCGCCACCTACATTAGCTCCACCGGCTAGACTCCAAAAAGTAGACCAGCATGATCTTATTACCACCGCCATTACAGACTGGTGATCTTGGCAGAAACCAACCAAACCCAAGGCAAAAGGGAAGAAAACCAAATACTATACAGAATGCAAACACAAGCCCAAAGTGAACATCAACCCCAACACTTTACACCTTTACGGCAGACCACATTTTTCCAACATTTGACATTTTCTCATCGAAAGGCCCTACTCAAAATGACTCTCAGGAAAAGTCCACTCCAAGTCAAAGCAGTACAATAAAGGATGTGAATGGCAAACCAGGGACCATGAAAGGACTGACGACTGGAAATCAAAATGGCGACAACAAGCCTACGGAACCAAGCTCTCAAATCCCCATATGGAAAAACCTCCCCACAATGCCTACTCAGAGTGAGCAAGGAGAAGAGGAGCCATGAGCTAGTGAAAAATCATACGACTTAATCGACTTAATGAACTTGAGTTTATACACAGTCGATGACTTGGAATCTGAAATCCCAGAAGCCCCCTAACAAAAAAAGACCAAATGGGAATCTGCAGAACCTCGCCAAATGTCAAACTCAAATAAGAGAGTGTCTTTCACCGACATCAGCTTGTCACCACAAGCACGCCAGACACACATCAAAGACATCAACAAAAAAAGCGCCCAAAGAGGCCCGGAACCAACGTAGCCTAAAGGCCTAACGTGAAGGCACTCAGCGGCAGACCAAGAATGTCCTTCACCTCCACTCCACAACAACGGGCATAATAGGAGGTCAGCTACCCTAAAGGATAAAACAGGAAGAGACGAAGAACTTAAACATCACTTAAAGGGAGAGACAAACTCACGTCACCTATCAACTAAACCAAAAATATATCATAGGTCGAGAGTCCATGACGCAAGGGAGAACTTGGAGCTGTACAAACGAAAAGCAAACCCCCGGGAAAGCGATCACAATTCTAGTGTAAAATCAATACCGACGACAACATTCAAGCTGCAAAGATGTTGAGAAGAACGAGACAACTGGACCCTGACCTACAAGGCGATAACTAACACCTTTGACCAAGTTAAGTCCCTCCAATCCTCCTCGCTTGACATCATTGATATCTTGGAACTAAATCCAAATGGAAGAAAGGATAGCTCCTATCTACAAATTACTTTGAGTAAAGCCCAAAAATTACTATGGAGCTCCAAAGAGGAATTAAAACACCTTGGCCTACACCTTAGTCTTGCAACAAATGTGACGCTTAAATTTGCGGAAAACCCAATGCGTGAGACTTCGCCTAAATGCGCCAGAGTATTGCTGAAAGGAAGAAACACAAGGGCCCAACAGAACCACATCTCACCCAGATTGAGACACCCCGCCGCAAGGCAACCACAAGGACCACCAGAGAGAGCAACACTGCCTCGGGGAGTAGCGGGAGAAAAAGCAGCAAGAAACATTCAGACGATCCATGAGCAAACACAGTCACGAGAACAGACAAAGGATAAGTCATATCACTCAGCAGATAGGTCTCACCGGAAAGAGGATTACTCGAATAAACTGATCCAAAAAAGATCATACCAAACGACGGAAACTGGCCTGTCCCCCAAAGGCAAGCAAGGCTGGAATTTTGGAGAGCAAGTGCCCACGACTTCAAATGAAAATAGCGATTGGGTCAAAAAGCAAGTAAATCGGCTGAGCAAAATAGCCATCATATAAGGACTCCTTGGTTGTGAACCTTAATCCCCAGGGATCAGAAACTACACCTGTATTGACATTGGCATCCTGGAACACGAGGGGCTTCTCCCATTTGACTGCTAAATCAGATGTGCTTTTGTCCAGTTTTGACGTATTATGCCTGCAGGAGACATGACTCATCCGAAAACCTTTTTTGGATGGTTTTGAGTTGGCACACTCACCAGCCCACAAAGGTCCCAAAGGAAGACCTCAGTCGGGAATAATAACAGCTGTCAAATCAGGAAGCACCCTGACCCTGTCAAAGGTTAATAAACTGCATCGATAATTACTTGGTCTGCTCCATCCTCAAGCATTAAAAAAGAGTCGCAAGAAAAGATCCTGGTCCTAAATATTTATTGGAACCCTTTGCGAATATCAAATGATCAATTCTTGATGGAGCTGGAATTGACAATTGACGCAGCCTTAATTGAGGAAGATATCAAGCATATAATGATTCCAGTAGACTTGAACATCGACCTATTGACTGGTAAAGGAAATTCGCGAGGGAGGGCCGCGATGAGGTCCAGACTCATGAAATCCAGAGACCTGCATAACCTGCATCTGTTAAGTGACGTAAGACTGAGCCATATTCCAACATGGGAAAGAAAGGGTGAAGAGCCTGTTATTGATTACATACATGTGTCAAGAAGCCTTTTAGAACATTTCGCATCCTTCAAGGTGAGAAGAACAGAAAACAGTGACGACAACTTATTGCAATATGAGTGGCATACAAGCATAAAAGAAAAACAAAGAACACAATCATCTCTTGAAGCTGACACACAGGGTACTCGTATCCGACTCTCGGCTGTGGCAATCAATGCACTAACGAAAGAATATGCAGCATGCACGAGTCGTGGCAGTCATAATTCCGAGAACGTCACAGACTACTCATCAGCCCTGGCAGTTCACAAAAACCCTGTAAAAAAAAGGTGTCCAATGAGTAATCTCAACTACTCATGTCTTCAATAAAGAATTGGTGGAGAAAAATTTGTCGGAAAATTAAAAAGAAAAGCAAACAAATCAGGCTTGGAAATCGACATTGCGGAATCAAGTCAAGCGATGAAAAAATATCAAATGTGGCTGTGAGCGAATAAACATCAGCAAAACCAAGACGATGCTGAAATGATGCCACGCACTATTTTCAGCAAGAAAACAAAGGAGTTTTGGTTGCTCGGCAATGGAAAAACAGAGGGTGAGAGCCAGCCACTGACCAACGCAGTGGGCGAATTGAGTTGGATTAAACATTTTGAGCAACTCTACAAAGCCCCCACGAAATCTGCAACACTCTCAATGACTGTTACAAAAGTAGAATGGAAGTTTCCAACGGATCAATAAACTATAATTTCCAAAATAAAAAAACTCAATGGGTCATGCGCGGCTGGCCCAGATGGCATTACCAACTTTGATCTTAAGCAAAAGGCTGAAAGCTGGTCCAAGTTCGTGGGAGAAGTGTTTAAGAACTGCAACACAGCATCAACCATCCCCCAGTATTGGAAGAAGGCGACAGTTGTGCCTATTTTTAAGAAAGGCCCGAGAGACAACCCAAACAACTATCGTCCCATATCACTTCTAGATTCGATTGGAAAACTTTTTCCTGCATTCATCCTGGGAAGTTTCCAAGGTTGGATAACTTCGGGCAAAATGTCTGACCCGCTACAAGCAGGTTTCGTAAAAAACTCAGGAACAACTGCTAAGATTTTATCCATAAGTACTCTGAAGGCCAAAGTCATAGAGGGCCACCCTAAAATCTACATTGCTTTCATTGACTTAACAAAGGCATTTGACTGTGTGGACAGAACCATTTTGTGGGAAAAACTAGAAAATCATAACTGCAAACCAGAAATCCTTAATCCAATCAAGGAACTGTACATTGGCACGGCAATGTGCGTACGCCTGAACCAGCAGGGCCTATTGTCATCTTGGATCAAAATTGAATGAGGAGTGAAGCAGGGATGCCCTCTTGCACCAGCACTTTACAACGCATATACTTTGGATTACAAAGAACACAAAACAAAAGTACGAATATTCCCTCCAAGACTAGGCGAAGAGAGAATATCAAGAATGTTATTTGCTGATGACATCGTCCTGATGGACCAAACGCCGATAGATTTGTAAAGACAACTTACAAACCTCGACTCCTACTTCCAAGCTAACCATTTACAAATGAACCAAGAAAAAACTAAAATCATGATCCTGGGAAAAGGCACGAGTAAAAAAGCGAACTTTCCATGGAAGGTACAAGAGGAAACTCTGGAAATTGTGGAAGAGTTCAAGTATCTCGGAGTCATACTGAGTAAGAACATGAAAGAAACTAAGATGAGCAAAATTATCCTGAAGAAACTATGCCTTCTAACAACACAGACCAGAATATTGTCCAAGAAGTTCGGCCGATTCACAATAGCACAGCTTCTGACATTCTACAAGATGAAAGTCATCCCTTCATTAACGTATGGCGTGGAAGCAATGCCTTACATACCACCACTCTTTTGGCAGAAAGTAGAAGGCCTGTACTGGCGTAAAGTGCTAAGTCTAGAACAATCCCCTCCAGTGGCGGTCATCAGGAAAGAGCTAACAATCCAGTCACTAAACTCCATCGTAATACAGAACGAACTGATGCTTTACCGAAAGATGCTCTTGCCACATCCACCATTGATATTCAAGGCAATTGAGCAAGAAATCAGAGCAGGTACGTGTAAGTTGCTTCAACCATGGGAGGAGAAAAACAACCAACGCCTTGACTGGGCAGGCTGCTCTCAAGACGATCTCATCCGTAACCCAGGAAAAGTAAAGAGGCGAGTGATGGAGAGAGAGTGGATACAAACAATAGACAAAGTACTACTAGTAAAATCGATGAAGAACGGGCCAGACAATCCAGCAAAAGTGAACGAAACGAGAGCCTATCTACTGAAGTGTCCATCAAAGAAGCTTCGTGAAAATTTCATGCGCATCTGTCTGAATATCTTATACACAAATGAGATATTAGCTAGGCGAAAACAAGCAACTACCATCCTCTGCTGATTCTGCTGCCAACCAGATGTAATTGAAACACAAAAACACTTGCTGCTCAATTGTAGAGGGGTGGACGGGGCCCATACTCTCTACTTGGGCCATCTATTTGGCAAATTTGACTATCCTGATGAAGAGGAGAAATGGAACAATTTGATGAGCGGAGTGAATATCAAATGGACCATAGCAGTGGCAGGCTTTTATGAAAACGATGTGTGCACCATTTTGAAATAATACTCAGTGTGTGTGCAATTTTATTAACTTTGACACACATGCATAGTAGTGGCTAACATTCCCCTTTCTAATCTGTATGTTCTTATTGGCTCCTACATTTGTGTCTGAATTCTAATGCAAAAAGTGCAATCACAACTCCCACAATACAAACAAAAGAACCACCATTTAATAAGCAACTACACATTGGAATGCATCACATTGGCAAGTATGCATGTACTGACAACATAATAAATGATCACACAAGTGCCACTTAAAAGTGTTCTACAAATATTTTCCATCTCCATTTCTTTTTTTAAGAAAACGTTACGCACAGTGCTGCTATAAATCCACATCTTTTTTTTAACTTTCATGTACAGCCTCCCAAAAGGGACAGCTTTTTAAATGCTCAGCATTTTCCATTTCGCATTGCATGCAAATGTCACACTTTCTTGCTGCAGCCCAATTTTGCATACTTATCATGGGACCAATGGCCCCATTAGCAACGGTGCCAGTGCTCCCATGTACCTATTCCCGTAGGAGTCCCATAGGACTCCACGGAATAGGCACTAAGATTTTCCAGCGCCTGACTTTTCAGGCCAACAGGACTTGTAATGTTCTGGTGGAACTGGGAAGCTAGGTGCCGAAAAGTTATTAGAAATCTGGTGGCAACCCATCTGCAGCAGCAGCAGGGTTACCATCATACTTGTAATGAGGCCCAATGCTATTAACTCTTCTTCCCAATAACTCTGCCTACATTCATAAATAATTTCTTCCTGTACTAAAATTACTTCACCATTACCATATATACCCACTAATTTCTTCTTTCACAATTGCATTGAACAGCAACCTCCAGGAAGACAACAACCTGAATAAAACTACTCATCACATCCTACAAAGTAAGTGGATTAGTGTAGTAGTGTTCTTTCTGTTACTCGTACAGTATATCTTAGCCACATAGAAGCCTCCAAAATTCCTTTCAAATCAATATGTATTTCTCTTGCTCACTACACCTCAACATGTATACTATTTCTATGCTCACCTAAACACCATTATTATTACACCCACTATTATCCTGAACACATTGTAATGTCCTTACTTATTCTTTCACACTACCACTCTCTTACGCACTAACCCAAGCCCTTCACACATCTACACACACAGCTACTCTTACAACCTTCCCAACCTCAACTATCAACACATTACACAATCACACAGCCCTCTATTTATGTCTACCATCATATTCACTCACTTATTCACAATACACACAAATATATTCCACAACTTTCAACCCCACACTTTCCTTTTTTTTCCAACACACAGAACAGAATGCCTACTAACAAGCAACTGTGTAGAAAACAAAGAAAGAAATGAGCAGATACAAATAAAAACATGCCAAATACTCATCCACCTCTAGCAGAATGCATAACAAATATTCAAACAAAGCTGCTATTACAATCAGTTAACAAAAACTACTAAACCATCAACCACTAAAAAACTAGGGGCTCTCTTCCAAAACAATAAAAATAAAAAAAAGTTTAAAGAGAAGAAAACTGCTAATGACCCTATCACTATATCTAGCAATGTTAAGATAGCCACAGTTAAGGACTCAAAAAATGTATTCTACAAAAAGAAATTCCACCGTAGAGTACTTCACAATCTTATGGAAACAGCTGAGAAGTCACGCTCTACCCTTAAAAATTACTGCAGAGTACTAATCCTAGAAGCTCTAATTGACAGAGAAATTCTGCTTATATTAATTTTAACAGAATGAAACCACTAACAAAATTAATCAGTAAATTACAAAAAGTACTTCTAGACATGCGCAATGTAAACATAGATACATTTTCAAACTTCTGTGAGGGTGAATGGATTCACACAAGCAGCACAAAACCATATTTCAAAGAAGAGGCTTCTAAACAATAACAGAAAATACGAATTGCCATACGTAGTAATGGCCGAGGGGATGAAATGGTAGAAAACACCATTATGGCACAAGAAAGCCTATCAAGAAACATTCCCAACACATTGTCAATCCACTGTTCCTTTCACCGAACCAATCCATCGGTCTACAAATGGCCATATAGCTCAATGCGTAATGTACGCCAACACTCCTTTAAATCTTTATGATAATTCCTCAATCACTATGTGAAAGTAAAAGACAAAATTAGAACACAAACTTTACAAACCATGGACTCCGGTCCAGTGTGCAAATACACTGGACTGCGAGGACATTCATTAGCCTGCATTTCGTGAACTGCTTGCAAAAGCACCTTGCACCACATCAAAATGTGTTAGGAACACACCATTCCACTATACGGAATCTTCTGCAGCGACTGTACTATGCAAAAAGTCTTGATTTGCAAATTCAACATTTTAGTAACAATTTCCTACATGGAACAGCCCAAGAACTCCTTCAACAAATAGAACACATCCAGAGTAAATATTTTGCAAGTGAAGATGACTTTGAAAATTCAGTAACTTCAGAAAACATTAGCGAAAACCTTACATCGCCAATCTTCTAACAAACACATAAAAAAATGTTTATGTTGTCGCAGAATATTTTATGAAAAGAGCACAAAAATTGTAGATATGACTTACAAAATAGAGGGCAATGAGGAATCCCAATTGTTCCAATTGGCGTTATAGCTTATAACAGAAAATAAATGCAAAATAAGTGACCCCTCAATACTTTGCACATACTGCAATACAAAGCTTGATAATAACCAAATGCCATCACATGCTGTCACTAATAACTTGGAAATATTCCCACTTCCAAAAGATTTCCAACAGCTTAATTTGTATGAGAGCATTATAATCCAAACAGCACACTCATTTCAAGCTATAATACGCCTTCAACCCAAAACAGCCAAAATACCTCCTTCTGAATTACTAAAAGGCATTTGAGGCAAAGTAGTATATTTGCCATTACATCTTAATGAAAATGTAGAAACTCTAAGAGTGCCACAGCCAATAGATCAATCTTTGAATATCCTAGTTAATGGTGTACCAACAAAAGACAACTAAATGTGGCAACAACTAGTAGACTTAAACATAATTAGAAAAGCTCTACAATATCTAAATGAAAACAATGGATACTACAAAGATATAAACATAAAAGAGAACTTAAGAGAAACCACCCAAATAATTCAGGATTCATCACCAACTGGCCAATTTGAATGTGTATATCCTATTACTGCAGCCAATATTTTGGACCAGTATACAATTCACCCACTGCATTCCAAAGACAACATAGACAATCCATTAGAAACATATCAAATATGTCAAGCCAAATGATCTCCAATCAGCATATGGGAGAAAAGTGTAGTAGCACATTCCTTTTCTCTACTCTTTCCTAGAGGAAAAGGAGGAAGATATGATGAAAGATCCACACAAATGACAGCATCAGAATATTGGTCTTTACGAATCCATTCGGAAGACCCCAGATTCAAACAAAATGTAGAATGCATATTCCATCTCCTGTTTGAAAGTGAACCAGCAACTCTATGTTACGGATTTGCACAGACATTAAAAACAGGATCTAATTTTTTAAACATGTCAGCTACCCGACTGCTTCAAAAGATAAAAGACAAAGATGAAGTTTTGCAGTCAAGTATCACAAATCTCTTGGCAACCATGCGTGGTATAAACGAATACTGGTTCTGACGTCACACTGATGTACGTTGTATGCTAAGGAACCTCAGCCCACCCACATAGTATGTTACTTTAAGTTGTGCAGATTATACATCGGATGACTTGCATGACTTCTTACGCATAGCAGAGCAAAATAAAGAAGGAATAGAGATAAAACTTCCATCCAGGAGAACTATGTTCTCTTGACCCTGTAAATGTATCAATATACTTTCACCACTGCTTTATTGGCATTCTGCACTTAATCAGCAATAAAGGTACCCCTCCCCTCAGAGAATTGGAACACTTATTTAAGGAGAAAAGAATATCAATCCAGAGAAGCACCACACATCCACATGCTTTTGTGGATAAAAGATGCTCCTAAATTTGGTCATGAGAGTGACACCACTCATTTGCAGTTTATTCACAAATACATATCCTGTGACATCCCTTCAGAAACCACACACACTGAGTTACGTACACAAATGTTAGGCTTCCAAAAACATAAATATGGCAAATACTGCTGATGCAGATATAAAAAAAGGTAAATACTACACTAAATCCTGCTTTGGCTTCCCTAGATCAGTTTCAGCAAAAGGAAAAGTAAACAGCTTGATGTTTTCTGTTAGACACAGTGTGAAAGGCAAATCACCTAAAAACACATACAACATTAAAAGAAACAAAGCTTCAAAGTTCATCAATGATTACAATGAAATCGTTCCCCTTTTGTGGATTGCAAACACAGATAAACAATATATTTCAGACAATACCACTGTTGTTGCAAGATATGTCACATCCTATCTCACCAAATCTGAGAAAACAGAGTTAAAAGTCCTCTGGGCTAACATATCATCTGACAAAACACTGTCACAAAAATTGTACAGCTTTGGCATAAAAATGCTCTCCCATAGAGAATGTGGATGCTACGAAGCTGCAGACCATTTAACAGGCACAGCCTTATATGGCAAATTTGAACACATAGTCTAGCTAAGCCTTTGTCCAGCTGCATCCAGAAAAAGAGTGTTGAAATCCTACCAAGACATAAAACAGTAGCCAGAAATGATCACAACAGCCAGGACATTTTCAAAACATTGTATTAGACACATACTACCCAAACAGAAGTGCTGCTTTGGAGAAAATGTGCCTATACCACCTAGCCCAAAACTACTCATACAGAAATAATGTTAAACCAGGTGAAAACAACTGGAAAATATGTTTCAGCTTGTGAAGGAAGCCTTGTCAAACTTACTAAACCCAGCCTAATTACTCATATAAAATTATAATTTCAAACTCCTCTTCATAGAGAACTTTATTACATGGCCCTACTGCAACTTTTTAAATCATGGAGAAACAAAGAAGAATTATTAGGTAGCCATGACTCATTTGATGATGCATTCACTGCAAATTAAAGCAGTAGAGCAAATGTAAATTTCAAGCAATACAAAAACATTTTGGACAATGAATGCCAATAAGAGGAAGAGGTTCAAGCACAACTAGATGAAAACACTCCTGAGGGCAGTCAACCTTCTCTTACAGGAAGCCAAGAAACACTTGGAGAGCCACTCATTCTAAATGAAGCAGAAATAGCCTTGCCTAAAGTAGAAAATACCATGCATCAATATAAACAATCAGAAGAAATCTTGTCAGTGCTGAAATCACAGCTAAATGATGAGCAACTCAGCATTTACCTAGAAGTGACTGAAGAAAGTGAACATGGTTTGAAGCATGAAAAAAAACTGTAGGTGTCAAAATTATAAAGCACTGCTCATCGATGTAAGCAGCGAAGCTTGTTCTGGAAAAAAGTTCTTAATTAAAATCATCAGCAAATTCCTCCAAAACTTAACAAACCACAAACTTGTAGCTGTTGTAACAGTCCGCATAGGTTTAGCTGCCTACGACATAGGACTACTGCTCCTTCCAGTAGAACACCAAAACAAATTAGAATACTACAATCTATCAGCAGAAGCTTCTACTGAAGTACAGAGAATTCTGAAACAAATGGAAATGCTCCTTGTAGATGAGGTAAGCATGGTTTCCAACCTAATGTTGGCTTTAACTCACCTCAGATGGCAAGAAGTCCTAAAAACAGACTATGAACAATTCTTTGGAGGAAAACGGGTTATTGTTTTTGGGGATTACCTACAGTAAACAACAGTGAAAGATGAACCTATTTTTAAAACCTTAGGGCACAAACAGTGCTGCGACACACTTGGCAGCATAGGAAATGTAAATCTCTATCAACATTTCCAATACAGAGAACTAACTCAAAACATGTGTCAGTCTGCAGACCTCACCTATGCTAACATTTTGAAAGGCATTAGAACTGGACTTCTTTCTAAAGATGCAAAATCCATCTTAAATAGTAGACTCATCCATGAGCTATATGGGTGTAATTCTTCTGCTCCTGATGTATAGGACCAATTAGCACAAAAAAAATGTAAAACATATGTCCTTAATGCCAACCCTAGCAAGCTGTACTCAATTCAATGAGACAATGTTAAAATTAAATGCTACCAATATTGCATATTAGCTCCACAGACAAACTGGACGTGCATGACATGACACTCACTATGTGTCAACAAGCAACAACACAACTAAATAGCTTAGAAATATGTATCTCCAACACAGCTGGATTGGAGAAAATGTTAATGTTGTTTTTAAACTGCAGAGTAATTCTGAAATGTAACCTTGATGTAGAGCAAGGTTTAGTTAATGGAGAAACTGGTACAGTTGTTAGCTTCCAGATGTATCCACATGACAACAACATTCAGTTTGTCAACATCCACTTAGACAAACTTTGAGAAGTTAAAAGCATAGGACGCTCAACAGCATGATTCCTTCTTTTTAAGGACATGTATGTGCATAGAGAACAATTATCTCCACCTATTGCATAAGCAGTCACTATTCACAAACTGCAAGGTCTAACACTAGATCAGACATTGATTGACATTGGCAGCACATTCTTTAAAGAAGGTATGAGTTATGTAGCACTTTAACGTCTACGTACACTCGAAGGACTATTTCTAGTCAATTTTGATGCAAACAAAGTCAAAGCTGACATTCCTTGCATCCTAGAGTACAACAGACTAGGTACACTCTACACACCCCATTTAGATATGTACCCTGTTCTTCAAAAAAGGTAACGTTTTAAAAAGAAAATGAATGCAAACGGAACGTATAAAATATCTCCCAACAATACCACCAAAGAAACAAAAAACAACTGCTACTCCATCAAGCAGAACAACCACAAAAAATATCTAGTGCAAACACAACTGCACATCCATCAGCAGTAATAAAGAGAAATATTTCTTCTAAAAAAACAAGTGGAGGTCCAGTGAAAGACACAGAGAAAGAACTCTCTAGTACATTTAAATTTTCCAACACAGCCACTGTAAATTGCTATGCAAATATAGCAATCAATCTTCTGTTCCAATTGCCACTAATTATTCAAAACATTTACTTTAATGGCTGATACAAGTTGTGTTTGCAAATCCTCGTCCTTCATAGAAATGCCATTATACTGACAACACTTAAAGTGTCTCAGGATTAAGGCAAGAATTGCACTACTGTGCACAAATGGTAAAATTCACCATAAACACACGGAAAGATCAACAAGAATTTATAATGTACTTACTGCAAGTAGGGGGAACCAACAACTTACCTATAAATGAAATCTTCCAGATTTCATACACGTTGAAACATACACGCCATCTCTGCAACAATGTTTCACAAGAGCACATCCTTAATGAACGATTTGTGTATGTACCTATCCTGTATAGATTTTTTTTCCAAATGACCCAATGATTATGCAAACAGAAACAACAACTGTGCAGAACTCACAGTAATGTTGGTTCAAGCATAATACTGAGAATGTACTGATTATGAGGGTCTAAAAAGTACATGATTATGTGCCACTGTATGAAATGAAACATTGTAAACTATCCTGCCTAACATAATATACTGTGTTTTTTTTTAACAGAGAAAGAAGCAAAGATGTCTCCTTCATTACCATGTACAACAAACTCAACCTGTATCCCCAGGGGTACAGAAATCATAAGTACTATGCACACTTCAATTGTATTATGTCACCATGTTACAAATACTGTACACTGCCCCTAGACTATCTATAATTGCTTTACACATGTTATTATAATGGTTGTATCCAGTGGCCAGATTCAATTTCTATACCCATATTATTATAATGGCTGTGGCCAGTGGCCAGATTCTTGGGTGCATGGCCGTATTATGCTGTGGTGGTTGTGGCTAGTGGCCTTGCACCCAGGAATATGGCCACTGGCCACAACCACCACACCAAAAACTCACCATAAACCTCCCAATTCAAATGACGTCTGCAGACATTGTCTGCCAAGCCTATTTTTCACCTATGAAAACATTGCTATATATTTGATATTTGACTGCCCTAACCTGACCAACTCTGTTTCAGTCACCAAAGAACACTAAATGTGTTTCTAAAGCTGTCTGCCGCAGACTCTGTCCGCAGACTACTGTGGTGTCAGCAGACTACCACGCCACCAGTATGCTCTTTTTCCACCTATACAAACAGCCCATATGTTTTTTCCGCTCCCCCAGCCTTCTCAGCCCCTCTTTCCAACACCAAATGATACAAAATGTGTGTTTCCAGAGTTTTTGCCCACCGATCCATCTGTGGTCAGTTGCAGCTGTCCACGCATCCAACATGGCAGACATTTAGGAAAATATGATGTACTCACACTTTTCACCGCCAATTGGTAAGCAAGTCTGGTGTCTGCAGACATCACAGCAGCCCCTGGGCCAATCGGGGGTCTGTCCACAGAAAAAACAGGGAAGTGGGTCTGCGGACCGAACCCAGATATCACAACATTATTTGACGTACTTTTGAGACTTTAAAAAAAAATACTGGACAGATTTACATTTCTACAAAAGCACACTTCTGGGTCCAAGCCGCCACTCCTGCTGAAAATTGGGTGAAAATCCATCCAGCGGTTTGAGCTGCAGACATGATCAAATATTTTTTCCATTGAGTCTATGGAAAAAACAGACATTTTGGGACCCCCTATAGCTTTAACTCCCCCCTTGACAAAACCTCACGCAACTTTGCAGGATCGATGTGACGGGGCCATATACTTCTTTTCACAAAGTTTGGTGAGGATTCTTCAAAAGGGGAAGAAGTTATAAATAGCCAAAAAGTACTCTTCCTGTGGGTTGAGCAACTTAACCATCATAACTACAGGGCTGCTACCGCAGGCCCTCTAATATAAATATATTCAGTACCCAGCGAGGGACAATCAGATTGTTACAATCAATCTGATTGGCCCTTGCCGAGGCATTACCCGACCAGGGACGCTGGGAAATCCCTCACCCGGCGTTCCTTTCCTTTGTTCCCGGCCGGAGCGGTGGCAGCCCCTCAGCCAATAAGGAGGGTCGGAATGGGGTAATCCCCGCTCCGAGCCAACACGCGGATGGCAGCTGCCATCCCCCCCGCCGGGGATTCAGGTAGGTGTTTTCCCCCTCTCGCTCCCTCCCTCCCCCATTCAAACAATCTCCTCCCTGCCCTCCCAACCTCACATAGCTTCTTTTTTGGTACGTTTTTGGGAGCGAACGCGCTTGGAACACTTCTGTCCCCAGCATGTCCACTCCTGATGCGCACAGGCTGTCATGGAAAGGAAGAAGGGACTATGTGTAGTGTATTCTTCCTTTCCATGGCGGTCATTTGTTTTGTTTTACATTTTTGCTTTTTTTAATGGCCGCCATGGAAACGGAGAAAGGACTACATGTAGTCCCTTCTCCTTTTCCATGGTGGCCATTCTCTTTCTTTACTTTTTTTATCATATGTTTTATTGAGTTTTCATACATACAATTAAACCATAACAACTTCCCCCCCAACTCCCCTTTCCCCGCCCCTCTGGTGGTAATTCTGGATCTTCTTGCTTTGATCCTTATCTTGTGTGGGCACCATTGTAGCATGTAATCGCTCTGCAGATAAGTCAATATACCTCCCCAGTCTGTTCAAAAAGCCTCTGGCGTACCTTGGAGCTTAAAAGTCATCCACTCTAGGGAGACACCTTTTGCAACCAGGCAAATATCGTTGGTGTATCTTTTCATTTCCGTTGTTGGGCTATCGTCAACCATGCTGCTATAATCAGTGATATCGCCCACCCTCTGTTGCTCTATTAAAAGATCCCATCTCTGGTGGAAAGTCTGGATTTCCAAACATCGGGGTGAAGGGAGACGGGAATGTTGTCAGTAAACCTCTCCTGTACACCCCATTCCAGGCCTCTGTCCCTGCCCCCATGACCTAGCTCTTTTTGATATTCAAATGTCTGAGGCATCCAGGTAGCCATAGGAGATAGGAGAGGGGGCATCCCACCACCGCCAGATGGTTCGCCTATTTTGCTCTGGACTGACCACCCTACCCTGCTACCCCTCTGGATGTCCTCCTCCCACCTCGCTACCCCAACTTCCCTTTCCCCTTAAGGTGGGGCCAGGTACCTAGTTTCGTTCAAATGAAGTGTCTCTCGTGCCTGGCCCCCTATCAGCCTCAGGTACAGTTTGCAGGGATTCCTAAACCCCACTCGGGAATCCAACATCACCCACCCTCCTTCTCCCCTGGGCCTTGGGTTATGTATTTCTGGGTCCATTTCCACCCCTTTAGCAAGAGTTGTAGGTTCTATGCTTGCTTTCTTGTCTGAGTCCTGTCAGGCAGTTTATTGTCCTAATTTTTTTTTCCTCCACGGTTCCTCTTCACAACTGTTTTCCACCCTTCCAACTTGTTGAGGATTCTTGCTTTCCTCTGTATTTGGTTTTGTTCGCCTCTGTCATCCTGATTCAGACCCAGGATTTGTTCCCCCTCTTCGCAAGTGTTGATCCTGTGTTTTACCCCTTCCCATGTAAAGAGGAGTCCAAACGGGAACGTCCATTTATATCTAACTTATATCTCACTTGGTTAGTCATGAGGTGTTGGACCACTGGGCCCATATTCCTTCTTTTCATAAGCATGGATTGTGCAAGATCCTGGTATAGTTGTACTTCTTGTCCATTTACCCGCAGCGTGCTTGTCTTTCTTGCTATCTGTAGAATTTGCTTGTTTTGAGAGTAGGACACTATTGCTGCCAGCACGTCTCTCAGGTGTGCCCCTGGTTCTGCCGATCTTCTTGGTCCCACTCTGTGAAATCTGTTAATCTGGACCTGGGTTTCTCTGTCGTCTGCCAGAACTTTCGCAAAGAATTGCTGGACTGCTTCTGTGAGGTCTTTGTCCTCTACCGATTCCGATAGATTCTTGATCCTAATGTTTGACCTTCTTGACTGATTTTCCAGATCCTTGCACTGAAGTTCAAGGTTGCTTGAGAGGTGGGTTAGTTGTTCTAGCATTTCATCCGATTTTTGTGTGTCGTCCTATAATTTTTGTAGAGCTTTTTCTAGTGTATCTGCCCTCCCCCTCCAGTTTCGGAATGTCTATCTTCACCTCCTGCAGGGAATGCTTCATCTCTTCTCTCAGTGTCTGAAATTGTTCCTGGATGGAGAGAAGGAATTTGTTCTGGAGTTCCTTAAAGCATTTTTGCATGTCTGATTTAGTCATCATGTTGTCTCCCATGTCTTGTTAGTCCTGAACTTGGGTCACCCTTGTTGCTTCCCTCCGTCATGATGTCCCAGTATCTTCTGCACTCCAGATCTGTTTCAGGAGCCCCTACTGACGCGCCCGTGTTGACACCCATGAAGTTAATTAAACAGGCTCTCAGAAACAGAGGAACATGGGAGCTGTTTCAGGTTTGTAGTTTGCTTCCCCTGGGGGTGATAGGCAGAGCTGTAGTTGTAGCTTTCACTCTGGATTTTGACATACTTGCTTTTTACTGTGACTGTTAATAGCCCTTGTATCAGAGCCGTGCTTTGCTTGATGTGCTGTTCGACTTGCCCGGGGTATGATTGCTATTTGGCTCCACAGCTTGTAAGCGAAGGGCCAGATCCACTCGCTTATCCTGGTATTTGTCCATTGCCCTTGTACTGGCTCTTGGGTCGCCCCTTCAGTTCTTTGCTTGGGCGGTGAGGTGCCATCCTACGCTTCCGCTCTCCCCACCAGCACTGATCAGGGCCTGCTGGATTTGGGGCACTCCGGCATTGGGTCCTCGCTGTGCTTCTCTAATTTATCGGAGGAACCTTGGCTTGGTATTGCGAGTGGGTTATCTGTAGTTATTTCTCACCTCTGTCTGCTCATGGGCCTTTCACACCAGCATGGCATTTTCCAGGCTGGAGGGGAGGGCCTGCGTGCTTGCCCCTGCCACAACAATGTGCTCCGGGTTCCCAGAGTGTTGCTCTGGGATGGTGGGGGGCAGGTGTATCCTCCTGGGTTGATCGTGTCCACTACGTTTGTGGGCAGGTTTTACTCCATGCAGAGGCTTCCTGATAACAGTCATATGGTGCCTTGCCCCCGCTTTCTGTTTCCTCCGACTCAGGGGTTAATTTGCCCTGGACCTGCTAGTTATATGCCATGCACCGTGGCACTGTAAGTTGCTGGCCTTGCCGTTGGTCCGCTTGCTGTGAATGTTCTATCTTTTAATTCACTGCGTTCCTTTCTGCGGCATGAATGGAATGGGCCCTGACTGTGAGACCTATGTCGGGGGGGTGGTGTTGTGGGCTTTGGTGCGGGCTCCGGCGGGGGAGGCTGCAGGTCGCGTTTCCTTACCCCATTGCTGGCAGTTGACTGGGGGACCTTTTAGCCTTGCTTCTGCTCTTCTTGGGTGGTTGGGGGGTGGCCCTAGCTTCTTCTCTGTGAGCTCTGTTTGTTCACACACCCTCCTCTTCCTCCCGCTTACCCGCTCAACTTGCCAGGCCTTCTCTGTCCTCCCAGGAGGCCACGTCCCCTACTCCGCTTCCATGGTTCGCCTCAGCTGTGGGCCTCTGGGCTCTGCCGGTGCTTGGGGGTAATGCTCACGGGCGATCCATCTCACTTGGCATGTAGTGGCTGTCCTCTGATGTGTAGAGTTTCAGCGGGTCTGGTTTCCCCTCCTCAGAACCGTGACATCCCTGCTACGTTCTTGTTCATTTACCCCTGCTGGCTGGGGATCACCTCCTGTGCACGGGCGCTGTGCTGTCCCTGCTGTGTTTCCTACTCAGCCCGTACAAATGCTCTGTGTGCCGCGGCTAACTCCTTCTTTACTGCAGCAAGTTCTTCTGCATCCGGTTTTGGTGTCTGGAAATCATCCAAAATGCTAAATTGTACTGCTTAGGTGGCGCAGCGTGGCGGGGAGAGACACCTACACACGTCCTCCTCTGCCGGCCACCATTTTGGAATCTTTGTTTACTTTTTTACATTGACTTTGAATGGCCGTCATGGAAAGGGAAAACTGACTCCATTTTCCCTTCCCCAGCAGCAATTTTTTTAGTTTCTGTTCCAAGACACCGGAGCGTTTCGGAACAGAAAAACATAGCTTTTAGCACCCCGGTCTTGCGGGCTGGGGTACTAATAGCAATAAGCCCTTCAATGCAGGGGCATTAACGAGTCAGGTAAAGCCCTGTGGCCTTGTAAGTATGGGCCCAAGGCTTTACCAGACTCAGTAATCTCCCTGCGTCGAGGGGCTTGTTGCTTAATTATATAGACATATCCATTTCATTGTAAGATAATAAAGTTGTGCAAGCAGCTAAGCCCCAGCACATAAGGTCAGAGGCAGGACAAATGAAATCACGAGAAAAAAGAAAGAAAAGCAAGTAATGTTACCAATAAGGAGTTGTAAAGTGGACTGGAGATGAACAGGTCTCACTTGTGAGAACATTAAGATGATGCCAACCAATTAGGCCAATGGGAAATGCTTTACAAGTTATAATTCCAATGTCAGATTGTCACAGCTCACATAGGGATCGGTTGAAATTGACTCAGTCATTCACTCCACAAAGACTCCTCTTAGAGCAACCAAATACAAAGCAAACTTAAACGATACAAGTTTGAAAGAGTATTACCTAATCAGCATCCTGTGAAAGGAGATGATCTCAACGTTAATGAACTAACAGTTTAATATTTTAATTTAGTCATAAGGTTGGAATCAACCAATAAAGTTAGGAAATGTATGAAAGCACATATAGTACAAATGGCAATGTCATATCAGAAGCCTGGAAAATGTAAATAAGTCATAACATTTGATGGCTTTTCTCTTTGGTAATTAATTTGCTATAAAACCAGCCATCTTATTTCCTGTAGTTGAATGTTATTTTAGATAATGCCCTAACTAGGATGTTATAATACATTATTTTGGCTCTTTTGATTAGATTTTTACTACTTGGAGTAGGACTTGCCTTGTGCTCTGTACGCAGCCATAGAACATTAAATAATAAGAGGACTGTCAAGCATGGTTGCAACATTTGAGGCCACCTTAAGAGGTGCCATCCATTGGCAGAGAAGTATTCTTATCACTGTCAGTATGAAGTGTGCCAGCCAACCAGATTGTGTGGTAATGATGTTAGTGTAATGATGACTCTGATTGAGGGGTTGGACCTGGGTGGGGTAGTAGTTAGTGAACTAGCCAATGGCAGACTCCAATTTATAGGGATCTATAAGGGTTTTGTTTAGTGTAGCCAATTATTATGTTTTAAAATGTCATGTGTTATTTTTTGTAACTATCCAAATCGTTATCACACCTTATAATCCTCAGCCCGATGTGGGCTTGTTGTGTTTTTGGTATCTTCTTTGATTCCCGGCTGACAATTTGTTTTTGAATGAAGTGAATAAAGCTGGCTGTTCTTGCACTTGGCACAATTCCTTGATTTTGTTAATGGACACATTTTGCGTGCATTACTACAGCTTATTTAGGCACACACACTGGAGTCTCTGGGAGACAACTTTGGAAGAAGGATCAGCCTTTCGACTATCTCTAGTAATATCTTGTTCACAGCATTAGACAGCTGGGAAGAGATGGGTTGTAGAGTGATCCTTGTTGCTCAAGGAATTTGTTCCTAATGTAAAGGCTCAGAGAAAGGTTGTATACATGCATTTTCTATACATGTCATAGAGTCCACACTAGTTTGCGGCACATTTGATTCAGCAGGGAGGCATGGGAAAGCTTCACTGTCCCTGGAGAATAAATTCGTGCCAGATCTGACCCCAGTTGCGATGAGGCACACTAAATTGCCTTCCCCAATTAATGTCTGGGAAGTTCCCCTGTCTTGCAAGAGGAAAAGTCACTATCATTGACAGTGGTGCAGGGGGCGGGCAGAAGAGCCATATCCAAATATTTGGTTAAGATCAATTTGAGTCTTTTATTTTGACCGGAAACCTGACTGATTATGCTCACTTATATAAAAAAAAGTCAAATTATACGAAAGCATAAGTAACAAAGAGTGTTATAATACCTGTCGCTCTGCCCAGAACATCACCAGTAAAGCAACAGTGGAGCCCCTACTGACGCGCCTGTGTTGACACCCTTGAAGTTAATTAAACAGGCACTCAGGAACAGAGAAACATGGTAGGTGTAGGCCCAATCTGTAAAACAATTAACACAGCTAAGCAGTTAAAATATCTAAAATACATGTCCCTACAAGTCCCAATGTGTGTGCAAGTTAGTAGCAGACAATTTCAAAATATTAAAAGCTACAATTTAAATCAGACACGCTGTCTTCTGTATACAATCAAAGTTGAGCACAGGACACCATTCAGCTCCTCACACAAAACGACAGTTACTGCAAGAATTGCATTTTTACTGAACATCAAGAATGTGGCATGCATATTTGTTTTACTTGACTTCAAGGGTGAAGACAGCATGACCTGTGCTATTATGTGGTACTGCTCTACATTGGTGGGACCAGTCTGGATATATTTGCTTACTGTGTAATGGCCTTTTGTTAACGTGGGGTTGAGGGGCACAAGAACATGGTGAGTGTTCTAACATGGTACCAGCCTACATTGGTGCTTCCAGTCTGAACCTGCTTTCTTACTATTGAATGCCATTGTTAACTGAGCATCAAGGCGGAACAGGAAAGAACAAAATGAGGCAAACTCACGTTTACTCTTTCATTTTACACTGGCCCTCATTACGACCCTGGCGGAATCCGCGGTGCTAAATGCACCGCGGAGCATGGCGGAAAGCCGCCGATAGCGCCATGGGGGTTGGCGGATTTACCACCCCATGCCGACCTTGGCGGAGCGGTAAATCCCCAATCCCCATTTTACCCTTCCCCATTCCCATTCTTGCCCCATAGGGTATAATGGGAGTGGGGAAGGAGTTAATTACGCCGCCGTAAAGTACGGCGGCGTAATTAACAACAAGGTCCCTTAGCGCCATGGTTTTCTCCGCCCGGTAAAACCAGGCGGAGAAAACCTCCATGGCGCTAAGGGAACTCGTAGTACGGCGGACGGGTCCGCCGCGATTAGCGCTGGCGGAAACCCACTCCGCCAGGGTCCTAATGAGGCCCACTGTCTTTTGAAAAGTAAATGCCTACAAATGTTGCTTTTCAGACGGCTTTCACTATTGGATTCCTATGTAATCTGCTTGGACTTTAGCAGGTGCAAAGCCAGGGGTATTACATAAGAAACCAATATATTTTACACCAGCATGAAAATCGAATGCAACAGTAAAATGACATGCCATGATAGACGGAAGAGGTCAGAATGTCAGAGATAGATTGCCTCTTCACTGTCTCCCTCTTCCACCTCGTCACTGCAGCAAAAAGGGTCAGAGCTGGAAATGGAGGGATAAAAGCATTATGGCGCACTTTTACGAGTCCATTTTCCAATTCCTTAATTTAAAATTAGGCTTCCCGTGTCATTCTGAAATCGTGAAAGCACCTGTATGGCAATGACAATAACTACCAATGGTCTTATTGCCTCATCCTATAATTTCAACGCCTCGTAAACAATAGCACCATCTGCATTTTGATGCACCAAATAATGTGAGAACCTGGGCATATGATGGCAATTCATGGAAAATCATGCACCTGGGGGTATGTTTGCGGTTCCTGACAAATGCCTATCCAATGCTTACAGAGTAGCCAAATGTTTTTTTAGCACATGGAAATGGTTTATTTATCACAGCTGTCACTTAATCACATTCCTTTAAACATTTTGTGGTCAAATACCAAAAGCGTCGAATTTCCTTTCACAGTGCATGGCACTGCGACACACCACTGCAGAATGCAGGAGCCCATCATTCCGAAAGGCAACCGAAATGTTGTCAAGCCTGCAGGTCAAAGGTTTGAGTAGCATGGCTCTGCTCCTCAAGTATATCTTGATATTAGGAGTACACTTGATATTTAGATATGCAGCTTGTGGAAATCAGGCGCTTGCTGACATTAGCAAGCTCCTGGCCCACCAATCCGAAGCCGGCTTGATGGGCATTACAAACACATAGCTTGACAACAGTCGGTTCTGTGCACACACATTTAAAAGGTGACATGCAAGGCTCATGCTGGCAATGGAGGTACTATCTAGTTTCTTCAATATCAAGCAGGGTTTCTGAAAGGATCCCAGTCTTCCTTGCACCACTTCTTGTGGCTGGTTTGCTCCTAACTATATCTGAGCAAGGCCATATGTGAAACAAGACTGTACTCATGAAGGCACCTGTTGCCCCAGCATGGCACCCTGCTTGTGCACAGTTCTTATCTCTTGGGTTGTGTATATAAGTATCAGGCATTTGCCAGCACTCATATTAGATGCCAGGGTATTCGCACCATTTTGCACCTGCTATTATCAATGGCCAGTTGATACCACTGTGGCAGCCTTTCCTATGCTGACACAGAAGCCCAATTGTGTGGCATTGCCAATGCGTGTTGAATGAAGTTAGCGGATACGGGTCCCAAGTCATATAATGTGCATGTTGCATAACAAGGATTTGTTTTTTTTCTATTTTTAACAAATTTGCTATGCATAAGCATTGATGTACTTTTTAAAAAGTGCCTAATGAATTAGTGAACTACAAGAATGCCGACAAAAGGACACATACGTGCTCGGCATGTAACACGACCTGTCTAGCTTTTGTAGTCAATGGTGAAGGAATTTACACTTGACCTCTAGATCTCTTTGCATCTACCACTCTCTCTCAGCTGCTTCTAATGTTGACGGAGAGGCTCGAGAAAACATGTTGTTTGTTGAAGGCTGTTCTCACCGCCCCGCCCCCAAGAGTTGGAGAATGGAGATAAATATATCGTGAAGTTATCTAATATGTATATACCGGAATTGAAAGATGTCAAGGGATCACAATTTAAAAAGTTGATGGTTCAGAAATACATCAATTTCTCATGAATAACATTGTGTTCAATGTGATTGCCGGCGAAATTCCAAGGCCATCACTTTGTTAACCCTACCCCGGGCGTATAAGTGACTCGTGCTACCCAGAAATCATTTTCGAATAATATTCTATTCCAATAGCTGTTATTGAATTCTATTTCCGGGTTGAGTGAATTGAGGTCGTATTACTTGGCTGGTTGCTGCTGTCTCGAGTCGTCTATGCCCAATGATCTCGTAATAAGGATCAGCATCCTTAGTGTAAGTGGCTTATGTCCTCCGCCCATAATAAAGAGTTGCTCTTTTAGAAAGTATGGGCTCGTTCTACATCTTATTAACACAAATATATTTTCCTATCTTTCCCATCGGTGCAGTAACAAGCTCATTAATACATCATTTATTAAAATCTGACAGGTGAATTAATACATCATATTGCTTGTGTTTTCCTCAGGTTAATACGCAGTTACTGGCAAAGCAGCTAACATCATTTTTCATATTTTCCTGTGTGTACATGATGTTTTTTTCTTGCTACAGCTTGCTTCTTTTGTTTAAGCGATCAATGAATAATTTATGAAATCAAGAATTAATATGCTCTACTCTTCAACTTGCCTATGTCTTAAAATTGGCAGCTGCTTCTACGTCCTACAAAGCATCATAATCTACAGAACAAAGGGCATGATTTTGATGTGCTCTGTGAACTATGATTATAGCGCACAGGTCACACTCCTGGGTTGATTTCGAGTTTCAGTTTGGCGCAGCTAGGCTGAGTGCACCTCGGGCACAGGCTGCTTGTTTGCGACGATGAGCCTGGTTTAGAAAATAGTTACAAATCAGCACAAAGTTTTAGCGGCAGTGCTTGGACTGTGCCACACGAAACCTTTGTGCAGATAACTGATTCGAAACCTTTGTGCAGATAACTGATTCGCTAAGAAGACACAGCAATAAACCCAACTGCACAAAGATAAAACTTTAGTGTCATTCAAGCCCACAACAATCCCCCAGTGCAGCCCAACACTGGAGCTTGGACCCATATTGCACTGCGACAGAGACGTACTGAGACAAATGCAGTGAGGACTAAATATGCTAATGCAGCACAATCATACTCAAAGAAACAATCGCCCCCATCCCACTAGGCAAGGGAAGTCTGGGTGGAGCCCTATCACACGCAATGTTCACTAGAGAAACATGAAGCATGCCTGAAAGAGGAACTGCAAAAAACAAGGGGGGGTCTTGGGAGTCCGTCTGCCGGACATTAGTCTGAGTTACGAGAGCCTTACTCAGAGTCTTTAGCTCACTATCTTTCACAGAGGAGAAATATCCACAACATATCATTATTTGTCCTGCCCTGGGGCAGTCCAGCACTGAAACGATAAGCAATTCTCCTCTGAACAAGAGTACCAACATAAACCCCAGACACGTGTTTCGGTCTGATTGGACCTCATCAATAGGGTGGAGCTTTGCCTCTCTAAGAATAGTGAGCAGGGGGTCCATGTCTGGATTCCCCAAGTAATTTAGGGTGACACCCAAAGTTACTTAAATTATGCAAAAAGCAAGGGGCGTCCTAGGAGTCCCTCCACCGGACATTAGTCCTGGTTATCAGAGTGCTACCCAGATTCTTTAGCTCGCTATCTTTCACAGAGGAGAAATATCCAAAACATATCAGTCTTTTGAGGTAAAGGTTCTGGTTAAGTCTCTCGTAACTGGGACTAATGTCGGCAGATGAACTCCCAGGACCTTCAAGAGGAACTGCCAAGGGTAAGTGACCCCAGCATACTGCACTATGAAGTGAAAGGCAATTACATTAGAAACTGCCCAAACAACAATACATATGGTAGCAGTGTTTGTGCAGCATATGGCTCTAGAGCAAGAATGCTAGAACTAAAGTGTGCTCTTGGGCTGCAGGTGTTGGTGGTCAGACGTGACTACGGCTTCCTCAAGAACCAAGTATTGGAAGGGAAGATCAATGATGGATCAGTACTTGCTGAGGCAGTTGGTGTGCTGTATTGCTTACTTGCAAGCATTTCTCTGGTCTTGAGTGTTGAGGTGAAGGTGCTTTGATTGAGGGAACTGTGGTTGACTGCTAGCTAACAGATTACTGCTTCAGTTAGAAGGGTCTACAGCCTGGAGGCGGGGAGCATGTCGAATTTGATGATGTGGCCTTCACTGAGCAAAGGCATGCTCGCAGATGTTGCATGGTGAGAGTCATGAACATTGTTACAGACATATGTGGATGTAGAACCAAAAGAGCTACTACATAATGATACATTTCATGGAGTTGGACCACTCCATGGACAACAGAACGAGGGTCTGGTGTGCTGCGACAGCGATCAATGCCAGAGGTCAGGATTAATTCTAAACCTTCGTCCTTAGTTGAATGGGTATGCCCAGACATGGTATAGTGCCTGCTTGGCCTAGAGACCCAAGCTACACCTCACTCAGGAGACCCAATGAGGCTGAACCATGTCTGGTGTTGCTTGTGATCTCCTGCAGAAAGGATGTGCCATAGCAGTTCAGGCTGCACTGCTCCTTTTGGGGTGGGACCAATAATGTATTTCATATGGTCTTTCCCTTTTATGTAAGGGCTTGCAAGAAGAACGAAGATCTGGAGAGTTGTTGAGCACAATGACAGAGGATATGATTAATTCTAAACCTTCCAGACATCACTTTTTGGTTTGTTGCGGTCAGCCAGAGAAGGACAGGTATGTCATGAGGTGGGTTCCATGCCATTAAATTAAAAAAATTAAAACAAATACAACTAAGCTACACCTCAATGATGATGAAAAATGAGGCTGGAACATGCCTGACGTTCATTGTGATCTTGTGCAGAAGGGATGTGGCCAGACAGTTCAGGCTGGACTACTCCTTTTGGGGTCGGACCAAGCCTGATTTGCATATTGGCTTTCCACTTTCTGTAATGCTTGGCAGGCAAATAACAATGGTCTGTAGGGATTCCAAGAACAATGCGAGAGGTTAAGATTAATTTTAAACATGCCAGCCATAATGTTTTTTATGTTGCTGTTTGTGTTCGGCAAACAGTTCATGCAATGTACCATGACTTCAAAGAGGTATCTTCCTTTTTTGATGCCTTTGCCTGTGGTTTCCTGCAGTACTTAACATTGGCAGTGTGCAGTGTACACTATCCAGCAATGAGTGTGCATTTATTTATTTATTTTATTTATTTATTACATTTGTTATACGCCCAGACCCGGAGGTACCACAGCGTAGTTACAGACAATGGGAGAATGCAATCTTAGAAAGAACATAGAGGTATACAGGAGTAGCAATCAAAAAATATACAGTAATATCCAGGGCAGTCAGGAATAAATAAATAATATACAAAATATACAAAGCAGTCAGGTATAAGTAGTTACTAGGAGGGGGTAGGTAGGTGCTCTGGTTCAGTTAGAACTTGTTGAAGAGCCAAGTCTTCAGGATGCTTTTGAATTTGGGGAATGAGGTTTCATTCATAATGTGGGAGGGTAGCACGTTCCAGTGTCTGGGGGCCAGTGTTTTCAAGCTACTGCCCCCTGCTTTCTCTCTTTTGTATCTGGGGGTTTCGAGGAGTGCGTTTTTGTTGGACCTGAGGAGTCTGGTCTGGGGCTTCATCATGACAGTGTTGTTGAGGTATCTGGGCACTTTGTTGGCCCTACATTTGTGGGTGATGCTCAGGGTTTTAAATAGAATTCTGGCTTGTATGGGGAGCCAGTGGTGGTCTCTTCTGGTGTTGGAGATATGTTCAGATTTTTTGATGCCTAGAGCTGCTCTGAGGGCTTTGTTCTGCATGAGTTGAAGTTTGGCTATATTGGCTTTGGATGTGCCAAGTGGATGTAGTGCAGGATTCCTCCAAAGTTACTTCTTGTCTACTGATGCATCTTTTGTAGAGGTTGAGATCTTCTGCTCTCCAGGGCATGGAAGATGAAGGTTTTAGTGTGTGAGGTGCATGGTGACTGATGTTGGTTGCAAGACTGTTAATTCTTTTACGGGAGTTGCAGTCATGGTTACTCCAACTTACATTGGCTATGGGAGGAGGAGGTTGCTGATGTCTTCCATGGCATAGTACACTGGAAGGTGACTGAATGATCTGAAGGCCTGTTTGCTGGCTCACCGATGCATGTGCTTGACTGGGGTGGTATGACTTTTGTGAAAGCTAATTGTCTGATTCTCTAAAAAGATCAGTGTGATTGGAGAGCCATGGCAGACAATGTGTAGGGTGCTGATAATGATAAAGGGAATATATCATTTTCTGTGTGTTGTGTCTATTGCGTACTGTGTAAGGGTCAGAGTGTTGAGAAGGCAGGGGAAATCTTCCTTCAGACAATTGATTGCTGGATTGGCAGGGATGGCAAGGCAAGTCAAGGCTGCTGATGTTATTAGATTTGTCAGCAGCCATTGACTTGGTGGATCATGAAAGACTTATTACCATTCTATCTAAATCAGGATAATGTTCAGAAAAAGCTGCCACATGGATTAAATCCTTCATGAGAAATAGGAAATCTAAAATCTGCTGGGGGGAATCCATTTCAGAAGCAGAGGCTGTTTCATGTGGAGTACCCCAGGGCGTGTGGATTTTGACCCAACCCCTTTTTAAGCTATATATGCGATCTTCTGGATGAGCTAGGGACCCAGTTCCCTAACTACGCATATGACACTCAGCTCATCATTGAGCTGAGTGGAGACTATGTCATGGACATGGAGAAAATCACAAATACTTCCAAAACAATCCAATCTTGGACCTCAGCTAACTGGCTTTGCCTTAATGGCTCAAAAATGAGCTGCTTAATTTTGGCTCCAAACAAGCAATAGCCAAGCTCGGGCCACAGCACAAGGGTTTTTCTATTGATGGACACTGTGTCAAACTATCAGAGAAAGTAAAAACCATAGATTTCATGTTTGATTCTACCCTCGGGGCTGATGCCCAAGAGGATAACCTGACAAAGAAAACACAGTACCATTTAAGGTTGTTAAGATTAGTCAGGTCATACGTATCCACTAAAAATTGTGGGACTCTGGTAAAAGCTATTATTATGCCCCAAATAGATTGTTGTAGTGCATTGTTGAGTGGAGGTAGTCAAAATTGCATTCAAAAGCTTCACATTGTGCAGAATGATACTGTGCAAATCATAAAAAGGATTCCTAAAAGTGACCACATTTCTGCCCACAGGAAGAAGCTGCACTGGTTGCCAGTGGCAGCTAGGGTTAATTTTAAAATGTCTTCCTTGACCCACAAATGTTTGTACAGGTCAGCCCTGTCATATTTTCAAGAATGTTTTTCCCATCATCAATCGACGAGACCTACAAGATTAAGTGAAACCATGTATCTGAACTGCCCACATTATAAGTGTGCGTGAGGGAATGGCCGGTCGTTTCCGATTCAAGCAGCCTTGGCATGGAACAAACTTCCTGTGACCATGAGGGAGGAAGGACATTTGAGAACATTTCGGAAATCACTGAAGAGACGTTTATTTAACTGACTGGCCATTGAACTGTTCTCTCTCCTTTAGGTTGTCTTTGTCTAATGTGTGTGCCCTGATGCCTGCAGGCTACGGCACGTTACAAATATATAAATAAAAATAAAACCACTGAAGAAGATGCTGTTGGGGTGATTGAGAAACATTGTAGTGATCAAGTCTGTGAACACTCCAATTAAAAAATGTTTGCCCTTCGGTGGTAGTTTGATGATGCTGAATCTGACTGTGTCTGTTGCTGAATGTGAGAATTGCACAGAGAGTTATTACAAAAAGACAATGGTAGTGACGTTCATGTGGGTTCATCAGCATGGAGCACTGCGAATAATGGAGAGGCCTGTGGCCATCTTCTTAGGATGGTCTCTTCATACTAAGCCATAATGATTGTGGAGGAGGGCATTTGGGATGTGGCTGCAGGAGGATGTTATATAGGTCTCAGTCATGAAGAAGTTGTTAGTGTTGTGTGTGGGGTTCAGGTTTATGATGTATGATGTGTGTCAGGGTGCTGAGTGGAGTTAGGGAAACATCTCTTCTCATATAGTGTTGCCTCTGCTACAAATGCAGAGGTCGAGAAGGGGGCATCACAGTGTCCTGTCCAAAGAGACCACCTCCAGCGGAGTGCTGCCACAGGTTGGTAAAGGCCATGAAAATATCTCAGTGATGCTGTGCTGCTTGCTGTGGAATGGCGAGCACAGAACCATGGAGATCATTGGCTCTATGCAATACACCTACCAGAAGTGGCAACACTGTGACATAGATGGTCTCTTCTGCCAATGAAACAGGTGTTGTCTGGGTGGAGATCTCAGTGAAGGTACGTAGGCATGCAGCTGATGAGCCACTCACAGGAGGCTGTGCTGACAACTCCACAGTGCCCTGCACACCCTCCTGCCTCATGCCCATATCTCCCACCAGGCACAGAGGGCAGATGCTCAGTGTCCTCCACCCCCCCACCCCAGCTTTCACACCCAACCCAGAAACCACAATTGAGGTCTCCAAGCTATGTCGCTCCTAAGCTTTTTGGGAATCACTTCCCTGTCCCTCTGATAATGAGGTGTCCGCAACAATGATGTTTCCAATGCAATGCCTTACCTTCAGTGGCTATGCCCTCGAAGGAGTCCACAAGACCAGGGATATGCCCCTCTGTGGAGCTTCACATCCTGGAGAGTCCCTGGGATTTATGGTGACATCTGGATGCCTTGTACCTGGCATGCAGCTCCTCCCCTGAGGAAGTTCCTGCGTCAGCTGCTCGAGGCATTGCAAAAGAAGGACAAGTGGAAATATCACTGGAAAATATATATGCACATGTCCATTGAACACTGTGACATGTGGCCATGCAGACATTAGTGCAAATGACATGTGTACATTTCTGTGGGCACAGCTGCATGTCTCCAAATCATGTCTGAAGAGAAAATAAAATGGGAAGGGAGTATGGCCACATGCTAACATGACCTCCCGTTAACAGACTAATGCTTTCCATCTTGCTATCAGCATCCTGGACAATCCTGAAGACAGTATGTGATACATGTGCAACTGCCAAATGTCACCCGCCGAGGCTGGATTTGTGGATGCCTCTGCACACATCCAATAAATGTCATCATGTCACCATGTTCGCTTAAACCCTGCAAACTTCTCATGCATCTTCATTTTAATGGCAAAAGCATGGACACAGCATATGAGAATGATGACATGTCTAGCTGACATGAGCATCTCAAACAACATATTGCAATGTATTTACTTATAGGTCATCCAACATTCCAGTCACATTCACCTGCTGCATCCCCCCATGTACTGTATCAATAAATGCAGCCATTGTGCAGCACAAAAGGGAAGCAGTCTGTGCAGATGAGGAGAGAACATGTCTTTGCACCTTTCCCTTATGAAAGCATCACACTGCCTCGTGTAAAAATCAATTATGAACAGGACATACACACAGATGATCTTAAGAATGTCATACACACATGTTCTTGACAGCTGGCAGAAGTTACATCCACTACTTGACCAGATGTATGTAAACAATGTGTAGCCCCACTGGGCATACGCATCCCTTAAGTGTGTTGCAGCATGCCAATGAGCTACCATGCAACATACTTGTTGAACAGATTCCCATTAGTGATAGACAAGCTGGCCACTTTCCCTTTCAAGCCATCTCATCCATGACCTAGTGACATTTTCTAATCTGTTTCACCTAGTGTACTTTCCAGGAAGTTGCATCCAGGCCAGCAAGTCAAGTATTTGTGCATGAAGCACTGGGTTCACCTTCTCTAGGATACAAACTTGTTTTTCAGTCTCCCAATGATGGGCATGAGAATGGACCTCCACACTGTGACGTCCCTCAAGGGTCACCCTCACCATTTTCCGGTGCTGAATCCTCATCCCAGCCCTTCCTCAATGTGTCCACAGTATGGACTGTCAATCCCACCACGTAGATGACAGCTGTAATTCTAGCTCAATCTTCTGATGAGCTTTGTCCCAAAGCTGCTTGTCAGCACAGAAAAAGGACTCACAATGTGCCAGGGGTAGTCGAGCAGGATGAGAACCTAATTGGAAGAGAATTTGACACCTCCCACCCTCACAACTTTCATGAGGACTGCTAATGTTCCTGGACTGAGAAGCTGCAATGGTCTGAGGTATTGGTGGTCTCATCAGGCAGATGAGGTGGGCAGGGGCAGTATATTTAAGGCTGTTGTGGTCAAACAGTACTCCAATACAGTGCAGGTGGTCATCCAACAATGACATTCAACCGGGTAACAGGAGTTGTCTAGAGAAGGCGAGCAAAGGCAACAGACCAGGAAAGGGAGGAGGAAAAGCAAGATACATGTGGCATCAGGGTAAATGCTACAAGGCAGCAGGCATAGGAAAATGCCCTTGGTGCATGCATTCCACAAGGCATACTTTACACGCTATGCATGCATGCATAGTGTTCAAGCACTCTGCAATTATGAAAAATAGAGGCATATGCAGATTGCATTTCTGTTGCACAATCACGATAGGTATTTGCACTGCTCAAATCACATGGAACACCATAATTGAAAGGGGGCCACCACAGGAAATAGGTGCAGGAGCAGGTTATCCTCAAAGACTTGTTGAGGAGCATCATGTGGACATGTATGCATTGGCCGGCAGTTCCCTTTCAGGTACAGAACGTGTCCATCTATGGCAGGAGGGGACAGATAATATAAATGCCTTTGGCGTAGAGCATCGTACTTCCAAGGTGGCAAATTAGCACATGGGAGATCTTAGTATAAGAACCATGGAAAAGTGAAGGCATGTGTGTTCGGCCCAGGCAACTTGTGGGGAACCCGCAGATAATGGAGCTTAACTCAATTGAAGAGGTAGTCAGAGGCCTCATTTCGAGTGAGCAGGTCATCAAAAAGGGTGGCATGGACACATATATGGGTTGCATGTCTGCATGATGACTTTGTTGTTAAACATTTATTCCATGTATGCAAATCTATGGTGACGGGCATGATAGGAGGTGGATGGATGTGAAAGGCTTGTTCATGTATGTATGCCCGGGGTTGGTCCCTCCTTTCTAGTGTGGACAGGTAGAATGTCAAATGTTTAATTGTTTCAGACAAAAATGTCTGTGACTTGATCTAAAGGACATACTTGTGTGGCTCAATTGGCATGCTTGTGTATGGCCCACATCACCTATTGAGACTGCCTATTGAGATTTAGCATTTCTGGATAGGTGGTTCTCACACATTTACGATTGCATGCGATCTTTCTCCAGGATCTGATTGCAGCTAAGCCATTATATTCTGAGTCTTTTGCTTCCTCGCCATATTCCACATGCCACTTGAACACACCCTGGTCTATCTAATGTGATCTGGCACACATGATACATAACACATCCCAAAGACAGTGTTAGCTCGCCTTTCATTCAAAAATCATCCATTGCCTTAAGCGACATATGATATCTTACAGTGCTTCCATCGGGAAGCAACACACAGATAATAGCAGGTAATACAAGTGTCAGGAGAAGTCCATGTGGCAGCACTACAAATGATTTCATATATGATACAATTTAAGGCTGAACATGTAGGAGTCATGCCGTCATTGCCTGCGGCCACCACTGGCCAATAATTGACTCCTAATGCTGTTTAAAGCCCATGGGGAGTTCAGTACTCGCCGTCCAGGCAGAGGTTGCAGTGTTGGAATGTCAAACATCATGCCCTGGGCAGACTGTGAGAGACAATTGTGGTCTACCTGTGTAGGGATCATATGCATATATTGAACCTAGTCCAAGACTAATATGGGTAGCGGCATTTGACAACACAGATGATCACTTGTATGAGGGTAGAGTGATAGACTCGTGCTTGAACTGCCTTTCCTTGGGCACCCTAGAGTGCGTTTAATAGCATGACCTGTGTACTCTTGTATACACGTGTTATCCCCATGACAGTGGGGGAATGCCATCAGTTTATGCTCTTCTCCCAGCATCAGTCTGGCATTCTTTGTTCCTGCGGTTCACTAACACAATGGACAGGGATAAGAGTAGGCACAGTCAAGATTGAGTCCTAAGATGTAGGGTGTCTGTCATGGTTATGCTGTGATCATGCACCCTTTCACCTAACTATGCCAGAAGTAATCAGAGGTAGAAGGCCTTACAGGCAAACCAGCAATCAATGCATTTCCAAGTACTTTCATCAACAAGGGCTATCATGTTTGTGTAGGGAAAAGACTGTAAATTGTGTACAGTGATTCTTGTACCCTCTGCTTCTGGGTGGGTGACACTTGTAAGGGGCCCACATATTGGGCTGTGAAATAGGGAGATGAGTGTCTTGTGAGGCATGGACTGGTGAGGGCTTTTGCACTGACACAGCTAACAGTGACAAGGTGGAAATGAGGAGTCATGCATGGGGAGGCTTTGGATAATTGGCAGTGTCCTTGGCATGTTCAATCTAGATGTGTCATTGCAGGATCTTGTCCCACTTATCACAAGACCAGTGAATGTAGCAACTAAACCATAATGACATCGAACTTGCACAGTATAAACAAAGGTTACAAAAATTGGGTTAGTAGTGATTGCATTTATTTTTGTGTGGTAATTGTGCTGTGTTGATTGCAGCCATTCTTAGGTCCACGCCATGTGTGAATGAAATTTGCATGGATGAAGGGAGCAGCATAACATGCTTGGTTGTTTTTTTTTTCTGGCATAAAATGTGCTCTGTGCTCTGTGAGGGGGTCATGTGGGATGGGCATAGGGATTAGTTTGCCTGTTGCTGGGTTATTGTGGTGTATTGAAGAGGCACTGTACAGTAGGTGCCTAAATGTAGAGTGTGATGATCTGAGTTGTGCAATCTTTTACAGGTGAGGATTCTGCAGAGAAGGAGCAGGCTGCAAAATCTACAAGGGCAGACAAGCAAAGAGTGTCCAGTGAACATAACTTGTGCTTGCAGACAATTGTGAGCTGACTTGATGACACTTCCTCCTGCGAGAAGTCGCTAATAATGTTGATGACACATTTGGGATGGTTCCTCCATTCATGCATGAGGTTGGATCAAAGGGACAGATCCAGGCCACCTTACTCTCGGCTGATGTTACTTTATCACAACATGATACATCTGTTAGGGGTACTTGAGCACTGGGGCACATGTTAGACAAGACACAGATATGCCTTTCACTGGTGTGTCCACTGATGCATGAGCTGCATCACGGTCAGCATCATTGCCACCATCACGGCCCACTAGATCAGTTACTTGGAGTTATCCACAGACTGATGGCTCATTACAACGGCGCTGGTGATTGTCATCTTGCCTACATAGGCCATGCACACATGATGGATGTTTTACTGACAGCCAAAGTGATTGGGAGAAGGAGTTGCTGCATGCAAGCAGAAAACATCAAATGATCCTGCAGGGGTTGTCTGGGAATATAACACATATGGGTCATGGGGTGGCAGAAGACATTGAGGGGCTATTACAGGAGATACATGTGTTAAGGGAGGACATGCACCGGGGCATTTGATTTGGCTCTGGAAAAGTGAGATTTTTCCTATTATGCACACATTGATTGTCCAAAAATCATTGGCAGTGCTATTTCTGATACCAGGAAAGTCCAAAGTGTAACACTTTGGAGTTAGAGGTGGCAGAATGTGTGCATGTTGGTCATTTGTGCTGTGAGGTCACTTTAAAAATGAATAAAGTTGTCTAATTGTGCATGTATTATTAATTTGAACTTAGTTTCTTGATGGTTGTACTTTAATCATCCAAAGGGGAAAAGTCCATATGCTGGAATAAGGTGTATAATTTCACGGGTGGGTCGGCAATCACACCTAATTTAATTTTTAATTTCATAGAAGTGAAGGATATGTGTAAAAGGATACCTGATTGACTATATTGTTCTCCAATAAATAATACATGGTCAGAATATTACTTTACACAGACATATTTAATGTTAAAGAGACAAAACAAAGTAACAGGAAAATTTGCTATCATGTAGGCTTTAATGAAAATGAAATAATGCAATATAAATGAGCTTCTGCATGTATGCTGCCTTGATCTGTAAGGAAAGGGACTATATGTGAAGTCATTTATCATATTAGAATATGTATTATATATAGGGCACACCCTATCTGTTGAAATGAACTAAGTGCAGTCGGAAGTCTGCAGTCTCAAGCTCAGCCAAGCTGCATCACTTTGAGCGCGCCCTAGGCCTCATTGTGGCATCCTGGAAGACGACATATCAGTTCCATAGCTGCAACTGACTTATTACCACTGTGGGAACTGCTGGCATTTCACCACTTCTCTTTGGCGGATGGTATATACTCGGTGGAGTGTGCCATATGAGTGCAATTCTTAACAGATGTGCATGGGGGAAGCACACATTGGAAACGTTTTTCCAAGCGCAAAAGTGGTATTGGGAGCGAGACAATATGCCAACATTTCAGGAACATGGTTTGCCTAACTGTTGCTTAAATGTAAGTCTCCTGCAGCAGATTTCACTATCAAATTGTTCACACATCAATAATTAATAATTAACAACTAATTAACTGTGTACATGTTTGCAATCATATTGGAGTGCCCTAAAGTTCCCAAGGCTGAAACATTAGGAGTTGCGCCACCTCGTCTAACTAGGAGTCAAAAAAAGGTTTTCATTACAAGTAAAACTGACAAAAAGAGAACATTTTCTTTTTACATGTAACATCAAAATTGTCACCTGAGATTGGAACACAGATGTCACGTTTGTGCACAAGTTATCTCTTTAGAAAATCCTGAATTCCTACGTCCAATCAAAATCCCACTTACATCAAAAGAACAAGATAATCAGAAAATCTGTGCTTGTGCAAGATAATGGGTCTTCTTTCAAAATTCCCAAAATACATTTAAATGTGGATGGTTTGCCTTGAATACGACAGCATCTATGGCACTATATTTTTTAGCTAGTTTAAAAAATCAATAGGAAATTCCTTTTAAGGTTTTTAATCCCTGACATTGTAAAATATTAGGTTTTACAGAGAATGTGTCTGTCAGCACTGAACCATTAAAAATATCTTACGAATGTGTGCTTTTGTTAAGTTAAGTAACAACGTTCAAACAGGGGGTTGATGTTGTTACAGGGGCAAGCAACACAAAATAGAAAGCAAATTAGATAATGTATGCCGAAAATCGACTTTTTAAAAGGTCCATTTACAAAGGACTAGTAGGAAAACCATGTTTAGTTATACCTTCTGAATCCTTTCTCTGATTAGGAAAACAGATATAGATCTAAATTCAACAAAACGAGCACATATCAAATGCAAATAAAATGTATATTGGATGTCAATTTCATGCATATTTCACGCATTCTAATACATCTATTATGCTTCAAGGGACAGGAACACAAATTGCATCTCCAGAGTCAGGATTCAGTATAGTCTTACAAATATATGGCATATGTAATTTTCAATGAAACCACTGATTGTAAGAATAATTAATACTCTGGCCCTATTTTGATTCTTCATTCCTAAGGGGAGTGCAAATTCATAGCTGAAACATCCCCTTTTGAAGAGATAATTCAGTGGGCCATTAAAAGCAAGGTGCAGAACCTTGGTGGGTATGAGAAAGTGAAGGAAAACTATTACAGGCACTGTTCAATTCAATATGTTTGTGAAATGATGCTGTATTGGGAACGTTTTCTGGGTATTTAAACACACACAAATGGAAAGTTGAAATGGTTGTGGGAAACTAGAAAATAAAGAAAATCTGTCCGATAAGAGTAGCAGATTTGGATTCCAATTGGAATTAGATGATGGGGAAATCTTCTCAATGGGAGCTTTTGCCAGCAAGTACTGAATGCAGAAGTCTTTCCAAAGACAGAACCAGAATATAATATATAGACGTTTACCTGGATGCACGGGCTGGAGCTAGTGTTTGTACCCGTCCTTGGCTCTTGAAAGACAAACACAGTTAGCTCTAGAGGAAAATACCATAGCGGCATCTAGTAATGTCCTTCCATCTACTGTTGCATACATTTACAGCAGCTGTGTTCTAAGAAATCTGAAGGCCAGTAGGAAAGACTGTGATCTGCAAGGAAGAAACATCTACAATACAACTCTGAAAGGAATGTATCAAGTGAAAGGGGTGAAATAAATCAAAAAGGGTCCTCAAATATTTCAAAAGGAACCTGGACCAGAGGCAAAAAAAGGTGACCAAGGAACATCATTCTCACCAAAATCGGACAAATAAAAAATGTTACCCCTCAAACCTTAACTAACACAGTGGGTGAACGCTACAGTTCAGTTCATACTGTGGAGTATCCTGCTAAAAAATGAAATGTATAAAAAGCTCAATGTCATTGAATGGATGGTCACGAACCTGGGAGGAATTGTGGGGTGACTGGAGACCCTAATTGCCAAACAAACCAGTAATTCCCCCTCAAATGTAATAAACAAGAAATCAATGAGAGGTACATTAGTATTGAACCAACTTGGAAATCTGTGCATGGAGCCCGCTAACACAGGAAACCCAGACACTTCTAACTATCTGAAACATATACATGATGCACCATTTATCACTCATCATAGTGAACTTGATCTGCTGTCCAGTAATCTTCACCAAGCAAAGCCAATGGAGGGCATTGTTCCGCTTAGTGAAAATATCAAGGCAAATAATAAAATGCCACTGATAATGCTGGATTGCCCCCTCCCTCCCGAATGAACACAAGCAGTGTCAATTCTTATCAATATCCCACCAATTACAGACAAAAACACAGACGTCACAGGTAGCATGATTAATAGAAGGATGTTTTGGCTAAATGTACATTGCCCGCTAGCTAAGGTGTGATATGAAGATGTCCTAATGGCTACGACCGTGGCAAGGTGAGGTCAACATATAAAAAATGCAGATGATTGTGTGGTCCTCTTATTTAAATATCCTTGGGAAACAGGGAACAATTCTAAACGTAGTGAGAATGCCCCCCCTTCCCCAGTTAAGAACAGGCATCAAAGTTGTTCCTCTTAGATACATTTATAGCCCAGAGATGATGTCTTTCAGAAACAAGAGGTCTAATCCAATGAATGAATTCAGATTGAATGACAATTATCTGGGGGAAAGGCGTCTTCTGGACTAAAACCTTTTCTGTCCAAAACATTTCCAACCTCTCTGCTTTTTGGAGGACAATGATTGACTACAATGTCAAGGGGAAATTGTTGAGATCCATGGGATACATTGAGTAATTACCAATGCAAAAACCACAATGTCGGGAATTCCAGTGGATTGCTTTAATCAAACAAACACTATCACAATTGGCTCATGTAATATCTCATACCTAAGTACTCGAGTGTGCAACAAGTACTTTCCAATTCGTGCAAATACTTTTGTTGTTTTATTCATACCATAAACGTGGACATAAATATTACTATTTATGACTATATGAGATTCCACTGCAAGGCAAATAGTTAACCTAGGAGGGAATGACGGGTGGTCTGGGAATATTGGTCTCTGTGCAGTGAAACATTATTTCAGTAAACCTGTTACTAAATTATAACACAATCCTTGCGGGTTTCAACAAACATTAAATTAACTGTGGTGAATGCTATGAAGGGCACCGTTGATAACACATCTTTTACATGACTGTAATATTGTTATGATATATTATTGAATGATGGTGAAGGCCTGAATTAAGGGCTAGTTGTGGGCGGAGATTTTAATGCTAAAATTACTATTTCAGAAGATCACAATCCATTAAGGGGCCGATTCATGGAACAAACGTGCGCCGAAAATCTTCGCGCAAGCAGGCGCAAGCAGACGCAAGCAGGCGCAAGCAGGCGCAAGCGGAAAAAAAACAGGCGAACGCACACGCGTGCGATTCATGGAAGTACCTGCGCGTGTACACCTCGGTATGTGCGCCAAACACATGCATGGCGCACAAGTCACTGCAACATCCCGAAAGGCGTGCGGGACGCGCACAGTGAAAGCGCACAACCTCGGCGCATACACCAGAAAGTGGGCAGGACACGGGGCGTTACGCGCGGAATGGGGAACAACGCGCGAAAATAAGGGCGTAACTGGGGATGTACTGCAGGGAAGCAGACGGAACGCCCACACGCACTCGAACCACACGTATTCATGGAATCGAATAGGGCAAAGCCACGCACAGCCAAAGACACGCACAAGCTGAAACATGTCCGCCACACGAAGGCAGGCGGTAGAGTCCCAGCGCATCACAAAAGTGGCAACATACAGCAATTGGGCCTGTGCGAGCGGGGTACGTGTATTTCGGGGGCGCGCGGGAAGTTACACACGCGATTGAGCAGGGTACGTGTATTTCGGGGGTGCGCAGGAAGTTACACACGCGATTGAGCGGGGTACGTGTATTTCGGGGGCGCGCGGGAAGTTACACACGCGATTGAGCGGGGTACGTGTATTTCGGGGGCGCGCGGGAAGTTACACACGCGATTGAGCGGGGTACGTGTATTTCGGGGGTTTGCGGGAAGTCACACACGCGATCTCATCAGGGTACGTGTATTTCAGGGTGCGGGGGAAGTATCCCACGCAACATCAGCAGGGTACGTGTATTCCAGGGGTGCGCAGGAAATTCCACACGCAATCTCAACAGGGTACGTGTATTACAGGGGTGCGCCGGGTGCAGCACACGTGAATTGCACGTGTGGGTCCTCCCAGGTGTTCCCTCTACACCCTCCACGGCCCCTGCAGGTTGCTCACACCACAGGGGCCTACCCAGCACATGTCCTGCAGGCACCCCATCCACCATGGCCATGCCCACCAGCCAACCCACATGTCAACTTGCACTACTGCCCACCAACGCATGTCCCCCTGCACCCCCAGCCACCAGGGGCAGCCTCCAGCAGGCCCCCACCCATGTCTCCCACCACCCCCACCCCCCAGCAGTGCAGGGGCAGCCTCCACCAGGCCCCCACCCATGTCTCCCAGCACCCCCACCCCCCAGCCACCAGGGGCAGCCTCCACCAGGCCCCCACCCATGTCTCCCAGCACCCCCACCCCCAGCCACCAGGGGCAGCCTCCACCAGGGCCCCACCCATGTCTCCCACCACCCCCACCCCCAGCAGTGCAGGGGCAGCCTCCACCAGGCCCCCACCCATGTCTCCCACCACCCCCACCCCCCCAGTCACCAGGGGCAGCCTCCACCAGGCCCCCACCCATGTGTCCCAGCACCCCCACCCACCAGCCACAAGGGGCAGCCTCCACCAGGCCCCCACCCATGTCTCCCACCACCCCCACCCCCCAGCAGTGCAGGGGCAGCCTCCACCAGGCCACCACCCATGTCTCCCACCACCCCCACCCCCCCAGTCACCAGGGGCAGCCTCCACCAGGCCCCCACCCATGTCTCCCAGCACCCCCACCCCCCAGCCACCAGGGGCAGCCTCCACCAGGCCCCACCCATGTCTCCCAGCACCCCCACCCCCCAGCAGTGCAGGGGCAGCCTCCACCAGGCCCCCACCCATATCTCCCAGCACCCCCACCCCCCAGCACTGTGGGGCACCTGCCAGCAGGCCCCCACCCATGGCTCCCACCACCCCCACCCCCCAGTCACCAGGGGCAGCCTCCACCAGGCCCCCACCCATGTCTCCCAGCACCCTCACCCCCCAGCCACCAGGGGCAGCCTCCACCAGGCCCCCACCCATGTCTCCCAGCACCCCCACCCCCCAGCAGTGCAGGGGCAGCCTCCACCAGGCCTCCACCCATGTCTCCCAGCACCCCCACCCCCCAGCACTGTGGGGCACCTGCCAGCAGGCCCCCACCCATGTCCAACTCATGTTCCCCACCACCCCCACCCCCCAGCACTGTGGGGCACCTGCCAGCAGGCCCCCACCCATGTCCAACTCATGTTCCCCACCACCCCCACCCCCCAGAACTGTGGGGCACCTGCCAGCAGGCCCCCACCCATGTCTCCCAGCACCCCCACCCCCCAGCAGTGCAGGGGCACCCACCACCAGGCCCCCACCCATGTCTCCCACCACCCCCACACCCCCAGTCACCAGGGGCAGCCTCCACCAGGCCCCCACCCATGTCTCCCAGCACCCCCACCCCCCCAGCCACCAGGGGCAGCCTCCACCAGGCCCCCACCCATGTCTCCCACCACCCCCACCCCCCCAGCACTGTGGGGCAGCCTCCACCAGGCTCCCAGCCATGTCTCCCACCACCCCACCCCCCAGCAGTGCAGGGGCAGCCTCCACCAGGCCCCCACCCATGTCTCCCACCACCCCCACCCCCCAGCCACCAGGGGCAGCCTCCACCAGGCCCCCACCCATGTCTCCCAGCACCCCCACCCCCCAGCCACCAGGGGCAGCCTCCACCAGGCCCCCATCCATGTCTCCCAGCACCCCCACCCCCCAGCCACCAGGGGCAACCTCCACCAGGCCCCCACCCATGTCTACCACCACCCCCACCCCCCGCAGTGCAGGGGCAGCCTCCACCAGGCCCCCACCCATGTCTCCCAGCACCCCCACCCCCCAGTCACCAGGGGCAGCCTCCACCAGGCCCCCACCCATGTCTCCCACCACCTCCACCCCCCCCAGTCACCAGGGGCAGCCTCCACCAGGCCCCCACCCATGTCTCCCAGCACCCCCACCCCCAGCAGTGCAGGGGCAGCCTCCACCAGGCCCCCACCCATGTCTCCCAGCACCCCCACCCCCAGCCACCAGGGGCAGCCTCCACCAGGCCCCCACCCATGTCTCCCACCACCCCCACCCCCCAGCACTGTGGGGCAGCCTCCACCAGGCCCCCACCCATGTCTCCCACCACCCCACCCCCCAGCAGTGCAGGGGCAGCCTCCACCAGGCCCCCACCCATGTCTCCCAGCGCCCCCACCCCCCAGCCACCAGGGGCAGCCTCCACCAGGCCCCCACCCATGTCTCCCAGCACCCCCACCCCCCAGCCACCAGGGGCAGCCTCCACCAGGCCCCCACCCATGTCTCCCACCACCGCCACCCCCCAGCAGTGCAGGGGCAGCCTCCACCAGGTCCCCACCCATGTCTCCCACCACCCCCACCCCCCCAGTCACCAGGGGCAGCCTCCACCAGGCCCCCACCCATGTCTCCCAGCACCCCCACCCCCCAGCAGTGCAGGGGCAGCCTCCACCAGCCCCCCACCCATGTCTCCCAGCACCCCCACCCCCAGCCACCAGGGGCAGCCTCCACCAGGCCCCCACCCATGTCTCCCACCACCCCCACCCCCCAGTCACCAGGGGCAGCCTCCACCAGGCCCCCACCCATGTCTCCCAGCACCCCCACCCCCCAGCCACCAAGGGCAGCCTCCACCAGGCCCCCACCCATGTCTCCCACCACCCCCACACCCCCAGCAGTGCAGGGGCAGCCCCCACCAGGCCCCCACCCATGTCTCACACCACCCCCCCCAGCCACCAGGGGCAGCCTCCACCAGGCCCCCACCCATGTCTCCCACCACCCCCACCCCCCAGCCACCAGGGGCAGCCTCCACCAGGCCCCCCCATGTCTCCCAGCACCCCCACCCCCCAGCCACCAGGGGCAGCCTCCACCAGGCCCCCACCCATGTCTCCCAGCACCCCCACCCCCCAGCCACCAGGGGCAGCCCCCACCAGGCCCCCACCCATGTCTCCCACCACCCCCACCCCCCAGCAGTGCAGGGGCAGCCTCCACCAGGCCCACACCCATGTCTCCCAGCACCCTCACCCCCCAGCCACCAGGGGCAGCCTCCACCAGGCCCCCACCCATGTCTCCCACCACCCCCACCCCCCCAGCCACCAGGGGCAGCCTCCACCAGGCCCCCACCCATGTCTCCCAGCACCCCCACCCCCCAGCAGTGCAGGGGAAGCCTCCACCAGGCCCCCACCCATGTCTCCCAGCACCCCCACCCCCAGCCACCAGGGGCAGCCTCCACCAGGCCCCCACCCATGTCTCCCACCACCTCCACCCCCCCAGTCAGCAGGGGCAGCCTCCACCAGGCCCCCACCCATGTCTCACACCACCCCCACCCCCCAGCCACCAAGGGCAGCATACCACCAGGCCCCCACCCATGTCTCCCACCACCCCCACCCCCCAGCAGTGCAGGGGCAGCCTCCACCAGGCCCCCACCCATGTCTCCCAGCACACCCACCCCCCAGCCACCAGGGGCAGCCTCCACCAGGCCCCCACCCATGTCTCCCACCACCCCCACCTCCCCAGTCACCAATGGCAGCCTCCACCAGGCCCCCACCCATGTCTCCCAGCACCCCCATCCTCCAGCCACCAGGGGCAGCCTCCACCAGGCCCCCACCCATGTCTCCCTGCACCCCCACCCCCCAGCAGTGCAGGGGCAGCCTCCACCAGGCCCCCACCCATGTCCAACTCATGTCTCCCACCACCCCCACCCCCCAGCACTGTGGGGCACCTTCCAGCAGGCCCCCACCCATGTCCAACTCATGTTCCCCTCCACCCCCACCCCCTAGCACTGTGGGGCACCTGCCAGCAGGCCCCCACCCATGTCCAACTCATGTTCCCCACCACCCCCACCCCCCAGCACTGTGGGGCACCCACCACCAGGCCCCCACCCATGTCTCCCACCACCCCCACCCCCCAGCAGTGCAGGGGCAGCCTCCACCAGGCCCCCACCCATGTCTCCCACCACCCCCACACCCCCAGCAGTGCAGGGGCAGCCCCCACCAGGCCCCCACCCATGTCTCACACCACCCCCCCCAGCCACCAGGGGCAGCCTCCACCAGGCCCCCACCCATGTCTCCCACCACCCCCACCCCCCCAGTCACCAGGGGCAGCCTCCACCAGGCCCCCACCCATGTCTCCCAGCACCCCCACCCCCCAGCACTGTGGGGCACCTGCCAGCAGGCCCCCACCCATGTCCAACTCATGTTCCCCACCACCCCCACCCCCAGCACTGTGGGGCACCTGCCAGCAGGCCCCACCCATGTCTCCCACCACCCCCACCCCCCAGCCACCAGGGGCACCCACCACCAGGCCCCCACCCATGTCTCCCAGCACCCCCACCCCCCAGCAGTGCAGGGGCAGCCTCCACCAGGCCCCCACCCATGTCCAACTCATGTCTCCCACCACCCCCACCCCCAGCACTGTGGGGCACCTGCCAGCAGGCCCCCACCCATGTCCAACTCATGTCTCCCACCACCCCCACCCCCAGCACTCTGGGGCACCTGCCAGCAGGCCCCCACCCATGTCCAACTCATGTTCCCCACCACCCCCACCCCCCAGCACTGTGGGGCACCTGCCAGCAGGCCCCCACCCATGTGCAACTCATGTTCCCCAGCCAACATGTCATCACAATCTAGATCCCTGGTCCCTATGGTCAGCCTCCAAATGCAAAACACCCACCCGAGTAGTGCATCCACCCACTCATAATTTGCAATTACATCACAGAACACCAATTGCAAGTTCCGAAACAAACACATTTCCCTCACATACACCCAATGGGTGTCAGTGAATCTCAAAACACATATCATGAAATGCATGAAACCAATGAGATACCACACATTGAAGTTCACCAAAAAAAATATGTATTAAAGGAAACATAAATAGAATAAAAAATGAAGAAACAGAAATGTGAATGTACAAAAATGAAAAGAAGCATGTCCGTGAAAAAAAGCAAAACCAAAAATAAAATTCCAAAGTAATGTTGTCCAAAGTCAATGTCCACAAAACAAAATCCAATGGGAAATAAAAAAGAAAGCCATTGCTCCATTGTTAAAAAGTGAAAAGAAAATACAATCCAACTGTGAACTATGTACATGGGAACAAGCCAGGGTCCATTATCCCAACAAAATAAAGGAAACCTATCTAACTACACTAACTAATAAAATAAACTATATACAAAAATGTGGCCAATGTCCGAAAGGTCCAATTAAAATCAAAACAGAAATGAAACCTAACACTACCTACATAACTATGTACAAGGGCAGCGGGCTAGTTTCACGGCTCACTTGTGGATGTCCCGGGCCAGGGCATCATCGAACTCCTCCTCAATGTCCCGGAGGCGGTCCTCCTCCATGGCCCCGAGGGTCCGCAGGGCCGTCGACGTCTCCACCTCCAAACCCCTGCGGATTGCCTCGAGGCACTCGGCCCGCCTCAGGGCCCTCCGCATGGAATTCTCCGCCCTGACCATTGTGAGCCGTGCCTCTTCCGCCCGCTGCCGCTCCGCATCTATGGCGAGGCCCAACCGCTGCCACACGGAAGACACTCTCTGTCCTGGGTCCTCCTGCCCTCCGCCGATGCCTGCCCCTCCGATGTTGAAGGCCCCGAGCCTTCATGGCTCCCACCACGTTGCTGCTGCTGCTGTGCCTCTGCCCGTGCACTGCCTCCTGCTGCCTGCACATCCTCCGCCGGCTGGGGTGCAGTCGTAGATGTGGCCACCCCTGCTGGACGTCCGACTCCCGACTGTGGCAGGGATGCCTCCTCCACCAGCCTGGCCGCACCGTCAGAGGCAGCTCCACAGGGCACCCGGGTGACTGATGGGTAGGAAGATGGCACAGAGGACGACTGGCGCGTAGGGGGTCCAGTTGAGGAGGGGGTCGTAGCAAGCCCCATCAGACGGAGGAATCCAGCCTGGGTGACCTGTCCCAGCAGGCTGAAGTGGTCAACGAGCCATTCGAGATGACGTGCAGTCTCTTCATGAAAAGACTGCAGGTCACCTCGCATGGCCCGTTGACGCAACGCCACACCAGCCAGGACAGGCTCAACCCAGACCTGGATAGCCACGTCCGCAGGCAGAGGAAGGCCAGTTGACGTGAGCTCATCCCCTGCCTGAAAACGGGTCTGGACGTAGGCATCCCTGCTGGTGCAAGATGATGCAGGGACAGGATCAGGGACAGGATTGCACACAGGCACCTCCGCGGCGGCCTGCGCTGCCTCCTGTCCCTGGTCCTGCACTGCACCACTAGCACCAGTGGGATCCCCACCTCCAGACCCCGTCTCTGGTGCTTGCACGGCCTCCTCCTCCACCAAACCCCCCACCAACCTGGATGACTCCGTGCCATCTTCCCCTGTTGGACCCTGTGGGGTCCCAGCTGCCCCTTCTGCTGCCGAGGAGTACAACTCCAACCTCCGCCTCTTGGACCTCCCCCCGGCAGCTGCGGCCTGGGACGCGGCACCGGACTCCTCACTCCCCGACGAGATCACAATATGGGAGGGGAGCCTGGCCTTGAGTCTAAGGCTGGCGGTGGGATCCCCTCCGCTGTGCTCCACAGCACCTTCTCCGCCCTCTTCATGAGTTGACGCTGCAGACAGGGAGAAACAAAACACAGGCATCAGGGCACTGTACAATGGACACATACACACATGACAGTTGTACATGAGTGGCATTGGCAAACCTCAGACATGTCATCACAATCCCCAACACACATGTCATTACAACTCGCACACATGAGCCATACCACAGCCATATCGCAACTGCCAGCACCATCCATACACATACAACAGCATGAGCAGCCAAAGGTGAGCCAGACATCACATGCAACACAGGAAGTGCACCACACATGTACACACACCACCACACTTGCATGCATGTGTACACCTCTGCCAAGTGTCGCAGTGTTCAGACGGGCATCCATGTCACATCTGCCAATCAGGCTTCCACATACCGCTGTCACATGCATCCATGTTGCATCACTGTAGCACCCTTGTCAAATACACACACATGCACATGTACACAGTGCTGATACATGCAGCCAAAAACAACATACATGCGTGACATCACGGACATGTCTACTTACATACACATTCATCCAAACATGTGTGCCCACACAACTGCATTTGGCATGCAAGCCTACACACACAAGCACCATCCATGTCTCACACATTCCAGCCCTCGCAAGTGTCAGCCCCACGGCCCTGTACACCCCCACCCATACTCGACCCCATACAAACAGATGTGCAACCTGCACACTACTGAATAATCACCACACGCACTGCTCACAATCAGGATGCATGTACACACACCGCTCGACTCCAGACGGGTCTGCTTCTCAAGGACCTGGACGTGGAGCGCTGGGGATATGCGTTCCAGGACCCTCATCTGTTCTTCCGACAAGTGGCCCCGGCGCCCCTTGGCATCCGCTGCCTTCAAGAGGCGCCGGGCCTTGTTCAGGGTCCTGGACCTGAAGTCCTCCCAGCGCTTCTTGACATGTTGTAAGTCGTGGACTGCCACCCCCTCCGCGTTGATGGCAGTCACGATGTCAGTCCAGATCCGAGTCCGTCCTTCCTTGTCAGCGCGGGAACTTCCGAAGAGGGCATCATACTGCCCCAGGACTTGCTCCACCAGGACACCAACTTCGGTGGCACTGAAGCTGGTGCCCCTCTGCCTCTCTGGCCGGGGGTTGTCAGTGGTCCCAGATGGTGTCTGCCCCGACATGACAACCCCAGAGGCAGGAGTGGGTGGGCAACTGGGTCCTGGGGCTGGGCTGTGGAGCGATGGAATCCCAGTCTGGAGTCTTCGGTTCCAGCAGGGGTGGTCACAGCAACAGCACCCCTGGCTGATGTGCAGGCAGCAAATGGCAGGGCACGTGGGCAGCAGGCAGTCAGGCAGCAGCAGATGGCAGGTGGGAGCGTGCTCGGGGCTCTGGGGTGCAGTAGTTCGGCCTTCTGGGCAGGAGCGTGGTCTTCCGTGTGCTTACGCGTGGCCAGCTTGATACGGAGTGATATGGCACGTGAAAAATCTGCACGTCAGCGTGTAATTCGAGGAAAGGCCCTTAGCGCGTAAGCGCGTCTGCACGCATACGCATTTTCATTGGACAGAAGGCCCCTCAAGCGCAAGTGCCGCTGTGACGTGACGCGTACAGACGTGCATGGGCATTTCAGCACGCGTGAAAAACTGCACGTCCGCGTGTAATACAAGGAAAGGGCCCATGCGCGTATGCACAGCAGCACGCATATGCGATTTCATTGGACCAAAGGCCCTTAGCGCGTGAGCGCGCCTGTGACGTGACGTGTGCAGGTGTTTCCCTCATTGCACGTGATGACAGAACACACGTGGATTTCCACCAATCGCGTGTGAAAGTTCCCGGCACCCCGGAACACACGTACCCAGGCTAATCGCGTGTGGAACTTCCCGCGCACCCCGAAACACACGTACCTAGGCCAATTGCGTGTACGCTCACTCCCCTCCGATCACACGCGATGACACTCGGACCGTATCCGAATACGGGAAACCCGCGCACGGCAAAAGACGTGCACAGGGGTCAACGCGTCTGCCCACACGAAGGCAGGTGGAGCCGTCCCCGCGCACAGCATAAAAGTGCGCGCAAACAACAAATGCGTACATACAGCTACGATGAATGCCCCATTTGTCGCTGCACTGATCTTGGGACACCGCAGGAGGAGGAGAATAGCCAGGGCACGCATTTTCGCACCACGGACAAGCCTTTTTGGGATGCCTGCCGACCAGGTCTACAGCAGGTATAGGTTTCCACCCCATATCATCCTAGACCTGGTCAAGGAGTGGGAAGATGACCTCACATCCCCCACCCTTTGCTCCCAAGCATTGAGCCCCTTGGAGAAGCTGCTCAATGTCCTGCATTTCTTGGCCACTGGGTCATTTCAGCGGACCACTGCCATAGTGGGGGGAGTCTCACAGGCCACGCAGTCACGCTGCCTACACCAGGTACTGGCAATCATGACAGCGCGCCCCTCAGTCCGCAGGCACATATACATGCCCAGAACACCCGCCGAAAGGCAGGCCGTTGTCCTGGATTTTTTCAGGGTGGCACACTTCCCCAAAGTGCTCAGTGCCATAGATTGCACCCATGTGGCCCTACGTCCACCTAGGGCCATTGAGCACATCTACCGAAACCGCAAGCACTGGCATTTCATCAATGTACAGGTGGTATGTGATGCAAAAGGAATCATCACCTCTGTCTATGCAAACTACCCTGGCTCCACCCATGACAGTTTCATATACAGAATGTCCGCCCTGAGCCGGGCCCTGGAAGCTGGGCAGCATGGCGACACATGGCTCCTAGGTCAGTACAAATGCCCTTGCACATGCATGCAAGTCACACACAGACAAATATCCAAACCCTAATAATCTCATCTATTATCACCTCCCCAGGGGACAGTGCCTACCCTCTGAGCAACCACATGATGACGCCAATCCGGAACCCCACCACACCACCCCAGGTAAGATACAACGCCGCCCATATTGCAACCAGGGGCATAGTGGAGCGCACATTCGGAGTGCTCAAGTCACGTTTCCGCTCCCTTGACCGCTCTGGTGGGAAACTACTCTATGCACCACCAGTAGTGTGCAGGATCATTGTGGCAGCATGTGTCCTGCACAATGTTGCAACACGGCAGGGCGTCCCGGTGCCCATGGGAGGGGACAGGGCACGTGGCGAGGAAGCCCGGACCCAGCTTGTGGCCACATTTTTCACCTAAACTCCCACCCCTGCGGAGTGCACACAGGCCTGGCACATACCAGGTGACAATCGATGATGACAAAGAGACAGTCAACTGTCACAACCCTACCACCCTGAGATAGTTGCCATGGAAGTGCCACATCGTCTGCATCCCTAGCTACTTAAACACAAGCTATCCTGTGTGACCAAAAGGCACACATATGACATATGACATGATATGGGCCATACACAAGTATTCCAAGGCGCAATGAGGCAGGGAGGGGGGAACAAGGGAACACAGAGAACTGTACTACTAGGCCAGGTGTCATTGAGATCGTGCAAGTGCAGGGGTAGGGGGAATGGGAAAAGTGCAAGGGGAAGGGTGGGGGGGAGTCCAGTACAGGGGAAGTAGCCCAAAAAAATAATACATAGGTCGCCTGGTGGCAACTACAAAGGTAAGTGCAGACAAGTGCTGGGAAGGGAGGGCTGTAGGGATAGAGAGACAGTACTGCAGTGCAGGGGTTGCCAGGGAGGCAGTGCAAGTGGAGAGTGGCTGGGACAGGGACCGAGGTCGGTGAGAGTGGCCCAGTTGCAGCTCCTGTGCAGTTCCAGTGAAGAATTCTGCAAGGGAGAGGCAGAGAGTAAGCAGAAGCAAAGAGGAAGGTCTTGAGGTGCTTCCAGAACTGGAGATGGTTCCCCTCAAGTTCAAGTCAGGCCGGAAGTCTGTTCCAGGGGGAGGGCCCTGCTGCGGAGAGAAATCTACCCCCAGCTAGTTGCTCTGAGAAGCGGATGACCCGGACATGCAAGGTGTGCATCACACACACCTGCAAAACAGGCCATGGCCATCACTGTCATGTCACTCCAACCCTCCCAAACATCAACATGACATGGCAAGCAATACCCATACACCAACGCAGTAACAATAAGGTACACATTGCCATGTCCTAAATGTACAGTGGCATCGGACACTGCTGCCTGACCCAGAATCAGATGAAATGACAGACCAACAAAATCTCCCACCCAAAATAAGTCATTTCCAAATGCATTACAACAGTCATAGACGTAACATCACAATGAATGCCTGTCTACATGCACATTATGCATTGCAAAATCAACACTGCAGCTCATGTGTGCAGTGTCCTACTCCTGCATCACACTGCTCAGCACACAGCACAGTGAACAGCCATTGTGTGTGATGCACACCCTGAGCATCACATCTAAGTGACAGACCACGTCAAACATCAAATTAGGCATGTACTGGATCCATGATCGGTCACAGAACATGTGCTGCCGGGACACAGTGGGCACCAGAAGGCAAACAGTGTACACGTGGATATGCAAGGGTGGGAGTACATGTAGTGCATCAGAGTGCAAGTGTGTGGTTCTGCAAGGACATGCACTCCACATATGCATGTGCACTCCAGTGACCATCAGTGTTCCCTACACATCACATGTGAACATCCACCATGTGTACACCCCAGCATGTGAAACCACAACTATCCCCTCGCACCTGAAAGGAAAACACAACACATGAACAGGCATTGATCAGCAGAACACAACATGTACATAGGATACCACCATTACTATGTCAGAGTTCCCATCACACTGCAGGGCAAGGCAACTATCAACAACAACCCCCCCCCTCACAAATGACCATGACCCATTGAACAACTGCACCTGGGTCATGGAGCCTCCAAACCTCAATTCCACCTGGCCACAGGATCACCTTTACCCTTCGTCACCATCTCCCACCTTGTGTGTAAAAAGATGCCTGAACCCTCAGAATCCACCCTCATTTCCAAAATCACAAAATCCAAGGCATAAAAATGAACCAGAACACCCTCCAGTAGATGACTTGACGTAGCAGTACCTCACAAAGGCCAAGTACTACCACAATGATGCAACAACCAAGGTAGCACAGCAAAACAATGTCACGACAGGATGTGAGACATGTGTGGTACATGACATAGGATGATGCACCATGAATGGATGTGTACTGTCACAGGTCCCCTGTACAGGCGCGGGTGTGTCACGAAACAACCATCCCCACCATGTCCCGGGTGCCTGCAAGGTCAAACTCACACAGGCCCCTGAGACCCTGGTGGGGAATGAGGTTCAGGGATATGCAGTCGGGACAGGTGTTGACACACTGGATGACTGGAATGAGTGGCAGGAGAGGGGAGGAGGAATGACACATGAAACTAGGAATGCACGAAAATGTACAACCTGCATGAGCACATACACAATCCAAACAAACTTGGACATCATTGTCATGGCCTTCTGTAGTCCAGGCTCAGGTGTGGTACGAACCAACCACCCCCTCTAGGGTTTTGGCGCCTGCAAGCTTGGGGCTTACACAGGCATCCGCAACCCCAGTGGGGAAAGAGGGTCAGGGAACGTTGCTTGGATAGGCACGGGAAGCAGGAACACCGGGTAGAGGGTACAGGTTTCAAAATTGCATAGGATCACGGGTAATTAGGGAGAAAAAAACATACCAAAATTGAACCACACATACATCCATGCATCAGTAAACTCCCCAGCAAGCCTATGCAGAGCAGTTCGTAAGAAAAACAACAAGACACTTAGCTCTGATTTTGAGTGCTGGCCTCCTGCCTGCGCACTCTCAGGTCCGGTTACAGGAGCACTGCAATGCTGCAAAGAGAGCCACAGTCAACAAGCTGTACGTGCCAATTACACAAAAACACAACACCAAACATGCCCCATAGCAACAAACTACTCTACAAACAGACAATCTGTGGTCGATGCTTTGTACCCATATATAACATCACCCCTGTGACGGGTCATACACAGTCAATGCAGTAAGTCAGCCGCTGGTGGGTGCGTGGCAAATGGAACACCAATGTGTCACAATTCACACAACATGCAATGTTCCCTGGGTAAGCAGACAGACCCAAATAGCAAGCCATGACTACATAGCAAGTTGCGTACCACCATGACCGAAACAAAGTTGGCAGTGCATTTATCATGAAGTACGTGGAAAAGACATGCACTGCACCCGAGTATGTCCCTTGCTGTATGTCCCTGTGAGCTGCCCCTTTCCATGTCTCGGAAGGCTACATGGTTGATACAAGTGCCTCAATGGACCTTGGTGTACCGGAGGGTATGTGCCACTGCCCCTGCATGTGTCCCAGACAACCCTACTATCAACAGCCATCAGTCCACAAACACATCTGAGCTGCATTGTGTGCTTCAACACCAATATTCGTCTAAGCTCACCCTCAGTGCTGTGACTAAGCCTGCATGTGCAACTCGCATGTTGCAAGCTTTGCTGTGTCGTGGCCCCCCTGTGATGCTCACCTTGCCTGGAGTTCCTTGGAACATGTCAGCAGTTCTAGGATGTGGGTCTGCAATCACTGTGCCTCTGCTTGTGCACACATGTGCATGTGGGCACCAACAAACGGGTCCAGAATTCCGTCGTCCAATGGGCCATGTCTGCTGGCAAAGGTGCTCTGGAGGCTCATCCCCCTTCAGAAAGGGCATGAAACACATGATTAATGCTTCAAAGTCATCTGTGTGTGTCTCATCAGGCATCTCATTACTTGACCATGTCAGAGAGTCACATCACAAATCACACCATCAGTCCGTCTATCACCTCCAAAGTGTGGAACACTATCTACAGCATGAATTGCAACAAGCACATGTACAGGAAAGATATGAAACATACTACACAATGCATAGCAATCAATGTCCACATTAATCATGACACACCCCATCTAGCAAAAGCTGAACAGTGGACAATGACACCTAAATCATCCCCACTAGGGGTGTCAACACAAGTCACACAGCACCAGACATGCCACAGATATGACAGTCCAAAGCCCTTGTGTAAAATGCTGTAACACCGAACCATCCTTGCGAGCCCATGGATAAGGGAGGCAGGAGTGGCATATGTGAGTCAAGGACCCCAAGCAGCAAACACATACACAAGACAACCATGAAGGGCCCAGCTGGAACAGACAGTGGATGCCTTCAAAAGCCACAAAGCACTGCACCGTCACATGAAAGCACAATAGACTAGCAATTTTAAACTAACTCAACTATTAACTAATTACACTAACTATGGAAAACCTACATTACCTATTTAAACTAACTATCAAACAGAAACTTAACTAACTAAACTAAAAGAAAAATCAAAAATGGCCACATACGACCCGGGGGGGAGGGGAGGGACCCAGGAGGGGGGAGGTACAGGGTGCTGCTCAACATCCACATGCGATGATGCTGAGCCAAAAAAAAAATCCTCCATGGGCTCAACGCCTGCACAGCACGACCTATGTGGGAGATAGATGGTCGTCCGAGTCTGGCTCATCCTGGAAAGGAGGACGTGGCACAGTAGCCTGGCCACGCCTAGCCGCAGCTTGCCCCTCGTCGGCAGCAAGTCTGCCGGACGGGTGAGCCTGGTTCTGTGTGGCGATGTGACGTAGGTCTGCATGCAGAACCTCACGTGATACACGTGCTTCCTCTTGCAAGGTAGCACGTGTAACACGGAGTTCCTCCTGCAAGGCCTGGCTGGACAACCGCTGCACCTCCCGGCAAGCCTGTAGCTCAGCCGAGATGGTACGCTCAAGCTGTGCAAACCTCTCCTCTGCCTGCTGCCTCTGGGACATCATAAGGACACCCAGAGTGGATCTGAGGGAAGCATACTCCTCCCTCAGGGCATCCATGTGCGCCTCTGCGTGAGCAGCAATTGCTTGACGCAGAGACAACATTTCAGCCTGGCGTGCCCTGTCTGAGGCCGCCATGCCCAGCCTGAGCGAGCGGGCCGTGGACCGTGCCGCCTGCTGCTGGAGAAGCACCTTCCTAGCAGGGGGAGCACAGATCGAGCCACACGCTCCATGCTCTCAGCGATGTTCTCCATTGCTGCCCCCTGCCGTTCGGAATTGGCAGTCATGTATTGCTCGCACTCAGTATACAGCGGTTGCGCGCGGCGACCGCGTTGCCGGGCTTGACCCCTGCGGGACCCAAGGACCGGGGGTCCTCGCTGTGTTGGCACCGCCTGCGGCTGCACGACTACATGCCCCCGTCGACGTAATGTCCCAGGCACATCAGTGACTGGTGTGGAGGGTGACCCTGCGTCCCGATCCACCACAGGCGGAGGAACCAAGACTGTCTGATCCCTCAGTGCAGGTGTCGGAGACAGAGGAGTGTCCACATCAGAATCACTCACCCCTGACACATGGACTTGATGCTCATCCAACTCAACATGGACGTCAGAGTCGTCATCAAGGCTGGACTCATAGGCAGCCAGAGACAAGATGGACTGCAGCACTTGGGGGTTTTCGTGGCCTACCACCCCACGACCCCCACTAGTGCCGGGTTGATGTGGTGTTACCAACCCTGTGTCTGGCATGACAACACCATCCTCCGCCTCCATTGCGTCATCACTTGAAAAATAGAGAGAAAAAAAGGTCAATACACATGTCAGAAGCACACGACACACACACACACCGACAGCAAAGGCATCCGGCAGACATGTGACACACAACATATGACCTGGCATGCATGCTGGGTCTACTTTGAATAGCTTCTGTGATCAGACCTGTTGAAAGGTGGCAGTTTCCATGGAAGTGGGTCTATGCAGTGCAGAAAATGTGTACGCCACTCACTACCTACATGTACAAGCACTACATGGTGTGTGCCAGGAAATGTGAAGGCAGTGCAATGTCAAATTCAGACATCACGTGCATTGTGCATTTAATGTGTACCATGTCTAGAAGCCAAGCACCCCTCCACCCCAGTACCAAAGCAGGGATGCCTAGCATGGTATCAAAAGGCTGACCATACACCTGTGTATTGACAGGCAGTGTTGACTGGCATCAACAGCTTAATGTGATTCAAATTACAACACTGCAAATGATGCTGGGACAGTGGCCAGGACACATGATGGAAACTCCGGAGGCAGCCCACGTGTGAAGAAGACACAAGAGTTGGACAGAGTCATTGGCCATTGAACAGGCTGAGGCCTGCGAGCCACACAGATTGTCAGGGCCTAAACATGTGTGCAACGCAGGACTGAGCCACAGTTGACATGGGGAGGCCGATGAGATGGCAGGCAATGTATGTAACCAAGGACTCATGTTACAGTGATCATCCAGTCAAGGACACATAGGGGCATGCGTGCAATGCACATGGAGCATGAATGGGCACTCATGTCCCTGCGGGACATCTGACCCATGCACAGTACAAGTGAGATACCCTGCATCGAGTACTAAGGCTGTACCACACGGCATATGTCTGGCAGTTTCTACGCTGGAAGTTAGCATCTACACAGGACACATGAACAAGTAACTACACATTGGCAAGATTGGAGCACACCAGTGCAAAGGTGGAACTGGAGTGCAGAGTGGCAGAGGAGGGGCAAGAGAGCATGCCCACATGGAGTCCCGCATGCAGGCAGAGGAGACATGCATGATGGTAGCATTGCATTACTTACACATCAGAACCATGTACACGTCACATGTAGCAGCAATCATGCACAACACATTCCACAAGTGAAACACACATGTCCTCAACAAACACGCATCAACACTCACTGGACTGGGCATCAAAGTCCAGCATCTCTCCCACTCCTTCGACCAATTCAGGTGGTATGAACTCCGCAACGAGAGCCTCATGCGGAGTGAGTTCTTCCTCCTCTGGTGCAGGCCCACCGCCAGTCACCAGAGTCAAGTTGTAATTTGAGGCACGCTTGGCCTTAGTGCTGCGCTTGATGTCATTCCAACGCTTTTTGCACTCCTGCGCCGTGCGCACCTCATGGCCGAATGAACTGACATGTTCCGCAACATGCTTCCAGTGGGTGTCACGTTGGGCAGCCGTAGTCTGACTATTGGCACCCACTAGCATGTCACGGCTGTGGCCCCGCACGTAGTCCACGAGGAAGTCCAGTTCCTGCTTACAGAAAGGCTTCTTCCTCGACGTGCAGGAGGTCGTGGCTGTGTGTGGGGTCCCAGCCTGTGCTGCAGGTGCAACCTTCCTCCTCTTGGACTGAGGCGCAGACCCTGGCTGGCTAATGCCGCCCCGACCAGTATGGCCAGTGGGTTCGGTGGATTGAGCCAAGGGAGTGGCAGGTGGAGGGATGACCAAAGGCCTGACTTGTGTCAGTGGCAGCTGGGTGCACACTAATGGACCCTGCTCAGCAACATCAGCTGTGGCAGGGTCATTGACCGCAACGGTCCTGGTTGGCAGACTCACAACCGGGGTGCTGTTGGGTGCATCTGCCCCTGCACTTGCCAACACCCGGCTGTTCGGGGCAGAAGATGGCATGACTGCCCCAGGGACACGTGTTTTGGTCTGAGCAGCCCGGCCTGCCCCTATGGTTTCCCCCCTGGCCTGTTGGAGATCTACCAAGGGCTCTTCAAGTGCCAACGCAGCCTGCGCTGGCAGACCCTGAGCCTGGGTGGCGGTGTCTACAGCTGCACCTGCAGCTACCACTATCCTTGGGCCCGTGGCAGTCGATGGAATGGACTGCCGGGTCATATGGGTGCCAGTGCCAGATGCAGGAGCTACATCCCCCGGAACCACAGGGGGTGTTGGCATGACTGCACCGACACATGGCACAACATTGTGCTCAAGTCGCGCACCCCTGCCTCTTCCCCCTCTGTGGCTGCCCTGAACACCCTGGAGTCCCCCTACTCCCTGGTCACCACGGCCACGTCCCTGACCACGCCCGCCACGAGGAGTATGCCCAGCTGAGGCACCCCTCACCTTTGGTGGCCTCCCAACCATGGCACAGATGTAGTAGTGCTGGCACAGATGGAGTGGTGCCAATGGGAGGTGTACACCACAATTGACCTGGGCAATTGGGGTGAAGGGGGTGTGAAGCAAGATGTTAATAGCCCCCCTGCACCTACAAGGCTGTATGTGACCCCGGTGATGTGGTGACGGGTCATGCAACGCTCAGGCACCCCAAAACTGCAGTAAAACCGTGCACGCAACCCTGCAGCCTACGTGCGTGGATTCAACCTCCCGCAGTACGCGGTGGCACCCAGTAGCACGAATAACGCATACGCGTGGGACACGCAGGCTACTATGACATCGAAAATGGGTGCGATACACAGGGGCACCCGCAGTGGGAAAAAAAGCGTGTGCGACTCACCGTCTGACTAGCGCAATGCAGAAAAACACGCGTAGCCAATACCCCCGCCAAAAGAAGAGATACGTCCTTGATAGCTGTGAAGTTGTGATGGCGCGCGAAACAACAGGAAGCAGCAACACACGTCGGTCTTCACGAAAGGCACGTACAGCGAAATGCTGGGCCCGCTCACCTTTAACCCGTTTTGAGGGAAACGCACCCGCGCGTCACGTCACTTACGCGCATGGGCCCTTTCCTCGTATTATATGCGGACGTGCAGTTTTTCACGCGCGCTTACGCGCATGGGCGCTTTCCTTGTATTACACGTGGACGTGCAGTTTTCCACGCACGCTTACGCGCATGGGCCCTTTCCTCGTATTACACGTGGACGTGCAGTTTTCCATGCGCTTACGCTCATGGGCCCTTTCCTCGTATTACACGCGGACGTGCAGTTTTTCACGCGCGCTGAAATGCCCATGCACGTCTGTACGCGTCACGTCACAGGGGCGCTTGCGCTTGAGGGGCCTTCTGTCCAATGAAAATGCGTATGCGTGCAGACGCGCTTACGCGCTAAGGGCCTTTCCTCGAATTACACGCTGACGTGCAGATTTTTCACGTGCCAAATCACTCCGTATCAAGCTGGCCACGCGTAAGCACACGGAAGACCACGCTCCTGCCCAGAAGGCCGAACTACTGCCCCCCAGAGCCCCGAGCACGCTCCCACCTGCCATCTGCTGCTGCCTGACTGCCTGCTGCCCACGTGCCCTGCCATTTGCTGCCTGCACATCAGCCAGGGGTGCTGTTGCTGTGACCACCCCTGCTGGAACCGAAGACTCCCGACTGGGATTCCATCGCTCCACAGCCCAGCCCCAGGACCCAGTTGCCCACCCACTCCTGCCTCTGGGGTTGTCATGTCGGGGCAAACACCATCTGGGACCACTGACAACCCCCGGCCAGAGAGGCAGAGGGGCACCAGCTTCAGTGCCACCGAAGTTGGTGTCCTGGTGGAGCAAGTCCTGGGGCAGTATGATGCCCTCTTCAGAAGTTCCCGCGCCGACAAGGAAGGACGGACTCGGATCTGGACTGACATTGTGACTGCCATCAACGCGGAGGGGGTGGCAGTCCGCGACTTACAACATGTCAAGAAGCGCTGGGAGGACTTCAGGTCCAGGACCCTGAACAAGGCCCGGCGCCTCTTGAAGGCAGCGGATGCCAAGGGGCGCCGGGGCCACTTGTCGGAAGAACAGATGAGGGTCCTGGAACGCATATCCCCAGCGCTCCACATCCAGGTCCTTGAGAAGCAGACCCGTCTGGAGTCGAGCGGTGAGTGTACATGCATCCTGATTGTGAGCAGTACGTGTGGTGATTATTCAGTAGTGTGCAGGTTGCACATCTGTTTGTATGGGGTCGAGTATGGGTGGGGGTGTACAGGGCCGTGGGGCTGACACATGCGAGGGCTGGAATGTGTGAGACATGGATGGTGCTTGTGTGTGTAGGCTTGCATGCCAAATGCAGTTGTGTGGGCACACATGTTTGGATGAATGTGTATGTAAGTAGACATGTCCGTGATGTCACGCATGTATGTTGTTTTTGGCTGCATGTATCAGCACTGTGTACATGTGCATGTGTGTGTATTTGACAAGGGTGCTACAGTGATGCAACATGGATGCATGTGACAGCGGTATGTGGAAGCCTGATTGGCAGATGTGACATGGATGCCCGTCTGAACACTGCGACACTTGGCAGAGGTGTACACATGCATGCAAGTGTGGTGGTGTGTGTACATGTGTGGTGCACTTCCTGTGTTGCATGTGATGTCTGGCTCACCTTTGGCTGCTCATGCTGTTGTATGTGTATGGATGGTGGTGGCAGTTGCGATATGGCTGTGGTATGGCTCATGTGTGCGAGTTGTAATGACATGTGTGTTGGGGATTGTGATGACATGTCTGAGGTTTGCCAATGCCACTCATGTACAACTGTCATGTGTGTATGTGTCCATTGTACAGTGCCCTGATGCCTGTGTTTTGTTTCTCCCTGTCTGCAGCGTCAACTGATGAAGAGGGCGGAGAAGGTGCTGTGGAGCACAGCGGCGGGGATCCCACCGCCAGCCGGAGATGCAAGGCCCGGCTCCCCTCCCATGTTGTGATCTCGTGGGGGAGTGAGGAGTCCGGTGCCGCGTCCCAGGCCGAAGCTGCCGGGGGGAGGTCCAAGAGGCGGAGGTTGGAGTTGGACTCCTCGGCAGCAGAAGGGGCAGCTGGGACCCCACAGGGCCCAACAGGGGAAGATGGCACGGAGTCATCCAGGTTGGTGTGGGGTTTGGTGGAGGAGGAGGCCGTGCAAGCACCAGAGACGGGGTGTGGAGGTGGGGATCCCACTGGTGCATTGCAGGACCAGTGACAGGAGGCAGCACAGGCCGCCGCGGAGGTGCCTGTGTGCAATCCTGTCCCTGATCCTGTCCCTGCATCATCTTGCACCAGCAGGGATGCCTACGTCCAGACCCGTTTCAGGCAGGGGATGAGCTCACGTCAACTGGTCTTTCTCTGCCTGCGGACGTGGCTATCCAGGTCCAGGTAGAGCCTGTCCTGGCTGGTGTGGCGTTGCGTCAACGGGCCATGCGAGGTGACCTGCAGTCTTTTCATGAAGAGACTGCACGTCATCTCGAATGGCTCGTTGACCACGTCAGCTTGCTGGGACAGGTCACCCAGGCCGGATTCCTCCGTCTGATAGGGCTTGCTACGACCCCCTCCTCAACTGGACCCCCTACGCACCAGTCTTCCTCTGTGTCATCTTCCCACCCATCAGTCACCTGGGTGCCCTGTGGAGCTGCCTCTGACGGTGCGGCCAGGCTGGTGGAGGAGGCATCCCTGCCACAGTCGGGAGTCGGACGTCCAGCAGGGCTGGCCACATCTACGACTGCACCCCAGCCGGCGGAGGATGTGCAGGCAACAGGAGGCAGTGCACGGGCAGAGGCACAGCAGCAGCAGCAACGTGGTGGGAGCCATGAAGGCTCGGGGCCTTCAACATCGAGGGGCAGGCATCGGCCGGAGGGCAGGAGGACCCAGGACAGAGAGTGTCTTCCGTGTGGCAGCGGTTGGGCCACGCCATAGATGTGGAGCGGCAGCAGGCGGAAGAGGCACGGCTCACAGTGGTCAGGACGGAGAACTCCATGCGGAGGGCCCTGAGGCGGGCTGAGTGCCTCGAGGCAATCCGCAGGGGTTTGGAGGTGGAGACGTCGACGGCCCAGCGGACCCTCGGGGCCATGGAGGAGGACCGCCTCCGGGACATTGAGGAGGAGTTCGATGATGCCCTGGCCCGGGACATCCACAAGTGAGCCGTGAAACTAGCCCGCTGCCCTTGTACATAGTTATGTAGGTAGTGTTAGGTTTCATTTTTGTTTTGATTTTATTTGGACCTTTCGGACATTGGCCACATTTTTGTATATAGTTTATTTTATTAGTTAGTGTAGTTAGATAGGTTTCCTTTATTTTGTTGGGATAATGGACCCTGGCTTCTTCCCATGTACATAGTTCACAGTTGGATTGTATTTTTTTCACTTTTTAACCATGGAGCAATGGCTTTCTTTTTTATTTCCCATTGGATTTTGTTTTGTGGACATTGACTTTGGACAACATTACTTTGGAATTTTATTTTTGGTTTTGCTTTTTTTCACGGACATGCTTCTTTTCATTTTTGTACATTCACATTTCTGTTTCTTCATTTTTTATTCTATTTATGTTTCCTTTAATACATATTTTTTTGGTGAACTTCAATGTGTGGTATCTCATTGGTTTCATGCATTTCATGATATGTGTTTTGAGATTCACTGACACCCATTGGGTGTATGTGAGGGAAATGTGTTTGTTTCGGAACTTGCAATTGGTGTTCTGTGATGTAATTGCAAATTATGAGTGGGTGATGCAATACTCGGGTGGGTGTTTTGCATTTGGAGGCTGACCATAGAGACCAGGGATCTAGATTGTGATGACATGTTGGCTGGGGAACATGAGTTGCACATGGGTGGGGGCCTGCTGGCAGGTGCCCCACAGTGCTGGGGGGTGGGGGTGGTGGGGAACATGAGTTGGACATGGGTGGGGGCCTGCTGGCAGGTGCCCCACAGTGCTGGGGGGTGGGGGAAGATGGAGACATGAGTTGGACATGGGTGGGGGCCTGGTGGAGACTGCCCCTGCACTGCTGGGGGGTGGGGGTGCTGGGAGACATGGGTGGGGGCCTGGTGGAGGCTGCCCCTGCACTGCTGGGGGGTGGGGGTGGTGGGAGACATGGGTGGGGGCCTGGTGGTGGGTGCCCCACAGTGCTGGGGGGTGGGAGTGCTGGGAGACATGGGTGGGGGCCAGGTGGAGGCTGCCCCTGCACTGCTGGGGGGTGGGGGTGGTGGGGGACATGAGTGGGGGCCTGGTGGTGGGTGCCCCACAGTGCTGGGGGGTGGGGGTGGTGGGGAACATGAGTTGGACATGGGTGGGGGCCTGCTGGCAGGTGCTCCACAGTGCTGGGGGGTGGGGGTGGTGGGAGACATGAGTTGGACATGGGTGGGGGCCTGGTGGAGGCTGCCCCTGCACTGCTGGGGGGTGGGGGTGCTGGGAGACATGGGTGGGGCCTGGTGGAGGCTGCCCCTGGTGACTGGGGGGGTGGGGGTGGTGGGAGACATGGGTGGGGGCCTGGTGGAGGCTGCCCCTGGTGGCTGGGGGGTGGGGATGGTGTGAGACATGGGTGGGGGCCTGGTGGAGGCTGCCCCTGCACTGCTGGGGGGTAGGGGTGGTGGGAGACATGGGTGGGGGCCTGGTGGAGGCTGCCCCTGGTGACTGGGGGGGTGGGGGTGGTGGGAGACATGGGTGGGGGCCTGGTGGAGGCTGCCCCTGCACTGCTGGGGGGTGGGGGTGGTGGGGAACATGAGTTGGACATGGGTGGGGGCCTGCTGGCAGGTGCCCCACAGTGCTGGGGGGTGGGGGTGCTGGGAGACATGGGTGGGGGCCTGGTGGAGGCTGCCCCTGCACTGCTGGGGGTGGGGGTGGTGGGAGACATGGGTGGGGGCCTGGTGGTGGGTGCCCCTGCACTGCTGGGGGGTGGGGGTGGTGGGGAACATGAGTTGGACATGGGTGGGGGCCTGCTGGCAGGTGCCCCACAGTGCTGGGGGGTGGGGGTGCTGGGAGACATGGGTGGGGGCCTGGTGGAGGCTGCCCCTGCACTGCTGGGGGGTGGGGGTGGTGGGAGACATGGGTGGGGCCTGCTGGCAGGTGCCCCACAGTGCTGGGGGGTGGGGGTGGTGGGGAACATGAGTTGGACATGAATGGGGGCCTGCTGGCAGGTGCCCCACATTGCTGGGGGGTGGGGGTGGTGTTAGACATGAGTTGGACATGGGTGGGGCCTGGTGGAGGCTGCCCCTGCACTGCTGGGGGGTGGGGGTGCTGGGAGACATGGGTGTGGGCCTGGTGGTGGGTGCCCCACAGTGCTGGGGGGTGGGGGTGGTGGGGAACATGAGTTGGACATGGGTGGGGAGCCTGCTGGCAGGTGCTCCCACAGTGCTGGGGGGTGGGGGTGGTGGGAGACATGAGTTGGACATGGGTGGGGGCCTGGTGGAGGCTGCCCCTGCACTGCTGGGGGGTGGGGGTGCTGGGAGACATGGGTGGGGGCCTGGTGGTGGGTCACCCTGGTGGCTGGGGGGTGGGGGTGGTGGGAGACATGGGTGGGGGCCTGGTGGTGGGTGCCCCTGCACTGCTGGGGGGTGGGGGTGCTGGGAGACATGGGTGGGGGCCTGGTGGAGGGTGCCCCTGGTGACTGGGGGTGCAGGGGGACATGCGTTGGTGGGCAGTAGTGCAAGTTGACATGTGGGTTGGCTGGGGGTCATGGCCATGATGGATGGTGTGCCTGCAGGACATGTGCAGGGTAGGCCCCTGTGGTGTGAGCCACCTGCAGGGGCCGTGGAGGGTGTAGAGGGAACACCTGGGAGGACCCACACGTGCAATTCACGTCGGTGCTCCCCGCGCACCCCTGTAATACACGTACCCTGATGGAATCGCGTGTGGAACTTCCCGCGCACCCCTGAAATACACGTGCCCTGCTAATGTCGCGTGTGAAACTTCCCCCACACCCCAAAATCCACGTACCATGATGAAATCGCGTGTGGAATTTCCCGCGCACCCCTGAAATACACGTACCCTGCTGAAATCGTGTGTGGCACTTCCCGCGCACCCCTGAGATACGCGTACCCCCAATCGCGTGTGGAAATTCCCGCGCACCCCTGAAATACACGTACCCTGCTGAAATCGCGTGTGGCACTTCCTGCACACCCCTGAGATACGCGTACCCTGCTCGCACAGGCCCAATCGCGTGTGGAAATTCCCGCGCACCCCTGAGATACGCGTACCCTGCGGAAATCGTGTGTGGAACTTCCCGCGCACCCCTGAAATACGCGTACCCTGCTCGCACGGGGCCAATCGCGTGAGGTACTTCCCGCGCACCCCAGTGATACACGTAGCCCGCTTGCCGTGCTGGTACAGGGTTAGCGCAGCCCTTTGCACTGGATTGGGTATATTGATGGCTTTTCCCTGCGCGAGAGGCGTTCTTGGGGTCGTAACTGGCGCTGCAGCAGGGTCGCTGCGCCACTGTGCGCCACGGCTGGTTTTGGTGGCTGGAATCCATGAATACGCTGTGCGCGGAAATTGATTTTAGCGCACGCGGCTGGCGCAGGGATTCGCACGCGCACACTGTGCGCCAGCCGCGTGCGCCACTTGTGCGCTGAATTCTATGAATTACCCCCTTAATGACATGGAAGATTCAATGGATGATATTCTTCCTGTTCAATTTCTGAATGACAGAAGAGATTTTAAAAGTTTTAGATTTTTTTCATTTCTAATTTATTCGGGCCTGCGTTCCCTCAATGGTAGAATCTTCTCAGATACCAATGATAATGGAACTTACAGGGGTTATTCGAGAATGAGCTGTACAATTGACTACTTTGTTTTCCCTATTTTCTACTGGGTTCATGTAATTGATATGAAAATAGTCAATCACTATGAACAGGATCAAAACATCCTTGCACTCAAGTGGAATGAGTGCAGGCATCAGGAAATCCAGCTTTGAATGAAGATTAATGAATGGTTTGCCAGGGCACAATATGTGAGGTCTTACATCAGTTATCACCAACGTGTAGCACTGGAGCAATATGTTCCTCACAGTATCACCAAAATGTTGCTCGCTGGTTGCATTGAACCACTCTATTGAGTCTAAAAAGAAGGAGGTGCTACAGTGTTGAGACACCAATGGCAGTGTAGCTGAACCGGGGTCGTTTGGGAAATCTAGCAAATCAATCTGCCCTGGCACATATACATTACATATTGCTTGTCTAACACTTAGAATCCAGAACAATAACCATGTCCTGCTATGCCCACACTTCATCACGCTTTCTGTGCCAGGCTGCTGCTCCATGCGCAATATTGGTGCAAAAACCGTCCAGCGGTTGGTCCTGTAGCCGCAAGCAAAAAACATCCATTGATGTCTATTCGTATTACAAAAGTTGTGGGCCCCCCCCCCCTTGTAGGTCCCCCCCCTATAACCTTGCCCAGCTTGACAAAACCGCACCAAACTTGAGGATTCGTCAAAGAGTGCCAACGTTATAAGATGCCCACAAACTGCTCTTTCCATGGGAAAAGCAACATAATAAAAACTACAGGGTCCCTTCCGACAGACCTTGTAATTCTATTCACCCAAAAATCGTGCCTCTGCTTTCGACATGGTTATTACATTTTACAGGAATGCGAACGTTTTTTTTTTTTTTTTTTTAAAGGTTGTCACAATTCTGCATTAATAAAATATATAAATGTTCATAACTTTCTTTTTAGCAAGAATATTACTTTAACTCCTTTCAACTTAACATTGGTTTTTGAAAGTGCAGGAAGAAAAAATAGGCTTCCTTCTCGCCTCCATAAAATGTCCAACCTCCTTTATGCTCGCCTCATTAGTTTTTGATTTGAAGAGCTCCTATGTACCATTGCTGTACCTCCTAACCTTTTCCCTTCGTATGCCTACTTAAATACACTTACATTGACTTGTACTTGTAAGAGCGTCCATTTTAAGAACATTATTTTTGTAATGCTTTCTCTCGTGAAGATACGTCGGTGAGGAAAGCGTTTGGCTGGGAGGAACAGCTGCACTTAGTTTTAGAATAGTTATTATACGGCACAGGTACAGCTTTTTCTGGAAATACTGCAGGATATCTGCTCATGTCATGAACATGATTTGGAACATTGGATAAGGATTTGCTACATTTTGTTTATATCATATTTTAAAAAAAAAAAAACATGCCTGCATGCGTGGAGTCGAAGAATACAATGGAATGATTAACCAAACGAAAGTGCAACCTTCTTCCATATACAATGTAATCTTTTCACAAAAGTAAATAGAAGTGAACATTATGAATCCCAAAATGTGTGCAAATCAATGATTCAGGGAAGTCCTATTACAAATCTTAAGTGTGTGAAAGTGTCTTTCCTTTTGTCATTCGACTCTAATGTGGGCACAGTTAAAATACTGAAGTCCTAACTGGGGCAATGCTGAAAAAGGTTGGAATTTGCAAAATGTTTTCTGTCTTTGCACCCACCTCACTAGAGGTGTAGAGGTGCATAGTTTCAGTGGAATTTCAAAGGAATACCATCAGTGGTAAAGACCACCATGTCACAAGGGAGAACACCACCTTGAAAAGACTGCCAATGTTTCCCTCCACCCAGATGGTGGAGGTAATAATTTAAAAAAGTCCCCCAACGTTTTTCAGAAGTGTTTTAGCTGTATAATAGTGAAGCACAAGTGCTTCCCTTCGATACTGGAAAAATCATTTTTTCACTGGAGAGTAGACGTGGGTGACAAAAGCTTGCTTCTCGGCTTGACCTTTTTGTGTGTTGCACCTCTGGTCACAATCCATTCTCACCCTCAAAATGACAGTGGAATTGGATGGCAAAAATAGTACTATATCTTTCACACATAATGGATAATTGATTAAAAGGAAAGCCCTTATCTTGTTATGTAGCCTTCCAACACTTCAATACAGGGAATGGTGCATCATGGGAGCATTAATAATTGTTTGAAAGGGTGTGGCACATTTGTATTTGTATTTTTTGTTTATAAGGCGCTTTAATCCAAAGCGCTTTACAGTTTAACAACAAGAATACATCGAACACTGAAACAGTAGAAACAAACAACAATATGTATGAATCAAACCAGTAAAACAGTAAGTAGGACAATTTTCTTATGAGGATGAAGAAGAGAGGAGGGAGTGGGGAAGGAAAGGAAGAGGGAGAGAGAGTAAGGGGTAAAGTGAGTCAGTAGGACGAGAGAAGGACTTAGGAGAGAATGGGGAAGGTAAATAGAGCTATGACGGTGTACTAGAGGGAGAGAGAGAAAGGTGAAAGGGGGAAAAGGTGTCAGGGTGGGTAATGAAGAAAGAGTGATTTCAAGGAGGCGCGGAAGCAGGAATAGGTGGGGATGGAGCAGATAGAAAGAGGTAGGGAGTTCCAGTGTAGGCGGGCAAGAAGTTGAAAGGAGCGCAAACGAGAAGATGCACAAGGGGGACAGGGAACAGAAAGTAAGAAGAGATCTGCAGAACGAAGGGAGCGAGAGGGGGTATAGAATGAGATAAGAGAGGAGAGATATGGGGGGTAAGGTCATGAAGAGATTTAAAGACAAGGCAAAGAATGTGAAATTTAAGTTGGGCATGGAAGGGAACCCAGGCTAGTTACGAGAGTCAGTTGGAGATGGAGTTATGAGGAGAGAGAAGACAGAGGGTGCGGGTGGCAGAGCGGTAGAGGGATTTGAGGGGGGCGAGATGGGAAGCAGGGAGACCAAAGAAGAGTGAAGAACAATAGAAAAGGAGAGAAAAGATGAAGTTTGAAGTTTATTTTATTTGTAAAGCGCAACCAGGCCGAGGGGCAACCGGGCGCATATTCTTAGGTACAAAGTTACAATATATACGGTATGCACAAATTACATCACACAATACATTATAGAGTATATACACAAATTACAGTATATTACAAGTCGGTAATAAGTCATAAGTGAGGGTGCTTCGGGCGTTCTGCATGAACAGCCAGGATTTGGTAATGTTCTTGAAGGTTTGGAACGAGGGCTCAGTTCTGATGGAAGAAGGCAGTGAGTTCCAGAGTTTTGAAGCTAGGACAGTGAAGCTCACTCCACCCGCTTTTTGGAGTTTAAATCTAGGCAGGATAAGGCTGTGAGTTTGTGCTGATCTGGTGGGCCGTGAGGAGGTGTGGAGTGTGAGACGAGAGGAGAGGTAGGGTGGGGCTTTGTTGTCCAAGCATTTGTGAGTCAAAGATAGTGTTTTCAAGGCGATTCTTTGTTTTACTGGGAGCCAGCGTAGATCAGATCTGATGTTAGAGATATGAGACTGTCTGGGGATATTGAGGGCTGCCCGTATGGCATTGTTCTGGATGGTTTGCAGTTTGTTGAGGTTAGACTGGCTAGTCCCCAAGTAGAGGGCACTACAGTAATCGATTTTGGACATAATGAGTGTCCTTGCAAGGGTAATCCAGTTATGGGGGTGCAAAAAAGGTCTGCAGGTGGTAATAAGTTTGCAAGTATAGGCCGATGCCGACCTTACTGCATTCGTTTGTCTGTTCGGAGATAGAGCAGAGTCCAGGTAGACGCCTAAAGTTTTGGTGTCTTTAGAGACCTTGATGTCATTACCGTCAATGGTAAAAGATTTGAAGGCTTGGTCTAATTTATTGAGACGTTGAGTTGATTCTAGTAATAGAAGCTCTGTCTTGTCGTCGTTAAGACATAAATCCTGTTGGGCCATCCAGGCCTGGATGACCAGATAGACATCATCCAGGGATTTGGTATCGGCTGCGTAATCACCAGTGATAGGAATGAGTATCTGGGTGTCATCCGCATAGTTAGTGTAGGAGACACCCAGATCATCAAGCACATCAAAAAGGGGTTTAGTGAACACGTTGTAAAGCGTGGGCGATACACAGGAGACTTGAGGGACACTGCAGTGAATTGGAGAGGGGTCAGCTCATGCTGTGGGCGAGAAGACCCGCATGGACCTGTTGCTTAAGAAGGAGTGGATCCAGGCATTGGCAGAGTCTGAGAAGTGGGCCGCATATTTGAGATGTTGGCAGAGTATTTGGTGGTTGACCAGGTCGAAAGCCGCGGAAAGGTCAAGGAGAAGGAGTAGCGCTAACTTTTTTTGAAAATTAGGGCACCTGGCAGAGCCCTGAAAAACCCAGGTGGGTATACTTGAATAAACAAAACCAAAACTTCAGAGTGAGAGGTCACACAGTTCCAACATTATAACAAATATAACAGTCATTTCTTACTGCATTTCTTTTCACAAAATATATTTTAATGACATCTGGATAATGTTGGTGGGGATAGAGCACCCAGAGATATTTAGAAAAAACAATACATATAGGTATGATCCAGTAAGGCAGGCTGGATCTCAATGCAATAACAACAACGGACAACTGCTACTATTGGTTGATCATTTCAATTGTGCAGTCACAGGAAAAAACATAAACCCACATAAATGGACATATATACAAAAAGCACATTAACAATGCTTCAAATGTGCAATGTTTAAATGGTGATATCGTCGACACAAAGGTGTTTCGGCCTAGAAGAGCTGTATAGTGCAGCTTTGTGAGCAGGCCTTCATCAGGACGTGTGATGGAATGGATGGTAGTCCCGGGGTCTCTATCTATGAACAACAAATGGGAAGTGGTAAGTGGAAGAATGACCTCAAGTAAAATGATAATTCACAAAGCTCCCATACGATGCTTCATTAAAAAAGAAACAGGAAACTCCCTAGTAGAGGAGCCTAGATCTTACCAAAGACTTATCCAGTGCAAGGGTAAGTAAGATAATCCATTATGGGTATAGATATCTTTGGGGCATTCAATGCGCCGTTGAGGGAGCAAATGTTTACCTGTAACGACATATAAAGATCTGTTAGAGTTCTGTACAGATCGTGGTGCCATGTATGAGTGAATGGAAAATTGGTAAAATCTTACCTCGAATGGTAAGATGTGTCTTCTTGGTTCAAAATGGTGGAGACACCCACTGAGGATAGTGGTTTCTATCCCAGATTGTCCAAACGTGACAGTATCTGTGTACGAAAAACGCACATGGGTAAGGACGAAAAGAAACTTTTCTATGTGCGACATATTGGTCTGCAGGTATAGTGAGAGCAACCTACTGTGCTATGCCCTGTTTCATGGCCCAAAATCAGAGCGCATTAGGTTTGACTTACATTCGTACCTTAATGTGTTTGTCTGGGATAGGCGAGGCGGCACAGCGTCTCTGGACACGAATGCCGTGAAAGTGAAACTGTAGCCATGAGGACCACGGGTAATCAAACCCGTCGGTCGTGTTGATTGGCTAGGCGGTGGCGCTCCCCTAATAGGGCGTCATCCGCCCAGAAGCCAATCGTAAAATGCCACGGGGGCTCGAGGGGGCGGACCCATTAGACGCATACGCTTCGTGCGAGAATACTGTGTGCAGTTTGGCTAGCGTAGTTCTCGCTGGTTGCACGTCAGCTGCAGAGTTAAAGGAACAGCGTGCAAGCTCCTAGACTTCACAGATGTAATGCCGTGAAGTAGGCAGAGTTTATATGGTGCCGCCCAATGTTGTATGGGCCTGCACAAACGGTAGGGGAGCCTAAAGTGTGGGTACACAACATGTGGAAACAAATAGAACCCATTTCTAATACAATGTGAACGAATGCTAATGTCGGCAATGAGTGCTTGTGTTGTCACGATCCAGTTAACATACAAGGTGGAAGCGCCTAATGTGTATCGCAATGTTGTATGTCGCAATGTTGTGTACTCAAAGCCGTTACAGTAAAATCAAGTATGGCTTACAATCTGCAATCAATCGAAACATGAAAATCACTTGTGCATCAAATTTCAGAACAAGAATATATGCAGACATAGATATGCGCACTTTGACTAAAGTGCAAAATGAATATTATACAGTGCATCTTGCAACAACCAAATATATACATTGAAAATAAAAATGTATAAATGAAAGGTTGTTATTCCCCAGCGACAAAACCTCAAATATAGTGCCCATGGTACCAGAGAGTGTAAGATCTGTGGAGGTCATCATGGAAGTTAAGCCGTTCATTTTAATTCACTGGCTGTAAAAGTGTTTCCATTCTACAGATATATTTAAACCTGTTCTGACAGTGTCTAGTTTATGGACTAACTGTTGCTCGAGTCTCGTCAGAGCTTTATCACTGTCCCCTCCTCTTTTTTGTGGAGTAAGTTGCTGTATAATGGTCCAGGAAATATCATAATGTGTGTGTCCAAGTCGACTGAAATGGTCAACCAAGGGTTTGTCCAATACCTTGTTTTTGATGCAGGATCTATGCTCTGAAATTCGCTGTTTCACTGGTCTAGTGGTTTTTCCTATATATAGCAGGTGACACAGGCATTGTATTCCATAGATCACAAACTTGCTGTTGCAGTTGGTGTGGGTCTGTAAAATGCGATGGTAATCCTTGTAGTCAAAAGTTTTTGTGGGGCTGGTGTAGCGACATGCCACACAGGTACCACACCGTAGTGTCCCACCACACTCGGGAGGTCCCACAATGTATTTGGTGTCTTAATTTCTTCGATGTAAGTATGAACCAAAGTATCCCTTAGATTCTTGTTCTTTTTGAATGCAAAAAATTGGGTTTTTCTCCAGGGTACCCTTGTTTTTTATCAAATGCCAGTGTTTGTTGATTGTTTGTTTGGTACGATTACTAAGAGGACTATATGTGGTGACACAGACCAATCTGTTAATTTCAGTTTTCTCCTTCGGTGTCAGGCATATGGTTCTGTCAGTGTTCAATGCCCTTTTTCTTGCCTGTCTAATAGATATTTTGGGGTATCCCCTCTCTTTCAGCCGATGTTGTATGCCGTTGGCATGTTGCTCGTATTTTTCTATGCTTGAACAGTTCCGTCTGATACTTAGAAACTGGCTGTATGGAAGATTGTATCTAAGACCCTGGGGGTGATAACTCGAGAAATGCAGTAAACTGTTGCGGTCGGTTGGCTTCCTGTAAAGTTCCGTTTGGAGATTGTTGCCTGATCTATAAATGTGCAGATCAAGGAAATCCACAGCCTGGTAGCTCCAATCGATGGTAAACTGGATGTGATCATTGCATTGATTCAGCCATTGATGGAAAAGGCCCAAATCAGATTCTGTGCCAGTCCATATGAGTAGGATATCGTCAATGTACCGTCGCCATAGGAGTATTTGTGATTTGAAGGGGTTGTGATCACTGTGTATATGGTCTGTTTCATACTGGGCCATATACAGGTTAGCAACATCAGGGGCGACGGTAGCCCCCATGCTGACACCTTTGATTTGTTGGTATAATAGATCTTTAAAAAGAAAGAAATTCTCCGACATGGCAAGTCTGACGCATCAAGGATGAAATCTGTGGGTGTTGTGGTTACATCAATCCTTTTGCTAAGACAAATTTTGAGAGCTTCTAGACCTTCTCTTTGTGGTATCGAAGTATAGAGAGCTTCAACGTCCATTGTGGCCAAAATGCAATGTTGTGGTAATTCAAGGTCTTGTAGCATTGGTATGACGTTGGTGGAGTCTTTGATGTATGGGGCATCTTGCTCACAAACGGTTTCAGAAAAAAATCGGTGTACAAGGATAAAGGTTCTAGTAGAGAGTCACATGCAGAGACTATTGGTCTTCCCGGTGGTTGTCTTGGGTTCTTGTGAATTTTGGGTAAAATATAAAATGCAGGGATTCTTGGGTGTGTTTGATTTAAAAATTGACGTTCTCCCTCGCAAATCCACCCTTCCTGTGTTCTGCATCTTTGGTTAAATTGGTAATCTCTTCCTGGAGTCTGGTGGTAGGATCTCTCGCCAGGATTTTATATGATGTTTCGTCAGCCAGAAGGCGCAGACATTCTTTGTTGTAGTCGGCTGTCTCCATAATGACAATCCCTCCTCCTTTATCAGCCGGTTCCAGAGTGATGCAGGGATCTTGGTTGAGGTCTGCTAGGAATTTTCTTTCTTCTCGAGTGAGATTGTCCTGATAATAATTTCTTTGTATCAAACCTTCCTTTAAACTTTTAGTGACCAGATTCTCAAAAGTTTCAAACTCGGCCGGTATGGTATGTTGTGGTGGCATAAAAACTGATTTGGGCTTGAAGCCAGTAGTATTCTCGGGTGCTTCATTGCTCTCAGATGTAGTCTCTTGATGATTTGGTAAGTATACTTCGAAAAAGTACTTGAGTCTGATGTTCCGGAAGAATCTCTTCATCTCAATTTCGGCTTGAAAAGGATTTGCTCGAGCTGATGGTACGAAAGACAAGCTTTTTCCCAAAAGGGTTTCTTCTGACGGAGTCAGTATTCTGGATGACAGGTTAAAAATAGGAATCTGTTGTCTCATGGCTGGTTCGAGTACCACTGTCGAGTCCTTATATATTGTCCTTGTTGTTGAGGCCGTCTCTTGCGGCGCCCTCGTTGTCCCCCCTTGGGAAAAAAAAGTAGGAGGATGTTGTGATGGTGGGCCCGAACTGTTTCCTCCAGAAAGACGGGGGTCACTGCTGCTGGGGGAGGCTGAGCTGCCAGAGAAATGTACCACTTTGTTGCGCCTATAGAAGTTGTTTTGTTGCTGCTGTTGTAGATCAGTATAATATGTTTCTCGTAAGTAGGGGTAGGTCTTCTCCTCTACGTAGCTACTTAAATCTTTTCTGAACTTCTGAATTTTTCTGTCGATGGTGATCTGTTTAAATTTTGCGACTTCTTCTTCTAATTTTTCTAGTTTCTACTTGGCGTCTTGAATGGTTGCGTTTTCTGTAAATATTTTCTCTAGTTCTCTATGTTTCTAGAAACATATTATACTGATCTACAACAGCAGCAACAAAACAACTTCTATAGGCGCAACAAAGTGGTAAATTTCTCTGCCAGCTCAGCCTCCTCCAGCGGCAGTGACCCTAGTCTTTCTGGAGGAAACACGTCGGGCCCACCATCACAACATCCTCCTACTTTTTTTCCCCGGGGGGGACAACGAGGGCGCCCCAAGAGACGGCCTCAACAACAAGGACAATATATGAGGACTCGACAGTGGTACTCGAACCAGCTATGAGACAACAAATTCCTATTTTTAACCTGTCATCCAAAATACTGACTCCGTCAGAAGAAACCCTTTTGGGAAAAGGCTTGTCTTTCGTACCATCAGCTCGAGCAAATCCTTTTCAAGCCGAAATTGAGATGAAGAGATTCTACCGGAACATCAGACTCAAGTACTTTTTCGAAGTATACCTACCAAATCATCAAGAGACTACATCTGAGAGCAATGAAGCACCCGAGAATACTGCTGGCTTCAAGCCCAAATCAGTTTTTATGCCACCACCACATACCATACCGGCCGAGTTTGAAACTTTTGAGAATCTGGTCACTAAAAGTTTAAAGGAAGGTTTGATACAAAGAAATTATTATCAGGACAATCTCACTCGAGATGAAAGAAAATCCCTAGCAGACCTCAACCAAGATCCCTGCATCACTCTGAAACCGGCTGATAAAGGAGGAGGGATTGTCATTATGGAGACAGCCGACTATAACAAGGAATGGCTGCGCCTTCTGGCTGACGAAACATCATATAAGATCCTGGTGAGAGATCCTACCACCAGACTCCAGGAAGAGATTACCAATTTAACCAAACATGCAGAACAGGAAGGGTGGATTTGCGAGGGAGAACGTCAATTCTTAAATAAAGCACACCCAAGAATCCCTGCATTTTATATTTTACCCAAAATTCACAAGAACCCAAGACAACCACCGGGAAGACCAATAGTCTCTGCATGTGACTCTCTACTAGAACCTTTATCCTTGTACACCGATTTTTTTCTGAAACCGTTTGTGAGCAAGATGCCCTCTTACATCAAAGACTCCACCAACGTCATACTAATGCTACAAGACCTTGAATTACCACAACATTGCATTTTGGCCACAATGGACGTTGAAGCTCTCTATACTTCGATACCACAAAGAGAAGGTCTAGAAGCTCTCCAAATTTGTCTTAACAAAAGGTTTGATGTGACCACAACACCCACAGATTTCATCCTTGAATGCGTCAGACTTGCCATGTCGGAGAATTTCTTTCTTTTTAAAGATCTATTATACCAACAAATCAAAGGTGTCAGCATGGGGGCTACCTTCGTCCCTGACGTTGCTAACCTGTATATGGCCCAGTATGAAACAGACCATATACACAATGATCACAACCCCTTCAAATCACAAATACTCCTATGGCGACGGTACATTGATGATGTCCTACTCATATGGACTGGCACAGAATCTGATTTGGGCCTTTTCCATTAATGGCTGAATCAATGTAATGATCACATCCGGTTTACCATCGATTGGAGCTACCAGGCTGTGGATTTCCTCGATCTGCACATTTATAGATCAGGCAACAATCTCCAAACCGAACTTTACAGGAAGCCAACCGACCGCAACAGTTTACTGCATTTCTCAAGTTATCACCCCCAGGGTCTTAGATACAATCTTCCATACGGCCAGTTTCTAAGAATCAGACGGAAGTGTTCAAGCAAAGAAAAATACGAGCAACATGCCAACGGCCTACAACATCGGCTGAAGGAGAGGGAATACCCAAAAAATCTATTAGACAGGCAAGAAAAAAGGCATTGAACACTGACAGAAGCATATGCCTGACACCGAAGGAGAAAACTGAAATGAACAGATTGGTCTGTGTCACCACATATAGTCCTCTGAGTAATCTTACCAAACAAACAATCAACAAACACTGGCATTTGATAAAAAAAAACAAGGGTACCCTGGAGAAAAAGCCAGTTTTTGCATTAAAAAAGAACAAGAATCTAAGGGATACTTTGGTTCATACTTACATCGAAGAAATTAAGACACCAAATACATTGTGGGACCTCCCGAGTGTGGTGGGACACTACCGGTGTGGTACCTGTGTGGCATGACGCTACACCAGCCCCACAAAAACGTTTGACTACAAGGATTAACATCACATTTTACAGACCCACACCAACTGCAACAGCAAGTTTATGATCTATGGAATACAATGCCCGTGTCACCTGCTATATATAGGAAAAACCACTAGACCAATGAAACAGTGAATTTCAGAGCATAGATCCTGCATCAAAAACAAGGTACTGGACAAACCCTTGGTTGACCATTTCAGTCTACTTGGACACACAAATGATGATATTTCCTGGACCATTATACAGCAACTTACTCCACAAAAAAGAGGACGGGACAAGGATAAAGCTCTGACGAGACTCGAGCAACAGTTAGTCCATAAACTAGACACTGTCAGAACAGGTTTAAGTATATCTGTAGAATGGAAACACTTTTACAGCCAGTGAATTAAAATGATCGGCTTAACTTCCATGATGACCTCCACAGATCCTACACTCTGTGGTACCATGGGTACTATATTTGAGGTTTTGTCACTGGGGAATAACAACCCTTCATTTATACATTTTAATTTTCAATGTATATATTTTGTTGTTGCAAGTTGCACTGTATAATATTCATTTTGCACTTTAGTCAACGTGCGCATATCTATGTATGCATATATTCTTGTTCTGAAATTTGATGCATAAGTGATTTACATGTTTCGATTGATTGCAGATTGTAAGCCATACTTGATTTTACTGTAACGGCTTCGAGTACACAACATTGCGATATACAACATTGCGAAACACATTAGGCGCTTCCACCTTGTATGTTGACTAGATCGTGACAACACATGCACTCATTGCCGACATTAGCATTCGTACACATTGTATTACGGTCAGATATGGGTTCTATTTGTTTCCACATGTTGTGTACCCACACTTTAGGCTCCCCTACCGTTTGTGCAGGCCCATACAACATTGGGCGGCACCACATAAACTCTGCCTACTTCACGGCATTACATCTGTGAAGTCTAGGCACGTGCACGCTGTTCCTTTAACTCTGCAGCTGACGTGCAACCAGCGGGCACTACGCTTGCCAAACTGCACACAGTATTCTCGCCCCAAGCGTATGCGTTTAGCGGGTCCGCCCCCTCGAGTCCCGTGGCATTTTACGATTGGCTACTGGGCAGATGACGCCCTACTAGGGGAGCGCCACCGCCTAGCCAATCAACACGACCGATGGGTTTGATTACCCGTGGTCGTCATGGCTACAGTTTCACTTTCACGGCGTTCGTGTCCAGAGACGCTGCGCCGCCTCGCCTATCCCAGACGAACACATTAAGGTACGAATGTAAATCAAACCTAATGCGCTCTGATTTTGGGACATGAAACAGGGCATAGCACGATAGGTTGCCCTCACTATACCTGCAGACCAATATGTCGCACATAGAAAAGTTTCTTTTCGTCCTTACCCATGTGCGTTTTTCGTACACAGATACTGTCACGTTTGGACAATCTGGGATAGGAACCACTATCCTCAGTGGGTGTCTCCACCATTTTGAACCAAGAAGACACATTTTACCATTTGAGGTAAGATTTTACCCATTTTCCATTCACTCATACATGGCACCACCATCTGTACAGAACTCTTACAGATCTTCATATGTCGTTACAGGTAAACATTTGTTCCCTCAACGGCGCATTGAATGCCTCAAAGATATCTATACCCATGATGGATTATCTTACTTACCCTTGCACTGGATACGTCTTTGGTAAGATCTAGGCTCCTCTACTAGGGAGTTTCCTGTTTCTTTTTTAATGAAGCATCCTATGGGAGCTTTGTGAATTATCATTTTACTTAAGGTCATTGTTCCGCTTACCACTTCCCATTTGTTGTTCATAGATAGAGACCCCGGGACTACCATCCATTCCATCACACGTCCTGATGAAGGCCTGCTCACAAAGCTGCACTTTACAGCTCTTCTAGGCCGAAACACCTTTGTATCGACGATATCACCATTTAAACAGTGCACATTTGAAGCATTGTGAATGTGCTTTTTGTATATATGTCCATTTATGTGGGTTTATGTTTATTCCCTTGACGGCACAATTGAAATGATCGACCAATAGTAGCAGTTTTCCGTTGTTGTTATTGCATTGAGATCCAGCTTGTCTTACTGGATCATACCTATATGTATTGTTTTTTCTAAATATCTCTGGGTGCTCTATCCCCACCAACATTATCCAGATGTCATTAAAATACATTTTGTGAAAAGAAATGCAGTAAGAAATGACTGTTATATTTGTTATAATGTTGGAACTGTGTGACCTCTCACCCTGAAGTAGCGCTAACTTCCCATTGTCCTTTAGTATCTCCATCTGAGTTTTCAGGTCAATCAAGCCTGTTTTGGTGCCATGTTTGGGGCGGAAGCCTGATTGTCTTAGCCCCAGGAGAATATTGGATTCAAGGTAGTCTTGGATCTGCAGGTATGCTGCACGATCTAGGATCTTGAGCAGGAACTGGACCGTAGTGATCGGTCTAAAATTGGTCGGTATGTTGGGGTCAAGGGATGGTTTTCTAAGTAGTGGGATCACCCAGGCGTCCTTGAGGTTGTCAGGGACTATGCCAGTTTTGAAGGAGGCGTTTATGAAGGCTGTGATAAAGGGGGCTAGGTCATGCGAGGCTGACTTGATGATGGGCGCCGGGCAAGGGTCACCTTGGCAGTTGGAAGGCTTGAGGTTGTTTATGATACCTTCTACTTTGAGAGTGGTGAGAGGGGAGAAGGCGAACGGTTTATAGGTCAGGTTGGCTTGGCAGGTACTAGATGTGGGAATGATGAGGGAGGAGATTAAAAGTTTGGTGGCATGGAAGGTGAGAGAAGAGTGGACTTTACGGATATTGAAGATGTGGTAGCAACATGCACGAGAAGTAAGGAACATACGATGGGAAAAGGAGAGGGAAGAGTCAAAGTGAATGCCTAGATTATGAGCATGGGTGGAGATGGGAAGATTAGAAGGGGGGAAATGAATAGAAGGAGGGGGGTGGGAGGAGGAAGTGTGTTAGAAGGAAAGAATAAACTTCAGTGTTGTCAGTGTTGAGAGAGAGATAGTGACTTCCAGTTTTTAATGGCAGTAAAACAGGAGGAGAGATTTAGATGTAAGTCAGAAGAGAAGGAAGACAAGGAGAGTAACAGCTGGGTGTCATCGTCATAGAAATTATGAGAAATCCAAAAGGAAGAGATGATAGGGGTGAGGAGTGAAGTGTAAAGAGAGAATAGGAAGGGCCCGAGGACAGAGCCTTGGGGTACGTCATAGTCCAGAGGGAGAGTAGGGCAGGTACATCTATTGTATCTTCTCCTGTGTTCCAATCTGGGTTGTCCTGTGTGTTTATTCACCTTTTAACCATTACCAACTGATCTATGGTAAATACAGCAGTGCTTACACACAGAATCTCTACTGGATTTTAATACTTTAAGCTTAAGTCTCAGTTTCTTACCACACCAAATTAATTTAGTCAAGTGAGAGTCCAGGCCCCTTACAATTGCAGCTGAATTCTGCACAGGTAACATCTAGGGTGAATAATTAATTTTCATAACATTTATTCTTCCTGTTTGGCAGAGGGAAATAGTATTCCCATTCACTAGATAGATTCAGAAGATTGTTCAAATCCTTAGGGATACAGACTCACACATATACAAACGTATACATCTGTAGGTGAAATTGGCCTTCCATTCACAGTTTAACATATAGCTCCTCATCAAGAGTCATCAACTATGACGTTGCATAATTTATTCTATAGCCTGAAGCATTCCCATACAACTAAAGTATATCCGGCAGAATTCGAATAGTTTGCTCCAGCCAGGACATACCCGCATTAGTGTTATTTTGTGTTCAATGTTCTCCATTGTAACTTGTTTAGTAACCTGGATTGATGAGTCATTGCAGCCAGAGATTCAATGGGCAATTCATATAAAAGAGATAGTGGGAACCCCCTCACGTGTTCCCAAGAATAGGCGATATCGGGCCATTGGTATGTACTGAAAGCACTGAATTTGTATACATAATTTAGAGTGAAAAACATACATTTTTTCAAAGTCCCAATTAACCCTACCAAGCCTTTTGCCATCTAATTATAGTAGGATATAATCGTCATGTTTGTGACTGGCTTTAATGTTAAGTAGGTACCAAGACTGTCCACTGAGTGTCTCTCTTGAACGAAACATTCGTGCCTTTAATTAATTAGTTACAGAAGGCTTGTTCCCAAGATTCTGGCATCTGTATTTGGCTGCCATGAAGACAAGGCAGAGGGTGTTCATCTTTCTTTGGAAACTGAATGCATGGTTCCATAATTAAAAGGTAGCAGGAAGTTGATGTATTTCCAGGACATTCTGAAACACTTGGAACAGTTTATAGGCAAATTCCTTCCTGGAATGCATAGGTACAATGGGAGATTACCTGATCCCCCCTCCTTCCCTTTGACAAGGTTTATGATTGCAGCTTGAACTTCATCTATTTCAAGTATCCAAATAATCCACTGCAAGAATCAGGAGCTCCACACCTTCCAAGAATTCCAAAAAATCATATGTCTCTTACCTGGAGTGGCAGCATACAAACAAAGAGTTACATAATTGGACACTGTATGTGTTTATACTGTCATCATATGCTACTATCAACTCGCCATCATTCTGATACAGCTTGATGGTTTGTCTCTGCTGGTTTCCTTCTAACAAAAGTGCCAACCAGCTGCAGGGTTTATCACCTTCTTCAAAAAAGGGCTGGTTTGTCATTGAGGTCATTTTAAATTGTTTTATTGTCTGTTACCTCTTTAAGTTCAGCGCAGGCCCTCTCAACCTGTCTCATTATTTTATAGGATTCCAAATATTTGTGTTGGTGTTCCAATTTCATATTTGTAGTTAATAATGGCACCTCCAATCTGTGAAAAATAGTCACCTTTGATGACCATAAAAACATACACTGGACTCTAATATAGGCTTTCAGCGTATCCTGGAAAATGGTCATAGAAACCTCTCAGGTATGGTTGATAACCCAAAAAGGATCAATGACTTCAGACTCATTACGGCATCTTGGGAGTGGCATTGGAGTAGAGGGAAGTTTCAAAGCTAGTCGGAGTGGAGCATGATCCAACACGACTATCAGATGAATAGTACAGCTAGTTACATTTGGAAACCATTTTGTATGTATGAAACATAAGTGGAGTCTGGAGTTGATAGCATCATGAGGGCAATACAATGTAAACTCTAACTCCCAGGGGTGTTTTTTTCCTACCAGACCTCATTCACATCTGATTTCTGTTGCAGCGCTAGGAGAACTGGCAAAGTGTATTAGTGTAGAGTGTACATCAGGTTCTCTATTCTTTGTGGAATCGATTATGTGATTGAAGTCCCTGGCAATACTTATTATGTTTGTGAAATATGGTGTACAATTTGACAATAAATCACAATAAAAATGTTACTAACTCCTATAGTGCATAATTATTGAGAACAGTTACTTTGTATGAATGAAGTGTACCCTATTCCAACCGAAATCAACCTTCTTGATCTTTGATCTTCAACTCATGCTAAAAGGGTATAGACATTGTAAATAGAAAAACACTCACTTTTTTGTGAGGTGTACCTTGCATTGAACAAATTGACCTAACCATCCCTTTAAGATTTTAAAGGGTTCTATACATGTATCATGGGTCATTTGCAAAAGAGCACAGTCTAGCTTCAGAAATGTCAAATGTTCCACACACTTTCACCATTTAACTGGGTTACCCATCACCTTAACATTCATTACATGTCGCAAATTTGTATTCATCATTAGAGGCCCCTTCTAGCTAAAATAGCTCCACACTGGTATACCCATGGGGCGAGGAAGTATTTAGCAGCAAAGCCTATACATAAAATACTTTATGTTGAACATACAAATCTCAGAGAGTATTAGGAAAATGTTGTGTATCGCATTCAGCAGAACAGAATAACTCCAATGAACAATACGTGCCCATATCTGTGGGGCCTCATCATAGGGCTAAGGCACGATCAACCATTGAGAAAAAAAAACAGTGAAGTTTCATCTTCGGAGTGTAAGGTAATTTTATCATCGCCACCTGGGGGAATACTGGTGCTAGCTCTAAGAATATAAATCATAGCCTCATATTTGTGCTATTGGGGACATCCCTGGGTTCCACCAGCTATATGCTCATAATAAGAGATCCATTGGAGTTTTTGAAGAAAACATCAGAGCGTGTTTCAGCAACACTTAATAGCAAGCGTTCTGTGTTGTACATAATTCTAGCTCAGATCCTTCAGATTAATATAATTTGCTCATCATCCATGTAACATGTATTGCCATAATTCCTGCAATGAAGATTAAGGTCTGTCAATGTCACTCTGGTCTCTTGCAGCCTGCAGGTCATTCTGTGTTGTAGCTAGTTTAGACTGGGTGATTTTGCATCAATTCCGGCATGCTGAAACATAGCTGAGAAATGTTGAGACCCTGGCAATTTTATGCTTTTCTCATTATTTAGGATTTGTGCTCAATAATTATCTCACTGATTTTTCTGAAAGTTTTTCCAACGCATATTAGCCATAAGGGCATTTGAGAGAACATACAACAAATTCAGAAAGACAAATTGTTAAAGGTTTCAACTCTGTCTGAAATATTTTTATTTCATCACATCATCACATGGACTACAATTTATACGAGGAAAGGTGTCTGTTTCTTGAGTGCTAGACCGATTTACCTGATAATTAAACACTGATTATTCTGGAATTCATGGTCATGTTTCAAAATCCCCCAATATTTGGTTATGATATTTTTGATCCGATTAGTATTTTGACCATGAGAAAGAACATAAACAATTCTTACTTCTTTTGTATTTCACACTCTAGGCTGTAATAATGTTGATCTAGGAATAAGCAAGACTTTATCAATCAGTTTATCCATTATGTGTGGCAGATAGTTGTGCTGCATACATTTGAACTGTAGCTTATGTATTCTTCTTTACAGTAACCTTTGGCAGTTGTTATGACCCTTAGGTTCAATGCCTAAGAATATGGCAACTCATGTGTTGATTAAAAAAATTGTGATCCAATAAGGGATCCAATTAGATGGCTTGTTTCACAGAACAATGCTTAATAGCGAGGAATCAAACATTCCTTCCATGACTAGGAACTGAATTTGACTCCAGGCACCATTGAAGGTAAACTGAAATGTGGGTACAATAAATGTATCCAACTGAACATATACAATCTTTATTGGTGCCTTTTGTTAGGATACATATATTATCTATGTACCTTACCCAATGGGGTGACATTATGCATCCTATCTTGGTAGAAACTATAAGCACATTGTCAAAAAATGCATGTAAATATTTGCTGAATTTGCTGCACACATGGCACCCATCGATATGCCACATACCTGCTTAAAATGTATTGCCATAACTGAGAATGTGTTGATTAATACAAAGTTTATTAACGGTTGTGGAGATTGGTGAATGGCATCAGTGACATTAAGTTGACTGAATGTTATGTTGCATGCATTGATCTCGTCTACATGCTTAATGTTAGTGTACAGGCTATGTCCCTTGCCATCCTTGCAATTTTAGGCCAATGATTCTAGGACACTAATGAAACTGCAATATCTTTCAAAATATATATAATTAAAATGAATCAATTATTTCAAGAAGAAATTAATACATTTGTCTGAAGGATCTGCTAGGCCATCATTTTGAGAGAAAAGAAAGGCCATTGCAGGTGAGACTTCCATGTCTTTTGAATTTTAAGGAAGCAAATAGAGGATGGATATGGTTGGGTGTTCAGTGCTTAAAAATAAAATGAATGATTCATTGATCCAGTCTTGCCTAAAGGCATTTTTGCAACAACAATACTGATTATGCATGTATGTCAGGTGTAGGATAATGTAATGATATTTGACATGATGAATCTTCATTAAGCTCTCTCAGATTTTCTTTGTTGTAAACTTCAGCCATAAAGCACAAAGGACCAGCTTTTATTGGCTGATGTAATTAATTATGTGCATCATTTTGTAAGGCTTCTAATGCTTTGATTTCTTGTGAACTGAAATTGCTATATGTTTGCAAATGCTGAAAGTAGATTTCTGATACTTCAAAAGTCTTTTTTTCACACATGTTCTTTTCTAGGACAGGTATTGTCAGGATACGTTTGCTCAGTGGAGGCCTGCCACAAAGGGCTGGAGGTGAATGCCACACCCCCACTAGAGTGTCAGGCCACCACCTCACCCAAATAGCAGGCAGGACAGTCCCCTGTGTGCTTTATTTTTATGGGGGACTGTGCTGCCTTCCTCTTAGCAGGGGTGCATCCCCAGCTGCACACTTTTTGTTTGTCCGTATGCAGAGCCCTTTGGTCTCTGCTACAAATAAAGCACAGAATATTGGGAGCCGGCCGGACATCAAAAGATTGGCCTTGCAGCTCTCATTATTCTGCAGAAGAACTTAGACCTGCTGCCAAACAAGAGTGGTCTCATCTCCTGTCAGGCAGCATGTCTACGTCCTAGAGAGGAGTAGAGGGCCAATTGGTATTGCATGGCTAGACTGGCTTACATTGGTGGATCCAGTCTAGCCATATATTCGTTGTGTGTCATGGCATTTTTGTACTTTACGTCAAGGTGAAAAGTGAATAGATGTGTGATTGCAAGGTACACTAGCCTATATTGTTATACACAGTATGGATATATTTACATTGTATGGCATGGCATTTTTTACTGCCTGGGAAACCTTATATAGTAATACCTGCATATATTGGAGCAGCGTGGATGGACATGTATGGCACAGCCAGCATTGACATGTTTTATATACTGGCATATGTTGTAGGCAAAGGCATCACGAACATCTGTTGGAAAATGACCCTATGCACTGTTGTTAATTTGCATCTAATGGGTTTTTCATGTGCTACTAAACATAACTGACTGCAACCAGTGTTGCTTTTACACAATTTTCCACAGAAAGTGCTGTAAAATTCACCATTTTAACCCATTCTTTAAAACGTTTAAAACTTTCTTGGGGGGAAACCCCACAAACCCCATTGTTTGGTTTGGGGTCCCTCCCTGCACTTGGTCACTCCGACATATTAAGTGCATACATTTACATCCCTCCAGTTCAAATATTCACCAGCCACCACTGGGTTTGTTGATAGGTTTAAACATTTTATAATAGTTGTCTGTCTGTTTACAAGTAGCAAAGGAAATACACTGTTTATGCTTATGGAAACCTTTGTTTATTCTTCCATGTACTTCTCTCGGTCTTCTTGCTACAAAATGCTCAACATATCAAAATACTGATGCCGTTGATTCTTTTGAAGTTGCATTCACTCAGATTTGTGGCACATTCTAGAAGTGGTCAATGGACAAGTACTAGCTGCAGTAACATTAACAAAGGTTTGCAAAGAAGCTCTGGTAATTCATGTCACTAAATCAATAAAACTTGGCATACATGTTGGTTTAGTTCCTCACATTGTGTGTGTTAGTTGCTGTGTTAGTTGAGTCATGGTATTGCTCTTTGAATTGTTTGCTATGGAAGAATAAGGACCACCAGTGCATGGAGACAACCCTGTTCATTTTCTAAGTACTTACCTTGGTGTTGGCAGATCTTCAATACAAGTAGATAAACTTCTTCACAAGCCATGAAAAAACGATGGAACAAGAGCAGATGATTTACATAGTTTATTGAAGACGTCAGGATGGTTAAGGCATGTAAAGTGTTTCTGACACTGAACAAGAATACATTCTCGACTTCTTTCTGGGTTAGTGCCCAGGTGATTCTTTATGCCCATCTTCTTCTGGCATACTACCAAGGGGGGCTTCCTCTCTGAATATCTTCATCCTGGGTTAGTCCCAAGTTGACCGTGATGCCTTACTTTCTCCTTCTCATTTGATGTGGCCTCTGTCAGCTCTTCCTCTCCCCTATCCTTGGACTCTTTTTATTGATCAGGGCATCCCTATTTTTTCTCTGCTCTCTCCTTGGGCACCCTGACCTTCTCTTTTATCAGAACCTCTGTCTTTCTTTTTTTCTGGTCAGAGCCTCTGCACCTTTGTTCTCTCATTTCCCCCTTGCTCTTAATCTTCCACTTGTCTTCCTAATCATGTATCAGTGCTTCCTCCAACGCTTTCTCTTCCCTTTCCTTTACGTTGTCTTCAGTCAAGGCTTTCTTTACATCACCTTTTGCAAGGGCTTCTACCTTTCCTTGCCTCTTTCTCTCTGTCTTTGGTTTCAGCCTATGTTGCCTTTATTTCACCCTGCTCCTTTGCCTCCATCTCTACCTCCTTGTCCACTTCTCTCTTCTCTGGCACTCCACCTCTTTTCTCTTCTGCACCTCCTCCGCATGCTTTCTCTCTGTTTTCAAAACAGCCATGGTGATTCCTCTCCTAAAAAAGCAAGGGGCTGACCCGAACCTATTGGCTAACTTTTGCCCTGTGTATCTCCTTCCGCACAAATCTAAAGAGCTTGAGAGAGTTGTGTTCAACTGTCTTACCAATTTCCTAGGTACTGGCTAAACTACAGGGCCCTGAAAACATGTCTGGGTACCCTGACTCCGGGATCAAAAGAAATGGATTCATGAAATCTTACATTGAGGATTATGTGTTTGTGTTGTGTAATTTTATTACTGACTGCAAATGAGTTATTGATGGTATGATTGGTATGATTGTGTATATCAGTTGCATTTCTTGAAACTACAAGTGTTTCAGATTAATCAGATGTTTTTTGCTAATGATGGGCTGTCCATTGGGTTTGAACTTTGTGTTGTGCTTTCTGAATTAATTATACCATTGATTTTCTAAAAGAAAAAAAAACCTTAAATACAAGTTTCTTTTAAAAATAAGACCTACAACCTCTTCTGTTGTGCATTTTGACTTTCATTTGTTTCTAGGTTAAGGGACACCTGCTTTTCTGTTCATCTCTCTTACCAATTTCTTAGACATCTTCACCTTCGATAACCCCTTAAAAGCAGGTTTCTGCTCCTGTCCCTCGATGGATACTGCTCTCAAAATTGTGTCCAACTTCATCGGCTCTGCTAAGCACTCAAACCCATCCTCTATCCTTATTGCTTACTAATGCCTTTGACACTGTAGATCACTCTGATCACCATAATACTCTATTTTTTCTTGGGAATAACGATCAAGCCTTTGCCTGGATTGTACCTTGAACCTCACTAATTCTCTGTCTACTTGAGTAACAGCACCTCTCAACTCACTCCTCTAACGGTTGGTGTTCCACAAGGCCCTGTCTTGGATCCACTCCTCTTTACACTCTACACTTTAGCTCTTTGCGATCTTGTGCCAACTCTTCATGGATGACACCCAAATCTTCTTCTCTTCAACGCTCTTCTTCACCGACTTTCCTCCACTTGGTTTCTCAGTCTGGCCTCCCCGCTATGGCCTAATCCGAACAACCCATACTGACCAATTCTTCCCATCCTCTTTTATCCTTCTTCTCCACCTTCCATTGGCTCTTGGCCACATCTGGCTCTCTGGGCCAATCACTGCCTTTCTCTGACACAGGGGTCAGGTTAAGGACACGAGAAACCATAAAGTGACAATAAAGCCCTGCCCTCTTTTCGAACATGAGTCCGCCAGTAACCGGCAATGGTGGCCCATTACAAGGATAGCCTGTATCCAAGTTCTTATTCCATGTGGACTGTGTGTCTGAATTGCCGGTCTGTAGCGCGTGACAATCAGCTGGCTTTAGGTCTGCTGCTGCATATCTTGCTGGTCGGCTGTATGCTCCATTATCCATTGCAAGGAATTCTAGTCTCAGCGGTCCTTGAAGGCAAGACACAAAACACCGGCCAGCATATTTTATGGCAGGAAGGTGATGATCAAACGTGGTACTCTTAAATTGTAAACTGTCAAATGAAGAGGGGACAGAGACTTGGGCCCTTTAAATTCCCTCACCTCGCCTCTGAGGCAGGATTGCCTCTTCAAACACCCTGGTAGGCTTCCTGTATCAGATTGAGAGGGAATCCCCATTCCCCCTTGACAGGATCATCATTTTCTGGCACTGTCAGACATTACAGTAGATGTTCCCATTATCAATATAATCTGTTTTTGCAATGCTGTTGCTCCAATTAAGCTATACCTTTTTTGTGTTTAAAAGCACCTAAGAGCTCTTTTCATGACAGAGGATGAAGGTGATGAAAGACAAAGGCATCAGAATCTAAGAGCCTTGGTCAAAACAACAATTAAGGAGATAAGGAGCCCTGGCCATTACCTAGTTTCCAACATCAAACACCAGCCATCGGACCGCTCTTATGAAACAAGTATAAACTGGTTCCAGTTGATGTTAGACATGAACAAGCCAGTATCTTGTCCAACTGACATTATGGTAATTTCAAGTTGCCAGTATTCTTTAATGGTCAGCCCTATCTTATGCTTTATGTGAAGCAGGATTTCAGATTTTAAACATAAATGAGTCATGTATTCGATCGATGAGCTAAAATAGTAAAAACTGGTTTTCGTTCAGCTGGGTGTGCTTGACATCGCAACAGCCATATAGATGCATACAAGGGCATGCTTGATCATACAATCCTTTTTCTTTAGTTGAGATCGAAGTCTGAGGCGCCACACAGGTGATTGTAGTTGAATAGCCAGTGAAAACTGTGATGTGCAGAGAATGCCAAAAGATGCTGTAGGTGTTTGTAGAGGTTCAAGATCGAATTAAAGATATGATGTACATAGAATTACATATGTTCATGTCAGTGATTGAAGAGGTTGAATAGCCAATGACAGCTATGACGTGCAGAGACCAACCAATTTTATTTATTTATTACATTTGTTACACACCCAAACCCTTGGGTATCACAGCGAGGTTACAGACAGCTTGTTAAAATATCATTCAGTGGAGCATTGCAGAGAAATTACAGTCAGGAAAACATAAACATGTTTACATAAACCAGATAAAAAAAGTTACAGTATATTTACAGGTATTGAGGTGGTGGCGTTATTCACATTGGTTAAATAACCATGTTTTGAGTGATTTTTTGAATGCCATGAAGGAGTCCTCTTTTTTAATGCTGAGTGGAAGGGAGTTCCAGTTTTTTTGGAGCTAGGTATTGGAAGCTACTACCTTCCACTCTAGAGTTTCTAAAGCGAGGTGTGGCAAGAAGTGGAAGGTTGTTAGATTTTAGGGATCTAGTGACTTCTTTTTTTGCTAGTACTTTATTGAGTTAGGAAGGAGCTTTAATTTGGTGACATTTAAATGTGATGTAAAGCGTTTTGAAGATGAATCTGGCTGCTATGGGCAACCAGTGGTGATCTCTTCTGGTTTTTGAAATGTGGTCTGACTTTCTAATTCCTAGGGTGGCTTGTGGGGCTTTGTTTTGTATCAGTTGGAGTTTTTATAGATTGGTGCTGGATGTACCTAACAATAGGACATTACAATCGTCGAGTCTTGCGAGAATCAAGGCTCTGGCCAGTGTAATACAATTAGATGGGCAGAGGAATTGCCGGCTAAGGGTGATTATTTTAGCTGTATTGGCGGTGGACGAGGATAGGCTGCTGATGCGTTTAGACATCAAGAGATTTGCGTCCAAGTAAACTCCTAGGGTTTTTTAATTGCCTCAGTACTGGTATCATGGAGCTGCCATTGTTAATAGAAGCATAATCAGGATGTAGGGCCCTTATTTCAGACTTTGACCCCACGATGAGAATCTCTGTCTTCTCATCGTTGAGGCATAGACTATTAAGTGCCATCCAGTTTTGAATGCTAGCGTACATTTTGTTGTCAGTGTGTCTTGGTGGTAGTTTCCTGTGAGTGGAATGAGGTTCTGGGTGTCATCTGCAAAGTTTGTGTTAATGACACCCATATCATCTAGGGTTGAGAAAAGCATCTTTGTGTAGGTATTGTAGAGGGTGGGTGATAGGCAAGAGCCTTGGGGTACTACAATGGGGACTGGAATGGGGTCTGCAGCTTCTTTGCCTATGGAAACTCTAGAAGTTAGTTCATCTAAGACTGATTTAATCCACATGGTGGCATCGGTGGAGAAGTGGAAGTCTTTAGTTAAGGTGGAGCAGAGTTTGTTATGGTCGACAAGGTCAAACTCTGCTTATAGGTCTAGTAGGAGAAGGATGCAGAGTTGACCTGAGTCCCTGATAGAGTCCATCTGGATTTTGAGGTCCAGTAGGGAAGTTTCAGTGCTATGGTTAGGCCTGAAGCCAGATTGTCTGGACCCTAGGAGCTGATTGTGTTCCAAATGGGCTTGGACTTGGTTGTATGCTATTTTATCAAGGATTATGAGTAGACATGGGACTGTTGTTATTGGCCGGTAATTGGTAGGTATCGTGGGATCTAGAGAGGGTTTTTTTTTAATGGGGGAGTGACCCAAGGTTTCTTTCATGCTCGCTGGAACCAGATTGGTATTGAAGGAGGCATTAACAAAGTTGCTAACAATGGGCGTAAGAGTGTGGGCACATGATTTGACTATTTGAGCTGGGGCGGTATTTTGTTTGCAGTTGGAGGCTTTGAGTTTGGAGATGGTGTCCAGGACTTGGTCTTGGGAGACTGGAGTGAATGAGAAGAGGGGACTAGTATTCACAATCGGATTCAAAATGAGGTTGTCATTGAGTAGTTTGGTGCCTAGTAGTTGCTTTTTAGTTGAAATTATGGTTTGTAAGAGATTAATTTTGGCGGCTAGGGCATCTTGAATAGTGTTGCACCATTCTTTACTGGAGTTGGTGGCAATGGTAGCCGGGGTAGGGTTTTCCAATTCTCTCAAGATTGAAAAGAGCTCTTTGGAATTAGAGGCAGCATTGCTGATCTGGGCGTTATAAGCATTAGCTTTGCAGCTGATGATAGCTGTTTTGTAGTTTTTGTTTGCTATTTGGAAGTTACTTTTGATCTCTATAGTGGGGTGTTTTCTGTATGCATGTTCGAGGGAGCGTTTCTTTCTCCTGAGAGCGACTAGATCGTTGTTAAACCAAAAACATGACCGTTTCTCCGAGCATTTAGTTTTGGTAGTTAGTGGGGCTACAGCATTAATGGTGGAGGAGAGACATTTTTGGTATGTGTCTGCTAGGAGACACGGGGTGTCACTGACAATCGACAGGGAGTCTAATGTTTTGCTAAGCATGGGATTGAGATATTCAGGAGTGAGCTTGCAAAGATTTATGGCTTCATAGGTATTAATGGAGTTAGGTTTAGTGGGTGTGGGTGCGTCAGTGATGATGATGAACTGGATGTTGTGGTGATCTGTCCAGTCTAATGGACAGATGGAGTCAATGGTAAGGGTGGTATTGAGAGTGAGGAACCAAACGAAGGTTCTTCCCTTAATGTGGGTGGGGGCGTTCACTAGCTGTATGAAGCTCATGTCCTTGAGGGCAGAGTGTAGGGCTTCGGCTTCAGTGTCTGGCTGTTGTTAAAACCTAAACTGACATCACAGAGGATGACACAATTGGTATTGGGTTTGATGAGTGGGGCTAGCACTAATGGTATGTCTATTTCACGGTGGCTATTGGGGTTAGGTGCTATGATCATGTTTAAGATTTTGAAAGTTCATTCCTCTTTCTCTGAATGTCAGCCACCATTTGTATAGGGCTACGTTTGAAGGCGTACTATGCCATAAAAGATATGAAGAGATGTGCCATTTATTTGGAGTAAAGGAGGACTTGGACAGAGGTGTATCATGGAAAACATACAATTTAGTTTAGCAATGAGGTTCATTTAAAAAAGGTTCACCTTCACACATAAAGACAGGCTGAGCAAGAAACATCCAACCAAATGTGACTGAATAGTTGGTAACAAGGAACAGGAATGTGCAGGAATCGGAGATGTGCGCTCGAGACGAACCAAAGTCGCTAAATGAATAATGTCCTCCTCCCACCACCTGAAATTCCAATTGGCAGATAAGTGTTTAGAGCAGAATTCTGCCACAGGTAAGATTCATGCTTGTCCACTGTTCATCTCGTCACCCGAAGCCTGAAAATGTATTTCAATGGAGACATACTGCTTCACAACGAATTCCTAATATCGTTAAGCAATTCTAAGAGGTCATAGCACACATCAATTCCTGTAAGCTAATTTCAACATAGTTCATACATTTTATTGTGGGATCCTATCTTATTCCGATTGTGAGTTGTTCCACAGCAATACAGAAAAAGAGGGGAGTACAACTGGCACCCTTGGCAAATCTGTAGACATTATTTGCTACACTCACATGATCCTTAACCATTGAAAATGCTGGCTACTGCATATAGTAGATGTATTCCAGAAGTTGCAGAACACACACTACTCAGATCAAAAAAGGGAAATTGGGGAGTACTATGATCACACAGCAAACTATGGTGTTTGCATTCAAAATGAATGCCTTGCTTGTGGCGGTTCTTTTCTGTCAAATGATTTTAATAGTAAAGGGTCAGCCTTCAAATGTGTAGGCACATCACATATACACTGATTCCACTCAGACAGAAGAGTTACACACAGAGCTAACTCTCCATGATGTACTTGTGTCAAACCGGTTGAAAAACGCTTTTGTAAATCAGGCCCTCAGTATTTACTTCAGACACAGGATGAATTAGGTCAGTGGTCCCAATCTGCCCTAAAGTGGCCTTTTTGGCATTCCAACTCTGTGAAAATACAGCTATGTAATAATAAGCGACAAAGCTGCCCCTGTTTAAAGTCAAAGGGCCTGATTTGCAGATAGTTTTTCAATGGGATTGTGCTATTATAAAAGGCTTCTGTGACTCAGGCCCAAGGAGTCATAAATACATAAATACCAAAGTCAACTTCGCAAATCTTATCATTTAGCCATAGTTGTCCTCAATGGAGTAATGACAATGATGGTTGGGAGAAGTAATGTGATTCAGTAGTTCCAGTGAGCCCTGAGAAGGCAGTAGGGATTATTCTACTGGACACTTCTCTGCTGAGATGTAGTTCTGTGATCAGAACTCCCTCGTTAGTTGCCTCATGCCACTTGACACCAAGTCAAGCAAATGCTATTTCATAATTGAGAGAAACAACCCCATCTAGTGCCCTCTCTCCCTCCCCAAATAGTACTGTGTCACTTCGGAAAATGCTAAGCTCAATGCTGGCACCCGCCTGTTGCTTACATGAGCTAGAATTGCTACACGTAATACAATAAAATATGTTTCGATATCAGATTCTCAACGATGGGGCTTATTCACAAATACTTTACTAAGAGTGACTTTTATACACTCCTGGAAAGGGATAATTCATTCAGTTGTTATGGGTAACTCAGACGTATTGTTGATTTACTCTTACGAATTCTGACGTTAGAGTTAGTCCGTATTGATTTATTTGGGGGTCATGTTCAATATGGCGCAGCACACAAAGTATGGGGTAAAGGCATGCATAAACTACTGTGCATAAACAATATGGGGAAATCCAAGCATAAAGAGGTGTGCATATGAAGTATGGGTAAAGGCATGCATAAACCGGTGTGCTGTGCAAATAACGTATTGATATTGATATTAATATTTTATTTATATTGCGCTCGCACACAGGTGTTTCAGAGCGCGATAAGGCAAGAGAGGGTAACAAGGGAGAACATAAAACAATGATCCTACTAGGCCGAGTGACATTGAGAATGCGCAAGTGCATTGGAGAGTGAAAAAGCGAAAAGTGCATGGAAGGTGGGAATGGAAAGTGCAGAGCAAAGGAATACAGATAAATACAGATAAGTCATAAATACATAATAACAAGCAGTAAGGGGAAAGGCATGCATGCACTGGTGTGCATATCGAGTTTGGGAAAGGCATGCATACACTGGTGTGTGTATCAAGTATGGGGAAAGGCATGCACCTACTATTGTGAATATAAAGTATGGCAAAGGCATGCACACACTATTGTGCATGTTCGTTATGCTCCGCCATATATTTATTGACCATTTTTTTGGGAGAGTGGGGGCACAGAATAGAATGACCACTTCCACCACCCCAACCCGCTCCACCATACTGATCTACATGCATTACTGCCAGCATCGTATTTGCCTGCTGACAGTAATGCATTGGATTGCAATACACCTGCTTTGTAAAGCTTCTAAAAGCAGGCACATCCCAACGTAATGCACAACATCAAGGTGTAATGGCAATTTGGTCTGCTTTTACACAATGTTTTGCACTTCAAAGTACAAATGAGAAAATGTGCAAACAACAGACCTTTTTTTGTAATAAAGTGTAAAAATAACGGGTCAGCAACATCCCATTTACGAGGTCCTGGAAAATGACCTCCTTTATGTATTAAATAGCCCTCTACAGGAGTAAGTTAAGGGTAAGCCAAACATGCTCGTAGTAACCGTTTAATGTATTGCCCCCAATTTTACAGTTAATACAAAGCTATGGGTTATACCGCATGAAGAAAATCTTGTTAGACCAATTACTTTCAAGCGGAATAAATGTGGATATGAACTTTTTATTTTATTTTCGCTCTGTGGCTCTTTGCTTGAATTGTCAATAAGGCCTGCAGGCGCGGCATGACCTACTACGCGTAGAGTTGTTTGCTTTGTTGCTATGAAGTCCTGCAGGCTCCTTGTTTTTCGACCTTCAGAATGTATGCAACGCTGCACTTGTGACGAATATTTTGTTCAGTTTAATGCCTTGCATACATTTCTGTGCAAAATAATTGACTTCTCATTAAAGAAGAAATATTGGCCGTCGAAACGAACGAAAACAAAAGATGAATTCAACAGTGCTTTGCACATTTCCAAGTGAAATCCAAGAAATATCCTAGGACCCAGCTGGAATGCCAGCTAAATAATGAAATGGTTCATCGAGCAAATCAAGCACGATATTTGGACAAATAACACACACGTCAGTAAAAAAGTAACACACCCAATTCACATTACTGATAGCATGCACAGACCAGAACAAAGAAATGAACACATATGCACACCTCAGTTTCTCTGGAATAGATCAATTTGTGGTTTTCGGATAAGTAGCGAGGTGCAGAGGAGAGATACACAACCCTGACACTAGGTTGTGAGTTAAAGAACTGGAAAAGAAAGGGTATCCACGAGCTGTGGAACCCTCATGTCCCCTGCACACTCAGGTTTACTGTCAGTAAACACTCTCAAAAATGATTGTACCTGTATGGTTCCAAAAGCAATAATTCTATCAATATATCTAAGGATAAAGGGTACCTAGAGATTAGGTGCTGTAATTAGTTTGATAGAACCCACTTTTTCTCAGTAGTTTTAATAAAGCATAGATTTCACTAAACATTCTCAAAAATAATTTATATTTATTTATACACCAATACTATTGTAATCATAGCTAATGGGTATCATTGTTTGCCATACATTTGTGGTGGTTCTTATTTTCAACATATTAGTTTCATAAAATACACAAAATGTGATGCAATCTCTGTTATAAATCACAGAAAATAATGCCTAAAACTCAACGTGTTTCGGGAAATACAATCCCTTCATCAGGAATAGATGTTTAGGGTTTTCACAAAGATTCAAAAAGATTCAGTGTTGATTTTCTGGATATCTATAAAAGAAACCACAATTATTAGGTTGTATCTTAAGGATATCCTATTGTGCTACTTGTAAATAATTCTGTATGCCACAAATAGTAGTATTTCCTACCTCACATCAGTGCCCCGGGGTTGTCACTAAGGTTGTTGTTTCAGTAATAGTATTGGTCACACTCAGATAATATATCCATTCTTAGGTGGTATGCGTCCTATAATATAAGGATACATCGGTTTAGCTAATAGAAAGTGACATGCTGAGCACATACCTAAATAATAGAAATGCTTAAGGGTAAGTACCTTGCTCAGAGTTTTATCACGCTTAGTCTTCGACTTGTAGTTCTAAGAGATGCAAGAAGCTCTGGGTGTAACTTCAATGTCCTAAGTGAAATTGAAAGAACAATTGGAATACTATTGTAAATTGGTATTAATGTCTATTGCAGAAAAAAGGAAGGGCAGCTTACCTGCTGTTTCTCATAGGCTATGTGTGTTTGCAAAAGGCTACCAAGTCTGCGGCCGTTCAGGTATTATTGAGATCTCCTAATGGGAGACACAAGATATCAAAGAGAAAAAGGGTCAGAATTTCGAAAATTTAGAAAAATTCAGCCTAGCAATCCAAGGTACTGTAAGGGTACGTTGGGGTTAGTGCTCAGGGTTTGGAGCCTAATGTAAGATTCTTACCTTAATCTTAAGGGCTTTGCAGAGGTCCACTTCAGGAATAGTCCTTCATTCCCGTGGGCGCCATTCAAACAACTGCATAGGGAGCTCACTAATATGGCCAATTACTTCCTGTGTGAGTTCTGGCGTACGCGCAATGACATCACATGTAAACATGTGATGTCATCACTTACTACGTAGAATAGTATTGTTACGTGTGTTAGATGTGTTATGAATACAATGGGTTTTGTTAATGCAAGTTGATCAGTGGAAGCATAATAAGAGTAGGTCCCCGTAGAAAGAGCATAAAAAAATGTTTTCTGTCAAGAGACTTCCTGAGTATGTTCCGTTGTGCGCATAATGACGTCACATGTGTGCATGTGTCGGCATCACGTCCCACGTTGGATAGTTATGTACCACATCCGGTCATTGCTTCAATTAACTATTGATTTCAGTACTATTGGTTAATCTGTTCTCAGGGAGTAATTGTATTGGGGTGTCCCTCCTTTTTGGATGGTATGGTGGGTCCGAGGTGAACCATACTGAGACAAAAATAGGTATAAAGATAATGGAGGTCAGCTCTGATTATGGGGCAAAATGCTTGTCCATATAAGAGGTATTGTGCATATAGAAAGATATTAGACTATATGTCGAAAATTAGAAGCTCAAGATGAGCTGTCTCCTGGAGCACTATCGTAATGCTCTGGAATAAGAAAGTGCGATAAGATTGAGAGGCTTGGTTCACATAAGGAGGTGTTTCATTCTATGGTGGAGTTATAATGCAAAAAGAGATAAAATGAGGGAGTCAGAATATACTGACGTCTCCTGATTATAAGCCAACCTTAAGGCGCCTTTGTTTACAATATATTTTGGTTCACTTGACCACAATTTCATAGCATTTCCTAATATAAACTTGTACATCTGTGGTTCTTCCCGTAGCCATCATTAAATTATTCATTAAGGCTATCATCATCTTCAGTACAGTGGGAAATACCTAGGGGAGACCCTTGTGTGGGTGTAAATAAATCAATAAACTTGAAAATTGGTTAGACATAAGCCATTAGGACCCCTGATTTTATACAATTTTTTGTGTCTGTAGTGTGTACTTTGGCCAATTTACAGAAATGCACCCAAGTGAAAGTCTTCATTCATTCCATATGGATTCATACTGTCCAATTTATCAATCCAAAATAACTCAGGTTGGTCCATTCTTTTGTCATGGTTGCCCCCTCTTGGTGCTTTTGTGACAACTTCTAGTATCTGGTAGCGCAGTTGAGCCACTGTGTGTCTCTTGTCTGTGAAGTGTCGTGCCACTGGTGATCTTTCATTATTTGTCCTAATGTTACTTTTGTGTTTGTTACATCTTTCTTTCATTTTCCTTATTGTCTGTCCCACAAAGTATATCCCACAGGGGCAAATCAGGGCATAGATTGCTGACTTTGTGTCACAGGTGGCGTAGTGTCTTAATTTGATCTTGGCGCCAGTTCTTGGCTGTCTTATGTAATCCCCTTTTGTAATGTTGTAGCAGTTTCCACAGTCTAAGCAAGAAAAAGTTCCAAGTTTCTTAGTTTGTAGTGTTAATTGTTGTTGTTCCGGAATGCATCCAGTTGGTCCCAAAGGTTTTTGCCTCTTTTGTAAGCAATCAAAGGTGGTTCGGGAAAGTGTTTCTGGAGATGGGGGTCCATCTGAATAATCCTCCAATTTTTCCTTATCAGGCGTGTGATATGGTGACTTTGACTCGAATATTTCAAGGTGTATAGGAAAGGTATCTCCTTATGTTCCGGTTTCTTCCTGAGTAGTTCTTCTCTTGATTTTAAGTTGGATCTGTCCTTTACAGTAGTGATGATGTTTTCAGGATAGCCTCTCTCTGGGTACTTATTTGTCATCTCATCCATTTCAACAGTGAGTGTGGATTCAACTGAGGTGATCCTTTTGGCCCGTAGAAATTGACTGTACGGTAAGTTGTTCTTTAGGTGTCTCGGATGGTGACATTCGGTAGTGTAAACTATTGTTCACATTGGTGGGTTTTGTGAAAAGATTAGTGATGATTTCTCCATCCTTCAATTCTAATTCCACATCCAGGTAATGAATTTTCGGAATCCCTATCTCCATTGTGAATTTGATTCTGTCGTTCACTGAGTTGATGTGTGATAAAAACGTCTGAAGTGACTCTTTGTACCCTCTCCAGATGACGAACACATCATCTATATATCTCATCCAACAAATCAGTTTGGGTCCCCAAACTGAATGAGAAGTTATGTTTTGAGTTTCCAAATGATGCATAAATAGATTGGCGTATGCTGGGGCCATTGCTGAGCCCATTGAGGTGCCGGATGCTTGTAAGTAAAATTGTTGGTTGAACCTAAAAAAGTTGTTATGCAGAATAATAGTGGCTAGTTCTAGTAGGAATGTTTTTTCGGCTTTGCTGTCTCCTTCCGGTAATAGTGCCCACTCTAATGCTTCAAGTCCTTTGTCATGAGGAATGGAGGTAAACAGGTTTTGTACATCAAATGTAACCAGTAGATCATCCTGTTGTAAGTCCTGTAGGTTTTGTATGATGTTCAGAAAATGAGTGGGGTCCCGTAGGTAGGTGCTGGTCTTTTGTACTATGGGTTGAAGTACCTGGTCAACATAAATTGCAAGTGGATGTAATAAGCTATCTGTTCCTGCGACTATCGGTCTTAACGGTGGTTGTGTTATATATTTATGTATCTTAGGAAGACCATAAAATACTGGTGTTGTTGGATTAGCTTTATGTAAGAATTGCCTTGTGTTTTCTGTTATCCAGCCATTTTCAGATGCTTTCTCCAGAATTTCATCAATCATGGTCGATATTCTGACTGTGGGGTTCTCATTGATGGGGATATAGGTATCCCTGTCTTCGAGTAGTGTCAGACATTGAGAATTATAAAAGGAGGTATCCATAATTACTATATCTCCTCCTTTATCTGCGGGTTTAAGTGTTATGGTATTGTCATCTGCCAGTTCTTTAATTATTTTGCTCTGGTGTTTACGGATGTTATTTTTTCTCACCTTATTGTAATCAAGTTTTTTTAGTTGGTTTAGCATCTGAGTTTCCAAAAGTTTGTGAGTGGTATTTTGGATGGAGGGGTCAAATGTGCTTTTAGGTTTGATTTCCAGGAATTCAGTCGACAGGGAATTATCCATTGGGGGTTGTATATAAAAGAAGACTTTCAGTCTCATTTTCCACATTAGTCTATGCAGATTAACATGCTCTTCTATTATTTAGGTATATGCTCAGCATGTCACTTTCTATTAGCTAAACCGATTTATCGTTATATTATAGGACACATACCACCTAAGAATGGATATATTATCTGAGTGTGACCAATACTATTACTGAAACGACAACCTTAGTGACAACCTGGGGGCACTGATGTGAGGTAGGAAATACTACGATTTGTGGCATACGGAATTGTTTACAAGTAGCACAATAGGATATCCTTAAGATACAACCTAAGAATTGTGGTTTCTTTTACAGATATCCAGAAAATCAACACTGAATCTTTTTTAATCTATTGGAATCGAAGAAAACTTTATCGACAATATTAGACCGTGAAAACCCTAAACATCTACTCCTGATGAAGGGATTGTATTTCCCAAAATGCGTTGAGTTTTAGGCATTATTTTCTGTGATTTATAACAGAGATTGCATCGCATTTTGTGTATCTTATGAAACTAATATATTGAAAATAAGAACCACCACAAATGTATGGCAAAAAATGATACCCATTAGCTATGATTACAATAGTATTGGTGTATAAATAAATATAATTTCTTTTTGAGAATGTTTAGTGAAATCTATGTTTTATTAAAACTATTGAGAAAAAGTGGGTTGTATCAAACGAATTACAGCATCTAATCTCTAGGTACACTTTATCCTTGGATACATTGATAGAATTATTGCTTTTGGAACCATACAGGTATCATCATTTTTGAGAGTCTTTACCTATATTTTCATGTACTTAGAAAGCTAAATAGATTGACTGCTGTTTGACAGTAAACCTGAGTGTGCAGGGGACGCGAGGGTTCCACAGTTCGTGGATACCCTTTCTTTTCCAGCATGCACAGACCAACCATTCCAGGTCTAAGGAAGAGGGCAAGTCTAGTTTACCAATCTACTAAGAATGGGCCTGATCATTTCGGCAAACCTGGAACCTGTAGAATTTCCATGGGCTTTGCACAGGCGGGATTTTGCAGGTTTTCCCCAAGGTTTGAAACAGAAAGTTATTCCTGACTAGCTGGGGTACCCGGCGCTATCCGTGTCCTGATCGAGTGGGGTCTCATGTGACCTGCATGATGTTGCTCTTGTCCTCATGTCAGCAAGACTTGTTTCAGTTTGCTTTAGCATCTGATTTGCCCTTGAGAAATGTGCTTTTGTGCTCTGGTCAGCAAGTCTTACTGTTGTTTGTTGTTGTGTTTCAGAAGCTCTTGACATTGATTTTCGCTTTGCATCAGATGGAGCTTTTCCAAGTGATGTTAGTTTTTTGTGCAGCATGTTTCAGTCACTCAATGGCTTCAGCACATTTGAGAAAGTTTGCAAGAATGATGATCGATTGTGCTCTCTTCCTGTGAATGAACTTAAGTAAAATGTAATCTTGCCGTTTCACATTTTTGGAGTGCCGTGATAAAAAAAAATGTTTAATTCCCTTTAAAAAAGCTTTAATAAACACTATTGAACTGTATACTTTAGTAATACATTTCAAAGGAATAAACAACACATCAAACATTTTGCTTCAGATACTTTTCCAAATTGTGCCTCCTTCTTTTACCTGTAGTGAATTTGCGTGAGCATCAGTAAATAAGGATGTGTAGGGAGTAATTTCTTTTTTGCATTTAAACATAGACTACAATCTTGCTCCAGACAAATGTGAAATTCATGCAAAATTTGGTAACAGTGGATTTTATGGTGTTTTATGGCAGGACAAAAATACCCACACACATCCCAAAATGTTTTTGCATATAAGATTTTTGTATCCAAACATAGACTACGATCTTGCCCTAGACAAAAGAGGAATCCATGCAACATTTTGTAGACGTGGGTTCAATGGTGTGGATTTGTATAGCCAGACAAACATACACACACAGATACATACATTCCACTTTATATATAAAGATTCGACCTTGCATTCATATAAAAACATTTGAGTTGAAACATTGGACAGTCGATGGTTGGTAATTGAGAGAGAGAAAATGCTCAGATTTGTTAGGGAACGGATTCGTAGGATAGTTAGCTTTCAGTAGAATTAAATCAATAATAGGGTCTGGGTAGGGTTAGGTTTGACGTCTTATAAGGAATTTAGGTTAGAGTCGAATTGACTCACTAGTAGGGCTTGGGTAGATTTAGGTTCTACGTTTTTGGGCAGGGTGATGGTACGTGAATTGTTGGTGGTTGGAGATGTGAATTGTAAGTGCAGGGGCAGTACAACACACTTGCATTTGCAAATTGTATGTAGAGGGACAGTATAACCCACTTGGATTTTGTAGGCATAGAAGAAAGTGAAAGGATTGAACATCCCACAGGCAATTTTTAGGAGCCTGTGTAGGTGTAGGAGAAAACCACAGCATTGTGAACCCCACATGCCTTTGCCAGGCATAGGAGAAGGCAAATGTTCTGTAAGCCCAATGTGCATTTACGAGATGGAGCAGAATGCTAAAGCACTGAGAACCCCATGGCCATTGAATACATGTAGTAGGATGCCAAATCACTGCGTGCCCCCTCTGTATTTGCTAGCAGAGCAGAAGGCCAAAGCACCAAGCTCCCCATGTGCACATTGTAGTCAGTGCTGCAAGCAAATCCATGAGAACCCAATGGGCATTTTCTAGGAGTAGGAGAAGGCCAAAGTACTGGGAACCTGACATGTATTAACAAGAGAAGGCCAAATCATTAAGAAACTCACATGCATTTATTTTGTAGGTTGGGGTGAAGGCCAGTACACTGAGACACCTATGCACATTTTTGCTGTGGAGAAGCGGGCTAACCAATGAACAACCCATGTGCGCTTACTAGGCATAGGAGAGAGCCAAAGAACAGAGAACCTCACATGCATTTGTGGGCAGAGGAGAAGGCAAAGCACTGAAAGCTCATATCCATTTACGAGGTGTAGAAGAAGGCCAAAGCACTGACATTTCCATAGGAATTTTGTAGGTGAATGAGAAGGCAGAGGCACTGAGAAAAGCACATGGAGAGCTTCTTTTGCATTTTGTGAGTTGAAGAGAAGGGAATGTACTGAGAGTACCACATTAATTCACGTTGTGTATGAGAAGAACATAGTACTGAGAAGCCTATATTGTATTTGTTGGTGTAGGGGAGGACAAAACATTCAGATGCATATTGTAGGCAGAGGATATGGCCAAAGTACTGCAAACCTCACATGCATTTTGTAGTTGTGGACGAAGGACAAATAGCTGATAACTCCACATTAATTTTGTTGTTAGGGAGAAGGTTAAAGCACTGAGGGCCAACCAAACAGCAGCCCTCAAATCATTGTGAGAGACCATAAGTTCTAAACTGGGCTGCTCCTCATATTATACATAGACTTGCTTTAAACTTGCATCTGGGAATCCTCTATAAAATTCTGGGTGCAGCCTTTCCATTTTTCCAAAGCACTGTGAACCACACATGCATTTACTAGGCATTTGAGGGTACCAACCCATTGTAAACACCATATGCATTTTGTAGATGGAGGAGAAGGCAAAGCACTGAGAGCCTCAGATGTACTTGTTAGGTGTAGTAAATTGCCAGAGCACTGAGAAACCCATGTGTATTTACTAGGGGTACATGATTTCTAAGCACTGAGAACCCCAAATGCATGTTTAGGCAGAATAGAATGCTAAAGCACTGTGATCCCGAGATTTAGATGACCATTGCCTTTGCTGCTTAAAAATCTGGTCATCTTTAACATTGAACCAGAAATCAACTTTCCTCACTCCTTTTCCAGAAGGTCCTCAGTGAAGGGGGGGGCAGGACCAGCAGTCTTGCATGCCACAGTGAGTCAAGCGTCCCCCTGTTGCAGCCCTTGCATGGCCAGGAGATACAGCAGCTATTTGCTATGCGGAGTGAGGGGCTCACTCTGGTTCCGTGGTGAAACCGCCTGCCCAATATTGTCCTCCTAGCATTTTCATGCCTCTTGCCCTCTTCAGGGATGCAGTTAAGGTGGAAATAGTCAGTATTTATTTATTCAATAATGCTAGTTTTTATAAAGCACTACACACGCAGAGGCCTTAAAGCACTTTAAGACAGACAAATGCAAGACGAGAAAGAAAGAAACTATGCTTAACGTATTACTTTATCAATGAAAACATTTTTCAAATACTTTTTAAACTTCAAAGGGAAAGTCCAGTCCTGCAAAGCAGATGGTAAAACATTCCAGACTGTGGGTGCCCAGACACCAACACTTGTAGCTCTAAATGTATTCAATTTGAAGCAAGGCTGATCAAGAATAGTACTGCAGTTTGAGTGTAAAGTTCTGTTAGAGAGTTTTTTGTGCAGACCATCTTTCAAATATTGTGGGGCAGTACCTACAACACATTTCAGTGTTAGTGTGAGTATGTTATGTTCAACTCTTTGTTTTACAGGTCACCAATGGAGTTGCCACCGTTTGGAGGTTACGTGATCTCTTTACTTCAGCTCTATCAGTGCCGTTTTTGGACAGTTTGTAGTTTTTTTAAATTGCCCTTCAACGTGCCAACCATCAGACTGTTCCAATAGTCTAATACTAAATTTACCCGAGCAGTAGCTAGTAAAGCACTGTTTTCCAGAGTAAGATAAGGTTTTATTTGTCTAAGCAATCTACAGATGTTTGTGTATGAGGAGCTGACAACATTCACATGTTTAGTAAAGGCTAGCTGGGAGTCAAAGTAGTCTCCCAGCATCTTTACCTGAGGGACGACCTGGATAGAACAGCCAGTGATGGAAAACTGTGAGTAGCGATGGTCAAGTCTTCTAAGCTCAGGACCATTACCGACAAGAAGAAGCTTCTTGTATGGAGTTGTGCAATCGATAAGACCTAAATCTTCAGAATATCATTTAATTCTAAATTCCGCAACATCCTTAATGTGTCTGCAGCTATGTGCATAACTGAGTTAAGGGAATATGTGGATATATTAATAATTCATGTATTTTAATTAATCTCAATATGCATGTGATTGGGCCATTCTGCTGAATTCAAATCTGGTCTTATTTTTTTTTAATTGGACATAGGATTCATAAATTAGAGCCTATCATATATTTTCTTAGTTGTCGCTTTACATTTATTTCTCTGATGCACATTTTATTGTACAATTCATGCATGTTGCTATGGTCCTAGTATCTGCTTTCTTCAAAACAAAAGATTAATTTAGTACTCTCCTTAATGGACAGATATACACTTTACAAGAGATGTCATCACTCTGTCAGGTCAAGGGCCAGAGTCCATTTGAAGCTTCACCCATTTGAAGTTGCCATTCTTGGCTCACCATACTTAGGAACTTATTGCGTCATACCTACATAGGAGTCCACTGAATTGAGAGGAATCTTCAGCGTTCAGATGATGTAGCAGTATTTGAAGATGATACAGGCATGCACGAGGAGCCAGTGCAGTTTGATAAGGGTTGCAGGGCTGTGGTCGAATTTTCAGAGTCCTTTGATGAGTCTTGCTGCAGCATGAAGAACACATCTCAAGGGATCCTGGGCAGTTTCCGGAATGCCTTCAAAGAGGGCATTGTCACCATCCAGATGGGAGAAGACCAAGGCTCAGATAGCAGATTTGAAGTTGTTTTCTGTGATGAAGGGCTTGATTTTCTGCAGGTGAGAAAGTTGTAAGCAAGATGTTTGTATCTTCCTTGCCATGTGCTTTTTGAAGGGGAGGTGTCTGTTGATGTCAAACCCAAGGCACTTGGCGCAGGTGGCCAGCTGCGGTGTGGGCCATTAAGGTTCATAGCAGAGAGCCAGGTCTGGATGTCCAGGTGTACAGTGTTGTTGATCAGCAGTAGAAATTCAGTCTTGGAGGTGCTGGACATCCACAACAGGATCAATGAGAAGCAAAAACGCAAGTGAACAGGGTCAATCCTACCTATTCAAGCACCCCACAAATCTACTTTATATAGTACAAAGGATACACCTTCATAGTTACTATAAATGTTTTATAATCGAAGGTGGAGACCTAATGGTCTAATTACATACAAAACATAGAACATTCCATTGTGAGCCAAACATGAAAAGAATACATGATATTGTGACACATAAATCTTCGAGACAAATGGGGCTCAGATTTCAATACAAACATTCTAAAGAATACATTGCCTACTGTTGTGTCAAAGAACAGCAGGGGTCAGAACATGTAATACATTAACATAACACAATGTTGAGAAATCACAGGTGTGATCAGTGTTAATAATCAACACTGGAATTGGAATAGAGAGAGTCTACACAGGGGTGTTTCGGCCATAGCAGGTTAAAATATAAGCCTTTCTTGAGCTGGCCTTCATTAGGATGGATGAACTTGCAATATGAAGTGTTCTATGTGTGTACTGCCTACAAGAAAAAACATGAGGCAGTGTCAGTACTTGGGTATTGATGAATAGGTAAAGAGGTGAACATAACTAATTATGTGTGTCCAAATTAATGTGTGAATTTCTTACCGTGTCAGAATAATGACTCAGCACAGTATCACAAAAGGCTGGACACCCATAACGTATCAGGTGACCGCTTGGAAAACTTCATGAACTTCAGTTTTTAAAGACAGAAACCACAACATTGGAATACATTACATGTATCAATTTTATGTTAATCCCACATTTCCTATTGGCTCCCACCTACATAGAAATCTAAACGCAATACACCTTAGTACGCTCTATTGGTTAGTACATGACCTGTGACCATCGTAAGTGCAGTCCCCTATGAATTACCTAATTGTGCAGTCAGCTGAAAATGCTCCTTCCTGATTGACTAAAGTTTTACAGGTAACATTTACTAAAATGGCATACCCTCATTGGTCAACGCAAATTAATTTAACTTCTGATGTGCAGCCCCACAGAAACAACCCAATCATGTAGTGAGTGTGAACAGGGAAGTCAGCAAATTAGACACATTAATATCCTATATTATGAGCACAGCTAATTTGCTAATCCACAGTTCTAAGGCCTTGTAGCAGCTTACTCTACAGCACGTTTTACAAATTGTTTCTATCCCTAGCACACATTCTTTGGCTTTCTCTTGGGAACAGGTGGCTTCATAAAACATTTAACTGAGGCTACACTCTTTGGAAATTAATTTCTCATGTTTATCCGTTCTACCTATCCATTCTATTGTAGAGCCAGCTGTCCCAGCAATCCCTAAGGGGCAGTATATCCACAATCTGTTATCTTTCATCAAGAACACAATCCTTTATTCTACATTTCACTCAAAGCGACTGAGAACAGCTCGGCCCTGCAAAAACTACTATGTGTGCTGCACCTCACCGTTCCTTCAAGGGCCTTGGCATGCCAAATATTTGCTGGGGCAAGCAGGAATAAAGTGTACTTAAATGGGAGGACAGAGGCTCTGAACTGCAGCCTAGTGCCATAAATTACAGAAATCTACAGACTCTGACAGAGCCTAGTTCAAAATGAGAGTACTCTGGCTTACGTGTCAAGAGTCCCTTATGCTAATGGAAATCAGTAACCATATGTTTTGCTGCTGATCATTCCACCACCTACGCGGTATCCTAGTGTTCTCTAGAATGTGGCAAAACTAAGTCCAATGGGAAAATTGCCTGAAATGCTGTGACAAATGACAGAAATACTAATGCTAAAACATGACCAAATCTTAATACATTTGCCTTCTCCTAATTTCCGCAGCTTGTATTTCCCTTTGTGTTTAGGGTGTTGCACCTGCATCCTACCAACTTTAAGAGGAGGAAGTCACCACAATGTAACACAAATACAGACAGTGGCTCTACAAAAACAAAACCGGACTGCCTAGGTTCATCTCATTATTCTTCACAAACAAACCTAAGATTGTATCGAACAAGTATAAATACCCCTCCCCTTTCAATTCACATATGTTATGTTATGTTGATTTATTACAGTGCAGCGCTACCATCCAAGGACAGCCTCCAGGCGCTCACGTGGCTTTTCAAGAAAGAGGAAAGGGTTGTTTAGTGAGGGAAGAGTGATATGATAGGTCCAGAACAGGAGGAACTGGCATCTGTGTGTTGGTTTGAAGATGGTTGGTTGCCAAGCAAAGCCATACAGTGGTATAAAGTTTATTCAGAATACAGATTTCATCAAACTTGAATTATATTATAGATACTCATGACACGCAATATGACTAAAAACAGCACAAAAAGACAGTAACATCTAAAAGTAACAAAAAACTTAAAATCAGACTGAATCAATAGTTTACTAACAGCGACTCATTAATTTTAAAACAAGCTCTATGGAAGCTCAGTAGCGATAAAGGAGCACTGGTTTACATTGTCTAACATTTCAACCTTTGAATAATGGGATTAAGAAGTGCTGAAAGGGTTTATCTATCCAGGGCAAAAGAATAGCAAGTGCAGAAGATCTTCACTTGCTGCATTGCAGATCAAGCAACGTTTATTAAAAATTAGATTGCCCATCCCATTCAGCCATATGGCATTAAACCATGCTCTACTGATCAAAACACAGTCCTTCGCTACCTTAGGCTATGTCAAATAACAGGACATCTGATCTTCGTCCAGGATTATATGCATTCTGTTGGCTGGCTTCATAAGCACTAGGTTTTCTTTGTCCAGATTAGGAATCTGATACAAATCAGCTAGATTAGTGCCTGCCATGATTTTTTTTTAATGGGCCTAGGATTAGAGAAAACGAAGGCAATGTTGTCTCTTCATAGAGAGACCTCAGTATAAATACCAACAATTGGATTTTCAATATATCTCTTTTCCTGGCATGAATATGATTCATACTTAATTTTGTTAATACTGCCTTATTGGCACCCTGAACAAATCAAAAGAGGTGTTGTCTGGAAGATTTAGAATGAATTCCTTTAGCACAAAACCACAAGCATCCAAAACATTTCCTGGCTTTATTAGGCATCATCAGGAAGGAGTAGCTTGGGTCTCTAGGCCCAGCAGGCAAGGGACCCACGTCTGGGCATACCCGTCCCAATCGATGTGACTACAGCAAAACAAAAGTGGTAACGACCGGAAAGTTAATAATTAATCCTAACCTCACACATTGATGTGGACAATCCTTCAGACCATCGTTCATTGCCTGCCAAGCCATTGTAAAAGGGGAAAGACCATATGCAAATCAGGCTTGGTCCCAGCCCAAAATGTTCAGTCCAGCCCAAACTGCTTGGTCACATCCCTTTGGCACCCTCAGCCAGAGTCTAACTGGTTCTAATCTTAGATCATCTTCTAATAAACGATTGTCAAGTTCTTTGTGCACTGCAAAGTTAGGCATGGATGGGGAGGCCTAAATGTTATTTAAAAGTGGTATTTCCCATAGTTATTAATGGCAAAATATTATGAAACCTCCATATACTTGCTGTATAAATGGCTAACGCTTTTGGTTGAGCTCTATATGCTGGTAGGAGTATTTGAAAAGGTTGAGATTTAAAGGATGCACCAACCTCCTTAGTGCACCTACGGACTGCAGAATCCTAGTAGCCTGTTTGGAGATATGGGATTTACCATTAAAACCAGCACATCCCCAAGTAATCAAACAAATCAACAGTTCAGAGCATTTTGTCTTCTAATACAAAGGGCAAAGTTTAACCTTTTTACAAATGCCCTTTGGCTTGAATATTGGAACTGCATATTTAGTTGCATTTGTTGAGAAGCCTAACTGACTCATAAAGTTATTATAGGATCCCAGCAGCTTGTGAAGTGCACACAGTGTTCTTGACAGCAACACTGTGCCATCAGTGTACGCTAAAACAGGTATACATCCTGAGCCAAAGGGATGAGTATCCTCTTTACAGTCATTTAGATGCTCCGAAACGATGTATAAGGAGAAAAGCAATGGTGCCAAGACACATCCCTGGTGCTTGCCGGTTTCTAATGGGAACCAAGGTGTACAGTGGGCATTAAAGCCAGAAAGGATGCAAGCTGAGTTGTGGGTATTTATTGCAGACAAAAACAAATAAGTTCTATAGGGTAATTCATTTCCTTGAGACACTGCCATAGTTTGACTCTGTTGACTTTTTCAATCGCTGTGCTCAGGACCATGAATGAAATATACATAACCTCCTTTTGCAGATTAATCAAATTTGATTCAATAAGATACACATTTAATGCATGCACATTAGTACCAACTCCCTCCCGGAACTCCAAATGGCTACCTGCGAGGATGTGCTTATTGTCCACCCAGTTTTTTAAACGGGTTAGGTTTTCCATACCATGACATTTCAAAGTGTGAGTCCAGGAGGGTGATGGGTCTATAGGCAGCAGGGTACTCTAATTCCCTTTCTTAAAAATAGGGTCTATGATGGCACAGCCCCAGAGTATCAGAAAAATACCTTGCTCCAACAAGGAATTAAAGGTTTGTGTAATGACTGGGGCCCAACGATCTTCAAGAGAATGAAACAAATCTGAAGGAATTACGTCGTGACCAGGGGTTTCACACATGCTGGTTTCTTTATTGCAATACCAATTTACACATGGGTAAATCTAGTCTCAAACCTCTGAGGCAAAGCTTGCTGGGCCTTCACTACCACAGAATCTCTTGAATGTATAGAGGAAGCAGAATCATGGAGGCATGAGAGTTTAGAATTGGTTCACCCACACTTTGTAAGGGACATTGGTCATACTCCTGAAACCATTACACATATGCTTCAGACCATGATTCATCAGTTCCAAAATCACCTTAAACTCAATTGTGTAGATGCCATAATAAGATGTTCCCAACGTTCTTCTCCTAGGGTGTTTACCTGGCTTGCCCGACCCTTGACTATGCTGTTCTGGCCTGCAGTATACGCCGTCTATTATGGACTTCCGATTTTACTGCTTCTAATAAGGAGTTATTTGCCCTGTTGCAGTCATCATTAACCCTGGAGGTCTTATCCAGGACTTTACCCGTTTGGACCTCTCTTAGTAATGTTTGAAGATACATATCCAAATGCAGTCACTACCTCCTGAGATCAATATAATCATTAAGTGCTCCAGGTTTTGCACAATAATGTGTGTTTGGGCCTCCTGATTAATCTTCCCAGCCCATCTGATTGCTTTCATGTTAACGATTAAGACTTTATTATAAATATGCAGAGTATTCTGCCGACCTGGTTCTCAAAATAAGTTTCAAGTGTTAGGGCAGGTGGGTGGTGATCTGTTTAAACATGCTCCCAGACTTTAAATTCCTTGATCCTATCCCAAGTGTTAACTGGTATGAATATATGAATCTCATTGTGCAATTTTAAAATGAGAGGTTGCAAAGTATTTAAACTCACACTATTCTATGGGAATCGAAAAAAATAAAGACTCTATTCAGCTGCCTTCATTCACTAAATATTTGTTAACAAAATCTATGACATCCACTCGCTGCAAATTATTAATACATTCTCTGTCAGGCTATGAAGGATAGAACCTCCGTTCCCAGTCTTGATATTCCAGCTATACTTGTGGAATCACATGGGGTTTGTAGGGGAGGAATGGCCACGAGGCCCTCCTCACCTACAGCTCCCTCCCCAGGTGAGGACCATGGCTCGGTGGGAGCACCCTCATGCCACCCGGGCCCAGGTGGAGGGGGGTTCACCCGCCGACGACATTGCCCACACGCACCCTGTCTTTGCATTTACCGAAACTTAAGTTAGGCCTAGACGCCATCGTGCACAGCAAACATGGTGTGAGTTCAGCACACTGTAACGAGGCCCCCACCTTTGGAGGGCCTTTCATGCATCTCTGCCGCCTCAGCAGCCCTGGCAGATCCGCTGCGAGCGCGTTCCCATGAGAAAGTCGGAGATGAGCTAAACCCGAGATGCCAACACGGCAACATTATATTAGTAACAATGTGATATTGCACCCCGTATGACCCAGACCGCAAGGCCGAGGCAACGGGGAAAAAAGCTGAAGCATCACTATCTGAAGAAGGTAGAAAATAGTTCAAGTATTGGTGTTAATGAACTACCTCTGTTTAAAATGTGAACGAACCATAAAAATGTAACGATATATGATATCCCTCCAGGTCTGGACTAATGCTGCTATAACCACGGAGAAAGATGTTGACCAAACGTGTAACCTCTATCTGTAAAAGTGTTTTTCAATAGTATGTAGAAACTTGAACTCATATATGTTTCCTGAATCACCCAAAGCGGCGAGCATCAATCTCTGTAGGCCATAACCTAGATATCCCTCGTATAACGTCTAATGTACATACAATACGCACACAATGTAGTGAACATAATGTTAGGTAATGAAAAGGTACTGGAACCGACTGTATTAAAGAAATGTGTAACGAAAATGAAATATATATATATATATGTGTGTCTGAATAACGTTAAAATGAGGCAGAACAGTATAAAACTTCTGCATTCACTGATCAGCAACGCACGAGGAAAATACCTTTGTGAGTATATGCAAGGTCATTCCCTCTCCCACCCCACCAAGCCTGTCAGATAAAAAAGCTAAGACTTGTGCTGCGCTCCCTCACCTCCCCCAACCAAGCTGGCGTTACTTCAGAGAGTCAGAGGCCCCGGCGCCGCAACCAAGGCCACAGCCCGCCACCTGTGTTATTTACAGCACGGTAATAAACCCACGGATGAACCCACTGATCTACCAGCACCCTCTCATAAATCCCCACGAACCCCCCCCCAAGAATCCTGACCCCGTGTAAGGACGACCCCCATCATTGGGACAAGACACAGAGACCCATCTATATAATAACTTCTAACGCAGCAGACAGACATGTATCACTCGGCCCAGGTCTCAGAGCCCCGTCCCGTGACCTAAAATACCGGTCAATAAGACTCAGGTAAATCTCACCCCAACCAACAACCACCAGACCTCTCACGAGGTGCATTCCTCATGTGTTGCGTTTATTTTATAAGATAAGCTACGGAACAATTTATTAGTGAACGTAAATGTCATTTTCTGAATAACTGCAGTGTGCATGGCCTAGGGCAACTAAGACAGGAAAGGTATTCATCATTGTCACAGGCTGCCCCAGCGCACCAACACCGCACGGATGACCTCAAGCCGGCCTGCCAGGCCCAACCCAACCCACGAGGCTGACCAGTGACGTCGTCTTGCCAAGACCAACCATGCTGCAGCAACACCTATAGTTAGTCGACGATACCCAATCCCAATTAACTTGTGCCCCCTATAGTGTTTAGGTGTTGATGACGTTTTCTGTATTAGAAATACGCCTGTCTTTGCTATTGTCAGACAGAGCGCTCTCGTAGGTTGCAGAGTTCTTTGCATGCCTTATCCTTGGATAAACTCCCACTTACGCTCACCCGCACTCTGTCTTGGTCTTATTCCCACTACGGGAGAGTCCCTTATTGTCTCTCATTGCGGGGAGGATCGTGCTGAAATTGGGGGCGCTTCCTTTCAGTGGTGACCCCGATAGCGTGATATCTCCAAACTATTTTTCCTAACTCCTTCTTAAACGACCCCCTTGTGGCACGAGAATCTCCGGTCGAGAAGGGATACGCACGGTGAGCCGTCTCCGGGAGGCCGCCCGCCAACGGCGACCGGCACAATAAGAAGTGCGCACTCAATGAGAAAGGGTACGGGATCCCGATTGGAAAAAAATCCCCTTTGAGTGCCGCTCGCCGGAGCCAGGGGCTGACCGTTGAGTTACCGGTGACGCCGCCTGGACGGACCCAGTTTCGGAGAGTATCGGTTCAAGACGGGCACGTGAGTACCGAGTGCGAGTGATCGTCAAGGGGAAAAGAAAGGGAATTGGGAATAACAGAACGGGGACAGGTAGAGGAGAAGAATATCGGGGGTCTACTACAGACGGGTCTTGAAATTTTCTTTATTCTTTCTTTTGCATATGGCCATTAGGAGTAAGAAATAAGTGACGTGGTAGAAGTGACGGAAACCTAGCTCCGAGAGGGGGTGGAAGGCGGCGCCGCATAGTACTATCTAAATTAGTACTGGGAATATATGAAGAAGTGAGAAATAAGTTATTGGTGTCTAGCAAAAGGAGACACCGGGAATATTTTTTAGTGATTGTGCTCTCTCTCTCTATTTCTTTTTTTCCATTTCCACGGGGTAGGGGGTGAAAATGAGAAGGGTATGAAGTAGTTAGAACATCTTAAAAAGTGGGGACTCAGTAGTGGCACGTACAGACGTGAACATAGTAACCTTAGTAGGGAAATAGGGACAGCTGGCTAGGGAGGAAAGGGAGGAAAAAGACAAAAGTGTGAGTGGGAAGTATTGTGAAGGGTGCGCGCACCGTACGAGTGTTAGAGACGAACAGGTGGCCGTGAGGTGGTGCCAAAGAGTGTGGACATAACCAGTACTAGATCGATTGCCAGTGAGATCACATAAGTGTGCCTGAGAATGAGAAAGAGATGAGATATGGTGAGTGAGAAGAGATTTGTGCACTGAATTACAGTGGGTGACAATTTTGAGAGGTCCGCTCTTGTCTGTGCCATAAAGGTATACGTACGCATATTTACACCTATTTAAAAGTTACGAAGGCGAACGCGGTAGCGCTGACGATTTAGAGGATGGGGGCTGAAACTCCCTTGTCACACATTTGTAAGAGCTTGCCGGGATATGCTGAACGCATAAATAAATATCATGATCAATGGTTAACAGAATTGAAAGGGGAGGGGTTGCCCCAGATTTGGCCAGAAGGAGGGTCTTTTGACAAAAGCGTTCTCGATATGGTATGTACCTGTATTCGCCTCAAGTATAAGGGGAAAAAATGGCAGACTAGGAAGGAGATATTAGATCTCTGGAGATTGTTTGAGGAAGTACCCCCACCCAAAGCCCCAGCACCAAATATTGATTTACCCTCCACCACAGACAATCCACTAATGATCCCGCGAGAGGAAAAGGAACAGTTAAGTACAGAACAGCCTGCGGAAGTGGTTATGTTGTACCCAATATTACCTAAACCAGCCCCTGCAACAGGATATAGCGACCCGATTTATGTGCCTCCCCCTTCAACCAGCACGCCACAAAGACCAACTGCACCCCCACCATACGAAAACACTAGAGAGCACACCCAGGGAGGCACACAGAGAGTGGACATAGAGAAGTTAACGAGTGACTTAGAGTCGAGGCTTACAGTGGCACGAGATGAGCTCTCAAGAATAAAAGACATATGTGAACGCACAGCGTGCGCCCCCACACAATCTGGACGCACGTCTAGAGCGTCGAGCGAAAGTAGACAAATTGAGGAAGGATGGAAAAAGGGGGAAATACTGTTCAGAATTGAGGAAGAACCGACCAGGATAATAGAAGTAGGGACAGCAGAAGGAAGCATTGGTGATGTCTCGAGAGAGAGAGGGATCAGAGAGGATTTGTTATGTGATGTCAGAGGAGGGGGGGATGAGAGTGATAGATTGAGCATGGCAGTAGGAGGAGAAGGCGAGGAGCTAGATGGGGCATGTTCACTGGGGACTATAGAAGATGAATGGATAGGACGACTAAGAAATAGGGTGGGGAAGATGGCGTCATTAGAGTCAGCAGTGACTAAGGAAAAGGAAGCTGCAACGGCAAAAGGGAAATTACAACTACCATTACTCCACAGGGGAGGTGGGAGGCCGAACTATATACCGTGGGCTCAGATGGACAAGGCTAACTTAATGAAATTACTACCACAGCTGTCAGGAGGGGCAAGCAAGTGGATATATGCATTTGAAAAACATACCGCGGGTATACCGCTGGCAGTAGGCGATGTGAAAAGCCTACTAGTGTCCTCAGTAGGGGATCAGGCAGACAGAGTGTGGGCTAAAGCGGGTTTTCCAGCTGTAACTTTGGAGTGTGATCGCCATGATGGGGCTTCTTTTAACACCGTGCGAGCAAGGGTGTGGGACGCACTGCGGGAAACTTTCCCAGATACCCCTGATCTGCAGTCAGTAATGCAATGTACCATGAATGATGGGGAGGACGCTATGGATTACATTCTCCGGGTGCAGGAGATGTGGAGAGCGGAAACGGGTACGCCCTGGCACCAATCCACGTCTCTATTTTACTTCATCATTAAAAGAGGGCTCCCAAAGGAAGTGCAAAAGGCACTAGATAAAATAGCAGGTGTTGAGGCAAAAGGCTGGCCGGAGATCCAAAGCATAATAGTACACCATTGTAAAAGGATCAAAGAAAGAGAGAGGGAAGTAGCACAGAAAAGGTTGGCGGACGAGGCGAAGTTGGTGCAATCAAAATTGGTGAAGGTCGCAGCAGTGGTAGCGGGACTCCCACTCATACGGGAGGGAGAGGAAGGAGAGGAGGGGCAAATAGCAATACAAGGAAGAATAGCAGCGAATTGGGCAGGACAAGGGCAACGACAGTGGACAGAGCAGGAGCAGAACGGCGGTCCAACGTGGCAAGAGTGGGCCCCAAGAGGAGGAAGAGGTGGGTACAGGGGGCGAAGAGGAGGACAAGGGTATGGAGGAATGGGAGGAAATGGGTGGCAGGGTCCCAGAGGTCCACAGGGGAGCTGTTGGAATTGTGGGAGATGGGGGCATTACTCAAGGGAATGTAGGAGCAGACAAAACAACGGTTTCCAAGAGATAGAACAGTACGGACACCCCCATCCAGGAAGCCCCTACGGCCTCCCCATGGGACAATACCAGCAACCAGACAATGTAGTACAAAGGAGTAACGCACAACTACACGGACATCAATACCGAACACAAACCAGCCCACAGAATAATGACAATGTGCACTACACGCCTGGTAATACTTTCGCCACAGGAGCTAATGGGGCACCAGCCCCCGCACCTTACAGTGGAGTGTCAGTAGTTTCGGGGAATATTTTCGATCAAGGGGGGGCAATGAGACACCCCGCATAGGACAGCCCACAGAGAGCACTTGCGTGTCCAGTACTGTCTACGACCCACAATGCATCAGAGGAACCATTGATAGGAGCGCAGATAGGAGACAAGCAATTCATATTCATGGTGGATTCGGGAGCGGAGAAATCATGCATTAGAGAGGGCCGGTTCCCGTTATCTAATAGAACGTTAGAGACGCAGGGGTTCTCTGGGGCTGTAATTGAAGTTCCTTACACAGAGGTATTGGATGTGACAGTGGGGGGTAAAACAGTGAAAGCACCCTTGCTGTACTATGAAAACTCTCCCATCAACTTACTGGGGAGAGATCTCTTGAGCAAACTAAACATGACCATATCATTCACAGGGAGCGGCATCGTATGTTCAACGCCAGGCATATGCCCCCTCCGTATATTAGCAGTAATACACGGCCACACAACAATAAAAGAGATCAGAGGGGTACCAAGAAATGAGGAGATGTTTGTTGAAGGCATGAGAACATTGGCTCTCATAGTACCAGAACTAAAAAGGGTGGAGTGGAGAATACCAGCAGAATTCCTTTTTCGTCCCATAGCAAGCCCTGACACTGCTCTTGGGGAAGTACTATCATTGGATTTGCATGCAATACATGTATCAGCAAACAGAATATGCGTGATTGGTATTGACATGGAAGGGTGTGAGTGGCGGACAGTATTGTGTACAAATGCAAATATCCCCCTGAGAGAGCTCTCGGACGAGGAGCTATTTTCTGACACTGAGGGAGATGGTGAAGTAGTGATGGAACTGGCAATGCCCTGCGACATCGTAGTTACAGCCAGACAAACTAAAGTTGAACTAATGGCGGTAGTAGGAGCACCGCATACATTTTTTGATGAAGACATGAGTTCAGTACCCGCTAACTTATGGACTAATGGCCCCCACGATGTAGGGTTGCTACATGAAGTTCAGCCTGTGGTGATAAAAGTAAAACAAGGAGCAATACTACCCCGGGTGAAACAATATCCACTGTCGCGAGAAGCAGAAGAAGGGATCAGAGAGACAATAGAAGCACTGCTAGCACAGGGTATAATAGTGCCCTCAAACTCCCCATGCAACACATGCATTTACCCAATCAAAAAAGCGAAGGGGGGTTCATGGAGGATGATACAAGATTTACGCCCATTGAACGATGTGGTAATGAAGGAGTTCCCTTTAGTCCCGAACCCGGCGACAATACTGTGCAACATTCCAAAAATAGCATCACACTTCACAGTAATTGACTTAAAAAATGCATTCTTTTCGATTCCCTTGGCAGAAGAGAGCAGGTACTTGACAGCATTTACATTGGGAGGAAGGAGGTTCGAACACTGCAGACTACCACAAGGATATTGCGAGAGCCCAAGCATATTTAACAGGGTACTACATGAAGATCTGGGGAATTTGTCTGTAGAAAGCACAGTGATTCAGTACGTTGATGATTTATTGGTTTGTGCACAGGCTGAGGAAGAATGCAGACAGGACTCGATAACACTCTTGACATTATTGGCAAATAAGGGGTACAAGGTGGACAAGGGGAAGTTACAATACTGTCTGACGGAGGTCCTATACTTGGGTCAGTTGATATCAAAGGATGGCAAGCGAATTATACCAGACAGGGCACAGGCGATTAGAACAATTGGGGAGCCCAAAACAGTAAAAGAGATGCAGAAATTTCTGGGTATGTGTAACTATTGCCGAGCATGGATATTGGACTATGCAGCGTACACAAGGCCCTTGCTACAGGCACTGAAAGAAGCACAACAAGAACACAAACACATAGAATGGACAGAGGTGATGAACACAGCATTTAACTCACTAAAAGAGCTGATATCAAGCGCTCCAGTACTAGCAAACCCAGATTATGGGCGCGAATTCTTCTTATTTTCACACTGCAAAGGAACATTGATGACAGCAGTACTGACACAGAAAACATCTTTAGGGCACAAACCACTCGCTTACTATAGCGGCACCCTAGACGCAGTAATGCAAGGTCATTTCGCGTGCGAGCAATCCCTAGCTGCAGCCGCGTTCGCAATTGAAAAAAGTGCCACGATAGTAATGGGCTGCCCGGTGACACTGTTCGTGGAACACTCACTTTTTGCAATATTAGAGCGAACAAAGAGCACATTGACAACACAACGCGCCACAGCATATGAGATAATACTGTCCAGCGCTAACATCCATATAGTAAGATGTAAAACAGTGAACCCAGCCACATTCATCACAGAGGCATGCACCATAGAGGACATGCAAAACCACAACTGCGCCACGTACACAGGTGACGAAAGTAAGGATCAAGTGATTTTTGAAAATGCCCTGACCGAGGGTGAGGTGTATTTTGTGGACGGGTCAGCATCAATAGACATGGAGACAGGAGAAAAGCATGTGGGTATGGCAGTGGTACGATTAGAGGAAGATGAATATGAGATACTAGTACAACACCGCCTCCCATCACACTATTCAGCGCAAGCAGCAGAACTAATAGCGCTAATAGAAGCATTGCATGCCGCCAAGGGGTGCGCAGTGACCATATATACAGACTCAGCATACATGACAACAACAGTTCACGGCGGGTTGGCCCGGTGGGGGCGGAGAGGGTTCCGACGAGCAGACGGAACGCCAGTCCAGCATGCAGAATTATTGAAAGAACTGATTGAGGCCCTGCAAGACCCCACGGCAGTGGCCATCGTAAAATGTCAAGCTCATACCACCAATACAGATTTTGTATCTTTGGGGAACGCGGCAGCAGACGCCGCTGCCAAAGCAGCTTCATATCTACAAAAAGGTAAAATAGGAGAGTACATGTTGCACCACACAGCAAGCCAAGAAGTCCCCACAGGATACAACATGATGTCCACACAGGAGATAATAGAGCTGCAAGAGGGAGCTAGTGCAGAGGAAAAATTGCTGTGGACTAAGAGAGGATGCAGCAAATCACCGACTGATTTATTGTGGCGACAAGAGAGTTCAGGAAAAGTGGTAATGCCAATCACGCTGTTAGAAATAGCATTTCAACAACTACACTTTCCTGCACACAACACAAAGAAACACATAATGGCAGAGATACAAGAAGATTGGTTTACACCTTGCCTCCAGGAACACGTCACAAGGTTAGCTCTAGAATGCACGACATGTCAAATTTACAACTCAGGTATGACATTGCGTACACTAAGGGGTACAATACCAAAACCAAGTGGCCCATTCAGAGAGCTCCACATTGATTATGTAGACATGGGAGAAAGGTGTAACGGGGCTCGATACATGATTGTGGTTGTATGTCCATTTTCGAGGTGGGTGGAGGCAGGCCCTTGTGCCCGCCCTGACGCGAAGGGCGCCGCGAAGTTCCTAGTGCGGGAAGTGTTTCCGCGCTGGGGAATTTGCGACGTTATTCGCTCAGATAACGGGACGCATTTTGTTAATGAACTCTTTAAAGAAGTGACTACATTATTGGGAATAAAGCACAAATTATGTTCGATTTATCATCCTCAAAGTAATGGCGTCGTAGAAAAGATAAACGGCCTGTTAAAAAGCAGATTATCAAAACTTTGTTTTTCCCTTAAAAAGACTTGGATGTACTGCCTGCCTTTGGCCTTGTTTGAGCTACGAAACCAGCCAAGTAAGGATCACCATTTGTCCCCGCACGAGATCGTCACGGGAAGAAGAATGCACACAGCGCATTCGCCTCTCCGTGAGCGTTCTGATGCACACAGAAGCGCAGCCATATTGGGGGAGGAGTTCACAGAATACCTGCGAAAATTGACACGGGCAGCGCGCGTAATTTCAAAGCAACTAGCCCCCCCCTCGACAAGAGAGGAGGGGAACGCGACTGAACCAAACGGTTTGCCTGAAAAACCACTACAGCTAATGCCTGGGGACCTTATATATGTTAGAAGTTTTGTGCGGAGGTGGAACGCACCACGCTTCCATGGCCCCTATGAGGTAGTGTTTTGCACGCCTACAGCAGTAAAGGTTAAGGGCCTGCGATATTGGGTGCATTTGACAGATGTACGTAAAGCTTACAGCGCCGCGGAGAGTGAGGTGCAGGATGAGGCACAGGCAACAGCGGACGATGAAGTTGTGCGGAATGAATGATTTGAATTTTGTGTGCTTCATGAGATGAACAGTGAACACAATTAGCGCGCAACAAATGTCCTGGACTAAAACATGTACACATGTATATGTAAATTTTCTTTTTACAATTTTTGAAAGTTTTGCGTGGGGTTCTTTTTTTTTCCTTCCTGTACTATTTAAGATGTTTTTATTATTGTTGTTTTTAAAAATGTCATGTTTTTTTTTATTATTTATATATATATATATAGTAAGTTACAAATAATATTGACTGAAAGCTACCTTGTCTGTCAACAAACCCCCTTCCTCACCCAACCCTATATTTTATCACCGAAACGTTACAATGTGGAAATGCTTACATGTTTGTATTTAATGAACTTTTGTGTCTCAAACAGGATTTATCATGGCATCGAATGGGCAGCCTGCAACTAATAGATATGTTAGATTTAGAGAAATGTTAGTGGCTAGATTAACATATTCATTTGAATGTGGGTTATCAATGTGTGCTATCGTGTTCTTCATCTCAATGTTTTGTCTGGTGTTACACTGGATTATAGCGTTCATCTCTACCGAGATGAACGAGGGGGGAGGGGGGAACAACACCACCCTTGCTCCTGGAACGAAAACAATTCCGACTGTAGGTATCAAAGAAGGTGATTTCTTGATCTGGGATGGATCACACTTTGTGTGGGGATACTATACTACACCACCCACTGCTGTCCTCTCACAATGGAGAACCAAAAATGTAGATAATGACACAATGTCCCAACCTGGAACATACAACAACCACACGATCCCTCCCGCCCCAATTTCAAACAACGATCTCTTGTTTATTAATGAGGATGGAAAAGTGATTATGATGACAGAACACACGTCCCTATATGAAGAATTAGAAAAGGGGGGTGGGAGGGAGGAAGGGGGGCCTGGTTCTTCACCTCCTATAACGAGAAGGTACAGAAGAAGGGAGAAAAGTAGGCGGAGAAGAGAGACTGGTGGAAAAGGGTATGATGAGTATTATGGGCTAGGGTTAGACAAAATGGAAGACCCACGACACCCTCACCAAGCAAATAAATGGTATGCAGATATGAGCACAACAGCTAAACAAACAACCAATGAGAGCTGTTATGTCTGCTCACTTATCCCCCATGCATCAGGCACACCTAAAGTATTGTTGCCACGAGAATTGCCCATTGTGGATGCCCAATGTCTCCTTCATCTCACGCTGTGTAGAATAAAGAACACTTTCCAAGCACACGATGTCTCTTTCAGAATGGTACAGAACAACAAAACGTGCTATTCGCAAGCGTCTGGAGTGATCTGCCTTAAAGAACCTTTCTTTGCAATACAAGGGACACTGTTTTCCGAAAGCAAATGGAAAGACGAAGAAGTGCTGTGCAAGGCAGAAGCGCTGAAAGGTGTCCAACCGGACAAGTTGCGGTGGATGGAAAGAACGTGCTTGCCAATATGGAAAGAACACATCCCTAAACTAACATGGGTAACAGCGATGGAGAAACCCTTCAAGCTACAAAGTGAAATACAAAACGAACTATGTTTCAAGGGAGAAGGAAAAATGGCAATGGGAACGAACACGAACTGTAACAAAACTCTCACCATCCCGGATATGAAAAAAGGGACAGCAGCATTAATGGACACCTACTGGGTATGCGGAAACCAGGCGTACCTGCACCTTCCCCAATCATGGAGTGGTAGCTGCTCAATGGCCACCTTGCACTCGACACTAATGGTGATTCCAGAAAGCCATATTGACAGAAGTAACATGATGAAAGGAGGCTTGAACCAGAATGCAGCTTCTCCAACTACACAAGCGCACCTTTATGTCCTGTCCTCCGGGGGGAAGGAAGAAGAGCTCTCAAGAAACAAGCGAGCCTCGAACTACATATCACAAGCATCATCTGATTTATTGGCACAGATCCCAGACAAGTATCGCCTGTTCAGCTCCGTGGAAACATTCTTTGCTTCACTCGTGTCCAGTGTCCAAGCAAGAGCAAATGCAAAATGGCTCCAGATCACACGGTGGGAACTGATCCAGTTGGCCAATGACACTGAAGAAGGGTTCAACATAATAAAGGTGGAACTACGAGCTCTGCGACTAATGACCATGCAGAACAGGTATGTTCTAGACCTGTTGACAGCTATCGATGGAGGTGTTTGCCGAAAAATAGGAAGTGCGTGCTGCACGTTCGTACCTTCTGAAGACGCAGAAAATGGGTCCCTGTCCCACATTATTGAAGCAGTACATAACCTGGGCGAGAAGATGAAAATGGAAGGTGGAGCTGAGGATAGCTCGTGGTTCGACAATATCTTCTCCTGGGTTCCCTCATGGCTTGGAGTGACAATGAAGTTCCTGATACCAATAGTGGTGATCATCCTTGTGATGTTCTGCCTGTGCCAGGTGGGCCTCCGATGTTGTGCTAATGCAGTCCCTAACGGTGCAATGATGATGGTGACAATGGGCAACTCCGGTGGTACAATTAAAGCAACACAAGAAGTACACGTGCAGACAGGAACAGACAACACCCCCAGGTACCAGTTAGTGCCTATGTGCCGTGACAAGTACATAGTAGATAAGCTATGGCACACCACGATTAAAGAACCACGAGACGTAGAACTGGAATGGTATGAGGAGGTCTGGGTAGATCTGGAAGAGACCGGCGACTGTATATATTTGACATGTACACCAGACGAGTATGCTAGGAGAGGTGAGAGCTTAAGGGGGGTGTGCAGAGCATGGATGCCTATAAAAGGAACCCCTGCATGGGATGGTGCAGTGTTAGAAGAACAAGAATGTAGAAGATTAGAAGAGCTAAAGAAATTCGTTACTTTAAGTAACGAAAGGGGGGAAATGTAGGGGAGGAATGGCCACGAGGCCCTCCTCACCTACAGCTCCCTCCCCAGGTGAGGACCATGGCTCGGTGGGAGCACCCTCATGCCACCCGGGCCCAGGTGGAGGGGGGTTCACCCGCCGACGACATTGCCCACACGCACCCTGTCTTTGCATTTACCGAAACTTAAGTTAGGCCTAGACGCCATCGTGCACAGCAAACATGGTGTGAGTTCAGCACACTGTAACGAGGCCCCCACCTTTGGAGGGCCTTTCATGCATCTCTGCCGCCTCAGCAGCCCTGGCAGATCCGCTGCGAGCGCGTTCCCATGAGAAAGTCGGAGATGAGCTAAACCCGAGATGCCAACACGGCAACATTATATTAGTAACAATGTGATATTGCACCCCGTATGACCCAGACCGCAAGGCCGAGGCAACGGGGAAAAAAGCTGAAGCATCACTATCTGAAGAAGGTAGAAAATAGTTCAAGTATTGGTGTTAATGAACTACCTCTGTTTAAAATGTGAACGAACCATAAAAATGTAACGATATATGATATCCCTCCAGGTCTGGACTAATGCTGCTATAACCACGGAGAAAGATGTTGACCAAACGTGTAACCTCTATCTGTAAAAGTGTTTTTCAATAGTATGTAGAAACTTGAACTCATATATGTTTTCTGAATCACCCAAAGCGGCGAGCATCAATCTCTGTAGGCCATAACCTAGATATCCCTCGTATAACGTCTAATGTACATACAATACGCACACAATGTAGTGAACATAATGTTAGGTAATGAAAAGGTACTGGAACCGACTGTATTAAAGAAATGTGTAACGAAAATGAAATATATATATATATATGTGTGTCTGAATAACGTTAAAATGAGGCAGAACAGTATAAAACTTCTGCATTCACTGATCAGCAACGCACGAGGAAAATACCTTTGTGAGTATATGCAAGGTCATTCCCTCTCCCACCCCACCAAGCCTGTCAGATAAAAAAGCTAAGACTTGTGCTGCGCTCCCTCACCTCCCCCAACCAAGCTGGCGTTACTTCAGAGAGTCAGAGGCCCCGGCGCCGCAACCAAGGCCACAGCCCGCCACCTGTGTTATTTACAGCACGGTAATAAACCCACGGATGAACCCACTGATCTACCAGCACCCTCTCATAAATCCCCACGAACCCCCCCCCAAGAATCCTGACCCCGTGTAAGGACGACCCCCATCATTGGGACAAGACACAGAGACCCATCTATATAATAACTTCTAACGCAGCAGACAGACATGTATCACTCGGCCCAGGTCCCAGAGCCCCGTCCCGTGACCTAAAATACCGGTCAATAAGACTCAGGTAAATCTCACCCCAACCAACAACCACCAGACCTCTCACGAGGTGCATTCCTCATGTGTTGCGTTTATTTTATAAGATAAGCTACGGAACAATTTATTAGTGAACGTAAATGTCATTTTCTGAATAACTGCAGTGTGCATGGCCTAGGGCAACTAAGACAGGAAAGGTATTCATCATTGTCACAGGCTGCCCCAGCGCACCAACACCGCACGGATGACCTCAAGCCGGCCTGCCAGGCCCAACCCAACCCACGAGGCTGACCAGTGACGTCGTCTTGCCAAGACCAACCATGCTGCAGCAACACCTATAGTTAGTCGACGATACCCAATCCCAATTAACTTGTGCCCCCTATAGTGTTTAGGTGTTGATGACGTTTTCTGTATTAGAAATACGCCTGTCTTTGCTATTGTCAGACAGAGCGCTCTCGTAGGTTGCAGAGTTCTTTGCATGCCTTATCCTTGGATAAACTCCCACTTACGCTCACCCGCACTCTGTCTTGGTCTTATTCCCACTACGGGAGAGTCCCTTATTGTCTCTCATTGCGGGGAGGATCGTGCTGAAATTGGGGGCGCTTCCTTTCAGGTTCCATTTTATTTCACTAGATTTATAAACATAAACTGTGCATAGTGTGTATAGAACTGCTACCAGTTTGATACTATACTAATGACATAATGTAATTAGTTTTCTTGAAAGGAATGCCCACTTGGCATTTAACTACATTGAGCATCAAAACGCTTTTCACATCACAATACTCCTGCATTCTGTTGGAAATTAGAGCCCTCTAACACCTCCATACCCCAACTACCAAGAAATAGCATAGAAGGTGGAGAGCAAATCTGATTTGCTTCAGAGGATTTTTATATTTACTTTGGGATCATTCTTTTAGTTTAAGGAACTAGTTAGGTAGGTATTTTACCCCACTGATCTCTGGTCCTCTCTTGTACAGGTAACATCTATCACCAACAGCTTCTGGCTGCCTCCTTGACAAGGATCCTTGTTTCCAGATATTCACAGCTAAGCCCCCTTCCAGTTAGGCTGAGAACTTGGAGTTAATCATAAAAAGGCCGTCTTTTCAATCAGATTTTTCCAATGCCAGAATCATATCCCATCTGTGTGAGCAATTTTTAAAGTGTCCACAATTCCCAAGTTTGTGCCATAATTATGTCACACTATTTGATTGGCCTGATATTTCCATTGGCCCACCCAATACTCAGACACTCCCATTCAATACACACGGCAAGCTTCATTGAATGATTATAATGTCTTTATTATCACTTCGTTGGGAACATAACAGACTACTGATAGTCCACAGAAAGCCAGCAAAAAAGTTGTCAAACGGCCAGTAGCGATAATCCACGCTTTCAACAAACAACTGGTGAAGAGGAAGCTGGTCAGAAAATTAAAAAGAAGAGCAAACAAATCAGTTGGGAACATTACGGACTACTCTCATGTCCTGAGAGTCCACAGAAAGCCGGCAAAAAAGTTGTCAAATGGCCAATAGCGATAATCCACGCTTTAAACAAACAACTGGTGAAGAGGAAGCTGGTCAGAAAATTAAAAAGAAGAGCAAACAAATCAGGGTCGGTATTCGACATAATAGAACTAGACAAAGCTACAAAAAACTACCAACAGTGGCTCAGAGCAAATAGACATCAGAGAAATCAAGAGGATGCAGAACTCATGCTGCGCGCGATCTGCAGCAAAAAAACTAAGGACTTTTGGTCTCTGATTAATGGAAGATTAAAGGGAGAAAGTCAGCCGCTAACCAACGCAGTGGGCGAATTGAGCTGGGTGAAACATTTTGAACAACTTTACAAAGCGCCCCAAGTATCCCCAATACTCTCCCTCACTGATATAAAGTAAAATGGAAAATTCCAACGGATCAAGAGTAAATTTTCAATAAAATCAAAAAACTCAATGGGTCACAGGCGGCTGGAGCAGACGGTATCACCAATTTTGACCTTAAAGAAAAGGCCGAAAGCTGGTCCAAATTCGTGGGAGAAGTTTTTAAGAACTGTAACGCAGCCTCAACCATTCCTCCATCCTCGAAGAAGGCGATTGTAGTGCCCATCTTCAAGAAAGGTGTAAGAGACAACCCAAGCAACTATCGGCCCATATGATTACTAGACTCAATAGGCAAACTTTTCGCAGCATTTGTTTTGGAAAGCTTCAAAAGTTGGACAGCCCTCGGCAACATGATGGACCCGTTACAAACAGGTTTTGTGAAAAACTCAGGAACGACTGATAACATCCTAGCCTTAAGTACCCTAAAAGCCAAAGTAGTTGAAGGCCACCCTAAAATCTACATAGCCTTCATTGATTTAACAAAGGCTTTCGACTACGTCGACAGAACCCTGCTGTGGGAAAAACTGGAACTTAACAACTGTCCACCTGAAATTCTAAACCCCATCAAGGATCTGTATACCGACACATCGATGTGCGTACGTCTAAATCAACAAGGCCTACAGTCATCCTGGATAAAAATCAAACGTGGAGTAAAGCAGGGCTGCCTACTGGCTCCAGCTCTTTACAATGCAAATACCTTGGATTACAAAGATCAAGAGACAAAGGTACGATCCTTCCCCCCAGAATAGGTGAAGAGCAAATATCGAGAATGCTGTATGCAGATGACATTATTTTGATGGACCAAACGCCCATAGGCCTACAAAGACAACTGACGAATTTGGACGCTTATCTGCAGGAAAATCAACTTCAAACGAATCAAGAAAAAACTAAAATCATGATTCTGGCTAAAGGCGTGAGCAGAAAGGTGAAATTCACATGGCAGATACATGAAGAAACACTGGAAACAGTGGAAGATTTTAAATATCTTGGAATAATAGTGAATAAAAGTGTCAAAGAAAACCGGATGTGTGAAAACATTCTGAGAAAGCTATGCCTGCTAATAACACAAACCAAAATACTCTCCAGAAAGTATGCCCGCTTCACAATTGCCCCATTACTGACATTCTACAGGATGAAAGTCATCCCCACTTTAACATACGGGGTGGAAGCTATGCCTTATATTACATCACTCTTTTGGCAGAAAGTAGAAGGCCGCTAATGGTGCGAAGTCCTCAATTTAACACAATCCATTCCTGTAGGAGTTATCAGGAAAGAACTTACCCTACAGTCACTAAATTCCATCATAGCACAGAATGAATTGATGCTATACCGCAAAATGCTCTTACCAAACTCCTCGTTGATACTTAAGGCAGTGGAACAAGAAATGAGAGCAGGGACGTGTAAGATGCTCCAACAATGGGAGGAGAAAATCATCTCTCGCCTCGACTGGGCAGGATGCTCTCGCGAGGACCTAATCGATGCCCCAGGAAAAGTAAAAAAACGAGTGAGGGAGAGAGACTGGATACAAACTATAGACGAAGCCCAGCTAGTAAAATCAATGAAGGACAGTCCGAACAATCCAGTAAAAATTAATGAAATGAGAGCTTACCTATTGAAGCGCCCCTCCAAGAAGCTACATGAAAACTTTATGCGGATCCGCCTAAATATCTTGTACACAAATGAGATATGCCGATTCTGCTCCTAACCAGATTCATTTGAAACCTTGAAGCACCTACTCCTTACCTGTAGAGGCGTAGATGAATTTCGCACTCGTCATCTGGGGCATCTATTTGGCAAATTCGACTTTGTGAACGAAGAGGGGAAATGGAACAACTTAATGAGTGGAGAGAATATTAAATGGACCATCGCAGTTGTGGGTTTTTACGAAAGTCTCGGCCTTTGACCCGGCAGGACCAGGGCAAAGTAAACAGTGCAACTGGAAGACATGGTATCTTGAAGAACCAAAACGTTCTCTCCGCTTAGTCTCTCCCGCCTACCTATCACCCCCCACCCCCTTCAAACCGCAGAGGCTGGCTGGTTCCGGACTTTTTCTTTCTTTTCTAGCACTTAGGAACAATCTTGTAAAAATTGTTTTGCCTAAACAATTAAATCAACTAAAAAAAAAAATTCTTTATTTTTTAGATGAACAAGGGAGAGGGGCTCTTTTCACTCCTACTCTGCAGAATGTCATTTAATTGTTCTTCCATAATGCATGGCAGTTCCAGAATTATTAATAATATTGTATACAAATATACTTAATGGTGAAAAGCATACTGTTTAAACAAAGTCAAATGTGCATGCCCTGTAATTCAACTTGGATACCATGCTCAGCACACAAGTTATATAGATAGCTTTTTGAAAGGCCTTGATTATTTTTTCCAGGCTCAATTATTCTCATTACAATAGTCCCATCAAATGGCTGATTTCAAAGAGAGATTGTGGTCAAATATTGCTAAATAATGTATTCATTTGATTTGAAGCTGTATCATAAACGAGACCAGGTGACCAAATTAGGTTGTAATCTTCTTTGAAGCAAACAGATATAATATGTTTGGCATGTTAAAGTATTTTCCTAAATATCAAGCTGATTTAAACACCAATGTTATTCAAACCAACATAAAATAATCACTGGTTTCCTGCACATTTTCACTGTGAAATATTGTTGGAGAAATAAAACATTACATGAACAGACATTGAATGAATGATAATGTATTTTCTTTATTTGATGTGCAGGAGGAAAACTGCATGAGCATGCCATGATGAAATCCAACCACTGGACTTTTATTATTTAAAAATTTCTGTAACAAAGTATGTGTTCTTCAGTAACTGGGTTAGATTTTAGACAGATTTGAGCCTCTTTGTACTTTTAGAAATACAATTTAATTTTAAACTGTCACATTGTACATCCCCTGTTTGCACTTAAACGAAAGAGGTGATGGCTGGAAGGTTTATAATTAATCTTAACCTCTTTAATTGCTCTGGGCAACTCTTCAGACCATTGTTCTGCTTGGTCACGTCCTTTCTGCACGAGATCCCAAGCATCCCCAAAAATGTTTTAGCCTACTTGGGCCTCATCAGTGAAGAGTGACTTGAGTCTCCAGGCCCAGCAGGCATGGGACCCACATCTGGGCACAAAATATTAGCTTTCGGGTCAAATTGATTGGGCATGGATTGTTATTGAGCAAGTGCAAACCTTTAGAGGACTTTGGGCCTCATTACGACTCAGGCGGTAAGGGTTTTACGGCGGCGTAAACAGCGCCGACCCTTACCGCCTGATTCCGAGGTCCCTTAGCGCCATGGAGGTTTTAACACCTGCTTTTAGCAGGTGTTAAAATCCATGGCGCTAAGGGACCTTGATGTTAATTACGCCACCGTAATTTACGGTGGCGTAATTAACGCCTTCCCCACTCCCATTATGCCCTATGGGGCAAAATGGGAATGGGGAAGGGAAAATGGGAAAATGGGGATTTACCGCCCCGCCAAGGTTGGAATGGGGCGGTAAATCCGCCAACCACCATGGCGTAAACATAGTTTACGCCATGGTGGTAAAGTCACGGCCCAGGCGGTAACTTACCGCCTGGGTCGTAATGAGGCCCTTTGTATGCAATGTCTGTTGGTTCCCCCGTTCCATTTTAATCTGTACATCTCTGACATAGGCTTCGTCCTACTGGAATCTAACTAATTCCACCCAGATTAGGCTAAGTTGCTTTCCATTGGTTGATATACACTGAAGATCTTGTCATTTTTGACCAGACACGTATTGGTCTTCAGCAACGTTTAAATGTGTGAAAATCATGTATGCAATCAAATGACCTACAAATCAATTTTCTATATCATTGTCTTTTCTCAAAGCAGGAAGTTGGCTTCTTTTAGCAGCCGTCTGAACAATAGGCTCCTGAAGATAGTGGATTAATTAATATACTTCGGATTCACGATCTATAGACAACCTCGATGAGGCTTAAATATCAAAAGTTTGTACTTTGCAGTTCAACATTTAAAAAAAAACTTAAATATTAGTGATTCTCTTTGTGCCAGTGCTGACTTACTGGTAAACTAAGGTTGTCACTTGTCTGCTTTACGTGGTTGAGTTGCTACACATTGCCACAATCAAATTTGGCACAAGTTGGAAGCATTTTTTTGGCATAGGGTTTGTCTCTCCTGAATTTTGCTTCTATATCTATGTTGAGATAGGAGCATAGCCTTACTTCATTATTGGTGCTTGTCGGATGTAAGATGTTATTGGGGAACACGAAACTTATCAACCTTATTTCAAACTCATTATATATGGTCCCTAACTCGCTCCTGGAAAAAGGCAATGGTATTGAACTAAACTCATGTTGGAAACACAGTCAATTACATCTAAAAAAAACGTAATGCTTCTAAGTATATCCTAATATCAATTCCCATGCTAATCAAAATATTGTTGTTAAAGACGGATTGGTGTATCACCAGGGAAGTGCTGTGTAACTATAAATGATGCTACCATGGGGTTATGGAGGAGAAGGGTCTGAACACCATTAACGGCTATCTCACAAAGTGTCTCTGTTTTAAACAGTGATATGTCTTTATGAGTTTAAGACTAAACCTCCTCCCCATCTCAAGATGCGAGAAATATCTTCACTTGGGGAAAGATTCAGCCACTTCTGTTGTAATACAAATATCAAAGAGGCCTTCTCTTGCCCAAAGCTGAGGTTAAAAAGTTTAAAACATTTTGGTGGTTTTATCAATACTTTACATCATGCTTTACCATCTGTTTTTTGGGTGAGAAGCCTCTCAGGAATCAATTGTCTTTAATTATGGCCACTATGAGATTTGTTTTAGAAACGTTTCCTGATATCCTGTTCTAATATGCTTGTAGTTTCAGGTGGCATTATTTTTATGAACTTGTAAATATTTTATATTTGCTGGACATTTTTTATTTTTTAAATTTGTTGAACTCTTTTTTTAATTAATTCATCTTTTTTTTACCTTTCAAGTTTTTTTTATTTTTCCTTTCTTATGTGTATTGTTGCTAGTTTTAGGAATTGTGTCATTTTTTAAAATCCTTTTAATGTATTTATGCTTATGGGTTTTAACTGAAATATACCTTACAATACCAGCCAATGACCTGCTCATCTTGCTTGGGAATGTAAACAGTTACTAACTGACAACTTCTTCCAATAGGCGTTTGCTATTAAAACACGCTTCTGCGAATTAGTTCCATAGTTTTCAAGTTGTTTATTGCTAAATAACCCCCCCCCCCCACTGGGGTCTGAGCATTTTTATGTGGGTTTCAGGAATACAGTAGCATCTTCATCCCTAACCTCACTCTATTGAAATGTAGGCATGTGCTTGTTTTATTCAGAGAACAACTCCAGTGTTCAGATGTGCAAATTTAATTTGGATTCCCTCAAAAATAATGGTTCACTTGTCAATGTAATTGTGGCACTGCCATATGACCATAGTTGCCCTGAACCATTGCTTTCCAAAGCTAGGTCCATGCACAATAAATACCCTAATAATAATAATAATAGTAATAATAATAATAATAATAATAATAATAATAATAATAATAATAATAATAAACACTTGAAAATATCTGTGGCCTTTCACCATGCTGATAACTTTCCCTCAGTTGTAAATCTTCTTTTTTGCATCAGATTTAGTACCTTGAATCCTGTTAGTTATTATCTCAATAATATTTTAAGGGATTTTGATCGGTCACTAGTGCCAAGATACCTGACAACTTCAGTTGAAACGTGATTCATTAGTTGTCTCTGCTCAGCAAAGAAATAGTCACACACAAGAATGAATTAGTCATGTAATAGCACGAATGTACATGTCTCTCTGGGTTGGAGCTTCACTTTAAGACATATTATAACATCATATTTTCAAGGGTCATCTTCTTTGGTGGTGAGTTGAGCTTCTGACTTTGGGGGAAACCATTTGTTTTCTTGTTTACCACCAATGACAGGCTTTAACTAGTTCTAATATTGGAGTGAGAGCCACTGAACAACTCTTTATTTGTCTTTTTTCTCTTCTTGTCTTTATCCTTTCCAAGTCTTAGAACCTTTTAGACTCTGTTAGCTTGTTCAGTTATACATCTAAGTTGTTTGGTGTCTGTGTAAATCCCTGCTATGTGTGATACAATCTCTTATTGGAGGCTAGAAAAGTAAGAATGTTTTGAGGTTTGGACTTTCCTCATCTATATTAGTGTTGGTTCTCATAAGCATCCATCTTATAACTGTGGGAACAACCAAGTTGAAGTTGAGCTGAAGGGGAATGTTGCCAGAGTGACTTCCTGAATACACATATAGTGATCGAAGTATGTCCTAATCTCATTGTGAAACCTTATCCATTACATTGCAATGTTCTCTGTCATACTACAGAAGAAACTAGCATCACTATAGTCAACAGTTGAAGGACTAGAACACATATGGTTTAGGTTGCCTTTAACACCCAGGTTATTGAAAGTTATTTCAACCTCTTTTCCTAATTACAAAATATGTTCACAATTTCTTTTATTGAATTTATAATCTTAGAATGATCAACCTTGTGTTCCTTTTTTTGTATTTAATTTTGAGGAGCTCTCATAGCTATGACCCTATACATAATCTGATCCATTCCTATTCAGTGCCCTGCCACCTTTCCTTATTTTTAAAACCCATTGTGTTTGCTTCCTAAGCCCATATCTCTCATAATCAACATATTTCTATCCCACACCTCTTAATAGAAATCCTGATCTTTGCTCTGCTTTTAAGCCCTGTCACGAACTAGGTTCTGTCGCGAGGGAGTACAAGGGTGAGCAGGAATGAAATGACTTGCTCAGCCCTCACACGTCTATAAACTACAACATACTACAATCAGAGGCTACATTTTCATCATAATTCACGTTGCTCAGTGACTGCCTGAAAAGGCCTTTTCACGCCATCTGCTCTTGAAGAAGAAAACAATATCTCCAGGTCATGAGCCTGTTTGGGCTCCATTTAACTTTATTTACGGTGGGCCTTTCCATCATGGCCTCCATCCTCGATGACTTGATTCACCTTTGTCCTCAGCAATCCAACCTCTGCTTACTGCAGATTGGTTTGGGGCTCGCATATGATGTCGGTGGGGGTGGATCTGGTAGGGGACTCAGGCATCCTCGTGTGCTACCTATAAGGACCTCTTTCTGCCCTGTCTGGAACTTTTTCTGCCATCTGCCCTGGAAGAAGAACAGAATATCTCCAGCACATGGGCACATTTGGGTTAAATTCAACTTTATTTCTGGTGAGCCTTTCCATCATGGTTGCCACGGGTCCTCGAAGACTTGATTCACTTTTGTCCTCGGCAAGCCCGCCTCTGCTTACTGCAGATTGGGTGGGGGTTCGAAAATGATGTTGGTGGATCAGGGAGCCAGCTGCTGACACTGACCCCCTCGAAGGGTCACCTATAAGGGCCTATTCCTGCCCTGTCTGAGCCTGTCCAGGTGCAGACGGCACAGCAGAGCCATCTCCCAGTCTCCGTTACCTGTTCCCATGTTGTTCTAACACCCATCTCTCGACATGGCTCCTATATTTTACCTGAGGTGCTGCACTGGTTATCCTCCTCTCTTTGTAAGGTAAGGAGGTTTTTTCCCCCCTCTGTTCCTTGTCTGCACTTCCTGTCCTATTCTGTCCTTCAATCTCTCATCACTACTTCCCTTGCCGCTGCTCATGGCTAGCTGCCTTCTAGTCAGCTGTAATCAGTATTAACTGTTCACTTTATCCCTCTGCACTCAACTCTGTCCTTCTGTGGCCTAACTCTCTGCCTCATATCTCTTCCTCCAGGTGCAGTTGTGGCCCCTTGCACTTGCCTCTCTCCTTCTGTTGCCTACCTCTATGCTTCAAATCTCTACCTACGTGTGCAGCTGCGGCCCCCTGCACTGGCCTCTCTCCTTCTTTTGCCTACCTCTCTGCTTCAAATCTCTACCTCTGAGTGCAGAGATTGGCCCCCTGCACTGGCCTCTCTCCTTCTACTGCCTACCTCTCTGCTTCATATCTCTACGTCCGGGTGCAGCTGTGGCTTCCACTTGCTACTGGGGACACTGCATGTCCGTTCATTGATATTGCATTGGCCTGCTCGCCTGTCCTTGCAACTCCCTCCTATTCTAGCCTTCCTGCTATCGAGTCCATTTGGGCTTGCTCATTCTGTCACTCCTCATGCTACTCCATCACCTTGCATTGAAATAATGCCACCCCGCTGCCTCTGCCAACTAATATTGTCCGTAACACTCTGAAGTTTCCCCATAACATGGGTTGTGCTGTAACCACTGGCTTGACATTTTGCAACCTGTGTGGTGTTTTGCATTTATCTACCTGCAACCTCTAGATTGTCATTCCCAGCACTGTTATGTGTCTTGCATTCTCACCCTCCTGTAACCTTTGGAAGGACACTTCCCAGCCCTTTACTGTGTTTTACTTTTACCTACCTGCATCCACCGATTGACTGTCGCAACCTTGTTGTGTTTTGTTTTACATACCTGAAACCACTGATTGACTTTCGCAGTCTTGCTGTGTTTTGCAGTTCACCTACCTGCAACCACTGATTGACGTTTGCAAACTTGCTGTGTTTTGTATTTTACCTACCTGCAACCACTGGATTTACTTTTTCTTAGCCCTATGCTGTATTTTGTATATGACCTACTTGCAACCACTGGATTGTCTTTGTGCAGCCTGCACAGTGTTTAACATTGTTTAAGCTTGAGGTAATACTTGATGTAGCCCCTCCACCATGAGGTGAGGCTTCCCCAAGTTGTGCACCCACACTTCATTCCAGTCTTGTGCTGTGCTCGAATCTGCTCATCTTTTATTAATGTACCTTTCTCCCCCCCACCTCAATATGTATTTCTCATATCTCCCAGTCTTGCACATCCCCCCTTCAGGTCATGTTATAGGACTTGCAAGATCCGAATGTCTCAAGGCCTAGTAGGAACTTTTCTGTTGTTTTTCTGCACCCCCCACACTTTTTGTCATGATGAGCCTTAAAACACTTTGTGATGCATAGACACATTGTAAACAATCAATAAATAAATTAAAATAAATAAAGGCAAAACAGGGACAGTTAAGAGATATACCTCCTTTGCCTTTTGTGGTAACGTGGGTCAAGGGCAGGCTATACTCCTAAGAGGAGTGTGAAGGTGAGCCAGTAATGACCCAAACAACACAGTATCACAATCCAAAATAAAGGGATTGTCCAAAAAATATAAACACTTTAATAAAACACATCATCTGCAAGTAGAATGAAAAGAGATTACTGTCCAAATCCCACCCCAGAGGAAAGTCAGAGAAAATGTGACAGACTGAAGAAAGTAGTTCTTCGAGCTTAGTTCTAGGGGTGGTAGCTAAGATACTACCAAAAAGATATCTTTGTGAAGACAAGGACGATCATGACCTAACTAGTGCCTCGAACCCAAGTGGTCCGGGAGGGGGAGCGGGGGCCAGTTCAGTGTCACAGTACCTACATTTGGTTCTTGGTGGGCTCACGCATCAGATCTGAGTTGAACATTGACACGAGCCAATCAGGCTTAGTCGTGCACGTAGGATCGCGGAGGCCCTGGCAGCAAGCAGGCATTGAGCAGGGTCGAATGCCGGTGCTTGGTGCAGTCGAACGTCGGCAGTGCAAGTGCTGCAGGTCATGGTGGTCCCAAGAACACTTCAATGTTGGCCCAGATGAGTCAGGCTTGAGCTGCTGGCAGAGGTCAGCGAGGCACGCTCTAGAGAGTTCAGTTGGCACTTGGTGGTTTTGAAATGGATATCAAGGGGGCGTCGAGGTGCAAGCAATGAGGCAGCGAATCTCGGGCTAGGTGGGCGAGCCATTTAGTAACCTCCAGGTAGGATCGGCGAGTGACCCTCCAGACATTTAGTTCCGTTTCTGGTGCTGGGAAGATGCTTCAGGCCCATTATTGGTGGATTCAATCTTTATTACCAAGAGGAAGGCTACTATGCAGTGAAATAACTTTCTAAACCTATAGCCGAAACTCGAGTTGACCATGAAAGAGATTGTGTTTTGGTTTAACTCATCTTGCGTCTATTTAAATAACAGCACATGTGTATTTGATGTCAAATGGTGCCTTGACTGGATCGATTTAGAAGTTTCTTTGCACAAAATGTAATTAATTGCACAGGATCTTTTCCTGTTTGCAAATATATGTGGTATCTTGTCCTGTTTTGTGTAGTATCTTGTTTGTCATAGAGGGGGAACATGCCATACTTATTTGTTTGATGTTCATGTTTCATATGTACCATGAGATTTTAACATTCAGTGTGTATTCAGTGTTGTCCATGCTATGATGTTCCTTTTACAGAATAACCCATGCAATTTAATGAATCTTTTGAGTTGCCAATTGATTGCACACTGACAGTGATTCATACCTTTTGATTATTGTCTTGTGCCAGTCTTATCGTTAAGTTGGGGATAGGATGTCCTTCTTGTATATATTTGAAATACCTAAACTCAGCCGCAGCTTATTCTTGGATATTACCCTGCCACCAGCATGGGCACTCATGGTCCTTGTAGATTGGGTACAGAGGGCATATCTTAAATGTTGTCCCTCTGCTGCAGTGACCTTGCTGTCACAGCTGCGATTGAGTGGGCGTCTTGTGACCTTTGAACCTGCTTTGTGCCAGGAGTAAAGAGCATGCTGCAGATCAGGTTACTGATGTAGCCAGTCACAAATGCACTTTGCTTTTGGCATGGAGTTGCGACAAAGGGGGATCTGGTTAGTAGATTACCCCTTTGGAGAAGGAATCAACTGCATCATTTTAGGTGCTAAAAATCAAAAAGGCCAGGGCTTTGCATCCTTGCCAGGTGGCAATTCCTCATACACACTCCATCTTGCCTGTTGCTGGAACCATCAACTACTTGGTCTGTGCTCACACTCTAACCTAGATATCCACCTGGATATATGCTTTCATTCTCCTTTGGGACTCTCCATTTGACTGACGTTCATCATTATTTGCAATTATTTCTGCTGAATAAGTGAGCTTGCTTTATATGTATCTATGACCCAATGCCTGGGAGTACCCTAGCAACTGCACCCTAATAGCCTCACACACATGTGCTTAATTCTCTATTTTTGTCTGTGGTTATTGTTTATTTATTAAACTGTTTGGTAATAATGTATGACAGCAAGCCATTCAACTGTAGGTTGACATGGTGTTTTTTCCGAGGTCAGCTTCTCTATGTAAATATGTTTCAGACTTTGGGGGAACTATTGATTACCTCACCTGCCTTCAATGCCACGCCTTAACTAGTTATAATTTTCAAGGCATTGGCACCAGGGCCCAACTCTATATTGTGCTTTTTCTCTCTTTTAATGTACATATCCATGCGGGAGAAGTCTTTCTTGCATTTCTCCATTATCCATCTAAATAGCTTGATGTGTGTGCAATCCCTTGATGTATCTGAAACAATCCCTTGGCAATGGCTATAAGGGTAAAACATTAGAAGTTTGAACTTTCTCATTGAAATCAGCGTCTGCTCTTAGAAACTTCCATTTTAGTGTCCATGGGAACTACCTGGAGACTAATTCGACACACAGGTGATGGATAATGTAGCTAGTGTGGCTTCTTGAAGACACCAATAGGAAGAGAAGAATGTCCTGATCTCAATGGTTTACCTGTTCCATGCCATGATATTTTACTCTGATAGACTGCAAATGAAAATTGCATGACTGGATTCAAAAGTCCAAGGGAACATTGCATATGTTTGAGTTGTTTTGACCACCAGGATTCTGTTTCCACCAGTTGAATATGTTCCTCTATACAGGCATAGCCCTGATTAGCAAATATGTTGCCATTTCTTTGATTTCCTATATAATCCTAGAACCATACCATGATTCTCCCCCTTTTCATAATTTGATATTCTTTTATTTTTAATAAAGTTTTTTTTTCTGGTTACATCAAAACCTTATAAACACTAACCAATTCACCCATAATAGCCTTTAATTTCATAAAAATACAAACATTTTTTACATACAAATATCAATATAGCTAAGCATTAATACACATTATTATCTTACTAATAATAGGCTATAAGAACTAATCAACTTATAAATTACACTTTAGGAACAATCAAATACATTTACAATTCATTAATCTTATACATAATAACTTGCCACATATAAAACACATTTGCATTGAAAACATGGTTTTCTCCAGAAAAAATAAGTAACCAAACTTGATCACTATCTAAAAGATGTATATTGAATGTATCGTGGTAGCCCTTTTTTATAGATATCTTTTACCTTAGAGCATCCCGTAAATATGTTTCTGGCAGTTTCAATTTCTTCCTTACAAATCCGATCCCATCTATTTTTAAAGGGAACAAGCGTTCTCAAGGTAACTCTTATAACCAACACTTTATTGTTCTCTACCCTTCCGCCGTAATGTGCTGCTGAAAGGCATTGAAGTCCACACTAACTTTTTGAAACCATAGCAAGTCCAAGACACTATCAAGCCGATTCATGGAATAAATGTGCGCCGAAAATCCCGGCGCAGAGGGGCCAATGCGTGCGCTGCGCCGAAAATCAGCGCAAAGCGCAGGGAAACCAGCGCACGTCGATTCATGGAAGTCCCTGCGCAAGAAAAGCAGAGGACGTGCGCGGAAAAAACGCGCGGCGCAGGCCGGCGCACAGGTCAACCAACGTCGTGCGCCACGGCCACTGCGCCATCACTCCGAGCGCACAGCTCTAAAGTAGGCGGAACACAGGGCGGGACACTCGGAATGGGGAATAAAATGGGGCACAACACTCGGAATGGGGAAGAATGTGGGCGGCACGGGGAAAGTTCAGGAGGCAAGTGCGCGGAACGCCCACACGCTCGCATACAACACGTATTCATGGAATAGAATAGGGCAAAAAAGCGCACGCTCAAAGCAGCGCACAGGCACAAACAGGCACAAACACGACCGCCACAAGAAAGCAGGCGGTAGCGTGTCTGCGCCTGCAAGAAATGTGCGCTAAAAGGCGCGCCAACAAATAGCACCTATATACAGACATGACCAATGTACAATACTGTTGCCCTCCTGGACAAATGATGTACAAAGGGGTACCCACAAACACAGACACGCGCAGAGAGAAAAAATAAACGTGTGCGTGCATACCGGGGTGCGCGGTAAGTTCCACACGCGATATGGGCGGGTACGTGGATTGCAGGGGTGCGCGGGAAGTTCCACACGCGATATGGCAGGGAACGTGGATTCGAGGGGTGCGCGGGAAGTTGCACACGCGAAATGGCCGGGTACGTGGATTTCAGGGGCGCGCGGGAAGTCCCACACGCGATATGGCAGGGAACGTGGATTCGAGGGGTGCGCGGGAAGTTGCACACGCGAAATGGCCGGGTACGTGGATTTCAGGGGCGCGCGGGAAGTCCCACACGCGATATGGCAGGGAACGTGGATTCGAGGGGTGCGCGGGAAGTTGCACACGCGAAATGGCCGGGTACGTGGATTTCAGGGGCGCGCGGGAAGTCCCACACGCGATATGGCAGGGAACGTGGATTCGAGGGGTGCGCGGGAAGTTGCACACGCGAAATGGCCGGGTACGTGGATTTCAGGGGCGCGCGGGAAGTCCCACACGCGATATGGCAGGGAACGTGGATTCGAGGGGTGCGCGGGAAGTTGCACACGCGAAATGGCCGGGTACATGGATTGCAGGAGTGCGCGGGAAGTTGCACACGCGAAATGGCCGGGTACGTGGATTGCAGGAGTGCGCGGGAAGTTGCACACGCGAAATGGCCGGGTACGTGGATTGCAGGAGTGCGCGGGAAGTTGCACACGCGAAATGGCCGGGTACGTGGATTGCAGGAGTGCGCTGGAAGTTGCACACGCGAAATGGCCGGGTACGTGGATTGCAGCAGTGCGCGGGAAGTTGCACACGCGAAATGGCCGGGTACGTGGATTGCAGGAGTGCGCGGGAAGTTGCACACGCGAAATGGCCGGGTACGTGGATTGCAGGAGTGCGCTGGAAGTTCCACACGCGATATGGCCGGGTACGTGGATTTCTGGGGCGCGCGGGAAGTTCCACACGCGATATGGCAGGGAACGTGGATTCGAGGGGTGCGCGGGAAGTTGCACACGCGAAATCGCCGGGTACGTGGATTTCAGGGGCGCGCGGGAAGTCCCACACGCGATATGGCAGGGAACGTGGATTCGAGGGGTGCGCGGGAAGTTGCACACGCGATATGGCCGGGTACGTGGATTTCTGGGGCGCGCGGGAAGTCCCACACGCGATATGGCAGGGAACGTGGATTCGAGGGGTGCGCGGGAAGTTGCACACGCGAAATGGCCGGGTACGTGGATTGCAGGAGTGCGCGGGAAGTTGCACACGCGAAATGGCCGGGTACGTGGATTGCAGGAGTGCGCGGGAAGTTGCACACGCGAAATGGCCGGGTACGTGGATTGCAGGAGTGCGCGGGAAGTTGCACACGCGAAATGGCCGGGTACGTGGATTGCAGGAGTGCGCTGGAAGTTGCACACGCGAAATGGCCGGGTACGTGGATTGCAGCAGTGCGCGGGAAGTTGCACACGCGAAATGGCCGGGTACGTGGATTGCAGGAGTGCGCGGGAAGTTGCACACACGAAATGGCCGGGTACGTGGTTTTCAGGGGCGCGCGGGAAGTTCCACACGCGATATGGCCGGGTACGTGGTTTTCAGGGGCGCGCGGGAAGTTCCACACGCGATATGGCCGGGTACGTGGATTTCTGGGGCGCGCGGGAAGTTCCACACGCGATATGGCAGGGAACGTGGATTCGAGGGGTGCGCGGGAAGTTGCACACGCGAAATGGCCGGGTACGTGGATTGCAGGAGTGCGCGGGAAGTTGCACACGCGAAATGGCCGGGTACGTGGATTGCAGGAGTGCGCTGGAAGTTCCACACGCGATATGGCCGGGTACGTGGATTTCTGGGGCGCGCGGGAAGTTCCACACGCGATATGGCAGGGAACGTGGATTCGAGGGGTGCGCGGGAAGTTGCACACGCGAAATCGCCGGGTACGTGGATTTCAGGGGCGCGCGGGAAGTCCCACACGCGATATGGCAGGGAACGTGGATTCGAGGGGTGCGCGGGAAGTTGCACACGCGATATGGCCGGGTACGTGGATTTCTGGGGCGCGCGGGAAGTCCCACACGCGATATGGCAGGGAACGTGGATTCGAGGGGTGCGCGGGAAGTTGCACACGCGAAATGGCCGGGTACGTGGATTGCAGGAGTGCGCGGGAAGTTGCACACGCGAAATGGCCGGGTACGTGGATTGCAGGAGTGCGCGGGAAGTTGCACACGCGAAATGGCCGGGTACGTGGATTGCAGGAGTGCGCGGGAAGTTGCACACGCGAAATGGCCGGGTACGTGGATTGCAGGAGTGCGCTGGAAGTTGCACACGCGATATGGCCGGGTACATGGATTTCTGGGGCGCGCGGGAAGTTCCACACGCGATATGGCAGGGAACGTGGATTTGAGGGGTGAGCGGGAAGTTGCACACGCGATTAGGCTGTGTTCTCTCAGCCATTACCTGTACACCCTCCACGGCCCCTGCAGGCAGCACACACCACAGGGAACTACCCTGCACACCTGCTCATGTCTCCCACCACCCCCACCCCCAGCACTGTGGGCAACCTGCCAGCAGGCCCCCACCCATGGCCAACCCATGTCTCCCACCACCCCCACCCCCAGCACTGTGGGCAACCTGCCAGCAGGCCCCCACCCATGGCCAACCCATGTCTCCCACCACCCCCAACCCCCCATCCACCTGGGGCACCCTCCACCAGGCCCCCACCCATGTCCCCCTGGCCCCTGGTCCTGACGATACACAATAATGGCAGTAATGACCAGCATACCCAGCACAAACACCCAGGCAAGGATTGCATGCACCCACATAGTGAATGCAATCACATGACACAACCCCAAAGGCAAGTAAGCAAAAGAACACATGTCCGCCACACACACATACACAATGGGTGCAAGTCAATGTCAAAACCCATATCATGGCATGTAAGAAACCAAAGAAAAAATGACACAAGTGTAAGATAATATTAAAATGTATTAAAAAATAAAAATAAAGTAAACTCTGACAACTATCTGGTAAAGCAAATAAAAGGTCCATGTCCGGGAACAAAAATGAGAAACCAAAAAACAAAGGATAGAAAAATGAATAGATTTTGTCCAAAGTAAACACATGTAGAATGAAATGAAAGATAAACCATTACGACATGGTGTGACCAATATGAAAGTAAAAAAATTTATCTCACAAAAAATAACTATATTTACAGGATTGTTCAAGGGTCCATGAGCCCAACACCACAAATTAAACCTAATACTAACTATTTAAAAAAATATGTACAAAGAAGTGGCCATTGTCCAAGCGGTCCAAAAAAAAAAAATTAAATAAAGGAAACCTAGCACTAACTAACTAAAAAACTATATACAAAGGCAGCGGGCTAGTCCTGCGGCTCACTTGGTGATGCTGGCCAGGGCATCCTCGAACTCCATGTCAATGTCCTGGAGGCGGGACTCAGTCCTGGCCCCGAGGTCTCGCAGGGACAACCCCATGTGCTCTCCAAATTCCCTGCGAGCCTCCTCGAGGCACTCAGCCCGCCTCAATGCCTGATGCATGGAGATCTCCGCCCTGGCCATGGCGAGCCGCTCCTCTTCCGCCCGCTGCCGCTCCGCACCTATCCGCTGGCCAAACTCCTCCCACACGGAACACACCGCCATGCCAGGGTTGCCCTGCCCTCCGGCCGATGCCTGCCCCTCCGATCTTGATGGCCCTGAGCCATGATGCCTCCCACGTCGAGCCCGCTGCTGCCTGCGACGCCACTGCCTCTGCCAGCACGACGGCATCCAGGCTGATGGCAACCACCGACGCTGTCGTGCACGTGCCCTGCCCGATGATGCCGGCACATCTTCCATCTGCTGGGGTCCACTTGCTGTGTCGTCCACCCCTGCTGGACCTCCGACTCCCAACTGCGGCAGGGATGGGATCCCCACCGAGCTGGCTGCATTGGTCGGGGCAGGTCCACAGGGGGCCATGGTGGCATCTGGGCCGGAAGACGGCAAGGAGAACGACTGGTGGATAGCCTGCACAGAGGAGGAGAGGGCCGTCAGATTGGCCAACACATGCAGGAACCCCCCGAACATGGCCGATCCCAATTGGGCCACGTCGGCACGGTGCACTTCGTGATGACGTGCGTGCTCCTCCCGGGAAGCACGCACGGCATCACGAATCACAGCCGTGCGCATCGCGACCCCAATCAGGACCTGCTCCACGCGGCCAGGGGTTCCCACGGCCGCAGGTGGAGGGGAGTCAGTTGACATGGACATCCCCTCTACCTGCGGACGGGCCTGGGACGGGGCATCCCTGCTGGTGCATGGTGGTGCACTCACAGGGTCAGGGACAGCGACATGCACAGGCCCCTCCACGGTGACCTGTGCTGCCTCCTGCCCCTGGCCCTGGACTGCACCACTTGCACCAGCAGGGATGCTCCCACCAGGGCCCATGTGTGCACCAGTGTCGGCCTCCTCCTCCTCTGTGCAAACCACCAACCTGGATGGCTCCTCACCGTCTCCCGCCGTAGCAGGCCCCTGTGGGGGCTCACCCACCCCTTCCGCTGCAGCCGTGGGGGCATCCCCGCCGCCTTGCTCCACAGCGCCGTCTCCGCCCTCTTCTTCACTAGCCGCTGCGTAGAGGGAGACAAAGAACACAAGCATCAGGCTACTGTACAATGGTCCCCTAGACAGGAAGCAATAGCAGATGAGCACCCCTGTCAAAGTACACTTCCATCATGTCCCTCCACAACACATAGGTCAGTCCAGGCAAAACACACACAGTAACAGGCATGGTGCATGCCATGCACATTTCCATGCATGTCCAATTGACTCTTGAAACATTCAATGAAATGTAACTCACATGCATCATGGCTCATGCATATCACATGCACACACTACACCTCAGTCACATCCATCTGGCCACAATCACACCAAACACAGGCAAAACAAGGGTAAGGTGGGTGCGTCACTGAATCTGTGCATTGTCACACACATGAGTCATGCATCCATGGCATGCACAAGTCACAGACATGCAGGTCAGGCACACAGACATGGCTACCATATATGTACCTGGCATCAGCACCCATCCTCACCCCCATCCATGTCCAGGTACAGAGACTGGCATGCTCTCATGTCCCAAATCTGCATAGTGCTCCCCATGCCGCATTTCTACACATGCAACAACCATGTGGGTCACACATCACTGGTCGCACATGCATTACCATGATGTCCCAGCACACATACATGCATACATGGCACATGGCACACATACAGGCAAGTATCATAGAACCAGCACACCGCAACATGCCCTGTCTCACACAGTGATGCTTGGACACTTACCGCTCAACTCCAGACGGGTCTCCCTCTCAAGGATCTGGGCGTGGAGCGCTGGGCGTACGCGTTCCAGGACCCTCTTCTGGATGGAACTCATGTGGCCCCGGCCCCCCTCCACGAGGCGCCGGGCCTTCACAAGGGTCCTGGACCTCAAGTCCTCCCAGCGCTTCTTGATCTTCAAGACGTTGCGGGTTGCCACCCCCTCCGCGTTGATGGCAACCACACAGTCGGCCCAGATCCTCTCCCGTCCTTCCTTGCTGGCGCGGGACGATCCAAAGAGGGCATCATACTGCCCCAGGACATGCTCCACCAGGACACCAACTTCGGTGGCAGTGAAGCTGGTGCCCCTCTGCCCCTCTGGCCTGGGGTTGCCACTGGTGCCAGATGTAGAAGTGCCCGACATGGCAACCCCAGAGGCAGGTGTGGGTGGGCAACTGGGTCCTGGGGCTGGGCTGTGGAGCGATGTAATCCCAGTTGGGAGTCTTCAGTTCCAGCAGGGGTGGACACAGCAACTGGACCCCTGCAGATGGCTGATGTGCAGGCACCAAATGGCAGGGCACGGTGGCAGCAGGCAGGCAGGCAGGCAGGCAGCAGCAGATAGCACGTGGGAGGCTGCTCAGGGCACTTGGGGGGCAGTAACTCGGCCTTCGGGGCAGGAGCGTGGTGTTCCGTGTGTTTTCGGGTGGCCAGCTTGATACGGAGTGATTTGGCACGTGAAATTCCTGCACGTCAGCGTGAAATCCGAGGAAAGGCCCTTAGCGCGTAAGTGCGTCAGCACGCATACGCGATTCTATTGGACCAGAGTCCCTCATCGCGTAAGCGCGTCTGACGTGATCCGCACGGGCGTTCCCCACTCAGCACGTGAAGACGGAGCACACGTGGAAATCCTGCACGTCAGAGTGTCATCGCGTGTAATTGGCCAAAAGTGCGCGTACACGCCATTGGCCTATGTACGTGTATTTCATCGCGTGTAATTGGCCAAAAGTGCGCGTACACGCCATTGGCCTATGTACGTGTATTTCAGGGGCGCGCGGCCACTTACACAGGCAAGTACGTCAGCGCACCTGTATGCCTGCAGCGTGGGAATTTCCACACGCGATTGGAGTGGGAACTCGATTCCAGGGGTGCGAGGCTCACACGCTGCCTACTACACGCGCAAGGCATTAATTTGCGCACTTTTCAATAAACAAGCCAGATGCCAGGATGAACATACCGTTCCTAGCAGCAGTGGCAGTGGGCTACCAAAGGAGGATGAGGAGGAGAGTCAGGGCCAGAATATTCACACCCAGAACCAGCCTATTCGGGATGCCTGATGACCAGGTGTATGGGAGGTACAGGTTTCCAGCACACATCATACTGGACCTGGTCAGTGAGTGGGAGGATGACCTCACATCACCCACCCTGTGCTCCCAAGCACTCAGCCCCCTGCAGAAGGTCCTGAATGTACTGCACTTCTTGGCCACTGGATCCTTTCAGCGGACAAGTGCCATAGTGGGTGGTGTGTCACAGGCCACGCAGTCACGCTGCCTACACCAGGTCTTGAACATCATCACTGCACGGCCTTCAGTCCGCAGGCACATATATCTCCCCAGGACTCATGCAGAAAGGCGGACGTGCATCCAGGAATTCTATGGTGTGGCTCAATTCCCCAAAGTGCTTGGTGCAATTGACTGCACACATGTGGCTCTACGTCCACCCAGGGCAACAGAGCACATCTATAGAAACCGCAAGCACTGGCATTCCATCAACGTCCAAGTTGTATGCAATGCCAAGGGAATCATCACATCAGTATATGCCAACTATCCAGGGTCCACCCACGACAGCTTCATCTACAGAATGTCTACCCTATGCCGGGACCTAGAGGCTGGCCAGCATGGAGATACATGGCTGCTTGGTGAGCATGAATGCCACTCCACATGCATGCATGTCAGATACTGGGTCATGACACAACACCACTAATGATACCCATCACCACCTCCGCAGGGGACAGTGCCTACCCTATCAGCCCCCACATGATGACCCCAATCCGGAACCCCACCACGCCACCCCAGGTAAGGTACAACACAGCCCACATTGCTACACGGGGCATAGTGGAGCGCACATTCGGAGTGCTCAAGTCACGCTTTCGCTCCCTTGACCGTTCTGGCGGGCAGCTGTTATATGCTCCCCGAATAGTGTGCAGGATCATAGTGGCAGCATGTGTCCTGCACAACGTTGCAACACGCCGGGGCCTGCCCGTGGACATGGTGGTGCCCCCACATCCACAACCACATGCACGCCCGCTGCGCATGGGAGGGGAAAGGGCACGGGGGAAGGTAGCCCGTACGCAACTGGTGGCCAACTTCTTCACCTAGGAATCACAGTGCTGGCTAGTGCACACTGCTCTGGCACATACCATCTGACAATCAATGATGACTCTACCTGACAATGTCTGGAAATTACTTGACAATGAACTGTCAGATACACATCAGCCTGAGATTGTTAACATGGAAGTGTCAATATGTGTGCACCCCTAGCTACACATACACCAGCTATGCATCACAACGCAAAGACACAACTCCATCAATCTAAAATGCATTGCCACAGGCGATTCACTACATGACAACATTGCCATGTCACCCACTCCCTTCACAGTCCCGCCACTGAGGACACCATGTCATGGTATGTGACAGCAAACAAACTGGCCATCACAACATGACACCAGTGTCACAAATAGCAGTGCCCCAAATGGAACATAGCCGCACTTGAGCAGCTAACCGCCCTGGAGCCACTACTACACACCTGTGTAAGAGTAATTTCTATCAAATTACACACCAACCCACCCTGAAGCCCACCCAAACAAGACACATTGCATGTAATCAATGGTAGTCTCATTACCTGATTCAGCTGGTATGTCCTCACCGTCCAGATGTACAGTGATGGCGCCATGCAAAAGTGTCAGTGCACATCTACCGACATGTAGTGTGACTCCAGAGAGTATGCCCTTGTGAAGATCTGTGTGAAATACCTGCAAAACATGAGCAACATATGTAAGTAGAGGCACATATCATACCATCATGCATAGTTAGGTGCAACAACAATGAACACTATGAATGTCTACACAGTATTGACTATGGACTGGCCAACAGCTCATGGGAGTCCAATGTCACCGTGTAATTTGCTGTCACTTGGGCACACCCTTTGCAAGCCCATGGAAACGGAAGCAGGAGGGGTGTGGATGTCTGCTACCCAAGCATCGAAACCAAACTCAGGACAAGCCTGCATGTGCCCAGCCACAATACAGTGTATGCCCAGGTACCCACACAAGGCAACACTCTTGCAAAATAAAAATGAAAAAGAGAAAAAATGGCCATGAAAGGGCCGGCGGGGGGGGGGGGCCACCTATGAGGTCCGAGGACAGGATGCACGCCACAATCCACCTGTGTGGATCATGGGAAAGGAAAACACCCCATAGGCTCGTGGCCCACACGGCTACTCTGTTGTGGGAGATGAGTCGCTATGGCTCTGCCCAGACCCTGCAGCTGACTCTGGAGGTGGGGGAGCTGCCTCAGAAGATGGTGTGACAATGGGAGGCAGCCCACGCAAAGCACGAGTTTGCTCCTCCATGGCTGCAAGCAGGCGGGTCTGGTAGTTCTGGTTCTGGGTTATAATCATGCGGAGGTCCCCATGCAGTAACTCCCGGGATGACCTGACCTCCGCACGAGTTGCCTGCATCTCGGCCGAGAGCGTCCGTGTCAGACGCTCCAGCTGCTCCTCTGTCCTTCTATGGGATGAAGCCTCAAGCTCTAACAGGGTCGACCTGAGGTGACGGAGTTCTTCCCTCAGGGCTTCCCTGTGGCGCTGGGACTCCATGGAAAGTGATTCCCGCAGAGTCGCCAGTGCCGCCCGCCTGTCCATGTTGGACGCCAACATATCCTCCCTGTGTGCCTGGCAGATGGACTCTGTAGCCTGCTCCAGTCGCTCCATCAGCCTTTCTGGGGGGACAATGGAAGTGGCCACCCTATCCATGGCCTGTGCAATCATCTCGGATGATGCTGCCTGTTGGGTGGCCATACCGTAGATGGATTGCTCCCATACGGTATTGCCAGGTGGCATACGGCCACCACGTTGACGGGCACCACACCTGCCTGGGGCAAGGCGGACTGCGCCTTGCTGTGCCGGCAAGGCCTCAGGCTGCAGGACTGCATTCCCTCTCTGATCTGCAGCCCCAGGAACAGGATCAGAGATTGGGTGGTGTGGCCCTGCATCCGTAACCACCGGAGGCTGATCTGCCGACACTGACATCCCCATTGAGGCCAATGGCCTGGCTGCAGGTGGGTCGGACAGAGGAGATTCTCTCCCAAGAACACTCACCTGCGACTGCACATAGGTGTCATCCTCCGAGTCTACACCTGAATACTGCTCGGGGGAGGAACCCCCAGAGACACCCCTCGACAGCACGGCCTGCAGCACTTGTGGGTTTTCACCCACAAACACACCACGTCCCTCACTTGTGGTAGGTCGGCCCGGGTTGCCCTCCTGGGACGGCTCCACCACCACATCCCCAGCATCAACAAGTGCTTCGTCCCCTGCAAAGACATGAAAGAGAAAAATGGAAACAGGCATTAGCACCATGGCATGCAACAAGGGCTGATGAACAACATAGGCAGTAGTCCTACGACACATGTCCTACATGACTGGGAGTCCTCCTATGCATTCACCATCACTGGGTCTGTAGGGGAGGCTCAGGGCATACTATGTACTGATTGGAGAGCAACGCCTGCTCACCTTGATGCCTAGCACTGCCATCACACATTGGGCGGTGATTGCCATGTCAAAGGCACATGCCATCACACACATGGCATGTGACATAGCCACCAAGTGAAGAGGGAGAGGAGGGCTACTTTTTTGGATTTCAACCACTCTGGTCCTGACATTGCATCGTCACATCAATTAGTATACATGTTGTACATGGATCTGCTAGTCCAAATTGGCAACGATGCACAGTGCCTTGTCTACATCAACATAATGCAGTAAACATTGTGATTCCACCTCCCCAACACCTGTAACGGAATAATTTTGCATTCGTGAAGCACCGGTCAAGTAATGTTTGTAGGTGCAGCGGAGCACTGAGGGGTGGTGGGGCAGAAGGGGATGCCAGTCAACAATACTACTGGTGCTGGTGTCATTCATGTCACGCAAGTGCAGGGGTGGGTGGCACAATGAAGTGCAAGGGGGAGTGGCGGCTGGAAGTGCTGTACAAGGTAAGTAGGACTTGACGTCAAGGGCAGATGGTGTTAGGCGCAGACAAGTGCTGGGGGGTGGCCTATAGGGGTACAGAGACAATCATGCTGTGCTGTGGGCTCGGAGGGGACAGGGGAGGTACACACTGCTTCTGGCTCGGCAAGGTCCTTTCAGATTTCTATGTGTCCTGCAGAGTTGTCACATGCCGCAGATATGTGCCCTTGGATTGGGGATCTCATCTTGGTGAGAAGGGTGAGGCGCTATTGCCTTTGGAGCATGTGGCAGGCCAGTTTGCCAGAGGATGGCCATGATGCAGGACATTCCCTCTCTGCCACCCGGCACCTGTGGTTTGGGTTCCCAAGATCCGAGTCATGCCAGGACTCTGCATTGGCATGGGGCTTCAGACAGGTGGTCATGACCGTGGCAAAGACATCCAGTGTACCTGACATGGAGTGGAGCATGGAGTGGGCCCTGTCAGGATGGGAGTGAGCCTAAGGGGGAGCTGGATGGGGGGGAGATTTTGGCAGCATGAGCCTCGACTGACACACACTTCATGGGTCGGAATACCAAGAAGGTGTGTGACAGTGGTGAGGGTGGCTTTGCCTGTGGGGTGTTGAGGGTGAGCTGGGAGGAGAGGAGAATGTGATCACTCCAGGAGAGAGGAGTGCAGAGATGGACGGAGAGGGGAAAGTCAGATGAGATCAGAGCATCAAGAGTGTGCCCTGCAGAATGAGTAGGGACAGACGGGAGTCTAGAGGGTGAGAGGGAGTTGCTGAGGTCACAGAAAGGTCACGTGGGGGCGTCAACAGGCATGCAGGTGGATGCGTACCGCACCAAGGATGAGGAATTCTGTGTCTGGGGACATGAGTGAGGAGGAGAGGTGAGGACACTCAGAAAGGAAGTAGTACATTTGACCAGTTTTCCCAGACACAGTACGCACTGTTTGAGAATGTCAAGGTGTGGTGGACAGAAACCTCACACAAGCCATTCCAGAGTGGAGTAGGTCTAAGTAGGTGTGACAGTGGCAGGAATACCCTCAGGGAAGCCAAGGGCACACCCCCCCTGCACAGTAGTGGCGGGCCAAGGAGAGGGTCAAGGATGCAGACAGAGCTGGCCGTCAGACATGTTTCCATGAGACCAAGGATGTCAAGGTGCATAACCTCATGTAAGTGACAGTTATCGGAGGAATGCCTGATGCAGCCGCAGTGAAAGGAATGTAATTGTGGAGGAGGTTGACAGCCTTGTAGGACTTACGGGGAGTGCTAGAGATCAGAGGTGCCGCATGTGTAGGAGTTGGAGTGGGAGGCGGAGAAGGTTCATGGGAGGGTGCAGGGAGGCAGTGCAGGATTGATGAGGAGAGAGGAGGGGGGACAGCAGGAGAGGTAAGGAAGTTGATGAGATGTGGGTAGCATTTCTCAAGGAGATTGAGGTTGGCCTAAGGGCCTTGGACTGAGACGCTCCCATTACCATGCACATCAATAGTGGTATCTGAGGATTGGAAGGAGGCCAGGAGTACACCCCAACGGGTCCCACCTATGATGGTGGAAGAGGAGCAAGGAGAGAGGACAGGGACCATGTGAAGGGTCTATGGGACAGGCAAAGGCATGTATGAGCAGATGTCAGTGAGAGTTAGCTTAGAGTAGGCTCAGATGCACTGGTCAGCAATAGGGTGGGTCGCATTGGAGGGCAGGCTGCCCTCATTTGACTTTTGGCAAGCAGGTGTCGTGCGTAGGGCACGATGGTCTGAACTGTAGAAGTCATGGAAGATAGACCATGAAGAGCAGCATGGAGTGTGAGGGAATGGGGCTCGAAACCAGACGGTACCAAAGGACCCAGGAAGGAGGTGGATGTCAAGGCTACATCCACAGTATGACTGCATGTTGGTAGGCATTTATATACAGAGGACGCATTAGCATGTGGTATCATTGCATGTCAGGCATGTGAAGATGAAACTTGAATGGCTGGGGGAAAGGAGAGGAATGGTATGTAAGACATCAGATGAATAGACAGGGGAGTATGAGCAACAATGTAGTGACAAAATTACTAATCAAGGGCAACTTCCATGGTGTTGGCCCATATGTGCACTGTTGCCAGTAGGGATAGTGCTGTGGCCAGATGGTGTTGCACTGAACATACTGGATGAGGCACATGGGTGCCACTATCAACTCTGCCACACACCCCCTTGACAGGCACCCAACATGAATGCTTCACACACACACCATGCACATGGATAATACACACATGCATGTGCACTCACCGGATGATGCCTCGTAATCAGGGAGGTCTCCCACACCTTGGAGTTGTCCCTCGGTGACGTAGGATCCAGCTACGGACTCGTGTGGTGTGAGTTCTATTTCCTGTGCTGGGGACCCACCTCCAGTCACCAAGGTTGCGGCATGACTTGAGGCCAGCTTATCCTTTGCCCTGCGCTTAAGGTCATTCCAGCGCTTCTGGCAATCACTAGCTGTGCGCCTCACTACTCCAAGGGCACTTATTCTGTCAGCAATGGTCTGCCAGTGTGCCTGGCGTCTGGCATGTGTGGTCTTGGACCCTGCAACGATGACCATTTCCCTATCATGATCTGACACATACTGAACAAGTGCATTAAGTTCGGCGTCTGTGAAGCTTGGCTTCCTTGATGGGCCGGACTGTGCAGCCGTGTCTGGGGCATCAGCCTGTGCCGGACGTGCACTCTTCCTCTTGCGCTTGGAAGGGGGTGGGGATCCAGAGTGTCCTACGCCGCTGTGGACACTAGGGGCAGGAGCCGTGGTGGACTCTGTACTGGGTGTGTGTGATTGCCCACTCAGCATGGGAGTAGGTGCAGGCATTGGGGGTAGTGGGATGGGGTCAGGCCTGATCTGAGGTGCATGAACTAGGACCGACACAGTCTTGGCAGGGTGTATGAGAGGTGGGGTGGATTGAGCCACACCCTGGCTACGGGGGCCAGCAGATGACCTATCTGGCATAGATGCACGTGCCCTGATGACACCAATGTGCACCGGTGCACGTGCAGTGGACCTGCTGACCTGGATGTCAGCGATGGAATCACCCTCGGACAGGTCTGGTGCCACAATGGCCTGGTCCGACATGGGCTGATCAGGGTTGGTATCAGCCACATGACTCTCAACTGGGGGGGGGGGGGCATGGGTGTCCCTGACTGTTCCTCCAGACTGGGGGGAACAGGGGCGCCCTGCAAGTCACAACCACGTCCCCTGTTGGATCCTCCACGGCCACCACATGTGGCTCGGCCACCTTTGCCACCCTTACGGCTTGCACGCCTCCCAACCATGGCACTGATGGTATTGTGCGTATGGGAGTGGGTGTGCACAATTGTCCTGGGCAATTGGGTGTCAAAGGGGTTGGGTACCAGATGGTATTCGTACCCTAGTGCAGTGGCAAGGCTATATGACACCCCTGGGGAAAGATGACGGGTCACGCAACGCACAGGCACCCCAAAAAAGTTAAGGAACGTGCACAATACCCCTCCTAGACCACGTGTGCTGATGGAAAACCCTGCACTACGCTGTGGCATCCAGTAACACAATGAACGTATGCGTGTCACACGCGGCCTAGATTGACCTCTGAAGGGGTAGGCTACACACGGGGCAAGCACAGATGTTAGATACGTGCGTGACTCACCGTCTGCCAGGTAAAAGAGCGTGAAAAAATAGCACTTTTGGTTGGCAACACCCCCGCCAAAAGAAGAGGTGTACGCTGTCTGAGGAGACAGGACAACTGTAGAAGGGGACACTGTTTGAGGGAACAGGCCCAGGAAAACCAGTACAAGAGGAAAAAGAGAAAAGAGCTGTCAGAGGTAACAGGGAGTACGAACTGGAAACGCCGTGAAGTAAATCGCGTGTGAAACGACAAGAAGTACCGAATTCACCCACTCGCTCTCCACGAAAAGCACGTACAAGGAAATTGTGTTCAACACTACCTTTTATACAGGCCCACACGTACATCGTCACTTACGGCGTGTACGTGCTTGGCCCATTTTGACCAATCACACGCTTTGGCACTCCTGCGTGTAGCTCTCTTTTCACCAATCACACGCTTTGTCACTCCTGCATGTGGATCCTTTTTCACCAATCACGCGCTTCGACACTCCTGCGTGTAGCTCACTTTTCACCAATCACACGCTTTGTCACTCCTGCATGTGGATCCTTTTTCACCAATCACGCGCTTCGACACTCCTGCGTGTCGCTCACTTTTCACCAATCACACGCTTTGTCACTCCTGCATGTGGATCCTTTTTCACCAATCACGCGCTTCGACACTCCTGCGTGTCGCTCACTTTTCACCAATCACACGCTTTGACACTGCACGTGTAGGTAACTATTGACGCACATATGCTGGTGACGGGTTTTCGCGCGATGAGTGTGGGGTTTTCAGGTGCAAAATCACTCCCTATCAGGCTGTCCACGCGTTCTAACACGAAAGACCACGCTCCTGGCCAGGAGGCCAAATTTAAGTCCCCAAGAAGCCTGAGCACGCTCCCACCTGCCATCGGCTGCTGCCTGACTGCCTGCTGGCCACGTGCCCCACAGTGCTGGTGGGTGGGGGTGGTGGGAGACATGGGTGGGGGCCTGGTGGAGGGTGCCCCTGGTGGATGGGGGTTGGGGGTGGTGGGAGACATGGATGGGGGCCTGATGGCAGGTGCCCCTGCACTGCTGGGGGGTGGGGGTGGTGGGAGACATGGGTGGGGGCCTGGTGGAGGGTGCCCCTGGTGGATGGGGGTGCAGGGGGACATGATCAGGTGTGCAGGGTAGTCCACTGTTTTGTGGGCTGCCTGCAGGGGCCGGGGAGGGTGTACAGGGTACACCTGTGGGGGCCCACCCAGCCTATTCGCATGTGATAATTCCCACGCACCCCTGTGATACACGTACCCTGGCCAATCGCGTGTTGAACTTCCCGCTACCCCTGTAATACACGCACCCTGCCTGTTCGCGTGTGATGATTCCCGCGTACCCCTGTAATACACGTTCCCTGGCCTATCGCGTGTTCTACTTCACGCGTCCCCCTGTAATACACGTTCCCTGGCCCATCGCGTGTTGAACTTCCCGCTACCCCTGTAATACACGCACCCTGGCTGTTCGCGTGTGATAATTCCCGCGTACCCCTGTGATGCACGTTCCCTGGCCTATCGCGTGTTCTACTTCACGCGTCCCCCTGTAATACACGTTCCCTGGCCCATCGCGTGTTGAACTTCCCGCTACCCCTGTAATACACGCACCCTGGCTGTTCGCGTGTGATGATTCCCGCGTACCCCTGTAATACACGTTCCCTGGCCTATCGCGTGTTCTACTTCACGCGTCCCCCTGTAATTCACGTTCCCTGGCCAATCGCGTGTTGAACTTCCCGCTACCCCTGTAATACACGCACCCTGGCTGTTCGCGTGTGATGATTCCCGCGTACCCCTGTGATTCACGTTCCCTGCCTAGTCGCGTGTAGTACTTCCCGCGTACTCCTGATTTGGAGATTGCCCGCTTTGCTTTCCTTGTTTGCCTGCCCTGTGAAGTGGTCCGGGGTTAGCGCAGCCCTTAGCGATGATTTAGCGCTTTTGATGGCTTTTCCGTGCGCGAGGGCGTTCTTGGGGGCGTTACTGGCGCTGCTGCAGGCTCGCTGCGATTCTCTGCGCCACGGCTGTTTTGGGAGCTTGAAATCCATGAATACGCTGTGCGCGGAAATCTGTTTTAGCGCACGTGCCTGGCGCAGACTATCGCAGGCGCACGCTGTGCGCCAGCCGCGTGCGCTACTTGTGCGCTGGATTCTATGAATTACCCTGAAAATCGTGCACAGATTAAATCCAAACGTAACGCCTACCATTGACTTCTAAACATACCGTCACCCTGTACTGCCTTTCATCGACTGCCACCAATTGCCATCAGACTAAAAGTTAAATGCATATTGCCTATATTGGAATGTGCTACTCTGAGGTATCAATTATCGTATGTATTGCATGTGCTGTATGTAGTGCATTTACCTGCTGATTTCTATACTAATTCAGCCCATCCTTCCTGATAACTTGAATACTACCGTGCGTTAATTATCCCCCGCCTATGTCCTGATTACAGTATTAGGGTAGACCCAGACGGTACTCCGTGCCCGTTCACTGCAGGCCGATGCTAATGTATCCCCACCGAACATCCGAAGCCGCGCATTGTCCTTCAGCCCCAGCAATTGTTCCTTTGTCACCCCTGGCATCTGTGTCTGGAATTCCCTATCCTGATCTCATGTCAACTGCGTCAGCACTACTACTGCCTATTACTGCTGGTGTGCACTACCAACCACTGCCAACCAACTGTGCCCGAGCATCAAAATATTACTGTGATTGAGAGTTATGCAATGTATCCTCCCCATAACTAGATTATATCTATATTGCCTGATTCTACCCGCTGGTGATTGGGCACATGTGATATTCTTATTACTTACCGCCTTATTTGCGCTGCCTGGGTGACTGATTAGACTTTTACCAGACATTTATCCTCTCACATTGTATTGTTACAACCCACCTGATGGTGCTCATACTACCCATTAAGTTTCCAGTGCCCTATATACTATATACTGTACTTACTTGCTACCGTCTGAGTTATAATAACCTTTGATGCCCTTCCTAATTGCCTATTGGACACTCATATGGTGTTTATATAACTTTACTGTGTTTACATACTGTTCCATCCTGTAGGATTGTACGTATATTGACTCTGAGAACAGGTACGATACCCATCCCCTCCACGTGTCACCCGTTTTATCAGGGCCTACCTGAACTGCATCACCATCCCAATAGTCTGACAACTCTACCTTTATTGCCAGGATATTCTGCCCCAGTTCCTAGTGTTCTACCGTCACTCTCCTTAGACCTTTGTCAAGATGCTTAGTTACTGCATACCTCCACTTGCCAAACATGCTACAACTGCATATTAGCTACCTGGCAATCATAGCCATTTTACACTGCCAATCCAGTATCTCAGAACATTGTGAGTGGTGGCTCTCTCCCCACGAGGCTGGTCAAGATTCACCTATCCTGTCGAAAATGACAGCTAACAACTACAGCATCACCTATCCCAACCACCTCAGTACCATAGGCCTAAGAATCCTTACAACATACCCATGTACCACTATTGATAGAAACAGTAAACTCTGCACCAGACTATTTAAACTGCATGAACCACTTAGGAGATCCCTACCTCCAACTAACAAAAGGACAAACTGTCATCTCAGTACGAAGCCCTTTAATTCTAACCAACCCACCTTTGGGCTTGTTTCGAGCACCAATGTCATCCAGTACAAGTCACAGAAAGCTAAGCCTATTGACCAGCACACACTCACTGCCATCCAGGTCACAGCTAAAACAGAGGCAACCGCCCTCAAAGGAGCACTCCTAAATGTGAGAAATCTTGTTGCCCATGCTACGGACATTTCTGACCTAATTGTGGCAAATAATGTGTACTTCCTTGCCTTAACTGAGTCCTGTCTACACAATGCCGCAGGACCCTCGCTTATGTTAGCCATCCCTGATGGTTATACGATATATAGACAAGATAGAGATGGAACCCGAGGCAGAGGCATCACCATCATATCTAAAGTAAGTCTCTCACTGAGACTAGCCCCCCCATAACTCTGCAATCTTGTGAAATCCTCACGGCTAAACTCTCCTTTTCTAACTCTCAGTCGCTCACTATCCACCTAATTTACAGACCTCCAGGTCCACTTGGGACATTCAAGGAGGATATGTACAGCATACTAGCCAACAACCTTAAAACAACTACCCAATTACTACTACTAGTTGACTTTAATCTAGGTTGCAACGACCCCGCAGACAAGTATGCCCACGAAATAGCCAGTACAGTTACTGCATCAGGATTGTCACAAAAAATGTACAAACCTGCCCATATCAAGGGGAGAACTTTAGACTGGGTAGCCGACTACAACTGTACAGCTACCATCACTTCCATCCTGCCACTAGCATGGACAGATCACTCCCTTGTGTCCTTCACTCTATCTACTACTAGAGCACCCCCTATGGCACCCCACACTGCCCCACCCTGCCCAACTAGAAACAGAAAGAATATCACAATGGATAACGTGATCCCTGCCATTCCTCCCTACACTAAACTCATTGCCTGACAACCTAGACCCTGATTCATTGGCCCATGAATACAACAAAATTATGCTTACCACATTGGACAGGATTGCACCACTAAAACTGAGACCAAGCAAACCTAAAGCCCACCTCAATAAATGTTTCACTCGACAACTAAAAGAACTACACCTCCTAAAAAGAAAATCTGAAACTACCTGGAGACTATGCCCATCCAATGAAAACAAAGGTAGTCTAGCTAAAATCTCCATGCAATATATAAATGAAATCTGTCTGGCCAAACAAAACTCCTACAATGAACGCATTGTCAATTCCAATTCCAGTCTGATGGAACTCTTCACTATACTAAAAGAGCTAGAGTCTCTGATTCCCATACCTGACATCTGCATCAAAAATAAAACTTGGTGTACAGATATTCAAAATGCTCTAGCCAATAAAGTAAATACACTTCAAAACAAAATGAACCAAAAAAAAGACTCCCTGAATTTACAGCACCCCCTTATCACCCCTTGCCCTAGTGACACCCCCACTGCCCAGGTCTCTAGATTCTGCTTCACTAAAACCTCTGTCTTAGAGGTAGAAAAAGTTATTTTATCTCTTAAACCTTCCAACTGTATAGGTGACCACTGCCCAGCTCAATTTATAAAAGACGCCGCCAGAGACTTATCCCCATTCATGTCCAAATTGATCAATGCCTCCTTCACCTCTGGCACCATCCTCTCCAATCTGAAACAATCCTGGGTACTCCCCTTACTAAAGGAACAAACCCTAGACCCACTCATACCTTCCAATTACCGACCCATCACAACAGTACCTTTCCAGATTCTCCTCCCTCTTTCTGGGGATTATGGCAAGGATTTGGCACTGGTGAACAGGGTATATTTCATCATCCAGGCATAGATGGCCACACACGAACTCTGCCTGAATGATGAGAAGACAGAGTTGATAATCCTGGGTACCCAGTCTAACCTTAGCAAACTAGACCATGAATATTCCTCATTTACCATATATAGAAATATCATCAAAGTAACCAAGGAGGTAAAAACCCTTGGCTTCTATCTCGATTTGACAATGTCCTTCGACAAACAAGTGAAATCACTGGCTTCCACGACCCCCTACACTTGTAAGCCTATCAGGGCAGGTAAACCATTCCTTTCTAATGACAGCTGTATGATCTTGGCCAGTGCACTAGTGTTATCGAGACTAGATTATTGTAATGCTCTATACAGTGGCGCCAACAAAGCCATCATCCAGAGGTTACAAACTCTTCAAAATAACGCCCTAAAATCTGCATTAGGCATCAACAAAAGAGAACATATCTCTGCCACTAGAAGGCATTATAAATGGCTCTCCACCCACAATAAAATCATGCTAAAAAGTGTCTCTTTGACTCACAAAGCATTAAATAATGCTGCCCCAAGCTACCTCTCAGATAGACTAAATAGAAAAATGACCCTCAGACCAACTAGAGCTGGTAATACAATTGTCTTGTGATTCCGAGATTTAGACTTACCAAGATTGGCGGTAATAGCTTGCAGGTAAAGGCAGCTAAACTATGGAATTCCCTGCCAAACGAGCTCAGAGTAGACCAACCATACTTACACTTTAGAAAACACTACATCAACCTGGTCAACTCCACAGATCAGTAATTTGTACTACCTTTAGCTATACTGTATTAGCCTACCTCATAAATACACTGTAAATATCTTGTAAATACTCTGCTTCTTGAACCCAACTTTGTTTTAACATGTACTCCTGGCTCACCTTCGCTCTGTAGCCATATTTGTAATTATATTGTATATTCTGTCTTGATTGTAATACTATGACCTATTTGTAAACTTGTATTTCCATATTGCTGCGCCCTGTTTGATTGATTGATTGATATTTTATTTCTATCGCACTCATACACAAGTGTTTCACAGGGCGACAAGGGAGGGGAGCCGGGGAGAACAAAACAGCAATCTTACTAGGCTCAATGAAATTGAGAACGTGCAAGTGCATGGGAGAGGGGGGAGGGGAAAAGTGCATGGAAGGGGGAGAGGTGGAAAGTGTGAAACAGAGGAGAAACAGATAAATAACAATAAATAAATAATAAAGGCAACACACAGTGGTAATGCAGCCACTGCTAGGTTTAAAGCAGCAGACAGGGTAGGTCTGATAAGTGCAGGAAGAAAAAGGGGGGGCTGTATGGGTACAGACACAGACCCCAGTGCAAGGTGTGGCCCGGAGGCAGTGCAGGAGGGTGGCAGGATGAGCAGGTACCTGGCCCCCAAAGAAAGAGGGTGGCCAGGTGCACAGTGCCAAGAGAGAACAGATCAGCAGGGGTGAGGGGGAGCGAAGGCAGAAGAAAAGAGGAAGGTCTTGAGGTGCTTCCGGAACCGGAGATGGTTCTCCTCAAGTTTTAGAGTGCAGGGAGGCTGTTCCAGAGGGAGGCCCCAGCCGAAGACAGAGATCTACCCCCAGCTCATTTCTTAGAAAAACGACTGACCCTGAGTGAGTTGGAGGTAGAGGAGCGAAGAGCTCGAGAGAGGAGGTATGTTTAGGAGAGCGGTTTCTGTGCTTCTGGCAGCTCTGAAGCCAGAATGGTGGTCATGGAGACAGATAACATAATTGGAATGAAGGTTAAGCTGAGAGATGGCCAACTTTTCCAGGAGTTTGCCAAGAAAGGGAGTAATGGAAATTGGGCGATAGTTAGCTGGACAAGAAGGATCAGCTGTGGGTTTCTTGAGAAGCGGATGCACAAAGGAGTACTTCAGAGGGGAGGGGAAGGATCCAGAGGCAAAAGAGTGGTTGCAAAAATCAGCAAGGGCCGGAGCGAGGGTGTACATGTGGTCCTTGATGGTTTTAGAGGAACAGGGATGAACCTGTTTTGAAGAGGCTTTCATAGATCGGACTTGTCTTGCAATCTCGTCAGGGGTGAAAAGAGTAAAGGACGAGAAGGATGGTGGGAGGGTGGCTAAAGGAGGGTCAGCAAGCACAGATGGAGAGGGAAGAGAAGGAGTGTGGGTGGAGAGGGTGGACAGAATGTCCTGGGTTTTTTAAATCAAGTGAGAGGAAAGGGCATTGCAAAGAGCCTGGGAGGCAACAGGAGGGGTAGAGCGTGCAGCAGGGTTGGCCAGCTCCTTGCAGATTTTAAAGAGTTCGGCCGAGTTGTTAGATGCTGCAGAGACACGAGCTTGAATATGGACTCTCTTCTTGGTGAGGACAGAGATTCGGTATTGCCTTTGTAGCAGGCGACAGGCCAGTTTGTCAGAGGATGAACAGGAAGTCCTCCATTTCCTCTCAGCTGCCCTACACTTACGTTTAAGTGTAGCTAGGTCAGAGTCATACCAGGAATTGCACTTGGCTTTGGAGTTCAAACGGATCCTCATGACAGGGGCAAGAGCATCTAGTGTATCAGAAATTGAAGAGTAGAGCAGAGACAGGGATGTATCAGGATTAGAGACAGCCAAAGGTGGAGGGGGGGAGAGAAAGTGGCGGCAAAAGCCTCAACTGACACACGCTTCATGAGCCAGATGTCCGAGAAGGTAGGTGGCAGTGTTGGGGTAGGCTTGGCTTGGGGGGAAGAGAGGGAGAGATGAGATTAGAGGAGGGAGTGATCGCTCGGATGCTGGTGTGCATTAGAAATTAATAAACAAACAAACAAACAAACAAACATTTATCCATGCAGCCATCCTACTAAATCTTGAGAGCTGCTCTAACCTCATGCTAATCGCAAATCTTTAAAACTTCATATTATTTTTTTACACATATATTTGAACGGAGCATGAACTGGAAATCCTTGTATTACATAGTCACTATATATCCTTCTTTAACCGAGAGTGACTATATTATTATTTCTGTCCCAGACTAGTGTATTTTGCTTAATCTACCATAAAAAAAATCTATTTCCATCAACCAACATTAATTAGCAACCAGGGCAGCACTCAGTTTAAACATTTCACCAACATATTAATACAATGATCTATCATTTCTCTCTTCATATAAAATCCTAATCAGCAATATTCCCATTGCAATTCTCTTAGTTGTCTGCATGGCCATAAGTCCTAATTGGGGTGGAATTTGGTGAACCCAAAGTAGCCCTCCACAATTTCCCCTCCAACACAGAGAGCCATGCAGTTTCCTTAATTGGGTATGCTTCCATTCTGTAGGTTGCACTAGCCACAATACTAGATTTATATATTTATAACAACCCTTCTGTGGAGTATCCACCTTTGTGGTAAACAAAGCTTTTGATAGCACCAAAATATCTACACACGCTGGGAATAACTCCCGAGGCAAGGCTGCCAATTGCAAGTGTATTAGTTATGCACACTCCCAAATATATATATATATATATATATATATATATCAACAACTTTGATTGTCTCATTGGATAATATCCATTTATATTTATTTAGGCTTTTCTTCCCCGCCCTCTCATTATCTTTCTCTTTTTATAATGAATCATCAAATGATTCTTATTTGTATGTTTCTGCAGTGCTGCTAAACTCATTATAGTCGTATCTGGGTATGATCAATTAAAACAGTATCATCAGCATACATAAGACAACTGATGGGAAACAATGTGCAGTGGGAAATATTTACATTCATTGAATTCACTCTTAAGATCAGCAACATAACGATTAAATAATATTGGTGACAAAGTGCATCTTTGTTTGAGTGTAATATTAGTCTTAATTTCAAGGCTAATTCTCCCCTCCTGATCCATTCTCAACTTCACCCTAGTATCTTCATAATGTGATTGAATAAAGTGCAGTGTCACCGGGTCCAACCCAAACACTCACTGTTTTTCCGAAAGTATGTCGCAGTCTACAGTATCAAGGACACTTTCATAATTGACATATACAATATACTTCACCATTTCCTTGGTAGCAAGGGCTTTCCTCATCAAAAAATGAAAAACCCAAAGGTTAATGGTTGTTCCAGCCCGTTACCTAAAACCCATTTTACCACCTTATGAACTTCTGTGTAAGATCCTCAAACTGATGGCTTGGTAGAAATATTCAATACAACTCTGAAATTAATCCTACGGAATTGGTCGATAAGGACATGAAAGACTGGGACTAAATGATCCATTGGGCCTCGAAAGGGTTCTGTCCTTTTGACCTGCTTTATGGTATAGAGCCCAGATATGTCCTGGACATGCTACAGGAAACCTCGGAAGAATGAGAGGAGGTGCCCATTCCCATCTCGCAAACCGACTGGAATGCGAGAGCAAATGAGACTTGTTCAAGATCTAGTCTGTACTCATATGGAAAAGTCCCGGAGCAAACAAAACTCCACTTATGACAAGAAAGTGAGCCTAAGATCATTTTCCATAGGACAGAAAGTGCTGGTCCTGTTAGCCACCTCAGAAAACAAGCTTGTCTCTAAGTGGCATGGGCCCTACCAAATATTAGAATGAACAGGAACCTGTACTTATAAAGTAGCCCAACCGGACAGGAAACAAAAAGTCAATTTATGTCACGTAAATCTCTTAAAGGAGTTGAAAGAGAACTCTTCAGCCACCCATGCCAAAGTTCTCTCTTGTTTGGTTCCAGAAGAAATAAATATCTGTGAATTAATTCATCAAGAGCTATCCAATCAACACCAAGAAGATATCAAATGTGTGGCTACCTCATTTCCCAATGTATTTTCAGAAAAACCAGGAAGAATAAAAGTCACCAACCACTATATTAGAACACCTAAGGGAAAAGTAGTTCATTTGAAGCTTTTTAAACTCCCGGAGGCCTCTTAACAGACAGTGGTGGAGGAAGTAAAAAACATGTTGAAGGCAAATATTATCGAGCTTTATTCAAGCCCATGGTCCTCCCCTATCATATTAGTCACTAAACCTGAGCACTCCTGGAGGTTTTGAATAGGTTTCCGTCAAGCCAATGCAATCTCCGATTTCAATGCCCATCCCATGCCACGCATCAAGGACCTAATTGATAAACTTGGATCCGCCACCTTTTTTTCCGCCCAAGACTTAACAAAAGGGTACTGGCAAGTCCCAGTTTATGGGCCAGATAAGGAAAATTAACAAGGGGAGTCATTGGAGTCCCTCTGCCACACATTAGCCCTGGTTACGTGATCTTTACCCAGATTCTTTAGCTCACTATCTTTCACAGAGGAGAAATATCCACAACATATCAGTGTTTGTCCTGCCCTGGGGCAGTCCAGCACTGAAATGCTATGCAATTCTCCCCTGAACAAGAGTACCAACAGCAACCCCAGACACGTGTTTCGGTCTGGTTGGACCTCATCAGTATGGTGGAGCTGTGCCTCTCTAAGAATAATGAGCAAGGGGTCCACGTCTGGATTCCCCTAGTAACTTAGGGTGAGACCCAAAGTTACTTAAATTATGCAAACTAACAAGGGGGGCACCTGCGAGTTCCTCTGCCAGACATTAGTCTTGATTATGAGATCCTTACCCTGATTCTTTAGCTCACTATCTTTCACAGAGGAGAAATATCCAAAACATATCAGTCTTTGTCCTGCCCTGGGGCAGTCCAGCACCAAAATGCTAGGCAATTCTCTTCTGAACAAGAGCATGAACAGCAACCCCAGACATGTGTTTCAGTCTGGTTGGACCTGATCGGTAGGGTGGAGCTGTGCCTCTCTAAGAATAGTGAGCAAGGGGTGCACGTCTGGATTCCCACAGTAAGGAAAAGACAATGGGCCTCATTACGAGGTTGGAGGTAGCGATGTCGCTATTTGTGGCATGGCTGCCTCCAAACTCGTTCCAACTCCGGCCTGGTGAATGTAGCAATTACTGGTCCATTCCGAGGTTGAAGGGACCGGTAATTCCCCATTCACCAGGGCCATTCCCCATTCCCATTTGAGCCCCCAAAGGGCTCAATGGGAAGGGGGAAGGCGGCAATAATGGTACCGCAAATTGCAAAGGTGTCCCTTTGCTGAACCTGTCCTTAACGCCTGCAAAAACCAGGCGTTAAGGAAAGACCCGCAAAGGGAACTCGCATTAGGGCGGTAAGGGATTACCGGCACCGGTGCCCTTACCAGTGCCGGTAATCCCTTACCGCCCACCTTGTAATGAGGCCCAATGTTTTCAATGCCCCTAGGACTGTTTCAATTGAAAGTCCTCCCTTTCGGCTTACACACCACTCCAGCCACTTTCCAACATCTCATGGATACAATCTTGCAGCCTTATTTCGATTTTGGTGGGGCTTATATTGGCGATATCGTCATTTATAGTAAAACCTGGGAGGACTATCTCTTCCATTTGTATACTATAATGAAAGTATTCAGAGAGCCCGGCCTGACTGCTAATCCATCTAAGTGCAGACTGGCCCAATCCGCCATAAAATACCTCAGTTTATTTGTACGAAATGAGAACGAACAACCTCAACATGAGAAAGTGAATGCCATTTTAGATAGACCAAAACCAAAATGGATCTTAGAGCCTTTCTGTAGTTAATAGGATATTACGGTAGGTTTATTCCAAGCGTTTTGGACAAAACAGCTAGGCTCACAGATAAACTTAAGAATGCTCAACCCCGGAAACGTCATTGGACTGACGAGGATGATATATGCTATAACATCTTGAAAGAAACCCTGAGCCAGAACCCGATCCTAAAGGTAGTAGATTTCTCTAAAGATTTCATATTACAAACAAATGCCCCCCTTACAGAGTTAGGAGCAGTCCTATTTCAAGTTTGCGACGGGTTAGAACATCCCATCTTGTTTACAAGTTGCAAGCTTTTCCCATGTGAACAAAAATTACTCTGTGATTGAATTAGAGGCCCTGGCCATCAAGTGTGGCATAATCCATCTTACATATTACCTCTTAGGAAGGAAATTCACGTTAGTCACAGACCATTTTCCCCTAGTTTGGATTAGCAAATGCAGACTCCAACCCTCATGTTAGGCAATGGTTTCTAGACCTGCAACCCTACTGCTTCACTGTGGAACACTGAAAAGGAAAAGACCAGGGAAATGTAGATTTCCTTTCTCGGTTCCCTTGAGAAACAGATGTGGCTACATCTCATGGAGGAAGGGTATGTGAAATGATAATGATATGATAGGTTATTTATAACGCGCTTAATACCGAGAGGTTTCTAAGCGCGGATCCGGGGATCGAACCTGTGTTGCTCCAATTCGTCTTGCTTCCAAGGTGAGCACGTTGCCCCTGAGCTATCCTCCAGAGACGAGTGTTCATTTGAGAAACATGAAGGTGTCTCGCCCGCTAGTCTCCAGGGATCTGTCATCCAGGTGACCAGGACACGGCCATCACTATTGGATCCAATTCCTGGGGGTGGAAAAGTGTGGGAGGATCACCTGGATGGGGGGTCTTCCTGGAGTGCAAGTGGGACAGTGAAATGTAAGATGCGGTACCCCCTTCCTTATGACACCTTTTACCCATCCTACCCCGTAGGATATTTAGAAACTGTAGGCCCCCTTTTCCTACACAAACAATTTCTCACACCCCGAAAGACAACAGACTAACACCAGAGCCGTTTACCTGACATGTCGCTACACAAGTGTCAGGCAGAGTCAGGCAATTGACAATAACTACACACACCTGACGGCCCTTTCCCTTCCCCATATGGATAAAAGGCAGAGCACGAGAGCACACTTTGAGCAAGGCCGAACGCACAAGGAAGCAGCTATTCCAGGATGACAGTTAAGGTAGGAGAAAGGCAGTGGAAAATGAAAGGATGACAAGGAGGTAATTGCCCTTGCCCTTTTCAACCCAGAGCCGCAAAGGCTTTGTAGAGGAGGTCCCAAATAAAGCCTGCTCTCCCATCGCCCATTTGGAAGTACCAGGAACGTTCACACCAAAATATGTGATGTATGATGAGCAAATAAATTAGCAGAGAGCTGCAGTAGGGCTCTGCCCAGTAACCCTCAGAAGAGCAACACCTATTGAAGTACCAATACCCAGACAACCCTGGACAGTAAGGTATCCATTGAGAAAGCCCTACCAACAAATGAGATGAAATGAAAATTGCCTAAGTACCATCCGGAAGAAACCAAAAAGGCCTTAATGGAAGAGGAATGGTGATGTCACGAGAGCCGGACGGACTCACAGATAAAGCAAATGACGAACCAAGAATGACACAAAGAGATGAAACGCCCTGAGAAAAGAGATTGTGAGCGTAAAGTGATAGGAATCTATCAAAGCGTAAGAGAGTTAAGCTGTAAGCAAAATGAATACACTCGATCAGTTTACGCCTGTACATATGCTTGGAACCCCAAGAAAGCTAAGAAATCAGTGCAGCTTTCTATGCTAAATTGAAGAATAGCACGGCAAGCGCCTTTATACATAATCTACCTCAAAACAAAGCACAGTATTATAAGTGCGATTCCACTTTGCACGAAAAGCAGAATCAACTCAGGTTACTAGAGGCCAAACAAGACAAGATTCATATTCTAGCAAAATGAGAAGAGATGTCTGAATCGAATCTCAGCAGATGCAACCCGTGCCAGGAGAGCCAATGTCATACCAATAGAAGGAACGAACAGTAGCTACATCTAATTGAAACTTAAGAACAGAATATCCTGTCTTTGAAAGGTCAAGATAAGGAAGCGTAGGCAGGTGGGAAGCCGAATAAGAATTAAATGCACAAATCGAGAAAAACCAGGCAAATTCACGGTGTCTGCATCACATGACCATCTGAGCTTGGCATCCGCCCAGGAAGAGATATCGGAACTTTCCCAGACAGAAGATGCAGTTTCGAGGCCAACCACAGTAACATAATTGACACATAGTTGTTGAAGTAATGATTGATTGTAACCTTAATTGGAGGAAGGCCGGGTAGCTGAGAGGGCACCCTGCACCTGGCTGACCATTCTGCCTGCTGCTAAGCAAAGTGGAAATGTATGCATGGGGTTGGTGCCAACGCAATCACAAGGGACCAAATAATCTAGGGTCCTATATTTAGTAGAACCAATGGGACGGCATACTTTCAGTGATGTCTACAGTAGTCATTTTGAAGGAAGGGCTTACATGGCCACCTGACAGTATTTACCCAATCCCCTCACTCCGTTACCATATACAGATATAGTACCTATATTAAAGTAACCTTTTCCTAGCCAATAGAATTGCATGCTAACTTTTAAGTGTAACACGTCATTATGATGAGTTTTGAGTATAAATGTCACTGTTTGTATGAAGTTCGTTGGAGTTGAAGCGAGGCGGACCATCGCATCACTGCTGATTGCCATGACTTGCCGTTTTTTGTACTTGTCATTAAAGTGACTCCCTTTGCCAAACCATTGAGTTGTCCTTATTGATTGGTGTTGGAGTGATAAATCTGCACCCCCATCCATCTCAAGGTGCAGCTATCTCATCTTAAAATACTTTTGGAGCAAACCTCGGCTCTATGGGTCGGCCGGGGGTCTCCTGAGTACACTTGGTAGCAGAGATTTGATGGCTAACGATTATCGATTATTGATTTGAATAAGACACCTATTGACCGTCGACATAAAGTAACTCTAGGGAGGTCATTACGACCCAGGTGGTAAGTACACCAACTTTACCACCATGGTGTAAACTATGTTTACACCATGGTGGATGGCGGATTTACCACCCCATTCCAAGGTGAGTGGGGCGGTAAATCCCCATTTCCCATTTACCCTTCCCCATTCCCATTTTTGCCCCATAGGGCATAATGGGAGTGGGGAAGGCGCTAATTACGGCACCGTAAATTACGGTGCCATAATTAGCACCAAGGCGGTTTAGCGCCATGGATTTTAACACCTGCTAAAAGCAGCCGTTAAAATTGGAATCAGGCGTTAAGGGTTAACGACGGCGTTAACCCTTAACGCCTGGGTCGTAATGACCTCCTAGGTCTTCGGCAATATCACGAGTCCTTTGCCATTTGGCTGAGTAGACCGTGAAGCTCCCCGTAGACAGTGGTAGATAAAGAGAAATACAGAAGACGTGGACCTGAAGGGACCGTGTTCCCCACGCATCCCTTCCCATTCCTACAGGCAGCTGAATGGGTGAAAAGTCGAAGAAGGCGGTAACAAAAGCAGTGATCACGAGGGTCCAGAGAAGAACCATGCGAACTGTGATTGAAAAAGACTAATGTTCTGGCAAAAGTGCATGCTCTAGAAAAAGTAACGGGAAAAGGTAATGAAGGGAGGCGGGAAAAAACTAAATATAGGTAGAAGTAGAGAAGACTGCATATATATACAAGGGGGTAATAACTCGGGAATATTTAAATAAATAAAGGTTACCGGGGATGACACCCGAGAAGAGAGAGGTTACCGGGGCAGACACCCGAGAAGTGAGAGGATTCCCCTCATTCCTACGCTTTAATATAGTGGCTGGAAGAAACGTGTACCCAGAGTCCCCCATAATGGGTAATAAATAGACTACCACAATGGTTAAAGACGTCGTGAAAGGGGTACGTTTACACTCTATGAAGGGGTAATGATTAGAGGCAGAGATATCTGTGTCCAGCTGGTTTTCGTCTAGTCTGTGAAATGACTGTCTTACATGTTTTTGTTGTAACATCATATGTAAAAAAATTCTTGGGAAAACTGATTTAAATTGTATGCGATTGAAGAGCTGAGATAGAATCGCATATGAATTGATGTTTTTTGAGTAAATTAGAAGGTATAACATTTTGTGGAAAAATGTGGATTGGAGCTTGCAGTGTTTGGTGCTTGCTCATATTGTTAGAAGTTGTTTAAGCCACACGAAAGCGTTGACACGTGTAATATTAGAGGAAAGGGACCAGATTTAAGCATGGAAGATATGACTACACTGGCCCACTTATGCAAGCAGTTGCCAAAACACGCACCCAGGCTAAAGAAATACAGTACCAAGTGGGTTAAAGGTAACACCCACAAGATGTTTAAGCCATGGCCACAACATGGGTCCTTATCTAAAGCCGTTTTTCAACATATGACAACATATTTGCATGCCACATACATGGGCAAAAAGCTAGAAAAACGCCTCGCTGCCCTGGAGCTTTGGAAATGTATAAGCAGGGAAAGGAGGAAGAGCGCCAACAGATTGGATACTTAATATATGCACAGAGGGGGGTAAGACGCCTACCGCGAAACCTGCCCCACCCAAAATGAAAGTTGAAGAAAGTAAGGACTGAGAGAACTCAAAGCAGCCACGGGGTGCAGCAACCCTGCATATGAGTCACCTACACATAGTAGTGAAGAAAATCAAGGGAAAGATGAGGATAAGAATATTGCCTACACAGTCAAAGGGAATAGGAGAGACACAATGACGAAAGAAGGCATCAGGCGCAGATGAGTGCCCCTCTCAATAAGGAGAGAGAAGGCAAAAGATGGAAGGGAAGCGGAGATAAAACTGATGAGATAGCATTCGCAAAAGACAAATGGATGCGAGGGCAAATCTTACTGAAACTCGATGGCAAAGGCATTGATGACGCGAAACAAAAGGAGAGGTTAGATGAGAAACAGAGAAAGGGGAAAGAGAAGGAGTTGAGAGATGAAAGGATAAGAAAGAAAGACGTGACAAAAGAATAAAGAGATGAAGAGACAAGGAAATTCGAAGAGCAGATGAACGTAGAAATGAAAAGAGAAAGGAAGAAGATAGGCTCAGAGAAGAGGTGAGGAAACGCAAAGAATGTGATGAAGATGTAAAACATACATGAAGACAGAGAGCATGTGATCTTGAATATCTGGGGAGAGAGGTTAAAAAACCTGCACTGGTTGTAGACTGGGAAGATATCAAAGAATTCTTTCCTGAGTACGATTCAGAACCAGGCACGTCTAGGGCAAATATTGACGATGACTTCGACACCAGAAGCATCGGAGAAACGATCAATAGGATATATGATGAAATGGGGCTAGAAAAAGTACCCCAAGGGGAGGCGGAAGACGAGCGCCTGGAGAGCACTCAGCTGTAGGACACTGAGGATGTTTCCCGAAGTAGTGGGAATAGAGACATATCCCTGGATAGACTAGAAATAAGTAGGAGTAAGGAGGACACAAGGAGAGGCACTAGTTGGGGACAGACAATGGGCCTCATTACACGGAAGGCGGTGAGCCATGGCGCTATTAGCGCCATGGCTCATGCCGGTAAAATACCGGCACTACCCTGGCGGAAAGGGGATTTACCGCCCCATTCCAAGGTTGGTGGGGCGGTAAATCCCCCTTCCGCCATTGCCCTTCCCCATTCCCATTTCTGCCCCATAGGGCTCTATGGGAATGGGGAAGGCGCTAATTACGGCACCCCAATTTTGCGGTGCCGTAATTAGCTCCGAGGTCCCTTAGCGGGTTGGTTTTTAACGCCTGCAAAAAGCAGGCGTTAAAGCACCAACCCGCTAAGGGACCTCGTAGTAAGGCAGTAATGGTTAACAGTCACCGTTACCATTAACGGTGGCCGTTAACCATTACTGCCTTCCGTGTAATGAGGCCCATTGTCCGACTCCAAAAGGGAGGAGCACGAGAAAATGAGGAAGAGAGATGGAGTGAAAGATGACTCCCAAGTGAAAAAGGAATAAGGTAGTCACACACTAGCGAGGCTGCACCAAGAGCATCAGAGTCAGCCACGCAGCTTGACCGACATGAAGAAGTATCTCACGGTCAGAGGGGGGTGTTGTCGCCACCCTATGTGGACAGACTTAGGTCCCTACCAGGCAGACGGCGGTGCGGGAATATTACCCCTGCAATAGACAGGAGAACAATGAGAGAAGAGAGAGAGGTCTACACATTCCAATTTACGCTACTCAAGAAGGAGGAGTAAGACCACAATATATTCCATGACCACACATGGATCGAGAAAATTTGAAAAACAAGCTGCCAATGCTGACATCGGGAGCCAGAAAATGGATACATGAGTCAAAACAAATTACATGCGGAAACACGTTAGCTATTGGAGACATTAAGGGTCTCCTAATCGCCATACTTGGTAAGAGAGTGGCCGATGTGTGGGCACGAGCAGGCTACCCTGGTGTAACCACATTTAATACCGCGCACGACGGAGCTCCATTTAACAACTGCAGAGCTGCAGTATGAGTACTCTACCCAGATACTTCAGATATGGGAGCTATAATGACGCGAAAAATGAGCCTGAAGATCTGTTAATTTACATACAGAATTTTCAAGATGCGTGGGTACTCGAGACTCATGAATCTTGAACAAAATCTATAGCTGTATTCTACCATATATTGTGCCAAGGGCTGCCAGAGCTGGTACAGAAACAGCTCAAGAAGTTGGTAGGAATTGAGGCTAAACCTTGGGCAGAATTACAGCTGACCATCGCATACTAATGCAGATTACTTCAAGAAAAGAATTGCAAAAAGGAATCAACACAAAAGGGTGAGGAACCGAAATTGGTGCAAAAGAAATTATCAAAGTATGCTCTTGAGGGAGTCATGATAACTAGTGCAGCTGAATCGAGCATGCCGCAGGTGACTAATCAAAAACAGACAAGTCAGAGCAATACAGGGTTTTACCCCAGTGGAAGAGGATTTAGGGGAAGAGGATGGTAGAGTAATCAGGGAGGTTTTCCAAAATAACCAAGGAGGTTTTCAAAATATGCAAAATCGTAATCAAGAGATGTCAAACGGGCAAATGATCCGACCTCCGCCAGTATGTTGGCTGTGTGGAATGGCAGGGCATTTGGCGCGCACATGCAGAAATAAAGGTATGATGCAGAACGGCCAAGGAACAGGAGCAGGCATGGCAAATCCACCTGAAGTCTTACAGCAGGGTGGTGCACAGAATCACATGGTGCAACAACAAGTGCCAGGAGTGCAACAAGGGGTGCAACCGCAAAGCATGGGGAATTTTGCACAAGGACAATCCCAACAGGCACCGCTGCAACTATTGCAGACAATGAGCACAGGGCATGCCATGAACCCTGGAATGGGAAGTAACAATGGGAATGGGGAAAATTCACCAGCACACAGTGGGCCAAATTTGTATATAAACTAGGACAGCTCACTGGGAACCCTGATGTTTTCTATCCTATCAGTGACACCAGACCCTCACAGGGAACCTAGGGTTGATGTCGTTATAGAGGATAAAGAATATTCCTTCTTAGTTGACATGGATGCAACATGCTCGTGCATACGTAAAGGCAGGTTTTCCTTGTCCGGCGAGGCCATAGATACTCAGAGTTTTACAGGAGCTACCAGTCGTGTTCCCTTCACAAATGCACTTCCAGTCTCCATAGGAGAATGTGAGATGAATGTGCCTTTACTATATTCTCGGCAGACCCCAGTAAACATTTTGGGTCGAGATTTAATGACAAAATTAAACATGACAATCTCGTTCATGGAGGAGGGCATAGTATGTTCCACTCCAGGAATGCACTACTCAAATGTATGCAAAATGATAAGAGCATACTCAGGACACGTAGCCATGAGGGCCATACCATTAGAGCCAGAAATGTTCGCTTATGGTATGCGTGTGCTTATGGCAGGATTGCCAGGCCTTGCAGACAAAGTCATGAGAACCCCTGATGAGTTTGTATTCAGACCCAGAATACCGATGCATGAGGAAAAGGGACAAGTATTTCCCTTGATGATGCACAGGCTGCAATGCGAGGGAGAGTGGCCTTGTTTGATGGTTATTACGACGAGGGCCAAAGATGGTATACAGTAATCGCCATTGACGAAGGATATCGAGTGACTGACATCACCGATGACAATCTCTTTAAAGAGCAAACAGATATGGGAGAGACAATGGTGAAAGTGAGTCTCACCTTTTGGGTAAAGATGATTAAAAGAGAAGTACCTCAGAGAATGATGATGGCACTAAATCGTCCTGAATATTTTGATGACGACATAGCCAAGGTGCCTGTCGCAGTATGGACTACAGGCCCCTATGACGTAGGCCTCTTGAAGGGGATTGGAGAAGTGAAGATTAAACTGAAACCAGGAGCAATTCTACCAAAAGCCAAAAATGTCCAGCGAGGCAGATGAGCGGATTTTTAAGACAATTTCTGCTATGATAGAGCAAGGCATCTTAGTGACGTCAGAGTCGTCATGTAATAAGTTAGTGTGCCCTGTAAAAAAAATTAAAGGGGGTCTTGGAGGCTAATCCAGGATTGACGCCCAATAAATGATATTGTTGAGGCTGAGTTCCCGTTAGTCCCTATCCCGGCTATAATTCTATGTAATATACCTGTTGAGGCAAAATATTTCACAGTGATTGACATGAAAACTCAATTTTTCTCAATCCTGTTGCACCGTGACTGACAAGATCTGACGTCATTCATGTTCAGACAAATGCGTCTGAAAAGCATGAGGCTGCCACAGGGGTACTGTGAGTGTCCTTCTATTTTTAACAGAGTCCTGCAGATGGATTTTAGCAATATCGCACCAGAAAGTGTCGTCCTGCAATACGTGGATGACATCTTAATTTGTAGCACAACAGAAGAACAATGCAGGCACGATTATGTTCAGCTATTGACTATACTGGCTGAGAAAGGATATAAGGTTGACAAGGAAAAGTTACAATATTGTGAACAAGAAGTGCTGTACATAGGCCAGCTGATCTCACATGAGGGAAAGAAAGTAACCCCAGAAAGGGCTGAAGCCATATTTAACATGGCTAAGCTACACACGATAAAACAGATGCAGAGCTTTCTAGGCCCATGAAACTATGTTAGGGCATTCGACTATTGCTCCTACACTAAGCCTTTAATTCAGGCCCTAAAGAAGGCCCAAATAACGAAAGAAAAGATTGAATGGTCTGAGACCATGGAGGAAGGATTTGCTGAACTCAAAAGAGCTATTTGCACAGCACCAGTTCTAGGGATTCCTAATTATGCTGACGAATTTTATCTGTTTTCACACACGAATGGCAGTGTTATGACGGCAGTGCTCACTCAAAGAACCTCATTGTTTGTGGTGCCAAGGCAGCACTGGTAAACCAGTAATGCCTGTAGCCCTATTAAAAATAGCACTGGAGCAGTTATATTACCCAGTGCACATGACAAAAGAGAACCTAGCAGCAACACTCACAGAAGACTGGTTCATACCGAATTTAACGGAGCACGTTGCATTCTTTATGGTAAACTGTATAATTGATCAGCAATTCACAGCTGGGCACACGTTAAAAGTAATAAGAGGAGCCAATCCCAAGGCCAAATGGGCCTTTTCAATACTTGCAGTATGTAACAGGTACAGATACTTAATTGTTGTGGTGTGTCCATTCTCTAGATGGATTGAAGCAGGTCCATGTACACACCCAGACTCTACCTGTGCGGCAAAATTTTTAGTGAAATAAGTGTTCCCCAGGTGGGGGGTGTGCGAGGTCATGAGGTCAGATAATGGCCCTCATTTTGTCAATGCAGTGTTCGAGCAGATTAGCATGCTGCTTGGTATAAAGCACAAGTTCTCGTAGGTGTATCATCCACAAGGTAATGGGCTCTGTGAGAAGCTCAACGGCTTGTTAAAGGAAAGGATAGTCAAGATGAAGCTTACTCTAAAGAAGGGATGGTTGCACTGCCTTCCACTAGCAATGTACGCACTTCGGAACCAACCCGGGTCCGACCATCATCTTACGCCACACGGGATAGCCACAGGAAGAAGAATGAGAACTCCTCTGACACCCCGAGATAGAGCAAGATGTGATGCCCAGTCAATAGGAGAGGTTTTAGCGTCTGAAATGTAAAAGTATCTGAACTGCATGACATCTTGCCTTACTATGATTTCAGACCAGCTGCAGCGATGACGAAGGTTTACGTGTTCCATCCATCTTCTGTGGAGAAGTCGTCCTTGTGAAGAATCATACAAGGAAAAAGTGGGATGAGCCAAGATTCAACGGTCCTTTTACAGTGGAGGACTGCACTCCGTGCACAGTTAAACTATAAGGCAGGAGAGCTTGGATTATTCTCGGCGATATAAAACCCTATATTGGAGAAGACCCCCTGCCTGGACCCCAACGAGAGGATTCGGCGAGCGACGGGGAAGAACCACAGCACGTGCAGACGAGATCCATGACGTGAAAGAAGGACGCAAGACCAGCCAAAGACAAAGAACTTTTTGCAAATTGTGGCTTAAATTGGACACTTCCTCTAAGCAAAAAAGGGGAGAAACAGACACTCTGTGCCTTCTAGTTGCAGGGTGAAGAGGAAAATTGCACATGTAAGCCACAACACAGGCTATTGACTATTGAACTTTGGACTGAGGCACACTCAAGCTTTGAGAAAAGAATATGCCAAATTTTGACCGAGGACACTTACATTGAAAGCAAACACAGTATCCCGACTCGTCCCACACCGAGACCCTATTCAGAATCACTTATGGTGTCCCAAAGTAGCAACATCACCAAGGATGTGGTCACCTATTTTGATCTAGTGCTAAGATCATACCCGTCATTGGTAGGGAGGCTCACCAATGTCACTGACTTTCTTCAAGACCCTGAAAATGAAAAGACAATAAGTCAACACCTCACTGTCATTGCTGAACAATTTATCCTACTCCCTGAGTACAGTGAGAAAGAATCAAATGTTCCCAACGCAGGCAGAAATAGATGACCTCATCAACACACTGTACTTTCACATAATCAAAGACTGTCCAACTCTTATTGGGAGAACAACAGATACACTCACATTACTTCGAGACCCAGAAAATACAGAACATTTAAGCCATCTTTTAAATAAAATCATAATTCTAGTTGCACTCCACGCGGCCATACAGTGCAGACATTGTTTACATCAAGGAAAAAACATATAACCCTGAACCTCAGCAAGGCAGGACAAATGTCCCTCTCACCAGAAGACACCAGGTTGGCCCATAATGTCCTCTTTCGCCTATTCACTGACTTTCCAGAGCTAGTGAGGAGACCAATCGATATTGACGTCCTCACTTTCATCAGAGACCCAGCTAAAATTGCACAGATGGGAATGCTCCTACACGGATTCGTGCTCCAAGTGGAACTCTCTAACCATCAGCAGAGCTATCTGAGGAGATTCTAAAAGCCTTCCGCCAAGGGAGAGTTTGAGGAAGCAGTGTCAAGAACTTCATTGGCATTTGATATTTTTCTGTCCTTACGCTTCGTATTGACCAGCATATACTATATCCTTAGGACTGAAGCAAATCCGAGCAGTGGATTGGGAGCTTACCTATTTTGAACATGCACAGTAAAAGGACTCGCTAAAGTGTTATTTTATTTTGATGTTTCCCATAGTCTAGCAAAGGAACTGTATCCTGACATAAAGGACAATTTGTTACTCGCGAGAGGGGGGACATTTGTGGAACACCTAACACTTTTAAAACACAGAACAGAAAGACGATATTGGTTAAGGGAATGCAATAAAATTTAAATTTGATAAATGATGGAGGTGGGGTTCAGAGCAGCAAACTGGTCCTACCACAGGAGGAGAGAAGACCAAGTTTCTCTGGAAGAAAATGCTGCCACTTGACCTACAGGGGCATAATGTACCTATGCATCATATTCATCATCCTTTTACTGTCATTAGCGATCAGAACTGCATTCTTACGAACAAAAAGAATGAAGTAATATCACTGACAACTACGCGCATGCAAACACTGAATGCACACAAAACAGGGCTAGTGTCAATGACTGCAGAACCATAAATCAAAGCAGTAGAGAAGAAGAGACTGCCTGCCATAAGAAACTCACAGCAGATGTCGTGAGAAAACAAGAATGAAAGCAAAAACCAACAGAAGCAGTTATATCAGAAACTCTTACGAAAACAAGAGCCAACTCTGAGAAACTCTCTGCACAGACACAACTGATAGTAGACTTATTAGTTCCACACATAGCCAGAGCAAGGGAACTGCAAGAGGAACTGAAGAACAAAATCAAAGAGTCTGTATTACCAAGCACATATGTTCCAACGCACGGGACAAGTACCAGTTTTGCAATACAACCATACACTGGACCAGTGTTAGGCTGGTTAGCATGGGCATTTGTAACCAGCAAGAGAAAGATGTATGAGAAGAGGAAAAGAACTGCCAGACTCTTGTCCACTCAAATGGTGCAGATGAGGAGGCCTGCACCATGGACCAGGATACCTGGGAATCCTCCAGCAAGAATAGGCCATAGAGATGCATTCAGGAATGTAGTCATAGCCAACTACAGGAAAAGATTAAGAATCAAGAGAAGCATGCATGGAGATGACAATGAACCAAACTACTACCTGGACAGCAGAGCACATCTGGGAAACAACATTTGGTACCAGCACATGAAGGAAGTTGGAAGACGAAAATCAGAAGGGGAATGCTTTGTTTGTGCACTCCTACCATACAGCATGGGGAAGTCCAAGATCTTCGTAGCTGTAGAAATTGATGTCCAGACAGTACACTGTCTTTCACACATAGCAATGTGCAAAACCAGAGGCCAGTTCATGGGTAGTGATGCCTCACTGAAATGGTCAACTGAAGCAACCGATCCTAATGAAGACAATTATGTCCAGGACATAAAGACAAGAAACATTTTAAAGACAAAACACATTGTGATCAGATACGAGAAGCCTGGAGTTAAAGGAGCAGAAATCAGAAGAGAAACAAACCAGAAGCTAAATGTCTGAGGAAAAACTCCGGAAGAAGCTCGGAGATGGAAGAACAGAGGCCAAAAGCAGATTTGGGGAACAGTGCTTTTACCAGATGGGTGGGAGAAAGGAGTAGTGATATGAAGGGCATGGATGGTCTTCAGTCACTACGAGCCTACCATCAACATAGTGCGAAATGGGTGCAAGCCATTATGGCCAAAGCTTGCAAAACTATTGACATTGGTCTAAGACAGAGGAGGACCTTTGCAGCTAGTGACACTAGAACACCCAAAATTCTGCTTCAGGAATAATGGCACAAGAAAGATGGGAGAGAATCAGACGAGTTTTTGACGCTTCAGGAATGGTGCATGGAACTGCAGTAATTATGGATCATTATTGGGCATGCAGATCCAAGGCATACATCAGACTGCCAAGAGACTGGGGAGGTATGTGCACAATAGTGAATGTCCACGTTCCAGCATTGGTGATCCCTAAAAGTGACCTGAATATTGAAAGTTTCCCGAAAGCAGATGCTCACCTGAGGAAGAAGAGATCTGTGGAACTGATAACTCAGATGAAGAGAGAGAATTACTTCTCTGCTAAATCAGAAGAAGCTTTTGATGCAATCCCATATGAACAAAGGCTGTTCAGCCTCACCTCATCAGTGTTCACAACTATTTTTATGCCAAGAATCCAAGTTGGAGTAAATACTAAATGGTTGCAGATAACCAGATGGGAGCTATTACAGACCATCAATACGACCAAAAAAGGATTCAATGCAATCAAGGAAGAGCTAAGAGCCATCCGACTGAAGGCTCTTCAGAACAGATATGTCCTTGACATGATCACAGCTATGGATGGAGGAGTTTGTGCAAAAATAGGAGATTCATATTGCACATTGATTCCTTCTCACGACGAGGAAAATGGAACTTTAACAGAAGCCATGGGTATGCTGACGAAGCTACAGAACCAAATGATCAACGAAACTGATGAAGTTGTTGATGACAGCTGGTTTGGATCACTGTTCTATTGGGTCCCACAATGGATGGCAGACATATTCAAGTTCCTAGGAGCCCTGCTTGTGATGATATTACTAGGATTTTGTGTTATCAAGATAGTAATCTCACAATGCCAGAAATCTGCGAAGAAAGCCATAGGGATGAAGATCATGATTGATGTCAAGCCAAGATGGAAGCCCAAAGACCTGACTGATGAAGAAATAAGAGACTTTGTGAAGGCCAGCATTCACGCAGCAGAAGGAAAAAAGTTTCTCTATCCCATGAAGCACAGAAACTATGTGGGAAGATTGGTTTACTGCAGCCCAAATGAACAATGACAACTGATGACATGGAATAAAGATAACATGTGATAATAGCAGGAAGCCTGAAGGGAGTAATAAAGATATGGACTCCGAAGAGACACTTCTTCAAACCCTCATGTATAGATCCAGAAGATGAAGAAGGAATGAACCCAGGTGATGGAGTGAAGATAGATATAGAAAAAACAAGTGAATTGCATCCAATGAAGGAGGTGAAAGTGGTTGATGAATCACCCAGAGGGGGGAGTGTAGAGGAGGTCCCAAATAAAGCCTGCACTCCCATCGCCCATTTTGAAGTACCAGGAACGTTCACACCAAAATATGCGACGTATGATGAGCAAATAAACGAGCAGAGAGCCGCAGTAGGACTCTGCCCAGTACCCATCAGAAGAGCAACACCTGTTGAAGTACCAATACCCAGACAACCATGGACAGTAAGGTATCTATTGAGAAAATCCTACCAACAAATGAGACGAAATGAAGATTGCCTAAGTACCGTCCCAGAAGAAACCAAAAAGGCCTTAATGGAAGACGAATGATGAAGTCACGAGAGCCAGACAGACTCACAGATAAAATAAATGACAAACCAAGAATGACACAAAGAGATGAAACGCCCTGAGAAAAGAGATTGTGAGCGTAAATTGATAGGAAGCTATCAAAGCGCAAGAGAGTTAAGCGTAAGCAAAATAAATACAGTTGATCAGTTTATGCTTGTACATATGCTTGGAACTGCAAGAAAGCTAAGAAAACAGTGCAGCTTGCTATGCTAAGTAGAAGAATAGCGTGGCAAGCGCCATTATGCATAATCTACCTCAAAACAAAGCACAGTATTGTAAGTGCGATTCCACTTTGCATGAAAAGCAGAATCAACTCAGGTTACTAGAGGCCAAACAAGACAAGATTCATATTCTAGCAAAATGAGAAGAGAAGGCTGAATCGAAACTCAGCAGATGCAACCCGTGCCAGGAGAGCCAAGGTCATAACAATAGAAGGAACGAACAGTAGCTACATTTATTTGAAACTTAAGAACCGAACATCCTGTCTTTGAAAGGTCAAGATAAGGAAGTATAGGCAGGTGGCAAGCCGAATAAGAATTAAATGCACAAATCACAAAGAGAAACCAGGCAAATTCACGGTGTCTGCATCACGTGACCATCCGAGCGAGGAGAAGCATGAGTTCACACATACGCTTGGCATCCGCCCAGGAAGAGATATCAGAACTTTCCCAGACAGAAGATGCAGTTTCGAGACCAACCACAGTAACATAATTGACACATAGTTGTTGAAGTAATGATTGATTGTAACCTTAATTGGAGGAAGGCCGAATAGATGAGGGGGCACCCTGCACCAGGCTAACCATTCTGCGTGCTGCTAAGCAAAGTGGAAATGTATGCATGGGGTTGGTGCCAACCCAATCACAATGGACCAAATAATCTAGGGTCCTGTAAGTAGTAGAAACAATGGGACGTTGTACTTTTAGTGACGTCTACAGTAGTCATTTTGAAGGAAGGCCTTAGACGCCCACCTGACAGTATTTACCCAATCCCCTCACTCCGTTACCATAAACAGATACAGTACCTATATTAAAGTTACCTTTTCCTAGCCAATAGAATTGCATGCTAACTTTTAAGCGTAACACGTCATTATGACGAGTTTTGAGTATAAATGTCATTGTTTCTATGAAGTTCATTGGAGTTGAAGCGAGACAGACTATTGCATCACTGCTGATTTCCATGACTCCCTGTTTTTTGTACTTGTCATTAAACAGACACCCTTTGCCAAACCATTGAGTTGTCCTTATTGATTGGTGTTGGAGTAATAAATCTGCACCCCCATCCTTCTCAAGGTGCAGCTATCTCGTCTTAAAGTACTTTCAGAGTAAACCTCGGCTCTCAGGGCCGGCCAGGGGTCTCCTGAGTACAGCTTTGATAAAAGAACAGTAAGACCGGGATTTGCAGCTGGCGATTGGTGTGGGAATGTCTAAGGTACACAGTGTCCCCCCGCACTCATAGCCAGGGAAGGGAAAAGAGCTTGCTGCAGTGCTACCATCCTTGACTCCAGCGGAAGAAAAGCCAATGAGTTCAGCACAGCTGGTGAGTTGGGGGAAATTGATAGTGGCTCGGACTTTGTTAAGTTCAAAGTTGGAGTGGCAACATTTGCGTGAAAAAAAGAACATAGTAAAACAAAGTGTTTTGTAAACAAACTGAGATATTAAGGTTAGAGTTGTCCGGTGCAGCGTGGGCACTCATTTGAAAGACTCTAATGAATGCCCCGGTCCTGAACAAGGAGAATATGCTGAATTGAGAAAACTACAAGAAGCCCTAGGGGAGGCCAGCGAGATATGTCAAAGTGGTCATACAAGGGTCAAGTCAATACCCCTTGTACAATCGAACGTCTTTGACACTTAATGAAATGAAAACCTAAGCAACCTACTTTGGGGTGACAAATGTGAACCCGACTGAGGGATGTCTGTAGTGAGTTGTTTGCAGGATTGAGGGAGGCTGATGTGGTGAAGGGGATCGGAGTCCGGCTGAGGGAGCTCCTCGACATGAAGATTAATTGAAGGTACATTTGTTTGCTGTTTATGATACATAAGGCCCTCTGAAGCAAGAGACTTTGCATAAAAGAGACTTGGGCACAGAAGGCCTTGATATTGGAAGAAGAACTGTAAGCTCTGGCCGGAGAAGTCCAGAAGTGTGCTGTGCTCGAGAGTCCCACCTTGTCCCGTGCTTCAAACATGAGGAAGGGAGACCCCGACCATAACATCCTTATTTATCATTTGAGAACACTTCTTTCTTTCGTTGGGAACATTATTCCACACTATTTTTTAGAATAGCGGTAAGGATTAACAATAGGTTTTTCTTAGTATATGCCTGTTTTATTTGACTAGACTCCACTAGGACCATATTAATATTAGTTGATAGTCGTAGCTTGTTCCTATCTTATATTATATTACGAGTTTATCTCACCCATTTTTACAGCTTAATAAACACCCTTGAACTGTGATCACTTGTGTTTGTCTTGGTTTGATACCATGTCTTCCTTGCAGGAGGGAGAAATCTAAGGAGAAGGTGAAAAGAAAAGTTTTGAGGAGCTTTGGGTGTTTGAGGAGATCCAGCTCAAGATGAAGAGCAAGGGGGAGGCTGTTCCAAAGGAGGGAGTCTGCAGAGGAAAGAGATCGGCCACCAGCTTGCTGTTTAGAGAGGCGCTTAACACACAGAGAGCTGGTGCCGGAGGAACATAAAGATCTGTAGGGAGCGTTTTTAGTGAGTGCCATTTGTAGATAGTATGGACCCAGCCCCAGACAGACTTGTGGATGATGCAGAGGGATTTCAATTTGATCCTTGTAGCAATCGGGAGCCAGAGAAGACTTTTTATGACTGGAGAGGTATGTTCCCTGGGCTTGAGGCCAAAGATAAGTCTTCCAGCCCTTTTCTGGATTAGCTGGAGAGGTTGTATAAAAGAAGAGGGTAGATTAACTAAAGGGATATTGCAGTAGTCTAGCCTAGAGAGAACCAGAGCTATAGAGACATTGAGTTTCTGGGATAAAGTGAGGAAAGGAAGAATTCCTTTGAGGAGGTGGAGTTGAAAGTGGGACTTCTTGGCAAAGTCCTGAATGTAAGTAATGAAGGAAAGAGAGGAGTCGAAGATGCCTCCAAGATTGAAAGTGGGACTTCTTGGCAAAGTCCTGAATGTAAGGAAAGAAGGGAAGAGAGGAGTCGAAGATGCCTCCAAGATTTTTGGCTTCCGATGAAGGAGAAGGGGGAGATCCCATAGAATAAGGCCAGAGTGAGGGACAGAAAGAGGGAGCAGGAATCCCAATAGGAAGGATCTTGGTCTTGCTGGCGTTGAGGCAGAGATCATTGGAAGTACACCAGGGCTGGATGGCACATAGGCAGTCAGGAATAATGGAGGAAGCAAGAAGAGGATCGGATGTAAGTTTGAAGAAGAGTTGTGTGCCGTCTGCATAAGTCTGGAAGTTTGGGGAGGAGGTTGAGATGATGTGTGCAAGTGGAGCAAGATAGTTGTTAAATGGTCAGGGGGAATGGATCGAGCCCTAGGGACACTGCAGGTGGAGATAGAGGAGGGGGTGGAGAAAGAGCCCTGAATAACCAGGGACAGATGGTCGCTGAGGAAGGATGTCAACAAGTCCACTGCCCGCTCTGAGATACCTATGGTATCATGGAGCCGTTTTATGAGGATGGAGTGGTTGACTGTACCAAATGCAGTGGAGAGATCAAGTAGAATGAGTACAGCTGCAGAGTTGGAATCAAGAGATGCAAGCAGTTACTCACAGTTGTTCAGAAGAGCAGTTTCTGTGCCTCTGGATGCTCAGAATCCAGATTGATGGTTGTGGAGGCAACCAACACGTTCAGTGTTCTGGGTCAGTTGGGAGAAGACCAGCTTCTCCAAGAGTTTCCCAAGGAAAGGGTGATAGATATGGAGCGGTAATTGACTGGAGAGGACGGGTCTGCAGAAGGTTTTTTCAGGAGGGGGTGCACATGGGAGTGCTTGCGGCAGGAGGGGAAAGATCCAGTAGAAGAAGAGTGGTTGCAGAAATCAGTGAGTGCAGGGGCAAGGGAGCCAATTGTGTCCTTAATGGTTCTGGAGGAATACGGGGAAACCTGCTTGGAGGAGACCTTCATGAAGTGTGCAACCCTGGTGACCTCATCAGGTGTGATAGGAGAGAAGGAGGAGAGAAAGGCAAAGGGAGCATGGGAGGCCTTAGGAGGTAAGGGGGTGGGGTCGTGGAGGGGAGGGATGCAAGGGTGCACAGGATATCCTGAGTTTTTTGCAGTGAAGTGTATGGTCAGAGTATTTCAGAGGGCCTCGGAGGGAAGAGGTGAGAATGAGACTGCGGAGGGGATGGCTAGCTCACTGCAGATTTTAAAGAGTTCAGCTGTATTGTTGGATGTGTAACGCTCACCTGGTTCCCACGGAGGCGCGGCGTCGAAGGCGCAGAACTCTGAAGATGGACAGGAAGGGCCCCTCTATTCTGGCTTCCCTGGCTCATTGGATACCGTCCTGTGCGTGAAAAGGGAGTATGACCAACTGTGGAACAATGCTCAAGCCTCCCACTCCCTTCCAACCCTCCACGATACCTCCTCCACGATTCCCCGTGCAGCCTCACCTTAGGGTTTGATGCAGGGGCGCGTTGAAATCCAGTTACTTCACTGGATTGAGGATTGATGGGAGTTCAGGTAAGCTTGACTGTTCAGGTAAGGCGCTGTAAAAGTTCTGTTCAAAAGTTCAAGCTTAATAATAATGTTCGTTGTCTAATTGCAGCAAGCGCTAATGCTTATGTCTTTCTCCCCTTAGGGGCCGGGGTTCGGAGTGCCGGAGATATGGCGCCGACCCGAAGTGAAACAGTTCTGGATGAGCGCTCAGGTAATGTCTTTGCATTCGCTCATTCAATGTCTTTGTCTTTTTTCCCCATAGGGGCCGGGGTCCGGAGATGCCAGGAAGCGGCAGGACCCGAAATGCAGTGGGAATAATCCAACAGGTAAGACTTAAAAGGAAACTGAGCTTTCCTTATTCCTTTTCTCCCTCTCCCCTTTGTTCTTGTCTTTTTTCCTCTAGGCGCCGGGGCGTAGCTGAATCCGGAAGATCGCTGCTGAAGATGGAAGCGCCTTGCGAAGGTGAGTAAAATGCAGCGCTGCAGCGATCGAAATGAAATGCCTTTAAAATGATGTCTTCCTTTTCAGGGCCGTTGGAGAAATGAGTCCGGGATGCAGATTTAGCAGGTAAGGGCTTTTCTTCTCCTATTCTCTTCCTTTCTCCCCTTGCAGGTGTTCCAGGGTGCTGGCAGGCGTGGCTGAAGTCAGGATGCAGGAGCTGACACGGTGAGCGTCCAGCTGCTAGGTGCAGAGCAACACGAAGCATGTGTGGCTGTTCGGGTGGGGTTTAAATAGCCTTGGAAGAAGTTCCTGGTATGTATCCTTCCACCAATCAAGTATGTATCCTTCCCCGACCACACCCGGGTGGTGAAGTAGTCCTACAGGTTAAGTAGTCCCATTCAGGCCTCAAGAGGGCCTGGATGAAGCAGCAAGGTCTGCATCAGGTAAGTGTGCACCCAAGCACTTAAACACCTATCCTCTTCTATGAGCCTGGGGCCTAAGGCGCCAGGACTGGGGTCCGCTATGAGCCTGGCGCCTAAGGCGCCAGGACTGGGGTCCGCTAAGAGCCTGGCGCCTAAGGCGCCAGGACTGAGTCCAAAGGGCCCCGACTTGGGCCCGCTGAGACTTCCCTGGGGAAAATGATGTCTGCCTCTGGGGTTGCTGGGCCCGGCCTGGCTCCTTAGAGGTAGGCATCATGACAGTACCCCCCCTCAAGGCCCCTCCCAAGGTCTTTTGCTCCGGGGGTTTTGGTTTGTGCGGGAATCTTCGATGGAATCTTTCAATTAATCGTGGTGCGTGAACATAGTTACTGGGTTCCCAAGATCTTTCCTGAGGTCCATATCCTTTCCAATCAACAAGATAGAAGAGTTTCGACTTAACTATCTTGGAATCTAAAATGTCTTTCACTTCGAATTCTAATTCTCCATCAATTTGGACAGGGCCTGGGGCTCTGACAGTTTGGTTCCAGGTTGTACTGGTTTTAGAAGAGATGCGTGAAAAACGGGATGAATCCGCATGTTGGATGGTAAATCGAGTTTAAAGGCCACTGGGTTGATAATAGCTTTGATGGGGTAAGGCCCAATGAATCTGGGATTAAAAGTTTGCTGACCCTTGAGGGGTAGATGTTTAGTTGCTAGCCATACCTGATCTCCTACTTGGTAAGGAGGAGTTTTACTTCGGTGCAAATCAACGTTTTCTTTATACTTTTTCTTGGCTTGCTGTAAGTGGGTTGTAGCTTCTTTGAAGGCTTGGGTTATTGTGGAATGTAGGTGATTTACTGCAGGCATCTCCAGGGTCAGAGGTGGATCTAGGTCAGAGGTCCGGGGATGGTGACCATACAGGGTATAAAAAGGAGTCTGTCCGGTTCCAGAATGCACTGAATTGTTGTATGCATATTCTGCAATCCAAAGGATGTCCTTCCAATTCAACTCGGATTGGTGTAACATGCACCGCAGATATTGCTCGAGAGTCTGATTGGTTCTCTCGGTTTGTCCGTCGGTCTGGGGGTGGTGGCTGGTGGATAACCGCACGTCTATTTGTGCTAGTTGGCAACATTTCTTCCAAAAGTGGGAGATAAATTGACTTCCACGGTCTGAGACTAATATGGAAGGGAAACCGTGTAACCGCACTATATTTTCCATAAATTCCTTGGCCAATTTGGAAGCTGACGGCAATCCTTTTAAAGGGATAAAATGGGCCATTTTGGAGAATAGATCCACTATTACGAGAATCGTGTTGTAACCAGCACAAGGAGGCAGGTCAGTTATAAAGTCCATTGACAAGGTGTGCCAAGGTGCTGGTGGAATGTCCAAAGGTTGAAGTAGGCCGGCTGGCCTTTTCTTTTGACTCTTATTTTGGGCACAGATTCCGCAAGACAACACAAATGACTTTATGTCTTTTCTCCAAGAAGGCCACCAGAAGTGGCGTTTGATCTTTTCTTCTGTTTTCGCGATACCGGGGTGTCCTTCCATTAATGATTCATGATGACGGGTAATGACAAGTTCCTGCAATTCTTTACTTGGCAGAAATAACCGCTCTTGGAAGTAGGGTAAATCATCCTTAACGGTGTAGTGAGGACCCTTTTGACTCCATTCCAGTAAGGCAGAAGAGTCAAAAAGCTGTTTTACTTGAGCTTGGATGTCCTCAATGGTTTGCAATGAAGTCAAGCCCAGAATTCTTTGTTCCGGTATGATTGGCACAGGTTCTAAACTCGAATTGGGTTCTTCCATGCCTATCCGGGATAAGGCATCTGCCTTACCATTCTTGCAGCCAGGGCGATAGGTAATTACAAAATCAAATTCCGCAAAGAATAAAGCCCATCGGAGTTGTCGCGAAGATTGAGCTTTGGCCGTCTTTAAATACTGCAAATTTCTGTTGGCCGTAATTACGGTGATGGTGTGTCTTGCACCGAGAAGATAGTGACGCCAAGCCTTGAAAGCTGATTTAATAGCCAGTAGTTCTTTGTCGGTAATTGCGTAATTGAGTTCAGGTGGAGAGAATTTTCTGGACCAAAAGGCTACAGGGTGTAGTTGGTTAGTTTCTCGGTCTCTTTGCGACAGGACAGCTCCCATGGCCGAACTGGATGCATCTGTTTCCACGATGTAAGGGAGATCTGGGCGCGGGTGCTTCAATACAGGTGCAGAGGTGAATTTGGTTTTCAGGTCCTGAAAGGCTTGTTCAGCCTCAAGAGTCCATTCAAAGCGTTTGTTTTTCTTTAGGAGAGCTGTGATGGGTTGAACAGTTCGAGAAAATTCCGGGATGAAGCTTCATAGAAATTGGCAAAGCCAAGCATGCTTTGCACTCCCTTCACAGAGCTAGGAGATGGCCATTTGAGAATGGCGTCCACTTTCCGCGAGTCCATTCAAATTCCTTGAGGTGTCAGGATGAATCCGAGAAACTCCACTTCTGTGGTATGAAAAACGCATTTTTCGAGCTTGGCAAATAATTTGTGCTGGCGCAATTTCTCAAGAACTGCCCTAACATGGTTTCTATGATCAGATTCTGAGGAGGAATACACCAGGATGTCGTCAATATAAACGATGACACAAACATCGATAAGTTTCCGAAGAACATCATTCATGAAGTACTGAAAGGTGGCAGGTGCGTTTCACAAACCGAAGGGCATTACTTGATATTCGAAGAGCCCAAATTTGGTGCGGAATGCAGTCTTCCACTCGTCGCCCTCTTTTATACGTACCAGGTGGTAAGCTCCTCGGAGATCTAGCTTGGTGTACACACGAGCATCTTTTACTTGGTCGATAAGCTCAGGTATCAGGGGCAAAGGGTAACGATTCTTAATCGTTATCTGATTTAGGGCGCGGTAGTCAATACAGGCCCTAAGGTCTCCTTCCTTTTTAGGTACGAAGAACAAAGCGGAAGAGACTGGTGACTTTGATGGGCGAATGAAACCATTGGCCAGGTATTGATCCAAATACTGGCGCAAATGCAGGTTCTCAGGTTCAGTAAGAGCATAAATCCTACTACAAGGTAGTTGTGCATTGGGTACCAAGTCGATTTGGCAATCGTAAGATCGATGGGGAGGTAAGGTGTTAGCCTGCTCTTTCTGAAAAACGTCTTGGAATTCTTGGTATTCAGATGGTAGCTGTGCAGGGGTGGAAGTTACAGAGGCTAGACCCATAGCTGGATTCCTTGGGTAACAGGTTGGTTCACAATCAGGAAAAGTTATCTTCTTTGCTCGCCAGTCTATTCTCGGATTATGTGTTTCTAACCAAGGGATTCCAAGAAGCACTTGAAATTGTGGGGCTTTGATCACATCAAACACGATTGCTTCCCGATGTCCGTCCTGACCCACCAGAGTGATTTCAACTGTGGAATGCGTTACAGGCCCTGAGGCTATTTCGGTTCCATCAACTGTAGTAATTACATCTTTGGTTACTTTCGGGCGGAGAGGAAGCTTAATCCTGGAAGCCAATTCACGGTCTATGTAATTTCCAATAGCTCCACTGTCTATGTATGCTTTTATAGCATGCAACTGCTGAGGCTGTTTTGGGTTCACAAGCACCATTGGCATGACAAAATGCGAGGTCAAAGAGTTTGTTTTCAAGCTCGGCAAGCGGACCCCTACGCTTGTCGGGCTAGGTCGTTTCCCGAACCAGGTGTCAATAACTCGTTATCAGTGGCTCCAACCACCTTCTTGGGTGGTTTAACTGGACAACTTTGAAGAAAGTGACCGGAAGTTCCGCAATACAGACAAAGTTGCATTTGTCGCCTTCTCTCTCGTTCCTTCTGCGTTAATGGTCCTTTAACACTGCCAATTTGCATAGGTTCGGAAACGTCAGTACTCTTGGAGTTAACGTGGGTCTTGATAGGTACTCTGGTTTCATAGTTGAGCCGATCTGCTTTTCTATTTTGAAGTCTGTGATCAAGTTGAACCACTAAGTCTATGTAGTCTGCGCAGGCCTGGGGTGGATCTACTATCTGAGCTATAACATCTTTAAGCTCTCCGCGCAGGCCTCGATGAAACAATGTGATCCTTTTATTTTCAGGCCATCCGGTTTCCACAACTAGTCTATTAAAGGTGGCGATATAGGACAAAAGATTCTGATTACCTTGTCGTAAGGATAGCAGTTCGTTGTCAAGGGCCTGTCCCTGCGAGTGTCGAGCGAACAATCTTTCCATGCTGGCCTGGAAGCCCTGGAAATGCCGGAGAATGGGATCATCCTGATTTACCAATGGAATAGACCAATCGGCAGCACAGCCACTGAGGTAAGATAGTACAAAGGCTACTTTGGTCTGGTCGTTGGGGAAGGCCCCGGGCCTGCATAAAAAAGTGTAAATGGCATTGGTTCATAAAAACGGCATATTTCTTGGGATCCCCCGCAAAACGTTCCGGCGGGGCCAAAGGCATGTGTCCAGGTAGATTGTTTTGTACCGGGTTATTCGAACCCATTGTTGTAGAAATATCTCCGGAAACAGGTAAATGAGTGTGCTCTGCCTGGCCCTGCAATAACCTTTTGGCCAGATCATCAGTTCTTTCCTTGGATAGGATTAATTCCCTTCTGAGAGCATTAGTCTCCTGGCGGGCTGAGTGCACTTCTGCCCGTAATTCCCCTAAAAGATGGGCCAGCTGATCTGTCTCGGAAGTCTCCATAGCGCCCAGGTGGGAAATTGTGGTGAGGCTTCGCGTTCTGTAACGCTCACCTGGTTCCCACAGAGGCGCGGCGTCGAAGGCGCAGAACTCTGAAGATGGACAGGAAGGGCCCCTCTATTCTGGCTTCCCTGGCTCATTGGATACCCTCCTGTGCGTGAAAAGGGAGTATTACCAACTGTGGAACAATGCTCAAGCCTCCCACTCCCTTCCAACCCTCCACGATACCTCCTCCACGATTCCCCGTGAAGCCTCACCTTAGGGTTTGGAAGGATGAGCTCTCCATCCTGCTTCTGATGCAGGGGCGCGTTGAAACCCAGTTACTTCACTGGATTGAGGATTGATGGGAGTTCAGGTAAGCTTGACTGTTCAGGTAAGGCGCTGTAAAAGTTCCGTTCAAAAGTTCAAGCTTAATAATAATGTTCGTTGTCTAATTGCAGCAAGCGCTAATGCTTATGTCTTTTTCCCCTTAGGGGCCGGGGTTCGGAGTGCCGGAGATATGGCGCCGACCCGAAGTGAAACAGTTCTGGATGAGCGCTCAGGTAATGTCTTTGCATTCGCTCATTCAATGTCTTTGTCTTTTTTCCCCATAGGGGCCGGGGTCCGGAGATGCCAGGAAGCGGCAGGACCCGAAATGCAGTGGGAATAATCCACAGGTAAGACTTAAAAGGAAACTGAGCTTTCCTTATTCCTTTTCTCCCTCTCACCTTTGTTCTTGTCTTTTTTCCTCTAGGCGCCGGGGCGTAGCTGAATCCGGAAGATCGCTGCTGAAGATGGAAGCGCCTTGCAAAGGTGAGTAAAATGCAGCGCTGCAGCGATCGAAACGAAATGCCTTTAAAATGATGTCTTCCTTTTCAGGGCCGTTGGAGAAATGACTCCGGGATGCAGATTTAGCAGGTAAGGGCTTTTCTTCTCCTATTCTCTTCCTTTCTCCCCTTGCAGGTGTTCCAGGGTGCTGGCAGGCGTGGCTGAAGTCAGGATGCAGGAGCTGACACGGTGAGCGTCCAGCTGCTAGGTGCAGAGCAACACGAAGCATGTGTGGCTGTTCGGGTGGGGTTTAAATAGCCTTGGAAGAAGTTCCTGGTATGTATCCTTCCACCAATCAGGTATGCATCCTTCCCCGACCACACCCGGGTGGTGAAGTAGTCCTACAGGTTAAGTAGTCCCATTCAGGCCTCAAGAGGGCCTGGATGAAGCAGCAAGGTCTGCATCAGGTAAGTGTGCACCCAAGCACTTAAACACCTATCCTCTTCTATGAGCCTGGCGCCTAAGGCGCCAGGACTGGGGTCCGCTATGAGCCTGGCGCCTAAGGCGCCAGGACTGAGTCCAAAGGGCCCCGACTTGGGCCCGCTGAGACTTCCCTGGGGAAAATTATGTCTGCCTCTGGGGTTGCTGGGCCCGGCCCGGCTCCTTAGAGGTAGGCATCATGACAGGATGTACCAGAGATGCAAGCCTGGATGTTGGCCCTTTTCTTGGTACGGATGGAGAGTCTGCATTTCTTTGTAGTGGGTGACAGACCAGGTTTTCAGAGGGTGAGACTTAGGTCTGCTACTTCCTTTCTGCAACTCTACACTGCATTTTAGGGCTGAATGTTCGGAGTTGTACCAGGTGTTATGGTTAGAGGCATGGTTCAGATGGATTCTCATGATTTTTGCAAGAATGTCAAGGGTATTAGTAATGGCAAGAAGGAGATTGCTGAGAGCAGAGTCAGAGGTAGAGTCTGTGGTGGGGAGAGATGAAAGTAGCTGAGAGGGCGGCAGCTAGCACTCGTTTCATCAGATGAATGTTCATGAACAAGGGTGGCATGGCTGGGGGAGGCACGGTCAGAGAGCCAGGTGAGAGGAGAGGAGCAAGTTGTCTGACCAGGAGAGTGGGGTAATCAGTGGGGAGGAGAGTTAAAGGTTGATGTGGATGAAAGCATCAAGAGTGTGTCCAGCCGAGTGGGTAGGTTCAGAAGGGAGACTGGAGAGTGAGAGTGAGGTACAGAAGTCATGGAAGAGAGTGGATGCCATGATGGAGGAGTCAAGGTGGATGTTATAATTGCCCATGAGAAGGAGGAGAATCAATAAGCACATTCAGAGAGGGACAAGGTGATAGAGCTACGTGGCCTCTAGATGGTGGCAAAGGTCAGTGAGGACGTGAGAGAGATGACCAGCTTGCATACCAGGATCTCGAGCGAAGAGTAAGACTGGGTGGATTTGTGACGGGACCCACTGAGGGAAGATGAGAGCAATACCACCGCCTCCATGATGATGGCGCCAGTTTGATAGACATTAATGATAAACCTGTGTGATACAAAGCTCGCCAAGAGGACTTCCCATTTAATGCCTCCAATAATGGGTGAAGATGTAAAAGGAGAGAGAGTAGAGATGAGATGGGGAGTCCATAAATCTGGGGAAGGGACAGAGAAGAGGATATCAGTAAATATTTGTCTGGAAGTTGCTCTGACATAGGTTTCTGCGATAGTAAGGCTAGGGTTAATGGTTAGGATGTCTTTTTTAAGCTTTTATTTCGAGACGTTGTGAGAGAAGGAGGCTAGGTGATCGTGTAGCAGTTAGAAAAGATAGGGGAGATGGTGAGTGCCATAGTGGCAGAGGAAATTAGGAAGAATGAGGACAGGCTGGACAGCACAGTAAGAGCACAAACTCGCAAGGTGGCCTAGTAGCCAAGGGAAGCAAGAAACTGATGCACTAAAATAGCAATCAAAGCACACAAAACATATGTGAGGGCACCTAAATTAAATTTGTTGTTACAAGGCACTCTAAACACACAAAATGAAATTGTCAGCAATGATATAAGGGCACCTAAATTCGATTTTGATCACAGGGCACTTTGAATACAAAAAAAAACGAAAGTGGCAGTACAGATGTGAGGGCACCAAAATCATATTTTTGTTAAAAGACACTCTAAACACACAACACAAAATTGGCAGTATAGATTTAAGGGCACCTAATAATCGATCTTGATACAAGGCACTTTTAACACACGAAAATGGCATTACAGATGTAAGGTGCATTATAAGAAATGTGTTGGCTAGGCAGGCATTTAGATGCAAGTGAGACAAGGTGGTAATGACTCGTGCTGTGCGGATGTAGGAGAAATTTGGTGCGTGAAGGAGAATGCCAAAGTGTCCGAAAAGGTACTGTCACGGAGAGAAGGAGGAAAGATAACACCACGTGCATGCTTCCTAGGGCTGGCTGAAGATCTGTGCGAGTTTCTATGGGCTGAGAGGCCGCTAGAGATTGCAGGGAGAGGTGTCCCATGCCCCATCATTCTCTGACAGGCTCAGACAGGGGCTTTTGTTCGTGGGCCTTTTGTCATGGGGGCCAGCGTTTGCCTACCGGCAACCTGATTGGTGAGATGTAGTGAGCTTTGTCCAATCAGACCATCAGATTGCCACACACAAGATTCCAACACCAATGAATGGTGCAGCCATTTTGGAATACTGGGATTCATTCTTTATATAGTACGACCTGATGAAATAATGCACTTTTCAAGCTGCTCGGGTCACATGCACACCTTAACCCTGAAATTTCAGTAAAAAGGTACAAATTCAGGAATTGTGGGATTGCCCCCCCAAGTGTTATGAAAACCGCAGGGGGCCTACCTAGGTCTCTGATATGTGTCGCTGGTGTCCAGATTTCGTGGTGATTACCCTGTGGCCTCGTGGAGCAGGAATGGGTACTCTGGCAAGTACTTGGCTGCTTCTGGGGAGTTTTGTGACAAGGAGGACAGGCTTAGATAGGGGCCGTTGTTTGTGGGTCTTTGCCAAAGGGGCTGGCGTTCACCTGCCGGCTCCATGATTGGTGGAAATGTAGTGAGCTTTGGCCAATCACAGCACCATCAGGGTGCCACACACAAGACTCTAACAGCAATGAATGGGGTGGCCATTTTGGAATACAGAATTCCTTCTTTCCATAGTAGGACCTTGAGTAAATAATGCACTTTTCAGGCTGCTTGGGTCACATATGCCCCTCAATCCTGAAATTTCAGTAAAAAAGGTACAAATTCAGGAATTGTGAAAGCCCCCCCCACACCCAGTCTTGTGCAAACCCCCCAGGCCCTACCTACCTAGGGCTCTGATAGGTCTCACTGGTGTCCGGATGTGCAATCATTACCCTGTGGCCTCGTGGAACATGAAGAGGCACTCTGTTATGTACCTGGCTGCTTCTGTTGCCAGGGAGTTATGCGAAAAGTAGGACAGGCTCATACAGGGGATGTTGTTCATGGGTCTTTGCCAAAGGGGCTGGCGTTCACCTGCCGGCTCCATGATTGTTGAAATGTAGTGAGCTTTGGCCAATCACAGCACCATCAGGGTGCCACACACAAGACTCAAACAGCAATGAATGGGGTGACCATTTTGGAATATTAGGATTCCTTTGCTGCAGAGTACGACCCTAATGAAATAACATGCTTTTCAGGGTGCTCGGGTCACACAAGTCTCTCAATCCTGAAACATCAGTGAAAAGGTACAAATTCAGGAATTGTCGAAGCAGCCCCCCAGTCTTGTGCAAACCGCCTCGGACCTATGTAGGGCTCTGATAGGTCTCGCTGGTGTCCCGATGGCATGGTGATTCCCCCATGGCCTCCTGGAGCAGGAATAGGCTCTACGGCGATTAGCTGGCTGCTTCAGCTTCCAGGGAGTTATCATTTGAATTCTCAGATTCTATAACACAAAATGATTATGGCAACTTCCTCCAGCTTTCTACCCATCAATGCCTCTCTCACACTGCACTTGTTAACACGACACATAGCAGTAATGTATGATTATGAGTGCAATTTAATTGAATCACAGTGAACTTGTATACCACTATCTGGGTCTTGGCTAATTCACCTATAACCAGCATTGCATTACCACAATCAAGGGCAACTTTAGCATAAACTCACACCATTCACAAAATTGAAAGGACAACCAAATTGAATCCCTCTCTCTGTGCTATGTCTCTGCAGCTCCACAACGATGTCCTTCATTGTTCACATTACACTGGGGCTAGCCTTCCGCCAAGCCCCAGGCACCATGAAGTCAGCCAAAGTAGCCAATGGGTCTGGTGTGCAGCCAGGCTCAGTTGCCACTTTATCCCCTTAGGCTGAAAGCAGACTGTTGGCAGCCCTTCAGCAAATACATGGCCCTTTTCAAGATTTCTGGTTTACCCCACTACATACCTCATCAAAATAAAAATGTATGTGCCTGGAGCACTGTTGGTGCTACTCCCTTTCTTCAGGGGTCCGGCAGATATGTAAGGCCCAAAATAAATTCTTGAAAGCATAAATATTAGCTGCAAAGGACTCATTCTGGCAAAATCTGTAAGCATGTTTTTAGATGGGTAAGAGAAAAGTTTCCTATTTAAGCTTGAATGGAAAATGCTAATTTTGGGATCCCTCTACACCTCTGTCCCCTCTGAACAGAACTTCACAAAATGTTCCAAAATAATTCATCTGGGCATGTATACTTTCTTTTTTCCAAGTTTTGTTTAAATTCATCAAATGCTGGAAAGTTATAGTCATCTAAAAATTGCATTTTCCTATGGAAACACCAACTTAACCATAACAACCGCGTCACAAAGGTAATTCTGGACAGAAACTATTTGCTACAGGGTCAACAGGAATCATGTCATCGAACATTTACACCCCAACTAAACAATAGATTTAATGGTACCCAGAATGCACATCTGGACTAGATTTAATTCAAAAGGTCACTAAATGAATAATACTGGTATTCATTTTTGGAAATAATTATAGAAAATACATAATCAAAATACATAATGGATGTATGTTAATGAAATCATATTTCATAACACATCAAGTGAGTCCGTCCTCCACTCCTCGAATTGATAAGTGTATAACCAGTTTGAAAATAAATGCCAAAAACCTGTCTTGACTATGAGATATCTTACGAATCAAAACATTTTTGGAAACCCGAAATACAAATTAACTAGGCAAGAATGAACCCACCAAAATGTGTTCTCGGAGAATGTTGAATGTGAATTATATTTCAAACCATGTATGTGTTAGTAATATATCAGCATGCCAGTTCAAAACACCCATCACACATTACAAAAAAGACTTCTAATCAAGCATACATAAATTCTCTGATTTTCTAATTTTCTTGCTGATCCTCTATTTTGCCAAAGGTACAATTCAAAAAATAAACTAGGGACAAGCTTGCAAACCAAAAAGCACCCTACAATGTTGGAACAACCAAGCTTTTTTATGAATTTGTATCTTCATAATCCCTACTAAAACATGTACATCTTCTTCCTGATTATGACCTCTCCGAGTCCTCGTTCTGAGACAAATATTTTTTTCGACCTTGCCATCTGAATCTTTTTTTTCGTAGCTCCTACCCTTTTCAGAGGAGGTATCCGTTCCCCCCCAAAGAATGTCATATATTTTTCATTACTTTTATGAAGTGTCAAAAAATGAATCGCTTCTAGATATGCTATTGCTATGTTTTTATTTGTATTTGTTTTCAAATGTTGGAGAATGGGAATCTTAAGAGCACATTTAGTACCTCCTATACAACACATGCAGCAAAGATATTCCAGGATATATACAACATATGTCGTCTCACAACTCAATCCTTGAAATATATCTGTTTGTTCTATAATTGGAGTATGTCCGTGTGTTCAGCGCAAGTTTTCTGGCTTTACACAGTGAGATTTAGCAAAACGTATCTAAGTTGTATTATCTTTTTTTCCTGTAGCTCTTTTACAAGCCTACTTGAAATACGTTGTCCTTTGAGGGAAGACTGTCTTCTATAAGGAATCTGTGCCTTATATTGTATGTTAATTTGAGAGAACTGAAAACTATTTGGATGCCTTCTTGTCATTGATTGCCAAATCCTTGGGTTTATTTTGCATGACTTCCTCCTCTTGCTTCTTTACAAATATCTTACATTGGTCTTAGTTGCTTTACCTTTAGTTATGTTAACATCATTTTTCAAATGTACATTTCAGATTGCAATCTTTGACATTCAGGATATGAATGAAATTCATAAGGTGCTTCTTCTCTCCAACCCAAATTATAAATGGGTTATCAATGTATCTGACCCACATTATGTGATTATCTTGTAGCAAACTATGAAGTTGTCAGATGACCATATGGTGCCATTCTGCCAATGTCCCATCATCAAATTAGCATAGGTAGGCAAGGATATTCCCCCATCCTTATTCCTATTTTTTATACATACATTTTGTCGCTGTCAGGTATGTCTACCTCTATGTCTGAACCTGACCCCACACACACCTCCTCACCTGAGGATTCGGACTTGGGTGTTCCCTTCTTCTTTCTTTCACGGATTGCCGGTTTCTTTTTATGCCGATATGGCCGGCTGCGCAACAACACCACTATGGTTCCCGGACAAAATCTGGAAACCAGAGGCCCCGGATCCACAGCCGCCGAAAGGGGAGAAAACTAAGTGCCTTCCGCAGGATGGACTCGATGATCTTCAGGTGTACAGGTAAGTGAGCGGTCCGAAGAAGGGGAGCTTCCCACAAAGTAGGAAAACACAAAACACCCATCACACATTACAAAAAAGACTTCTAATCAAGCATACATAGATTCTCTGATTTTCTAATTTTCTTGCTGATCCTCTATTTTGCCAAAGGTACAATTCAAAAAATAAACTAGGGACAAGCTTGCAAACCAAAAAGTACCCTACAATGTTGGAACAACCAAGCTTTTTTATGAATTTGTATCTTCATAATCCCTACTAAAACATGTACATCTTCTTCCTGATTATGACCTCTCCGAGTCCTCGTTCTGAGACAAATATTTTTTTCGACCTTGCCATCTCAATCTTTTTTTTCGTAGCTCCTACCCTTTTCAGAGGAGGTATCCGTTCCCTCCCAAAGAATATAATATATTTTTCATTACTTTTATGAAGTGTCAAAAAACTCACAACTCAACTATAGGGAAGAAAACAATGACTCCAGGAATTCGGAATGCGAGTCCAAGGTAAACAAGCAAAGAATGGAAACGAGCGGGAGATAAGCCCAGAGGGATAAGAGAGAGATGGAAGCGGGCCGGAGATGACCCGCAGGCAGGGAGTCCAGCGAAGGAAGCCAGGGAAGAGAGGCAAGGAGAAACTGAAAGCAGTACCTGTAGTGGACGCCCAGAGAGCGGAGGAAAGCAGGGCTCAGCGGAGCCAAGGGAAATCACTACGAGCGCTGGCAACAAAGTGGAAAGAGAAACACAGTTGCAACGCGATCGCCATTGGCTGGACGCACCTGAAAAGCCGGCAGCGGGCATGATGGAAAGAAACACTAGACCACAGCAGTACGTTGCGGACTAACATGGTGGAGCCATTCCATGGCGGCCGCGTCTCCATCGGTCCCACAATCGCATATGGAAGGGGCGCATGACAGTCATCCAATAGAAAATATTGTTCTGTATTCAAAACTCAAACATTTCAATAATCAGATTATCTTTCTGTAAATTGCTAACTGCGAGTCTCTTAAAGAAATTACTGGAAGGCCTGGATGCCATTTGTGTGATCAATGCATCTGTAAAATGACTAGGAATCCATTGTTTCAAGGATATTCATATCCTGCCCTTAATTATGGAAAGGAAATAGATTGTATCATTTAAGTATGAGTTAAAACCTGAAACATAAAAGAATAGGAATCTTCTGAAGAAGTGATCCTTTTGCTAAAACAATGTATCTCTACCAGGATAATATTTGACAGATTTATTGGTTTCAGAAAGGCATCAGGTGGTTGGGATAACTGCAGAAGACACTGTGAAATATTCTTCTTTTTCCTGACCTAAAGCTCCTTCCAAAACAATTATCAAGTTTTTCATTAAATGTTTTTTTTGATACGTTCACTGGGATCCTCAATGAGAAAATCATGATCCCTCAATTTTCTATAGGCTAATTTTTTATTGTTGTTATTGAGAAATGTCCTGAATTTCAATGTTGCCCCCTTTATCGGCGAGTTTTATAATAATATTTGTATTCATGTTTAGATTTTGGCCTTGTAAAGAGGTATTACTAATATTTCATTGGATCCAATCATTATACTCCCTTATCGATCTATTGAGATATTCATTGACATGGCCAAGAAAAACATCAAACTTATTTTGTACTGGGAGAGATGGGTTTAGATAGGTTGAATTTAGAAGCATTCTTCAGGCGACTGGGCATAGATTCACCAGTGTCACTTTCTGAATGTGCAGGGATTTTAGGAATGTGTTGTTCAGTTACTGGTTCCAAATCTGGGGTGCAAGCAGCACAGTTTGATTCATGTAATCATTATTCAGCAATTTACATATTCAATGCCTCTAATGCAAAATGTTCTCCTTTGGTTTTCTCTGTTGCTGTCATCATTCAAACAGCGTATTGCTTTCTCATTTCTAGAGCTAAAAATAAATGCATTAAAGATTTTGGCAAATAAATATAAATTAATATTTGTCTAATTATAGTTGAAATGTTCTTTGGAATAAGGGAAGGCCTTTCTCTAGGATATTTGTTCTGCATCTGTACATTTTCTCTGTGAGGGGGTGATAATTCTTAGATTATTTTCTACATCTCCTGTTCCTCCTACTTTCCACTGCCCATTTCCTACAATTGGGGTGTCTAGATGTTTGTGCCACCATCAATCCCGCTATGGGATCTGTCTGACAAATGGCTTGCTCTATTTAAGTCTGACCAGCATTTTAGAGGAAATACTGACAGAGAGACCAACAGCCTGATTAATTTTCTTAATACAATTGTTCAACATGCGACTGACTGCATTTCCTATCCCAAGCTTAAGCATAGCAGGACGTGGTGGGCAAAAGGCTCAATCGAGTTGGACAAGCAAGTGGTGCCTCCTAAAACAAACCAGTCTTCTCTTCAGTAGATTTGCACATTCCATGATAGAGACTGCCCCATCCGTTCACATCTCTCTGAGAGCAGCCCAGCAGTGTTTATTTCTTTTGCTGTCCAGAATATAGTTTCCAGTAATTTTGTTCTTTCAGAGTGGAATGTATGGGGGAACCTCTAAAGTGTAAGGCTCTTTGTTAAAGGACCACAAACTAGAACCTCTGACAAAAACAAATATGACTTTCCAGAGGTGAATTTGTATGCTATCCTGCTAGTAAAGAGCTTCATTCTTCCTATGTCTGATGATGTATACTAAAGATTATGAAAGCTTGCAAATAAATGTCTTTGTTAGAGTAACTAAGGTATCACCCTGTTGTCTATTTTTGGATCAACACCATATGGCAATAGCAACCCTGTAGGTATGGTTAAGTTGGCTTTCCCATACAAAGAACAGTTTTTGGGTGGTTTATAACTTTGGCACTGTTCCATGAATCCACTGAACCATTGCAAACAAAATATACACCTGACCCTGAATGTATTTGTGAAGTTTGGCGTGGTTGGATCAAGTGGGTAGGACAAAGCTGTAGTTGAGATACTTGGGCAGGTGTAACGTTAGTGAGTTTTCAGTTATGTGTAACTACATCTGCGTTGTATCTTAAAAGCAATAACATGACATGCTGACCATGTGAATCTATGGCCCTCATTATAGGTTTGCCAGTATTCCACCAGTAATTCCAGTGGGATACCAGCAAACAGACCTAGCGGTACCAGCGCCTGCTATGCCGGAATTACCAGCATATTACAGGAATATTACAGGTGCCAGCAACAGTATGTAAATCACCATTTTAGTTTGTTTAAGTTTGCCAAAGTTGATGAGTGCAAACTGGATATTACTTTTGTTTGGAAATGTTTGAAAGCCAACAACTGTTCCAATTGCTCATTAACTAAACCTTGCTCTTTGTCAATGTTGCCTCTTAGTATCAATCTACAGTTTAGGCAGATAGTTAATACTTTTTTAAAATCCAGCTGGGTTTGAGATAGATTTATTTGGGTTATTCAACAGTGCTGTTGCTTGTTGGCACAGAGGGAGTGTTATGCCATGCACTTCAAGTTTATCTATGCAGCTGATGTGGATTATGGGTTGCATTTCATTTTTGAGCATTGTTTCAATAAACACAGTTTGCAAGAGTTGGCAGTAAACACATGCATTGTTGATTGTGAGCAAATGAATTTTGTCTATACAACTCATTTAACAGTCTACATTTTAAGGATGATTTTGCCTGTTCAGTTACTACACCAAATCTTATGCTAACAGACGGACACATCTTTTGTGCAAGTTGTCTCTAGCGAAAGTGATGCCATATATTAACGTTGCCTAGGCTGTCGAGCATAGTACGACACTCTTAGGCTAATCTTTTGAATATGGTTGGTCTACAAAGATAATGGCATGTTTTCCTCCACGTTTTCCTCCAAACAGTTCTTCGTATTCACCCAGTCTTTAGAACTTCTTGCACGCTTAAGTGAATTAAAACAAGCATTAAGTTGAAAACCATCCTTCCTTAATGTATCAGAAGGACTTTCATTTGTGGCAGAACTCTGCCTACTTCATCTGCTGATTCTGCTTATTCAACTAGACCTGTGGTGGCTTCTACAACAGTTGATAGGTTATTTGTTTTCTCTGCTAAACATTTTCAAAACATGGTCCTAGAGCTGAGTTCACCAATTACATACAAGAGAAGAGTTTTGTAATTATTACAATTGCAAGTTTTGTTTCCATGTTTTAATCCATGATCAATTTCTCCAGTAATCGCTGCGTAAATGGTGAGTTGTTCTTCATTTAACTGTGATAGAAGCACTGGCAAATCATATTCAGATTATCTGCATTGATACATGGTGTTTTGTACTTCATTCATTGCTATGTTTCCTTCATTTTGAATGTGTGGTTCTCCAAGTAACCAAACACTTGTGTACGAGCGCGATAGAAATAAAATATCAATCAATCAATTAAGTGATTCTTGGCTCCCTGTGGTCTCTTTGCCAAGTCCTCTTTCTACTTCTTCTTCTTGATATTCAATATCTAGCATTTCTTTGTCTCGTTTGAAATTGTCATTTGTTATGCTGCTTTCATTTTCTTTCACATGTACCATGGTCACCTAGCAATTGATCTTCTTTTCTCCATGGTTTGAATAGTTTTGCATTTTTTGAGGATAGTTTATTTGGATACAAATGCTCTGTTTATATGACATTACATTACATGAATAGAGACAAAATATAGGGTTAAAAAAATACCATAATGCAGCATAAATGAATAAGACAGATAAAGTCCAAGAATATGTCCAGAGACCATATCTAAACCAGGGACGTCATTTCACCAAAATGCCAGGGGTAGCGAATGTGACATCACATGACCCTTGACCTCTGATGACATCACAGGAAGTGATGTAATTTGACACCACCACAAAGTGACATTACAGGAAGCGATGGAACATGACATTTCACCCCTTGACAATGCAGGAAGTGTCATCAAATAGCATCGTTTCTAATTATCACTGTAAAGTGATGTACATTCATACAAGAATGTATCACCATATGTATCATTAATATCACCATATATAGGCCCATATTCCTTCTTTCTTTTGTTTTTTCTGAACCACTGGTTCTTTCACCATGTCTTCATCCATTCCACCATGGAAGAGTAATGGAAAACAACATGCTTCTACACTTTTTTCACATATACTCATTGAAGACCCTTTGGCTTGACCCACCCGATAGGGTTCCATGTGTTAATATCCCCGCAAAAATATTGTGATACAAAAATATCGCCCCCGCAACCCATGCATTATTTTAGAATGTGTGGGGGACACCCCTGCAATCCCCTCTCCCACAAATTATCCCCCCCAAAAATATTGCCTATGGCAAGTCAAATGGCCATATGTACGGTTATATTTTTGGTGGAGATATTTTGTAGGGATACCCTTGATAGGTTTCTAGTCAGTGCTTCATTTGTAAAGAAATGAGTGCCAGGACCCAAGTAATCTTGGCCCCCTAATGCCGGCCTTGGGGCCGGTGTGCGCCGCCTGCAGTGTGGGCACCGGCAGCCTGGGGCGGTTCAGCGCTAGAACTAAATCGTCCCACCACCAGCTCATCAGACTGCTGCTGCTCCATGTCATATGTTCGGTGCTGCAGCAACTGCTGGCACAGGCTAGCAGTCGTATGGATGGGGAAGGAGCACACATGGGTCGAGGAAGTATAATGCTTTAAAGTTGGAGAACAATTGTTATGGTACGTTTGTTTCCCACATACTGAATGTAAAGCTATAAGATGCAAAAGGCAAAATATCAATTTATGTACTTTATTTTCAGTGCTTTAAGATGCACAATAAAAGAACTTGTGTCTTAAACTCACTTGGGTTTGTAGATTCGTCCCAAACCTCCAGCATGTTGTTATGAATGGTTTTAAGAACACTCAACTAAGGACATCAAAGCGAACTTTGCTTTTTAGCATATCAAGCTATTAGATGTTATGTGTATGAACACATTTTCAAAGGCAACTTTATTGTGTCACGGATTTGCACGGGGACTGGTGCTCTTCCAGTTGGAAATTCACCATCATGCATAAGAAAGGCTATCCTGCTGATCACAAAAAATAGCTGTTGTCGAGTTCATTTACTACACTGGCTTCAGAGCCAGAGATGCAGTCTGTGTGTCTCAGGGGGGCTGGGACTCTGGGAAATGGGCAGTGCTTGATCATCCGAGCGAGTGCTGATGACAAAGGAAAGTTGTTGTTGAGTACATTACAGCACTGGCTGCAGAGCCAGGGACGCAGCCTGTATGTCTCAGGGGGGCTGCGACTCTGGGAAATGGGCAGTGCTTGGTCATCCGAGACGAGCAGTTAGTAGATTTGCCTCCGAAGAAACAAAATGTGCCAACAGGACCATGTTCCTGATCCTCTTAACTGTTAAGGGCACGGAAACCCGCCCGGCCTCAGCTAACATTTTGGGGTAGGGGGGCTTCAGCCCGGTCAGCTCAATGATCTTGCGCGCCTGCTGCCAATGTCAAAACATTACTCAACAACCTCATCCTCAGTGATTCATTTGCCATTTGTCACACTTGTAGGAATTTTCAGGGAGCAAGGCTGCCGTAAGTTAGAAAACACAACCTTTACCGACACATTTGTTAACATTTCGTCGCACCAGCATCCTAACCATAGCCATCAACAAAAAAACTCTATAACGTTTGCTGAGATTGGAGGAACTGTGGTGCAATGTTGCACTGTGACACTCCACCTCACACTCATTTTATTGGTCCCAGAAGTGCAAAAGGTGGTGATGTACGCCTCCCTCGCATTAATGGTTAATACGTTTGAAACATTAAGTGGACAGGCCAACACTGGGGAAACCATAAAGCGGAGGTTACAGGACTAATCACAGTGACCTGCTGTGGCTGCAAAGCGTTGTTTAGTAGCCTGTTGTGTTTTCGCTAGCACTTACGTGATGGGGCCCCCAAGACTTACCGTTGACGTCGCGTCGGCCGTCGGGTGGACTGGACTCAGACTGTTCAGGTTGGGGGTGGTGGGCCAGGGCCACGGTCACCCACCCAATCTCTAACTCAGGGGCGGCAAGTTGCAACTATCACTAATTCAATGATCTGTGCATTATGGTACAATCACTCTGTGTCATACCTAATAAACCACAGTCATTGTTGATAACCTCTTTCTTAAAATTCTCAGGTGAGCATCACAAAGGCAAGCCCAGGCTTGTATTTGTATGTGTATTTCATTAATATTTATTAGGTGCTTTTGCCAAAGCGCAATACACACATGAAGTAAAGTCGCGCCTAGAAACTCTTGTGTACAGGTGCGTTATAAATGCCATATCATATCATATCATATCATATCTCAGATGAGTGCAAACACATAGATTCAGGAGAAGGAGCAGATGGTGATGGGTTAAGAGTATCAATGTTTGGGGCTGAGCCCGAGAAATTAATGAAATCAGGAGGAAGCACTAGTGGGGCGATAAATGAGCTGATTTACAAAGTGTTTTTCAATCGTATTATGCTATTGAAAAATGCTTTTGTAAATCAAGCCAGTAGTGATTGAGAGGTCAGCTGGCAAATAAAAAAATTACCTGCTCATTTCCCTTAGTGGGATTGGGGCAGCTTTTCTGGAAAAAGGAATTCACTTGTTTATAATGCTGCAGTGCGTACAGAGGTGAAGCGTGCTATTTTTGCGTGTAGAGCTGAAGCTTAACATTTTCAAGAACGGTTTCCAATTTGGTTCTACTGCACGCCTCACAGAACACGTTCCAACTTGCAGGTGCTCTCCTCCTGGTTTGCCTAAAATGGGGACTCTAATGTGAAGAGCCACCAGCTTAGTGGCTCTGACCCTGGGCATGGTTATTTAATGGAGGGGGAAGGGGAGTGAAGGTGTAACGCGTGTGAAGAAAAACTGCTTAAGGCTGGGTGAGGTGGTCTGTAGATCCCCCCAGGTGCCCGGAAGACTTACCGTTGATATTGCGTCAGCCGTCGGGTGGCCTGGCCTCAGACGGTTCAGGTCAGGGGTGGTGGGCCAGACCAGGGCCAAGGTCATCCACCCAATCTCAAACTCAAGGGCGCCAAGGGCGCCAAGTTGCAACTAGGCCGCAGCACGCACCGTACGTGGCTGGATCAGACAGACTCACTGGAGGAGGACAAGATGAATCGACCACGCCCTGTGCGAACTGTGAAGTGAGAAGGTGGTGCTCAGTGCCCATCACCCACCCCACACCTGACCAAGTCCATTGTACATTTAATTGGCTGGCAAACAGCCAATGAAAACTGTACATTCTGTGTTACTAAACAGAATTTCAAATATACTGAATGTATAGTTTTCATTGGCTCTTCACTCTGCTATTTGTGCAAACAATATAGATTTATACCGGTGGGTGGGGGCCACCGCTCTTGCACCCCGGCAGGCTCTTATCTTGTTGTAACTTACATGAAAGGTAAACAAGTGACTCATGGAGCTACGAGCTCCATGCAAACAGAAAACTGTGTGGTGTGGGGCGCGTCACATGCACCCCTGTAGTCAGCCCCAGGCCTAGCCAGTAATGCATTTCAAGGTGCCTGCAAGCAGAGAAAACAAATACAAACAAAACGGATTACCATTGTGACAGCCTGCATCAGTGCCAGTGCCCAAAAAGAGTGCCGGTGTTGCTCACCGCCAAACACCGGCACAAATTAAGCACTATTTCTAGTGCATGTTCCATGGTGTCACAGGAATATAGTCAGTGGACTGTGTATTATTCAAGAATTTTTACCAAAGTGCTAGGGTCAATAAAGTCATATTTGCCTGTTTGTAGTGTATCTTCATATATTTATGTTGTTTCTTTTAAATTGTATACTATAGTTATGTCTTTGTGGTGTTCATTGTTCTATTTGAGATACACTAGGACTTGCTTCTTTAACTTTGTATAGGTATATTAGTTGCTGCTTATATGTTTTTATCTTTTGTTGGAACACCATTAACTAGTACAATTAAAGATTAATGTACTGGTTCGTCCTACTCCTACTGTTTCAACATGTTCTTTGAGGTCTAATGGTAAATACTCTGCCTGGCCCCAAATGCCTTTAAGTTATTCTGATGGAGGAAATTCAGCAGTTTTGGGCTGTAGCTGTTTTATAACTTATAAAGGTGCACTGTTTGAGTTATAATACTCTGAAGAGTGATTGGAACCATTTTGATTCCTCATTGTCTTCAATTTTATCTTCAATTTTGTAGGATATCACTATTTTTGTGTACTTGTAGAATGTTCTGTGAGAACCGGGACATACGTTTTCTGGAATTTTAACAGAGGTGGTTTAAACTTTGTTATTTTTTTTTTGTATGTGTAGTGGAAGAAAATTGTTGGTTGGTACTTTCTAAGTTGGTTGTATTTTGTACGTCTATTTCAATTATTTACTTAATATTTCTACTTCTATTTGTTGCAGCACTTCTTGTGCTGTTCCACTTAGGAAACTGTAATTGAGTTCTTTTTAATTCACATTGTATAATGGTGCATTGCTAAAATGAATGTAATGAAAGGTGTTCTTACAAGATGCTCCTGAAATGTGGCTTAATGAATGCCCTCACAGTCCAGTGTGCACTGGCTGAAAAATATGTGTTGACGATACATAACTTTAAATGTCCAGTGATTATGTGGAGTCACTGATGGCTGGGTTTATAGATTTTGGGTGTGACATTAATAGCTATCATCGCTAGTCTCACTCTGAGTGATGTCTAAATAATGTAATGTGACCAAATTGGGGTGATGTTGTAAAATCAAAACAGAGACTGCCCTGAAATGTGGATTTTGTTACTGAATATAGAACAACTGAGATTGTGCTTCATATCTGCTGATGGATGCTGATTTATATTGCACTTTGGCACCTTGCACTTTACTAACCCCTCTGATCACAGAATGTACATTTAAGTCATGATATATTTTTGCATGAAATAAAGATAGGCATTTTGTAGATATGTTTGTGTGTCCCCCCTATCCATAGTCCTTGATTGAGATGTCCTCTGTGGGTGCTGTGTTTTTTTTAACTTTCTGGGGGTTAAATGTGCATGGAGGTGGTGCCAAAAGAATACTGCCCCTTTTGGCCAGACTGAGTATGACTCCACACTATGTGCAGCACACGCAGACAGCCTGAGCTTTCAGCACTCCCCCAATTTTGGTAAAGAACCACCACACACATGATTCCTTCCAGCCACTGGATACTTCATATACTTCCTCTACATCATCATCCTCCTCCTCTTGTTCCTCTTGAGGCTCACCTGCTGCAGTACCCCTGTTCTCACCTCCAGGTCCTTGAGGTGGTTGTGTTGGTGGTTTTCCCTGATGGGGAGGAATGGACATGTTGGAAGTAATTTTACATTTTAAGAGTAGAGCTCTTCAAAAAGCTCTTCAAATCATTAGTCAGATTGATAGTGACTATAAGAAATGGGTGGGTCCCCCTAGAGGTGCTGTCCGTGATCACTTTTCTTCATTTGTGAATGAAAGCCCTGGAAATGCAGGAAAAGTTGTACAAAGTACAGAGAACATCGAAGAATGGTAGCAACAGTTGTGGAAGCGTAAAGCTTCAACTGAAGAGGTAATAGAGGCTGAGCAAAATGAATTTGTGGATGTCTGCAAAGCTCGGGCATTGACCACAGACACGTCATGATGCCTGCAACCACGTCACAGCATTCTTGAATGTCAGCATACCTGAGCAGCATCACCCTTGCGCGTCGACTTGGCTGTGGCTTCACATTCACGTTTATTAACTAATTAAAAGTGTGCCACCGTGTCACAGACATCAGCTGCTGTTGAAGGATGTCCTTGCGCACTGGGTGACATAAGCCAGGCACATCAGCACAACCATTGCTATGAGTGAACATTTGTGATCTAATTATTGATATGTCACAGCGCTGTGGATGATTGCGCTGTTCACAAATGTGCCTGGCCATGGCAAACATGTTCATTGAACGTGAACATCGTAATATTATACAGGTGCCTGAGATTGGAGTGTATGAAACATATGTCTATTTTTGATGACGTGATTAATAATGAATTTAAATGTATTAATGTTAATATACTTTGTATTTATGTTTCTTATATGTTTTAGTTTCTATCCGACAAAAGGGTACATAGTCTGTGGACACAAAATTGCAATTTAAAAAATGTAAATGTATCTGCATACATTTCCATTAAAAACAATTAGGAGAGGAAAGGAGAATCAGAATGGAAACTAAAATTGGGGAATTGGAAAGTGTTACATGTTCATGATTGGGAGAGGATGGGATAGAAATTTCACTTAATTGTTAATCACTAATGTCCTCTAGAAATGATTGGGGTGATTGTTGGGGGACACAGACCACAATAACATGTTGCACAATAATAATATTTCGAATTACATGATTTTATACATAATTACATAATTTTTCAAATGTATTATTTATTTGGGTAGATTGCAAACATAATTGATTGATACAATTGTCAATGCTTTGTGATCTTTTTTTCAAAATGTGTTGGCTGTATATTGTCTTCATTTGATTCTACATCATTTTGTTGATTGTCATCTTGTTTTGTTTTCTTCTTGTCCTAAATGTGAAGCATAAAATATACATAATGCATTAAATGGAACAGTGTATTTGTAAGTAGGAGAACTGGATTATTTTATGATGAAATACAACATAATTTACCATGTGCATGTTATCCTTCTTCATTGACATCAACTTTAGGAAAATGCAATTCAAGCCATTCCAGAATGCCTGCCATTTCTATTACAGCATGCAATATGTATATATTGTTATATTAAATGTTCACACATTTAGTACAATTGCATATTACATAGTTATGTTAAATCAAAAGGTAATATTTACTGACTGAAGTTTTGAAATGGTTTTCTTCAGTTGTATGAAAATTGTGCTTCAGTGCCTGTCTGCTGTTGAAGTGAATTGTATTTGCCCAGGGTGTACAGTTTAAGTTAATATGGTACAAGCCATAATATGGTGTTATAATTTTAAAAGCAATACTTCAATGTTCAAACTTAGACGATAGGTAAGAGATGTTATGTTTAAGAATGTATGCATTGTTTTCTTATTGTTTTAAAAAATTGTGTTATGCAAATGTATTACCCAATATTGTATCCCCCTGTGTGTTTGGGTACTATTGATGTCACCTGGCCACGGACCTCCGTGACTGTCTGCAGACATCCTACCTACTATATGGGAGACAGGCCGATTTTTAGGTACATAGGGCATCATCACGAGTTGGGCGGTAATGCTGCCGCTAATAGCGCTGGCGCTATCTGTCCTACCGCCAAACCCACCGGTGCTATTAGCGCCGGATCACGGGTATGGAGGATTTGGAAATTCCCATTCTCAATTGAGCCCATCCGGGAATGACCCATTCTCCATTAGGCTCAATGGGGAAATTTTGCACTCATACCGCCGGCTGATTTCCCGCCGGCGGTATGAGCGCGAATTTTCGGTGGATTTCCGCCCAGCTCAGAGCTGGGGAGAAATCCGCCAAAGCCCTGAATTGGCGGACCCTTAAATCTGGCGTTAACAGCGCTCCCGCCAGATTTAAGGGTTACCGCCAGACACGTGATGAGGCCCATAGTTTGTAAAGACAACGTATTAAATCAATGCTAAATTATAATGCTCTACTAGAAGCCTCTGAAATTCATTGAAAACAAAATTATTAAATGGACTTTATGGTTAAGTTGCTCTAATAAAAGCCTGTGTAATTCAGTGAAACACATTTGTTAAAGGGACGATATGGTTAAGTTGCACTAAAAAAAAGAAACTATCAAATTCAGCAAAAAACATTGTTAAAGGGATGCTATGGTTGCAAGGCAAAATCAAAGAAACCAAAAAGATTTGCCAGATATGACAGGCTATGGAACCATGCACTGCTCAATTGAAGACACAAGACATCAAAAATGGCATTACACATGACATCATGGCATCACATATCCTGGACAATTATTTTCATGTTGTATGATTAATCAGTTTAAGCACTACCTGGATGAACTACATTGAAAACATGACAATCATACTCTGCAGGTGCTATATCTAAAGGCCTAAACCTTCCAAGCTGTTCTTAGGTTACTTTCTTTAAGGTTTGGCCTGAGCTGATGGTGCATATACATGGAACAATAAGCAGACACGAAACAGATAAATACAATGTTCATTCTGTATATGTATGACATCTGACTGTAATTTTATTTTCATTCTCTGGTTTTAGCATGATTTTCCCACTTACTAGATCATATCTATGTGTGATTATCCATTGACATGTCTATCAATTCTTATATACTTAGCACTTGGCATCTGTCATGATGCCTACCTCTAAGGAGCCAGGCCGGGCCCAGCAACCCCAGAGGCAGACATCATTTTCCCCAGGGAAGTCTCAGCGGGCCCAAGTCGGGGCCCTTTGGACTCAGTCCTGGCGCCTTAGGCGCCAGGCTCATAGCGGACCCCAGTCCTGGCGCCTTAGGCGCCAGGCTCATAGAAGAGGATATGTGTTTAAGTGCTTGGGTGCACACTTACCTGATGCAGACCTTGCTGCTTCATCCAGGCCCTCTTGAGGCCTGAATGGGACTACTTAACCTGTAAGACTACTTCACCACCCGGGTGTGGTCGGGGAAGGATACATACCTGATTGGTGGAAGGATACATACCAGGAACTTCTTCCAAGGCTATTTAAACCCCACCCGAACAGCCACACATGCTTTGCGTTTTTCTACACCTAGCAGCTGGACGCTCACCGTGTCAGCTCCTGCATCCTGACTTCAACCACGCCTGCCAGCACCCTGAAACACCAGCAAGGGGAGAAAGGAAGAGAATAGGAGAAGAAAAGCCCTTACCTGCTAAATCTGCATCCCGGAGTCATTTCTCCAACGGCCCTGAAAAGGAAGACATCATTTTAAAGGCATTTCGTTTTGATCGCTGCAGTGCTGCATTTTACTCACCCTTGCAAGGCGCTTCCATCTTCAGCAGCGATCTTCCGGATTCAGCTACGCCCCGGCGCCTAGAGGAAAAAAGACAAGAACAAAGGTGAGAGGGAGAAAAGGAATAAAGGAAAGCTCAGTTTCCTTTTAAGTCTTACCTGTTGGATTATTCCCACTGCATTTCGGGTCCTGCCGCTTCCTGGCATCTCCGGACCCCGGCCCCTATGGGGAAAAAAGACAAAGACATTGAATGAGCGAATGCAAAGACATTACCTGAGCGCTCATCCAGAACTGTTTCACTTCGGGTCGGCGCCATATCTCCGGCACCCCGAACCCCGGCCCCTAAGGGGAAAAAGACATAAGCACATTATTATTAAGCTTGAACTTTTGAACAGAACTTTTACAGCGCCTTACCTGAACAGTCAGGCTTACCTGAACTTCCATCAATCCTCAATCCAGTGAAGTAACTGGGTTTCAACGCGCCCCTGCATCAGAAGCAGGATGGAGAGCTCATCCTTCCAAACCCTAAGGTGAGGCTTCACGGGGAATCGTGGAGGAGGTATCGTGGAGGATTGGAAGGGAGTGGGAGGCTTGAGCATTGTTCCACAGTTGGTAATACTCCCTTTTCACGCACAGGAGGGTATCCAACGAGCCAGGGAAGCCAGAATAGAGGGGCCCTTCCTGTCCATCTTCAGAGTTCTGCGCCTTCGACGCCGCGCCTCCGTGGGAACCAGGTGAGCGTTACAGAACGCGAGGCCTTACCACAATTTCCCACCTGGGCGCTATGGAGACTTCCGAGACAGATCAGCTGGCCCATCTTTTAGGGGAATTACGGGCAGAAGTGCACTCAGCCCGCCAGGAGACTAATGCTCTCAGAAGGGAACTAATCCTATCCAAGGAAAGAACTGATGATCTGGCCAAAAGGTTATTGCAGGGCCAGGCAGAGCACACTCCTTTACCTGTTTCCGGAGGTATTTCTACAACAAGGGGTTCGAATAACCCGGTACAAATCAATCTACCTGGACACATGCTTTTGGCCCCGCCGGAACGTTTTGCGGGGGATCCCAAGAAATATGCCGTTTTTATGAACCAATGCCGTTTACACTTTTTATGCAGGCCCGGGGCCTTCCCCAATGACCAGACCAAAGTAGCCTTTGTACTATCTTACCTCAGTGGCTGTGCTGCCGATTGGTATATTCCATTGGTAAATCAGGATGATCCCATTCTCCGGGATTTCCAGGGCTTCCAGGCCAGCATGGAAAGATTGTTCGCTCGACACTCGCAGGGACAGGCCCTTGACAACGAACTGCTATCCTTACGACAAGGTAATCAGGATCTTTTGTCCTATATCGCCACCTTTAATAGACTAGTTGTGGAAACCGGATGGCCTGAAAATAAAAGGATCACATTGTTTCATCGAGGCCTGCGCGGAGAGCTTAAAGATGTTATAGCTCAGATAGTAGATCCACCCCAGGCCTGCGCAGACTACATAGACTTAGTAGTTCAACTTGACCACAGACTTCAAAATAGAAAAGCAGATCGGCTCAAGTATGAAACCAGAGTACCTATCAAGACCCACGTTAACTCCAAGAGTACTGACGTTTCCGAACCTATGCAAATTGGCAGTGTTAAAGGACCATTAACGCAGAAGGAACGAGAGAGAAGGCGACAAATGCAACTTTGTCTGTATTGCGGAACTTCCGGTCACTTTCTTCAAAGTTGTCCAGTTAAACCACCCAAGAAGGTGGTTGGAGCCACTGATAACGAGTTATTGACACCTGGTTCGGGAAACGACCTAGCCCGACAAGCGTAGGGGTCCGCTTGCCGAGCTTGAAAACAAACTCTTTGACCTCGCATTTTGTCATGCCAATGGTGCTTGTGAACCCAAAACAGCCTCAGCAGTTGCATGCTATAAAAGCATACATAGACAGTGGAGCTTTTGGAAATTACATAGACCGTGAATTGGCTTCCAGGATTAAGCTTCCTCTCCGCCGAAAGTAACCCAAGATGTAATTACTACAGTTGATGGAACCAAATTACCTCAGGGACTGTAACGCATTCCACAGTTGAAATCACTCTGGTGGGTCAGGACGGACATCGGGAAGCAATCGTGTTTGATGTGATCAAGGCCCCGCAATTTCAAGTACTTCTTGGAGTCCCTTGGTTAGAAACACATAATCCGAGAATAGACTGGCAAGCAAAGAAGATAACTTTTCCTGATTGTGAACCAACCTGTTACCCAAGGAATCCAGCTATGGGTCTAGCCTCTGTAACTTCCACCCCTGTACAGCTACCATCTGAATACCAAGAATTCCAAGACGTTTTTCAGAAAGAGCAGGCTAACACCTTACCTCCCCATCGATCTTACGATTGCCAAATCGACTTGGTACCCAATGCACAACTACCTTGTAGTAGGATTTATGCTCTTACTGAACCTGAGAACCTGCATTTGCGCCAGTATTTGGATCAATACCTGGCCAATGGTTTCATTCGCCCATCAAAGTCACCAGTCTCTTCCGCTTTGTTCTTCGTACCTAAAAAGGAAGGAGACCTTAGGGCCTGTTTTGACTACCGCGCCCTAAATCAGATAACGATTAAGAATCGTTACCCTTTGCCCCTGATACCTGAGCTTATCGACCAAGTAAAAGATGCTCGTGTGTACACCAAGCTAGATCTCCGAGGAGCTTACCACCTGGTACGTATAAAAGAGGGCGACAAGTGGAAGACTGCATTCCGCACCAAATTTGGGCTCTTCGAATATCAAGTAATGCCCTTCGGTTTGTGCAACGCACCTGCCGCCTTTCAGTACTTCATGAATGATGTTCTTCGGGAACTTATCGATGTTTGTGTCATCGTTTATATTGACGACATCCTGGTGTATTCCTCCTCAGAATCTGATCACAGAAACCATGTTAGGGCAGTTCTTGAGAAATTGCGCCAGCACAAATTATTTGCCAAGCTCGAAAAATGCGTTTTTCATACCACAGAAGTGGAGTTTCTCGGATTCATCCTGACACCTCAAGGAATCCGAATGGACTCGCGGAAAGTGGACGTCATTCTCAAATGGCCATCTCCTAGCTCTGTGAAGGGAGTGCAAAGCATGCTTGGCTTTGCCAATTTCTATCGAAGGTTCATTCCGGAATTTTCTCGAACTGTTCAACCCATCACAGCTCTCCTAAAGAAAAATAAACGCTTTGAATGGACTCTTGAGGCTGAACAAGCCTTTCAGGACCTGAAAACCAAATTCGCCTCTGCACCTGTATTGAAGCACCCGCGCCCAGATCTCCCTTACATCGTGGAAACCGATGCATCCAGTTCGGCCATGGGAGCTGTCCTGTCGCAAAGAGACCCAGAAACTAACCAACTACACCCTGTAGCCTTTTGGTCCAGAAAATTCTCTCCACCTGAACTCAATTACGCAATTACCGACAAAGAACTACTGGCTATTAAATCAGCTTTCAAGGCTTGGCGTCACTATGTTCTTGGTGCAAGACACACCATCACCGTAATTACGGACCACAGAAATTTGCAGTATTTAAAGACGGCCAAAGCTCAATCTTCGCGACAACTCCGATGGGCTTTATTCTTTGCGGAATTTGATTTTGTAATTACCTATCGCCCTGGCTGCAAGAATGGTAAGGCAGATGCCTTATCCCGGATAGGCATGGAAGAACCCAATTCGAGTTTAGAACCTGTGCCAATCATACCGGAACAAAGAATTCTGGGCTTGACTTCATTGCAAACCATTGAGGACATCCAAGCTCAAGTAAAACAGCTTTTTGACTCTTCTGCCTTACTGGAATGGAGTCAAAAGGGTCCTCACTACACCGTTAAGGATGATTTACCCTACTTCCAAGAGCGGTTATTTCTGCCAAGTAAAGAATTGCAGGAACTTGTCATTACCCGTCATCATGAATCATTAATGGAAGGACACCCTGGTATCGCGAAAACAGAAGAAAAGATCAAACGCCACTTCTGGTGGCCTTCTTGGAGAAAAGACATAAAGTCATTTGTGTTGTCTTGCGGAATCTGTGCCCAAAATAAGAGTCAAAAGAAAAGGCCAGCCGGCCTACTTCAACCTTTGGACATTCCACCAGCACCTTGGCACACCTTGTCAATGGACTTTATAACTGACCTGCCTCCTTGTGGTGGTTACAACACGATTCTCGTAATAGTGGATCTATTCTCCAAAATGGCCCATTTTATCCCTTTAAAAGGATTGCCGTCAGCTTCCACCTTGGCCAAGGAATTTATGGAAAATATAGTGCGGTTACATGGTTTCCCTTCCATATTAGTCTCAGACCGTGGAAGTCAATGTATCTCCCACTTTTGGAAGAAATGTTGCCAACTAGCACAAATAGACGTGCGGTTATCCACCAGCCACCACCCCCAGACCGACGGACAAACCGAGAGAACCAATCAGACTCTCGAGCAATATCTGCGGTGCATGTTACACCAATCCGAGTTGAATTTGAAGGACATCCTTTGGATTGCAGAATATGCATACAACAATTCAGTGCATTCTGGAACCGGACAGACTCCTTTTTATACCCTGTATGGTCACCATCCTCGGACCTCTGACCTAGATCCACCTCTGACCCTGGAGATGCCTGCAGTAAATCACCTACATTCCACAATAACCCAAGCCTTCAAAGAAGCTACAACCCACTTACAGCAAGCCAAGAAAAAGTATAAAGAAAACGCTGATTTGCACCGAAGTAAAACTCCTCCTTACCAAGTAGGAGATCAGGTATGGCTAGCAACTAAACATCTACCCCTCAAGGGTCAGCGAACCTTTAATCCCAGATTCATTGGGCCTTACCCCATCAAAGCTATTATCAACCCAGTGGCCTTTAAACTCGATTTACCATCCAACATGCGGATTCATCCCGTTTTTCACGCATCTCTTCTAAAACCAGTACAACCTGGAACCAGACTGTCTGAGCCCCCAGGCCCTGTCCAAATTGATGGAGAATTAGAATTCGAAGTGAAAGACATTTTAGATTCCAAGATAGTTAAGTCGAAACTCTTCTATCTTGTTGATTGGAAAGGATATGGACCTCAGGAAAGATCTTGGGAACCCAGTAACTATGTTAACGCACCACGATTAATTCAAAGATTCCATCGAAGATTCCCGCACAAACCAAAACCCCCGGAGGAAAAGACCTTGGGAGGGGCCTTGAGGGGGGGTACTGTCATGATGCCTACCTCTAAGGAGCCAGGCCGGGCCCAGCAACCCCAGAGGCAGACATCATTTTCCCCAGGGAAGTCTCAGCGGGCCCAAGTCGGGGCCCTTTGGACTCAGTCCTGGCGCCTTAGGCGCCAGGCTCTTAGCGGACCCCAGTCCTGGCGCCTTAGGCGCCAGGCTCATAGAAAAGGATATGTGTTTAAGTGCTTGGGTGCACACTTACCTGATGCAGACCTTGCTGCTTCATCCAGGCCCTCTTGAGTCCTGAATGGTACTACTTAACCTGTAGGACTACTTCACCACCCGGGTGTGGTCGGGGAAGGATACATACCTGATTGGTGGAAGGATACATACCAGGAACTTCTTCCAAGGCTATTTAAACCCCACCCGAACAGCCACACATGCTTCGCGTTGTTCTGCACCTAGCAGCTGGACGCTCAACGTGTCAGCTCCTGCATCCTGACTTCAGCCACGCCTGCCAGCACCCTGGAACACCTGCAAGGGGAGAAAGGAAGAGAATAGGAGAAGAAAAGCCCTTACCTGCTAAATCTGCATCCCGGAGTCATTTCTCCAACGGCCCTGAAAAGGAAGACATCATTTTAAAGGCATTTCGTTTCGATCGCTGCAGCGCTGCATTTTACTCACCTTTGCAAGGCGCTTCCATCTTTAGCAGCGATCTTCCGGATTCAGCTACGCTCCGGCGCCTAGAGGAAAAAAGACAAGAACAAAGGTGAGAGGGAGAAAAGGAATAAGGAAAGCTCAGTTTCCTTTTAAGTCTTACCTGTTGGATTATTCCCACTGCATTTCGGGTCCTGCCGCTTCCTGGCATCTCCGGACCCCGGCCCCTATGGGGAAAAAAGACAAAGACATTGAATGAGCGAATGCAAAGACATTACCTGAGTGCTCATCCAGAACTGTTTCACTTCGGGTCGGCGCCATATCTCCGGCACCCCGAACCCCGGCCCCTAAGGGGAAAAAGACATAAGCATTAGTGCTTGCTGCAATTAGACAACAAACATTATTATTAAGCTTGAACTTTTGAACAGAACTTTTACAGCACCTTACCTGAACAGTCAAGCTTACCTGAACTCCCATCAATCCTCAATCCAGTGAAGTAACTGGGTTTCAACGCGCCCCTGCATCAGAAGCAGGATGGAGAGCTCATCCTTCCAAACCCTAAGGTGAGGCTTCACAGGGAATCGTGGAGGAGGTATCGTGGAGGGTTGGAAGGGAGTGGGAGGCTTGAGCATTGTTCCACAGTTGGTAACACTCCCTTTTCACGCACAGGAGGGTATCCAACGAGCCAGGGAAGCCAGAATAGAGGGGCCCTTCCTGTCCATCTTCAGAGTTCTGCGCCTTCGACGCCGCGCTACCGTGGGAACCAGGTGAGCGTTACAGAATCTCAAAAGGGGAGTAGGCTACCCCTGCCTCAATTGCCATTTAATACAGTTCCAGGAGCTCACATCACGTTTATTCTAGCAGCAATATACTCCACGTTCACCATCAAGATCTGCACAGGACATTTCCATCTTAAATTGTGAATACAGTTTGTTCATTTATATTACACAGCTCAACATATAATACAAGAATGCAAAAATACTTTCACTATTAAACACATACTTCAATAACAAAAAACTATATTTTTTTGCATATACCATTAACAGGATAGACCTACACAACATTATTGTCCACAAAGTGCAAAATGCAAAAAGTGCATAAGGGCTTTAGTATAGGTGTGCAAATCAACACAATTATGAATTTCCCATCACTTTCCATTGTCTAATTTTATAATTGGAGAGAACACATACGCGTCAGGAATCACCACTACTCATCAATGGATTTTTTTTTATGTACAATATTTATAAACCCACTTTCCACCTTGTAGTTGATGGGCATATTTAATTTTGTGGGATTTTGAATAAAGGAAAGTTATGAATACCAGGGGTGCATTGCAAATTAAGCATATCATCATAAACAGGTGTTCTGTCTGAATTTGTGGCAGAGGGCCTGTGTGACATCATTAATCTAAGATGGACACTGTCTAATGTATGAATCAGAATTTGATCTATATTCCTTTTAGAGTAATCCTATCAAATATTTTCTATGGACCTTTTTTGTTCACTATAAAAACTGAATAAAGAAGATCCTTAAAAGAATTTGATATCTCTTACTGTTTTGAAGTTTCTGTTCGCAATTCATTTGTCATGATTTTTAACATTTGTTTCCTTCTATTATGTTACAGCTTCTGGTAGTTGGCAAGAACATGTGAACATTATTTATGAACGGTTAAAGCGTGAAATGTGATACTATTTTCCAGTAAAATCATTTTTTTCAAAATGTTGATACCTCCACATATCAAATGTCATTTAAAATTAGGACTTCCACCATAGCCTTTTCCTTGTGTATCTTATGTCAACAAAGAAAGAAATCTCACCTACTTAATCCAAAATGTTATGAAAAAGTTTTAGAGTGTATTAAGATTGGAGCAGAGTGGAACAATAATGAATACTCGAACATAAGTCTACGATTAGGCAACTTAACACGTGAAGAACTGAAACATTAAAAAGCATCATGGTATTCCGAATGCTGCACAAAATGTACTCATAAGACAAACATGTATTGAAACAAAAGATTGTATGGGGATCAGTGATGTGTGCCAAAGTTGTCTTTCTGCAGCCATGGAGAAAAGGAAGAAGTAGAACAAAGTTACACTACAAGATCAAAAAAACCTATGTACGACTGACCAAAATGCTTCTTTTGCAATAAGGAAAAAGAGGAAATCAATTGTATTTGATAGCAACTGATTCAGCAGGCATCTGTTTGAATAGAGCAGTAGAACTGCCTAACAATGACACATTGAAGATTCGTCTTAGTGATTGTACAGATCCTGGAGACCCTGATGCAAGGGAAGTTGCATATCACAAGCTATGTTGGAGCACACATGTAGTGAATGTCTTACGATGCCAGCCTGCATTAAGCAGAAACATGAAGCCAAATTCACTGTTTTACGAAGAAACCAAATGTTGAATTTGTATCTTCAATCAGTGATTTTCTCCTTCAAGGAAAGGTAACAACAATGGGGAAAATTGAAAAGCTTTACAGGAAAATTGCAGCTAATAATGATTTAGAAGAAGGACAGATGAAAACAAGAAAACAAATCAAAAGTTTCATAGAAGAATTTTGAATGTATTGGCATTATTTTTAGTAATCCCAAAAGGGTAGATGAACCACAATGAGCCTCACTGAAAATAACAGCAGATGTTGCACTCATGCAGAAGAGGAATTTGAGGATATTGAGAAAAATATGAGAACCCTTCTTGAAGCATCTACAATTTTAGTGAGAGCCATTGTAACTTGTGAAAAATTGAAATTCCTTGGAAGTTTTGAATAAGTGAATTGGCAGATGTCATTCCAAAGGAAGTTGTTCTTTTTTACAAGTGGTGTTGTCAAGGACAGAGAGACATGAACAGTAATTCAGAAAAGTGGGATACCACTGTAACGAATGGGGCTCATAAATTGTCCCAGATGTTTATATATGAAATGCTATCACCATGTCAAGCTTCCTACGTGAGCACCTCTACCACACATCACACCCACTAAATGGCATTGCAAGTGGCAGTTGGGCTCACAATGCACACAACTACCCACAGAAAATTCATCATTCAATTTCTGCATAGCATGGGAGTTTCTGTAGATTATGCCAGCGTCCATCAATTTGAGACACAGATAGCCACGTAAAATGCATGGATGAGTGTGGAGGATCTTACGTTCCCTCAGAGCTTGTCTGAGGCAGATATGTCTATTGTGCTACTGACAACATTGACTTCGTGAGGATACTCTGTATGGTAAAGGGGCTTTGCACAGTACAAATATGGTGGACTTCAATTGCAATATCAGAACCATCATCACTTTGATCGCGGCAGAAGATCCCTCAGTCCCTGTCTGAGGTACTGTGTTGTAACATTCCTGGAGAGTGTAGACCACAGAATCCCATTTGCAGTCAAATCACTAATTATAGAGAGAGGAATGCGGTTATTTTGCTTTCCAACAGGTTTAAGGACCTACTTTGGATGATAGCGGAAGTCTTGCCATTGAGAGATTTTAAAGAATATTTCGATGAACAGGAGCTGGAAACACATTGTAATCTGACTGAAGAAACCCAGACTGATGAATGTGAGACAGAGTAAGAACCACTCACTAAGGTTCTAACTTGGTCAGTTTACAATTCTTCTATAAGTGCTCCTCCAACTAAAGAAACTAGAGTCTGTGTACTCATAGATGCCAGCCCAACAAGAATACAAACACAGCTCACATTCATATAAATGTTGGGGAAAATAACATCTGTTGTCACCAGAGAATCAAAAAGAGTTGTAACACTGGATCTTGTCCTTTACAAGCCTGTTTTAAAAATTAGCTATGGTTAAAAAATACTTGTCAAAGAACTAGATGCTTAGACCAGGTTAGCATCATATAATAATGGCGATGCTTGCAGCTATTGGTTCTTTCTTGGATGGTATATGCATTGAGGCCACCTTAACTGTACTTTATGATATGGATGTTGCGTCAACGATTTTACCAGAGAAGTGCATAAGGAGTGCAGTTGTAACACACGTCACTAAGGCTTGCACTTTTCAAATGCATCATCGAAGTCAGGGAAAGGATGGAACCTGAGTTTAAGAAGTTACTTAAAAGTTTACAAGTGGTTGATTCCCAAGAAACAAAATCAGTCCATAATTATGTTGTGACAGTTCTAACAAATTGAAATGTGTTGGCCAAAATGGAAGCATTTGAGGCTAAAGAATCGCAAGAAAAACAGAGTTGCTCTTGAGCACATTCATATGCTGGACACAATGCTTTTATATATCAGATCTGTCCGAAATGCAAACTGGGATGTACACCATTTATTATTATTATGGCATTCATTGAGTTCGGACCTAGCTTCAAGAAGCAAAAGAGGCCTTTTCAAAAGTATACAACAGGACAGATACATAATAGTGCACTTTTCAGAGGTAACATCAGAACAGATATACAGCAGGGGGATACATAGGGGCACAGAGGAGGGGCACAGCTGTACCAGGTGATGAAGAAGAGAGGGCCAGGTGGAGTCCAGCGAGTTAGGTGGCACGAGGGGCGATGTGATGGCCTAGGATTTGAGGCACAATGATTCCTTGAAGAGGTGGGTCTTGAGTTATTTTCTGAATTGTAGGAGCATGGGGAGGGTGAAGCTGACTGGGAGGTTCCATAGTCTTGGGGCGCAGGCAGAGAAGGTTTATACTTTCCTTTTTCCAGTGGCGGTTTTCAAATCTGCGTGTGTCCTTGCTTCTGTTGGTGCACTATCTGCCATAGATGCTGAGTTTCTCCATAAGGTAGCTGGGTGACTTGAGAGTGACTGCCTTAAAGATGATGCAGCAAGACCTGAAGGTGATTTGCGTGTGCAGTGGGAGCCAGTGAAGGTCAATGAGGGCCGGGTGATGTGGTTGAATCTGTGTAGACCCTTAAGGAGGTGTGCAGACGCATTTCGGATACTTCTTAGGGGCACAAGGGAGGACGGAGGGAGGCCTTCAAGGAGCGCATTGCCCCCATCCAGATGGGATAGGACCAGTACTTGAATGGTGGATCTAAAACTGTCCGGCATGAGGGCTTGATTTTCTGCAGAAGGGATAGCTGATACTGTGAGGTTTCTTAGCTATGTGTGTTTTGAAGGAGAGGTGTATGTTGACGTGGAATCCAAGAGACTTGGTGCAGGAGGTGTGCTCAGGTGTGAAGCCCTCAGAGTTCATGGTTGATAGCCATGTCTGTATGGCTGTGTGTTCGGTATTGTTGGTGAGGAGTAGAAATGTGGTCTTGGAGGGGTTGAGCTTCAAGTATGCACTGGACATCCAAGACTGGATCAGTGAGAGGCAGGTTTTGAGCCTATGGATGTCTTTGATGGAGTCGACCTTGAGGTATAGCTGTTTGTTGGTGTATTGATGGATGTGGATGTTGTGTGTGGCCAGGAGGGCTCCCAGTAGCTCCATGTATAGATTGAATATTAATGTGGAGAGGATGGAACCCTACGGGACTCCAGAGGTGATGGGTAGCATTGACGATATAGTGGCGTCCATCTGAACAAACTGCTGCCAGTTGATGACGTAGGACTTGAACCTGCTAAGAACAAGTTTGCTGATCCCCATGCACAAATGTAGGGTATCCATAAGCGCCTGGTGGTCTACTGTGTCAAAAGCAGCCAAGAAGCCGAGTAGAACCAGGAGGTAGGGCTGGCTGTCATCAATGTTGAGGTTGTCGATGACCACCTGCATGGTTGCTGTCTCTATGTTGCATCTGGGTCTGAACCCAGATTGTTTGTGTGATGTGTTGCTGCAGTTGTGCCGCTATCGCTTTCTCAATGATCATACATCGTAAGGGAAGATGGGTGATGGGACTGTAGTTACCTAGATTTTAGGGATCCAGAGTGGGTTCCTTTAGTATAGGGATAATTTTACCTGTTTTTAGGGTTGATGGGAAGGTGCCTTCATTTAGGGAGCAGTTGATGATCCCCAGATAGGGAAGGAGAGCTTCTGCAGGGAGCGTCTTGGGGATGGATGCTGGGAGGATGTTGTCTATATACGATGTGGCTTTGATGGCGGCCAGGGTTTCAACTGGGTCCTCTTTTGAGAGTGTCTTAAATGTTGTCCAGGGTGCTGAGATTTGGCGAGGAGGGACGTGAGATGGGTCTGCGGATGAGCTGGTGTCTATGTGCTGGTGAATCTTGCTAATTTTGTCAATGAAGAATGTGTTGATGGCAGTGGATTTTCAGATGCAGTGTGGCATGGCAGGGGCTGGTAGCGGGTTGACAGCTTTTTAGAGGGTGCTTCTTTTGTTGTCAGCTTCTGCTATGGTGTTCTGATAGTAGGAGGCCTTGGTTGTGTTAATGAGTTGCCGGCAGGTTGCTCGAAGTTCCTTGAGGAGCACCAGGTCAGATTCAGTCCTGGAACGGTGCCAGGTTTTCTCTTGTTTCCTGATTACTCTTTTGCTGAGGTTGAGTTCTTGCATGTACCAGGGTGCTGATGGTTTCGGTTTGCATGTGTGTTGTTCCGGAGATGCATGCCCTTCGATGGAGGCTGAAAGAGTGGTGTTGAGTGCTTCCAGTAGAGAGTCACAGTTCTGTTGGGGGTGTTCAGTCCATGTGAGGAGGAGGTTTGCGAGGTCTTCCATGAGGGCTTTCACCAGGAAGTTCTTAAAGGACCTGACAGTTTGTCTGATGGGATTCTGTTGGGAGTGCTTGACTGAGGTAGTGTGCAGGATGTTGAAAGGCACGGCTAGGTGGATAGACCAGTTAAGCAGGAGAGGAGAGCTGTAGTGGAGGGTAGACAGTGCAGTGATGATTAGGTTGAGGACGTTACCTTTCTTGTGTGTTGGGTCTTTTGTGTGCTGTGTGAGGCTGAGTGTGTTGAGAAGACGAAGGAGATCTTCCATCATTGGCTTTGTTGCCTGGGAGGTTGAAGTCCCCTGGGAAGATGTTGTTTGTGTGAGTGAGAGGCAAAGGTGGTGACCAGGTCAGTGAAGTCTCTGATGAAAGTGGTGTTGGGTTTGTTTGGTCTGTAAATGATATGGAAGGTGACTGTGTCCGTTGGGGGAGTGGATAGTGGCAGGAAAGGACTTCAAAGGAGCCAATTTTGTTGATGTCAACTCTGGTGCACAGCCACAAGGTCTTGTGGGATGACTTTGAGGCTTCAGCCTGTCTTGTTCAGTCGGTCTCTGTGTTGGATTCTGTAGCCAATGGGGACAAGGATGACTAGGATGTGGGTGGATGTGGGTGTCAGCCAGGTCTCGGTGATGAAGATGGCATCAAGGTCATGTGTGGTGATGAGGTTGGCAATGTCTGTTGCATGAGTGATAGCTGAACGGACTTTGGCGAGCATCAACTTCCGTGTTGTGGACGGTAAGGGGGTGCTGATGGACTTTGGGCTGGTGTGGGTGAGGTTGCTGCCATGCGGAGTCCATGCCTTAGAGGAGGGGCAATGTCATTGATGCTGGCATTGCCTGATGATCGTAGAGATGGCCAGTGGGGACAGAGGGAGAAAGCACATGTCAGCACATGCTTACCTGTTGTTACCTGCAGGGGTTTGGGCCCTGGGTCCTCCCGGTCCCAACAGGTCCAAACAGGGATTGCCCTTTTCTTCATCTACCCTTCAATTCAGATTCATGAGCAAGAAACGCCCATGATCTAAGAGTTAAGAGCAGAAAGGAAGAGGCAGGGATAAGGCGGTGGGCGGGGCTTAGGCCAGATGTGACCTAGGTCCACTTGCATCTGCTCACCAACTGCAAAGGAAAAGAGCTGGAGGGATGCTTGCATCACTTGAGGAGTTTGTGAAGTACTTGTTTGCCCTCAATTTGCAAATACAAAGCAAGTATGATAGCATGGTACTTAGCAGAAATGAAACAGCTTGAAAGCAAACACCCGGACTTGTGGAGTGATTTTCAAAAAGGAAATTGGGTAGTAAGCAAGACAAAAGTACCATTTTCTGCTTTAGGTTCAGATCAAGTTCTGGAACATCAAAGCAGGGCAATTAATGTACTTGGTGGTGTGGTTACTATTACTCAAAAGAAACAGGCTTTTTAGCCTCTTCTAAACTGTCAAGACTGTCTACAGAAGCAAAACCAATGGTAGGAATCACAGATTACGAACAGTCAAAACATCACCTCCTAACAGCATCCAAAGCCACACGCCAAATGGAAGATGCTCAACAGATGTACAATTCAATCACGACATTGTCTAATCCTCTGAATTATGATGAAAAAGAACTCATCAGCATCTCGACAAAGACAGTTTTTGACATACAAATTCAAAAGGACACATCAATCAAGAATGACATAAAATGGTTGCCAAATGTTCAACCGATCTAATGAAGACCAGATTGAATCAGAAAACTGTGTCTTGTGGGCACCAATACAGAAAGAGAACCTTCAGCTGTGTAAAAGTGCATGTAAAGTTGTTATGACAAAGGTAGTGCAGTTGAAGACAGACCGTTCTTTGTTCATACATTTGCTGATTGCTTCACACAGACAAACTGACATTGATCTGCAGGAATGCTTGAGCAATGACAAACTCTCTGAAGTTCCTCTTTCAGTGTTCAACTTAGATGGTACAATGATTTTAGCTGCAAACAAAAGAAAGCTTATGAGGATACTGGAAGAGGAACAACATACTATGGTTTCTAACAAAATGAAATAGGTTTCTTCATTGCTTGCCGAGGACAGACTATCTGTGCTACAGCAAACATATTCAGCAGCTGTCCTTGATGGAATGGCAGAATTGCAAGCATTGAAGAAACTGTCATATGTGAAGACATGCCATGACCCTGCAATTGAATTCAACATATCTGCTGAAGTATGATTAAACTCATTTAGTAGGAGGGAGGATAGTTCAGGGGCATTGAGCTTGCCTTGGAAGCAAGACAACGCAGAGCAACACAGGTTCGACCCTCAGGCCTGTGCTTAGAAACCTCTGGGTTTTAAGCTTTTTTATAAATAACCAATTATAATAATATAATTATAATAATGCTATCTGATACCTACCTAGAAAATTCACTAAAGAACTCCATGTGAAGTGTAACAATCTGTATCAATTTAAAAGGTTTATCAATAAACAAATGAATTCACTAACCTGGACAGGCAGCAGTGACTTGGAAATCTTTGCATTGCAGGAATTGAAGATTACCCTGTAAATCCTACCCCCCTCCGTCCGCTAGGGAAACAGGTGGAGAGAAGGCAATCCTCCCAGGGAAACCCTCTGGGGAAAAAAACCCTGGGCCAGAGGATGGGCTGGAGATCTTCGGAGCCTGGATTAAGTGTTAAGCCGGTGTCAGCCTTTGATGGTCTGGATGATGAGCAGCGTAATTACTGGAATCGTTCCTTAAATTAGGTTTCACTAGGAAGATAAAGTAACAGGTAAGAGATTGACTGGTAGAGGATTAGTAGAAAGTACAAGGTCCACGGGAATACCACCCACCTTGGAACGGTAACAGGTGAGTCCAGTATGATGCTGGATTGAACGGAAGAACACTAGTAGAAAGATAATAAGTAAGTAAAGGACACGAGCTTCTGAATGGAGAAAAGAAAGGGGTAGCGCCTATTTGGTACCGGTGATTTGGTGATAAGAAGAATGATATCAGAAAAGCGAGATATAAACTTGTGATAAAAGTTGGTGAAGCCAAGGAATCGCTGTATGTATTTGATATTCGATGGAGGTGGCCATTCTAAAACTGCAGATACCTTCCTAGGATCCATGGATACACCCTGAGCAGATAGAAGGAAACCGAGATAGTTGACCTGAGCTTGATGAAATTCGCACTTCTCTGCCTTACAGTACAACTTGTTAGACTGGAGTCGGTCCAGAACCAGAGCTACATGATGAACATGATCAGCCTCGTTTGGAGAGAAAACTAGAATATCATCGAGATAAATAACCACAAAATGTAACAAGACGTCCGCAAAAAGATGATCCATAAACCGCTGAAACACGGGGGGGATTGGAGAGACCAAAAGGCATTACATGGTACTCAAAATGTCTGAACGGCGTTTGGAATTAAGTTTTCCATTCGTCCCCGGGAGCAATCCAGATAAGGTGATAAGCCCCTCGGAGATCCAGCTTGGTGTATACCGTTGGCCTGCGCATTGCCTTCAGAATGTCAGGAATTAAAGGCATTGGATACTTGTCCACAACCATGATTTTATTAAGACCCCTATAGTCTATACATGGCCTCAGCTCATCTGTAACCTTCTGTAACGCTCACCTGAATCCCTCGGAGGCGCAGGTCTGGGCTGGGGGTTCTCGGGGTCTTCTAGGGTCACGCGCAGGCCTCGAATGCCACCCTGGAAAGGCCCTTTCCTCACGGAGATCTTGATCTGAAGGGTGAGGTGTCTGCAATTATGAGAGCAAGGGGTTAATATGGATATATAAGCCTGACTGGGTAAGCTGCCTCCCCTTCCTGGTACTCCCAAGTAGTTCGTAGGCTAAATGTGCTCACCTTATGTAGGTGAAAGCGGAGCTCTCCATCCTGCGTCTGTGCAGGGGCGCCGAAGCCAGTTACTTCACTGGTTAATTGTCCAGCCTCTTGGTTGCAGAGGATGAAGATTTGGAGCTAGGCCGTTGTTAGCAGCACGAACGGCGGTTGCTTGAATATGGAGGTCCGGAGAGCGATGGAATGGCGAAGGTATTGCAGGCAAGTAAGTAGAAAATGTCAATTTGAAGTTAAAAGCACTTCTTAATGTCTCTGTTCCTTTTTCAGGTCGCAGAAGCAGCTGGGTAGAAAAATGGATGTCGAGGAATGCACCGAGGAGTGAGAAAGATGAGCGCTGCCCAAAACACGTGCGTATAGATGGAGTTTTGTATTTCTTAATGATGTCCTTTTGTTTTGCAGATGCGAGTAGCAGCGTCGGCGGAGGCGAGAAGAATGCAGCGCAGGTAAGGAAAGTTTCACGGAGGTTTACTAACCAATGTCTTTGCTTCCACAGGGTGCCGGAAAAAATGGAAAGCTGCAGCCCGTGGCTTGAGATGCACCGATGGACTGGGTAAGTGCTGCGCTGGTTTTTATCTCGTGCTAACCTGGTGTTCTTTTCCCTTTTCAGATGCTGCTGAAGATGAAGATGGTATTTCGGAAGGTAAGATTGCGGATTTCTCTTCCCCAGATGCAGAAGTTGAAGATTCTCTGGAGCTGACACGGTGAGCGTCCTGCTGCTATTGCAGAATAACGCGAAGCACGTTGCTCTGATCGGGCGTGGTTTAAATAGCTTACTGGAGTGCTTAGGTGTCTCCTTCCACAGCAGCCTCGCCCAGGTAAGAAGTCCCAGCTTCCAGAATAGTTCCAGTATCCAGTCCCAGGGAGTGGTGCTGGCCACACCCAGAGGTAAAGTAGTTCCAGCCATGGATGGCTGAGGATTTCCTCCTGCAGGTGAGTGAGCAGCATGGTCTGCAGCAGGTAGGTCCACCCAAGCACCATTCCTTACATCATGAGCCCGGCACGTCCTGTGCCGGGACTGAGTCCCCTTATGAGCCTGGCGCCACTGGCGCCAGGACAAGGTCCATAAGGCCCCTATGGGAGCCGATGGGTGCCTGGAAATGAAGTTGTGAATCAGCTTCCGAGGCAGTTGGGCTAAACCTGACTCCTTGGAGGCTGCGGTCATGACAGCACCCCCCCTCAAGGCCCCTCCCAAGATTGTCTTTTCCGGAGGTTTTGGCTTGTTGGGAAAAGCCCGATGAAATTTTCGGACTAGACGAGGTGCATGTACATATTCTGAGGGTTCCCAAGATCTCTCCTGGGGTCCATATCCCTTCCAATCAATCAAGTAGTATAGTTTTGATTTGGAAATTTTGGAGTCCAAGATGTCTCGAATTTCAAATTCGGATTCTCCGTCAACTTGGATTGGCTCAGGAGGTTTAGTCAAACAGGTTCCAGGTTGCACAGGTTTCAGGAGAGAAACATGGAAGACAGGATGTATCTTCATTCGAGTAGGTAATTCTAGTTTGACAGCCACTGGGTTAATCACGGCCGTGATCGAGTAGGGTCCTAAATATCTTGGGTTGAAGGTGCGTGGCCCTTTTAAAGATAAATGTTTAGTGGACAGCCAGACTTGATCTCCTTTTTGATATTGAGGAGCCTCTTTTCGATGTTGGTCTGCTCCTTTTTTGTATGATTCTTTAGCTCGTTGAAGATGAGCTGTGGCTTCTTTAAATGCTTGAGTTATCGTTGAATGCAGATGGTCAACAGCAGGTGTTCCGAGAGCTTGAGGTGGGTCCAGATTTGAGTTTCGAGGATGACTTCCATACAGCAGGAAAAAAGGGGTTTTTCCCGTCCCAGAATGGATTGAATTATTGTAAGCGTATTCAGCAATCCAAAGGACATCCTTCCAAGTACCCTCGGATTGATGCAACATGCAGCGCAGATATTGTTCTAAAGTTTGGTTAGTTCTCTCAGTCTGCCCGTCGGTTTGAGGGTGATGGCTGGTGGAAAGTCGTACATCTATTTGTGCTAAACGACAACAACTCCGCCAAAAATGGGAAATAAATTGGCTCCCTCGGTCAGAGATTAGTACTGAAGGGAAACCGTGCAACCGGACAATGTTTTCAAGAAATTCTCGGGCTAGAATGGAAGCTGTAGGTAAACCCTTCAGTGGGATAAAATGAGCCATTTTTGAAAAAAGGTCCACGATCACTAGAATTGTGTTGTATCCGGAGCAAGGGGGTAAATCCGTGATAAAATCCATCGAGAGCGTGTGCCAAGGGCCTGGTGGAATGTCTATTGGACGTAGTAATCCTGCTGGTTTTTCCTTCTGACTCTTGTTTTGTGCGCAGATACCACAAGAAGCCACAAACTTTTTAACGTCTTTCCTCCAAGATGGCCACCAAAAATGCCTTTTAATTTTCTCTGAGGTTTTGGCAACTCCAGGATGTCCTTCCATTAGAGAATCATGGTAGCAGGTGATGACCTGTTTTTGTAAGTCAACGCAGGGTAAGAATAGTCTTCCTTGGAAATACAATAGGTTTTGATCTATTGTAAAATCCTTTCCTTTCAATTGCCAATTCGATGAATCTTCGGGAGTTATGAGTTGATTGACCCTTGCTTTAATCTCTTCGAGGGATAGTGTGTTGATTGCTCCTAGTATCTTTTGTTCAGGAATTATTGGCACCGGCTCCGGATTAGCTGTAAGTTCGTCTACCCCTATCCGGGAAAGGGCATCTGCTTTTCCGTTCCTGACGCCTGGTCGATATGTGATTACAAAATCGAATTCTGCGAAGAATAGAGCCCAGCGTAGTTGCCTCGAAGATTGAGCTTTAGCTGACTTCAGGTACTGGAGGTTACGGTGATCCGTGATTACAGTTACTGTGTGGCGGGCTCCCAAAAGATAATGCCGCCAGGCCTTAAAGGCGGACTTAATTGCCAAGAGTTCTTTGTCCGTAATTGTGTAGTTGATCTCAGGAGCCGAAAATTTGCGAGACCAAAAGGCTACAGGGTGTAACTGGTGCGTTTCGCGGTCTCTTTGTGACAGCACCGCCCCCATTGCAAGACTGGAAGCGTCTGTCTCGACGATGTAGGGAAGTTCTGGACGGGGATGCCTTAAGACTGGAGCAGAGATAAATTTGGCTTTTAATTCTTGGAAGGCTTGTTCGGCTTCTGGAGTCCACTCGAATTTTTTATTCTTTTTCAGAAGAGCAGTGATAGGTTGGACTACCCGAGAGAATTCAGGAATGAACCTTCGGTAAAAATTAGCAAAGACCAGCATGCTCTGTACACCTTTCACGGAAGTTGGGGAAGGCCATTTGGTGATAGCATCCACTTTTCTTGAGTCCATGTGAACTCCGTTGGGTGACAAGATAAACCCTAAAAATTCCACTTCCTTTGCGTGAAAGGTGCACTTCTCCAGTTTAGCAAACAAGTCTCTGTAAAACCGCTGTGACGTGTCTACGATGATCAGTTTCTGAGGCTGAGTATACCAGGATGTCGTCAATATAAACGACTACGCACACATCAATAAGTTCTCTGAGGACATCATTCATGAAAAACTGGAAAGCGGCCGGTGCGTTACATAGTCCGAAGGGCATTACTTGATACTCAAATAATCCATATTTAGTGCGAAAGGCCGTCTTCTATTCGTCGCCCTCCTTAATGCGTACCAAATGGTAAGCTCCTCTGAGGTCTAACTTTGTGTATATGCAGGCGCCTTTTACCTGGTCCAATAATTCAGGAATAAAGGGCAACGGGTATCGGTTTTTGACTGTAATCTGGTTCAGGGCGCGATAATCGATACAAGTTCTTAGGTCACTTTCCTTTTTCGGGACGAAGAACAAAGCTGAGGAAGCCGGGGATTTCGAGGGGCGGATGAATCCGTTAGCCAAGTACTGGTCCAAGTATTGCCTGAGATGGAGGTTTTCTGGTTCAGTGAGGGCATATATTCTACTGCACGGAGGGGTGGACCCAGGTATTAGGTCTATCTGGCAGTCGTATGACCGATGCGGAGGCAGGGTGTTGGCTTGATCTTTCTGAAAGACGTCGCTGAACTCTTGGTACTCCAGAGGTAATCGGGGGTCCTCGGAAGTGATGGCTGCTAGCTTGAATTCGGGCTGAGGATAACAGGTTGAAGCGCATTCTGGAAACCGGATTACCTTGGCTCGCCAGTCTATCTGAGGATTGTGCTTTTCCAACCAAGGTATTCCCAGAATCACCTGAAACTGCGGGGCCTTGATTACATCAAACACGATCTTCTCCCGATGTCCGTCTTGACATAACAACGTTACCTCCATGGTGGTATGAGAAACTGGTCCGGAAGCTATTTCAGTACCATCCACTGTAGTGATTACGTCCTTTACCATCTTGGGACGTAGGGGAAGATCCATCCTGATAGCCAAGTCTTGGTCCACATAATTACCGATTGCTCCGCTATCAATGTATACTTTGATAGCATGCATGCGATCTGGTCTATTGGGACTTATGAGGACCATAGGCATTACCAAATGCGAGGTCAAGGAACTGGTTTTAACGCTCGGCAAGCGGACCTCTACGCTTGTCGGGCGAGGTCGTTTCCCGATTCCAGTTTCTCAGCATTTTTATCAGAAACTCCTACGGTCTTCTTGACCGGTTTCACTGAGCAATCACAAAGGAAATGTCCAGAATTCCCACAGTATAGGCACAGCTGTAATTGCCTTCTTCTTTCCCGTTCTTTCTGAGTTAATGGTCCTTTTACTACTCCTATTTGCATTGGTTCCACGGAGTCATTCCCTTTAGCGGAGCTCTGAGGTCTTGAAAGTACCCGGGTTTCAAATCTGGATCGATCGGTCTTCCTGTTCTGTAGCCGATGATCTAATTGGACTACTAGGTCGATATAATCTGAACAGTCTTGCGGCGGATTAACCACCTGTGCTAAAACGTCTTTAAGTTCCCCACGTAGACCTCTGTAGAAGAGCGTGATTCTCTTATCTTCAGGCCACCTGATCTCAACCACCAGTCTATTAAAGGACGCTATGTAAGCCAGGAGATCCTGATTACCTTGTCTGAGTGACAGGAGTTCATTGTCCAAGGCCTGCCCCTGTGAATGTCTTGCGAACAACTTTTCCATACTGGTCTGAAAGTCTTGAAAGTTATAGAGGAGCGGGTCATCCTGTGTCACGAGAGGAATGGACCAATCTGCAGCACTACCGCTAAGATAGGAAAGTACAAACGCTACCTTGGCTTGGTCCGTTGGGAATGCGGCGGGTCTACACAGAAAGTGCAAGCGGCATTGATTGATGAATACTGCATATCGCTTTGGATCACCGGAAAAACGTTTGGGCGGGGCCAAAGGCACATTCCCTGGCAGATTCATTTGCACCGGATTACTTGAGGTTGTATGAGTGCCGCCCCCTCCATAGGGAGGCAGTGGCGTCTGTCCCGCTTGAGCCTGTAGCAACTGTCTGGCCAGATCATCCGTCCGTTCCTTGGCAATGATCAACTCCCTTCGTAAAGCGTTTGTTTCTTGGCGAGATGCGTGTACTTCTGCCCTTAGTTCCCCAAGCAATTGAGCCAGTTGATCTGTGTCCGAGGTTTCCATTGCGCCTGGGTGGGAAAATTGCGGTAGGCTTCGCGTTCTGTAACGCTCACCTGAATCCCTCGGAGGCGCAGGTCTGGGCTGGGGGTTCTCGGAGTCTTCTAGGGTCACGCGCAGGCCTCGAATGCCACCCTGGAAAGGCCCTTTCCTCACGGAGATCTTGATCTGAAGGGTGAGGTGTCTGCAATTATGAGAGCAAGGGGTTAATATGGATATATAAGCCTGACTGGGTAAGCTGCCTCCCCTTCCTGGTACTCCCAAGTAGTTCGTAGGCTAAATGTGCTCACCTTATGTAGGTGAAAGCGGAGCTCTCCATCCTGCGTCTGTGCAGGGGCGCCGAAGCCAGTTACTTCACTGGTTAATTGTCCAGCCTCTTGGTTGCAGAGGATGAAGATTTGGAGCTAGGCCGTTGTTAGCAGCACGAACGGCGGTTGCTTGAATATGGAGGTCCGGAGAGCGATGGAATGGCAAAGGTATTGCAGGCAAGTAAGTAGAAAATGTCAATTCGAAGTTAAAAGCACTTCTTAATGTCTCTGTTCCTTTTTCAGGTCGCAGAAGCAGCTGGGTAGAAAAATGGATGTCGAGGAATGCACCGAGGAGTGAGAAAGATGAGCGCTGCCCAAAACACGTGCGTATAGATGGAGTTTTGTATTTCTTAATGATGTCCTTTTGTTTTGCAGATGCGAGTAGCAGCGTCGGCGGAGGCGAGAAGAATGCAGCGCAGGTAAGGAAAGTTTCACGGAGGTTTACTAACCAATGTCTTTGCTTCCACAGGGTGCCGGAAAAAATGGAAAGCTGCAGCCTGTGGCTTGAGATGCACCGATGGACTGGGTAAGTGCTGCGCTGGTTTTTATCTCGTGCTAACCTGGTGTTCTTTTCCCTTTTCAGATGCTGCTGAAGACGAAGATGGTATTTCGGAAGGTAAGATTGCGGATTTCTCTTCCCCAGATGCAGAAGTTGAAGATTCTCTGGAGCTGACACGGTGAGCGTCCTGCTGCTATTGCAGAATAACGCGAAGCACGTTGCTCTGATCGGGCGTGGTTTAAATAGCTTACTGGAGTGCTTAGGTGTCTCCTTCCACAGCAGCCTCGCCCAGGTAAGAAGTCCCAGCTTCCAGAATAGTTCCAGTATCCAGTCCCAGGGAGTGGTGCTGGCCACACCCAGAGGTAAAGTAGTTCCAGCCATGGATGGCTGAGGATTTCATCCTGCAGGTGAGTGAGCAGCATGGTCTGCAGCAGGTAGGTCCACCCAAGCACCATTCCTTACATCATGAGCCCGGCACGTCCTGTGCCGGGACTGAGACCCCTTATGAGCCTGGCGCCACTGGCGCCAGGACAAGGTCCATAAGGCCCCTATGGGAGCCGATGGGTGCCTGGAAATGAAGTTGTGACCCAGCTTCCGAGGCAGTTGGGCTAAACCTGACTCCTTGGAGGCTGCGGTCATGACACCTTCTTTGGAACAAAAAACAAGGATGCTCGAGCAGGTGAAGGGGATTCGGCAATAAGACCATTTTGCAAGTTAGTACAGAGATAATACTTAAGCACGGTCTTCTCGCGTTGGGACAACATATACATACGTCCAAAGCATATAGGTTGAACTGGAAGCCAATCAATGTGGCAGTCATCTCTCTGATAAGGAGGTAAGGTTGGGAATTGCGGTGTAGAAAACACAGAGGAATATTGCCTATAACACTCCAGAATCTTGCCCACTTGACCAACTGTTGTTACTTTGGTGGAACTGTGAATTTGAGGAGAGATACGTATCCTTACTGACTCTTGAGACAGGCAGCGTGCCATACAATGATCGGAACACAGGAAAAGAGTGCCTGCAGACCAGTTGATAAACGGGTTGTGTAAACGCAACCAAGGCAAACCCAAAATTATGGGAAAATCAGCTGCTTTAAATAAATCAAAAATAAGGGTTTCCTTGTGTGAAGAGATCATGCAAGTTACGGACCCGGTCTGTTCTCGTATGGGCCCAGAACTTAAAGGAAAGGCATCAACCCCTTGTATAGGAGTTTAGCAGGATTTGGAGAAGTATTCAATACCTTTTCCTTCTGCCCATTTGTCATCAATAAAGTTCCCAGCTGCTGCGCCGTCCTCTAGATCAGGAACCCCTGGAGCACCCGATTCTGAAGAACTAAAGTGATGGATACTACAACTATAGAAAGATCCGCTGGAGGAGAGGTATGTGATAAATCAATAGGATTTGAGGAACCTTTTTTGGAAACCCTAGCTGTGGTTCCTCTTACGGCAGGGTTTTGGAGTTTCCCGGATTTTGTGATCCTGTTCGGCGAGGAGGATCGACTGGGCAATCCCTTAAGATATGTTCGGAAGAACCGCAATACATACATAATCCTAGGGTCTTGCGCCGTTCCCTTTCCCCTGTCGACAAAGGACCTCAAGCTGTTCCGATCTGCATGGGTTCATCCATTGGAAGCGGCTTTACTTTTGACGGAAGACCTTTGGATCGTGAACGGAATACCTTTACTTTCTTTCATTCTTGATATCGCTCCTGGAGACGATAATCCATTTGCATGGTTACCGTGATCATGTCGGCCAAGTTTGCAGGATGGGGTACCCTCGAAAACCTCATCTTTTAGTTCTTCGGTGAGACCCCCTCTGAAATAGAGTGAGGAGGGCGTCATTGGGCCAGGTGGTTTCTGAGGACAGTTGTTTGAATTGGGTTATATAGGTCAAGAGGTCCTTATTTCCTTGCCTTAGGTCTAGTAGTCGTTCCTGAGAGGCCACAGAAATTTCTTGTCTACTGAACATAGACTTTAAACTATTCACGAAAGCTGGATAGGAATCCAAAATAGTATTTCCTGAGGTAACTAGTGGAGTGGCCCAAGCTAGAGCTGCACCTGAAAGGTGGGATATCAGAAAACCGACCTTGTCTTTGTCAGAAGGAAAATAACGTGGTTTGAATGTAAATTGAACCGTACAGCTGTCCAAGAATTCTTTCAGTTTATGAGGATTCCCATCGTATTTGCCTGATGGCAAGGTTGAAGGGGGTACCTCAGGAATAGCACGAGCTATCTGTTGTCTTAACTGTGCATTTTCTTGTTTAAGAGTTTAACTTCATGGGACATAGATTGCATAGCAGCCATTAACTGCTGCATCTGTTGTTCCATAATCACTGCTGTATGCACGGGTGTCGCTGACTGTAACAATCCGTATCAATTTAAACGATGTATCAATAAACAACTGAATTCACTAACCTGGACAGGAAGCAGTGACTTTGTATTGCAGGAATTGAAAATCTTACCTCCCTCGGTCCGCTAGGGAAACAGGCGGAGAGAAGGCAGTACTCCCAGGGAAACCCTCTTGGGGAAAAAACCCTGGGCCAGAGGATGGGCTGGAGATCTTCAGAGCCTGGATGAAGTGTTAAGCCGGTGTCAGCCTTTGATGGTCTGGATGATGAATAGCGTAATTACTGGAATCGTTCCTTAAATTAGGTTTCACTATGAAGATAAAGTAACAGTTAAGAGATTGATTGGTAGAGGATTAGTAGAAAGTACAAGGTCCACGGGAATACCACCCACCTTGGAACGGTAACAGGTAAGATAATAAGTAAGTAAAGGACAAGAGCTTCTGAATGGAGAAAAAAAGGGGTAGTGCCTATTTGGTGCCTACGTGGCCTGCTCTGTACGGGGAGGAATTAGATAGGTTACTCTGCTGAACTGTGGATTTAGAAGAGATGAAATTTCTAAAAGAAGATGAAAACAGATTAGAGAGAAAGTATCAACTACCATGGGATGAAGAATTTTAGATAAGCGGTTTTTAGGGTTCAGGGACCATGGACTGGTAACGAAATGCAGAATGTTGGAAGATGTCGAGGATATCCGCCTGTACGTGAGGATTGGGGTAGTCTGATGCAGATCCGTTAAGAAAGTAACAGGATAGACACTGATGGCGGCAATACGCTGGAAACGGGACTGCACAGATCTAATAGTCCACAAGGGAAAAGGATTAGTAAGGAGGTAATATAAGAAAGGAATAAAGCTGCAAAACCTAGCGAGCGGCAACTTACGTAACATCTTTCCTAAGAGTAGCGACGCACTGAAAGGCTGAACTCTGATCGCTATATGCGGTCACATGATTAACGATAGACAGCAGGAGTGTACGTGCAGAGACTGCACAATCCATTCAGGAGGACCCGGGCACATTTTCAGCCATCTTGGGAGGAGTAACAAGCAATGAACAACAAATTTGGCCGCGATGCCAGAGAGACCAGTGCCGATAGCAGGACGTAACATGAAGAAAAAGAGCAAGAAAATCAATACCTTTTGAGTACAAAATCACAGATTCTACAAAGATTAAAATATTTTTCATGGTAGCCCTCCTATTGCATTCTAAAAGTAGAGATGAGTTAACAGTTTACCTCTCAAATAAAGCAAGTATGCATGCACAGAGGAAAAGAAAAAGCCTGGTAGCCAGTTGGAGAAATTAAGCCAAGTCATCAAATGGAAATGATATTGGAGACATTGAAAGCACACATGCGGAAGATCTTTTTGGCTATATTTTTTTTTTATCTAGTCGTATTTCGTGGTATAGTGGTATTTCAGGTATAGTGGTCAGCTGAACTTCAGAGTACCACCTAATAATTGTTCTTTTACCAGAATTACTAACGGCAATCAAATACTGGACTTAGTACACTCTAAACAATTAACTCATCCCCTCCTGTGGTATCTTATTTACAATGCCACCTTCTGCCCTTTTGTCTTGCATCGCAGAATACATTTACCATGCAAATGAAACACAAACATTCATTCATAGCCTCTCAGAGCAAGACAATTTACGACTCTCCTTGCTTTCATATTTTTACTGCACATTCTGCATCTCTCTGTATGCCAACCCAATACAGCTGAGCATAGAATAAGTACACTAAGGCTAATTATTAGGAAAGATTTCCATTTAATGTGTAATTTACCCTCCAGTTGTGTACCCCCCAACTTTTTGCTTTGTTTAAACACCATAGTCTGACTTTACCAGAGGAGCAAAGCCTTCTGCTGCATGCCCCTGGGCTTTTCACTCACTTCTTATGGGGAAACTGACATGCCCTTAAAGACAGTCAGTACTGGGAGACTGTGTTCCCCTTAGTTCTTGTCAAAGTTGCAACTTTTCTGCAGCATGATGCAAGTGCACAAAGTACCTTACAGTACAGTGCACTAAGGTCTTTCTGTCATTTCTAAAGGCCCCAGCTACTCTCAAATGATTTTTTTAGGAGAATTGCAGCTGTGTCTTGGACAGGGCTGGTGGCAGCTTATCTTTTAGTGAATTTGTAACCCTTTCTTGTCAGGTAAACCATGATTACCGTGTTTGGCATGGTTAAGTGGCCTCGCTCCAAAATGGCCATGCCACGGGGTTCTTTGTCCTGTCCTTTGGCCATCTTGCCCCTTCACCTTCCTCAGGTCGAGCCGACCAGGGTCAGTCCTTATTTAGGCATGCATTTTCCTGCGAAGCACCAAGCTTTCACTGGCTTCCGCATACCTTGTGTGCACGCCCCCATGATGTGGGCTGGACTGTCTAGTTCCAATACACATCCTGGGTGCCAGAGAATCTGGTGTGCTGTGAATGCCTGGGACCACCGTGGTCCATGATTGGTCGACCTTTGGTATGCCTGTATGTGAGCAGATCTCCTATTCTGTCCTCCTCGTTTTGGCGCAAAGGAGATTTTGGATACGAGAAGGCTCCAAATACCCATACCATGTCTATTTCTGGAGTTCTCACTGAATGAAGGATAGGATTCATCTATCCTGAAACTAAGTCTGGGAACCGCTGGTGACCGGTTGGAATGTTTGCACCCTGAGCCGCTGTCGTCCCGTGGGACCCCGCTGCATCTGGTCGTCCTAGAAGGTCTGCGAAGATGCTTCGACCCATTGGAATAGTGGGACCAACTATTTTCGGCACCTTCATCAAAACCTGTAAGTAAGCCTTTTCGGAAGTGTTCCAGGGACAACCAGTGGGCTGACCAGCTTGCGTAGTTGTTTTGCCCTGATACCACCTCCGTTTAGAGGAGGCCTTTGAAACTTGGTACATCGCAAGCTCTGTGTTCACGTCACTCTCCCACTGAACTTCATACACTTGGCGTTCCCAGCTCTGGAGTAAAGTGAGTGTGCCTGAACATGATTATACGCGGTTACTGTGTTACCCAGCGGTGGTGACAAACTTTGCAAGTTCATTGCAGCTGTGGTCCTTGTACCCTGAAGCTTCCTACAGTGGAACTGGCCTGATCCATCCACCAGGAACGGAGAAATCGCCACTGTCCCATTTGGGAATCAACGCTGTATCTTTGTCGCTGAAAGCCGCAAAGCCGCAGATCCTCGAGATTGCCGCATTTGAACCTGCAACCAAAGTGGAGTCGACTGCTGAAGTTTGGTCTGGAGTGCTCCAGGGGTCAGTGAGTAATTGCAACCCTTACCGGTGGCCCCTAGTGCATCCATCCATTTTTATGCACGAGTGCCCCATGAGGGCCCCTCTCCTTTCCACTGCTAGAGCGAACTAGCAAACTATTCCTGAACTCTGGAACCTTCTCTGCCCTGTTAGGGAGACCCTCCACGAATAGTGGGAACTTATTCTGCATCACCTCACCCACCTTCCTGAGATGCTACAGACCCTTGAAGAGACCACGTTTTGCCCATCTGCATTACCGTGTGTGCCAGCATTGCAGGTACATTTGAGCAATAGGCTCCACTCTTCGTAGGGATTGGACAGCCTTTCAGTTAGGATTATGTTTGATGCAGAAGGGACTAAATACTATCTGCACTGCCTGCTTCCTTCCCTGTTTAGGTTGTGGACCCATTTTGTGCATTAATCCTTTAGACCACATTAGTCTTGTATATATGTGTATAGATATGATTGTATTGATTTAATAAGAATTGCTGTGATTTTCTTACTGTGTGTTGAATTGCAAATACCTTGGAATAAATGTATTGGTATTTTTGATGTATATACACCTGACTGGGAGTGATTTGTAAGTGTCCTTTACTGTGTGTGTTCATTGAGGTCTTTCAGTCACCCTCACCCATCCTGAGACCTAGTCTTCCCCGCCGCCAAGTTACATTGATTGGTCTGGCTTGTCCAGAAGGTTACCCTGTTCCGAGGAACTAGGGTGGCCTCCTGAACCTCTGCTCACCAGGTTCAGAAATCCATCTTAACACTAATTCCCCTTTTTGAATTGTTATAATTTATCGGAATTTAGAAATATGCAATTTACACAGAATGATACTTTCATCCACTTTGTAATTCAAACGTAAGCGAAGCCTTTCCTGCAATGGGTTTCAAACCATTCTATTTGTGATAATGGCCAGAGTTCGGCCAAGCCAACATTGGTCTTGAACTTCGCAACAAGAATTGGTAGAGCACAGGCTTCTGTCACATCTGAGTTTTATTGCAGCAAAACTTGGAGAAACATTAACACAGTTTTACATCCACGTTTAAAATGTCACTATGCAGCACCTAAAAATGAAATGACTTACTCTACACTATCTAACATTAAGGGGGTAATTCATATATTTCAGCGCAGAGGCAGCGCACGCGAGCAGCGCAGGGAGAGAGCGTGCACCAGCGTGCGCCAGCCGTGTGCGCCAAACAGCATTCTGGCGCACTGCGTATTCATGGAATTACAAAGCCATTTTGAGTGCTGGTGCAGAGAACATCCCGCAGCACAAGTTACGCCCCCAAAAACGCCCCTTGCGCAAGGAAAAACCATTGAAATCCCCAATACAGCGCAAAGGGCCGTGCTAACCCTGCACCAGCTAACAGGGCCGCTACACTGCAATCGCGCCAGCGGGGAACGTGTAATCCTGGGGTGCGCGTGAAGTTTCACACGCGATAGGCCTTGGTCGAGCGGGGAATGTGTATTTCTGGGGTGCGTGGGAAGTTACACACGCAAGAGGCCTTGGGCAAGCGGGGTACGTGTACTACTGGGGTGCGCGGGAAGTTTCACACATGATAGGCCTTGGTCGAGCGGGGTACGTGTATTTCTGGGGTGCGCAGGAAGTTTCACACGTGAGAGGCCTTGGGCAAGCGGGGTACGTGTATTACTGGGGTGCGCGGGAAGTTTCACACGCGATAGGCGCTGGGTGAGCGTGGAAAGTATTTCTGGGGTGCGCGGGAAGTTACACACGCGATAGGCCTTGGGTGAGTGGGGTACGTGTATTACTGGGGTGAGTGGGAAGTTTCACACGCGATAGGCCTTGGTCGAGCGGGGTACATGTATTTCTGGGGTGCGCGTGAAATTTCACATGCGATAGGCCTTGGTCGAGCGGGGTACGTGTATTTCTGGGGTGCGCGGGAAGTTACACACGTGATAGGCCTTGGGCAAGCGGGGTACGTGTATTACTGGGGTGCGCAGGAAGTTTCACACGCGAGAGGCCTTGGTCGAGCGGGGTATGTGTATTTCTGGGGTGCGCGGGAAGTTTCACACGTGATAGGCCTTGGGCGAGCGGGGTACGTGTATTACTGGGGTGCGTGGGAAGTTTCACACGTGATAGGCCTTGGACAAGCGGGGTACGTGTATTACTGGGGTGCGCAGGAAGTTTCACACGCGAGAGGCCTTGGTCGAGCGGGGTATGTGTATTACTGGGGTGCGTGGGAAGTTTCACACGCAATAGGCCTTGGTCGAGCGGGGTATGTGTATTTCTGGGGTGCGCGTGAAGTTTCACACGCGATAGGCCTTGGTCGAGCGGGGTACGTGTATTTCTGGGGTGCGTGGGAAGTTACACACGTGATAGGCCTTGGGCGAGCGGGGATCGTGTATTACTGGGGTGCGCGGGAAGTTTCACACGTGATAGGCCTTGGTCGAGTGGGGTACGTGTATTTCTGGGGTGCGCGGGAAGTTTCACACCCGATAGGCCTTGGGCGAGCGGGGTACGTGTATTACTGGGGTGTGCGGGAAGTTTCACACGCGATAGGCCCTGGGCGAGCGGGGTACGTGTATTTATGGGGTGTGTGGGAAGTTACACACGCGATAGGCCTTGGGCGAGCGGGGTACGTGTACTACTGGGGTGCGCAGGAAGTTTGACACGCGATAGGCCTTGGTCGAGTGGGGTACGTGTATTTCTGGGGTGCGCAGGAAGTTTCACACACCATAGGCCTTGGTCGAGCGGGGTACGTGTATTTCTGGGGTGCGCGGGAAGTTACACACGCGATAGGCCTTGGGCGAGCGGGGTACGTGTATTACTGGGGTGCGTGGGAAGTTTCACACGTGATAGGCCTTGGTCGAGCGGGGTATATGTATTTCTGGGGTACGCAGGAAGTTTCACACGCGATAGGCCTTGGGCGAGCGGGGTACGTGTATTACTGGGGTGCGCGGGAAGTTTCAGACGTGATAGGCCCTGGGCGAGCGGGGTACGTGTATTTCTGGGGTGCGTGGGAAGATACACACGCGATAGGCCTTGGGCAAACAGGGTACATGTATTACTGGGGTGCGCTGGAAGTTTGACACGAGATAGGCCTTGGTCGAGCGGGGTACGTGTATTTCTGGGGTGCGCGGGAAGTTTCACAAGCGATAGGCCTTGGTCGAGCAGGGTATGTGTATTTATGGGGTGCGCGGGAAGTTTCACATGCGATAGGCCTTGGGCGAGCAGGGTACGTGTATTCCTGGGGTGCCCCAATGCAAATTGGCAGTGTGTTTCCTCCCAGGTGAGCCCCCACCATGCTCCCCAGGGCCTGCAGGCAGCCCACACCCCAGGGGACTACCCTGCACCCCTGGCCATGCCCCGCAGGCAGCCCATCCACCCTGGCCATGCCCCCCAGCCAGCCCACATGTCACCATGCACAAGTGAGCACCGACACATGTCCCCCTGCACCCCCACCCACCCAGCAGTTACGGGCACCTGCCAGCAGGCCCCGACTCATGTCCCCTTGCACCCCCACCCAGCCAGCAGTGACGGGCACCTGCCAGCAGGCCCCAACTCATGTCCCCCTGCACCCCCACCCACCCAGCAGTGACGGGCACCTGCCAGCAGGCCCCGGCTCATGTCCCCCTGCACCCCCACCCACCCAGCAGTGACGGGCACCTGCCAGCAGGCCCCGACTCATGTCCTCCTGCGCCCCCACCCACCCAGCAGTGACGGGCACCTGCCAGCAGGCCCCGACTCATGTCCCCCTGCGCCCCCACCCACCCAGCAGTGACGGGCACCTGCCAGCAGGCCCCGGCTCATGTAACCCTGCACCCCCACCCACCCAGCAGTGACGGGCACCTGCCAGCAGGCCCCGACTCATGTCCTCCTGCGCCCCCACCCACCCAGCAGTGACGGGCACCTGCCAGCAGGCCCCGACTCATGTCCCCCTGTGCCCCCACCCACCCAGCAGTGACGGGCACCTGCCAGCAGGCCCCGACTCATGTCCCCCTGCACCCCCACCCACCTAGCAGTAATGGGCACCTGCCAGCAGGCCCTGACTCATGTCCCCCTGCACCCCCACCCACCCAGCAGTGACGGTCACCTGTCAGCAGGCCCCGACTCATGTCCCCCTGCACCCCCACCCACCCAGCAGTGAAGGGCACCTGCCAACAGGCCCCGACTCATGCCCCCTTGCACCCCCACCCACCCAGCAGTGACGGGCACCTGCCAGCAGGCCCTGACTCATCTCCCCCTGCACCCCACCCACCCAGCAGTGACAGTCAGGCCCGACTCATGTCCCCCCCAACACGTGAGAAAGATGCACAATCATGGGCCTCATGTCCACCTAAATCCCACAGCACGCCACCCCAGTCTTGAGATGCAATGAATTTTCCAATCCACCCCACACTGTCATGCCTATCCCATGACACAAACCAATAGTAAACTATGTACATCAACACATGTCCGTCACACACACACACTGGGTGCCAGTGATTGTGTAAACCCACATTTTGACATGCATTAACCCAATGAGTGAATCCCACACATGGAAGTCAAATATCAAAATGTATTATGAACAAAAAGCATGTAATGAAATGAAAGCATAAAAAAATGTCAAACATGAAATGAAATGCATGTCCAAAACATAATAAAATGAAATGTAGAACCCATCCAAAGAATTCCAAAAAAATAATCGTCCAAACTCTCCGTCCACCAAACAAAATCCAAAGGAAACGTAAAATGTAAAATCCATTGATCCATGGTGAATTTCCAAAAATAAGTTCTCATAAATCCAATGTTCAACTATGTACAACGAATTTTCAAAGGGTCCATCAGCCCAACGAAAGAAATTAAACCTATCATAGAAACTACCTAACAAATAACTATATACAAAAGTGTGGGGCATAGTCTAATCACCCCAAAATAAAGCAAAACGAAAATGAAACCTAACACTAAAAACTATATGCAATTGCGGCGAGCTAGTCCGACTGCTCACTTTCCGATTTCCCGGGCCAGGGCATCATCGAACTCCTGCTCTATGTCCTGGAGGCGGTCCTCTTCCATGGCCCCGAAGGTTCGCAGGGACGATGCCATGTTCAACTCCAACTCCCTGCGAATTGCCTCGAGGCACTCGGCCCGCCTCAGCGCCCTCCGCATGGAGTTCTCCGCCCTGACCATTGTGAGCCGTGCCTCTTCCGCCCGCCGCCACTCCGCACCTATGGCCTGGCCCAACTGCTGCCACACGGAAGACACTCCCAATCCTGGGTCCTCCTACCCTCTGGCAGATGCCTGCCCCGCGGATGTTGATGGCCCCGAGCCATCATCGCTCCCACCTTGTGCCTGCTGCTGCTGTGCCTGTGCCCTGGCTCTTGCTGCCTGCACGTCCTCCTCCGGCTGGGGTGCAGTTGTTGTGGTGGCCACCCCTGCTGGACGTCCGACTCTGACTGTGGCAGGGATGTGTCCTCCAATCGTCTGGCCGCTAGGTCAGAGGCAGCTCCACAGGGAACCCTGGTGATACATGGGTGGGAAGATGGCATGGAGGACGACTGGCGCATAGGGGGTTCAGGTTAGGAGGGGGTCGGAAGAAGGTCCAGCACACAGATGAATCCAGAACTGGTGACCAGTCCCAGTAGGTTAACACGGTCAAATAGGCATCCGAGATGACCTGCAGTGTCCCGGATTGCCACGTCCGCACGGAGAGGAAGGCCAGTTGTTGTGCACTCATCCCCTCCCTGAAAACGGGTCTGGACGTAGGCTCCCTGCTGGTGCGGGATGATGCAGTCACAGGATCAGGGATGGTATTACACACAGGCACCTCCGTGGCAGCCTATGATGCCTCCTGTCCCTGCCCCTGCACTGCACCACTAGCACCAGTGGAATCCCCACCTCCAGACCCAGTGTGTGTCCCTTCCACGGCCTCCTCCACCAAACCCCCCACCAACCTGGATGACTCCGTGCCATCTTCCTCCGTCGGACCCTGTGGGGTCTCAGCTGCCCCTTCTGCTGTGGCCTGGGACGCGGTACCAGACTCCTCACTCCCTGATGAGATGACAACATGGGAGGGGAGCTGGGTCTTGCGTCTCCAGCTGGCGGTGCAATCCCTGCCGCTTTGCTCCACAGCACCCTCCGCCGCCCTCTTCATCAGTTGATGCTGCAGACAGGGAGAGATAGAACACAGGCATCAGGGCACTGTATAATGACTGATACACACATGACAGTTGTACATGAGTGGCAGTGTCAAACTTCAGACATGGCATCACACTGCCCAACACACATGTCATTTCAACTCACACACATGAGCAAATCAACAGGAATGTTGCACCAGGCAGCACCATCCATACACAAACAACAGCACGAGCAGCCGAAGGTGAGCCTGACGTCACATGCAACACAGCGAGTGCAGAACACATGCACACATGCCACTAGACTTACATGCATCTGTACATCTCCACCACCTGTCGCAGTGATAACATCGCCATCCATGTCACATCTGGCATTCAGCCTCCTACATGTCAGTGTCACATGCATCCATGTTGCATCACAGTTGCACACTTGTCAAATACACACACATGCACATGTACATAGTGCAGATACATGCAGCAGGAACCAGCATCCATTTGTGACACCACAACCATGCCACATTACATACACATAATTTTTACACGTGTGCACCCACACATGCATTTGCCCATCATGCTTGCCAACACATACACCATCAATGTGTCTCACACATGAGAGGAATCACATGTGGCTGGTTCACGTCCCTGTACATACGCATCCATACATGGCCCTACAAAGACATATGTGCAACCTGCACTCTCCTGGCACACCACAACATGCACAGCATCCAATCAGTACCCATGTACACTTACCGCTCAACCCCAGACGGGTCTGCCTCTCAAGGACCTGGACATGGAGCGCTGGGCGTATACGTTCCAGGACCCTCATTTGGTTGTTGTTTAGGTGGACCCGGCACCCCTTGGCATCCGCTGCCTTCAAGAGGCGCGGGGCCTTGTTGAGGGTCCTAGACCTGAAGTCCTCCCAGCGCTTCCGGACGTGTTGAATGTCACGGACTGCCACCCCCTCCTCGTTGATGGCAGTCACGATGTCCATCCAGATCCTCTTCCGTCCTTCATTGTCGGCGCCGCAAACTTCCAAAGAGGGCATTATACTGCCCCAGGACTTGCTCCACCAGGACACCAACTTCACTGGCACTGAAGCTGGTGGCCCTCTGCCTCTCTGGCTGGGGGTTGCCAGTGGTGCCAGATGGTGTTGTGTCCGACATGGCAACCCCAGAGGCAGGTGAAGGGTGGGCAACTGGGTCCTGGGGCTGGGCTGTGGAGCGATGGTATCCCAGTCGGGAGTCTTTAGTTCCAGCAGGGGTGGTCACAGCAACTGCACCCCTGCAGATGGCTGATGTGCAGGCACCAAATAGCAGGGCACGTGGGCAGCAGGCAGGCAGATGGCAGCAGATGGCAGGTGGGAGCGTGCTCGGGGCTCTGGGGTGCAGGAAAATGGCCTTCTGGGCAGGAGCGTGGTCTTCCATGTGTTGTTGCGTGGCCAGCTTGATACGGAGTGATTTGGCACGTGAAAAAAGTGCACGTCAGCGTGAATTTCAAGGAAAGACCCTTAGCGCGTAAGCGCTTCTGTGACGTTACGCGCACAGGCTTTTCCCACAACACGGGTGCATGTTTATTGTACACGTGAAAAAACTGCACATCCGGGTGTCACTGCGTCTGATTGGAGGAAAGGCCCTTAGCGCGTAGGTGCCTAAGTGACGTCGCACATGTGGGCTGGCTTAAAAGGTACGCATGGGACGCCATTTTCTTGTACGTGCTTTTTGTGGAGAGCGAGCGGGTGATTCTTGTACTTCTTGTCAGTTCACATGCGATTACTTCACAACGGTTCCAGTTTGTACTCCCTGTTTCCTCAGACAGAGTTCAATTCTTCTTTTGGCGGGGGTGTTGCAAACGCACACACGCGCGTCTTTTTCACATTCTTTTTCCAGGCAAACGGTGATTCGCGCACGTATTTACCTACTGTGGTTGGCCCCGTGTGTCGCGTACCCCTTCAGAGGTCATTGCAGGCTGCGTGTATCACGCATACGCTTATTTCTGTGTTTCTGGGTGCCACAGCATAGTGCGGGTTCATTTTTCCACACACGTGGTCTACCAGGGGTTGCGTGCAAGTTTGATATTGTTTTCGGGGTGCCTGTGCATTGCGTGACCTGTCATCTTCCCCCAGGGGTCACAGACAGCCTTGCTAGAGCACTAGGGTACGAATACCATCTAGTACCCTACCCCTTTCACCCCAATTGCCCAGGACAATTGTTTACTGCAACTCCCAAATGCACAACATCAGTGCCATGGTTGGGAGGCGACCAAGCAGTAAGGGATGAAAAAGTGGCCGAGCTCAAAGAGGTGGGCGAGGTGGGCGCGGTAGGGGATGTGGGCAGGATGTTTAGGGTGGCCCAAGAGGCCAGTGTGTGCAGGACCAATCGGGGACACCTATACCTCCCCCTCCCCAATGGGTCGGGGAGATGCAGCAGACACCATCCAACCTCAGGTTTTGTAAAACGCCCCCATATCGTCAACTGGACCGGAACAGGATGACTCCCAGGCTGACTTCCGTGTCACCAAGTCTAAGCCACGTGTGGCGGTGAAACTTGCTGTCACCAGGCCACGTGGATCTGGGGCAGCAATGTCATCTGCTGCCCCAAGTAGCCAGGGTGAGGAGGCTGCAGGGGCAGCTGCAGCTCAATCGACCCCAGCTCCAAGTCTCCCAGCCAGGACAGTGTCGGTCCAAGTCCATCACACCGAGGTTGGTCCTGCCAGCATCACCCTGCAGCCAATGCCTGCAGTGAGACCTCTGGTCATTGTGCCTTTGGAAAATCCTAGTACCCAGTCCACCTGCACTTCTGCCCCTACCAACCAGAGCGGCGTAAGCCACTCAGGATCTGCACCACCTTCCAAGAAGAAGAAGGGTGCTCTTGTACTACAGGCTGGGACCCCAGACACGGCTACACAGTCCGGCACGTCAAGGAAGCCTAGCTTCAATGACGCCGAACTAGATGCACTTGTGGGCTATGTGTCGGCCCATAGCCGCGAAATGGTGGTGACTGCAGTGTGCAAGACTACGCCTGCTCAACGTAGGGCCCACTGGCAGACCATCACAGACGACATTAGTGCCCTTGGATTTGTGAGGCGCACAGCTGATGATTGCTACAAGCGGTGGAATGACCTGAAACGTAGAGCAAAGATCAAGCTGGCTTCCAATCATGCCTCTACTCTGGTGACAGGTGGTGGGTCTCCACCAGAGGACGACCAACTCACTGAACATGAGTCTGTCGCTGGAACCTTCGTCACAGAGGAACAGATCCGAGGCGTGGGAGACCTACTAGATCTTGAAGCATTGTCCGGTGAGTGCCCATGCATGTGTGTGCAATCCATGTGTATGTTGTTTGGGTGATGTGTTCTGATTGAGTGCCAGGTGAGGCTGTGTAGTCATGACTGGTATGGGTCACCCATGAGGTTCCTCCAAACCATTCCCCGGCCTTGGGTTTGGGTATGACAGTATCCCTTCTGACCACAGTAGCCAATTTGCACCAGACTACTGCAGTTGCCCTTCAACCGTCATCTTGCAACAACATTGTTCAAAATGTTTTCCTGTTCATTCAGCCTGATTGTTTCAATCCTTGCCATTTTTACAACACATTTTTCTGCCCTACTGCCACAAATGTGACATACTTCTGTCATAGATTACACCCCACAATGGCCCACACAATAATGTAACTGTTGTCTTCTGTCATGTTGAAGTGACCAACCATTGATGTAGCCATCTGCCTGCCATCACTGTATAATTGAACACTGGATCTGTTGCAACATGTAGCACATGCATGTTTTGTAACACTATTTTGCATGTTGTATCTCATGATGTCCATCTCACATGGATGGGTGACAGTACTTATTTCCTACCATATGGCTGTACTTCTGAAAAGTACCATGTCTATGCTACGTGCCATCTGTGTGCTGGCATGTGTCATGTATGTGTATTGGACATGCCACTCACAGGATAATGTGTAATGCCAGTGCTATCCAGCATGCAGCAAATGTGTTGCTTTTCCATCTTGGAGTCCTCAGTGTCTGCTTTTTGCCTCCCCTTCCAACTCGTTGACAGTGCATGCATGCCAGGGTTATAGTCATGTGGGAAATGTGTAATTTATGTACTGGATCTCTGGCTTGTCAGGCCTATGTGTGTGCTATGGTGCTCATGCCTGTTTCCATTTGTTATCTTTCATGTTTTTGCAGGTGATGAGGCACTTGATGCTGTTGAGGTGGAGGAGATGGTGCAGACCCAGGAGGAATCACAGCCACAACCGGCCACCACTGGAGGATGTGGGGTGTTGGTGGGTGAAAACCCATTTGTCCTACAGACCATGCTGTCCATGGGTGTCTCTGGGTAAACCTCCACAGAACTCTATGAATCAGGTGCTGAATCGGACAGTGAGACATATGTGCCGTCGCAGGTGAGTGTTTCTGGCAGGGATGCTGTTCTGTCCAACCCGCCTGCACCGGGGGGTAGACCCCTCTATTGGGATTTCAGTGTTGGTAAATCCGGATTTGGTGGTTACGGATGCAGGGTAACACTCCACAACATTTACTGCTGTTCCTGGGCCAGCAGATGAAAGGGGAATGCAGTCCTGCAGCCTCAGGCATTGCCAGCACAGCAAGGTGCAGATCGCCTTGCCCCACACAGGTGTGGTGCCCGCCAACGCGGTGGTTGTGCGCCCCCAGGCAATACTGTATGGGAGAACTTCATGTACAGTATAGCAGCACAACAGGGAGCATCATGTGAAATGATGGCTCAGGCAATGGATAGGGTGGCCACTTCCATTCTCCCCCCTGAAAGGCAGATAGAGCTCCAGCAGCAGGCAACAGACTCCATTTGCCACTCACACAGGGAGGACATGTTGGCGTCCAACAGGGACCGACGGGCGGGACTGGAGACTCTGCGCGAAGCCATATCTGTAGAGTCAAAGGCCCACAGGGACGCCCTGAGGTTAGAACACCAGTCCCTCAGGGATACTCTGGGTGAACTTGAGGCTTCCCGAAATTTTAGGTCAGAACAGCAGCTGGAGCAGCTCACACGTTCACTCTCAGCAGAGCTCCAGGCAACCCGTGCGGAGATCCGGGCATCACGTGAGGCCATGCAGGTAGAAATGCGGGCTACCCGTGAGGTGCTGCATGGGGATCTCCGTACCATCATCATGCAGAACGAAACCTTCCACACCCGCATGCTTGCTGCCATGGTGGACCATACCAGGGCTTTGCGTGGGCTGCCTCCCATATCACGGCCACCTCCTGATGTAGCAGCAGAGGGTGAAGAGAGCGACGGCAGTCCTCCCACTGTAGCGTAGCCGTGTAGGCCATGAGCCCATGGAGGTATTTATTTTTCTCAACAACCACGCATGTGGGTGTTGGGGTGCAACCTGTCCTCGAACCTCCTGGGTGGCCTCCCCCCGGTCCACACATGGCCATTTTTGATTTTTTTTAAATATTTTTTTTTACAGTGTGTTGCTTTGTGTGGCTCCCGTGGGCATCCACTGTGTATTCCAGCTGGGCACATGCAGGCTTGCTCTGTCTTTGGGTTAGATGCTTGGGCTCCTGACACACACATCCCTCCTGCTTCCCCTTTCCATGGGCTTGCAAAGGGTGTGACCAAGTGACAGTAACTTATACAGTGACATTGGGCTCCCATGAGTTGTATGGGCAGTCTGTAGTCAAAACTTGTGTACATCCCTAGAGGAGATTGTTGTTGGATTCTACACTGCATGGTGTATTAATATGTGCTTGTGCATCCCTGCCTTTCTCCTTATTCACATGTACCTTCTTCATGTCTTCACAAGGCCGTCTCCTTTGCAGATGCAGTTCATGTTGTATGCAGTACACTGACACATTTGCTTGACAGCAACACTCTGCAGATGGAAGGGGTCAATGTGCTGCCTTAGTCAGGTTGTGAGACTTGCACTACTTTAATTTTAGACTGTCATATATTGCCACTGTTTCATCCTGTGTTGCTGTTTTGTGTTGCTGGTAAGTATTTGTTCATATGTGCTGTTTCTTATTGATTACTGGGAGCATATTGTCTGTGGCCTGTTTACTTTAGGGACAGTGCACTTTGTGACACTTGTGTCATGTGTTGTGTATTCATTTGGTTGCTTTCACATTGCATGCCATGCCATGGTGTGTTGGGTAGCTGAGATGGGGAGGGGTTGGGTGAAATGGCACTATTTTCATGTGGTATTTTGCAAGGGGGTAGTCATTCATGCTGCATGAATGTGTGTCTTTTTGTCACACAGCATTGGTTGTCTTTAAGTAGGTAGAGATGCACACAATGTAACACTTCCAGGTGACCAATCTCAGGCTGGTATGGTTGTGACAGTTGACTGTCCCCTATGTCATCATCATTGATTGTCAGCTGGTATGTGCCAGGGCTGTGTGCACTCCACAGGGGTAGGATTTTAGGTGAAGTAATTAGCCACCAGCTGGGTACGGGCTGCCTCACCACGTGCCCTTTCACCTCCCATGTGCAGCAGCCGTGCATGTGGTTGGGGATGTGGGGGCACCACCATGTCCACCAGCAGGCCCCGGCAGGTTGCAACGTTGTGCAGGACACATGCTGCCACTATGATCCTGCACACTACTGGGGGCGCATATAGCAGCTGCCCACCAGAGCGGTCAAGGGAGCGAAAGCGTGACTTGAGCACTCCAAATGTGCGCTCCACTATGCCCCGGGTTGCAATATGGGCTGTGTTGTATCTTACCTCGGGTGGTGTGGTGGGGTTCCGAATTGGCGTCATCATGTAGGTGCTTAGAGGGTAGGCACTGTCCCCTGGGGAGGCGATGATGGGTATCATTAGTGGGGTTGTCACATTACTCAGTATCTGACATGCATGCATTTGCAGAGGCATTTATACTCACCAATCAGCCATGTGTTGCCATGCCGCCCAGCTTCAAGGTCCCGGTTTAGGGGTGACATTCTGAAAATGAAACTATCATGGGTGGACCCTGGATAGTTTGCATATACTGAGGTGATGATTCCCTTGGCATCACATACTACCTGCACGTTAATGGAATGCCAGTGCTTGCGGTTTCTGTAGATGTGCTCTGATGCCCTGGGGGGCCGTAGAGCCACATGGGTGCAATCAATGGCACCTAGCACTTTGGGGAAGTGTGCGACCCCGTAAAAGTCCTGGACTGCAGCCTGCCTTTCTGCAGGTGTTCTGGGCATGTATATGTGCCTGCGGACTGAGGGGCGTGCAGTCATGATGGCCAACACCTGGTGTAGGCAGCGTGACTGCGTGGCCTGTGACACACACCCCACTATGGCACTTGTCCACTGAAATGAACCAGTAGCCAAGAAGTGCAGTACATTGAGCACCTTTTCCAAGGGGCTCAGTGCTTGGGAGCACAGGGTGGGTGATGTGAGGTCATCCTCCCACTCACTCACCAGGTCGAGTATGATGTGTGGTGGAAACCTGTACCTCCCATACACCTGGTCATCCGGCATCCCAAAAAGGCTGGTCCTGGGCAAATAAAATGCGGGCCTGGACCAGCCTTCTCCTCCTGCGGTGTCCCACGACCACTGCGGCGAGGAACGGTATATTCATCGTAGTGTCTGAGCTTGTTTGTTGTTTGCGCGCACTTTTATGCTGCGCGGGCCGCTTGCGCCTGCTTCCTGCTGGCGTACATGTTTCCGGATTAGCGTCACTTTTTTGGCGCACGCCTTTCCCCTGTTCGATTCCATGAATACGTGTTGTTGGCGTGTGTGTGGGCGTTGCGAGCATTTACCTCCTGTACTTCCCCCGTAATGCCCACATTTTCATGCATTGTTCCCCATTCTGCGTGTTATGCCCCGTGTTACGCCCACTTTTGTTGTCTGCGCTGTGCTATGTGCGCTTTCGCTGTGCACATAGTGCACGCCGTTTAATGACGTGTGCGCCTGCGTGCGCCACTCATGATTTTAGCGCACATCCTAGGATTTACAAGCGCACTGAATTCCATGAATCGATGTGCACGGCTTTGGCACACGTGCGCTGTGATTTTCACGCGTGCACTGTGATTTTCACGCTTGCGCTGCGATTTTCAGCTGTAAGCGTTCACTCATCAGCTTGCTCCTCAAATTGACTGAATTTACCAAAGAAATATTTAATTGTGTGTGTATCTTGAGCTGCTTCTGACCCCATTCAGACACAGCACAGCTTTACGCCTGCACATTTAGTTTATTTAATTTCCAAACTACAATGCATTTCCCTCAATCTGCACCAAGTTTATATAACCAGCATGGACTGGTTTGCACTAAATATTAGTATGGGAATCTGTTATATGTTAAATGGATAAGGTAAATTAGTGTGTTAGTTTAATGTTAGTTTTATTTACAGTGCAACTCAACCCACAAATGTGGTATAGGGGAGCAAAGTGATTATTTTCTAGCATGTGTTCTGTGCATTCCCAACATTGGCATCTATTACATTCAGCCTGAGTCTCACACCCTTGAGTCACACACATGAGTCTCACACCGTTGGCCCTAGTTAAAATTCAAATCTTTGCTAAAATGTGGGTGATGAAATGTGTATTTCCCTATTACTTTTCCCTTCAGGAGGCAGACAAAACAATAATTCTTCACTCTCTTTATGAATCACATTGTCATGCTTCCACCCTCTACATTCTTCACTTGATACCAATGTTTTTGCCCTTTCACTGTGGTGGTCACTGTTTTCCAACTGTCAGCATGTTTGTCACAGAAATTAGAATGAATAGAAGATTTATAGATCACAAATATGTGTGCTCCTGCATAGGGCCTATACAAGTACAGGCATTATGGTTCTATGTTCTTTTGCCAACAGGCTTTTTTTTAATTCATTTTATTTTTTACAAAACATTTTCATCGAAAAAACTAATCGACATTTAGTTTTTATATTTGGGGGTTCCCCCAAACCCTGCCCTTCCCTATTATTTTATCCCAGTTCCTAACCCCAGCACCTCTTTTATCCCCTTATCACCCCCTTCATTTTTCTATGAGTTTTTTCTATGAGTAGTTTGTGTTAAAGAAATCCCTGTAGCGTTGGGAAGACTTGGTTGTCCATAAGAATTTAAAAAGTGAGATGAACGATTGATTGAGTGATTCATTTTTCAAGTCTACTAGCCAGGAACACATTGTTCAACTGCATTGGTAGAGGTTCATAAGAAAAAGATGAAAGTGAAAATCTGCCAACAATATCCCCTCTAATACCTTACATCTTAAGGACTCATTACCAGGTGATGGAGTGACAACACGCTGATCAACAACACCCAAAACAGCATTCTGGCGCACTGCGTATTCATGGAATTACAAAGCCATTTTGAGCGCTGGTGCAGAGAACATCCCGCAGCACAAGTTACGCCCCCAAAAACGCCCCTTGCGCAAGGAAAAACCATTGAAATCCCCAATACAGCGCAAAGGGCCGTGCTAACCCTGCACCAGCTAACAGGGCCGCTACACTGCAATCGCGCCAGCGGGGAACGTGTAATCCTGGGGTGCGCGTGAAGTTTCACACGCGATAGGCCTTGGTCGAGCGGGGTATGTGTATTTCTGGGGTGCGTGGGAAGTTACACACGCAAGAGGCCTTGTGCAAGCGGGGTACGTGTACTACTGGGGTGCGCGGGAAGTTTCACACATGATAGGCCTTGGTCGAGCGGGGTACGTGTATTTCTGGGGTGCGCAGGAAGTTTCACACGTGAGAGGCCTTGGGCGAGCGGGGTACGTGTATTACTGGGGTGCGCGGGAAGTTTCACACGCGATAGGCGCTGGGTGAGCGTGGAAAGTATTTCTGGGGTGCGCGGGAAGTTACACACGCGATAGGCCTTGGGTGAGTGGGGTACGTGTATTACTGGGGTGAGTGGGAAGTTTCACACGCGATAGGCCTTGGTCGAGCGGGGTACATGTATTTCTAGGGTGCGCGTGAAATTTCACATGCGATAGGCCTTGGTCGAGCGGGGTACGTGTATTTCTGGGGTGCGCGGGAAGTTACACACGTGATAGGCCTTGGGCAAGCGGGGTACGTGTATTACTGGGGTGCGCAGGAAGTTTCACACGCGAGAGGCCTTGGTCGAGCGGGGTATGTGTATTTCTGGAGTGCGCGGGAAGTTTCACACGCGATAGGCCTTGGGCGAGCGGGGTACGTGTATTACTGGGGTGCGTGGGAAGTTTCACACGTGATAGGCCTTGGACAAGCGGGGTACGTGTATTACTGGGGTGCGCAGGAAGTTTTACACGCGAGAGGCCTTGGTCGAGCGGGGTATGTGTATTACTGGGGTGCGTGGGAAGTTTCACACGCAATAGGCCTTGGTCGAGCGGGGTATGTGTATTTCTGGGGTGCGTGGGAAGTTACACACGTGATAGGCCTTGGGAGAGCGGGGATCGTGTATTACTGGGGTGCGCAGGAAGTTTCACACGTGATAGGCCTTGGTCGAGTGGGGTACGTGTATTTCTGGGGTGCGCTGGAAGTTTCACACCCGATAGGCCTTGGGCGAGCGGGGTACGTGTATTACTGGGGTGTGCGGGAAGTTTCACACGCGATAGGCCCTGGGCGAGCGGGGTACGTGTATTTCTGGGGTGTGTGGGAAGTTACACACGCGATAGGCCTTGGGCGAGCGGGGTACGTGTACTACTGGGGTGCGCAGGAAGTTTGACACGCGATAGGCCTTGGTCGAGTGGGGTACGTGTATTTCTGGGGTGCGCAGGAAGTTTCACACACCATAGGCCTTGGTCGAGCGGGGTACGTGTATTTCTGGGGTGCGCGGGAAGTTACACACGCGATAGGCCTTGGGCGAGCGGGGTACGTGTATTACTGGGGTGCGTGGGAAGTTTCACACGTGATAGGCCGTGGTCGAGCGGGGTATATGTATTTCTGGGGTACGCAGGAAGTTTCACACGCGATAGGCCTTGGGCGAGCGGGGTACGTGTATTACTGGGGTGCGCGGGAAGTTTCAGACGTGATAGGCCCTGGGCAAGCGGGGTACGTGTATTTCTGGGGTGCGTGGGAAGATACACACGCGATAGGCCTTGGGCAAACAGGGTACATGTATTACTGGGGTGCGCTGGAAGTTTGACACGAGATAGGCCTTGGTCGAGCGGGGTACGTGTATTTCTGGGGTGCGTGGGAAGTTTCACACGCGATAGGCCTTGGTCGAGCAGGGTATGTGTATTTCTGGGGTGCGCGGGAAGTTTCACATGCGATAGGCCTTGGGCGAGCAGGGTACGTGTATTCCTGGGGTGCCCCAACGCAAATTGGCAGTGTGTTTCCTCCCAGGTGAGCCCTCACCATGCTCCCCAGGGCCTGCAGGCAGCCCACACCCCAGGGGACTACCCTGCACCCCTGGCCATGCCCCGCAGGCAGCCCATCCACCCTGGCCATGCCCCCCAGCCAGCCCACATGTCACCATGCACAAGTGAGCACCGACACATGTCCCCCTGCACCCCCACCCACCCAGCAGTTACGGGCACCTGCCAGCAGGCCCCGACTCAGGTCCCCTTGCACCCCCACCCAGCCAGCAGTGACGGGCACCTGCCAGCAGGCCCCAACTCATGTCCCCCTGCACCCCCACCCACCCAGCAGTGACGGGCACCTGCCAGCAGGCCCCGGCTCATGTCCCCCTGCACCCCCACCCACCCAGCAGTGACGGGCACCTGCCAGCAGGCCCCGACTCATGTCCTCCTGCACCCCCACCCACCCAGCAGTGACGGGCACCTGCCAGCAGGCCCCGACTCATGTCCCCCTGTGCCCCCACCCACCCAGCAGTGACGGGCACCTGCCAGCAGGCCCCGACTCATGTCCCCCTGCACCCCCACCCACCTAGCAGTAATGGGCACCTGCCAGCAGGCCCTGACTCATGTCCCCCTGCACCCCCACCCACCCAGCAGTGACGGTCACCTGTCAGCAGGCCCCGACTCATGTCAAACATGAAATGAAATGCATGTCCAAAACATAATAAAATGAAATGTAGAACCCATCCAAAGAATTCCAAAAAAATAATCGTCCAAACTCTCCGTCCACCAAACAAAATCCAAAGGAAACGTAAAATGTAAAATCCATTGATCCATGGTGAATTTCCAAAAATAAGTTCTCATAAATCCAATGTTCAACTATGTACAACGAATTTTCAAAGGGTCCATGAGCCCAACGAAAGAAATTAAACCTATCATAGAAACTACCTAACAAATAACTATATACAAAAGTGTGAGGCATAGTCTAATCACCCCAAAATAAAGCAAAACGAAAATGAAACCTAACACTAAAAACTATATGCAAATTGCGGCGAGCTAGTCCGACTGCTCACTTTCCGATTTCCCGGGCCAGGGCATCATCGAACTCCTGCTCTATGTCCTGGAGGCGGTCCTCTTCCATGGCCCCGAAGGTTCGCAGGGACGATGCCATGTTCAACTCCTACTCCCTGCGAATTGCCTCGAGGCACTCGGCCCGCCTCAGCGCCCTCCGCATGGAGTTCTCCGCCCTGACCATTGTGAGCCGTGCCTCTTCCGCCCGCCGCCACTCCGCACCTATGGCCTGGCCCAACTGCTGCCACACGGAAGACACTCCCAATCCTGGGTCCTCCTACCCTCTGGCAGATGCCTGCCCCGCGGATGTTGATGGCCCCGAGCCATCATCGCTCCCACCTTGTGCCTGCTGCTGCTGTGCCTGTGCCCTGGCTCTTGCTGCCTGCACGTCCTCCTCCGGCTGGGGTGCAGTTGTTGTGGTGGCCACCCCTGCTGGACGTCCGACTCTGACTGTGGCAGGGATGTGTCCTCCAACAGTCTGGCCGCTAGGTCAGAGGCAGCTCCACAGGGAACCCTGGTGATACATGGGTGGGAAGATGGCATGGAGGACGACTGGCGCATAGTGGGTTCAGGTGAGGAGGGGGACCGGAAGAAGGTCCAGCACACAGATGAATCCAGAACTGGTGACCAGTCCCAGTAGGTTAACGCGGTCAAATAGGCATCCGAGATGACCTGCAGTGTCCCGGATTGCCACGTCCGCACGGAGAGGAAGGCCAGTTGTTGTGCACTCATCCCCTCCCTGAAAACGGGTCTGGACGTAGGCTCCCTGCTGGTGCGGGATGATGCAGTCACAGGATCAGGGACGGGATTACACACAGGCACCTCCGTGGCGGCCTATGATGCCTCCTGTCCCTGCCCCTGCACTGCACCACTAGCACCAGTGGAATCCCCACCTCCAGACCCAGTGTGTGTCCCCCTGCACCCCCACCCACCCAGCAGTGACGGGCAGCTGCCAACAGGCCCCGGCTCATGTCCCCCTGCACCCCCACCCACCCAGCAGTGACGGGCACCTGCCAGCAGGCCCCGACTCATGTCCTCCTGCGCCCCCACCCACCCAGCAGTGACGGGCACCTGCCAGCAGGCCCCGACTCATGTCCCCCTGTGCCCCCACCCACCCAGCAGTGACGGGCACCTGCCAGCAGGCCCCGACTCATGTCCCCCTGCACCCCCACCCACCTAGCAGTAATGGGCACCTGCCAGCAGGCCCTGACTCATGTCCCCCTGCACCCCCACCCACCCAGCAGTGACGGTCACCTGTCAGCAGGCCCCGACTCATGTCCCCCTGCACCCCCACCCACCCAGCAGTGACGGGCACCTGCCAACAGGCCCCGACTCATGCCCCCTTGCACCCCCACCCACCCAGCAGTGACGGGCACCTGCCAGCAGGCCCTGACTCATCTCCCCCTGCACCCCACCCACCCAGCAGTGACAGTCAGGCCCGACTCATGTCCCCCCCAACACGTGAGAAAGATGCACAATCATGGGCCTCATGTCCACCTAAATCCCACAGCACGCCACCCCAGTCTTGAGATGCAATGAATTTTCCAATCCACCCCACACTGACATGCCTATCCCATGACACAAACCAATAGTAAACTATGTACATCAACACATGTCCGTCACACACACACACTGGGTGCCAGTGATTGTGTAAACCCACATTTTGACATGCATTAACCCAATGAGCGAATCCCACACATGGAAGTCAAATATCAAAATGTATTATGAACAAAAAGCATGTAATGAAATGAAAGCATAAAAAAATGTCAAACATGAAATGAAATGCATGTCCAAAACATAATAAAATGAAATGTAGAACCCATCCAAAGAATTCCAAAAAAATAATCGTCCAAACTCTCCGTCCACCAAACAAAATCCAAAGGAAACGTAAAATGTAAAATCCATTGATCCATGGTGAATTTCCAAAAATAAGTTCTCATAAATCCAATGTTCAACTATGTACAACGAATTTTCAAAGGGTCCATGAGCCCAACGAAAGAAATTAAACCTATCATAGAAACTACCTAACAAATAACTATATACAAAAGTGTGAGGCATAGTCTAATCACCCCAAAATAAAGCAAAACGAAAATGAAACCTAACACTAAAAACTATATGCAATTGCGGCGAGCTAGTCCGACTGCTCACTTTCCGATTTCCCGGACCAGGGCATCATCGAACTCCTGCTCTATGTCCTGGAGGCGGTCCTCTTCCATGGCCCCGAAGGTTCGCAGGGACGATGCCATGTTCAACTCCTACTCCCTGCGAATTGCCTCGAGGCACTCGGCCCGCCTCAGCGCCCTCCGCATGGAGTTCTCCGCCCTGACCATTGTGAGCCGTGCCTCTTCCGCCCGCCGCCACTCCGCACCTATGGCCTGGCCCAACTGCTGCCACACGGAAGACACTCCCAATCCTGGGTCCTCCTACCCTCTGGCAGATGCCTGCCCCGCGGATGTTGATGGCCCCGAGCCATCATCGCTCCCACCTTGTGCCTGCTGCTGCTGTGCCTGTGCCCTGGCTCTTGCTGCCTGCACGTCCTCCTCCGGCTGGGGTGCAGTTGTTGTGGTGGCCACCCCTGCTGGACGTCCGACTCTGACTGTGGCAGGGATGTGTCCTCCAACAGTCTGGCCGCTAGGTCAGAGGCAGCTCCACAGGGAACCCTGGTGATACATGGGTGGGAAGATGGCATGGAGGACGACTGGCGCATAGTGGGTTCAGGTGAGGAGGGGGACCGGAAGAAGGTCCAGCACACAGATGAATCCAGAACTGGTGACCAGTCCCAGTAGGTTAACGCGGTCAAATAGGCATCCGAGATGACCTGCAGTGTCCCGGATTGCCACGTCCGCACGGAGAGGAAGGCCAGTTGTTGTGCACTCATCCCCTCCCTGAAAACGGGTCTGGACGTAGGCTCCCTGCTGGTGCGGGATGATGCAGTCACAGGATCAGGGACGGGATTACACACAGGCACCTCCGTGGCGGCCTATGATGCCTCCTGTCCCTGCCCCTGCACTGCACCACTAGCACCAGTGGAATCCCCACCTCCAGACCCAGTGTGTGTCCCTTCCACGGCCTCCTCCACCAAACCCCCCACCAACCTGGATGACTCCGTGCCATCTTCCTCCGTCGGACCCTGTGGGGTCTCAGCTGCCCCTTCTGCTGTGGCCTGGGACGCGGTACCAGACTCCTCACTCCCTGATGAGATGACAACATGGGAGGGGAGCTGGGTCTTGCGTCTCCAGCTGGCGGTGCAATCCCTGCCGCTTTGCTCCACAGCACCCTCCGCCGCCCTCTTCATCAGTTGATGCTGCAGACAGGGAGAGATAGAACACAGGCATCAGGGCACTGTATAATGGACTGATACACACATGACAGTTGTACATGAGTGGCAGTGTCAAACTTCAGACATGGCATCACACTGCCCAACACACATGTCATTTCAACTCACACACATGAGCAAATCAACAGGAATGTTGCACCAGGCAGCACCATCCATACACAAACAACAGCACGAGCAGCCGAAGGTGAGCCTGACGTCACATGCAACACAGCGAGTGCAGAACACATGCACACATGCCACTAGACTTACATGCATCTGTACATCTCCACCACCTGTCGCAGTGATAACATCGCCATCCATGTCACATCTGGCATTCAGCCTCCTACATGTCAGTGTCACATGCATCCATGTTGCATCACAGTTGCACACTTGTCAAATACACACACATGCACATGTACATAGTGCAGATACATGCAGCAGGAACCAGCATCCATGTGTGACACCACAACCATGCCACATTACATACACATAATTTTTACACGTGTGCACCCACACATGCATTTGCCCATCATGCTTGCCAACACATACACCATCAATGTGTCTCACACATGAGAGGAATCACATGTGGCTGGTTCACGTCCCTGTACATACGCATCCATACATGGCCCTACAAAGACATATGTGCAACCTGCACACTCCTGGCACACCACAACATGCACAGCATCCAATCAGTACCCATGTACACTTACCGCTCAACCCCAGACGGGTCTGCCTCTCAAGGACCTGGACATGGAGCGCTGGGCGTATACGTTCCAGGACCCTCATTTGGTTGTTGTTTAGGTGGACCCGGCACCCCTTGGCATCCGCTGCCTTCAAGAGGCGCCGGGCCTTGTTGAGGGTCCTAGACCTGAAGTCCTCCCAGCGCTTCCGGACGTGTTGAATGTCACGGACTGCCACCCCCTCCTCGTTGATGGCAGTCACGATGTCCATCCAGATCCTCTTCCGTCCTTCATTGTCGGCGCCGCAAACTTCCAAAGAGGGCATTATACTGCCCCAGGACTTGCTCCACCAGGACACCAACTTCACTGGCACTGAAGCTGGTGGCCCTCTGCCTCTCTGGCTGGGGGTTGCCAGTGGTGCCAGATGGTGTTGTGTCCGACATGGCAACCCCAGAGGCAGGTGAAGGGTGGGCAACTGGGTCCTGGGGCTGGGCTGTGGAGCGATGGTATCCCAGTCGGGAGTCTTTAGTTCCAGCAGGGGTGGTCACAGCAACTGCACCCCTGCAGATGGCTGATATGCAGGCACCAAATAGCAGGGCACGTGGGCAGCAGGCAGGCAGATGGCAGCAGATGGCAGGTGGGAGCGTGCTCGGGGCTCTGGGGTGCAGGAAAATGGCCTTCTGGGCAGGAGCGTGGTCTTCCATGTGTTGTTGCGTGGCCAGCTTGATACGGAGTGATTTGGCACGTGAAAAAAGTGCACGTCAGCGTGAATTTCAAGGAAAGACCCTTAGCGCGTAAGCGTGTCTGTGACGTTACACGCACAGGCTTTTCCCACAATATGGGTGCATGTTTATTGTACACGTGAAAAAACTGCACATCCGGGTGTCACTGCGTCTGATTGGAGGAAAGGCCCTTAGCGCGTAGGTGCCTAAGTGATGTCGCACATGTGGGCTGGCTTAAAAGGTACGCATGGGACGCCATTTTCTTGTACGTGCTTTTTGTGGAGAGCGAGCGGGTGATTCTTGTACTTCTTGTCAGTTCACATGCGATTACTTCACAACGGTTCCAGTTTGTACTCCCTGTTTCCTCAGACAGAGTTCAATTCTTCTTTTGGCGGGGGTGTTGCAAACGCACACACGCGCGTCTTTTTCACATTCTTTTTCCAGGCAGACGGTGATTCGCGCACGTATTTACCTACTGTGGTTGCCCCCGTGTGTCGCGTACCCCTTCAGAGGTCATTGCAGGCTGCGTGTATCACGCATACGCTTATTTCTGTGTTTCTGGGTGCCACAGCATAGTGCGGGTTCATTTTTCCACACACGTGGTCTACCAGGGGTTGCGTGCAAGTTTGATATTGTTTTCGGGGTGCCTGTGCATTGCGTGACCTGTCAACTTCACCCAGGGGTCACAGACAGCCTTGCTAGAGCACTAGGGTACGAATACCATCTAGTACCCTACCCCTTTCACCCCAATTGCCCAGGACAATTGTTTACTGCAACTCCCAAATGCACAACAACATCAGTGCCATGGTTGGGAGGCGACCAAGCAGTAAGGGATGAAAAAGTGGCCGAGCTCAAAGAGGTGGGCGAGGTGGGCGCGGTAGGGGATGTGGGCAGGATGTTTAGGGTGGCCCAAGAGGCCAGTGTGTGCAGGACCAATCGGGGACACCTATACCTCCCCCTCCCCAATGGGTCGGGGAGATGCAGCAGACACCATCCAACCTCAGGTTTTGTAAAACGCCCCCATATCGTCAACTGGACCGGAACAGGATGACTCCCAGGCTGACTTCCGTGTCACCAAGTCTAAGCCACGTGTGGCGGTGAAACTTGCTGTCACCAAGCCACGTGGATCTGGGGCAGCAATGTCATCTGCTGCCCCAAGTAGCCAGGGTGAGGAGGCTGCAGGTGCAGCTGCAGCTCAATCGACCTCAGCTCCAAGTCTCCCAGCCAGGACAGTGTCGGTCCAAGTCCATCACACCGAGGTTGGTCCTGCCAGCATCACCCTGCAGCCAATGCCTGCAGTGAGACCTCTGGTCATTGTGCCTTTGGAAAATCCTAGTACCCAGTCCACCTGCACTTCTGCCCCTACCAACCAGAGCGGCGTAAGCCACTCAGGATCTGCACCACCTTCCAAGAAGAAGAAGGGTGCTCTTGTACTACAGGCTGGGACCCCAGACACGGCTACACAGTCCGGCACATCAAGGAAGCCTAGCTTCAATGACGCCGAACTAGATGCACTGTGTCGGCCCATAGCCGCGAAATGGTGGTGACTGCAGTGTGCAAGACTATGCCTGCTCAACGTAGGGCCCACTGGCAGACCATCACAGACGACATTAGTGCCCTTGGATTTGTGAGGCGCACAGCTGATGATTGCTACAAGCGGTGGAATGACCTGAAACGTAGAGCAAAGATCAAGCTGGCTTCCAATCATGCCTCTACTCTGGTGACAGGTGGTGGGTCTCCACCAGAGGACGACCAACTCACTGAACATGAGTCTGTCGCTGGAACCTTCGTCACAGAGGAACAGATCCGAGGCGTGGGAGACCTACTAGATCTTGAAGCATTGTCCGGTGAGTGCCCATGCATGTGTGTGCAATCCATGTGTATGTTGTTTGGGTGATGTGTTCTGATTGAGTGCCAGGTGAGGCTGTGTAGTCATGACTGGTATGGGTCACCCATGAGGTTCCTCCAAACTATTCCCCGGCCTTGGGTTTGTGTATGACAGTATCCCTTCTGACCACAGTAGCCAATTTGCACCAGACTACTGCAGTTGCCCTTCAACCGTCATCTTGCAACAACATTGTTCAAAATGTTTTCCTGTTCATTCAGCCTGATTGTTTCAATCCTTGCCATTTTTACAACACATTTTTCTGCCCTACTGCCACAAATGTGACATACTTCTGTCATAGATTACACCCCACAATGGCCCACACAATAATGTAACTGTTGTCTTCTGTCATGTTGAAGTGACCAACCATTGATGTATCCATCTGCCTGCCATCACTGTATAATTGAACACTGGATCTGTTGCAACATGTAGCACATGCATGTTTTGTAACACTATTTTGCATGTTGTATCTCATGATGTCCATCTCACATGGATGGGTGACAGTACTTATTTCCTACCATATGGCTGTACTTCTGAAAAGTACCATGTCTATGCTACGTGCCATCTGTGTGCTGGCATGTGTCATGTATGTGTATTGGACATGCCACTCACAGGATAATGTGTAATGCCAGTGCTATCCAGCATGCAGCAAATGTGTTGCTTTTCCATCTTGGAGTCCTCAGTGTCTGCTTTTTGCCTCCCCTTCCAACTCATTGACAGTGCATGCATGCCAGGGTTATAGTCATGTGGGAAATGTGTAATTTATGTACTGGATCTCTGGCTTGTCAGGCCTATGCGTGTGCTATGGTGCTCATGCCTGTTTCCATTTGTTATCTTTCATGTTTTTGCAGGTGATGAGGCACTTGATGCTGTTGAGGTGGAGGAGATGGTGCAGACCCAGGAGGAATCACAGCCACAACCGGCCACCACTGGAGGATGTGGGGTGTTGGTGGGTGAAAACCCATTTGTCCTACAGACCATGCTGTCCATGGGTGTCTCTGGGTAAACCTCCACAGAACTCTATGAATCAGGTGCTGAATCGGACAGTGAGACATATGTGCCGTCGCAGGTGAGTGTTTCTGGCAGGGATGCTGTTCTGTCCAACCTGCCTGCACCGGGGGGTAGACCCCTCTATGGGGATTTCAGTGTTGGTAAATCCGGATTTGGTGGTTACGGATGCAGGGTAACACTCCACAACATTTACTGCTGTTCCTGGGCCAGCAGATGAAAGGGGAATGCAGTCCTGCAGCCTCAGGCATTGCCAGCACAGCAAGGTGCAGATCGCCTTGCCCACACAGGTGTGGTGCCCGCCAACGCGGTGGTTGTGCGCCCCCAGGCAATACTGTATGGGAGAACTTCATGTACAGTATAGCAGCACAACAGGGAGCATCATGTGAAATGATGGCTCAGGCAATGGATAGGGTGGCCACTTCCATTCTCCCCCCTGAAAGGCAGATAGAGCTCCAGCAGCAGGCAACAGACTCCATTTGCCACTCACACAGGGAGGACATGTTGGCGTCCAACAGGGACCGACGGGCGGGACTGGAGACTCTGCGCGAAGCCATATCTGTAGAGTCACAGGCCCACAGGGACGCCCTGAGGTTAGAACACCAGTTCCTCAGGGATACTCTGGGTGAACTTGAGGCTTCCCGAAATTTTAGGTCAGAACAGCAGCTGGAGCAGCTCACACGTTCACTCTCAGCAGAGCTCCAGGCAACCCGTGCGGAGATCCGGGCATCACGTGAGGCCATGCAGGTAGAAATGCGGGCTACCCGTGAGGTGCTGCATGGGGATCTCCGTACCATCATCATGCAGGACGAAACCTTCCACACCCGCATGCTTGCTGCCATGGTGGACCATACCAGGGCTTTGCGTGGGCTGCCTCCCATATCACGGCCACCTCCTGATGTAGCAGCAGAGGGTGAAGAGAGCGACGGCAGTCCTCCCACTGTAGCGTAGCCGTGTAGGCCATGAGCCCATGGAGGTATTTATTTTTCTCAACAACCACGCATGTGGGTGTTGGGGTGCAACCTGTCCTCGAACCTCCTGGGTGGCCTCCCCCCCGGTCCACACATGGCCATTTTTTATTTTTTTTAAATATTTTTTTTTACAGTGTGTTGCTTTGTGTGGCTCCCGTGGGCATCCACTGTGTATTCCAGCTGGGCACATGCAGGCTTGCTCTGTCTTTGGGTTAGATGCTTGGGCTCCTGACACACACATCCCTCCTGCTTCCCCTTTCCATGGGCTTGCAAAGGGTGTGACCAAGTGACAGTAACTTATACAGTGACATTGGGCTCCCATGAGCTGTATGGGCAGTCTGTAGTCAAAACTTGTGTACATCCCTAGAGGAGATTGTTGTTGGATTCTACACTGCATGGTGTATTAATATGTGCTTGTGCATCCCTGCCTTTCTCCTTATTCACATGTACCTTCTTCATGTCTTCACAAGGCCGTCTCCTTTGCAGATGCAGTTCATGTTGTATGCAGTACACTGACACATTTGCTTGACAGCAACACTCTGCAGATGGAAGGGGTCAATGTGCTGCCTTAGTCAGGTTGTGAGACTTGCACTACTTTAATTTTAGACTGTCATATATTGCCACTGTTTCATCCTGTGTTGCTGTTTTGTGTTGCTGGTAAGTATTTGTTCATATGTGCTGTTTCTTATTGATTACTGGGAGCATATTGTCTGTGGCCTGTTTACATTAGGGACAGTGCACTTTGTGACACTTGTGCCATGTGTTGTGTATTCATTTGGTTGCTTTCACATTGCATGCCATGCCATGGTGTGTTGGGTAGCTGAGATGGGGAGGGGTTGGGTGAAATGGCACTATTTTCATGTGGTATTTTGCAAGGGGGTAGTCATTCATGCTGCATGAATGTGTGTCTTTTTGTCACACAGCATTGGTTGTCTTTAAGTAGGTAGGGATGCACACAATGTAACACTTCCAGGTGACCAATCTCAGGCTGGTATGGTTGTGACAGTTGACTGTCCCCTATGTCATCATCATTGATTGTCAGCTGGTATGTGCCAGGGCTGTGTGCACTCCACAGGGGTAGGATTTTAGGTGAAGTAATTAGCCACCAGCTGGGTACGGGCTGCCTCACCACGTGCCCTTTCACCTCCCATGCGCAGCAGCCGTGCATGTGGTTGGGGATGTGGGGGCACCACCATGTCCACCAGCAGGCCCCGGCAGGTTGCAACGTTGTGCAGGACACATGCTGCCACTATGATCCTGCACACTACTGGGGGCGCATATAGCAGCTGCCCACCAGAGCAGTCAAGGGAGCGAAAGCGTGACTTGAGCACTCCAAATGTGCGCTCCACTATGCCCCGGGTTGCAATATGGGCTGTGTTGTATCTTACCTCGGGTGGTGTGGTGGGGTTCCGAATTGGCATCATCATGTAGGTGCTTAGAGGGTAGGCACTGTCCCCTGGGGAGGTGATGATGGGTATCATTAGTGGGGTTGTCACATTACTCAGTATCTGACATGCATGCATTTGCAGAGGCATTTATACTCACCAATCAGCCATGTGTTGCCATGCCGCCCAGCTTCAAGGTCCCGGTTTAGGGGTGACATTCTGAAAATGAAACTATCATGGGTGGACCCTGGATAGTTTGCATATACTGAGGTGATGATTCCCTTGGCATCACATACTACCTGCACGTTAATGGAATGCCAGTGCTTGCGGTTTCTGTAGATGTGCTCTGATGCCCTGGGGGGCCGTAGAGCCACATGGGTGCAATCAATGGCACCTAGCACTTTGGGGAAGTGTGCGACCCCGTAAAAGTCCTGGACTGCAGCCTGCCTTTCTGCAGGTGTTCTGGGCATGTATATGTGCCTGCGGACTGAGGGGCGTGCAGTCATGATGGCCAACACCTGGTGTAGGCAGCGTGACTGCGTGGCCTGTGACACACACCCCACTATGGCACTTGTCCACTGAAATGAACCAGTAGCCAAGAAGTGCAGTACATTGAGCACCTTTTCCAAGGGGCTCAGTGCTTGGGAGCACAGGGTGGGTGATGTGAGGTCATCCTCCCACTCACTCACCAGGTCGAGTATGATGTGTGGTGGAAACCTGTACCTCCCATACACCTGGTCATCAGGCATCCCAAAAAGGCTGGTCCTGGGCAAATAAAATGCGGGCCTGGACCAGCCTTCTCCTCCTGCGGTGTCCCACGACCACTGCGGCGAGGAACGGTATATTCATCGTAGTGTCTGAGCTTGTTTGTTGTTTGCGTGCACTTTTATGCTGTGCGGGCCGCTTGCGCCTGCTTCCTGCTGGCGTACATGTTTCCGGATTAGCGTCACTTTTTTGGCGCACGCCTTTCCCCTGTTCGATTCCATGAATACGTGTTGTTGGCGTGTGTGTGGGCGTTGCGAGCATTTACCTCCTGTACTTCCCCCGTAATGCCCACATTTTCATGCATTGTTCCCCATTCTGCGTGTTATGCCCCGTGTTACGCCCACTTTTGTTGTCTGCGCTGTGCTATGTGCGCTTTCGCTGTGCACATAGTGCACGCCGTTTAATGACGTGTGCGCCTGCGTGCGCCACTCATGATTTTAGCGCACATCCCAGGATTTACAAGCGCACTGAATTCCATGAATTGATGTGCACGGCTTTGGCACACGTGCGCTGTGATTTTCACGCGTGCACTGTGATTTTCACGCTTGCGCTGCGATTTTCAGCTGTAAGCGTTCACTCATCAGCTTGCTCCTCAAATTGACTGAACTTACCAAAGAAATATTTAATTGTGTGTGTGTCTTGAGCTGCTTCTGACCCCATTCAGACACAGCACAGCTTTACGCCTGCACATTTAGTTTATTTAATTTCCAAACTACAATGCATTTCCCTCCATCTGCACCAAGTTTATATAACCAGCATGGACTGGTTTGCACTAAATATTAGTATGGGAATCTGTTATATGTTAAATGGATAAGGTAAATTAGTGTGTTAGTTTAATGTTAGTTTTATTTACAGTGCAACTCAACCCACAAATGTGGTATAGGGGAGCAAAGTGATTATTTTCTAGCATGTGTTCTGTGCATTCCCAACATTGGCATCTATTACATTCAGCCTGAGTCTCACACCCTTGAGTCACACACATGAGTCTCACACCGTTGGCCCTAGTAAAAATTCAAATCTTTGCTAAAATGTGGGTGATGAAATGTGTATTTCCCTATTACTTTTCCCTTCAGGAGGCAGACAAAACAATAATTCTTCACTCTCTTTATGAATCACATTGTCATGCTTCCACCCTCTACATTCTTCACTTGATACCGATGTTTTTGCCCTTTCACTGTGGTGGTCACTGTTTTCCAACTGTCAGCATGTTTGTCACAGAAATTAGAATGAATAGAAGATTTATAGATCACAAATATGTGTGCTCCTGCATAGGGCCTATACAAGTACAGGCATTATGGTTCTATGTTCTTTTGCCAACAGGCTTTTTTTTAATTCATTTTATTTTTTACAAAACATTTTCATCGAAAAAACTAATCGACATTTAGTTTTTATATTTGGGGGTTCCCCCAAACCCTGCCCTTCCCTATTATTTTATCCCAGTTCCTAACCCCAGCACCTCTTTTATCCCCTTATCACCCCCTTCATTTTTCTATGAGTTTTTTCTATGAGTAGTTTGTGTTAAAGAAATCCCTGTAGCGTTGGGAAGACTTGGTTGTCCATAAGAATTTAAAAAGTGAGATGAACGATTGATTGAGTGATTCATTTTTCAAGTCTACTAGCCAGGAACACATTGTTCAACTGCATTGGTAGAGGTTCATAAGAAAAAGATGAAAGTGAAAATCTGCCAACAATATCCCCTCTAATACCTTACATCTTAAGGACTCATTACCAGGTGATGGAGTGACAACACGCTGATCAACAACACCCGAATCTCACAGAGCGATCACAATTCGGGTGGGAGAAGGCATATAATTAATATTATATTATTATGTAAAGACTTCCATGTGCACCCCAATCAAGCATACAGCTGGTACGGCGTGCATACAACTAAGGCCTGTTACTGTGCATTGCAAATGCTGAGCTCGGTCACTAGGGTGCACACTAAGGAGCCGATTCATGGAATTAATGTGCGCTGAAATTTTCAGCGCAAGCGTGCAAAAGCGTGCGAATCGCAGTGCCAGTACGAAAATTGCAGCGAAACCCGCACACAGCGATTCATGGAAGTCCGTGCGTGAGGAAATTCCAGGATGTGCGCCAAAATTCTGCGTGGCACACGCTGGCGCACACGTCTCCAAATAGCGCGGCGCACACAACAAAAGTAGGAGGAACAGGGGGCGTGACACACGGAATGGGGAACAACTTGTGAAAATGTGGGCGTCACGGGGGAAGTAAAGGAGGCAAGTGCGCGGAACGCCCACACGCACGTTCAAAACACGTATTCATGGATTCAAACGGGGCTAACGCGTGCGCCAAAAAAGATGCGCTAATCCGGAAACACGTACGCCAGCAGGAAGCAGGCGTACGTGGACCCGCGCAGCATAAAAGTGCGCGCAAACAACAAACAAGCACAGACGCCAGGATGAATATACCGTTCCTAGCAGCAGTGGTCGTGGGATACCGCAGGAGGAGGAGGAGGATAGTCAGGCCCAGAATTTTTACACCCAGAACCAGCCTTTTTGGGATGCCTGATGACCAGGTGTATGGGAGGTACAGGTTTCCACCTCACATAATACTCAACCTGGTTAGTGAGTGGGAGGATGACCTCACATCACCCACCCTGTGCTCCCAAGCACTCAGCCCCCTGCAGAAGGTCTTCAATGTACTGCACTTCTTGGCCACTGGATAATTTCAATGGACAACTGCTATAGTGGGGGGGTGTCACAGGCCACGCAGTCACGCTGCCTACACCAGGTCTTGGCCATCATGACTGCATGCCCATCAGTCCGCAGGCACATATACCTGCCCAGAACACCTGCAGAAAGGCAGGCTGTCGTCCTGGATTTTTACGGGGTGGCACACTTCCCCAAAGTGCTAGGTGCCATTGACTGAACCCATGTGGCTCTACGTCCCCCCAGGGCATCAGAGCACATCTACAGAAACCGCATGCACTGGCATTCCATCAACGTCCAGGTAGTATGTGATGCCAAGGGAATCATCACCTCAGTATATGCCAACTATCCAGGGTCCACCCACAACAGTTTTATTTACAGAATGTCAACCCTAAACCGGGACCTAGAAGCTGGGCGGCATGGTGATACATGGATGCTCAGTGAGTATAAATGCCACAGCACATGCATGCATGTCAGATACTGAGCAATGTCACAACCCCACTAATGATACCCATCACCACCTCCCCAGGGGACAGTGCCTACCCTCTGAGCACCCACATGATGACGCCAATTCGGAACCCCACCACGCCACCCGAGGTAAGATACAACACAGCCCACATTGCAACCCGGGGCATATTGGATCGCACATTCAGAGTGCTCAAGTCACGCTTTCGCTCCCTTGACCATTCTGGCGGGCAGCTGTTATATGCTCTCCCAGTAGTGTGCAGGATCATAGTGGCAGCATGTGTCCTGCACAACGTTGCAACACACCGGGGCCTGCCCGTGGACATGGTGGTGCCCCCACATCCCCAACCACATGCACGCCCGCTGCGCATGGGAGGGGAAAGGGCACGGGGTGAGGCAGCCCGTACACAGCTGGTGGATAATTACTTCACCTAAATCACACCCCTGTGGAGTGCACACAGCCCTGGCACATGCCAGCTGACAATCAATGATGATGACATAAGGGACAGTCAACTGTCACAACCATACCATCCTGAGATTGGTCACCTGGAAGTGTTACATTGTGTGCCCTACCTACACAACCACCACCAATGCTGTGTCATCAAAAGACACACTTCAATGCTGCAAAAATCATTACCCCCTTGCAAAATACAACATGACAACAGTGCCATGTCACCCAACCCCTCCCCAGCACCGCCACCCAACACACCATGGCATGTCATGCTATGTGAGAGCAAACAAAGCAATCCCCAAAACATCACACAAGTGTCAAAGTGCAGTGTCCTCAATGGAAACTGCCCACACACAATATGCTCCCAGTAATGTAGAACTAACAACACACATGACCAAATACTTACCAACAATACAATGCAGCTACTCAACCTCAAACATAGCATAAACATGACAGTACTAAGGTAAAGTAGTGGTAGTCTTACAACCTGATCATGCCAGCACATCAGCCACTTCCAACTGTACAGTGCTGCTGCCACGCAAATGTCCAAGTGCACTGCTTACAACATGAACTCCATCTCCAAAGTAGACGGCCTTGTGAAGACATGAGGAATTAACCTGCAAATTAGGCGAAAGACATGGATGCACAAGCATATAGCAATACACCATGCAGTGTACAATTCAACAACAATATCCACTAGGAATGTATACACAGTATTGACTGCAGACTGCCCACACAGCTCATGGGAGTCCTACGTCACCGTGTAAGTCAATGTCACTTGGGCACACCCTTTGCAAGCCCATGGAAACGGGAAGCAGGAGGGGTGTGTGTCTCACAAACCCAAGCATCTAACCCAAACTCAGGACAAGCCTGCATGTGCCCAGCCGCAATACAGTGGATGCCCACGGGAGCCACACAAGGCAACACACTGCAAAAAAAAAAAAATCAAAAATCAAAAATCTAAAATCAAAAATGGCCATGTGTGGGGCAGGGTGGGAGGCCACCCAGGAGGTCCGAGGACAGGGTGCGCGCCAACAACCACCTGTGTGGATGTTGGGAAAAAAAACACCTCCATGGGCTCATGGCCTGCACGGCTATGCCAATGTGGGAGAACTGCTGCTGTCGCTATCATCACCCTCTGCTGCTGCCACAGGAGGTGGTGCTGCCACAGGAGGTGGTGGTGCAATGGGAGGCAGCCCACGCAAAGCCCTGGTATGGTCCTCCATGGCAGCAAGCATGCGGGTGTGGAAGGTCTCGTTTTGGAGGATTATAGTGCCGAGATCCCCATGTAGCACCTGACGTGATGCACAGATCTCCTCCCGAGTTGCCTGCATCTCAGCTGAGAGCGAACGTGTGAGCCGCTCCAGCTGCTTTTCTGTCCTCAAGTTAGTGGAAGCCTCAAGGTCAACAAGAGTCTCCCTGAGGTGATGGAGTTCTACCCTCAGGGCCTCCCTGTGGCCCTGGGACTCTATTAATATCGATTGGCGTAGAGTCTCCAGTGCCGCCCGTCTGTCCCTGTTGGAGGCCAACATGTCCTGTTGCCTGCTGTAGTAGCTCCATCTGCCTGACAGGAGGGACAATGGAAGTGGCCACCCTCTCCATTGCTTGAGCCATCATCTCAACTGATGCTGCCTGTTGGGTTGCCATACCGTAAATGGATTGTTCCCATGCGGTATTGCCTGGTGGCGTACGGCCACCGCGTCGGCGGGCACCACACCTGTTTGGGGCAAGGCGATCTGCGCCTTGCTGTGCGGGCACTGCCTGAGGCTGCAGGACTGCATTCCCCCTCCGATCTGCTGGCCCAGGAACAGGATCAGATGTTGTGGAGTGTGACCCTGCATCCGTAACCGCCAAAGGCGCACTTACTAACACTGACATCCCCATAGAGGGTTCTACCCCTGGTACAGGTGGGTTGGACAGAACAGAATCCCTGCCAAAAACACTTACCTGCGACGGCACATAGGTCTCATCATCCGAATCAGCACCTGAATAGAGGTCTGGTTAGGTACACCCAGAGGCACCCCTCGATATAATGTTCTGCAGCAAGATTGGGTTCTCACCCACCACCACACCACGTCCCCCACTGGTGCCCGGTCGTGCCTGAGATTCCTCCTGGGTCTGCACCATCTCTTCAACCTCAACAGCATCAAGTGCGTCATCCCCTGCAAAAACATGAAAGACAAAAAATGGAAACAGGCATTAGCACCATAGCACACAAATAGGCCTGACAAGCTACATAACCAGTACATGATTTACACGATTTACACATGTGCCACATGACTATAACCCTCCCATGCATGCACTGTCACTGAGTTTGAAGGGGACCCAAAAGGCAGACACTGATGACAACTACATGGAAGAGCAACACCTTTGCTGCATGCTGGGTAGCACTGCCATCACACATTGGTCTGTGAGTGGCATGTCCAATACACATACATGACACATATCATCACACAGATGGCATGTACCATAGCCATGGTACATTCCACAAGTACATCCATATGTCAGTGAATGAATACTGTCAGCCATCCATGTGAGATGGACATGATGAGATGAAAAATGCTACATAGTGTGACAAAATAGGCATGTGCTACACACTGCAACACATCCAGTGTACAAAAATACACTGATTGCAGGCCGATGTACACATCAATGGTTTGTCACTTCAACATGACAGGAAACAACTATCATGTTCCACATTCAAACAGGCCCCAAAAATTCCTGTGATCACGCCAATACTCAATTAGCCTGAATGGTCAAATCATTCATCTAACAAGGTAACACATGTGGTCCAATGTGGGGTTCATTAATGACAGAAGCATGTCACAAATGTGACAATAGGGCTGAGGAATGCGTAGCCAAAGTGGGAGAATTGAAACAATCAGCCTGAACGAACACTGAAAAATACAAACAATGTTGTTGCAAGATGCCACTTCAAGGGCAACTGCCGTAATGTTGAGTCAAATTACTAATGTGGGCAGAATGGATACTGTCACACCCAAATTCAAGGCCGTGAATGTTTTGGATGAAGCACATGGGTGACCCATACCACTCAGGCACACACACCCTCACCTGGCACTCAATCAGAACCCGTCACCCAAACAACATACACATGCATTACACACACATGCATGGGCACTCACCGGACAATGCTTCATAATCAGGAAGTGCTCCCACACCTTGGATCTGTTCCTCTGTGACGAAGGCCCCAGCACCAGACTCATGTTCAGTGAGTTTGTTGTCCTCTTGTGGAGACCCACCGCCAGTCACCAGAGTAGCGGCATGATTTGAGGCCAGCTTCTTCTTTGCTTTGCGTTTCAGGTCATTCCACCGCTTGTAGCAATCATCAGCTGAGCACCTCACAAATCCAAGGGCACTTATGCGGTCGGCGATGGTCTGCCAGTGTGCCTTACGTTGACCAGGTGTGGTCTTGCACCCTGCAGTCACCAACATTTCGTGGCTATGTGCCGACACATACCGCACAAGTGCATCAAGTTCCGGATCATTGAAGCAAGGCTTCCTTGAGGTACCGGAGTGAGTAGCCGTGTCTGGGGTCTCAGCCTGTCGTGCCAGAGCACCCTTCTTCCTCTTCTTTAAAGGTGGAGCAGAGCCAAAGTGGCTTACGCCGCTCTGGTCAGTAGGGGCAGAATCACCGGTGGACTGGGTAGTAGGAGTGTGGGAATGCACAATGACCATAGTTCTTGATGCAGGCATTGGTTGCTGGGTAATTTTGGCAGGGGGAACGTCAGTTTGATGGACTGGGACTGACACTGTCCTGGCTGGGAGAGTCAGAGCCTCCCCACCCTGCATACTTGGGGCAGCAGATGACATAGCTGCCCCAGATCCACATGGATTGGTGACAACAACTTGCACCGCCACACGTGGCCTAGACTTGCTGACCTGGAAGTCAGCCAGGGAGTCATCCTGTGCCAGGTCAGGTGCCACAATGGGCTGGTCCAACAGGGGCTGAGCTTGGATGGTGTCAACCACGTTTCCCTCAAACATGGGGGGGCATGGGTGTCCCTGATTGTTCCTCCACACATGGGGGCATAGGGGCACCCTGCAAATCCCGGCCACATCCCCTACCGAGCCCACCACGCCCACCTTTTGAGGGTCGGCCACCTTTGCCTCCCTTACCGCTTGGCCGCCTCCCAGCCATGGCACTGATGTTGTTGTGCGTATGGGAGTTGCAGTAAACTATTGTCCTGGGTAATTGGAGGTCAAAGGAGTAGGATACCAGATGGAATTCGTACCCTAGTGCTCTAACAAGGCTGTCTGTGACCCCTGGGGGAAGATGACGGGTCACGCAACGCACAGGCAGCCCAAAATCAAAAATAAACGTGCACGCAACCCCTCGTAGACCACGTGCGTGAAAAAATGAACTTGCACTACGCTGTGGCACCCAGAAACACAAAAATAAGCGTACGCGTAATACACACAGCCTACAATGACCTCTGAAGGGGAATGCGACTCACGGGACAAGCACAGTTGCTAAGTACGTGCAGAACTCACCGTCTGCCTGGAAAAAGAACGTGAAAAATACGCGCGTGTGCGCGTTGCGAACACCCCCGCCAAAAGAAGAATTGTACGCTGTCTGAGGAGACAGGACAAAAGTAGAAGTAAACTCTGTTTGAGGAAACAGGCCCAACAAAAAATCAGAAAGGAGCTGTCAGAGGTAACAGAGAGTACGAACTAGAAACGCTGTGAAGTAATCGCGTGTGAACCGACAAGAAGTGCAGATTTCACCCACTCGCTCTCCACGAAAAGCACGTACAAGGAAATGGCGTCCTACATGCAGCTTTTAAACCGGCCCACACGTACACGTCAGAGATGCGTGTACGCGGGCGCTTTCATCCAATTACACGCGATGACACTCGAACGTGCAGTTTTTCTGCGTGTGCTCTGTCATCACGTGCTATGAGGGAAACGCGCGCGCGCGTAATGTAACTTACGTGCCTACGCGCTAAGGTCCTTTGGTCCAATGGAATCGCGTGCGTGCGCTGACGCGCTTACGCGCTAAAGCCCTTTCCTCGAATTACACGCTGACGTGCAAGGTTTTCACGTGCCGAATCACTCCGTATCAAGCTGGCCACGCGAAAACACACGGAAGACCACGCTCCTGCCCTGAAGGCCATTTTCCTGCCCCCCAGAGCCCCGAGCACGCTCCCACCTGCCATCTGCTGCTGCCTGACTACCTGCTGCCCACGTGCCCTGCTATTTGGTGCCTGCACATCAGCCATCTGCAGGGGTCCAGTTGCTGTGTCCACCCCTGCTGGAACTGAAGACTCCCAACTGGGATACCATCGCTCCACAGCCCAGCCCCAGGACCCTGTTGCCCAGCCACGCCTGCCTCGGGGGTCGCCATGTCGGCGCAAACACCATCTGAGACCACTGGCGACCCCCAGCCAGAGGGGCAGAGGGCTACCAGCTTCAGTCAGAAGGAAGTTGGTGTCCTGGTGGAGCATGTCCTGGGGCAGTATGATGCCCTCTTCGGAACATCACGCGCCAACAAGGAAGGACGGGATAGGATCTGGGACGACTTTGTGGTTGCCATCAACGTGGAGGGGGTGGCAACCCGCAACATCAAGCAAGTCAAGAAGCGCTGGGAGGACTTGAGGTCCAGGACCCTCAACAAGGCCCGGCGCCTCGTGGAGGGGGGCCGGGGCAGCATGAGTACCATCAAGATGAGGGTCCTGGAATGCATAGGCCCAGTGCTCCACGCCCAGATCCTTCGGAGGCAGACCCGTCCGGAGTTGAGCGGTAAGTGGCCAAGCATTGCTGTGTGAGACAGGGCATGTTGCAGGGTGCTGGTTGTCTGATACTTGCCTGTATGTGTGACATAGGCCATGTACTTATGTGTGTGTGCAGGGACATCATGGTCATGCATGTGAGACCAGTAATGTGTGAACCACATGGTTGGTGCATGTGTTACAATGCAACATGCGGAACAGCATGGGGAATGCACACATTAATGCATGCCTGTCTCTATTATTGGACATGGATGGGGTGTGAGAGATGGGTGCTGCTGTCATGGACATGTATGGTGTCCATGTCTGTGTGTCTGACTTGCGTGTCTGTGACTTGTAAATGCCATGGATGCATGACACATGTCTGTGACAATGTTCAGATTCCCTGATGCAGCCTACTCATCCTTGTATCGACTGTGTCTGGGGTGTACGAGGCCAGAATGATGAGACTACAGTGAAGTGTGTGCATGTGATAGGCATGACCCATAATGCATGTGAGTTTCAAACCAGCATTGTATGTTTCAAGAGTTCTTTGGACATGTATGCTAATGTTCATCGCATTCGCCATGCCTGTTACTGCATGTGTTTTGCCTGCACTGACCCATGTGCGAATGCACTGACCCATGTGTTGTGGAGGGACATGATGGAAGTGATGTTTGACAGTGCCACTCATCTGCTATTGCTTCCTGTCTAGGGGACCATTGTACAGTACCCTGATGCTTGTGTTCTATGTCTCCCTCTACACAGCGGTAAGTGATGAAGAGGGCGGAGACGGCGCTGTGGAGCAAAGCGGCGGGGATGCCCCCACCGGCCGGCGACGCAAGGCCCAGTCACCCTCCAAGAATTTACCATCGTCCAGGAGTGAGGGGACTGGTGCTGCGTCTGCCACTACGGCTGCAGCAAAAGGGGTGGGTGAGCCCCCACAGGGGCTTGCAACGGCGGAAGACGGTGTGGAGCCATCCAGGTTGGTGGTTTCCACAGAGGAGGAGGAGGCAGCTACTGAGCCGCACATGGGGCCTGGTGGGGGTGGTTCCACTGGTGTAAGTGGTGCAGTCCAGGGCCAGGGGCAGAAGGCAGCACAGGTCACCGCGGAGGGGCCTGTGCATGTCGCTGTCCCTGACCCTGTGACTGCACCACCATGCACCAGCAGGGATGCCCCATCCCAGGCCCGTCCGCAGGTAGGGGGCATGTCCATGTCATCTGACACTCCTCTACCTGTGGACGAGGGGACCCCTGGCCGTATGGAGAAGGTCCTGATTGGTGTCGCGTTGCGCACGCATGACATTCGTGATGACGTGCATGCTTCCTGGGGGGAGCACGCACGTCATCATGAAGAGCAGCGTGCCAACGTGGCCCAGTTGGGAGTGTCCATGGTCGGGGGTTTTGTACATGTGTCGGCCACTCTGGCGGCCCTCTCCTCCTCTGTGAAGACTATGCGCCAGTCGTTCTCCATGCCGTCTTCCGGCCCAGATGCCACCAGGGCCCCCTGTGGACCTGCACTGACCAACGCAGCCAGCTCGGTGGGGATCCCATCCCTGCCACAGTGGGGAGTCGGAGGTCCAGCAGGGGTGCACACCACAGCAACTGGACCCCAGCAGATGGAGGATGTGCCGGCATCATCGAGCAGGGCACGTGCACGACAGCGTCGGTGGAGTCCATCAGCCTGGATGCCGTCGTGCTGGCAGAGTCAGTTGCGTCGGAGGCAGTGGCAGGCTCAACGTGGGAGGCATCATGGCTCGGGGCCATCTACACCAGAGGGGCAGGCATCGGCCGGAGGGCAGGAGGACCCTGGAATGGGAGTGTCTTCCGTGTGGCAGCGGTTGGGCCAGCAGATAGGTGCGGAGCGGCGGCGGGCAGAGGAGGCATGGCTCACAATGGTCAGGGCGGAGAACTCCATGCGCAGGGCACTGAGGCGGGCTGAGTGCCTCGAGGGAATTCACAGGGAGTTGGAGGTGGACATGGCGTTATCCCTGCGAGAACTCGGGGCCAGAGAACAGGCCCGCCTCCAAGACATTGAACAGGAGTTCGATGATGCCCTGGCCCATGACATCAACAAGTGAGCCGTTGGACTTGCCCGCCGCCATTGTATATAGTTCATTAGTGTTAAGTTTAATTTCTTTTTTCTTTAATTTGGGGCGCATGGACTATGCCCCACATTTTTGTATATAGTTAGTAATTAGGTAGGTTTCATTGTAGGTTTCATTTATGTCGTTGGGCTCATGGACCCTGGATTTGCTATTTGTACATAGTTTTACAGTGGATTTTTCTCATTCATCTTTATTTTTCTTCACCATGAAGCAATGGATATTACGCTTTTCTTTCCCTTTGGATTTGCTTTGTTGGACGGTGACTTTGGACACATTTTCATTTGGATTAATTTGGATTCTCATTTTTTTTATTTATCATTTTTTGGGACATGCTGCATTTTGATTATTCTTGGCATTATTGTGTGTTTTTATTTCATTCCCTTCATTTTGACTTGAATACATTTTTGTTTCTTACTTCAATGTGTGGTCTTCATGCATGTCACAATGTGGGTTTTCTCAGTCATGTGTTGCCATTGTGTGGGTCTGACAGACTTGTACTCATGCGCATACTGCTGATTTGTGATCTATCATGTAATGATGATTTCAATTTGGAGTGGATGTAAAGCTTGGTTGGGTGTTTGGACTGGGGTGCTGTGGGGTGGGATTTGTGTGGCCATAAGAGCCAGGGATCTGGATTGTGATGACATGTTGGCTGGGGGACATGTGTCGGGGCCTGCTGGCAGGTGCCTGCACTGCTGGGGGGTGGGAGTGCAGGGGGTCATGAGTGGGACATGAGTGGGGGCCTGCTGGCAGGCGCCCTGCACTGCTGGGGGGTGGGGGTGCAGGGGGGCATGAGTGGGACATGAGTGGGGGCCTGCTGGCAGGTGCCCTGCACTGCTGGGGGGTGGGGGTGTAGGGGTCATGAGTGGGGGCCTGCTGGCAGGTGCCCTGCACTGCTGGGGGGTGATGGTGCAGGGGTCATGAGTGGGACATGAGTGGGGGCCTGCTGGCAGGTGACCTGCACTGCTGGGGGTGGGGGTGCAGGGGTTCATGAGTGGGGGCATGCTGGCAGGTGCCCTGAACTGCTGGGGGGTGGGGGTGCAGGGGGTCATGAGTGGGACATGAGTGGGGGCCTGCTGGCAGGTGCCCTGCACTGCTGGGGGGTGGGGTGCAGGGGGTCAGGAGTGGGGGCCTGCTGGCAGGTGCCCTGCACTGCTGGGGGGTGGGGTGCAGGGGGTCATGAGTGGGGGCCTGCTGGCAGGTGCCCCTGACTGCTGGGGGGTGGGGGTGCAGGAGGACATGCGTGGGACATGAGTGGGGGCCTGCTGGCAGGTGCCCCTGACTGCTGGGGGTGGGGGTGCAGGGGGACATGTGTGGGGGCCTGCTGGCAGGTGCCCCTGATTGCTGTGGGGTGGGGGTGCAGGGGGACATGTTTGGGACATGAATGGGGGCCTGCTGGCAGGTGCTTCTGACTGCTGGGGGGTGGGGGTGCAGGGGGACATGTTTGGGGGCCTGCTGGCAGGTGCCCCTGACTGCTGGGGGGTGGGGGTACAGGGGGACATGTGTGGGGGCCTGCTGGCAGGTGCCCCTGACTGCTGGGGGGTGGGGGTGCAGGGGGACATGTGTGGGGGCCTGCTGACAGGTGCCCCTGACTGCTGGGGGGTGGGGGTGCTGGGGGACATGTGTGGGGGCCTGCTGGCAGGTGCCCCTGACTGCTGGGGGGTGGGGGTGCTGGGGGACATGTGTGGGGGCCTGCTGGCAGGTGCCCTGCACTGCTGGGAGGCGGGGGTGCTGGGGGACATGAGTGGGGGCCTGCTGGCAGGTTCCCCTCACTGCTGAGGGGTGGGGGTGCTGGGAGACATGAGTTGGTGATCATATTGCAACGTGACATGTGGCTTGGCTGGGGGCATGCCCATGGTGGATGGGCTGCCTGCGGGACATGACCAGGGGTGCAGGGTAGTCCCCTGTGGTGTGGGCTGCCTGCAGGGGCCATGGAGGGGGTAGAGGGGACACCTGGGAGGACCCACACTGCCAATTCACGTGTAGGACTCCCCACGCACCCCCGAAATACACGTTCCCCGCTCTGACAGCAAAATCGCGTGTGAAACTTCATGCGCAGCCCAGTAATACACGTACCCTACTCCAATCGCGTGTGAAACTTCCCGCGCACCCCTGAAATACACGTACCCAGGCCAATCGCATGTGAAACTTCCTGCGCACCCCTGAAATACATGTACCCAGCCCAATCGCGTGTGAAACTTCCCGCACACCCCTGAAATACACGTACCCAGGCCAATCGCATGTGAAACTTCCCGCGCACCCCTGAAATACATGTACCCAGCCCAATCGCATGTGAAACTTCCCGCACACCCCCGTAATACACGTAACCCACTCGCACAGTCCCTTTCGCGTGTGAAACTTCCTGCGCACCCCTGAAATACATGTACCCAGGCCAATCGCGTGTGAAACTTCCCGCGCACCCCTGAAATACACGTACCCAGCCCAATCGCGTGTGAAACTTCCTGCGCACCCCCGTAATACATGTACCCCACTCGCACAGGCCCTTTCGCGTGTGAAAGTTCCCGCGAACCCCGTAATACACGTAGCCTGCTGAAATCGCATGTGAAACTTCCCGCGAACCCCAGTAATACACGTACCCCAAACGCACAGGCCCTTTCGTGCGTGAAACTTCACGCGCACCCCAGTAATACACGTTCCCCGCTTGGCGTTTGCTGTTTGGCAGCCCTGTAAACTGGTCCAGGGTTAGCGCAGCCCTTTGCGCTGAATTGGGAATTTTGATGGCTTTTCCTTGCGCAAGGGCGTTCTTGGGGGCGTAAATGGCGCTGCTGCAGAGTCGCTGCGCCACTTTGCGCCACTCTGCGCCACGGCTGGTTTTGGAGGCTAAAATCCATGAATACGCTGTGCGTGGAAATCGATTTTAGAGCACGCGGCTTCCGCAGACATTCGCACGCGCACATGGTGCGCCAGCCGCGTGCACCACTTTTGTGCGAAATTCTATGAATTACCCTGTAAGTGTGGTAGCGACAAAGGGCTCTGTAATAATGATTTTGTAGATGATGAAAATGAACTTTGAACTCAGAAGATGACCTGTAAAACCTTAATTTCTTTCTTCAAATGTAAATAGCTATTATAGTTTTAATAAATAGCATATTTCAATGAGAAAGTTGCACATTATTTCAAACTTTCTAATTTAGTGAGCATACAGTCGAAGGTTTTACGATGAAGTTGCAAACATTTGAGACTATGGGCCTCATTACGAGTATGGAGGTAGCCATGCCACTAAAAGCGGCATGGCTACCCCCATACTGGGTACCAGGTCCGGGTCCCGCAAAAGTGGATTTACCGGACCATTCCGACCTTGGAGGGCCTGGAAAATCCCTTTTGCGGGACTCGGACCCGGTACAACCCCATTACCATTTGAGCCCCCATAGGGCTCAATGGGAATGGGGAGTTTGCTAACAACCGGCCCGTTAATGACAGGCCCGTTGTTAGCATCCTGGACTGCTAGCGGGTCCCGCTAAGGATGCCTGGTCTGACCAGGCGTTCCTTAGCGGGACCCACAGCAGTCCTCGTAATAGGGTGGCCCATAATGAACGTTGCTGGTCCCTTACCGGCACCGTTCATTACGTGGCCGACAGGGTCCTAAGGAGACCCCATATCTCGGAAATGGTAAAAGATGTAAAAATATCCTTATGCAAATGTTTCTATTCCTTTGATCATGTTTAACAAAAAACCTACTTAGCACATTTTTCATAGCACCACTCTAAAAGCAGTTACAGCTCAAAAGCGAAATAAGTATGCATAATGACAGCCATCTTGGATTAATGATGTCACTCAGACCCTCTGCCACAAATTCAGACAAAACACTTGGTACTATGTGGTTGTATCCCACGAACTAGCTTATTGTAATTGATGCCCCTCAACTATTGGTGGCTTAGACCAACAACACAACAGATTTTGGTGAGTTGCTGTTCTAATGGTTAGCTCCAATGGGTCAGTGTGTCTGACAGCCCCGGATGTTTTTTAAAAAACAACGTTGTTACATTGTGTTTCAGCAGGAAAAGCACGAGATCTGCAAATCCCATGTTTCCACCTCAATTGTACTAAAACGGGCGTCATCAGGACAAGACATTTAATAAAAACTGGGTTTTATTCTCCTTAGACCCTTAACGCAATGGTCTTTTAGGATTGTTATAAATTAGTGATGTCTGATGTGATGTCATCAGTGATTTCCACTATGATGGCATTTGTAATGTCATCTTTTATATTCTGTGTATTGGTTTCAGGAGTATATGGCGGGGGGCAAGTTATGGTTGCATAGCTTCCAATGACTGTTAAATTACTTTGTTTTCTTTATTTTGCCTGCAACCATAACATCCAAGTGTCTTTGTTGAATTTGATAATTTCTTTTAGTGCAACCTAACCAGAGTGCCCCTTCAAAAAAGTTTGTTCACTTAATATATATATATATATATATATATATATATATATATATATATATATATATATATATATATATATATATATGTATACACAGACCATCAAGACTGGATTTGCCCGTCCCTCCAACTTGCCATTAATGTATATTGCTTATAACTGAACTTTTCTGTATGACTCCCCTCCCACGTTCTACTAACGTTCTACTAACGTATTTGTTTCACTCCATGTGCTTCTACCCAGTATCTGGCACCATTGTATCCCACATGGCTCCATTAGCAAGTGAATATTTGGAGTCTTACCACCAATGTCTAATTATCGCCCACAGCACTTGTATAATTGACTTAGCGTTCTTTGAAGGACTCACAAAAGGGACACTACATTTCTCCAGACATATTTTGCACCTACTTCCAAACAACAGCTACAACATCCTTTCTAGTCTGTTGACATATTTGTGCTGTGCTGACACATGTTCTTTAGCTTTGGAGAATTGACTACAGGGGCTTCAGCTTGCCAGCAATGTATTTCAGTCCCACTTCAGACTAATACAGAAGCGTTTTGCTTCTCAACTTGTTTCTATGCTACCTACCAATAATATATCACATTTCCATCCATTTGCCAACAATATATGCTGCAATCTGCCTCTGTTGGCACCTCTCCATGCTGCAAAATGTGCTTTTTCATCAGGAAGGAGAACACTCAAATAGGCTGAAAATATGGAGTGATCACTGAAATTATCAGAAATGTATGTCACACCAACTTGCCATCAGTTTATCTAACTTCCCCCTGGGCTTGCATTTCAATTGTGTACGTGTCGCTAAGCCATCAACAGAGGAGACTCTTGGTTCACTGTGATTACATTGCAGAAATAAAAGAGACGCACAATTACAGAGAGTAAATAATATTGCAAGAAAAAATATTGAAATGCCTTTTACAGTGCACATTGTAAAGAAAACTAATTTTGGGGTGGCACCCCCGACCCCCACCCCCTTACTTCTACTACTCCTAATCTTTCCTCAATAGCAGTCATTGAAACCTTGAGGAATTTTTGTATGTAGATTCAAACTAGTGTGAACATGCTCATTATGGCATTTGGTTATTATAAGAATTAAGCATGCACCGAGAAAAAACATCAAAGAGTCCTGAACCAGCATCAGGTGAGACATGAAATGCGTGTCAACACATTTATATGTATTAATGTATTAATACATGTACAGCTAGTCCTTTTTCTTGATTATTTTCTGATGTTGTTTAAAAGGATCTGGAAACAGAGTATTCACAAATCAAATATTCCTTCATTCTGAACCTGAGGCTACAGAAGTTCTTGCACCATTGGTTCTACAGTGTTGGAAAAATCACCCCAAAATCATCTCAGAATGCTAATATCGTCTCCAGAAAACACAATGGGCCTCATTATAAGTATTGCGGAATGGGTTAACGGGTCCCGCTAATGGTGGCGGACCCATTAAACCCATTCCGCAATATTACGAGGTTCCCTCGCGGGACCCGATGTGGACATCTGGTGTTTTACCAGACGTCCTTACCGGGTCCCGCGAGGGGACCAGGGGGCTAACAATGGGCCGGTCGTAATCGGCCCGTTGTTAGCTCCCGTGCCCATTCCCATTGAGCCCTATGGGGGCTCAAATGGGAATGGGGAAGGTCCGGGCCCGAGTTCCCTGAGGGAGGAATTACCGGACCCTCCAAACTCGGAATGGCCCGGTAATTCCCCATTCAGGGAACCCGTCCCGGACACGGTTTTGGGGGCAGCCATGCCCTTATTAAGGGCATGGCTACCTCCAAAGTCGTAATGAGGCGCAATATCCTGTTTGCTAGGTCCCAGTAGCCAGGTAATCCATTTGTGTGAGGAATAGCCTATTGAGCTGTGCTATAAGGGAAACTATTATTGGTTATGAATACTGTAAAGCGATATTAACCCTAGTTTTAGCGCATTCCTTGCAAGGCTGCTCTTCAAGGCCGCAGGGAATGGTTGCTCGATGGCAGGATACTAGAGCATAGGCACCCTGACTGTCCTAATAAGTATATAACAGTTGAAATAATCAGGTCGCGTGCTCATAGCCGCAGTCTGTCATCATCAATTAGGATGTTTAAAACAGTCCTTTAATTGGCCTTTCTTTTAGAAATTGTGGAAGATGTTTGATAAACCAAAGATCAGTTGGCAATTTTCAAACAAGTTACATACAAATATGAATTACATTTGCTGAGCATTAGACAGGATATTATAAAGGTGGATTTTGGCACAAATGCTTGATTTATGGACTGCAATGTCAATGGTAAAGCATCAAGTTGTATTTCAGCAACATTGCCGGGGGAGGTAGATTGTACCGAATATTCACTGAAGAGTAAATATAGTTGGTATAAAGCAAAGAAAGGCAGCGCGTTTTTATTTTACAGCACTTGCCCACTTGCTGTCTCTGTGCAACTGCGAGCCAAGAAGATAAGCAGAACAGTGTTCGAGGAGGGGTGGGAGTTTAATTCCCAGACAAATGGAATTCTACTGAAAAAAAGCATTGTGGTGTGTTTGGCATAGCAGCACAACATGTAAAATGTCATATCCTGACAAGCTGCCACCTGAGAAAGTAACTCACAAAAACCTTACCAATTTCAGTTTAGGCTTTTCAAACTCCAGGTAAATGTAAAAAGTACAGGTTTACAAGGCCTCTCAAAACACAGTGACGCTTCTTGGCTCCTGGTCTGTGCTTAGGAGATGACAGGTACACATGGAACAGAATGTATTTTTGTCGACCAGTTTAATATATATATATATATATATATATATATATATATAGGGGGTTACTAGACATTATACACGCTAATGTAAAGGTTGCATTGGAACTCGTGTATGATTTGTGGGCTGCCATTCCATCAATACGTCAACCTGCGTTGCAGAAGAAATGGGGTGTGAAGGTCTGAAGGCAAATTATACAGATATTTAAAATAGAGTCAATATATTTCTAATACATCAAAGAAAGACATCTGTATTTTATTTTACATCATTTATCATCCTGATGTCTCTGTGCAACTAAGAACCTACAGGATAAACAGAGTAGAGTTGAATAAGGAGTAGGATTTTAACTCGCAAAGGAATAGAAGTCTCCTTTACAATAACCCAGTTATAGTGTGTTTGGTGCTGTAGTACGGCATATAAAATGCCACATTGTCACAAACTGCAAACTCGTGTAACGCTCAGCATCTGATATCCCAAACACGTGACATGTTAGGGATGTAGGCTTTTAAAATGGCAGCTGGTGTTACAAAGTACATGTTTTAAAAGTAAAATTTGTCATTTCAAAAGTGCTTGTCCTAACACAATGAAGGCTTGTGTTTGACAAATACAGGTACCCATGGTCAGAATCACCTTTTCACCTATATATTAAACATGCACATCATGTGCTGGGCAATAGACACGTTATTATGAAGGTTGCATTGGCACACATGAATGATTTGTGGGCTGCAACGGTAAGAACAAGGCTAACCAATGTAAAAGGCATATTGAACACACATTAAAATGCTATACAACTCTATATAGCTGTAACCCTTCCACCACTATGCCACCAGTTGAAAATGCTGATGCCACTATCCTCCTTTAAATACGTCCACAATTATTTTCCTATCTGTCCTTTCAAATGCCCCCCATTGTGCATAAAAAAGGTCTGCTATACAGCCAGGATATGTTATTGTATCCGCCTCTGGCTTTTTGAAGCTTCGGTAATATTTATTAAGTCAGTAAGAATCTCATGCAGCCTTTTGCTCCTGAATGATACATCTCATCTCATGTCAAAATCCTTTGCTTTTCTTCATATTTGCAGGAATGATGTCAGTGGTTTTGAGGCAGGAAGACATCCCTCGTTGAACCTGCCTGCCTTGTAGCTAATCTCTCGGGGAACTGCATTATAAAGTTGACACGTAAGCGGAGCGCATTAGGCATATCGAAATCCAGCACTGCACCTGGAAAGCCCATCTGGCCGTTGGCTCAGTTCAAGGCGTTTTTGTTATTTTCTGACACGTATCTACCCTTTGCCTTCCTCAAAGTCAAGGACAAGAGAGCCTTTCAAAATATCCATTTTCAATAGGGCTATTTATTCTTCCAGGCAACCTATTGACATAGGAGCCTGAATTAAACCATGCGTTTCATTAGTTAAATCTCTAGGGCCTGATTAACACACAAATCATTTATATAATAACAATGCATAGATGCATTTTTTTTTATACATGCCAGATTATAAGAAATGCCAAGTTCATCATATTCGCATTCCTCGGGCCGGGCACACGCACGCATGATGTGCTTGCATGCCCACTTGAATGCATTACGTATGGTGATGCACAATAGGCTTCCAGCACCAACATGGGTTCTGGGAGCACATTTCTCTGGGATAGAACCTTAACCGCCCTGCCATTATGAACTCCGTACAAACACATGAAAACAAATGTGTATTTCTGTTTCAAGATTAGAAATGCAACTGGCACAACAGCAGTTAATGTGACTGCTTATCTACCCGTTAAACGAATGGTCAGACATGACCAATTCTATGCATTGTTTTTAACCCTGTTCTTATTCCAAAAGGATCCGAGGGATGCTTTGATATGATATGATATGATACATCATTTGCACCGCGCCTGTACAGCAGTGTTTCTAGGCGCCACAAGACAAGCGAGGGAAGACACAGGGAGGACAAGACAAACGATCCTACCAGGCCTTGTGTCTTTCAGATTGTGCAAGTGCCACAATAGAAAAACAAGGCGAAGCAGAGGGGGAAGTGCAAGGGAGAGGAAAAGGGGAAGTGCAATCAGGGCAGCATGGCTCTGGGTATGTGCGGCCAGGGCAGCAAGGCTCTAGAAAGTGCAAGATGTAGGAGGGCTGTAGGGGTTACAGTTACAGCCCCTAAGTGTGTGGTAGTCAAGGAGGCAATGTAAGGAAGACTAGTTGAGGAGGAGCTTGGTACCCAGTTAGACTCTGAAGGAACCAAGCAACCAATCAGCGCAGCAGGTAGGTATGTTAGAAAGTGGGTGAGAGAGATAAGGTAGAGGAGAAAAGGAGGGCCTTGAGCTGCTTCCAGAACTTCAGGTGGTCTGGCTGGGACATAGATCCACCCCACACTCTCTGCTTGGAGAAGCGTCTGACCCTCAAAGAGCCACACGGTAGCTGAGTGCAGGGCTCTAGAAGGAAGGCATTTTGGAAGAGAGAGTTGGGTGTAGTGCGGGCTCCGGCCCCAGAAAGGACAATGCAGAGGGTCTTCAACTTGATTCTTGCAGCCAGCAGGAGCTAGTTGAGAGATTTCTGGACTGGACAGATACAGTCCATGGGCTTGAGGCCAAGGATAAGTCTCACAGTCTTGTTCTGGAATAGTTGCAGGGGGCGTAGAGTAGAGGGAGGCAGATTGAGAAAGAGACTTTTACAGTAGTCCAGTATGGAGAGAACCAGGGCTCTGGAGACAGCATACTTATGGGGGAAACCCCAATGTGTTCTGGGGATGGTTAGGGATCAGAGTATGCCTCTGCCTTGGACACTCAGTCTTCACCTCCAGTGGAGGACTTTGAAAAGTCAGCTCTACCAACAGAGGTCCAATGGATTCTTCCTCAGGTGTTTTTTTCAAGAACAAATTGAAGAAGGTGTGGGAGATCCCTTCTTTTAAAAGCAAAAGTCCAGAGATGATTGAACAGAGTCCAATCCCTGTTCTTGACAAAAGTGGTCTTAACCTTCTGACATCATACCCAAAGTGCTTTGTGCTAAACGATGTGGAGGGAGCGGGAAGGAAGAGTGATGCAGAGAGAAAACATAATGGTGGAATCTTCCTTCAGCTAGGCTGATCTATTGCTGACTACACACACTCTGACCCTTTCCCCTCTCAATAGGTTCCAATGCTCATTTAATATGTCACACTGATGCAACACGTCGGAAGCGGCCAGTTTACGGAAGTTTTGCTTTGCAAACGTGTGTTCGGAAACTCTGGTGCGGCTTGACGTGCAGGAGAGGTTCCGCCTAGGTCCCAGGTCCTTTCCTCTAATCGTGCGACCGCGGACCCTGTTTGAGGAGCCGAGCTGAGAAATCCGAGGGGCCGGCGGCCTGCCCTGCCTTGTGGGAAAACGGCGGGTGCCGCTGCTTTGGTGACCTGGGGACTTGGCTGATTGGAGAGCGGAGGAAGTGCAGCCCTGACCATCTGCAACTCGCCTTTCCCTGCCTGCCTTTTCAATCTTTTACCTATGGGCACGAGCACTGCCACTCTGCTAACCAGGTAATTGATAGCAGCCTGTAGGCAGCCTGAGGGCATAGTACTTAGGCAGGTTTACCAAAAGGAGAGAATATAGGGGATTGCAGTATGACAAGGGGGTAGGAGGTTTTTCCTGTTGACCTCCATTCTGAGATTGCCGCACTAACTGCCCTGCCTCTACTTGCCTCATCTAAGTGACTAATGTCTGGTAAACAGGCACTACAAATGCATGCACCCTCACTTATTTGACTGCCTATGGTGTTAGCACAGGCACCTGAGTGGCTAATTTAGCAAAGCAGACAGCATTAATTTTGTGGGTTGTTTTTGGACTACTATGACTTGCCTCCAACACGATTCGTGAATGCACCTGAATATTGTCTAACAAAATTTCAGGAGACTGTTGGCCAAGTGCATTTCAGGAGACTGTTGGCCAAGTGTCTTGGATACTGCAATTCACGTTATTTAAGGTAAGGAGCCCTTAGAGGCACTGAGTCTGGGCTGCCACTGAACTTTGGTGGGCTTTTTGACCAACAAATGTGACCGTCTTTAATAAGAAGGTGTCTGAGACACATCTAGGTGTGTCTCCGATTAACAGTAAAATTTGACCCACCCTAATAAGACACTACCGGAGGTGTATCGAGGGGGAAGTGGACCTAGACATAAAAGCCTCCACTATCAAATTGGCAATGTCCCCGGGAAAGGGTTTGGCACAGCCCAAATATAATTAGCGCAAAACCAGAAAACAATCCAGCAAGGCGAGTGCTGACTTGGCTCCCACGGTGCCTACCACAAGGTCAAAAAAGGAACTTAAAAAATCCATCCCCACAGGCCAAGCCATGATCACAGGTTTTTTTCCCCCGAACCCTACGACCCCTCCAATGGATATTACCATCACCAGTATTGAAGAGACTGCTGCTCCAGGACCCTGTACCAACCGCATAATGAGCTCGACCAATTACGAGGACATTGACAATAATTCACTACTGGAGCTATGTTTAAATATTCAAAAAGGAATGTTGTCACAAATTCCATTGTCAGCAGAAAATTGTACCTTGCCTCAGGCTGAGAATCATCCAGGAGGGAGGATGGAACAACTGAACCCATCGGATAGTTTCAGTCGCCTATCTGCTTCACCTAACCTGGTTTTGACCTCAATGGAAGATGGACCAGAGAAAGAACCAGAGGAGTCGAACTGCCCGGTACCTATGGCTAACGAGATCGCGGAACTAGAGTCTTCAGTGGCATCTATACAATTTGCCCTCAAAATCCTGCTGCAAATGTCAGGTAGAATTCTGACTAATACAATCACACGCATGCAGACTCAGAACAAGCCAGAACACGAACGTGAAGAGGCCGATGCTAATCTGTCTGAAGCCATCCAAATTGTAGAGGACAATAATCAACAACAAACCAACGAGAACCCTCTGGATCTTGAACAAAGCCCTTTGGTCTACTTCTCCCGGAAACAGCGTCGACTGGCAAAGAAAGCACTAAAGAGCACTAAAGCTAGTAGGCAACCAACATTGAAGCTAGATGTGTCATCCCCCATAATGCAGTCCTAAAAAGCAAGGAAGAGAGCAACCAAAGCCAGGAAAAAGATCCCTACAACCAAGGGCCATCTAACTAGCTGGCTGCTCAAGGAGCAAGGGAAGCTAGCTGACTTGGTTGAAGATGATGAACTGTTAGACATCCCAGATCACAATGAAGAAGAAAGCATGCTCTACACGCCTATTAAATCAGTAAAATCGTCAGATATAGGTGATAAATCAACGAGGACAACACCAATATTGCTGGATGAGAGTAAAGAGCTGTCCAACAACTGTGTGTGTCTTATAAAGAACCTATATCAGAGTGGTAAAAAAAAATGGCTAGCACGATCTGAATTACTGGTGAGGCTTAATTCGGTCCCGGAACTTTGAGTCCTTACATCTGATGATTTCCTATTTGTTGAGCCACTTAAGTGTCCAAACCAGAATGTTTCTGTGTTACATTGTAAATTTGCAACCACAGCTAAGATCATTAGAAAATACAAAGACGACCTGAGGCTAGTGGACATCGACATTGATGTCGATATGAACGAGGCTGACCCCAATATAGTACCAGAGGAGCCGACATCTCCATCTAAATCTTTAGTATCCTCTATTGCTACGGAAGGGAAGCAAGTGGATATTGTGGAACTACAGCAAACTTTAAAAAGGTTGTTGGACTCTCTTCCGGGTGTGATAGCCAATAACTGAGATTTTACTATCCTCTCATTTAATTGCAGAGGCTTCTTTCATTTGTTGAGAGTGGAAGGATCGGCCAAAGTTTTGGCTAAACACAACTGCTTCTGTCTGCAAGAAACCTGGGTGATTGATTCCCTGATTTTTGATGGGTATGTGGTGCATCAAACCTCTGCAACCAGAGGAGAAAAAGGCCGTCCAGCCGGCGGCCTTCTAATTGGCGTAACCAATTCACTGGCCTCAAGCCGGGTTAATTGTCATCAAGAACACAACATCGTTGCAGTCGAAGTGGAGCTGGGACATGAAAGTATCCCAGAAAAATTCCTCCTCGTCAATGTATACAATCCACCTGGAGCAGCAAAAAGGGAATCAATCCAAGAAGCACTGCAGGAACTAATGACATCTTGGTCAACTAAATTCGGGAACTCAGCAGTGCTTGTGCTTGGCGACTTTAACTGTCATATGACAGGGGCGGAAATTTCTGCTACGAATCCCAAGCTGAAAAACAAATGTACAATGATGCACAATAAACAGGACATTGAGGGGATGGGTTGGTTACGGCTATTTGATGGCTGGGAACTAGAAATGATTAACGGCCGTACCCCTGGAGATATACCGGGCAAACAGACATGGACAAACGGCACAGCAGTTAGTACCTTGGACTATATTTTTCTTTGTCCCAAAATGTTACAACTAGTTGCTGATATGGCAGTGACATTGAACAACTGGAGTGACCATGCCATGCTCAGATGCACTTTCAACATTGGGTGGGTCAGTTGCATGCAGAGCAATATAGGGACAATTAAGGTAAACCAGGCAGGGATGAGGATACCTGTAGCCTGCCTAATTTCTACACTATGTCCATTAACTCTATTGAGGAGTGGATGCCGGCCTTTTCTACTAAACATGCCACTTCCACTAGAAGACCTATGATAAGAGTGAAAGGAAATGTGCAGCCATTCAACAGTGAGATTAGAGATGCCAAGAGGGGTTTGAGAGCTAATCTTTGCAAAATTAAGGCACAGAATTTACCCATTCAACAATATGATGCATTAGCTAGGAAAATAAAAAACAGATATAGGACCATCATTAAGAACATCAAAAGGGCGGTAAGAAATCGCGCTCATCAGCAATTAGTCCAAATCATCTGCTCTAAAAATTCACGAAGCATTTGGTCACTCCTAAGTGACTATAGAGGCAATAGCAAGAGCTCATTGGATAATCCAATAAGTAGAGCTGATTGGGAAAAATATCTGGACGAGTGTAACTCTGCAATAGAACTAGACGAGATCAATATTAGTAGCGAAGCACCGACATATCGCCCTTTTGACGTTTCACCAGGAGCCATACTGGCCAAAATTAAAGACCTAAAATCCTCAAGAGCACCTGGCCTGAATGGATTGGCTAACGCTGTCATGAAGAATTATCCTGAATTTTGGGCCAATCTATTAGCCATCCTGTTCGATAAGATCTTAGAACATGGAATAATCCCTCATTCCTGGAAATCTGCAATACTCGTCCCCATTTTTAAAAAGGGAAGTAGATTAGATCCTAATAACTATAGGTTATTATCTATGCTAGATGCAACGGGAAAACTGTTTGTTCCTTACTACTGCAGAAATGGGCAGATAACACCAACATTCTGTGCAAATTTTAGTGTGGATTTAGGCGAGAATATTCCACGACACACAATCTCGCTGTAATGGATATTTTACGCACTAGAGCGCTCAATAAGGAGCAGCCTCCACTTTATGCATTGTATATAGATTTTAAGGCAGCATTCGATTCCATTCCCAGAGATAGGCTGTGGCTCAAATTAGAAACCATTGGGTGCCTAAAGGGATTACTATACTACCTTAGACTCCTCCATCATAACACTACGGTCAGGCTCAAATTAGATCAGGAAGGGCATCTGACTAACATGGTTTACCAAAACAGGGGAGTCAAGCAGGGGTGTGTCACTGCACCATTGGTTTATAACCTTTATGTGCATGACATACCAGTTGCAATTGAGGCTGCCAACAAATGCCCCCTAAAATTGGAGACTCTCACTGTGCCGTGTTAGCTTATGCAGATGACTTGGTACTGCTGGACAATACCATAAGTGGCCTTAGAAGATCTGCCATAGCATTATGGGAGTATGCCAATAACAACGGGTTGAAGATTAAACTCGACAAAACCAAGGTTATCAGATACACGCACAAAAGAGTCAGTCGGGTTAAACTCATGGTAGACAACACAAGCATAGCATACACACCATGCTATCGATACCTGGGGATCGAATTCGAACCTCTAGGTGACTATAATGCATGCAGACAAATGCGTATAACCAAAGCTGTTCAAGTGTCTGCCCGTATGGCTAGTTTCTCCTATAAACAGGGGGGATATACAATGTGGGTCATACGACATTTATACATCCAAGTGTTCTCACCAATGATCACCTATGGCTTAGAGGCACTATGGTCATCGGATTTGGCCTGGCTCCAAGTTATTGAAGGAAAATGTTGGCGTCGGACCCTGGGGTTACCGCCTGGAGTCCCAATGGCCCTTATACGGCTTGAACTCGGTCTCCTCTCACTGAAAGCTATTGTTTTAAAAAAGAGAGCTGACTTCTTTCTGAGGACAATTGGTGGCTCCACCAACCCACTATTGATAACTATCCGACAGGAACGTGGCAAAAGCAGTACCACTAGCTCATTGTATGAACCCATGATCAAATTCCTAACAGAGATAGGATGGAACCTTGGAGGAACTACCTACTCGAAAGTAGTGCAAAATGCACTCTACAAGCGGGTAGCCTTATGGGACTGGCTAGAAAATTATGCCCATCTGAGCAAACTCAAGAAATACCAGTTTGTCCACCACAGATATTATGATTTTATGAAGCCTTAGGCATACCTTAATCTTTGTCCCGCAACTCGACTCAGGCGATTTATCATCTTGCTAAGATTGGAACAACTCCCCACTATGACGAACCTGGGATGCAGAGCAAAAATACTGATAGAAGATTGAATCTGCCGGCTCTGCAAACAAGCAGAAACTCTTGAGACTGCGAGACATTTACTAACTAATTGCTATGTCATGGCCAAATCCATCCAGGCAAAGTTAGCCAAATATGTACATAATATAGGAACCATTGGTGATCGATCTTTTTGGCAATATTGCATACATTCTGGAAACATGAGCCTATTAGTGGCTTTGTACAACATATGGACAAGGATTGAATCTAAATTGGGCCCTCTGCTATAATGAGTGATTAAAAATAACCAGACCAATTGTGACTGAGGATATCTCGAATTGAGTACTAGTATAACTTTTTATAGGTTATATTCATTGCTTTTCTTTTAATATTTCCAGTGGTTGATACAGGAAGATACTTAATTTTATATTTAGATCACTGAGTAATTATGTGAAGAAGTATATATTGTGATATTGTGTATTCTATTTTATTTCATTTTGGATGATTTATTGTATATGTTTGTTTTGATATGTGTAAAGTTTAATTTATTTAAACTAAATCACATTAAATAAATAAAATATGTCACACTCTGGAATGAAGCTAGCTTTTTCAAATGGGGTGCTCTTTTATTCCAGCTGCAGGGAGGCTGGCCTGCTGGAGAGAGGAGCTACCCAACCTGACAAAGGATCAAACAGAGATGCCCAGCTATTTGGTCTGCTAGACAGAAGTGGCAGTCCCAGGCTGTCTGTCCAGAATACACACACTCCTCATACAGCTGGGCTGTGTTCACGGTGCTGCTACATGTATGATATGAATCTGATGTGGCTGCTTATAGTTATGTGAATTACTATTCTCTATACCATTAACTCAGTTATAATTAAATATTGATCTGACACCTGGATAGTCTCGCCCTTGACTCTGGGGTTTTCAAACAGAGGTGCAGACTGTAAATGAAACCTCTGTGCTGAAGTGACTTGGCTGTTACAGCTGCTGTTATATGGGCACCTGTTGCACCATGCCACTGGAGAGCAGGTGCTGCAGATCATGATACTGATCCAGCAGGGCACAGTTGTACACTATGTTTTTCGCATGTTTATGAAAATGGAGATCTGGTTAGCACATTACACCTTCTGAAATGGAATTACCTGCATTATTATGTTGATTAATAAAAATAAAAAATATGGCAATTCTTCACAGAAAACCTGTGTATATCTACAGAACATATCCTCATCTCTTTCATAGGGGCATTTGAGTGTCCTTCATAGGATGCAAGAATGTGCTATTTTTAGACTATCCACATATGTTGTGTTGTGATATATGCTGCTGTCTTCGGATCTAAGTTCAATGTAGAGCAAATCATCCATATAAAATAATTAGCCTTTAAAGTCTGCAAAGGCTAAGAGCCTCATTCAAAGGATGGCACTAAATAGTGCATGCAATGAATAAAAGACAATGCATGTGAATCACCTGCACCATTGCATGAAGACATAGATTTAATGGATGCAGAAACACTGTCATTGTGCTTCAAAACATCACAGGCAGTGTCCATTACTAGAAACCAAATCCATGATTCATCTCACCAGAAATGTGCAATCCACCCATGATGAGTGGCACATAGGATTACCAGAAGCAAGCAGGTGTGAAAGGTGGGACCAGAGACTGCGGAAACCTAAGTTCAATGAGCAGAACAACAAGGTTTCGACAGTGCATGTAGCCATAGAGTCTCCTTGCTTGTTGGCCATCTCATGGCAACATTATCCCAACTCTTAGATTGGGTCTGGGTTTTAGTTAGGGCAGTGTCAGCCCAACCCAAGACATACATCATGCAGCAGCCTAACAATACTGTGACCTGGGCATGGCACCAGGATCAAACTAATGCCCCCCAATGTCAGGCACTGGCTCACCCATATGGAATACATGCTTTGGGATTGGCCTCAAGTAACTATGAGGGGCACAGATATCAAACCCTTTCCCAGCCCATAGGAGCTTGCTTGCATGTCAGTGGCAAACATCAGCCATTCCCATGCACAAGGAACCCCAGACCTGTATGCTCACCAAATGTACTTGGGGGTCCCATGTCCAAGTGACATTGCAGCTCTCATGTTGAAGGAATGAGACCCGTGTCAGACAATAAATGTCAGTTTGTGCGAACATAATCCCAGCAATCACACCTCTGTATTCGACTCATTTTCCCCACCTCCCCACCCACAGAGGGCACATACAGTGACCAAAAGGGCACATCCAGCTCTGTATCGCCCAAGACCAATGCTGCAAGTGTGCCCATCTCCACCACCATCACTCCTTTGTTCAGCACATCAATTGGATGAACAACTTCTGAGTCACACAGTGCATGCAAAGGGAGAAAGGGGAAGGGAGAGGTACCTTTGCATCCCACACTGGCACATGAAGAGACCTGAACCACAGTCCACATTCTAGCATATGTAGATGTGTCAGAGGACATCCTGTGCAGGCATCCAAGATTTCACAGTCCTAATTGGCCCCACAGAAGATGACAGTAGACCCAACAATCCTTAGCCAGACCCGTTGACAACAGAAGGTGCCACAGATAATGAGCCAACATGTGTGGTGATGACAGGAAAGGGAGCACATTACATATCAGTCCCCATCACCACTGCCATAAGGCATAGAGCCGGGCATGACAACTTCCAGAATTCATGACATGAGGCCATACTGTGGTGCCTGCAGGATATTGGAGGGAAATTAGAACTGTCCAGGGAAGCTGTACACAAGACAGCTCACAGCCCTGCAAGATATCTGCAGTCCCAACTATGAAATAGGGAAAAAAATATTCCTGTTGTCGTGCTTCAAATGCACAACTTGTGCATAGAGTTTGACGTTGGTGAGGCAGAGAATAAGGGAAGCCACAGAACAATATCACAGGCGTGACAAGTTAAGCTGGTCATGACGCTGAATGTGAAGGGTTGCATTGTGTTAAAATTGGTGCAACGTAACTACACCTTAACTACGTTTTATTTCAGAGAATATATTACAGGGCCCTGTAGTTTTGGTTAAGTTGTTCAACCCATAGCAAGAGCACTTTTTGGCCAGATTATAACTTTGCCCACCGTGGACAAATCCTCAGAAAACCCTGCAAAAATGTATATAGTCCCGTTGGATTGATTCTGCAAAGTTTGGTGAGGGTTTGTTAAAGGGGGAAAAGCTAAATGTGTGTTTTTTTCCCATAGTCGCAATGGGAAAAGATTGTGCTCATGTCTACAGCCCAAACCGCTAGATGGACTTTCAGAAGATTTGCGGCAGGAGCAGTGTCTTGGTCCCGAAAGCGTGCTTTTGTAAATTTGGTGTAAGTCCGTCCAGTAGTTTTTTTTTTAAAGAACCAATAAGTAGGTCCCAAATAATGTGTCATATCTGGGTTCAGCCCACGGACTCACTTCCCTGTTCAGTCCACGGACGTGCCTCTGATAGGTCCAGGGTCCAAAGTGAGGTCTGTGGATATTGGACACACCCGCTGATTGGATGGTAAAAAGCATGAGGTGCGTCATGTTTTTGGAAATGCCCATCAAGTTGGATCCGTAAACAGTCGTCACTGTCTAAGGACAGCGTGATGGGGAAAAGTATGGAAAACACATTTTCGGTTATTTGGTGATAGAAAGAGGGGCTGGGAAGGGTGGGGGAGTGGAAAAAGGATGATATGGGGCTATTCTTGTAGGTGGAAAAAAGTCAGGACATTTGGGGCTATTTGATGGCTGAAAGAGGGCATAGAAATACTAGGGAAGTGGAATTAAGGTAAGCTGGAGCTGTTTTTTTATAGGTGAAAAAGGGTTTGGAAATGACATCCATTGTAAATTTTGGTGAGTTGTATTACTTGACCGTGTATGGTACTTACTACTTACATAGTTAATTTTATTGTGGCATTTAAGGCCAGTGGCCAGATTCTGGAGAGCATGGCCACAGGCCATGGCCTACAGAATATTTCCACTGGCCATTACAACCACAGTATTAATATGTGTATAGCAATTATAGGTACTGTAGTAGGAGTATGGCCAGAATCACCATAGTAGTAATATGTGTACATTAATTTTAGGTAATGTAGTGGGAGAGGTTGGGATTATGTAATTGAACTGTATATGTTACTTATGATTGTACTACAATTGAGGATAGTGCTCCAAGAATATGTATCTGATTATAATTGCTATGGTTACTTAGTTTTATAGCATTATTAGGCTGGAATCTCTGGTTTACTTTCTGTGAAAGAAAAAGTACAATTTGTTAAGCAGGATACTTTAAAAGCTGTAGTTGGATACACTTTTAAATATACTTTTTTTAGACCCTCATAAACAGTACATTCTAGGTACAATGTTTGCTACAACATTAGTGTATAACACACTGCTGTTGTGTTGACATTAAATAATTGTTGAGTCATTGGGAAAAGAAATCTGTACTGGATTAAAAAAAACTGGTTTCAGTTATGTGAGTCTAACGGTGATAGTATGTTTGTTTGAAGTATGTTGTGATTAATGGAATGCTTGAAGTAGTTAGATACCTATTGACGTATTCTAACTACATTAGAGGTTAGAAGAATTTTTCTCCTATAAGAATTGAGATGGGGTATTTGAAGTGTTTTGGAATGAAGGGTATTTTGCAAATAGTTAGATACCTAGTGGCATATTCTAACTAGATTTCAAAGGTACTATTGTAGTATTATGATTGTAGATAGGTACCTGCTGGCGTATTCTAACTGTTGATTGTGCTATAGTTTAGTTACTATATTTGGGTTGAAGGAATAATAAGTAGGCATTTATTAAATTGGAGTAACGTAAGTATTGTCAGATTCAAACCAACCACTTCTTTTTTTACATATGCAGTGCAGTGCACCGAAGTGGTTGTGGCACCAGTGTGGTACCTACTGTTGTGAAGGTTTTCTTTCCAAGAGATACTTGGCCAGGTGTGAAGCCTGTAAGCTTACAGTTATTTTTAGTACCATCTGCATTGTACCTTAGAAGCATTAGTATTACATATTGGCTATGTGACTTTATTTTTATGGTGGAACGATTGTCTGAATTGCAAAAATAGCATAATATGCCATGATTGCATTCTGCAGAAGCTGGTGAAATGCAATGGATTCAGAATTTGGTATGAATACATATGCAAATCATTCATTAGGGGTGTGTGCTTGTGAAACATGGCTGCAGAGAGTGAAGTATGTTTCCACATGTATGAAATTTGGGATGATTTATCGGGATGATTTTACTTTCCAGTACTTGTCGTAAGTAAATTAGGAGTTCTGGTGGATCTTCTTGGGTGTTGATGGTACATCTTACCATTCCTGCACAATATTCCAATCTTTGCTTTATGGCTGAGACACTGTGAGTATTGTCAGGATTGTTTGTGGCATTTCTATGAAGGGCGAGCATTTGCAAACACAATTGGTCTGAGTCGTTTAAGTAAATGATGTGAACAATTGGTGACAACTGAAAGAGAAGATTTATTATTACATTAGCATAACAATTCACTCCATTTGTGTTACTGAATTTAAATGGTCCAGAGAGTTCTGTTTGTGGATCGGAAAACACAGGCACTGTCAATACGTTGTATGAAAAGGTACTCTATAAATGAAAACTTGACAAAGCAGTGGAAATAAATAAATGCAATTTAATTCCAGTAATGTATGTCTGTAAATGTTACACAGGTGGTGCTGGTTTGTGACATATCCCACGTTTACATGGTGGATTCATGGAAGACTGTGATTTTGTATCCGAATAGTAATACCTGCATGTGTGGTTCGAGCCATTATTGATGAATTCCCCAGTGACAGTGGATTGATGAAGCCAGTATCTCAACCGCAGCAGTATAGTGTCTATTGTCATTGACATCCACCTTACCAAACTAAATACAAATATTAAAAATAATTCAATCTAAACAGTTGTGGGAAATGTTTGTAAGTGCACTACAGGTTTAAACCTATAAGAGTATTGTTACATATTGGTGTCCAATAACATGTGCACTGGCCTATGGTGCTCATCCTCATATACCCCCCTCCATTATCAATGGCAGTTGGCACCTGTAATCGTGCCCTCCCAGGGGGGCTGAGTAGATTGGAACACTCAAGGTGCGGTACACGATGTGCAACTCAAAGGCATCTGATACACTGTGACTATTATCCAAATGGCCACCGCTGTCCCGGTGTCTCCAGACTCCCCTTTGAAGACTTGTTCCTGCAATGAACATATGTATGTGTCCCTTGAACATGCGTATCGTGTTTGCCTCATCCTCATCGTTCTCCTCACTCTTTTACCTAGAAGCTCAATGTATGTAGAGCTCTGGTATTTTCTAAGCTGTTCTATTGCAACTTAATCTACCCACTTTCTCTCTCAGCCCCTTCCAGCTAATTCGGAATAAGGCAGCAAGACTTATCATTGGCCTCAAGAGCAGGGACTGCATATCTCACTGTGGCTCTACAAGATTTACTTGGCACTTCAAGCGCACCTAATCTCTACATCCTTTTTTAGCTTTCAGTGCTATGCAGATGACACTCAACTCCCCGTCAAGCTGTGTGCTGCATCCTCTCTTCTCGCGCTTATTCCTGACTGTGTATCTGCGATTAATCAATGTCTCCCTTAATGAAAGTAAGGCTGAGACCCTTCTTGTTGGACCCTTGCTACCGTTTTCCATCTTTCTCTCTGGCTGTCCTCCTTTATGTTCTGTACCTGTGCCTTCCGGTGAGGAGAAACACCTTGGTGTCATCTTTGTCTCAGCCCTCTCCTTCTGTGCTCACATTACAGACATGTTTCGGAAGTCCCACTACCAGCTGCACCTACTTAAAGGTATTGTTGCTTTCATCACTTTCACCCAGAAGCTCACTGTCTCAAGAGCCCTAGTTCTCTCTAGGCTGTACTATTGTAACATCCTCTTTCTAAATGTTCCTGCCTCTACTGTTCGACCTCTGCAATGTATCTAGAAGAGGAATGAATGCAAAACTTGTCCTTGGCCTTAATCCAAGGGCTCATATATATTGCCAATCCTGAAATCTCACTGGCTCCAATTGGTAGCTGCAAGGATCAAGTTCAAGACCCTCTGCATTGTTCACAGGGCTTTCTGGGGCCACGGACGACACTACATGCAACTTTATCTTCCTAAGCATTTTTCTTCTTGAGCCTTTTGCTCATCGACCTCCAACTCTCTGAGATTTAGACGCTTCTCTAGTTAGAGAGTCCAGGGGTAGATTTCTCTCCTCGGCTGTTGACTTCCTCTTGAACAGTTTCCCTGCCGCTCTCAAACTTGAGCAGGAACACCTCAGGCTCTGGAAGCAATTGAAGACTTTGCTTCTGCTTTCTCTCTCCCCTGCGTTCTCTCTCCCCTGCTAATGTTCTCATTCTGCTGGACTAACTGGTTACCTGGCCACCCTCTAGACCTTATGGGGACCAGGGTCCCTCATGACCAGCAGATGCATGCACTGCTTCTGGGACCACCATGCACTATGGACTGTGTCTGCAACACCATGGTGCCATGAATATTTGCTCTAGGTTAGAGCTGGCCACTCTGGTGTCACTTACTGGAAGTTGCTTATTGCACTCTCCCCTTCCATCCCCCTGGCACATCTCCTCTTGTTTCCCCTTGCACTTGCAGGATATGAATGACACAAGGTCTAGTAAGATAATTTCTTCTGTTTCCCTTTGATTTTCCCATCCTTGTCTTGTCACGCCTCGAAACACCTGTGTGCGGGCGCATTATAAATGACTTATCATATCATATCATTGTTGTTTTGTTCCCTGGCACCCCCACCCTTTTTTGGTCTTGTGGTGATGTGCATATTTCTTTTTTGGTGTAGGCACTTCACAAACAACCAAGAAATAAATGAATAAAGTAAACGAAGTCTGGACATGCTGGAAAGTAGGAACATGATGAGTGGCTGCAGATTGCAATATAGCACAAGTGTATGTGACACAGTGTTATACAAAATTGAAATAATAGGCAAAGGAATTTGTATTACCAATGTGCATTATGAACATGCGCCTGTAGCCTTTGCACATTTACATCTTACTGTGGAGCTCAACAAGGGAAGCGTGCATGAATGCAGAAATGTATATTATTGCAGAAATAGATGTACACAGAAGCTAGAAACCCTGTACTCCACTGTTCCTGTCGCTATACTTTTACGTAACCACTGTCCTTCTCTTTCCATCACTATTATCCCTTCAGGTTTCAGCAATTATGCGGACAAACTCTGATGCCTTTGCAGTTGCTTTAAGGATGAAATTCAAGACCCTTGCATTATCCACAAGGCTGTGTGCGGCACACTACCTGCAACTCTTTCTGACAAACTACTCTTCTTCATGAAACCTTTGATCCTGTCGCTCCAAATCTCTGGGGAAACACTTCTTATAGCAGAGAGCAGGGAGCAGATCACTATTGATGTATAGGGAAATCTGTGCCTGTGTGGACCGTGCCTGAGGTTAACTTTGAAAGAAAACATAAATGTATTGGGAACAGGCGCATTGATACCAGTAAAATGGAAGTAAATATTGTGATATGTGGTTTACTTGAAATATTTCATTTTTTTTCAGTACACTGATTGCCAGTAATATTGTTATGAAACTGACTCAGGCACGTTATGAACGCTAGATGAAGGGTTTCATTGTTATGTGTCCTTGAGTACACAGCACTAAGAATTTGAAGGACTAAATGTACTGCAAGCCACAAAAAAATTATAAGACTCACTATATTGAAAGCTTACGTCGGATAGTAAAGTTTCTATTTCAGAAAACTGTTTTGAAGCGGTTGTTACTCTGCTACATCAGAAGAATGGATTAGCAAACATCAATGTAAGCAAGATTTTAAATAATATTTATTGAAGTGTGGGGTGCATTTAAAGACATTAAACAGAAATCTCTTTTCACCTGAAAAAAATTGCTTTGAAACTCTGCACCAAAAACGGCTGTACTTTGCTTTCCCTGTCACATGAGTGGCAAGCAGTTGAACCCTGCAGTCCAAAAAAGGCCCTGCATTGCATTTGTTTCACTTGAATGACATGAAGTTATGCACTGCATCAAAAACTGCATTTTTGTACTTTTCATTTACATGAGGGGCAAGAATTGCAATTCTACAAACAGACATGGCTTTTGCTTTCAATTTCACTTGAACATCTGCCCTTTAAAACATTGCAAATGAGAAATGGCTTGGCTTTTTTTTTTATTCAGTGTCAAATCAAAGAACCCTGTGGAAGGAGGACTACCCCTCATTGTCAATGGACCAACAGCAAATGAAAACTCACTCAAAAAGGACAAATTAAAGAATCCCGTGACATACAAGACAGGAGTTCAAGCATCAGCCGCAGAAACGGCTTGCACACATGCAAAAAGAATAAAGAAATTACTTTAAAAAGTCACTGTGAAAGGATAGCTTTGCTCGCACAGAAATGTCAGTGAAATTTGAGAGTGCACGCGGCTTCCAGCCCGGGATGGCCACGCGGGATGGCCAATGAGAGTGCACGCGGCTTCCGGCCCAGCACTCTCATTGGCCATCCCCACTGATTACTCCATCATCAGATGTGATCGCACCTCGAGAGGTGGAGGAATTGCTTTCATCACTAGAAACTCATTAGGACTTAGAACTATCCCAAGCACTAAGGTGGAAACTGCAGAGCTACTCTCTGTCAAGCTCGGACTCTCATCTTACCAAACGGCTACCATCCACCTAATATACAGACCCCTGGTCCACCCACATCCTTTGTGGATGATATCTCTACGTTAGTACTCAACAATGCTAAATCCAACTCCCAAACCATCATTCTTGGCGACCTCAATCTAGGACACCAAGACCCTAATGATCCTGCGGCCCTCGACCTAGCTAATACCTTAACAGATTTAGGTTTCACTCACCACATACAGGAACCCACCCACATAAAAGGGTGGTCCCTTGACTGGCTTAGAGACACCAATTGCAATATTAGCGTAATCTCCAACGCCCCTTGCTTGTGGTCTGACCACCATGTCATCACCTTCAGCATCGAAGCAGCCCCACCACCCAGGCCTTTGGTCGCCCCAGCCACCCTCACTAGAAATAAAAAGAACATTACGACAGAAAAACTACTCCCCCTTATCCTTCCCACACTAAATAACGCTCCTGACACTTGCTCAGACCCCACCAACCTAGCCGACATGTTGTAACCAGTCACTGCTTGCAGCCATCAACTCTATCGCCCCGCTCAAACTGAGGAAGCCCAAACAACGAGCACACCTTAACTTGTGGTTTACTCCCCAGCTTAGAGTGTTACGCAAAGAGAAACGCACAGCAGAGTCACGCTGGAGAAGTCACCACTACGACGCCCACAAGGACAGTCTTCTGATAGCCACCCTTAACTATAAAGAAGCTGTACTCCAGGCAAAAAAAGATTCTTACAATAACCGCATTATGTCAGCCCAGTCCAATACTAAGGAACTCTTTAATATCCTTAAGGAACTCAAGACACCTGCAGCCCCCCCTGACTCTTGCTCCAAAGACAACACTTGGTGCATCAATATTCAGTCAGCACTCCTGGGTAAAATTGCTACCCTCCAATCTAAAATCAGGGACAAACAGAAATCCCTACAGCTTGACCAACCACTGACCACACCTACACTTAATACACATTTAACCTATCCGCATAAACCTTTCCTTCTCCCCACTCACTACTCTCGAAGTAGAAAACATCATAAACAATTTCAAACCTTCCAATTGCCAAGGCGACCCCTGCCCAGCACCTATTATCAAGGAAGCATCTCATGAGCTAGCCCCGTTCATTACAGCATTGCTTCTTTCAAGACGGGTATTGTCCCCGACAACCTAAAGGATGCATGGGTTATCCCACTCCTCAAAAAACCCTCCCTTGACCCTAATATCCCAAATAAATTCAGACCTATTACTACAGTCCCATTCCTGCTCAAGATCCTGGACCGCGCAGCCTACCTGCAGATTCAGGATTACCTCGAACTAAACAATCTCCTGGGCTTAAGACAATCATAGTTCCGCCCTAAACATGGCACGGTGGCAGCTCTGATCGACTTGAAAACTCAGATGGAGTCACTGAAGGACAATGGGAAGCTAGCTCTTCTCCTTCTCCTCGATCTCTCCGCGGCTTTTGATCTGGTCAACCACCAAATACTCTGCCAGCATCTCAAATCCGCAGCCCACTTCTCCGACTCTGCCAATGCCTGGATCCACTAATTCCTGAGCAATAGATCCATGAGGGTCTTCTCACCGCTGGCATCAGCGGATCCCTCCCCTATTCACTGTGGCGTTCCTCAAGGCTTGTGGCTATCCCCTATGTTGTATAACGTATTCACCAAGCCCCTCTTCGATGTGCTTGACTATCTGGGTGTCTCCTACACTAACTACGTGGACGACACCCAGATACTCATCCCTATCACAGGAGACTACACAGCTGACACCAAAGCCCTTAACCATGTTTACTCGGTCATCCAGGCCTGGATGGCACAGCACAAACTTTGCCTTAATGATGATAAGACTGAGCTCTTACTTTTAGGATCAAATCATCGGCTCAACAAAATAGACCAAACCTACAAGTCATTCATTATTGACGGCAATGACATTAAAGTCTCCAAAGATACTAAGACGCTAGGGGTCTATCTTGACTCCTCGCTTTCTCTGAACAGACAAATAAATGCAGTTAGGTCAGCTTCGGCCTATACCTGCAAACTTATCACTGCCTGTAGACCCTTCCTAAACTCCACCAACTGTATTACACTCGCCAGAACTCTTGTTATGGCCAAAATTGTCTACTGTAGTGGTCTCTACCTAGGGACCAGTCAGTCTAACCTTAATAAATTGCAAACTGTACAAAATAATGCCTTAAGGGCAGCCTTAAACATCCCAAGACGCTCTCATATCTCCTCCGTCAGATCGGACTTACGCTGGCTCCCGGTAAAACAGAGAATTGCCCTGAAAACCCTAGCTTTGACTCACAAATGTCTGAGCAACATCGTCCCACCTTACCTGTCCGCTCGCTTCTCACGCCACACCTCCACTCGACCTACCAGAGCAGCCCAAACTCACAGCCTCATCGTGCCTAGATGCAAACTCCAAAAAGCTGGTGGGGTGAGCTTCCCCGTCCTGGCCTCCAAACTCTGGAACACTTGCCCACACCTATCAGAATTGAACCATCATTCCACTCCTTCAAGAACAATGCTAAAACATGGCTGCTCTCCCAAGACTCATGAGACCTTGACACACTCCAGACTCCATGTGGGGTACAGGACTGAATATACATTTTCTCTCTGCTCTGTCCCTGTATTATACGCTATTAATGGTACCCTTCGGTACATGTATATATGCTGTATATTTTTGTAACTCACTGTAACTACTGCTTTTTTGTAACATGTTTAAGAGCATGTACATGTATATATGCTGTATATTTTTGTAACTTCTGTAACTACTGCTTTTTGTAACATGTTTAAGAGTATGCGCCCGGTTGCCCCTGGGCCTGGTTTTTTGCGCTTTATAAATAAAATAAAATAAAATCAAATCAAATATATGGTGGGGAGGGGGTTGACTAAGCAATATAAATTATGTTTCCACCCACAAGACTTCAATTACCTTGGAAGAGGCTCATAATACATGAAAAATCAGTTTATGGGCTCAGGCAGGAAACTTCTCAATTGAAAGCCCTGCTCTCCACTGAAAGTCACACCTACTAGTGAATCAGCTTGCAATGACTTGTGATGTATTGAGGAAGTTATAATTGCCTGTTCTGTCATACTAGAAGGCTGGGAGGTGTGAGTTCCTCCTCCACCCACTACCAAGGACAAACTGACAACTTCAAAGGGGGTAATCAAAATCTCTGGTCACCGGCAGTGTGGGATAAAGTGCCCCTCCCACAGAGGCAGAGAGATCCTCCAGATTTACATTAAAGGACTGAGTCAATTTGTTTGGCATTTTTGTAACAATAAGAATGAGAAATAATTCTGTTGTATTCAATGTTTTTTATGTAATTTCCTGGTGGTTTGTAAGAGCTATAGTGCATCTTCCTATGACTTTGGGTACTGAAGTCGCCAGTTAAGTCTATTTTCTGGCTGCTCGGAAGATGTGACAAGAATGAGAATTGATGGAAAGATGGAAAGTGAAAATAGGAATATGATTGATCATTTACAAAGTCATAACTATTGTACAGTTTATGAAAACGACAAAAATGTGCCAAAGGGCCATGCTAGGTCACACAGAGTTGGCGGTCGGCTTACCTAATTCCATATAACCCCCGCCCCCAGCCGCATATCTAAGGCATATGTCAGGGGCTAGTAGAAATATGATCTCTTCCCTTGGACTAATCATGCCAGTGGGCAGAGAGAGGAATGGTAAACTGTCCTATCCAAGGGGTAGGGGTTCTTATAGAGCACTCCCCGTAGATTGAGTGATGTCATTTGGCCTATTTAAGAGGGACTGTACTAAGTCAGGACACACAAAAAATCCAGGGAGACAGGAGAAGGAGGACGGAAAGGGTGCAGCTTAACTATACCAAGGAGAGTGCAGTGACCAGACCCCTTTACATAGCTGTCCAGAGTGTCATGAGATCAAGCTGGCTGTCCAGAATCCCAAACCAATGAGAGTGTAGTGACCAGACCCCTTGCCTAGCTGTCCAGAGTGTCCTGAGGTCCAGCTGGCTTTCCAGAATCCCAAACCAAGGCTTACTTTGTAAGTAGCAAATAACCCCAGCCCTAAATTGCATAATCCCTTCCTTTTTGTAGTATTGCACCCATTAAAAACCCCATTGAAAACCTCTCATTGCTAGTGTTAGTGTATTTTATTCACCTTCCAATAGAAGAATCTGTGTTTAGCCTGTGTATGTTTGCATATTCCCTTTGGTAAAACTCTCAGTGTCTGTGTAAATCCTTAGCATATTCTTAAGTAAATCAATTAATTCCTCCATTGAAATTCACGGTATAAATTGGTTAAAATTCATAATTAACCTCCTTGTCTCTGGTGTCTTTCTTTAATAATCATGGTCATTAAAGTGTTGCTTCAAAAGAATTAGTCTCCTTGTAACTGAAAACCGAATTTGCCCATGCGGTGTTTGCATTACCCCACAAATTCCTATTGGCATCTGTCCCATTGAAAACCCCAAACCGCAATCCCTTTTGCCTACAAGTCCATCTGTTATGTGTCCCTGTCCGTGTCAATGAAAACCGATTTTCCTATTCTGAGATATACCCCTCCCCTGAGCTGCCTGTCATTGTAAATCCCATGTAAAACGAATTTCCATTTGCCATTGTATTTTTCCTTTTGCATTTACTTTCTCCCCCAAAAATTATTTTCCTATGTTGCCCTGGGGTGCTGAATAGTAGTCTCTAAGCTTCCCTATCTTCTCAAGTGTAACAAACAAATGTCGTTTCATACTGTCCCATAGCTGTGGAACACTATATTGTTACTGAATTGTTTTGTAGAGATTAGTGCAATTGTGTACCACAACATTAGTGGCTGTAAAATTATGTGATTTTTCCTTCTCCTTAAATAAAAAAAGAATAAATATCTATTGATACACACCGGCCTGATTTCTGGTCCATTATAACACGGGGTGTTTGTGGAGGTTGGGTGCGAGACAGGTTGGAGGCCTACGCAAACAGAAACAAACCTGTGGTTTGTTAAAAATAAGAAGCTCTTTATTGTATGCCACTTTCATTGTCAGGGAAGGAGTCTCTGGCTGGAGTGTGCCATGTAATAAAACTGTGACAAAGTGGGGTCTCGTGCCGGCATTGAGATATGAGTTTTCACCCGTGACAGTGCATTGTTACATTTTGTGGATGGTAAGCTGTGTTACACTGTGAAGGCCCCAGCAAAACTTGTACCCTACGTATCAGAGCGGTGTGGCCAAATAAAATATTGTAACCATAATTAGGCAAGAGCAGGGTGGAGATTTTGTGCTTGCATAGATAACCCATCAGCAGTAGAACACTCTTCATAATGAGCACCATGGAATTAAAACTAATATGTCTAGACAGCATCTCCTATCTAAATTGTTCATCAGAGGGGAATGGCCGAACAAACACATGAAACCTGGCTATCTAGTATGATGCAACAGGTGACCTCTTTAAGAATGGATGTGTGGCAGGACATTGGCCTGTTACATCAAGCCCTAACTTCTATATGACGCAGAATGTCAAAGATGAACAAATTAAAATGGTCCAACTCACTGCATACATGAACTTCCACATGATAGTCATGGAAGAAAAGTACCAAGAAAGTGTTACCTCTGTGCAAAAACAGTTTGAGCTTTTAAATCAAACACAGAGTGAGTTAAGGTAGGTAGATGAGAAAATGCGAGAGAGACAAAATTCTAGAGTTAGAATTAGGGAACCTCATTCAGCGGCTCAAGGAGGAGTTGGCAGTCCAGCAACAAACTAATTCAGAAAAGGAGGCACAATTGTCTGCACTGAAAGAGGAGTGCAAGAAAAGGGTTGACTCTCTGGAATGGATTCAACTAAAATTCAACCAACAAGTGATATACAATAGATCCTGCTTTGAGGATATGATTGCATATCACATGCAGATTAAGCAATTGAAAGAGGAAAATAATCAGTGGGCTATTCCCAAGCATGAAACAGCAGAGAGATAACTTTAGTGAACTGAATAGCACACTGTGTCAGGAAAAAGATGCCCTAAGCCAGGAAGTGTGCAACATAAAAACAGACCTGGAGAGAAGTGAGTCATATTTTTAGAAAATGACTTACATAGAATTAGAGAATGAAAAATGAGTGGGACACATAAGACAAATACAAGGTGATTTAGAGCAGACAATACATATAAAAAATCTGCAGAGTGAGGAGCTGCATCTCCTGCAGCAGAAATGGTCTTAGTATTGCCAGGCAATACAAGAAGCACAGAAAGAAAATGAGGCCCTTTGTGATGAGAACAGGGGACTCCAGAGCCAAGTACTAGCACAAGGGAAGGTCATGGAAGCCAGGCAAGCCCTGATAGCAGAGCACAAGGGTCAGGCCTTTGCATACTATCAAGAAATATGGGCTGAGAAAGAGAAATTAGAGAGGTTAGAAATTGAGTGTGCTAGATTTAATAAGGACTTGAGGAACCCCAGACAGTTAGAGAGTGGCGGGGCAACCTCTGATCACAGTTTGATGCCCTCTGTACCAATGGCATTGAGCCAGTTTACCACTCTGTATGTGCAAGTTACTGCTGAGTTTATGTCCACAGGTTCACAAGAACCGGGGACCATGAGGCAGCCAGACTCAATTTGGCCCAGCATGATTGATCCGGCAGGCCAGCGTCCATCAGAGATTGATGGGCGTGCATCCCTGTTTAGGCTAAAAAATTCTGTGGCCAATGTATCTGACCAGAAAGATTCCTATGAAGAAAAAATCAGTTAGACTGGCTAAAACATCAGCTACAAAGGAACCACCTGGTCCACTTTGCAAATAAAAAGGAGTCTAAGTTTAGGTCCCAAAAGAGGATCTTGAAAACCTCCAACCAATCAGGCAGGTGGGAGGAGTTCTCCACCAACCTCAGAAGAAGGGAGGAGTCTGATGAGTACTCCCCTGTGTGAAAGAGGGAGTCCAAGGGAAGTGATCCAGAGAGCCCACAATATAGAGGGAGAAGAGACTAGGCCCTGTCTTCTGGGAGAGACTCCCAGGCTCAAAGAATCAGGAAGTGCCTAGAGGATAGGGACGGAACCTCAAATATCAGCAGCTCTGAGTGCGAATAGACTCAGGTGCAGCGGAATAAGAAGGCTGCCAAACAAAAAAGAAGTTTGGTAAAAGACCCCATCAGACAAATAAAAGCCATTAGAAACGTCATGACCTTGTACCATAAAAATGCCAAGTACTCAGTCTGGGAGCATCTGTAGCTTTTTGACCAGATGATGACATCATTTGGCATTAACAATGATCAGAATTCCATGGAGTTTGCCAAATGGACATTCTCCCCAGAATACTCTGGCTTTTTTGCTGTGCTGGAGGATCAGAATCACTCAAGGTGGTCTACCTACAAGGCAGCCATCATGAAGCACTTCTCAGTGCACCAAAACCCCCAGGGGGTTTGCAAGGCAGCCAACAACCTGCAGTGCAGAGAGGATTAGGCCCGAGGGCATTTGTCCAAGAATTAAAGCGGTGCATTTACACAAACCACTAGGAGGGCGCACATTAACAGTAGGGAGTTCATCAATACCTATTTCCATGCACTTCCTGAGTACATTATGATGCAGTTGGTTAAGGACTTCAACAAAGAAAGGACCATGGACTGGGTAATAGAGCAAGCTACCCGGTTCTATGAGGTCCAAAAGCCAGTAGAAAACAAGAGCTCCTCCAAAAATCTCAAACCAACCAACACCTCCACTGCTGCCAAGGTGGAAGAGGTGAAGATTACCCCCATTTTGGACCTAGTGATGGGGGGCCTAAAAATACACCTCCCACTAACCAACCAAACCAGAGGCAAAGAAGACCCTCTGACAAGTTCTAAGCAGGTGGTAGCCAGGCAGGTTACCCCACAAATGTGTCACCTGACACTGCCACCTACATCAGCCCGAGGTACAAGGGGAATAGAGCCCTTGGGGTACATCTTGGGGTACGTATGGACTCCCCCTACTCCCTCCCAACTTCACTTCCAACTTCCCTCAGGAGGGTAGTAATCTTCCACCCTCTAGTTTTAGTTTCTTCCCCAGGTACCCCCAAAAAACCCAACATTGAGAACAACCTTTCTTTCACTCCCCGATTTCAGGAGTCTAGACTCCCAAATCAGGGTGAAGGGAGGCCAAGGATGGAGAGCTCCCAGGGAAATCTTCCATATCAAAGGTACTCTGGGAGAAGGGACAGTTACCCTTTCCCGAGAGCAACAAAGATTTCACCCCAGACCCCCGTATCAACCAGAGAGGGTGTCACAAATGGAGCGCCAGGTCCAGAGCTTGACCCAAGACCTGAGTCACATGTTGAGGGCCCAGAAGAACCCTAAGATGAACATGGCTGCTCAGAACAGCTCAAACCAAGGGTCTGGCACCCTGGAGCAAAGATGGGGAGAGAACCTCGACAACCAGCAGGTTCCAGAGGAGGATGCTCGGGTGGAAGGGGGATGCAAAGCCCTAGAGGAAGCTTCCTTCCTCACCTGTGAAAAGCCCCTAGAAACCTATGAACCTGAACCCAAACCGCCTACCACCGAAAAACTGCAACTTAGGGAACAGAGGGTAATTAGGAGAAACAAAGGGACAAAGAAGACCCATTTTGTGGATGAAATCTGCATCCACCAGTTTCAAGGGAAAGAATCCTTGGAGGATTCTGGGAAGAAAGCCTTCTCTTTCAAAGATAGGAGGATTCCTCTCAAAGAAAAATGGGTCCCAAAGGACCATAACTCTGACTGGGTAGCTATGCGGATTGACCTAGAACAGCCTATTCCGGAACCCCAGAAATGTCATCCTGAGAAATCGGAAATGAATGAGGGATCATCCCTCTAAACCGGTTCAAGTGACTGTCTACGGGAGAACGGGGACAGCAGAGAATCAAGGTAAAAAGGGGATTCACAAACTCCCCAAATAACAGAATGCCATATTTTATTTACAGATTCCCAAACTCTGACACCGAAAACTGCCCACAGTGTTGGAGTCCAAAATAAAGAAATTAGCTGTCCAGCTGGACCAAAATGCCCATTTCATTCTCACCCTAGTAAAGAAAGAAGGTAAGTCTTATGCCCCCGTCCGGGTGGAGGGGCAGTGTGCATGTCCAGAACTGGTGGATACCGGATCACAAGCCACCCTCCTGTCTAAAAAGGCATTTGAGCAAATCAATTCAGGAAGGGGGAAGAGTCACCAAATTCCCCTCACACCTCTTCCTGGAAAACTCCAGAGCTTCGACAGGAATGACATTCCTGTCGAGGGGACTGCGGATCTGGAGATCAAAATTGGGCAACACAAGGTGAAACACCCAGTCATAGTTGTTCTTCTAGAGGAAACCCCATGTCTCTTAGGGAATTACCTCATCTGGAGGTTGTCACCACTAATAGTGTGACAAGGTCCTCTGGGCGCAGACTAACCAGCCAATAAAATTAAAACAGAGCACCAACTGTATAAGCCTAAATGGCACATGCCACATGGTTGAGCAGCGGTCTGACAAAACTGAGTTCCATTTTAGGAACAAACAAGTCCCCAACATCACTGTAATTGCTGTAGGACAACAAACTGGCGATGGAAACCCTTCCCCAATCCTGAAAATCAACCTTCCTTCCAGTTCCAAGTGGCATTCCACACTGGAAGGAAATACCCTGAAATTGTATACTGAAACACAATTTGAAAGCCCAAATCCCATGATAAAAAGTGATGAAGAACCAGCTCAAAGCTGGGCCGATATTCAGAAAAAGGGTAAACAGCTGTTCCTCCCCATTCAGGTAAATGAGGGGGGGGCCTGTTCTCGCCAGAGTAGGCCTGAATAATGGAAAACTCTTCATCAGAACAGCTGTATTCATTAAACTCCCAAAAGATAAGACCATTCCCACACTTAAATTGATTGATAAGTGGGAAATGGGCCTGGAAACTCGCAATTCCAAATATCTCCTGCCTAGCAGGTGCATGCAAATAAATTCCATTGGTGATAAAAGTATAGAGCATAATTGTTGGGTAACCCCATGGGCTTTGACAATCCTGAAAAGGCATTTCGGTCAGCTCAATTGCTACCATATGCAGTTGAAATTCAAATTGGAGAGGAGGTCCCCATCTCAGGACGGACTCGACAATTCCCAATCTCCCTAAAAATTAAGAGATGACAGAAACACCAAAACCCGGATGCTTATGTACATTTAAATCATCATCTCCAGCAGCAGGGGTTGAACCTGACACCATTAGTTGACTTATAACACAACACTATTCCAATATTTCTGGATAACAGCGACCCTAGGAGTATCACTCCGGGTGCAGACACCTCTATTGGAATGGCGGTTGATGACAAACATTTCTCCATTTACCTAGGGAATGAAATCATGGGACCGATCCCCAATGACTGCAACGACTGTGATGATGACATACCGCCAGAAAAGATCTTAAACCGGCAAGGGAGGCATTTTTTGGTGTACTCTTCCTGCCCTTACAGGGGGGAAGAAGTGACCTGTGACATCAGGAAGGATGCAGTGATAGTCCAGGTCCACAGTGACTGCCTCTCCTACTGAAACCTCCTGTCCAGGTCAACACCATGACCAGTTATCTCTCCACGCAGCGCAAAGATACCGCAGAGATTGCAAAACCCAAGGTGTTTCCAGGCTTCAGACAAATGGTTGAGGAATGGCCAACCTCACTGATGCCTGTGAGACCGAGGAGAAAAGGCAAAAATGAAGCAGGTGTTTTTAGGTTTTCAAGAAATATTTGCTGTTGACTCGTACAACTATGGTCACACTGAGATACATTCTTCTTCCATACCCACGGACCCAGGGATGACTCCCATATTCGTGAAGCAATATCGGTTGCCTCTCGCATCTATGGAGTCACTCATGGAAATCATAAAGAACCTAGAATCCTGTGGGATAATTCGTCCAGTCCACAGTACCTTTAGCAATCCGATACTGGGGATACTAAAACCTAATGCCAATGGAGACTATACGCAGACCTTAGGGAGATGAACAAACGGGTCTGCTGTCACGAGGGCCTCTTGCCTACATTGACCAGGGACTGGCCCAGATCCAGGGGTCAAAGGTGAACACTGCCATTGACCTAACAAATGGGTACTGGACAGTACCTGTGAGTAGGGAAGACCAGTACAAGCTAGCCTTTACCTTCGGGGGACAGCAATACACATGGACCCAAACTCCCTTTTGATATATAAACTCTGGCAATGAATTTAACATCTTTCTCCACAAGGCCATGCCCGACTTGGGTGAAAGCAGAAACTTGGCCTATGTGGACAATGTCCTAATTAAAAGCTCAACTGTGGAGAAACACATAATGGAAATCTGCTATGTTCTGACCCAGTTGAAGGAAGCCAGAGTGAAACTGTCCTTCCAAAAAGCACAGTGGTGTAGCACCCGCATGAACTTCTTAGGGCATGAAATTACCCCTGAGGGTCTCTGCCCCCAGGTGAAAAAAGTGGAAACACTACTAAAACTGAAAGACCCCACAACTCTGCGGGAACTAAGGAGCCTTCTTGGACTGACTAATTACAGTAGAAAGTTCATAGAGGACTATGCAGAGGTCATGAGATCCCTGATCCATTTATTAAAGGCTGGGGTCAAGTGGGATTGGGGTCCAGAGCAAGCAGACGCAGTGAAACAACTGAAGAGAAGCTTCTCAGAAGCACCTTGTCTAGCTTACACAGGTGTTCTTCTTAGAGACAGGTTTCTCAAATACGTGCTTAACGGCACTATTATACCAGAAGCATGACAAGGTCAATAAGTCATCTGCTTTGCAAGTAAGACTTTATCCTCTGTGGAGGAAAAATTCAACGATTGTGAGAAGGTACTCCTGGCACCATTGTGGGCATTGAAAAATTGCCGCTCATTCATCCAGGGAAAGCACATCATTGTTGAGACTTCTCACCAGCCTTTGCAATACCTCCAAAGTGACAGAATTCGGGCAGGGAATGTGAGTAATTCCAGAATTACTCCCTGGATTCTGTCCATGCAATGCTTTCCTGTGGAGGTCAGATATGGCCAAAAACAAGAAAGGTCCCCGTCGCGCAAGGTTTGGCTGACCTGCATGATTGTGCTTGAGAAAACTGTCTCGAGGGCAAAAGTCTCAAAATGAAAGACAACATGGAGGCGTACCTGAATTCTGTGCACAAGGTCTATGAAGAAGGCATGTGCCAGGGGTTTCCCACAGTTTATGTGGACGGGTGCTCCTATCATGTTGATAACAATGGGGAAAATGAACTGGTGGCCGGTGTTAGGAATGCCTGGGTGAATGATGCCCCGGTGCCCTCCACCGGGTACAAAATCGGTCCTCGAAGCAGTCAGGTGGCTGAGGTGATGGCTGTTCATCAGACCATCCTCACTGCCATGCAAAACCAACTCCATGAACTGGTCATAATCACCGATTCAGATTATGTCTGGAATGGGTTTGTGGAGCACCTGATCAATTGGAAAACCAGAGGCATGCTGTGTGCAAACAATAAACCAGTCAAGCATGGCAAACTGATAAAATCCATTGATGATCTGGTCTACTGGAAGAAGATCAAGGGTCATTCCAGAATAGAGGCCCCAGACAAAACTGGGAATGACCTGGCTAACCAGTTGGCCAAAACTGGAGCCATACATGGGGAGCTCCTTCAGATCGAGTCCCTGTTGGGGGAAGTCCAGGTCGCTGCTGTCACCAGGTCCCAAACACTTGCCCAAAATGAACTCTCAACTGGCCAGTGGAGTAAGGAGGCCCCATATGCACATTTGATTATGGCACAAAAAGGGGATCTGCTTATTATCAACACATTGAGGACCCCGTGAATATTCCTCTGACGGAAACCGATTACATCGGGAAAGAGCATCTCTGGGTGTTGATGAAGTTTCCCAAAATGTTCCGAATCCAAGACGGTTTGTTGGTACAGAGATCCATCACTGGATGTGACCAGTGGGTGGCACCTACCTCATTCCAGAACCTGATGCTAAGTCATGCCCATGACGCTGCCACAGCTGGTCATCAGGGATTTCATACTTCTGTGGAAATATTGCGAGAGATTGCATACTGGCCACACATGGGTCAGGACCTCGACCAATATTTGAAGGGGTGTCTTGTGTGTGCGCAATTTCAGCTAAGTTCACTCACACTCCGAGCTCCCCTCCAGAAAAGGGAATGATAATGCCTTGGTCAGATTTACAAGTAGATTTCATCGGGCCTGTGATTCACTCCTCTAGGGGAAACAAGTACATCCTAACAGTAACATGCATGTTTACCAAATGGGTGGAATATCTCCCAGCCCCAAATTGCAAGGCAGAAACAGCAGCTGTCCACATCTTCTTGCATTTCGGCCTTCCCCAAAGGATTGAGTTGGACCGAGGATGTCACTTCACCAACGAGGTGATGACAAAGATGTGGGAGATACTTGGGGTAAAACTCCATATGTCCTACCTCCCAGCCTCTAGTTGGGGAATTGAGAGGTACAATAAAACCATTGTGAGCATTCTTAAGAGGTTTGTGGCAGACCTTGCCCAAGTTGGGACGTCCGACTACCGCTTGTCCTGATGGTCATCTGGTCTACACCATCTTCTGCTACCAAAATGTCTCTATTCGAGCTAAAGACTAGATGAAAAAAGGTGATTCCCCAGCATCTGCTCTACAGAACACAAGAGCAGACACTGATTAACTTGTCCACGACACATGAATATATTGAGAATCTGAGGAAACACCTGGAATATGCTTTTGCGTACGCTCAGCGGAATCTGGAAAAATCGGCAGAGGGAATTAAACCCACTATGATTTAAAAGCTACAAAAAATGAATATCAAGTAGGAGACAGGGTCTACTTGTACAATTTTCAAAGGAGCCAGACCAAGGAGCGGAAATTCCTCCCTTCCTGGCACGGCCCCTTTGAAATTGTAGACAAAATCTCACCTGTTGCCTATAAGATCCGCAACCCCAAAGTAGAACAGACAGAAGAAAAACGGGTCCACATCAGTTGAAAAGCAGTCATTCCAAACTCGCTTCGCGACTGATTGATGAGCCAGATGAAAAGCGAGCAGACAAACCATCTGAGGAATGAAAAGAAAGGAGGGAAAAATCAGGCAGAAGTATGTGTGTATATATATATATATATATATATATATATATATATATATATATATAATGGAAGTAATTCTCTGGGTGTTATTGCACAATTGGAAAAAAGAAAAATGAAAAAGTTGATGCTGTATAAAAATTGCAAGTTGTTTTTCTTGTAAAATTTTTGTAGAACTTGCGGGAAGAATATCTATAAAAAGTACTGAAACTTTTATTTTTATCTTCTATTAGAGAACTGAGATCCGTAAAATTCCAGTCTGGAGAGGGCCTAGGGGTCCTGGAAGGGAAGGATGAAAGGGGGTGCCGGGCCACACTCTCCAACCCAAAGATGGAAGGGGATACTGGAGGAAGGAAAATTATGCAGAAGGAACGCCACTCTGACATACTCTTCCCCAACAAAAAGTCACGGAAGAGCAGGGGGGGGATCTGTGGGGTGCATTTAAAGGCCCTAAACAGAAATCTCTTTTCACCTGAAAAAAATGTATCGAAACTCTGCACCAATAACAGATATGCTTTGCTTTCCCTGTCACATGAGTGGTAAGTAGTTGAACCCTGCAATCCAAAAACGGCCCTGCATTGCTTTTGTTTCACTTGAATGACATGAAGTTATGCTCTGTATCATAAACTGCCTTATTGTACTTTTCATTCACATGAGGGGTAAGAATTGCAATTCTACAACCAGATGCGGCTTTTGCTTCCCATTTCACCTCAACATCTGCCCTTTAAAACATTGCAAATGAGAAATGGCTTGGCTTTTTCTTTTACTCGGTGTTAAATTAAAGAACCCTGTGGAAGGGAGCCTATCCCTCATTGTCAATGGACAAACAGCAAATGCAAACTCACTCAAAGGACAAATTAAAGAATCCTGTGACATACAAGACAGGAGTTCAAGCATCAGATGCAGAAATGGCTTGCACAAGTGTAAGAAAATAAAGAAATTACTTTAAAAGGCCACTGTGAAAGGATAGCTTTGCTTACACAGAAATGTCAGTGAAATATGCTTTGGGTAAGGGATTGAGCAAGCAATATACATTATGTTTCCACCCACAAGACTTCAATCACCTTGGAAGAGGCTCACAATACCGGAAAAAAACGTTATTGGACTCAGGCAGGAAACTTTGCAATTGAAATCCCTGCTCTCCACTGAAAGTCGCACATACTAGTGAATCAGCCTGCAATGACATTTGATGTACTGAGGGCGTTATAATTCCCTGCTCTGCCATACTTGAAGACAGGCTCTCGGGACTTCAAGGAAAGCAAGTGTGGCTAAAAACCTGACTGGGAGGTGTGAGTTCCTCCTGCACCCACTACCAAGGACAAACTGACAACTTCAAAGGGGGTAATCAAAATCGCTGGTCACTGGCTTTGGGGGATAAAGCTCCCCTCCCACAGAGGGGGACAGATCCGCCAAATTGACATTAAAAGACTGAGTCATTTTTTTGGCATTTTTGTAACAATTAGAATGAGAAATAATTTTGTTTTATGCTTTATTTTTATGTCATTTCCAGGCAGTTTTTAAGAGCTATAGCGCATCTTCGTAGGACTTTGGTGACTGAAATGGCCAGTTAAGACTAGTTTCTGGCTGCTCAGAAGTTGTGAAAATAGGATGGAACCCTGTTTTTTGTTTACGGGGGCCTAACTCTTGATGGTAGACAAGTAACAGAAAATTAAGGTGCAGAGTCAAAAGGCTACGCCTCTCTTTGACTCACAGGAAGTGCAAGCAGACTACAGAAGGTTAGGATCAATTATAAACTAACCAATAGATCACATGTCTGAACAGGTAAAACAAAGTTTATTCATACTAAAGATTAAAAGAGCAAACAAGCTAGCAGGGACTAAATCATTAGTGTTTCACAGAGTTAAAAAAGCAAACAATTCTGTATGATATGATGATATGATAGGTTATTTATAACATGCTTAATACCCAGAGGTTTCTGTTAATTGCATAACATTAACAGTTACGTACTGTTAATGTTCAAGCAGTACATGCAATAACACCTTTGCTGTTACTAACCACATAACATACAGAATTGTTTGCTTTTTTAAATCTGTGCAAGACTAATGATACCGGCAGCAGCGGGTTTACCGCCACCTTTGTTTCTGGACTGGCAGGCTTGTAATGATGCCAAATGTCTTTTGTGTGCATGAAATTGAACATTCATCTGTCAAAATGTGCATCATATGGCACACAGCACACTTTCAATCCACACTTCTGTCACAGTTTAATACACGGCACGCTCCAGCTAGGCACTCATTCTCCGGTATCTCCGGCCCGGCAGACTACGAGTTCTTCAGGCGGGTGGTGTCACTCCCCCCAGGTCTGACCTGCTTGAGTAAAACCACCCGCCTGCAGATGGAAATTGAAACACCAGCACCGTTATTTAAAGTGCCAGTGTTTCCATTGTCCCCAACCCCATGGAATCCTATGCGACTCCATGGGAATGGGGATTAACGGTAATACGCCTCTGGAATTACCGGGTCACCACGGTTGTAATGCCCCACTGATTCCAGCAATCGCAGAGGTGGTAATTCATTCTGGGTCCGGCGGCAGCCAGCCGGTTTTTCCGGCACAGCTACCGAGGGACTCGTAATGAAGCCACTGTATGTGTTAATTGCAACTTCAATTTACAGTCAAAATAAGAATGTAATGTGTATATTTAACTATGAAGTGGTTACTGAAATATGTTTTTATGTTCTTGATTTTACATAGTTATATAAGCCCGATAGGCGCGTGTCATGGGTACAGTCTACCGGCCGACAGCTTCTTCAACACTATTTAGACAATAATTATCAACAACGGATCCATGATAATGATTGTCTGGGACAATCACCAGACAACAATCTGTCCTTTTCCAATTTCAGTAACAAGGAGCAACATGGCAGCACATAGGTTCTAGAAACGTGCAGATGTGAAAGTGTTACATTTATTTCAATTTTAAAGCACTCATTTCTTCTCTGTAATGGTGTGACATGTGTATAGATTATTCGTTGATCATTTTTGGTGAAGAACGCAAAGACTTGCTTTAATCGATTGATGATCGGATTTGGCATTAGAAGATCACTGTTGACAGTTACACTAAAAATGAGAACGATGCGAAGTTCGGTAGCTATGAACTGTGTATAAAAAAGTTAATAAAGTTTTCGTGCACTTAATTAAATGTTTTCATCATTATATCAAAATGAAAAGTACTTGTTATGATCCTGACTATTGCTGTGTTCTTCACAATTAAATGTTTCTATCATTTTTGTAAAAAGGAACAAAGGTTTTCCGTTTGTTGTGAATGCGTGTGTTTAAGTTCCTCTTCTGTGTTAGATAACCTTATGACGTTGGTGATGATATGGTATGTTTGGCTACACTGCCCACTAACGTCATTGAAATAGGTGGAGCTCATCCTGGTTGTATAGTGATGTTAGGGTAAGGGGCAGGCGAACATAATCAGTACCGCAAGGGCTTTTGAAGTTAGGGTGATAGAATTCATTTGAGTCTATCTACTTTATTGAGAGATGTAAAGTAGATGAAGTCTATAAGATGATTTTTTTTAGTTCTATTTTTTAATAGTGAAAGGTGGTTCCAAAAGAAATTAAGGTGGGGAGGGAAATGAGGCGAAAGGCACCAACCACAAATATGCATGGGCAGATGGACAGGGGAAGATGTTGCACGTGTGTTACATCTAAGGTAGGGGGATGTGTTTCTCATGCTCTTTGATTACAGCTTCAAAAGCCCTTAAAAATTGCTCCGCCCTGCTGAGTGGTGTGCTCCAGTATATACAGAGTACTGTTGTCTTTGAAAGATATGAATCAGCAGCTTCTTTTATCACATGCCAGGTAGCTAGTGGGATTTTGTGTCCCATTGAAGTAGGCTGTGTGGTTACAATATTGGTTGATGAAGATGAGTTGGAGGAAGACAGCCTACTACTTCCTAAGAAAGGAACAACCTTTCTGAGAGCATTGCACCAGATGGTTTGTGTGTGGCGGCACATGGAGGTGGTCCCATAGGAGTACTGTCCAGGTAGTCCGCGACTGAGTACAACGTTGCACTCAGTGCATATCACTTTGGTAACTTTAGCCTTTGGTACATTCCAAACAGTGGTAAAGAATGCCCCACCCACGATTCTCTCTGGATGCTCTAGGTAGGCACTTCCGCTACCTCATTTTCTTGGTCCTCTTAATTGACTTTTGAAGTAGTGCACTTCTTTTGTTGTGTTGGTCCTATAGCTGGAGGTGGTGTTGCCTCTTATGGAGGAGGCATGGCAATAGCGGATGCCATTTTTAAGATATATAGCAGTTGTGCTAATATTCTCCTAAGTATGTGCTCTTTGCTAGATTGTTAATGGATAATGGGTAAGAATAGGTGTAGGAGCTGTGCACGGGTATTTTTTAATCCTCAAAGATCCTAGATCAGCAGAAAATGTATTTCTGAACTGTTTTGCGAACAACGGTCCCGTTTGCGAAGTGTGGATGCAATTGCACACACGTCATCATGCTGAACGTGTGCATGTGGTCACGTGATGCTGTTCAAAAATCCTGTGATGATGTCAGACTTCACGAACATCAACTAACACAAAACAGGTGGAAAACCTTGCAAAAAAAGTAAAGAATTGCTCAAAATGATGATAGAAGGTGGTTAATGGCAGAGTTTTAAGGAGAAAAATATTGAAATATTGGGCTAAGTATGATATTAGTAAGTTGTAGGAAATTAAGGGTGCACTGGTAAAGCCTATGAAATTCACTGAAAAAACTTTTTTAAAGTAACGTTATCATTAAATTCCACCAATAAAAACCATTGAAATTCAATGAACAGACTTTGTAAAAGATACGTTATGGTTACAAGTCAAACCGAAAAACCTCAGAAATTCACCAGTTATGGTAAGCAACCATAACTCACGCCACCTCTGTGCACTGCTAAGACTAACACCCAGGACATGAAAGATGACATCACAAATGTCATTGATGACATCGCTGATCTGGCCTTCTGGAATCCTAAAGCCCCTGCCATTTGTGCACCTTGTACAGACGTGTGTTTTATTGTACTACCTCTTTGTGAACTTGGTGAGTTTCAAAACAGTCTCATGAAACATGGCAGAAGGGGATATACCACATCACATGTGATCAACCAATAAAATGTCAGGCCTTATTACGTTGGAACATACCATACTTTTGCTTTAACAGAGATTTCTGAGGGCATCTGTTGCAGTTGCATAACTGTTATGTGGCGTGTACAATCCGTCTCTGCTTCAATCAACTGCTATTTTGAGCTATATTTCTAATGGATCACACCTCCTGATTTTTCTAAGCATAGCTCCCTGTCTTTCCTCAAGAAACACACCTGGTTTATTGTTTACATCATCCCCTGTCTTTCTTATGTAACTGCCTCCTTCTATGTTATCCACAAACATGCAGCATTAGTCCTATTGTGGTATAGCACGATTGCAATCACATGTCTAAATGCCAGATCAATTGCTATCTGTGGGTGGCCATGTAAGCTGGTAGGGTGCAAATATACATTACCATTGGCCTGTGAGGTAACTCTGAGAAGTGAGCACAGTACTACGTGATGGTCAGTTCAATGTCATTGTCACAGGACATCTGGACGTTGAGTGTGTGTTTTATTTGCTGTTCCTGTACATCTGGGCATGTGGAGGCATCATTGGTGCATGGGTGCAGTCCAGGATACCCAAGATGTTTTTCAAAATGGGCAATGTTGTAGAAATACCCTTTTATCCCATTGATAGCTTCCATGGTGGTGCGTAGTATGCTGTTTGCAGCAGCATGACGAAAGAGGGTATGTATTATCTTAGTGATCACACATGAAAATGTGGTTTGTGACATTGTGATTTATTTATTTTTGCATTTATTTGCAGTGCACATAACCCGAATGTATCTAGGCACTAGTTTCATTATGGAAGGGCAGGTTTTTTATAAAAGGCTCATTTTTTTTTCATTTTTTTTCCAAGCGCGGGTCCAGGATTTAAATCTGCATTTTGCTCAGCATGGTCTTGCTTCCAAGACCCACGCGTTGCCACAGAGATATCCTCCCGTCCCGTGATGAATTGACTTCTGCCCTGAAGGAGTACATTAATGAGCAGAGGCTAAGCCTTCACACTTCTACAAACCAAAAGCCAAAACAGGCACAGTTAAGAGATATACCCCTTTTGCCTTTTGTGGTAAGGTGGGTAGAGGGAAGGCTACACTCTAAAGAGGGGTATTAATGTGGTTCAGTAGCAACCCAAACAGCGAAGTATAACATTCCAAAATAAAGGATTGTCCAATCAAGTTTTGTTAATAATATATATATTTTAATAAAACACACCATATGCAAGAATAACTAAATAGACAAGACTACAAAAACCCACCCCTTTAGAAAGAACACAGAATATGCAATGCATCAAGACGCTGCACTCTGGGTAATGATACAGGGAGATAAAAGGCAATAAAAGCCACAATTTGCAAACAGTTGAAAAGAGCGATTAATATGACCTAGCCAGCCTCTTTGGTCCAAAATGGACAAGCGGGGCAGATATCAGTCAAAGTCCTTTGCAGTGTCTTGGCAGTTCGACAACGATGAACCAGTCTTCTTGGTGCTGTTTGGCAGTTCAATGTGGTTTGAAATTTGGCAGTCACAGTATTCCAATGGAAAGCATATGTCGAAGGAGGGTTGAAATGAAGAAGGCTGCAATTCGAAAACGTTACTAATGTGCTATGGATTGTGGTGGTCATCAGATTTGGTTCAGTAGTCGAGGTTCGATGGCAGATGGGCTGATGATGGGATGCACAGGAGTGTTGGTTTGATGCAGGAGCTTGAAGGACACAGTTTATGGAGAACAGCAGGAACGATTTGACCAGTGACACATTCAGCGGTGAGGAAACTGGAGGTCCAAACACTGGTTTGAGCAGTGCAGATGTAATACAAGGGAGTCAGGCACAGACCTTCCAGTGATGCTTCAACACAGTGAGGTTCTGGGAAGCAGTGTGGTTGTCAGGGATGCAGATCTTGTTCCAGCATCAGTTCACTATCCAACGTTCCATGGGGATTGTTAGGGGACAGAGGTTGCCTCCACCTTGGAACACCGGCATTCACCACACAAATGGAAGAATTTGGAAAGGACTGCTCTCAAAACATGTTAAAAAAACATCTTCTTGTAGGTTTGAAGTCAAGAGAGGATTCAAAGGAGTGGTGGGAGACCCCTTCTTTTAAAGGAAAAATCCCACAGGTGATTGGACTAAAGCTAACCGGCTTTGGGGCTCAAATTCTTATTATTGGAACAGTGCACTTTGCCTTCTGACATCACACCCAAAGTGATGTTTGCTACGGGAAGTGGATGGGTGAGGAAGAAAAGAGAGAGGATGAGAGGAACAAAATTGTACAACCTTCGAACAGCTGAAAAACGCTCCCTACTTCTACCCTTACCCCTGCCCCTTTCCTTCTCAATAGAGTCAAAGGCCTTCTTGTATGCAGCACACTGGTTTGATGCTACTCCTTTTGAGGATTGGTGTGTACTTTGATTCCTGTTCACAGGACAGCTTGCCATGGAGTGGCTGTCTTTCTGGGGATGGTGTTACCTGACCTCACAAATGAACAAAGAGAAGCCACCCCCAAAGCTGCAGTCTTGCTGGCTGCAGCATGACAACCAATCTGTGGCAATACACAAAACCCTTCCACAGCTAAACTGGGCTCACAGGGCTGACATGTGTGTTACCCCAAACTCTGGAATGGCTTATATTTATAGTTTTGTGTGCCAGTAGGACAGCAATCTCACAGTTATACAGTGGTGCATAACTTAAATGGAGCTTCTTGGCTGTCCCAGCTGTCTATCAAATGGGCACCTTTGAATCTGCTATGAGCCACTGGATGGCAAGTGCTGCATATGAGGCTGCTGATGCAGCAGGACGCAAGTGTTCACAGTGCTTATGGCATGGAGCTTGTGAAAGGGAAATCTGATAAGTAGGTTCCCCTCCCAGAAATTGAGTTACCCATATAAATCTATTAAATAATAAAAGAAAAACAGGACTCCTACACCCTTGTCAGATGGCAATTTCTCAACAAATATGCCACACAACATGCTCTCTATGTTTTGTAATGTGTCTGATGCATTAAAATGTAGGACTGCCACCAAATTCTGTATAGGTGGTATGGCTGTACATATGTCTACCTGGCTTTCTACATCCTCATTTGAGCTGCTCTACTTCCTGGATGTTGGACATGGTCAGGTGATAAAAGGTGATATAAGGCCAGTATTTGATCATCTGTTAATGCAAATAGGCAGGGTATTATTTTGGTCATATTTGTGCCCTCTTTTGTATGATAGAACTTTTTCTATGCCCTCAAAGCTGGTGTTCAGCTCACCACTGTGGGTGACAATCTCCAGCTTTCTGCACGGAAGGGTATGTGGTGTGTTGTGTTTGGGTTGGAACGTTATGCTTTGGGGGCTGTTTAGATTTTGAAGGACACCTGCCATTCATTTATACCTGCTTTTGTTTGGCTGGGGGTAAATGGTCATGAGACTCTGAATTACTTGGTATTTACCAGATGTGTTAATTCAGATTTATTGCATGTGGTATTTATGCTTGCTGTGTATCACCCTTGTGGGGATACCATTACAGACAACCTTTAAAGGGAGTCCTCAAGGCTTCACTTTAGTGTGGCAATATGCAGCAACGGGAAGGTTCTCGAAGGAACTGCATGTTTTCAAGTCATGCAGAGCCTTCCATTATTATCCACTTTGGAGTCCCATTGGACTCAATGGGTTTTGCATATTACTGTATGTGGCAATTACTGCATGTGGTGTGGAAATGGGTTTGTCTGGAGTAACTTTCTTCTGCAAAAAAACAAGTGGTTTTTACTGAGTTTTCATTTGTAAACTCTGGAATTGGCACAATGGTAAAAGTGATGGTAATATCGTTAGCACCACTTTTTGCCATACTGCCGAACTCTAAATGAGGCTGTAGGGTGTTTATCTCAACGGAACAGAACATGTATTGAAATATATGAAATTGGCAAAATATATAAAGATGAGGCCTCAAAATGCAAATAATGTAATGTACTTGTTAAGTGTAAATAGCAGCATGTATGCTGAAAGAGCAAATAATGTAACTTCAAGCACAGGTTTTGTAATACGCAGAGCAAAATCAAATGTGCATTTAAGTCTGAAAGTGGTGTTCTGAAGATAATGCTTTCTTCAACGAAAGGTCCCATGTGTTGAGCAAATAATGAGAAAGAACGTTTATTTTCAGAGAAACGCACTCAGTTCAAACTCGTTTTGTTTTAGAGTGATCTGTGAGACATACGGGTCAACATGGAAACTAATAAAGATTGCCCATGCGACTAGCGCAGGAAGTCTTGATTCTATTAAAGACACGGAGGCGAGCATTATGCTTATTCTTCTTTAATTACTGCTAACCACAGCTTTTAAAAATCTTCTTTTGTTTTCATGTATAACATTTTTTTTTTTTTAACTTGAATAAACAAAGAAAAAGGAAAATATGAAAACATCATCTTTCCAAAACATCACAAAACTACTCTTCCCATGAGGCTTCTCTGTCTAGTAGTCTCCAGCCTCTTTTTCAATGTCCAATCAGTCCATCTTCCTCACTATAAACCCCTGAAACTCTGGGTCCCTTCCTCTTCTTTTGCAGTGTATCCAATAACCGAACAAAGTCCAACTCCAATTAAATTCTCAAAACTCCAACCAAGAAGTCTTTTTTTTTTTTTTTTTATCCTCGACAACTGGCTGTGCTCTAAATTAGCTGAACTGACTCCTTCCATACTCTAATCTCTGCTATTCTTTTGCTCTTCTCCTATGCAAAAAGAAAAACACATGTTAGGGAAGGGAAATACAGTCATCATATATCATAATGAAACTTATACATAATCTATTTGAATCAATACAGATCACAACGTAACATAACACTGTATTTCATAGGGTGGGATAATGCTCGCCTCCGTGTCTTTAATAGAATCAAGACTTCCTGCGCTAGTCGCATGGGCAATCTTTATTCTATGACAAGACCGGAGGCGAGCATTATGCTTGCTCAAAGCTTTCCACCACGGCAGCAGCTATATTGGATACTGGTTTGAAGTAAAAAGTCTTAAAGATTGACTCGCTTGACCAGTCTGCTGCCTTCATGATCTCCTGCAGCGGAACTCCGACTGCAAAAGCTCGTGAAGCCATTGCTCCCCTGGTAGAATGAGCTCCAAATTTAGACGTGTCTATGCCAGCCAGTTCCATTATTTCCTTCACCCATCTGGCTATAGTAGCTGATTTGACTGCTTTGTATGGCTTTACACGTGCTATAAGCAATTGCTTCACTCCATGCGGTCTAACGTCTGCTGTCGCTGCTTCATAACGCTTAATGCAATTCGCTACGCACAATTTCTCATTATTTGGCCAATATGGATATGATATCACCTTAGAATTAGATTTAGTACGCTGCGCTATGGTAAACGCTATCCCATCTGGGTAATACATTTTCCTGTCTATCTCGAGCGCTTTAACATCTGAAACTCTTCTGCAAGAAACTAAGCAAAGAAGCGTAGCCAGTTTGCCTGAAAGCTGTTTTCCTGATAAAAAATTATTATCCGGCCATATCTGAAACAGTTGTATCACCTTCTGAACATCCCACAGCGATGAATACTTCGCTCCGGGGGGTTTGGACATCTTCACACCCTTCAGCAATCTGGATACTGCCGGGTGCTCCGCCACCGGAGCGCCGTCCACTAACTCGTGCCCTGCCGAAATTGCAGATCTATAAACCCCTACTGTCCTGAAAGCTCTACCTGCTACAGGAAGGGTGGCTAGGAAATTCACTACTTGTACTACAGGTGCTGAAATGGGAGATATACTCCTCCTCCTGCACCATAAGTCCCAGGCTTGCCATGCGGAATTATAGCTCCTGATTGTAGATGGAGCCCATGACATATTGATAAGTCTTGTAGCGTCTTCTGAAAGGCCCGGCAATCGCCATCTGTGCCTGAAATTCTACACGCTATCAGATATAAGGATCGATCCTCTATCAGAGGATGGGGAACTCCTGCCGGATCTACCAGCAAGTCTGGTCTGAATGCAATCCTCTGTGGAAAATCCGTAGAAAGTTCCATCAGAACTGGAAACCAGGCTTGCGACTTCCACTCTGGCGTCACTATCACTATCTGAGCTTCGTCCCTGCGCACTTTTGCTAGTACCCTCGCCAGCATCGCGAAGGGGGGGAACGCATAATGCCTCTGTGACCCCCAGTGGTGCAGGAATGCATCGGTGCCCTGGGCTTCCGGGTCTAGTCTCCAGCTGAAGTAATTTGGTAGCTGAGAATTCAGTCTCGAGGCGAACAGGTCCACGTGTAGGGGACCCCATTTCGCTTCCAGTTTCTTGAAGACGTCCCTGTGTAGTCTCCAATCGCTGTAGTCCACTAGGTGACGCGAATTCCAGTCTGCCACTGCGTTCAGGGCCCCTGGTAGATATTCCGCCGTCACTGAGATATGTCTTTGCAGGCAGTCGTGCCAGAAATCCTTCGCTAATTCCGCTAGCATTTTGGATTTGGTGCCCCCCAGTTTGTTGATATACCTCACTGCAGATATATTGTCCATTCTGAGGAGAATGCTGCAGTGCGCTCTGTCTCTGGTAAACGCTTTTACTGCGAAAGACCCTGCTAGAATCTCTAGACAATTGATATGCAGTTCTAATTCTCCTGCTGACCATCTTCCCCCTGTTTCTAGCGTACCACATCGCGCTCCCCAGCCTGACCTGCTGGCGTCTGACTCTATAATTAGCTCTGGCACGTTGCCGAAAATGGCTCTGCCGTTCCAGGCTTCCATATTGCGTAGCCACCAGTTTAGCTCGGCCTTGCTTTCTTCGTCTAGGGGCACTAGCCGATGGTATCTCCAGCCTTTCCTCAAATATTTGATCTTTAATCTCTGAAGGGCTCGATAGTGTAATGGGCCGGGAAAAACTGCCTGAATGGAAGCTGCAAGCAGTCCCACTATCCTGGCTAGGTAACGAAGAGAGATCAGCGGTCTTTTGAGCGCTGCCTTCAGATCTTTCTTGATAGCTCTCAACTCTAACGTAGCCTTCTTCGTATCTATGGTGAAGCCTAAGAATTCTAGACGTCTGGTGGGCGTTAGCTCCGACTTGTCCCTGTTTACCAGGAATCCCAGATTGGGGATCAGCTCTATCGCCCAGAGGATCTGTTGCCTTAAACGGTCTTTGTCTTCGGCCATGAATAGAATGTCGTCTAAATATACAATCATCCGGCACCCTTGTTCTCTGAGTGCTGTCGCTACGGGCCTCATAAGCTTGGTGAATGCCCATGGGGCGGATGCTAGGCCGAACGGCAGGCATTTGAATTGCCAGAGTTCGCCTCTCCATCTGAACCTTAGGAAGCGTCGAAACGGTGCTGCTATGGGCACGGTAAGATAAGCGTCTTTTAGATCTAGGCGCGCAAGCCAGTCCCCCTTCCTGAGCAGATCTCCTAGTAGATGGATCCCCTCCATCTTGAAGTGTTTGTAAACTAGCCAGCTGTTGAGCTCCTTCAGATTGATCACTGGACGAATTTTGTCCTTGCGGTGCACTAGGAAAATATTGCTCAGAAAGGAAGGATCGCTCCCTATCGCTCTCTCTATCGCGTCTTTTTGCGCTAAGGTCCGAATCTCCGTATCTAAAAGAGATTCTTCCGCTTGCGTCATCTGAATTCTGAGAGGGGCCTGACTCTGAACTGGATGATCTAGAAAATCTAGTACAAAGCCTTGTACTGTCTGATGGACCCACGCGTCTGATGATAGCTCGCGCCAGCTGTGCAAATAAAGCGCTGTCCTGCCCCCTACTGGGGGGTAGGTCATTGCGTGTTCTCTCACCTGAGTTATTGTTTTGATGTCGGTAGAATCTGCGCCCTCGGCGCCCTCGCGAACCTCGGCCTCTGTTCGGGAAGAAGGCGTCTTGCTGCCGGGTCTCCCAATACTGGGCTCTGGGGCCTTGTGCTCTTCTATTATTGAAGCGGCCGGTCGAGCGGCCTCTATATCGACCGGCCCCTGAAAAAACTCTCCCCGGGAACACTTTCCTGATGGAGGCCTGCGCCTTTTCCAGCGCTGTGTATGTTCCAACGAACCTATTCATCTCCTTGACGAATGTATCTCCGAAAAGGAGGCCTTGGGCGCTTTCCCCAGCTTCATAGGAGGCCAAGTCCCCCAGCTTGTTATCGATCTTCAATAAAGCTGACCTGCGGCGCTCCGAAGATATGGCGCAGTTTGCGTTGCCCAGCATGCAGACTGCTCTCTGGGCCCAGCTCGCTAAGGTAGAAGGGTCGACCGGTTCTCCCGTATCTTTGGCTCTCTCGGCCAGATCCATTATTTTGGCTATAGGGCCAGCAATGTCGAGCAGTTTATCTTGACATGTTTTCCATGCCCTGTCCATGCCTTTCCTAGTATCCTTTCCCGCTTTAGTAATGAAGGTCAACATTTTTGCATCAAGCTCGGGCGTATCTGCCACTTTTCCGCTCAGCTCTGGCCTTGGACATTCGGCTTTGAGTCTGAACCTAACGTCCTTTTCCATAGGCTTCCTCATCTTGTGGGACATATATAGGGCTACGCGCGGAGAAGGCGTCCAGTCTGTCGATCTGGGGTGCCTTATGGTATCGGGGTCGAACATACTGCTGGCTTTGGGTTTGTCCACGCTCTTTTGCGAGACCACGCTCACTTTGCCTATGCTGCGCACATCCTCCTCTGGCTGTTCTTGATCTGAGAACTCCGAGGATGACGAATAGGCATCCCCTATGTTTTTCGCCCCTGGGGTAGAGGGTACGAAGTTGGGCAGGGCTGTCTTCGTAAGGAAAGCACTTTTAAGCCTGTGGAAAGCATCAGCCACCTCTAGGGATTTGTTCTTCCCTGTACTTTCGCCTGGGGGAGTAGAAGAGAGTTTTCTCTTCCGGGCCACTTTCTTCCCCTTCTCACCTTTCGCAGAGGATCCTGTGTGGAGGTCCCTTCTCCGGGATCATCGAGCGTGCCAGCCTTCTTGCCCAGCATCTCTTCCAGGACTAATAGCCTGTCTTGTAGAGGCTTAACTCCCAGTGCTACGGCTTGCACCAATGAGTTGCCCAGCACTCTTTTGAAGCTCTGGGAAAGGTCAATGTCCTCTTCCATACCTTCCTCCAGACCTCCATCACTCCCCTCACTCCAAGCCTCCTTCTCCATGTTATAAGCCATGGAATTGTATGTGCCGCAATGAAGGCTTGTGGGTGAGACACTCAGCCTTCCCAGGTAAAGACACCAAGGGTATGTGGAAAGTCAAAATAAATGCTCTTTCTCTTTCTTTCTTTTTTTTTTTTTTTTATAACTTCTCCAAATGAAAAATGCCTCTGCTGATCCCAGGCGAAACGCTAGTTAAATAGCGAAATTCGCGTATATCTGGGTTAGAATAGAGTGGGGGAAAAGGGTCTGCAGTTCTCCTTGTTTGGAACGGAATTTGAACGCGAACTCGCGTTCCTGCGCATGCGCGCTCCGCGTTTGTTTTTAGGGTTGGTTGGGCTTGCTTCGCATACTACGCAAGCCCAACCACCCGAAACGCGATGCCGTGCGGCCGCTGCCTGCGCCCTGCAGCGAGTGCTAGATCACTCGCGGGCTCGGCAGGCGGCCGCTTGAACAAATAAACACCCTGAGGCAAAACGAATGCGAATTCGCGCCTCGTCAATTAAGATCTAAAGCGCACGAACGCTACGGCGCTATGCCATTCTCTTAACACATCAAAACTGTCTATGTAAACACAGAACAATAGCATTATTGACTATTCCTGCGTGTACTTATCTGTGGCTCCGCAGCAAAAAAGAAGAGGAAGGGACCCAGAGTTTCAGGGGTTTATAGTGAGGAAGATGGACTAATTGGACATTGAAAAAGAGGCTGGAGACTACTAGACAGAGAAGCCTCATGGGAAGAGTAGTTTTGTGATGTTTTGGAAAGATGATGTTTTCATATTTTCCTTTTTCTTTGTTTATTCAAGTTAAAAAAAAAAAAAATGTTATACATGAAAACAAAAGAAGATTTTTAAAAGCTGTGGTTAGCAGTAATTAAAGAAGAATAAGCATAATGCTTGCCTCCGGTCTTGTCATAGAATTGCCTAACAAATGACGTTTGCTTCATATTTAAACCTATGTTTTTCTTTGCTGTTTACAAGCCTATTTATGCTGTATACAAGCAGGACATATAATCCAGCCCAGAAGAAGTCAGTAAAAATGGATGTGCCCTGCCAAACCGTCTAATGCTAGGACCAAGTCCCAGTCATTTGGCCACGCTTTTTTTCATTTTCTACTAAACACTAGCAACGTCGACTACAGGATTGGTCTTTTAGACTAGCGGAACAGACACTAGATCGCAAATAGCCCTGACGTCCTAAAAGACTTTTAGTTCTCAGTAAAGTTACTGGGCTCAACAGAGTAAACCAAATACCCCTTCTGAGCAGCTTTAGCATGGATTCTGTACTAGAGACATATATAAATCCCACATTAGTTACTGATATCACACATGGCCGAATCTCACACACTGCATAAGCCAAGACTGCTGGCAATGAGAAAAGATGCTTACAGGGTCACAAAGAAGTTGGAGCGCATTGTCTACAGGTTGTCATGAACATCACCTGATTACAATATGGCAGACAAAAGGTAATTATAATGAGATGAGGGGTGGGGCATAAACTGATACTCATTAGTACTGTTAAGGATTTCAATCAGGCGATACACTCAGCTCTCGGCCTAGTGTACAGCTTAATGGAAAAGCTTATTTGATATATGGATTCAATTATTTGAAAGATGTACACTCGTATCACACCCCTTATTTAAGAATACCCCGGGTCAAGCTGGACCAGAAATCAGGCTGGTTTGTAAAATATATTATTGATTTGCTTAGTTAAGATCAAAAACACAATATAAATATTAATAAGTAAATAACAATCACCAATGGGGTGACAGAACACAGAATGATGTCTTTAATACACAAGGAGTAAGTAATGAGCAAAACAGTTGCAGCACAGAAAATAATGCTTTTGTGTTGGTTCAAATCAGATAGCACTGTGGTTAGCATTTCCCCCTGCAACACCCCTCAACCCACAAATAGGCAATGTAAAGAGATAGGAGGAGAGATCAGGTATTCGGAAAGGGCACAATCAAACAGAATATCGGTCCCACTTTCCCCCAGCAAACACAAGAGAAAAAAGGAATTGACTTTTCAGCTGTCAGACTGGCTTTCGGGATTGACTTTAGAATGGACTGGGCAAAAACACCAAATATGGTGAAAATTGCTGAAATTGTTATAAATTCTTATGCGAGCCACGTTAGATAGTTGCACACAAGCAATGGTTTGGTCAGCAGAAAACAATTGAAATCTTAAGGTCCAAGTCGGAAACAGTTAAAAGCTATTTTACACGTGTAAAAATGTCTCAAAATGGAAATTCGCAGCAAACTTTTCAGTGCAGGATATTCACGATAACGGGAGAGTCGCACTGAGTTGAAATGCTGTTTTGGGTTCTATGCATAGAGACAGAAGTTAGCTACAAGTAGGAGTTGAAATTTCAAAAACTGAGGGAGTTATGGAGTTTTTAGTGAAGGTCGTTTTTGGAAAGTAGGCGCCAGAATGAAAAACAGAAATGCACTTTTAAAAATGACAAATGAGTTTGCTTACACTAGGGGATGACTATGAAGAAGCGAATACCACACAGGGATTACAATCACTGGATCAGGGTAACCACCTGATAAGGAAACCCAACTTCTTCAGATGAGAAAATGGTCAGCGCAAAGATCGTTCTCACAATACTGGTTCTGAAGGAAAGATAGGATGGGTTGGATAGGGATAAGGCAATGCAAAGATACTCCTAACAATACTGGTTCTATATGAAAGATAGGATGGGTTGGATAGGGATAAGGCAATGTAAAAGACATATGGTATGTGACAAGATTCTTCCTATTTATACTCACTGGATAAGTTTTTTTTTAAATGGGACCATCAGCTCTGGTCAGGATTGGGTCTGGTCTAAGAAAAACAGCACTTCATGGAAGGGGACTGGCTCATCTGGGCTGGTCGTCGGATTGGCACAGCATCTGCTCTCCTAGTCAGTGGTTATTTGGATAAGCTGGATGGCGAGTTCCTCAGGCAAGCCTAGTGGTGGCAAGCCAGAGAATTTCTGGGCACTGGTTCAAAAGGCCTTCTCATCCACACAGCGCTTTACTGAGTGGAGAGAATCAATTTGAGGATTGGGGCCTTGCTGGAAATCAATAGTCTCTATTGCTGTCAAGAGATTTGCATCTGGATCTGAATGAGTATTTAAAGCTGGATGAAGAAAGCTGGATCAGAGTGCTTTGCCGGAATCAGGAAAGTTGCTGGAACAGTGAGTCCCTAACTGCTCTCTGCTGTCTCTATTTATGCCCCAAAAATGACATCACAACGGTGGTGTATGGGCCGGCTTAGCTGGGCTTGCCCCTGTGAAGGTGATTGGGTCAGAGTCTACTCTCTGCCTTGATAGGAGGAGAAAAACAGAGTGTCGTCTTTGTGGTACCATTTTATGATGCTGAGAATCCACCCCTAGCCACTTGAACACAAAGTCTAATTTTGGAAAAATACATATTTAAACATGTGCAACCTCTATAATATCACATACACAGATTGGATATTTTCTGGAGCATCTGCTCATCAAAATCACGCAGCTGTTGGATCTGGTATCAACTTTCTATAGCATTGTGTCCTTTTCGCTATCTACACAATGTCCAAATTGCATGCAACGTTTCACAAATGTGTGTGTTTAACATGGGAATGAGTGTATAAGGTTTCACAATTCTAGCAGAAATACAGACCCCATAAACTCACATTTATTGCCATTCCTGTTGGGAACATGTCACACAGTTCTGGTGCCTCTTCACCCGTGCAGCCAGAAATTAAATTAGCAATTCTGTCATTTTTTATATTTATCACCATATTGCATAGCAAGTTATACGTTTTTTTAAATGTGTTCTTTGTTCAGGATCAGCAACAGATGGTCGCTTGGCTCCGCCTCTTTTTGTCTCCCTGCAGTCCAGGAGCATGCTCCTCCTGGCTTCTTCCTTCTGGAAGCCATTTATGTCCCCTTTTCACACTTGCATTTTCCTGGGTACCAACTCTGTCATTGTTCTTTTGCCTCTGTAGACAAGATTCTGTTCTAACCTAGCAATAAGCACCTCCTTGTGAATTCCTGTTGAGGCGAAGGCCCTCCCTCTGGGAAATAAACCTGCTTTTCAAGTTCTTACAGCTCAGCCAGGTTTAATTTCATTGTTAAATTCTTTTTAGCTTTTCCTTAGCACAAAACAAACTTGTTGTATCAAATAACAGATAGAATTCTCATTCAAGATTTTAACCCTGTGGGATCAAAACAACTCTAATATGGGTTACTATCAGTAACAGGCCTCCTATATTGCAAACATTTGACTTTCAGTTTATAACATGTTAAAGTTTAATCAGGAAGGTCCCTGACAGCTGTCATCACAGGTAGCCCTCTGCTGAACAGAGATTTTTTTACAGATCCACCGGCAGGCCACTTTTGCTATGGAGATCTCTTTATGCTCTTAGCCTTTCAGGACCTTGTAACTTCACAGTGATTCCTTAAACTAAGTGAATTGTAGCTCCCAGTGAGAATTTTGAATATTTGGAAGGTGTTCTGTACCGGCATTCTGAAGTTTCAGCAGCAAAGGAAAGGTGATTTAAAGCAATATTGGAGTTTCATTTGGCAAAGCACTGCTTTTCCCTTCTGCCCACCACTTTCAATTGTTGTGGAGCCCAGTGACACATTTCAGAAGTGAGAGCTCTGTTCCACCACTGACAACATGCGCGGCAGATCGGGTAGTGATCTTTTTGTGCATTGAAAAGCGTGATTTTCAGGGGTTTTGGCGCACACAAGGTTTTGTGGCCATTTTGCTGTTTCGGGCACCATCAATAACAGAGTGATGCAGCATAGCAGAGCAAAAGTGGGTCAATACATCCCACAGTACACATGCAAAGCACCTGCAGAAGACCACTATCCCCAGACACAATGCATGGAAGGAATCGGAACCATTTGGCCAGGTCCAAAGCAAAGCTGACGGGAAGAGCAACGTGCACATGAGAGCTGTTGTTTTTTGTGGACCTCTTTATCAGTGATTGTATAAAAGAGGACACACACCTCCTCACTACATGAGAGATAAAACAACATTTCTTAGAGGGAGTTATACCAAAGTGACGAGAGCTAGACTAGGAGAAGCAGGAAAGAAGAACTTGTGTTTTCCAAACAAACAGGGGTAATGTGTGGGTAAGAGTAAGTTGAGAAGGAGGAAAACCAGAAGCGTTGCATTTGTGTTGTGCAAGCCAAGAGGGCCAACCAGAGGTAGAGACTGAGCAGAGGAGTTGCATAGATTAGTCGAACCAGTGCTTAGACAAAACCAGGTGGAGAGGACAGGTTAGAGGGCGAAGACTGCTAACCTCAGTTCAGACACTGGTAGGAATAAATAGCACAAGATATGTGAAGTACAGATAAAAGCTAGATGGGAACTGTTCAGACACTGGTGGAATTATTCAGGCCACCAGCCCAAATAATGAAAGCTTGCTGAAAATCTGTACCCTTTTTGAATAACTGGGCCATCAGCTCTAATAAACATGTTTTGTTATGCTTAAATACCAAGGCGGACGGAGATAAATCCTACCCCCAATAATTCAGTATGGAGAAAATACCTATTGGGTTTTGTTACCAAATAAGCCCTAGAGCAGGAGTCATAAACTGTTGTGAGGCTGTCAGGGCCCAGAAATGGACCTAGACATTGCTGGGCAGCAGGACATAGCCAGGCTGAAGACACAAGCCACAAAGAAAATAACATTGTTACAAAATAAGTGTGAAAGGACACTTATCCTTCGGACTGTGAGTGGCATGCTGTTTATTACTTTTGGTTGGTCAGTGATCTTGGAAATGAGGGATTCCCCCAGTGACATTCAGCATTGCACCCCTCATGTTGTGAGTTGTGACATAATTAAGGGACACTGAGACGAATGGTGGAAAAATCAATTTTGCTATACATATATTAGCTGACATTTAAATCATCATGCCTTGACTACTGGGAACACTTGATAAATATTCTGCAAACAGTAACTTTGCTCATTGCCTTTTCATGTGACCCTGGCTATCCCCAGCTCCCATGACCGTGAAGCGTGTCCGGATCCCACAAACAGCACAGGAAGTGGCATATATTGATGCACACATTAGCATCAGGATTTTGTATTGCACGCACCTTTGGCCCCCTAAGGAGATGTTTCAAATGTGCCCATCGCAAGGTGGGAAAAATATTTACTGTGTTGCCATGCTGCACAACCTGTGCTTCAGGAGACATGTCCACATGTTCCCAGATGTCAACATGGCACCCGCAGAGCACGATGATGACACAAAACATGCTAGGGATCACTTTCCGCCAAGCAGTAAGCATGTGGAAGGCAGGGAGTGATGTCCTGGATGGCAAGAACTGATTTAGAATGTCTTTTAAGGACATTGGATGACAATTGTCTCACATGATTTTATATATCCACATAGTAAATCTTTTGCAGACTCTCAAAGTAGGCTTTGTGCTCCTCACTACATGTTCATACATGATTATATCGTCATGCACAACTGATAGGAAAGATTTCATTTATATGCAGGGTGTTGAGAGCCGGGCAGCTGTTCTGCTAAAATAAAGTGTACTTGCACCTTAGTACTCGTTACTGGAGTATTTCTATTATGTGGTATTAAGACTCGATATTCTTTTAATCTTTCAGTTCGAGGACTTGACTGTCCTGAAAATGTCCTTAAAAGATGGACACTGGTTGATGCTTGTTTGGCACTCCTCCTAGTTTCTTCGCAGGGCTTGTGACGTCATTCCAAGGTGGACCGCCTAAAGCTTAGGAGAGTGTTTGCAGGCAATGGCCTTGTCGTTAGTTCAGATACTCTCTGACACGTCCACCCTAGAAAACATTCTGTCATAACCTAGCAGGGCACGCTGTGTGCTGGCTGGTTACCAGTTCTGCAGCTGCTGGATGGGTCCTCTTAGCCCAGTATCTCCCTCTGTTCCATGGGAGAAGTTTAGGGGAGGGATCTTTCTTCCCTCTTGGAACTCCTCGCCTTCCTTCACTGGCGGAAGATGTAAGGTAGACTGTACCTTCAGCCTGGTTCAAAATGAGTCCTTCTTCCTACTCCTTTTGAAATCATCGGATGACTTCCTAAGTGAGGAGTTAAGCCCTCTTTTAAAGCTCAATGGGCCCCCCAGTGATTGGTGCAGGCTAGGCCTACCTTAATGAACCAATCCTGGGTCCCAACAAATAATCTTCTGTTATGCATGAGATCAGGACCAGAGTGCTTTGCAACAGCAAAGGGAAGGGGTGACAACAAATACCTAAGTCCCACCTATCTTCCTGTGTGTTGTAGATCAAAGTGTCTCTCTGGCTAACTGAGCCCTCTGTAACTCTTGATTAAAGTGCAGGTCTCCTTTGAAGGATGTGTTGAGAGTAGACATCCGGTCTCCCTCAAATCATATACTTCTCTGATCTGAAAAAGGTTTCTCTCTGCAGTGGTACCTACGGTAACTGATGGCCACAGACATCCCATTCACTGCCTTTCATACAGAGGAGTGGGAACTAGCTTCAAGTTGACACATTGCATACCAAAGAGTTGTTAGCCCTGCTTTCCTGTTGTGTGTTCCGGGAACCAAGCCACGTCACAGACCTTTCTCCATTTTTCTCATTAGCATGCACTGCCACCAGCTGGATTAGACAATGGGAATGCAGATCCATGCAGCCTTTGATATTTTAATTAAGCTGCCCATCGCCGGAGGAAGGTGTGCCTTCCCCGTTCTTGAGATGATTTGATATACCCGTGGTTGTCACATTCCAGCTGGACATGACAGGGGAGCACAGCGCCTGTAGGCCTGTGTCCTCCCGGAGTACACATGACTATGCATTTTGTGATCTGAGCATAGGAAATGTGTGTGGAAGGGCCTCACAAATTTTCGGAGGTTGATCTCCCATCATTCATTTTCATCTTCAAAACATCAAAAAAGCCAAAGCGAGTTCACACTCCATGTGCAGATGGTCGAATTATGCACACCTACCCCCACTATATAAATCCAAGTGAGAGCCTTCTTATGACTCACTTGGTACTGCCAACATTGCATGCCAGACTATGGCAACATAGCTGCCCCTCTGACTGCTCTCTCTACTCCAAACAAGCCTAAGAAGGTCTCTTGGTCTGGGGAGTCTGAGAAGGCCTTCAATGGCTTAAAAGACTCCCTGTGCCAGTCCCCTGTTCTCAGGGCCACTGACTACAAATGTGCTTTTATTGTGCAAGACAGATGCTTCTGACACTGGGATAGGTGCTGTACTATCACAGTTAGATGAGAAAGGCAAGGAACACCCTTTGGATTCATTAGTCACTAGCTTAAGGACAGAGAGCTCAGGTCTATCACTGTGGAGAAAGAATGTTTCTCTGTTGTGTGGGCCCTAAGGAAGCTGAGGCCCTACCTCAAGGGGTCCCACTTCACTGTGCAAACTGACCATAAGCCCTTAAAGTGGCTGATGAACATGAAGGGAGACAATCCAAAGATGCTCAGGTAGTCCATAAATCTGCAAGGGTTTGAATTTACTCTTGAGCACAGGCCAGGTGTCCAACACAGCAATGACTCCTGATAGCTGTCCAGAATGTTTAACCGGCCTGAACATGAGGCCTATCGAGGGGTGGATTAGTGCCCCCTGTCCTTACTCTGGGGGCGGGAATGTTAGTATTGTATTGCATTCAGTTATTAATATAGCACTCTTTCCCCATTTGTATGGCCTCAATGTGCTTTGTGGTTGGAACGCCTTCGGTGACCGTAGTCAATGTGGTGGAGGTTCTAAGGGTTTAGATTAAGAGATGCTTGTGTGCATTTTTGCTGGATTAGGACTTAAGTGGCTGGATAGGCTCCCCTAAGCAGCCCAAAGGTCAGGCACGTGGGTGGACACTGTTGGTGGTTTGGGATAGAGTGCTATTGTTCAAGATTCGATGTGTGCCCATCTATACCAAATTTATTTTCATTGGTAGTTGCTCTACACTAGTGGCAGAGGTGTTGAGGTATAACAGGTGTTTCAGTGTGGACGGTTATGTACTCTGCTAGAATGGAATGGCATGCCATAGCTGCATTCTATGGTGCATCAAAGTTTGGCCATGCCTGCGGCCTGTGTCCACAGACGTGGTGTAAGGAATATGTACCATATGCTTTAATGTGGTTCGGGTGCAGGTCTAACCACATCCAGATTTGAGACTCCCTTATAGTGGGGAAGAGGTCTATGCTTCACAAAATGGAAAGATTTTATTTATGTGTCATTTTCCCTCCATTTGTGGACCCCCTAAATGTTTTGCTTTTGTTTGGCTTTCCTATCCTGAACTTTTACCAGTGGAGCCCAGTCTTCAGCTGTGCTCCCCTGGGATTTTGCTCACCTGTTATGGGGAAACTGACACATCCTTCAGACTGTCAGTACTGGGAAACTATGGGCCTCATTCTGAGTGTGGTGGTAAGGGGTTAACAGCACCGGTAAGGATGCCGGTGCCGTTAACCTCTTACCGCCGCATTCCGAGGTCCTTTAGCGGATCCCGCTAAGGGCGGCTGGTGAAACCAGCCGCTCTTAGCGGGACCCGCTAAAGGACCAGGGAGGTAATAACAGGCCCGTTATTAACGGGCCCGATATTAGCTCCCACCGTATTCCCGTTGAGCCCTATGGGGGCTCGAATAGGGAATGGGGATGGCTTCCCTGAATGGGGAAATACCGGGTCCTCCAAGGTTGGAATGACCCGGTAAGTCCCCATTCAGGGAACCCAGACCTGCTATACGGTATGGGGGTAGCCATGGCACGAATAGCACCATGGCTAACTCCATACTGGTAATGAGGCCCTATGTCTTTGATTATGTTGCCATTTCTTTCCAGTACCGTGCCCTAGGGTGATTTTTGTTTTCTGGCTCTGGACACCCTCAAGGGATTTTTTGTTTTTTGTACAAGTGTTCCTGGGATGAACTAGTGGCAGTAGTTATTTTTTATAATGAAAATGGCCGAGCCACAAAGTCTTTTGTTCTGTCCCATGGCCATTTTTTATCTTGCCTTCACCCAGGTCGAGTAACCCAGGTTTTCCTTATTTAGGCATGCAGCTTCCCGCAAAAAACAATCTTTTTTTACGGGCTTCTGCCTGTCACGTTTGTGTGCCCAGGAAGCGGTTCTGTCCCAATCCACACTACTGGTGCCAGGATGTATGCAGTGCCTGAATGACTGAGACCACCATGGATCATGATTGGTCCACGACTAGGATGCTGGAAGTCCTCGATTTTAGTACAAAGCTAATCATGGATAAGAGAAGGGGAGCTGCATCCATTCCAGGTCGATCACCTGAGTTCTCACTGTGCTACAGAAGGAGCCAAGCCTCCTGCATGAAGAAACAGACTTGTGAAACTGCCGAAGACGCTTTGAAAGGTTTTGGCACCCTTTGCCCTCTGCTGTCCCGTTGGACCCCTGCTTTCTTCCTGTTGCCTCTCACTTCATCTCTAAAACCCAGGACATCCTGTCCACCCTCTCATCCTCTCTACCCACTCTCCCTTCTGTCTCTGCAAACTCTGACCCTCCTGCAGCCACCCCCCTCCCTCTGTCTCTTCCTTTCCTCTGTTCTCCTCTCCCGTGATGAGGTTTCTAGACAAGTCCTATCTATGAAAGTGTTGTCTTAACAGGCCCTTCCCTGTTCATCTGAAACCATCAAGGACCACATTGACACCCTTGCACCTGCTCTGGCTGACTTCTGCAACCACTCCTTCACCTCCAGAGCCTTCCCCTCCCCTCTGAAGCACTTCCTTGTGCACCCTCTTCTGAAGAAACCCACAGCCGACCCCTCATGCCCGGCTAACTGTCACCCGATCACGATCACTCCTTTCATGGGCAAACCCCTGGAAAAGCTGTCCATTTTCCAGCTTAATCTTCACACTGACTCCTTGGCCACCGTATTGCTGCTCTCTGCTCTGATTTTCAGTGCTATGCGGATGACACTCAGCTCGTTTTCAAGCTTCCATCTGCCACTGCTTATCATTCTCTCATCTCTGACTGTCTGTCTGCTATTCAGGAGTGGTGTGCCTCCAATGATCTCTGCCTTAATGCCAGTAAGACATCATCGGCAGACCTGCACCGTCCTTGCCTGTCACTCTCTGGCTGGCCTCCCTTGGCCCTCTTCCTGCACCCACCTGTGAAGCTAAGAACCTTTGGGTCATCTTCAACTCCACACTCTCCTTTTCTCCTCACATCTCTGACATCTCTAAGAAGTCAAACTATCAACTGCACCTTCTCAGAGGTATTCTTCCTTTCCTCTCCTTCCCCCAGAAGTTTACTGTTTCTAGAGCTCTGGTTCTCTCCAGGCTGGACTACTGCAACATCCTCTTTCTAAATCTGCCTGCTTCTACTCTCCGCCCTCTGCAACTCATCGAGAGCAGGGCTGCAATACTTCTCCTTGGCCTCAAACCCTGGGATTGTATCTCTCCAGCCCTGTAATCTCTTCATTGGCTCCCAGTGGCTGCAAGGATTAAATTCAAAACCATTTGTATTATCCACAGGGCTTTCAGGGGCCTGGGTCCAAAATACCTTCAACTTTCTCTACGTAAATACCTTCATACTCAAGCTCTCCGATCCTCCACCTCAAACTCCCTCAGGGTCAGTCGCTTCTCCAAGCAACGAGTTGGTGATAGATCTCTTTCCTCAGCAGGGGCCTCTCTCTGGAACAGCCACTCTGCCGCTCTGAGACTTGAGGAGAACCATCTCCGGTTCTGGAAGCACCTCAAGACCTTTCTCTTTGCTTCTGTCTACGCTCTCCCTCTCCCCTGATGATCTGTTCTGCTTCGGCACAGTGCACCTGGTTACCCTCTGATCTCGGGCCCAGGTCCATGCCCACCCAGCCACTCACCCGCAATGCCCCTTGCAACCCTTGCACTTGGGTCTGTATCTGTTACCCCTACAGTCCCCTTACCTGCACTTACCAGACACCCCTGCCTGTGCTCAAATCCTGCACTTGCCACCTTCCTGACTGCAATACCTTTTGTTTTGTTTTATCCTGTGCTCAGCACTTTCCATTTCTCCCCTTTCCCTTGCACTTACCCCTTCCCTCTCCCCTGAACTTGTGCGTTCTCAATGTCACTGGGCCTAGTAAGATCGTTGTTTTGTCCTCCCTTGTTCCCTTCCCCTGCCTCGTCGCGCTCTGAAACACTTGTGTATGAGTGTGATACAAATAAAATATCAAATCATATCATATCAAGGAGCTTCGCCCCTTTGGAGTAGTGGGAATAGCTACTCTCGGCACCCCCTGCTTACCCACCGAATCAGCCCCTTTGTAAGTGTTCCCGGGCCATCCAGTGAACTGTCCAGCTCTACCTCAGGGATCCTGCAAATTCGCAGCCGTCTCGAGTGGAAGCCTGAGATTTGGGACATTGCTTGCGTGTGGTCCCTTACTCTCTCCCACCAAATTCCACAGGCCTAGCCCCTTTGGGTCCCGAATTAGGAGAGTGCATAACACATCCAGCATCTGAGGTTACCAGGTCACTACCTGTTGGTGACGGTCGCTATAGGTGCTGTTCTGCTCTCCTGTGCCTTGACGCCTGCCGCAATGGAATTTTCTTCATACTTCCTTAAGAAGCTGAGAAAAAGCAACTCTCCCATCATGGACTATCGTTCTATCCCGCAGCCACTGAGAGCTGGAAGGCCGCAAAACTACAGGACTCGAACCTACCAGTGACCTCGACTAGACTGGCAATGTTTGGTCCAGACTGTACCGAGGGTCGGTGAATACTTGCATCACTTACCAGTGGCCCCTGGTACAACCAACCTCTTTTATGCATGAATATCCCTTAAAGGTATTCGATCTTGGTTGGGATAGCATGCGCTCCCTAACTGTTTTCACCTTTTCAATGGCAGCTCCTACTCGAATAGTGGGAACCAATTCTTCATCGCCTCAAGCCCCTTCCTCACTTGCTACAGCCCTCCAAAGAAGACCCACTTTTTTCTTCACCTGCGCGATTGTGCGCTTTTACGCACAAACTGTACCGTTGAGCACAAGGCTCCCCACTTCATAGGGCTGGACTCGAAAGTTAGGGAATGATTCTGAAGAATTGCCTAATGCTCCCAGTGTGTTAACCCTCCCTTCTCTTTACAGGTTGTGGCTGTGTATTCCCTCATTTGTCGCATTAGGATACATTTTGTACATATACTGTATAGTCGAGTATTTGTGGTGTTAACTATTTTTGCATAACTAAAAGTTGACTTGTGTCTATTGGTCGAGCCGACAATAAATGCATACATGATTTTCATATACACTTGTCTAAGTGTAATTTGTGGTTGATTGCTGTTATGCTAATTGTGGGCTTCCAATCATTCTCACCCTTCGTAGACTTAGGGCCTCATTACGAGTTTGGAGGCAGCCATGCCCTTAAAAAAGGCATGGCTGCCTCCAAACTCGGGTCCGGGTCCGTGGTCCCTGAATGGGGAAATACGGGCCCATTACGTCTTTGGAGGGCCTGGTATTTCCCCATTCAGGGAACCCAGACCCGGACCATCCCCATTCCCATTGAGCCCCTAGAGGGATCAATGGGAATGGGGAGCATGCTAACAATGGGCCCATTAATGACAGGCCTGTTGGTAGCATGCTGGTCCCCTCGGGGGACCCGCAAAGGATGTCTGGTCTGACCAGATGTCCAGAGCGGGTCCCGCGAGGGAACCTCGTAATGAGGCGGTATGGGGTTAACGGCGCCGACACCTTTACTGGGGCCGTTAACCCCTTACCGCCTCACTTTTAATGAGGCCCTTAGTCTTGAAAGCCAGCAAAGCTCGCTAGATTGGTCTTGCTTGTCCAGAAGGTTCCCCTGCTTCACTAAACCGAAGGTGGAATCCTAAACCTCTGCTGACCAGGTCAGAGTTTAGAAATCCATCTTAACACCAACACGCTTGCCCTCCCACCACGCTCAACGCCAAAGCCTTTGGCCACCATCCACCCATGAACCCATGATGAGTGCATCATGAATTGCCAGATTTCTCAGCTCATGTGTGTACAGCTGAACACTGGGACTGACGACGGGGGCTCCTTGCCAGTGAGCCTTCTGTATGAATTACAGAAGTGAAACTATGTGATTCCGGCCCCTGGATATGCTGCAATGTCTCAAGCAGTGTCATCTGCATGGTCTCAGTGCCTCTGCTAACTCTCGTACCCTTTTGACCACAACTGCATTGAACGCTGTCAAAGCAAGCACACTGCCAGTCTGTCACCCTACCTGTCACTATAGGCAAAGTGCCTGGCCGTCACTGTAGCCATCCACGGGATGAGCCCTGGTGCATCCCTAATGGGCTACACCTGTTGCAGATGCTAATCCTATATGTTTCATTGCAATCCTGGCACGGCTCAAAATTGTTCAGCATGCACTTGATCACTCCATAGGCATACTGGGACACAGTGGCAAAGAGATGGACCGAGTTAGGGGTACCTCCCCAAAACACTAGCATCCACAGGTCCAATGCCATCACCAGTTCCTGTATCAGTGTCTTGATGCTGCTGACACTGAATCGATGAAGCAGGTGAAGATGGTCTGGAGGGGCTGCAGACTGGCTGTCAGTGAAGTCCATGGGTGGAAGGAGGAGTGTCCAACAGGTCACTGGTCTCTACTGGGACCTGCAGTCTGTTGGTGCTAGTAACAGGTGGAGCAGCTGCATCAGAAGCAGTGTCAATTGTGGTGTTGTCTGTAGCCAGAATTGCTGGGGTGAGGGCAGCCTGTCTTGAGAGTGCAGTTTTCGTGTAATTCCTGGCCTCAGACATGTCCTTGCCAGAGGTTTTTTGGTGTGTTTTCCGGCAAGTGCTATGACTGAGTGGGCACAGGAATGGTGGCAAAGGCGATGGCACCTCACTGCCCTCAGTGGTAGGTTGTGTTGACCCTGACATACTGGACCCAACTACCTCTCCATTGAGGAACTGTTAACGAATGGAATGCAGTGACTACACATGGTGTCTGGTGTATTGCAAAGAATGACCATCTTACTTGTTGGAAGATTCACACCAAAGGCTAATGGGAGATGAATGGGTTCACATGCAGGGGGCTGTCTATTCAACCATTGATACGTGTGCCCTTTGATATGCACTTGCTGGGTGTGATAGTGGATTATTGTGTCTCGTGATTTTTGTTGTCATGTGAAACTTGTAGTTTGTTCAGAGGCATCAGCATGGTACTTTTTAAGAAGGGTTATTTCAGGCAAGTTTGCACAAGGGCAAGGAGAAAATATGACTTGGCTTGCCATTTTCACTGACAATCATAGGCAGATGCATTTCTCAGATGACATTTCAATGGGTTTGGCCAGTTATTGGCACTGGTTTTCAATGTGGGATCAGTGGTCTTTGAGGGCTTATGAATGTGCGCACAGGTGAGTTCCATTCACCATATGGCGATGGGTTGCCCTGAGGGATACATCTCTAGATTGCATGAAGTCTCATTACCTTAGATGCAATGGTACATTTGTGGCTTTAGTCATGTGGACATGGTGCCCCTCCATGGGTGGAACATGCTTTGCCCTAGAATTAATCACATGAATATTTGAGCATGTCCTTGGCCTTGCCATTTTAGCCATCTGCTTCCACTGCCAGCCACATAGCTAGCGTAGGTAGTCACGTAATACATTCACATCACAGAGATGACATCCTTCCTCACATGGCTCATCTTGACGGCCTGCTCCAACTTCTGCTTTTCAAATTCCCTCTATGTCAGCCATGTGGAGGATACTGCTGACCTTTTCCTCCCAGGGCGTGGCAGTCAGTGGCTCGAATGTTCCACCTGCCATGAATGGAGACTGCATCCATGGCTTCAGTTATTTCATCTCTTGTGGCAGTCTTCATTGTCCCAGGGTACATGCCAACAGCTACCATCATATCACGTATATCTATCCAAATGGCAGTCTTCCCATGCTCAGTTGTTTTCCATTGCTCCTCTCCAAGCAGCTCATCATCATGGCAGACTGTCTCTTCTTCAAGGACCTGGAGCTCTGACCTGCTGAATTTTTATGTTCTGGTTCACATTTTGGGCATCTTCCCTTTGCCTTTTCTTCTGGCATGATTGTCACTACGTGTATGGTTGGAGGGCAACAGGAAATGAGTGATTTAAAATCAATTCAGATTTCAAATATGGACACTTTTCCAGAATTACGCTATTTACACTCTGTGGTAATAGTGCTTGTGGAATTATCATTTGACAATTCCTCCACTTTTATGTTGGTAACACTAATTCCACCGAAGAATTTGGGATTTGGAGATCAGTATTTGTTTTTTTGGGCCTAATCCCGTGGAACAGAACCATTACTGCCAATGGTTGGGCAGTGCACACGTGGCCTCGTAATCTTGTGCTTATTTCTCCGGATGCCATGAAAATAACGATAATACTATGCTGAAGAACTAGCACCTTCTTTACCCTCAAACGCAGCATGAGGCTCAAACATTGAAACTAAAGATGAATGATGGGTTTATCACAGGATTACAACAGATGCAAGGGCCATGGTAATCCCCATTTTTGGAGTTGTAGCACTCCATGGGAATTGTGTAGTAATAATCACAAATGGTGATTCCGCCACAGTAATTCTGTGCACATTTGGCCTAGAAGTGGCAGGATGCTGCAGGAAAATCCTCAACTTCAACATCAAACTTGCAGTTTAGAAGGAGGTAAACATGGCTGTAATTGCACCAAAAAAGTACCAGTATTTAATTGAAATCCGTGTTTTTTGCATCGCCAAACTTGTAATGTGGCCCCCATGATGGTGGTATTATAACATGATACAAAATGAAGGCTTTGATACTGGAAATGCAGGGTTGTAATTGGTATGGAGCATACACATACATATTTCTAGATGCATACACTGCACGAAAGGGCCACTTGCAGAAAACATTGTAACCACAGTTTCCATTCTGAAAGTGAGGAGAGATGAGCATTACTGATGTAGATTGTGGTTCATTTTTACCCCAGTTTCCTGTGTTTTTCAAAAAGAACCGCTGGCACTGCATGCCATTTTTTTTTATTCCAGATTTGGTTGAGTATGAGTGAATTTAAGTTGTGGTTTAAAAGGTATTAATTTGAGCCAATGTGCAATCAAATCCACTTGTATATGTCTGCAGTAAATACTTGTGCAAGTGGGGAAGTTACTGTGTTCAAACGTGTTACTTTGGTGTCCTCCGTGTAAAACAGTATCTAGTTTATTTCTACTCATTTTTGTTTCAGTAAACCAATTGTACTTTTTTTACTTTACCAGTAGCTCACTCTTTTTCCTCCCAGTACTGCATTAGACTTGGACACAACGTTGCTTATTCACACAACCCATCAGTGGTTAGTCTGTTGTTTGTTTATAGTTTGATTTATGGTTCCTTAGGACTTAAATGCCCTCTCATATTGTAATATAACATTATTTTATGATATTTTGATTCGATAGATAAGCAAATAATGAGCTATATTCATGATTCCTATATTTGTTATTAAGTTTAATACATTCTGTAATGGTCAGTAGCAGTGCAGGACTTTTGATGTAGGTTGCTCTACAGAGCAAGACATTCATACGCACTCCAGTTTATTTCAGTCATATCTGGTCAGCCTATGGTAAACACCACCCATATTGTGCTTATAGCAAAACACATCATCTGACGCATTGAAATTTTGCATAACCTGCAGAACCCTTCACATCCCAGTCTGCTCCACTAGGCGATTAAGTAGAACTTTCAATAATCAAACATCTTTAGGCTTTCTATAAAAACAAAAATGAACATTATTCTAAATTAGCTGCAATGTAAGTTGCTTGCCTTAGCAATATAAACATTAAAATGTCTATGCTGGTTTCACTAAGAATATTACCTCTCATACGTTGACCAATATGTAACTGACAAAGGGAATGTGGCCACTTAGACTTTTAATTGGGCAAACCATTTTTCACTCATAACAGAAATGTCGTAATTGATAGAATAAGCCAAGACTTTCTGATACACTTGGAATTCTTTGGGCTATCCAAGACGAAGCACCTCTTGTGCTCCTATGACCGATAGAATCAGCTCCCGTTTTAGCTAGGCTTTCTACACCAAAAATGTACTGCATCAACTGAAGGTGTGCAACCAGTTGCCCATAGCACAAACAGAATGTGTCAGTGGCCATTGACTGGAACTCTTATTCCTACATGTTGGAATGGTTATATGAGATGGTAATGTTAATAGTCAGTCAACATGTTTTTTTAGGATCAAAATAATCCATAAAACACATACAAAATGCAATAACACAATACATGATGACATAAAATTACTGCTCACAAATGCATATAAAAACCTATTTTCCAAAAATGAAAACCGATCAAAACACAGCTCTCTATATAAAATAAGATAAAATCACATAACATACAAAAAGAACATGCATATCAATAAAAAATGTGATCCAATGGGATGCATAATTAACAGTTCATCACATCTAACATCAGGGAATAGTTAGTAAAAAGGGAGAAAGAAACCCACGAAATACTCCCAGTGCATTTGGGGCAATACTCCTTCAAATTATTCAAAAGGTAGCCAGTTTTTCCGTGCAGTTGAATGAGCAGCCCCTTTCTTTGGTACATGGCTCTTTTCAGAAATACTAATTGTACCCACGCTGTCAAGACTGAATCTGCTGTGAAAAGATAAATAACAGCTGTCATATAGGTACGGAAATTGGTTGACCTGAGCGCCGGCAGTATAATAGACCATCTGATGTTGGTATAAGCAGGACAAAACAATAAAAGATGGATCATGTCATCTCTAAAAACACCACGTGCTGGGCAAACCGCCTCGTCAGGTTACCCGCTCCATTTAACTGTGGTTCCCCTCAGCTGTGAACAATCAAATCTCGCACGAGTGAGCAGCCAACGGTCTCTCATTGTAGAGCCCCAGATTAAATAGGGCTGGATCTCTTCCACCCGTCTGATCACTGCATGTGCTCTATCTGAATTGGTTGCAGACTCCATGAGATCTCTTTTCCTGTTAAACACATCTCGCATATTCTGCTTTTATGGGATCTCATTTGGCTTTTAGTCAGCAGGTTCAGTGGTGTTGAGACTGCCCAAATATTTCCACTGGGCAATTCTCCATTAAAATAGGAGAGCCACAGGATTTTCCTCCAGTTGTCCCTGACCATTAGGGACTTAATAATGAAGTGACATACGGATGCATGCTCATTTTCCCAAAGCCTAATCCAAAACATTATAGGCGCCAAAGCCCACTGGTCCTCCCAAAATTCCACTCTCAGTTCCCTATGACTAGAGATACAGGGAGCCGATCCCAGAAGTCCCAATAGACTTCTCAAAAACGTATTCTCTTTCACCTGGATGTCAGAGGCATTGTACAAGCCCCAAAGTGGTGCTCCATACAACGTGACTGCTTTCGTCTGGTCGGAGTGCATTTTAAGAACAACATCTGAGGGTTATCCCTTGCAGCAGTAAAAAAATCGAGAAATCCCTCCCACTTTTTGACTGTCTCTTAATATGCTCCGTGCCTGGGATTGTCTTTGAGAATCTGACCCCCAAATAGTCAAATTCCTTCACTTTGGGAATCATTTCCCCGTTAGAGAGCAATGGATGCATCTTCGCTGACCTCCTTCGCGCGTGCATCGCATTACTGCGGATTTCTTAGTGTTGATTTTAAGCCCTAGATCTTCCATAAAGGTCACAAAAGGAAACAGAGATCAGCACCTGAAGAGCCCTTGCAGTTCTTGCAATTAGCACTGTGTCATCTGCATATGCCAGAACCGTAAATGCCCTGCCCCCCAGATATGGAAAATCCACCCTCCTATCCACCAATGCCTTTAGAAGGCCTTTTATATAGATGATACAAAGGATCAGAGCTAGGATACTACCTTGGCGAAGACCACATCTAGCTGAGAAGCATACAGTACAGTGACCCCCACACCACTGCACGCAGACACCTCATTCTCCCTATGTAGTGCCTTCAATACCACCAAGACATCCTAAGGGCAGCCCAGGGAGCCGAGCACACTCCACAATATTGATCTATCCACGTTGTCGAAGGCGGTGCACAGATCCATGAGGCCAAGATACACTCCTTCCCCCCTACAGCACACTGAATTAGAAACAAGTAAAGATTGAGGCTCTGTTCCATGGTACCCACCCCAGGGCGAAATCCAGACCGAATATCCGAAAGAACCGACCTCTCCATCAGCCAGAACTCAATATGTCCCAGCAAAACTTTTCCAAAGAGTTTAAATGCGGTGTCCAGTAGTGAGATCTGTCTGTTGGACATAGGGCTTGATGGGTCCCCATTTTTAAAGATGGGAAAAATAATAGCTGACTTCCACGAGGGTGGGTATAAACCCGTATCCATACAGGCATTGAATACCCTAGTCAGCAAATGAGCCCAAAGTTCCAGATGGTCCTGAAAAAGATCTGAAGGAATGGCATCGGGGCCTAGTGCTAGATTACAGGCCTGTTGCATGATGGCCTGAGACACCTCCTCTAGATCAAACTGTAAAGGAAGGTCACTTCTTCCTTGACTTTCAGCTTGAGACCCACCACCAAACAGGTCGCCAAAGTACCCTACCCATACCACATCTTACACATACATGGCACTGGGCTTCTCCACCTTTGGAATCGGATGCACCCCCTTTCACAAACTTCCAAAACGCCTTCTGGTCATTCCACTTCGAGGCTTCCAGGTAGCCCTCCCATAGCTCCCCTTCTATTGCCTTATTCCTTCTCTTTAACTCCCCACGATAAAGTTAATGTTAATGTTGAAGATAATTTATACCGTGCACTATCACCACCAGAGTGGTCCCTTGGTGCTCTGGTGAATCTGAAAGGTAAGAGTGTGGGATGGGGTAGTAAGGCACAGCAGGAAGAGGTTGAGCAAGAGCTGTGATGTCCTGTTGACAGCTTCACTTCGTTTTGCACCATTCGCTGAGCTTGGGTGCGATTTGCGGCTCGGTAGACTACCATGTGCTGTTGTGCGGGGCTATGTCAAGTTTGTTTTGTTGCTGAAGTGTAGTGTAGTGTAGTGCATGCGGAATGCTGTGCAGAGAAGAGATTGCGTTTGTTTAGTGTTTGAGAGGTATATGTAGAGCTTGAGGGTTTAGGTAGGGTTAGTGTGGCTTGCTTTTCAGTCATTGGGGGTCATTACGACCCAGGCGGTAAGTACGCCAACTTTACCACCATGGTGTAAACTACGTTTACACCATGGTGGATGGCGGATTTACCGCCCCATTCCAAGGTGAGTGGGGCGGTAAATCCCCATTTCCCATTTTACCCTTCCCCATTCCCATTTTTGCCCCATAGGGCATAATGGGAGTGGGGAAGGTGCTAATTACGCCACCGTAAATTACAGTGGCGTAATTAGCACCAAGGCGGTTTAGCGCCATGGATTTTAACGGCTGCTAAAAGCAGCCGTTAAAATCGGAATCAGGCGTTAAGGGTTAACGACGGCGTTAACCCTTAACGCCTGAGTTGTAATGAGGCCCATTGTAATACAATGACTGATTAGTGTAATACCCTGAGCAGCACTCTAAATGAAGCATTGTGAATGCAGCGCTGTTGGCAGCAGATTCCAAATGTTTGCTAAGAACTACAAAGCCTTTGAGGAGACCTCTGAGTGGGTTATGTGTCACAATACATTGCTAGCAGTCCCTCTGGTGTACTTGCTTGTGTACAAATTTACCAAAATAGAAAGGGCTTGTGCTATGATTCAACACCTTTTTTTCTTCTGAACAGCATAAGTAAATGATAGGTGTAGATGGTTTTCATTATAGTTTAAACACTGGAGCACTTGGAGTATGAATGAGAGTGAATGTGTTCTGCTCGGTATGATTGCTGAGAATGAAGAAGAATATATATTAACTATTTAAATTGTATTGAAGTGATTGATTTGATTTTAATGTCAATTAAATTCATTTTATTTATGAGAAAGGTTGTTGAATACCAATGACAAGTGATTGTGATGCCGGGTAGTTCTACTCTAAGTAAAAAATGATACACAACCATAACAATCTACTATCTTTGAAATTAATAAACAATCTACTAATTATGATTGTATTTTGAAGTGGGTCCATGTTTTTTTGTTGGTGTCATTCCAGAGGCATCCACTTGACTTAGAGCCCTGGGGTCTTTTTGTGTATGTGTTTTGCATTGTATAAACTATCTACATGTACATTTAATTAAAATATGAAGTACAGTAAAATTATAATCTGTTCATTTGAAGCTTACTGCCCATTTTATGCATATTTTACGTGTTTATAAATCGATGTAAAGGAAGTGATACAATGATGATATTATGTGTGGGGATAAAAGATTATTAAACTATTAATGAACATCCTATTATCAAATCTATCAACCTTTACATCAATCATCCTAACAACATGTCTTAAGAAAATCACTTAACATTCCCAGATGGAAAATTACAGGATGCGGTTGGAGGAGCATCATCCTCCAGAATAAACTATGGAAGCAGTTGAACTGCCATAAAGGGTGGAAAATAAAACAATATGTGAGTCTAAAATTCCCTAAAACCAGTATTAAAAATATAAACAAGACCAACCAATACATCTACAACTTCATTTGAAACTTCAGTATCTGAAACGGATGAATCTACTTATAATTGAAATCCCACAGAAGGAAGGCAATTAGATACCCTTTAATGACAACAGAAAACGATTTTCTTGATTATTACTGTAGCTAACCTTCTTCATATCACCTCACCCAATAATGAGAGAACATATACATCATACCAAGAAATGTTGAATGATAGTTTTACAACAATTAAAGTCTCCATTTTGTTTGTTTTACACCAGATATTTTCTCTCTAGGTTATTTCTATTAGTCTTTAACCCCTATGTAACATATATTAGCATACATGTTAGATGTTGCATACAATGAGGCGGCTCTCTTTATCCAAGTATATATTCTGAGCAACAACACTGCTAATTGGATGTGCCTTCCATCTGCCCTCTTTCTTCCCACACCAATCCGCTCTGCTCCACCCCTTACCCTTCCTTCCCTGCTTTCCTCATACATGTTAGTGTTGTGGCATCTCCTTGACACTCCAAATATGTCCGAGTCTTCTGTGATAATGGAATAGAGAGGGGCTCTCCACATGGCCTCATCCAAAATTTCCATGACAGTCAGGTAGAGTGTGTATTTCTCTGAAATCATGAGTAATATTCTTGTCTTGACCCATTATGTCATGGACATATGTTTCTATCAGCACCCTCAGTTGGGATTTGAGGTGGTAATAGCAATAATGACCGGTTCATAGGCTTTAACAGTTGCACTTTGTACAGTTGGCCTATTAACTTGGGTCTCAGAATGTTACCACCAGGTATAACCTACGGGATCAAAGATTGTTGTTCATTATAAAGCCTCAAGGTTTAAACTGAGGTGTGTAGTAATACCTGTTAAAGATCAGTAATCAAACCAAATGATTCTTAAAAACATATTGTATTTTTAATGAATTCATCAACAGAATAGTAATCTGTTTTTTATCTCCTCTTTACTACACACAAATGAAGAGGTTTTTCAAAACAAAACAAAAATATCAACCAATAACCAAAGTAACCACAACATACTGAAACAAACTGTATTGCAAGTCACAGCAATGTTACAAAAATACATTGAAAAATATAAACATTATGAAACAAGATATCCTGTATAGGAAGATACACATTAATAACATAAAAGAAACTTAAAAGAAATTCAGGAAAGGAAAGGTGTTGATATTTACATAGCAAAAATAACTTGATATACAACCTTCTGTCCATGTTGATTGCTTTTATTGAAATTGTGATGTTTGCTTGAACAATTTTTTCAGTTTGCTCCTTTCTTTTTTCAATTACCATCTCAAGCTCAATTTATCTTAGCAGTTCCTCAACCTCCTTGTGCCCAGTCAATGTTCCACTCCTTTTCATTGCTTGCCCCTCATTATTGGAACTTTCTCTTCGTTCTATCACTTCTTATTCTTTATTTCACACTTCTCTTAAAAACGACCTTCTCCAGTCCTAAATTGACATTTTGTATAATCTGTTATTTTATTTTGATTGTACTGTGTTTTTGTTCTGCGCTTTGGTGTAAAGCACTATACACATTATAAATAAAATACAAAATACAAATAAAAGAACTCAAATATTTTGATGTATTTAAATCTCTAGCAGGGGAAAATGCAAATGGCACACATGTTTTTCATGACGGTCCGTAATAGTCATGTATTAAATAGTGGTTGTTTTCCTTGAACAGTGGATTTATACTTCTCACACAGGAAGGTTTTTAATGAAGAAAGTTATTATCAAACGTCTGATGCAGGGTTTACCAAATGTCAGCTTTGAGTGAGTATTCAACCAAAATTTGACATAAATTCAGCTATTCAACTTTGACCAAATAATCTCTGGAACATCCACTCCATGCCAAAGTCCACTTTCTATGATTAGCTATCTTCTCTCCATTTTTTTGATGGTAGACAATCACTGTGAGTGAACAGCCGAGGGAATGCTGCAGCAGCCAAAAAGATATTTGCTTATTGGCTGCTGTGGCCTGCCCATGGAACAACACTCACCGAGAAGGGAGGACGATCGCCACAGCCTGAGGAAAGACATGGTGTGATGAAATGACTTCTGCTTTACAGGAAGGAATTCAAGGGTGGTAAGTAATGAAATCACTTACTCAGCCTTCACACTTCTACAAACCAACAGTGATGCCAACCAGACAATCAATGAAGAGGGATGTGAAAGTGATTCAGTAGCCACCCAAACAACAAATTATAACAGTGCAAAATAAATGTAATCTCTAACAGGGTTTTATAAAACTACATATACTTTATTTAAACACACCATCTGCAAGAAAGTTAAATAGAAGAGCACTGTGCAAATTCACTGCTGCGGAAACAACAGGAAATATGAAACAAAGATCAGCAGCAAAGATATGGCGGGTTCCGAACAGCTCTTTGAAGGCGGCCGATGCAATGTGGAACTTCAAGTATGAACCAATGCAATGACGCACACAGCTAGTGCAGTGGAAACAGGTTTAAATGTGTGGATCTCGTGGTGAAATTTCTCGGCAGCAAAATGGATGTATGAAAGTTAGACGGATACTCCCCTTGTCATTCCCCCTATTCGTCCTCCTGCTGTGGAGAGGGGTGATGGTATTGTTGTCTTTCCAGACATCCCTGAGACAGACCAATGTCTTTCGTTCAGAGATTTTGATGGATCTGGGAGAAACGTTGATCCCTGTGTAAGGTCCTTCAAATTTATGGTCTTTCAATTTGTACACAAAGTTCCTCACATAGACACAATTGCCCCGTAATAGTTGTGGCTGTTGCAGTTGTGCCAATCCTCACTGCAATGGCGATGACTCATCTATCGGTGGGTCATGACCATAGCGATGGGGCGAGATATAATTTGACAGATATTGTTAGTTCCCTAAGGTACCCCTGGAATATTTCCCCAAGAATTTCAGCAGAGGTGTGTACATCAGAGGCTGTGCGTGCAGGTCTGAAAGGAGTGTGCAGCCTCCTGCTTGTGATAATTTCATGTAGGGTAAGTTGAGTATCAGATCCTGTCTGATTGTGCAGCGCAAAAAGAGCAAGGGGTAAATAATTTGTATTTGTATTTGTATTTCTTTATTTGTATAGCGCGCCTGGCTCAGAGGCACCTGGGCGCATATCTTAGTAAAATAGAAACAATGCACAGTTACAGTGCAGATGCAATTTACAGTAGGATATGCTGTAGGATACATGAGCATAAACAATATACAATAGCAATAACAATAACAATATACATTGTCAGGTACATATGGGTACATTTACCGTCAAATTTACAGGGAGAGTCATATTGAGTCAGCGGACAGTGTCAATGAGTGATCAAGGGAATTGTGTGTTACTGGTGAGGAAGTAGTATGCTGATTATTTTTTTATTTTATTTACGATATTGTAATCGCTGAAAGCTATTTTTACTGGTTTCTAAAAGAGGAGAAGAAAGAAGAAAGATGTGTAGATGAAAGACATCTTAAAAGAATAAAAGAATACCGTTTCCTGAGTTTATGAAGGTCAGGCTGTAATTTAATTTCTCTGTGGCTCGCCAGGGACCTCAGAAAGATAGTTTGGTTTCTTTAAATCGACATTGGCAAAAATGTGATAAAAATGTTTTACCGCTGCAATAGCCCACAAAGTCCTTTCGCCTCCGATCAGGCGAGACCACCAAAGTTCCTCTACGACTATATGAGCTTTTGCTAGGTGATGGGACAGGTAAGGAGATCGAAAACGGTGAGTTCCTGGACAAGACAGTAACAGATGCCGTATTGATTCTGGTTCTGAAGATACATCACAGAAGCGACAACTATTTGTAAGCGAAACCCCTCTTATCTTCACTATCTCATTTGTTGGCAAGATATTTAGGTGTGCCCCTAAAAGGGTGGATCTCAGGTTTTTAGCAGGATGCCTCTTTAAGAATGGCTGAATTTCGTTTAGCTTTTGTGCTGTTTTCTGCAGATGTGCTGGCAACATATATGTAAGTGCTTTTTCAAAAGTAGAGATCGAGTCAATTTCTTCGAGTTCTTTTTTTGGTTTCATTGGGTTCTGTAGCAGCTCTTCATCAGAGCTACCACATGCGTCCAGATTTTCTTTGCATTCTCTTTCCCATAGAGTCAGCAGTTTACACGTTCCGGAGCTCATCTCTGTTCTTAACAGCGTGAAGATTGGAGGGCTGGACAAGTCAATGGTTTTCCGGTATAGCATAATGCTGTTACGAGCAACAATTGCTAAAAGTGAGTTTAGAGACAATTCTTCACCGGATCAGGACCCTAGGCGTCGATTTGGGGAGAGGTTGAATATGATGCGCCAAAATAGGCTTTCTAATGTGAGCCAGACTGATTTTGGGAGAAACAGCATAGCCTCTGCCCCGTGGGTAATAGATGGTATTACTTTTACTCGGTAGAATTTTATTGTCGGAAGCAGAGAAAAGCGGCCGTACTTCTTGTCGAAGATCTTTGCTTGAGCAGTTAAGTTTCTCATTCTTTTGTAGAGGTGAGTTTGCATTGAGGTTTCTCTTTTTGTGCTATCCAACATTACACCTAAGTATTTAAATTCTAACACCTGTTTGACTCTGTCGCCTTCCAAATGCCATTTTTTCTTGTCACTTTTCTTTTTAGTCTTCTCCAGTGCCATGATCTTTGTTTTGGATTTGTTTACTTCCAGATCGTTGACCGCTGTGTACTTAGCAAGGGAATCCAACTGGCGCTGTAGGCCGATGGGTGTCTGGTCCAATTGGATCAAATCATCTGCATACAGAAGACGGGGCACCTTTTCTTGGCCAATTTTCGAGGGAAAGGATCTGGTCAGGGCATTTGCTTCTTTATAGTCTCCAAAATATGCCAAGAAGATGGCCGGGGTGAGCGGGCAACCCTGCTTAACCCCTCGCATTGTAGGAATCTCTGAGGAAAGTAGACCCTGATTACTCAGCCGCACACAAATGCTGGTGTCAGTGTGCAGGGCTTTTAAGGGCCCTAAAATGCCCAACGGACTATCCCAGGATTCCAACTTCTGACAGAGTTTAGACCTATTTAAAAGGTCAAACGCCTGAGTGAGGTCTATAAATGCCAAGTAGACCCTCAGGTTGCCTTCAAAGACTTTGGCTTTAAGGACGCTAAGGAGCATGATGTTAATGCTTGTGCCGGTTATTTTTTTAAATCCTGATTGAAATGTGTCTGCACAGGGGTGTTTATTACCCAAGACTGGAATTTCTTTAGTATCAGGCTTCCATAAACGTTTCCAATGACGTCGAGCAAGGACACTGGACGTAAGTTCAGAGGATCGTTTTTACAGCCTTTTTTAGAAAACAGAACAATGAAGGACTTCGTCCATGATGGGGGAGTTTTCTTAGGTTTGTACATCTTTCAATTATTAGACTTAGTAGTTTAGACCATTCAACAGGTGAGCTTTTTAAGTCTACATTAGTAATGCCGTCCGGCCCCGGTGCTCTCGAATGTTTGAGCTTAGTTAGAGACTGCCTAATGTCCTCGATATCGTGGAGTGCAACCCATGGTGCGGTTTGAGAAGGTAATGTTGTTTCTGGTAACGGCGAGGGAGATTTGAACAAGTTTGAGTAAAATCTTACACAACTTTGTTCAGAAATTCCATTTGTTAAAAGTTCATCTGGTACTTTGCCCAGCGGTCTTATCAGCTTCCAAAAGTCACGGGAGTTTGAATTGTTGACTTGTTTTAACATATCGACGGAATCCTGTTGATAAAGGACCAGCCGATAAGATCTCAGCCAAGACTTATAGCTCCTCGATGCTTCTTTTGCACTGGCCCTGTTTTGGTCGGTGTTATGTCGAGAGGCTAACCTTTTGAGTTTGCGAACTTTGTTTCAATTGGATACCAAGAGGGGATCGAAAGTGTAGGTGTGGAGCTTCTGCTCTTTGCCTATTTTCTTAGACTTGCGGTTGTCTACTCTGAAAGGTTCAAGGAGAGGTCTGTAGTCAACTTGCATGTCATTTTTTCGGGTCTGTGTGTTTTTTCATTAAGGGCTTGATGTTGTTCACAGACAAGCGCAAACGATTAACATTTCCAGTTGGTTCCACGGCTGTCCCAAAATAAGAGTTTAGTGTGTTTGATGAAGCCCATTTTATATACAAGAGGTTGTGGTCACTTTGCGATGTTTTTACCACTTTTGCTTTGATCAAGTTAGGTAGGAATGGTTGTGAGGCAAAAATGTAGTCGATGATAGAGTTTGAGCTCCCCATTTTCTATGTTGGAGTGGTGTTTGCGTCAGCAAGTATGTTTGCCGTATTAAAGAGGTTTCTTGATGTCATTAAGTTACTCCACTCCTTGCCTCGTGATTCTGCCTGGGCCTCTCTTGTGGCCTCCGGTTGGGCCATTGAAGGGGTGTAGTTTGTGTTGAGATCGCCGCAAATCAACAGGTCAGCACCTTGAAAGTCTGTGAATGTGGAGTCAATTGTGGGCGTTACCTAATCCAAGAGGGTTTCTGTATGAATCCCCTTTGGGTTCCAGTAGATTTTAGCAATCAAGTGCTCCGTCGAGCGCGAGTTTCCTGTCAACCTGTCTTTGCATGTCCATGAGAGCAATGCTGTTAGAATGAACAGATTTACCAGAAGTGTTTTTTCAATGTGCAACCCGCTTCCTAGACGAACAGCGATCAACAGGGAATGGGTGGCCCCTAACCCCAACCTTTGCTGGCGAAAAAGGCTATTTCAAAGCAGTCCAAAGTAGGTTCGTCTTGAAGCCAAATTTCCTGTAAACATAAGATATCGAACGATACCAAGTCTATCTCTCCAGGGGCTGTCAATTGCAGAAAGCCCTTTGCGTTCCAACAACCTAGAGAAAGTGGTGAAGATTCCTGGACGATGGAGTGAAGGGGTGATGGCTATTTATGAAGCCTTTCTGCAAGGACTTTTTGGAGCCATGACCATGATTGTTGCTTTAGATCGGGTCTACCCATTCCAGATTGTATCATTGATCTTACTTCTTGGCCTAAGACGATGGACCTTTCGCTGTTTGTCTGGGGGCCATTTGGACAGCAAGATGGAACAAGCTTTGTTGGGGAAAAAGCAATGTTTCGTGTTTTCGAGCCAGTAGTGAGACTCCCCAGAGGGCTCCCTGATCCTGAAGCTGTCTCTTTTGATTTTTGTAGAAGTTGCTGTGACCCTGTCGTTTTTTCCTGGGTGGAATTATACAATGAATCAGCATCTTGGTAATGGTTTCCCAGTTCCTTCGATAAGTTATGAGTTTGATCGGTAGTATGCAGAGGTTTGTCAACATTTTTTAAGAGGATCAACACAAAGCCTTGTTTGTAGAGTGTATCCGAAGCCCTTTTTAACATGTTATCAGCTGTTTTGGAAGTTGTATGTAGATGGCAGGTAGCTTTTCTGCCTTCATGGGCGGGTTCTACAAGTTTAAAGTCTTCAGTCTGAGGGAAGAGAGACTGTGTAACAGGTTTAGAACTATGCGTCTATTCAGGACCATATATTTTGTGTTTCCTGATCATTGTATAAACTTGAAGATTGGCTCTCCTTTTTCTCTAATGCGTTTGTCTTGGTGTAAAGGTCGTCTTTTGGTGGGACTTACCGACTCCGCTCGCGACTGTTTATTTCACTCTTGGTTCGGAGAAGGACGTTGTTTGCCGTAGTCAAGGCCAGATTTTTGTTTTGGAGTTCCTTCTCTGCGCGGATGACTTGCAGTTGACTGGTTATTTGGTGGTTTGTTTTCAGATTTTCTGGGACTTCCCAGTGGATGATTTAACGTTGGGGTTTGCTTTTTTGTATCAGAAAGGTTTTTGAATCGGTCACTTAAAGGCAGAAAACTGTGTGGCTCTACTTGAACAGTTTGCATCTTGTTAGAGACAGCACTTGACGACTGGGGTTGGGCCTCCACTCGAATGCCATCTGGTTCTCAAGATGAATGCTGAGGTCCATCAATTCCTTATGATTCAGGAAGTCCTCAGTTGTTTTTGGGGAAAGATTCATTTGGAGAGCCACTTCTACGTAGTCGTTAAGTTCGTGGATTACCACTGCTTTCGTCTCAGGTTGTCTGGCTTTTTCTTGTGATGCAACCACATCTATCAATTTGGTGGCCTTCTTTAATTGTAGTTTAGCTGGTTTAGTAGGCATTGCAGTCTTTAGGCAAATAGGTAGAGTATTTTTTGTGGTTTTTGATGATGAAAATGTACTTGCGATGCAGTTTGAGGGCCCCTCTGCTGCCGTTGGTCTTTTCAGAGTAGTCTGCCTCAGGGGTCTTTTAGATGTTGATGCCTCTGAGTCGTCGGTACAATTCACTTCGTAATCAAGGGAGATGTTTAGTTTTTCTACAGATTTTTTAATGTTGCAAGTTGTAGCCTCAGTTGGCTGCGTCGAAGTACCCCAGTTAGTCAGTATGCAGTTTCCCCCATGCTTTGGGTTTAAGTTCGTAACTGGGGGTTCAGTTTTGGTACCTAAATCCACATTTTTTTGAATGACTGGACCTGTCGTTTTCAAAGAATTTTTAACTGTTGAATGAAGATGGTTTATGTGATCCTAATTGGAGGAGCCATTTTGTCTGCGATCCGGAGCATTTATGTAACCTTCCAAATAGATTAGCTTAGAATGCATCATTGAAAAGATTGAGGTATGGTCCTTGAGGGTGTCGTTGATCGACTAATACAGTTTGCAGAAAGGGGCCAGAGCTATTGTGACCAAAGACATAATTGAAAACATGCCAGGCTTTTTGGTTGGTGTTTCCTTTGAGGAGATATGAGGAAAGTCACTCAGTCTTCTATTAGAGGAATGGTGAGGAGTTAAAGGTGTCAATGGGGATCGCTCATGTTGTGAAATTTTTTGTTGCAGTTTTTCTAGTGAATTTGGTTGTTCGTTCAAAAGCCTCTCGCAGTTGCAGGTTTGCATCCTTTGGAGGATGAATCTCTTTTTCAGGCACTTTAGCCTGGAAGCTCTCCGAAGCCAGACTAAGATGTTCGACCGGTATTGGATTTTCCAACACCTGATGTGGGGCCAAAGGTAAATCATCTTTTGAAGCTTCTGGTTGAGATGTGCTAGCTGGTGTTCGAGGAACGAGGTTCAGATCATCCAGAAATGATCCATTTGCGGGATGATTCACTCTCTAGTTCTGCTGCAGACGTGGGGCTGGTAGCCAAGATAGTGCTTTGGGCTAATAATTCAGAGTTTTGAAGAAGAGGAAGAGGAGCCTGGATTCCCAGGTCACAGCCAAAGTGCCACCTCGGGCTCTTAGAAGACAAGTTCCCCAAGCTAATTGCTCCATTTTCTGTGGTATGGATTTTGGTGACAGCCTGTGGGTCCAAGAAGGCCTCCAGAAGTTCTGCATCTGAGACCTCACCCGGACTACACTGTTTCCGCCTGTTATTTTTAGTAAAAAAGTTTTTTAGAGTGTTTTCCAGAGCAGCAGAAGTCGACATTGTGATCTGTAACGCACTGCTAGATGGTTGTTTTATTTTTGCTCTTCTGTTTTGAGCAGTGATATCCTTCTCTTTGTTAATATGGCCATAGGCAGGAATTTGAGATTTTAACAGGACACCAGGACACTTTGATCTTGACTGTTGCAACTTCGCTAAGTTTAGCTTACTCCCAGATGGATCGGGTCGTAGTGGCAACTTGTTGAGTGCTGAGTTCAGTCCTGTTAACACTGCCCCCTTGGAGGCTTTATCAGTTTCCGAAAGTTGACAAAGAGGCATATTTTGAGCAGTTGGGGTGTGCATCATGGCTTTTACAGTCATGAAAGCATTTGGATGTACACACTCATCAGAATGACCCTCCCCTCCACAGGAGGGGTTCTTCTCCATCTCCTGAGTCATGTTTGAGGCATGGAGAACTGCTTGACCTTCTAAAGGGTCTGGATTTATTCCGACCTTGCCGCAAACTTCCAAGCCGCACTCCCGTGTCATGGCTTCAGTCTGTTTTTCTGCCACCAGCTCACACAAGCCTGTGGCTGTGTCCAATGCACCATCCGCCGAACACTGGATTTTGCCTCCATAGGCCCCCAACCTCGCGTCTCCGGGAGCGCCCCACCCTCCTCCATGGAGGGGGAACAGCCCGCTGGCCACGGATGGTATTGAGGCTGGACACAAGGCCTTAGGGACTGGGGCAGGAAGAGTCAGCTGGAATGAAAAGATCTGTGCGTGGATCAGGGTTGAAGAAGCCGCTGTCACCTCCCCTTCATCCTGTATTTCGGCGGTCGCACTAACATGCAAAAGTTCAGTCATGGTCTGCTGGAGATGCAGCTTCTCTGTAATGCTCTTTGAGATGCCATCGTGAAGCTTTGTGGAATACAGTACGTTTTGTGTTTTGAGCGCAGGGCCCTTTGTTGATGGTTTTGGGGATGTAGGCGAACCTGCAGCAGCGGTGGTCATTGGACGAGAGCTGCAGTCCTCCTCCCTGCTTGTAACATTGGTTTCTTGCCGGGGGGGCATCGAGGGGCATCTTTCCCACTGCCCTCTTTGCCATAGACTGATTCTTGTGCCAAGAGCCACAATTTGGCTTTGCTCTTAAAGACCTGGAAAGATGGTTCTAGTCTAAGTGTGGTGGGCAGGGAATTCCATAGTTTGGAGGCAAGGACCGGGAAGCTAATGCCCCTGGATTTCTGGACTTTAAATCTGGGCACAGGTCGGCAGTGAGTTTAGGCTGCTCTCTGAGGCTGGCTAGAAGTGTGTGGGGTAAACTGGCTGGACAGGTATTGCGGGGCCTTGTTGGCAAGGTATTTATGTGTGAGCACAAGCGATTTTAGAGAGACTCTTTGGGATACCGAGAGCCATCGCAGGTGGAGCCGGGAGGCCGGTATGTGTTGGTTCCTAGGTATGTTCATGGCGGCTCTAATGGTATTATTTTGTGTGACATGCAGTTTGCTAAGGTTACGTTGACTAGTACCTAGATAGAGGGCATTGCAGTAGTCCATCTTGACCATGATTAACGTTCTGGCAAGGATGATGTAGTTAGCGGTGGTGAGAAATGGATGGCAGACTGTAATGAGTTGATTAGTGTAGGCCAAAGCTGAGACTACGGCGTTGGTTTTGTCGTGAGAGAGATATGGTGGAATCGAGGTAAATGCCAAGAGTTTTAGTAGCATTGGTAACCTAGATGATATTGCCATCAATGGTGAATGATTGGAAGGTGTTGTCTAGTCTGGTTAGGGGAGCCCAAGATGAGGAGCTCTGTCTTGTCATAATTAAGACAGAGCTTGTGTTGCACCATCCATGCCTGTATGACCTGGTACACAGCATTTCGGGGTTTTGTGTCGACAGCATGGTTGCCTGTGATAGGGATGAGAATCTGGGTGTCATCCGCGTAATTAGTGTAGGTGACAACCAGATAGTCAAGAATATCAAATAAAGGTTTTGTGAACACATTATAAAGCGTGGGTGAAACACAAGAACCTTGTAGGACCCTCATAATAATGGAGCTGGTTCAGCGGAGGCAGTGGGGGGAGAAGACCCTCATGGATCTGTTAGCCAGGAATGAGCTGATCCAGGATGTGGCTTTGTCAGAAAAGTGGGCTGCCATTTTGAGATGTTGGCACAAGATTTGATGGTTCACGAGATCGAACGCAGCGGATAAGCCGAGAAGCAAGAGGAGGGCAATCTTGCCATTATCCGTTATCAAATAATGCAACCAAGACTTGCGCAATGCATCACATAACTTAGCCAATTTCTGCTTCACTAGACCATTCCTTCACTCTACTACTCTGTTGGCTTGTTAGTGATAAATGTAGCACAATTTGTGTTTTCCTCCCAATAAAGAGCACATTTCCTTAGACATCTCATTAAAAAGTGCATTCCATTATCAGAACTGATGATGTTGCAGATTCCCCATTGGGGAAACACTTCACACACTAGAAATTTGGCAGCCAATTTGGCATCAGGGGACCACAGGGAGCTGCTAGAAGCCAACGGGAGAATGGACAACCCACAATAATTAAGTAATAAAAGTTACTGCACCTGTTAACCATGTCCATGTGAACAATATGCATGTGTTAAGGGATAGGGCAAGCTCACTTTTAATGTTCTGAGAGTGTGACCAGCAGTGTACCATTGGCAAGTAATACAATTTGATATGAAATCACTAATGAGCTCTTGTAGGTTTGGAATAAACCATTGCTGCTGCAAATCAGCAGAAATGTATTCCTTGAATGTGTGTGAGGGAACGTGCAACTGTTCGAGGGTGATGGTGAGCAGTTGTTGGGGCATAATGGTTCTCCTGAAATCTTTTGCCTGCATATGAGATCTCTAGTAGATATCCAGCATCTCCTTTTTGTCTATAAATCTTTTTCCTGCTGTGTAGCTTGTACCTGTAGTTCAATAATCTGGGTCAGGGGAAGTGCATTGTGAGGGACCCTGATTTCTACTTGTTGCAAGGAAAATTCAGATGACATTGTAGCATCAGGGCTTTCTAAATAAGCTGCTTCTTTTGCTGCCAAATCTGCTGCACTGTTACCATAAGCAATTGGGTCTGTATTGGTAGTGTGAGTTGCGCATTTCACTACCGTGACTGCTGTAGGGAGGGCTAACGTGTCTATTAACCTGGAAAGTAATGCAGCTTGCTGCATGGATGTACCGTCTGATTTTTAAGCACTTACCTGTGCCATCTGGATAGGCCTGAATGTTCTGTAGATGGTACATATGCTGAACCTGAGTAAATGGTAGTAGAGCATTCTTGAGATATTTCTAATGAAGTTATGAGGGCCACACTCTCTTCTGCTCGTGCCGAGTATTGCGAGGGTAGTGGCAGCTTTGACAACACATGGTACTCCTCTGATTTGAGGCCCACTACTGCTGCTCCTGTGTGCTGTATTCCCATGTTCTGATCAATTGTTGATGAATCGTCAACAAAGAGCACCTTCCCCTCTTCAAGTGTGTCTTCCTAAACGCTGGTAGTGTCATCAGTAGTGTCCTCATATGTCATGCAATCATGGATTGTGTCATTTGTCTGTACTGGTTCTGTGATAAATGTTGCTGGATTAACAGTGTGATACCTGAAAATGTGAATGGAGGGGGTTGACAAAATCACTTCATGCCCTGATGCTCGTTGGGTGGTGAGAATGGATTTGATTTTTCTAGGATTGTGAAAACTGAATGTTCCACGTAAAAGGTGACAGGGCATCCCGTGGTGATAGTGGATGATGTCTGTATTGCAAATTCAGCGGCTCCCAGAGACTGCTCGCATGGGAAGTGTCCCCGCATTACCGGGTCTAAGAACCCATTGTAGTAAGCCAGAGGCTTATGTCCCAGTGTGATCTTCTGTGTGAGTACCACCACCTGACCATTGGAGTGTGAGAACAAAAATAATATTTTTTTCTAGTCTGGTGTGGCTAGAATGGCAACAGCACTGATCACCTGTTTGAGCTCTTGAAATGAGTTGATCATCTGGTCTGTTCAAATAATGGGCCTTTTTTCCCTTTCTGTGCTTCCTAAAGAACTTGTAGCAAAACTCAAAAACTGCTGCATCTGCTTCACTGTAGTGGCATGTGTTGTATTCTGTACTGCTGCAGTACGTACTGGTGTTATGTTTCTCCCTGCTATTGATATTATTGCCATGTGTACACAACTTCTCGCTGACAATACTGCAGTTTATCCGTGTCCACTTTGTAACCATTCTTTGCTGATTAGGTCAAAAGCTTTGCTAAGACCTTCTGCATAGTTCTGTCATGCTACAAACCAGGAGTCCATCCACATACTGAATCAGTGTGCTTTGTGTCTGCAAGTTTCCTAAGTCCATTTGGAATACCCCGCTAAAAATACTGGGGGACCCACAATACCCTTGGGGAAAATGAGTACGTTGGAATCTTTGGCCTCCGTAGGTGAAGGCTATAAGGGGCTGTGACTCAGGATTTAATGGAATGGAGAAACATGCATTCTTGAGGTCTATTACAGTAAAATAGCTGGCTTCCATGGGGATGTTACACGGGATGGTGGTGGGATTGGGGACTACTGGGAATTCTGCCTCTACAATTTTGTTTGAAGGGTGCAGGTTCTGAACCATCCTTCAAGTTGACCATTTTGCTTACAGTTACTGCACCTGTTAACCATGTCCATGTAAACAATATACATGTGTCGAGGGATAGAGCAAGCTCGCTTTTAATGTTCTGAGAGTGTGACCAGCAGTGTACATTTGGCAAGTAATACAATTTGATATGAAATCACTAATGAGCTTTTGTAGGTTTGGAATTAACCATTCCTGCTGAAAATCAGCAGAAATGCATTCCTTGAATGTGTGTGAGGGAACATGCAACTGTTTGAGGGTGATAGTGAGCAGCTGTTGGGGCATAACTGGCTCTCCTGAAATCTTTTGCCTGCGTATAAGATCTGTAGTAGATATTGAGCATCTCCTTTTAGTCTATAAATCTTTTTCCTGATGTGTAGCTTGTACCTGTAGTTCAATAATCTGGGTCAGGGGAAGTTCATTGTGAGGGACCCTGATTTCTATTTGTTGCAAGGAAAATTCAGATGACATTGTAGCATCAGGGCTTTCTAAATAAGCTGCTTCTTTTGCTGCCAAATCTGCTGCACTGTTACCATAAGCAATTGGGTCTGTATTGGTAGTGTGAGTTGCGCATTTAACTACCGTGACTGCTGTAGGGAGGGCTAATGTGTCTATTAACCTGGAAAGTAATGCAGCTTGCTGTACAGATGTACCATCTGATTTTTAAGCCCATACCTGTGCCATCTGCATAGGCCTGAATGTACTGTGGATGGTACATATGCTGAACCTGAGTAAATGGTCGTAGAGCACTCTTGAGATATTTCTAATGCAGTTATGAGGGCCACACTCTATTCTGCTAGTGCCGAGTATTGCGAGGGTAGTGAGCAGCTTTGACAACACATGGCACTCCTCTGATGTGAGGCCCACTACTGCTGCTCCTGTGTGCTGTATTCCCGTGTTCTGATCAATTATTGATGAACCGTCAACAAAGAGTACCTTCCCCTCTTTGGGTGTGTCTTCCTTAACGTTGGCAGTGTCATCAGTAGTGTCCTCATATGTCATGCAATCACGGATTGTGTCATTTGTCTGTACTGGTTCTGTGATAAATGTTGCTGGATTAACAGTGTGATACCTGATAATGTGAATGGAGGGGTTTGACAAAATCACTTCATGCCCTGATGCTCGTTGGGTGTCGAGAATGGATTTGATTTTTCTAGGATTGTGAAAACTGAATGCTCCACGTAAAAGATGACAGGGCATCCCGTGGTGATGGTGGATGATGTCTGTATTGCAAATTCAGCGACTGCCAGAGGCTGCTCGCATGGGAAGTGTCCCCGCATGACCGGGTCTAAGAACCCATTGTAGTAAGCCAGAGGCTTATGTCCCAGTGTGATCTTCTGTGTGAATACCACCACCTGACAATTGGAGTGTGAGAACAAAAATAATAGTTTTTTTCTAGTCTGGTGTGGCTAGAATGCCAACAGCACTGATCACCTGTTTGAGCTCTTGAAATGAGTTGATTATCTGGTCTGTTCAAATAATGGGCCCTTTTCCTTTCTGTGCTTCCTTAAGCACTTGTAGCAAAACTCAAAAACTGCTGCATCTGCTTCACTGTGGTGGCATGTGTTGTATTATGTACTGCTGCAGAACTTACTGGTGTTATGTTTCTGCCTGCTATCGATATTATTGCCATGTGTACACAACATCTTGCTGACAATACTGCAGTTTATCCTTGTCCATTTTGTAACCCTTCTCTGCTGATTAGGTCAAAAGCTTTGTTAAGACCTTCTGCATAGTTCTGTCATTCTACAAAAACCAAGTGTTCATCAACATACTGAATCAGTGGGATTTTGTATCTGCAAGTTTCCTAAGTACATTTTCAATACCCCGCTAAAAATACTGGGGGACTCACAATACCCTTGGGGAAAATTAGTACGTTGGAATCTTTGGCCTCCATTGGTAAGGGCTGTAAGGGGCTGTGACTCAGGATGTAATGGAATGGAGAAACATGCATTCTTGAAGTCTATTACAGTAAAATAGGTGGCTTCCATGGGATGTTACACGGGATGGTGGTGGTATTGGGGACTACTGGGAATTCTGCCTCTACAATGTTGTTTGAAGGGTGCAAGTTCTGAACCATCCTTCAAGTTGACCCTTTTGCTTTTTTCACAGGATAAATAGTCATGTTGCATGGGGACTCTGACGCTTTATCATGCCACGTTGCCATGCCGCCATGATAGTAGAATACATTTCCTCCTCTGCTTCCTTTAAAATTACGTATTGTCCCACTCACAGTAAAACTAGACCTGGTTTCTGTTTAATAAGAACCGCCCATAAGCCGAAGTCCTATATCTTGTGGGCTACTGCTCCCCAACTGGCTGGGCAACCTGTCTAGATCTTCCTGCAAGTGTGACGATAATGTGTAGGCAAGGAGCAGGTGTGTGGTACTTCTCTATTTTTCACTATTACCTGGTAGAGTAAGGATATATCAAATACCATTTCTCCCTCATCCTCAGTGTCTTCCAACAGTCATTCGTCGGACACATCCCTCAATTTTTGTGTTGAGTCAATGCATAAAACCCTGCACTATTCAAGATTCTCTTGTCCAAACTGGACAGGGTTACAGTGTCTTCCTTGGTTATCACTGATTCCAAATATCTCTTGATTATAGTCTCTTGTGCCCATTCCTGCTGGACAGCTGGTCGGAATAGGAACTCTGCAAGTACCCACCAAATGCTGTCCCTAATTCCTGGCACCCAACCTAACACGACTATTATCCCATATGGGAACAAATCTAAATGGAGCAGAATGCCCTGTAGTGTGCTGTGGCCACAGAGTACTTATTACTGTGACAACCCTAGTGAGGTATGTGCCTGGGGTAGAACACACTCTACCCTCCTCTGAGAACAAAATGGTCATATTCAACTTGCTTATGATGTCCTTACTCAAGAGATTAAATGTGGTATCCCATGAATACAATAAGTGGACTGATAATTAATGTTTACATTTTCAGATCAGCCAGAAACCCATTTTAGAAGCCCATTACAGTTCCGTGAGTCACAGGTCATGAATTTTAAATCACCAAAATCGCTTGTACGTTATCTAAAAAATTAAACATACCTGTGATCAGTGTGACTTGTGGTTTCTGCGAAAAAGGCAGAAGTTATATTAGTCCTTTTAAAAAAAGGGAATGTTCATATGTGCAAATATGAGCTTCCCTTCCTACAAGTCATTTGTCTCTCTCGGCCAGTGTTTTATTAGTCTCTTTGAATTTGGTTGTCTGAACTTGTATATACATGGGATGCATAAGCTTGAGTATTTGGCATGCTCAGAACTGCCCTTTCAAAGACACCAAGTCTAGGCAAAGTCTGTTTTCAACACCTCTTAGTAGCCACACTTTATTGCAGTTGTAAACAGCTGGGGGATGTAAAAGCTAGGCTTGCAGTTTTTTGTGAAGTTTGCCCAGAGCCCCACCATTTGTCCTTTGCTGAAATGGACTTCGTTGCTGCATTTTGTAACATCAACCTTGATTCCTTGACATACAGTGTGATTTCAGGGTATGCGTTGCTTTTGCGCTGAAAGTGCAGGGCTGTTTCTTTCAGTCATTAAAAAAATACACTTTTTATTATCTGCTGTTCTTTTTGTTTTTTTGCTGAAATGTGGGTCTGAATTGTTACAGTGTATCCACTTTTGATGGGTGACAGTCTCATTGAAAAATGTTGCATTTATTTCTCAGCCCGCATTTTGATCTGCTTTTCCAATCTGCACTCGGTTTAAATTTTTGTTTTAGCCTTCTCTGGATTTCCCTTGCAGAAAGACACCCACATAGTCTGCCTAACTAGGCCTACAGGAACATTTCATGGCAACCAAGCAGGCTTTTCTTTTCAAATGTGTTGCCCTTTTTTTCATTTGAAGCATTATCAACCTTACTTTTTGCCAACACAAACACCATGTCTTTTCCCTGAGATCTTTATGTTGGCAGGGGGACATTTTTCTCATGTCTTGCTTTAACTTGCAAACACACATTTAAAGCCGTTGTGTCAGTGTTTACAAATCCTGTTTTTCATATGAAAGGGTCCTTCGAATATCTTCTTCCTTTGTGAATTAAAATGCTGCTTTTCCTTTGGTAATGACAGGTAGGCCTTTTTCACATGGACCTTCACTTCCGTTCATTTGGTGCCTTTGATTAAAACCCACACAGCTGCTAACCATACTTACCACCAAACACCTTTTATATGCAGATTTGCTACCAATACCTAACAATAAAATACCTGTATTTACACGCCTAGTAGCAGGCCTAACAACAAGCACTTTATATACACCATGGTCAACAATATCTTTAACAAAATCACATTTATTTACACAGTGATCTAGATTCCTCCTCTGTCCACTTACCTCAATACATGGGTATTCAAACTTCCTAAAGTACCCTTCTCTGGAACGGAGGGATATCCCACACAACTTTGTCTTATCCAGCAAAAGGGGAGATATGCCTCAATAGTTTGTTACTACACAATGTCATCTTTTCCCGCTAAAGGGAATATTCACAACACTAATGTGTCACTACACAATGTCATCTAGCCCTTCTTAAAGGAGAGATTCACCTCAATACTTTGTCAATATGCATGCAATACTATACAACGTTGTCTTTCCTCATAATGAGGAGTTTCCCCACAATACTTCATTAATTCATAAGTAATAGAAATTCACAAGAAACATTTTGATAATGCTGTAATTTATACAGAACGTGCGCTCCACTTACTATGTGTCCTACGAATGCTTCTGATGCCGTGCCCTGCAAACCACCTGCACAGCCCGGCCTGGAGCACCCAAGCCAGAAACCAAGTACACCTTTAGAGAAACACAGTGTCTGGTCACCTCTCTGTCTGATGTGCACCCAAACTGCTTTCCAGGAGGGCAGGCGCTGAGGTCTGGGACATGCAGTGTCAGATAACACAATATAATTCAAAATGGTGAGACACTAAAATAAAATGGTAGAAACACTCGAAGGCCTAAATCCTAAAGCAATTTTTAATATTTGTTCAGCCAGCATAGTTGGCAGTCCATTGACTCTCTAGAGTGGGGAAGAAATGAAACCCAATTCATTACAATGGCAAAACACTCACGTTAATAGCAGTTTTGAAGCCTATATTTTCTTTTACCTTTAGGACGTTGCAGCTCCATATTAACACCTGTCTGTTTGTGCCATGTCGGCCCAGCAGGGGAGATGGCCTGATATGACATCAAATGTGTTATGTCCTTAGCCACTCAACAATTATACCTCTTTTCCACCTGGAATCTTTCTGTAAATCTTAAAGGTGTTGTTCTTCACCATGGAAGGGATCTTATAATGAAAGTTGCATTGGTTGATGTGTGATTTGTGGCGTTTTGCATGTTCTTGTCTGAGAGAAGCAGCTGCCCAGGTCCAGACCCGGAAGCAACAGGAGGGTAACAGTGAGCTGTGATATTCCCCTGAAGACGCCTGAGAAATAGTCCTGGTGGTTTAGGAGATGTGGTTTCGAGGAGGTTATACAGGAGGAGCATGTGGATGTAAGGAAGAGAAGAAGCCAGTGAGGGTCAGGTCAGATCTCCCCCACACAAAACACAGGGCAAGGGCTACTGCAACTAATGCACCTTATTCTGCTCCTCCTGCTATGTCTTCCTTTGTGCCTGGGGACCCCCATTTTAGCCACAAGGAGGAGGATATCCCCAAGGAAGCCCATGCCTCTCTACTGGAAGTCTGAGCTTCCAACTTGACATCATGCCATCTCCAGACAGTACCTCTACCCCTCTCTTCCTTCACTCCAGGAAATTTCTTGTGATGTCATCATCCTTGAAGAAGAGGGGCCTCTAAAACACATCAGTGTGTCACTTGTTATGGCATCACTGCTAACGCTGGCTATCCCTGCAGAAAATGTCCCCCCGCCTTACAGGGACCTGCCACTTGACACAAGGCCACATACCTCACCACTTGGAGGTTCTTGGGAGGGCATTCTGAATCTGCTGCTGGATTCATTGCAAAATCCTGTGTAGCATCATGGTGCCACCGTAAGAGGTGTCAAGGAAGGTCAGAGAACCAGGGAAGAGGCATGTTGTGGTAGTAAGGGAGGTCATTCAGGCAGCAGCCCGAGCAGCAATGAAAGTAACACATCTGGAGTGGGAGGCGGCTCAGAGGGACAAAGGAAGTATGAGGAAGAGTATTACTGAGGTGAGTGGTGAGTTGCATGAGGTGAGGGAGGCTGTTGGTTGCATACAGCAAACTATGTTGATGCCACAGGCTGCTTCTATTCCTACATGTCTTCAACAATATATCTCCTTTATATTCACCCTCCTAGCAGGTCAATCTTTCCTGTTGTGAGGGTGCTTTTCCAAACACCACAATCCTCAATCACCTCCTACTTCCCCCTCTCCCCTAATAATGTGCCCCCTTTGCAGAGGTGAAGCAAGGTGAGATTGAAGAGGTGTTAGTGGGTGGAAGAAGGGCAGAGGAATCTGAGGAGAAAATGTGTTTATGGAACCGCTTTGGATACTGCGCATACCCTTTTCTTTTCCAAGATCGGCATTGTATTTATATTTGTGTGTTTCTGAGATGTATGGTCTCACACTCCGTTTGCACATACATATTGCATCCCCCCTTTCCACTGATCCCCCTCTGACCTTCTTGAGTTACCCTAAGTAGACCTATTCCTTTACCAATTTTCCTTAAGTTTTTCATTATGTTGTTTTTAATAACTACTTTTCTTCCGGCCAGTTGAAGGCCTTTTTTGTTTTGAATAAACAATGGTTTGCCCCCGTCAGAAGTGTGACTTCTATGAGTGATGCCTGTGTAATTCCCCCTCTGAATGTGAAAACATCCCGTAGAACATATATTCATAAACTATGAACATCCTTGTGTACATGATATGCCCCAGCCAACACAACCAGTCAGTAAGACATCTCACCATTGGCATTTGTGCATGCGTTCAGGGTAGTATTGGTGTGCTAGTTACAGTGCTATAGCTAAGACAAGCCACATTTGGTGAGTTGTTATGTCCCTGTACATGGTTGGCCACTGTAGAAGATGTGGTTGTTGTAAATGGTCTCCTCTGTAACAGGAAGCCTGGTGCAGAGAGGGGTTATGCGTATGATCCGTGAAAAGCTTGAATACACCAGGGTACATGATTTTGGCCATATATGTGTTCAAATGGATATTGAAGTGCACAGGAGATCATCACGTGTAATCCATTATGCAGCAGCATACATGATCGGCATGATTATATCAAGCTATCTGCTATATCAAGCAGAATGGTCCAAATCCATCCAGATCGCCTATATTAGGCTGCTCTGTTTTTATGTGATGCGAGTAGTCATGTGTGCAAGAACCATGGTAGATTTCAGGCCCCTACATGGTTTATCATGAGCCCTGCATCATGGCCAGCTCGGACTGCTTTCTATCCTGCACAGATATTCATGCCAATTTCGATCCACATGGTTGATGTATAAAGGTTGTGCTTAGTTAGAAGATCCAAATGGGCCAATTTCTGTGCTCATCTATTAACATGGGTGGTACATATAATGGCTATTGAGCAAGGCCCCACAGGGAATTGTGTTAGCACGAGTTATCCCACGGTTACCAAGATCTGTAAACACAGCATGAGGTTTTTCTTTATCATCTGTGCTAATCACTGTCAGGGGCATATCTTTAGTAATGGACTTGTTTGTGGTGCTTGTGTCTGGGGGTGTGGATGCACTGTAACCACTGATTAATCCCTGAGATACATACAGCACACACATCCTCTCCATTGGTCTGCCTCATTATATGTTGTTGCCCTTCGGGTTGGGTGTGGAAATGTTAAGTATCCCACAGTAAGGGGCTAACTGTTGGGATAAATAACCAAGAGAGCTAAATAAGTAGCTGTCATATGATGAAGATGTGCAATAGGCCAAGGTTTTCAATTAGGCATTTGTGCGAGGTGAGTCAGCAGCATCCTGCATGCGGTAAAGGTCAGACAGTGGCTGGTAGACAGAAGGCATGCCAGTCCTTCCCTTCAACCACCATGAGTGTCTTGTGGTTTTAGTGAAATTGGGATAAGTGATGGAAGTATTCCAGGGCCTGCGGTAGGGGCCATGTAGTTTAGTTGCTCAACTCGTGGATGCTCACCAATGTGCAGGGCCCTTATTTATCCTCGGGTCCTGACCCTCCACATCTCTCATCCAAGCTGCTGTCTTTCTATTGCACTTACATAGGCTCTCCCTCACCACAGTAGGTTGCACTTACGTTCTTCTCTTCTTAACACTTCACCCTGAGCACTTCTCCATGAGTACCAAAGCAACTATCCCTTACCCTCCTCCCCTCTGCACTTGCATGTTCTGAACACTCACAAAGCATAGTAGGTTTGTCTCCCCTCCCATTTAATCTAATTATTTGTTAGTAGTATTCATTCATTTACTTATTTATCCATGTTGTAATTCATTGGGCCTCATTACGAGCATGGCGGTAGCCATGCCTGTATGGCAGGCACGATTACCGCCACGTTCGCTACCTGCACAGCCTCCTGCAATTGGGCAATAACCGGCCCATTATGAGATGAATGGGCCGGTATTTGTCCATTCGTGGGTGGTGGTATTGCCGGGCTCCCGATTTCCCTTCTGCCCCATGGGGAAGAATGGGGATGGGGAGCATGGATGCGCCGGCACTGTTGATAACGGTGCCGGTGGCATTACGTGTTCTGATCGCAGGTGCCGCACAGCCCGACCTGGTAATACCTTGCGAGCTGTCAGGAACCCGCGAGCAAAACTCGTAAAACTCGTGGGACGGTATGAACGGTGCCGGTGCCTTACTGGCACTGTTCATACCGTCACTGCCAGTGCCCTAATGAGGCCCATTTTCTACCTTTCCCTGTCCCCACCCTGTTGCACTGTGGCACTTTGAAACAGTTTTGCTAATTGTATAAACGTCTAATAAATGACCAATAAAATTAAACAATAACATAGAAAGAGCACTTTTTGGGTGGCTTATAACTCCCTCTCGACGAATCCTCACCAAACTTTGGAAAAAAAGTATATGCCCCCCTCAGAATGATTTTGTGAAATTTGGTGCATTTTGTCGAGGTAGGGGGCAAATCCTCATAGATGGACTGGAAAGAAAATGTTGCTTGCACCTACAGCCAGGAATGGATGTATTTTCACAAAATGTGCACCAGGAGCTGCGGCTTAGTCCCAAAAGTGTGCTTTTGTAAATTTGGTGTACATTCATCCAGTCGTTTTTTTTAAAAATGGGCAAAAAGTAAGTTAAAAATAATGTAGTAATATCTGGGTCTCGTCTGCAGAGTCACTTCCCTATTCGGGGCCCGCGGAAACGTCTGGACCAATTAGGGGACACAGAGATATCCACGGGCATCGTACGCTCCGGCTGATTGGATGGTGAAAAACATGAGGTGATTCATATTTTTTTAAACGGTCGCCATGTTGGATCCACGGACAGCAAACCGTTATCCGCGGACAGCGTATTGGGAGAAAAAGTCTGAAAAACACATTTAGGGTTATTTGGTGACCAAAAGAGGGCCTGGAAAGGATGGGGTGTGGAATAAAGATGATATGTATCATTTGTATAGGTGAAAAAAGAGCATGCCGGTGCCGCCGAATCCGCAGACACAGCAGAAGTCTGCAGACAACGCTGTGAATAATCAGTTTTGAAAACACTTTTGGGGTTATTTGGTGGCTGAAAGAGGGACTGGAAAGGGTGGGGTAGTGGACCAAAGTTGATATAGAGCTGTTTTTCAAGGTTAAAAAAGGATTTGCAGATGCCGCCGAGTCTGCAGTCAATTGTGGTGTCCGCAGAAATAATTTTGATGGCAGAGGGTTCTATGTGGGTTTTGTTATTTGAAGGTGTATTGCACATACTTGTTATATAGTTTAATTGTAGTGTGGTGGTGGTAAATAAATAAATACAATCTGCCCACTGGGCACTAAACACTGTAGTAATATGTGTATAGTAATTATGGTTATTGGCGGGGGATTATACATGGGGTATTATACTGTATTTGTAATATGGTGGAATGATATAATTGAAGTGTATATGGCAGTAAAATGAGGATAGTGCCCCTTGATTTCTCCTCCGCCTTTCACCCTGTCAACCATTGTATCGTCATTAAATGGTTAAATGATACCTTTAGCATTCACTGTACTGGCTGACCTGTTTCCCTCACTAACCGCCCTTCCCAGCTGCAACTGGGTTGTTTGTACTCCACCACCTCACTGTCTACCTGCAGAGTACCCTAGGGTGCTATCCTATGATTGTGGCTCTTCAATATATATTTCCTCCTTCTGGCTCACCTGATGTCCTTCATTTCCCATTCCCAGTTTTATGTTAATGACACACAGCTTTCCTTAGACTTCAATCAACTAATTTCTTCTCCTGATTGTTTGACGGCCATCGAGGCATTGTGTGCGGCTAAGAATCTCTGTCTCAATACCAGTAATACAGAGATCTTTCTTGTTGTGATACTTGTGCCTTGTTTTTCAACTAGTCTCTGGCTGCCCTCTTTGGACCCACTACTCTCACCATCCTGTGAGGCCAAAAACCTTGGGGACATCTTTAAGTTCTCTCTCTCCTTTAGTCGTTACATGTTGAAGCTGGTAAAAAAAGGCCCACTTTCAGCTTCACCTCCTATTGGCATCATTCCTCACCTTCCCCCAGAAGCTGTATGTCCCTAGAGCCCTGGTCCTCTGTAGGCTGTTCTACTGCAACAGCCTCTTCCTTAACCTCCCCCTTTGTTGTCTACACCCCCTTCAGCTACTCTAAAATAGGGCTGCAAGACTAATCTTTGGCCTCCAGCCTAGGGATCATATCGCTGCAGGCCTAAAATGTGTATAATGGCTCCTGGTGGTTGCCAGGATGAAATTCAAGATACTCTGTATCATTGACAAGGCGTTCTGGGCCTGGGACTACAATATCTTCAACTTTGATTCCTTAAATACTTCCCTGCTAGAGCCCTCCACTCCTGTTACTTGATTCTCTGCTTGTCAAACGCTTTTTGAAACAGAGTGCTGGAGGCATGTCTCTCTCTCAAGTCGGTGCCTCTGTTTGGAACAGCCTTCCTGCTCCACTTATACTTCGGTTAGAAGCTTTTAAAAAACTCTGCTTCCTTTTCTTGTTTTATTTAACCCCTTCCCTGGTAAATCATATTGCTGCCACTGAGACTGGTAGCCTTGTCCCTCATGAACCTCACAGGTTCCAGACCATATATCTAGTAAACACCAGTACATCCCTCCAGATCCCCCCTTCAGTACTGCCCTTGCCGATCTACCACCTGGTGCCTGTGTACCCTACCCTTGGGGCCTCCCAGCCTGGCATCTGTTGGCACTTTAGTTCTGGGCTCCTATCAGCACTTCTCAATCCCTACTCCCCTTTCCATTGATGCACTTCTCTTACTGCACAATACATACGTGCATTTATAGCAGCAGTGTGTACAATGTTTTTGGATAAGCAAGGAAAATGCATCTGCAAGAGAATTCTAGAACATCTGTAAGTGGCAGTTGGTGTGTGGAACTTTAATGTGGTGATAGGTTATATGTTGTTATATGTCGAGTTTTCTGAACTGATAGGTGGATAGATGTGTAACTGTTTGAAAGCAGGCAGTGAGGAGTGTTACAAACATAACATTAAAAACAGCATAAGGGCTGTCTTGTGTGATGGTGTGCACGTGCAATCCAGATTTCCTAATGATGCATGACCTGGAGAAGGGACTTTGGAGACCTCTGATAGTCATGAATGTCATGAAGGTCCATGGACTATGGACCTTATTTGTCGACCACCTCTCCTCCCTCCTTCTCTGCCTTTCCCCTTTTCTCCCCAAACAAGGTTTCTAGACAAGTCTGATCTATGAAAGTCTTGTCAAAGTAGCTTTACCCCTGTTCCTCCAAAACCATCAAGGACCACATCAACACCTTGGCCTCTTCTCTGGCTGACTCCTACAACCACTTCTTTGCCACAGGAGTCTTCCATTCCCCCCGAAGCAATCCCTTGTGCACCCCCTTCTTAAGAAACCCACAGCTGACCCCTATTGCCCGGCTAACTATTGCCCAATCTCCATCACTCCTTTCCTCTGCAAACTCCTGGAGAAACTGGCCATCACCCAGCTTAATGTTCACACTGAGTCTGTTGGTTGTCTCCATGACCATCAGTCTGGCTTCAGAACTGCCAGAAGCATGGAAACTGCTCTCCTGAACATCCATGAAGACCTGGTCTCCAACCTCAATTCCAACACCCCCTGTGTCTTCATATTACTTGATCTCTCTTCTGCCTTTGACACGGTCAACCATGCCATCCTGCTCAACCGTCTCCGTGATAACCTGGGTATTACTGATCAGGTCCTGGCTTGGCTGACCTCTTTTCTCTCCGATCGACCCTCACAGGTCCAACTTGGGTCCTTCCTCTCCTCTATCTCTATTGCTACCTGTGGTGTTCCCCAGGGGCCTAACGTCTCTCTCTGGCTGTTCAACCAATAACTTGCACTCCTAGCCCACTGCATTGCTGCTCTCTTCCCCAACGTTCAGTGTTATGCGGATGACACTCAACTTAATTTCAGGGTCCCTTCTGCCACTTCTTCTCCTTTTCTCATCTCTGACTATCTGCTATCCTGGAGTGGTGTGCCCCAATGATCTCTGCCTTAATGCCAGTAAAACCAAGATTCTCCTCATCAGCACACCTGCTCCCTCCTTTCCTGTCACTCTCTGACCAGCCTCTCTTGGACCTCTTCCTGTTCCTACCTGTGAGGCTAAAAACCTCTGGGTCATCTCTACTCCACACTCTCCTTCTCTGCTCACCTCTCTGGTGTCTCTAAGAAGTCACACTGCCTCCTCAGAGGTATTCTTCCTTTCCTCTCCTTCCCCCAGAAGCTCACTGTCTGCAGAGCTCTGGTTCTCTCTAGGCTGGACTACTGCAACAGCCTCTTTCTAAACCTGCCTGCTTCTACTCTCCGCCCTCTGCAACTCATCCAGAACAAGCCTGCAAGACTTGTCCTTGGCCTCAAGCCCAGGGATCGTATCTCTCCAGGACTGAAATCTCTGCACTGGCTCCCAGTGGCTGCACGGATTAAGTTAAACACCCTCTGCCTTGTCCCCAAGGCCTTCTGGGGCCTCGGGCCTCAATTCCTTCAACTAGCTCTTCCTAAATATCTTCCTTCTCGAGCTCTTCACTCATCCGCCTCCAACTCCCTCAGAGACAGTCGCTTCTCCAAGCAATGAGTTGGTGGTAGATTTCTTTCTTAGGCTGGTGCCTCCCTCTGGAACAGCCTCCCAGCCTCCCTAAAACTTGAGAAACATCTCTGGTTCCGGAAGCACCTCAAAACATTCCTCTTTGCTTCTGCTTTCTCTCCTCCTCTCCTCTGCTGAATTCCTGGCTGAAACTGAAACTACACTGGTCACCTGGCTACCCTCTGTTCTCGGGTCTGGTCCTCTCCCCAGCCAGTTGCATCCCTGCACTGCCTCCATGGCATCCCCGCACTTGGGGACTGTTTTCTGTATCCCCCTACCAGCACTTACACCGGATGTCTGCACTTACCCTTGCACTTGCTAACAGCTGGCCACACTTTTACTTATGCTTATTTATCTATTATTTTTACTGTAGTTCCCATGTACTGCACTGCCCCGTCCCCCTTCCACCCTGCATTTTATCCCCTTCCCCCTTCACCTGCACTTGCACTATCTGGATGTCACCTGGCCTAGTAAGATCATTGTCTCAGTCTTCCTTCTGTTGCCCTCTCTTACTTCGCCGCGCCTTGAAACACTTGTGTATAGGCACATTATATATGCCATTTCATATGCTAAAAAAAGGTTGTTGGGGCAGAAAGTTGTTTCTGTGTTCTTTTCTTTTTCTCTAGTATAAAATTGCCATTGTTTTCCATTAGCGTAGTAGAAAATGCTAATGGGAATGTCTGAGAATCTTATTGAGTCTAACTACTTTACTGAAGAATGTAAAGTAGATGGAGTCTATAAGCTTATTGTTTTACTTGTTTTTTTAACTATGAAAGTTAGTTCCTAAAGAAACCTTTTTCTTTGGTGTTTTTGGATTTTGCATTTATTTTTTGCAGCAGAGGCCAGGAAGTAGGGTGGGAAGGGGAACCAAAAACAGCGTTAAATCTAAGGTAGGGGGCAACGTTTCTCATGCTCCTTGATAACAGGGTTGAAAGCACTTCGAAACTGCTCCCCCCTACAGAGTGGTGCATTGCAGTATATACAGAGTACTGTTGTCTTGGAAAGATATGGATCAACAGCCTTTTATAGCTTGCAAGGTAGCTGGTGGAATTTTCTGGCCCAGAGGACTAGACTGTCTGGTGGTAGTATTAGTTGAGGAAGATGAGGTAGAGGAAGACAGCCCACTACTTCATGAGAAAGGAATAGCATTTCTCAGAGCATCCCGGTGGTTGGATTTGGTGTGGCGGCGCATGCAGGTGGTCCTGTAAGAGTAGTGCCCAGGTTATCCTCGACTGAGTAGAACATTGCACTCAGTGCATTTGACCTTGGTAGCCTTAGCCTTTGGTACACCCCCAACGGTGGTAAGAACTGCCATACCCATGATTTTCTCTGGGTGCTGAACGTAGGCATTTCCTCTATCTCATCCTCCTGGTCCTCTTGATTTTTTTCTGCATCATTGCACTTTTTCCATTATATTGACCCTCCAGCAGGTGGTGGTGTTGGTGGTGGTGGCTCCTGGTGAGGAGGAAAGGCCATGCTGATGCCATTTTTGAAGTTAAATGGCAGTTTTGCTAATATTCTTCAAAGCATGTGTTCTCTCTTGGATTGCAGATGGAATGTCAGTAACAAAAGGTCTAGGAGCTGTGCTAGGGACATTTTCATCTTGAAACTTCGTAGATCAGCTGAAAATGCAGTTTCAAACTGTTCACAAAGTATGGGCCTGTTCTCGAAGCGTTGACTAATTCGCGAGCACATCATCAGATTGTGCGCGAGTGTGGTCACGTGACACTGTCTGGAAAGTCTGCAATGACGTCAGACATTTGCGAACGTCAGCTAACAAAAAACGGTGTAAAAAGTTGCAGAAAGTTCATAGAAGTGTTAAACATTTTGCTAGAAAGTAAGGAATGGCACAGTTCTGAGGTGAAACGTTCTAGATCGTCCAAAAATGCTGCTATATTGGGGCTAGTAAGTTGTAGCAAATTAGGGTGCACTGGTAAAAGCCCATCAAATTCAGTGAACAAACTGTGTTAAAGGGACGTTAAAGTTAAGTACCACTAATAAAAACCTGGTGAAAAAACGTTGTTAAAGGGTCATTATGGGTAAGTTGCAATAATGAAAACCTATGAAATTCAGTGAAAAAATGTTGTTAAAGGGACGTTTTGGTTTCAAGTGAAACTGAAAAACCGCAGAAATTCGCCAGTTATGTTAAGCTAAGCAACCATAACTAGTGCCACCACTGTGCAGTGCTAACACCAACACTGAGGTCATCAAAGATGACATCACAAATGTTTTATTTGCATAAGAAGTTTGGTTTATCAATCAAAGGTTATTGTATGCATATAGATGAATTTATGAAAAGTTTCTTTTTTCCCTTTCATCTTTTAATATTTGTGATTGTATCTCATAATGCTTTGTGTGTGTTTTTCTAAGTTTATGTGTTTGTTTGTATATGTGGATTTGTGTTAAAGTTTTATAACTATATACGCAATAAAAAAATATATAATGTCATTTATGACATCACTGATGACATCACATATTACATTACTTGTGATAAAAAGTGCTTAGAAGGAGATGCGTTTACAATGTTGGTAGCAAGATGTCAGAGGTGATTAGTAGACCTATCATGAAGTACTTCATGTATTAAAGAAGGTACTCATCTAAATAACATATTACATTGGAGTGTTGTTGTTAATACAGGAACGTAATCCTGCACACAGATTGGCAATGGCTGCAGCATACACCATAGAAGTAGAACATTTTTAATCTGGTAATTTTCGATAGTAAAATAATGAATGCTACATTATCAGAGTTTGAGTAATGTTAAATATGTCATGAATAGCTAACACTTAAAGACTTCCTACACACTTGTGTTAGAATAAACAATGCATATGAAGACACAAAATGCATACAAATGAGAGGCACATAAAGGGAAACTAAAGTACGGAAGAAAGAAACAACATCACCAGAAAATGTCAATAACATTAAAGTTAATCTTCATGTATACAAATTAATGGTGTGTTTAAGGCCTGCTTATTGCCCCATGTATGTGCACCATGAGCTTATACTAAACCCCAAGAAAGTACTTTAAGAACATACGACAAGGTTAACGTCTAGATATATAGCACCTTTTCAATTTTAATATTCTGTCAATGAACAAAAACACCTGACCTATATATATCAGTGAACAAAAACAAGTGGCCTAAGTATGTGATGTCATCGGTGATGTTATACATGACATTTGTGATGTCATGTTTGATGTCATGAGTGTTAGCCATGCACGGTGGTGATACAAGTTATGGTTGCTTTGCTTCGCCCAGTGGCGAATTTCTGTTTTATTTTGGTTTTTTATTAAAGCGACTTTACCAAAACGTCCCTTAAACAACGTTTTTTCACTGAATGCAATGAATAGGTACATGTTGCCTGCTAACCATTGCCATGGGGTGGTGTGAGTACCGGATTTACTCACTTCCCATAGACACACACACACATCCTCACCACCACCCACTCCACGCTGCGGTTTGGTGACATATGATGTGATGGAGGAGTGTGTGGCATGGCTGTTAGAGATAGACTCAGTGTACTAAGTGGTATTAAGCTGCTTGATCATAGCAGAGGAGTGTTGTATGCAGAGGGGAGTAAGTGGCATGCGCTGATATGTGCATAAATGCATGGAGACTTGGGCGTGAATCTGTTTTGATAGATGGTGAAGGAGAGGTTTTATAAAAAAAAGTGAGCTCTTATATCACACTTAGGGCACAATTCATGGAATTCTTTGTGTGTAAAATCCCAGATTTCCATGACAAAATGCGTGCAGAATCCCATCTGTCGATTCATGGAACCGACTGTGCAGGATATTTTGCCAGCTTGCGTGGATTACCAGCATGCTCTGCGCGTCTCTGTGAGTGGCTGAGTGCCTTGCACAAGATACCATGCAGGACATGAGCAAGGCCTACGCAGAGGGCAGATTTGTGGGAGGAACACGGAAAATGGGGAACAGCATGCCAAAAAGTGGGCGTTACGAGGGTCAGCACGCAGGCAGTCAATGGCACACCCACAAGTGTGCACGACAAAGCAAAATTACCTTTGAAATGCCCACACAAAGACCTTGATCTCTCCCCCACCCGAAAGCAGGCGTACAAACTTGCACAGAGGATTTGGAACTTTGGAGGTGAGTTTGAATGTTGGATTTAGGAGTATATGCACACAGACGGCATACCAATCGAAGTTAGGGGTGCACGTACGCAGCACAGCGAGGTACAGGTATGGTTTACAAAGGTTTGCATGCAGATTTTCCAGAGTGAGAACCGAATTATTGTTGGGGTGCCTGTGACAATTGCAGGAGACCTTGTGAAGGGTCCCCGAGGTACAGGCCTGCTTCCAGGGGACCCCAAGCACTGTTTACTCAGTGCATGTATGCGCATCTGGGGAGCACGCTAATGTAGCTGTTTCTGGCTGTTTTGGCTTTGCTTAGAGGTGTGTCAGCGGCGTTCCGGCCGTGATTTATGTATACGGTTCATTTGCGTGAGGGAATCCATGAATATGCAGAATGTGCATTGTAACTTCTGCATACCAGCTAGTTCTTGGCGTGCAAGCATTGCAGGATACATTTATTTGTTTCCATGAATCGAGCCCTTAATGTCGGAGAACAGCCTCTAAGTGTGGGACGGGGTATTGAACCTGTGCTCAGCACGTTGCCCCTGAGCTATCCTCCCGGCCAGGCAGCATTGGGGCAGAGGAGCATGTTAAAGGGCTTAGGGGGAGATTGAAGCATCATGCCCTCCATTGCAGGTCCTCCATTTTTGTATCTCAATGTGACATTAAAATGTCCCTGGGCAAATCTGCAGGGAAGTTTCTGACAGTTCACAGATCACCAAAACACCCACTATTCGGTTGATTCAGCAAATCTCCAAACATGTTTGCTTACGCAGTTCTGTGCAACGCATGCCTACGTAATCATGTGGGCACTCAGAAACGTAGGCAATTCTTATGAATAACGTGTGTTGTGTAGCTTTTACTGAGTCATAAATAATTCAAACACAGTGACTTAAGGCATCTGCAATATTTTATCCTACACACGGCATGACAGTATGGCACTACATATTATGTTTCGGTCTCTTTCTTGCTAAGATGTAGTCTCACACTTTTTAACGCCAGTCGCCCTAGTTATGATAGGTGAACTACAGATTTGCGGTTGTTTTACTGCGGATAAAATGTCAGCGACGGAAATTACTACATTAGAAATGTACGTTACACAAAATTGTTCGTACATTTCCATTTCGGACATCCACGGTAAAACAACCCAAAATATATAGAAACACTAACCCCCGTCCACACCCACAACCCCACACCTCTACTTACCTTTCATTCTGACGCAATGTGTCCCTGAGACGCTGGTTCCCTTTCACTTTTGTGATTGGGAACCGGCACTGCAGGGTCCTTTTCTTTTCTTTTTTTTTTGGTCGGGTCAGCTGCAGCGGTGTCCCCCGCTCACTATACTTTACAGTATAGTGAGTGGGATGTTGCGGGAGACAACCCTGCAGCCCCTGCAGCCTATTTTTGTTTTTTTGTTGACCAACACCATCAAATAGATACTTCAAAATGTCCTACGAATATTTAGTCAGAATGACATTTAGTAGTATCTATTTTATAGCTTTTGGTGGTGTAGGTCATTTAGATCCGGTCATTTTGGCCAAAACCGAACAACACAAAGGGAATAGTATACAGGGAATGCCGTTTACGAACCTGTTTTGGAAGCATCATGTTGTGAGTTTCCTTTTAGCCCTGTTCCGTCAGACGTCTCTTGTGCTTGCAGCTTTAAAAGGTTAAAATATAACAGCAGAAGACCATCTGTGCTCCAGTGTAGTTTATCTCAACTGTACATAAGATGCTTCAAGTGTTAAAGCTACAAATACAATTCAACGCCTTGTGGTGTGCCCCGAAGGGACATCCAGGCAGAGGAAAACAAGCAGAATCAATAATGTCATTTATATGAGTGCGCTGGTAATAGATCAGGAGGCAGCTCAAAGACAGGTCTAAAAATAGCCGCTGCCTGTCTCCTGCACATTAGCAGGCGCATCCGGGGTCTAAATTTAGAGAATGCGTGCGGTAAATGGGCGATCTGGCAGTGTGTTTGCAGCCAAGGCTGTCGACGAATTACGCCAAACTGGCCCTTTCGACAGGCAGTTCAGGAACAGTGAATTCCCCCACACACCGTATCATATTTGTGAAAATGCCCATGTGAAATGAATGCAGCGACATCCGTTGGTGCTGCATCTCCCATGACACGACTCACATTGATGACAATAGATGAAACAGAGAACCTCTGCTAACATGTTCACAAGTAAAACAAAGGAATGGGGGCTCAACTTCCTGGTTTCCTAAAACTACAAAAATCGTGGTGTGCTCTGTGATCGGCATTTTAAAACACAGATGTGTTGTGCCATATGCTGTTCTTGTTTTACTTATATTATATTTACTTATACTTATATGTTCATGATTGTGTACTTTTGCAAACTTAAGAACTGAAAGTGGCAGTATACATTGTGTCAAGAGGGCACACTCTCTGTTCATTCCCTACTTTATATTGAGTGTAAAGGCTGACTTTCCCGAATCTCTCAATCTTTGCATTGACTCCATTTAATTTCCTCTCAAATCCCATTTATGAACAAGCCACCTATGTGACACACGCGTAACATGTGTCACACGGGGACAGGAACCAATTATTGGTTGTGCATCGAATTATAGACCACGACTAAAGTGGCAACAGATTGAGGCCACACCACTGTTGTGTGCGTGGGAAGCTGGCAGGGGGTGCTTTTTGACATAGCAACCGGTCCGCAGCATCATAGTAATAGTTCAAATCGTCAGATAGATGTTTTGCAGCATGGGTAGGTATTGTGACTTGAGAACGTGTTTCAGTGCGTAGATTGTGGTGTGTATATACTGCACGCTGCCAGAGTCCAAGAGAAAAGAGCATAGGTGTCTATCAGCAAACGAGACAAAAATCCCCAGAAAACCTGAAGGAAGGCAACAAAAAAAACAGTAATTCTACAGGTCTGCTTCTGGCAGTGGAGTAACTTTGCTGAAAATGTTGGGGGGAGACATGGCATTTGAAGAAAAGGTGCCCCAGTCAAATTAATGGGGCCAAAATGGTGTGCCATGAAAGTTGGGGGGGACAAACACCCCTGTCCCCCCTAAAATTACGCCCATGGCTTCTGGACTCCTGGGCTGTTTAAAATGCCATTACTAAAAGTCCAAGGACCTGATTCATGGAACTTTTAGCGCATCACTGCAAAAATCCAATTTCCACCGCTCCATGAATCACTTTGCACCAGGCCCAAAGCATTATTAAATGGGCCTAATTTACAAAAGACTTTTACAGTGGTGCAATCCCATTTAAAAAATGTGTTCGGCCTGGTGCAAAGTGGATATGCATTGCCAACAAACACCCTGATACATGGAGCAGTGCAAAGTGACTTTGCACTGCAAAACTACACTTCGCATTACTCCATGAACCAAAGTTTTTTTGGAAACTACACTTTGCATTACTCCTTGAACCAGGATGTTTTTTGGAAGTGCAAAGTCACTTTGAACCAGTGAAAAGTCACTTTACACAGCCCCAACAATGCCATGAATCAGGCCGCTTAGATGTTTCAATGTTAGTGGTGGGGGTCTACTGTATTCACCCGAAAATGATTACAACATAACCGTGCCTTGCTGCTATCTTCACATAGAAATATCTATCTCTCCAAGACTGTCCTGTCACATTGAACTGTTACTTCCCCTAACCAGAAACAGCGGACGTAGCAATGCATACAAACACGGAGAACACCAACAGAACCTTTTCAATGGCTACAGGCAACACGTGCAAGATGTCTTTGGGACGTTAAGTGATAGTGACAAGCAGAATTAGTATAATTAACTGTTTATAAACAACCTTTGATTGCAATAGCATGTCCCAAATGTGGATGAGTGATGGCGATGTTACTGAAGCTGTGTTTTCTGCTACAATATTGATAAAACGCTCATCTGTCTAGCAGAAGATGTTTAGTGATGACCGATAACCATTGGTCCTGAAAAAATGGACTTGGTGTACAACAAACTCTTATAAATTTGACCATTTTAATTATCATGTTCAAAATCAATAAAACACTACTAACACTACTAAAAAACTTGATTAAAACACACAAGAAAACCAAAGATTTGACCCACATGGTGGGTATAACATCAACCTAATGGGATAAATTACACCACAATTAACAACATATAAAATTCAACAGACACATGACAATTAAAATACACTAAGCATTTAAACGGAGTGTCGATTCACAACAACCATATCCCAACATGGTTCAGTTCTTTATAGCTTCTCAGTGCTTGAACTTCCTTCGGGGGAAAAAAAGACTTTTCACATACGTTTTTTACCACCATGTAATCCCGGGTAGAGGGTAAGGCGATCCAGTGTGGGGGCATCTGCATAGAACCAAACCAACACCAACAGATAAGACAGTGAGCCACGCTCTCAAAGTAACTCAAACACACACCTCTAGGTTTCACCACATTGGTGTCTAAAGGACTAAGCTACAGGTCTGCCATGTAGCTAATGCCTTTGCCTCTGACACCCTGCAAACATGCCTCATCCTTAGTAGAAAGCCCATATCCTTTAATTGGTGTCAAACTGTAATGGAGATTTGAGTCACCACCTGCAACCCTAGTCTGTTCACAACATCTTAGTACTTTATCGGGCCTAGTCTGCAAAGATCATGACATCTGTTTTAGATCTTCTCTGTCCCTTTTTACAGCGGCCATTACATTCAAGGGCTGTGGTATTTCTAAGTTCCATTCTGTACCTGCATTGGGACCCGGCCTGCCTTTACACCGTACACTTGGGCCTTGTGTTTGCTCACCTAATCAATGAGAATGCGTGGCTCCCTGCCTTTAAACCTAGAGCCTTGCCTGACATGTTTCCGGCACCCACATGACACTTCCCAACCTTGTACCGATTGTAGTCAACAGCATGGGAATCCTATGGGTCTGGGCGTCGTCATCTCCACTTCACTTTCACCTTCACTTGCTCCAGTCGCTCCTCTTTCTTTCTACACTTTCTTTTGAATCTTCTCTTGATTTCATCACCTTCTCTAGCTTTATGCACCTTCACTTTTTGTAATTCCCTTCTTTTCTTTTAACCACCTTCTTATACTCTTGCATACTTTCTGTGTGGCAACATCTTAATCTGCCTTAATGTAATGTCTTCTAAAATGGTGCAGAAAAAAATCACTGCAATACACCATTTACCCTCTAATACTCTTGCACATTTTCTTGGTTCCTTCTCTAGCTTAAATTACCTTCTCTAACTTTCTGAAAATTCTCTTTTTTTCTTGCGCCTTCTCTTTCAGCACCCAAAATTCCCATTCCCTCTCATCTTCTCTCCCGTTGCCACCTGTCAGGCTATTTGTAGCAGTGGATCCTACCATGGCATGAGATCTTCTCCAGGTGGAGGTGATGCCTGTGCTGTGCATGGCCCACATTTGCATAAAACATGTAATGGCGGGCTGCTGTATGGTGTGCAGTCATGGTTCCACTCAGGGACGTTTTTATGGGAGGGCAAAAAGGGCACTTGCCCAGGGCCCCCACCTTGGAGGGGGCCCCACAAGGCTGCCTGATCTAAAGAAGTAAGATTCCTTTGCTCACCAGACTTAAATAGCACACACAAGGATATTGTATTGGATGGTGCTGAGGCTCTAAACCCATTGGGCCTCATTAGGACCCTGGCGGTAAGGGGTCTACGCCAGCGTTAGCTGCGCCGACCCCTTACCGCCAACTACGAGTTCCCAAAGCGCCATGGTCATTTTTCCGCCCGCTTTTTGCGGGCGGAGAAATCCATGGCGCTATGGGACCTTGGTGTTAATTACGCCACCGTAATGTACGGTGGCGTAATTAACGCCTTCCCCACTCCCATTGAGCCCTATGGGGCCGAAATGGGAATGGGGAAGGGTAAATGGGTCAATGGGGACTTACCGCCCCGCCAACCTCGGAATGGGGCGGTAAGTCCGCCATCCGCCATGGCGTAAACGGACTTTACGCCATGGCGGACAAGTCCGCCGATGGCGGAAAAAATCCGCCAGGGTCCTAATGAGGGCCATTGCCTGTCTGTTTTAGAAAGTTCATTTTACCTCAACCAATTCATCATGTACTGCTTTCTGTGTTCAGTAAGGTATATATAGTTTGTGTGTTCCTTGCGGCACAACTCTTGTAGCATTCTTTCCTTCCTGTGGGAATTATGTTGATCATGTGCAATAGCCACATTTGAAATGCATACTGGTAAATTGAGTGCCACAATAGTTCGGAAGTTAGCTCAGAATGTTAAGCACTCATTGCAGTGATATGTGTTCCCATGCAAGATTATAATAGCACATTCCTGTAAGGCTGGCTGAACCTTTCCCATGTCTAAAGTTTATAAACCTGCCTGCATATGTACTTGGTCTTGCAGCACTACGGGTGCTATTATCAGCAATACACCTGCACCAGATAGGGGTTTCTATAAAAACGAACATGTCTTCCTTATGGTGAAGGTCTAGAAAATTGGTGTGCTCAGATGGGGTCTTGTAAAACCTAGTCAATAGCCTCCAACGTTGAGCATAAACTGTTAGTCCAAGAGATTAATAAGTATCAGAATTTGGAACCAAAGCATTCATGCTTGTATCCTGGTTTTGCCAGCAGACAATACAGTGATCCTATCAATCATCTTATATCTTGTTCATTATTGTACTGTCTTCTGTGAAGTTTGCCTCCTCGCATGCTGGTGGCATCAGTTGGCCCATTACTTGATATTTCTTCTTATGTAGGCCATTTGAGTGCAACGGGTGGTAGACAGAAGGGAGCAGACCAGATGGTGAAGGGCTCGACAAGCATATTTTAACGTCTGCTCATTTGACACAAAAAAATGCTTTGCATTTTTATAAAAGCCAAAGGTTTTTCTGCACGTTTATAAATGAAAATTTGACAAGCCAGTGTTTTGGAAGTATGTAAAGCTTTAAAATACAAAAGACCAACCCAGATTAAAATATGTTAAATCACACTGTTTGGTATGCTGGTTCTTAAATACGTCTCTTGATGATGGAGAGAATGAAGCTAGAATCATTCTGTGTTACACCCTTCTATAATATTTTGTGTTTTAAAATAGGTCATGTTTAGTAATGTGCTGTGTTTACTTTCCAAGTCGGTTTTATAAAATTAGATTATTTTACTTCATGGTAAGAACTGGACACGAAAGTGTTCAAATGCAGAAATTGCAGAGTTGGCACAAATCCCAGATTCACCGCTTAACCAGTTTGTGTAATGCTGGGCATCTAATGTAATATTGTATTCCCTTGCCTCTCGAAAATGCCAGTCCCTAAATCTTTCAGAATTGTCAGCCCTTCAGAGAGATTTCCTTCTCAGGGTATGCTCTTTAAAACAGCCTCACTCATGGTTTCACTGGCTGTAGTGTTGCTTCCACTATAATAGTGAGCATTGATATATTGCACACCGCAGGAACTTGTTCCTTTGATCTCTAATGGCAACACTATTTGAAAACTGTGTCCCACTTATAATCTCAGTCTGTCTGGTACAGATACCTTCCTGGTAGCTTCTAATATGCATCCACTATCCATGCAATGGTATGTGTAGCTTTCTCCTTCCTACCAATTGGTCTGCTCTATCCATACTTGAGTACGTTTGCATTCTGTGAGGCAGCAAATGTGAGTTCTCTGTTTATTCTGGGTTACATGTACCTTTTACATACAGTCCTGCATTAATAGTACAGGCTGCTTACCTTCCTGGATTCTGTTGATATAAAGTCTCCTATATCTGGGCTAGAACAGAACCTCTTTGTAGACTGATTAACAAGTAGCATTTGAAGGCCAACATTATCAGTCTGATTAGAGCAATAATGAAGAGGGTAAGGGGACTTACAGGGAGTAAACATCCTTATTTGTAATGCTGTGAGGCAGCATATCAACCTATGGGTTGTGATTACGGCGGGGGCGGGTCCGACATTCTTGATCACTTCTTTCCTTTGGTTTGGTGGAGGGTGGTCCCAAAGAAGTCTGTGCCCAGGGCCCCAAAAGTGTATAAGATGGTCCTGGCTCCACCCATCAAGTTCCTAGAAATCTTGCAGTGCCACCGCAGCCTGCTGTAGAACACTTGTGTGTGTGTTCTGCCCCACTCCATGCTCCACACCTGGAACCTCTACATGACAACAGCTTAATCTGCCGTAACTGCATGTCCTCTAAAGCGGTGTGGAAAACAGCACTGCAATACACCCGTTATGACATGATGTGATGTGATATGGCATCTATAATGCGACTATACACAAGTGATGCACGCTATGCCTTGTTCATAACTGGCCCATCATTCTCCCTCTCTCCGTGAAAACATAGGGAATGCCACAACTGCTGTACATCTGGGGGTCACCATACTCCCTGGAATTCTTCTGCTTAGCCGCAATTCCCAGATGTGGGTCAGCGAGTGTCTGCACTCATGTATGTGTCATGATGCCTACCCCCGGGGACCCAGACCACGTCCAGCAACCCCGGAAGCAGGCATCAAGTTATCCTAAGCAAGCCCAACAACCCCTGCTAGGGGCTATTTGGGTCCAGTCCTGGCGCCTATGGCGCCAGGCTCATATGGAGAGTCAGACCTGGCGCCATAGGCGCCAGGCTCATAGATTAAAACATACCTGATGCAGACCATGCTGCAAACTTACCTGATGCAGACCATGCTCCAAGAGCTCCAAGCCAAAAGAGGCTTGGAAGGGACTACTTTACTTAGGGACTATTTTTTACTCGGGCGGGGCTGGGGAGGAATACTTACCTGGGACTACTTTGGAGGCTATTTAAACCACGGCCGAAGAACAGCACACGCTTCGCGTTATTCTGCATCCAGCAGCGTAACACTCACCGTGCCTGCAAGTCTGCATCCAGCCTTCTGCCACGCCCGCCTTGAGTTTGGCGCTCCTAGAAAAAGGGAGAAAGAAGGAGAAAAGGTTAGAACAAGAGCAATACCTTTAATCCTTACCTGAATTCCCGATACATCGCGCCTTCAAGCTGGAAGAAAGAAGTTATTTTATGCGCGTCGCCTCGCCTGCTGCAGCGCCGCGCTGATCTCACCGGCCTTCGCAGCATCTCCACATTCCACCGCATCCTCCTGCATGTTCCCGCCGCACTCCGGCACCTAAGGAGAAGACAAGAACAGCAAGGTGAGCTAAGGGAATACACAGAGGAATATTAGTTACCCCCCCCCATAGACTTACCTGATTTTACCACCGGGGTTACTATTCTTCTTCACGGGTCGGCGCAGCTTCCACTGCATCTTCGCCGAACCCCGGCCCCTAAGGGGAAACAAAAGGACAGCAAGGTGAAACAAAGGGACTAACAAGGGGAACCCTCCTCACCACAATAGACTTACCTGATTTTCCCACCGGAGGTATTATTCCCCAAGACTTGATACTTTCTCTCAGCGCCTGAATAAGGGAGAAAGCAACAGGTTACCTATTGACTTTATTTTATCGAACTGTGTTGGAAAATACAAATCCTTACCAGAATACTACCGGTTGCCACGAGGAACTCTTCATTAGGGTCAAGCTGCAACCTGCAAGGAATCGGACAAGAGTGAAAGTCAGGCATTTGAACTCTTACGAACTTTATACCTACGGCGTCGTGCCGGAAATCTCTGAGTCAATATTGTTCTGGAACTCAACAATTCCTTTGAGCCAGTGAAGCAACTGGTTATCAACACGCCCCGGTGCTCAATGCAGGATGGAGAGCTCATCTTTTCAAACCATCAGGTGAGACTATAAGAGGGGACATCAAAGGCGATCTGTGGGGAGAGCAGCGGGGGTGGGGGGATTTACGCTCAACTCCACGGGTGGCTAATTCCCTTTCTCCATTTGCAGAAGAATATCTTACGGGCCAAGCAAACGAAGCTAGGTGGGCCAGTCCAGTCCGTCATCTCGGCCCTACGCGTCACATTGGTGGAGACCGCAGCTGTCCAGTTCCGATCGACGCCTCTGTGGGAGCCAGGTGAGCGTAACAGTATGTCCACTTGCTTGCGGGAAATGGGCATCTCTCAGATGTACCATGAAAATGCCTTTCATTTAATTTCTGCTGCGTCCAGGGCCATCATGCAAGCCACCCACAACATCACACCCTGAAAGAAACAGACTGTGAACACGAATAAGTCTTCACAGAAGGTTTTCTGAGGGGCTGTGCCAGGCCCTAGGTCATATACAATTACCCCACAGAATCTGCATAATTATGGAAGTTTTGACGTCTGCAGAATTTCCATGATTTCACGTGCATCCTTAGTGAATGAGCTCATTTTTTGCATGCATTAAGACTGTATTCCCAAAGTCAAAACAATTCAAATTACGAATGTAGCCCCTTTATCACGGGGTTGCTGAAGAATAGCATATAGTGCAACAACTGTGTGGTAACAAGAGCGGGGCACATAAGATTCCCTACTGGGTATATGATCTGGGTGTGGGTATGAGGCCAACTGAGATGCAATGACGGCATGTCTCCACCGAATATTTAATGCTGGAAGACTGATAAAACCTATTAGTAACTGGAATACATTAAACCAGCTGACAACGCGAACCTTCTAGTAGTTTCCAACACAAGTTAATACAAGACTGAATGTAGCACTCTGAGAAGTGTACATTCAATCCAACCACTTAGCTAGAGATTTGGACCTGATGAAATTGAAATATAGAATAACGCACGTAACGCATAACTACATGTTGAGTTTCACACTGGAAGCGCACCGCAGGTCCATATTTTTCTCTTAACCACGAATCAGAAAAATAATCTGCGCTCAGACCATGCAACACAATGGTTATCGTGGTCTACGAATCCCTGGTCAATAGAGGGATATACCGTGTGAAGCAGGAAAAGGCAACAGCGAGTGCCAAAACGAAAAGGGGTGCTGACAGTCTTGTCTCTGGTAACATACCTTGGCCGAGCTGAGAAGGTAGGATTGTGGACAAGGGCTAAGGTGGAACACAGGTAGACTAGTCATATAACAGAAAAATGCATTACAAAATACAAGGAGAGAGATCCCCATCCTGGCTCTATGTATATGGCTATCGGTATTCTCGAATACTTCCATGCCTAGGGCTTTTGCGTCTCCTGGCTCTTAGCCATTGGTGTCACGTTTTCTAGCTCCCTTATCACTGCCCCTGCCCTCTCTTCATTTGGGACGATTGAGTCACATCCCCCATCCCTGTCACCCCCTTCCCTTGGATCCCTGAACCAGAATTAACTCAGCAGTGCTAATTTGACCTTCCCTGGTCTGTCAGGATGTTGTGTTGTGATTAATTAGGTGGTCACTCTCCACTCAGGGAATTCCTCCCCCCCAACTCAGGTGGTGTGCATCCAAAATGCTTATACATATTCAACTTTAGTGAGGCCTCCAACTGTTCTGGCACCACCCCAACAAACACCCTCTATAGCCCAAATTAGCTAGGAACCAGGCCGGTGTACAGTAAGAATATAGATTCTTTATTTAAGGTTTACCAAAACAGAATATCAACAAACATTAACCAACAATGCTGTGGCACTACACAATAGCACACATTCAAATTTCTTGCACCAATTGACTAATACAGGTTTAAAGGACTTAATTTCAATATGACACAGGTAAAACTTTGAAATATGCAGTCACAACTTACATCAGATTTACTTGCAAATTAACCATTAGAAAACATTCACAATACAATGGAAAAATCGTTTTGCAACACACATTCTTTGGGATTCTGCTTTGGGAGGCAAGGGAATCAGTGGGACATTTAATTATTTTAGGCTTTTATTTGAAAGGCACAGTTGGAAAAAGGAACTCAAATGGGAAAATCGTTTTTCAACCTTTATTTAAAAGGCGAGTTTGGGAAAAGGAACTCAAAGGGAAATCGTTTTTCAAAACACATTCAAATGAGAAACAATGCTTGGCAATTCTGGTTTGGGATACAAGGGAATAAATGGGGAATTTTGTTTTGCAACGTCACATATACTTGAATAGCGGTGTTTTAGGGTTATTTTTTGGGGAATATAAACACCCTCTATTGGGTCAGGGGTCAGGGGTTTCAAAAGAACAGTCACCCAAGTCTTTATTGTCTATACTGGCTCTAACATACTGGGCATGAACCTTGTTTGTTTTGAATTCTAACAACACTTATCCCGTGATTTTCTATATTGGAATTAATTGATTTAACTTCAATTCAATGTGCTATGGATCTACACAGCTTCCCACTCCCCACAATTTAATGAAAAGGATTAAGGTGGGCTGTTCCCAACTCAATACAATTTAAATAGATAGGGAAATTTTCTATAGTGGAATCAGTTTGAATTGGATTTAATATAATGTAAATCCAATTGAAATTGGATTTAATATAATTCCCCCTCCCTGACTTCCCCCACTCCCTTCCTCCTCACCCTCCCCTCGCCTCCTCAATCTAAGGAAACTGTTCTACGTACTGTTACACTGGTTTGTATCATGATTGTTTATATGCATCTCCCTCCATTGTACCTGTTGTTTTATTGTAAAGCACTTTGGGTTAAAGCGCTATATAAACTTAATAAACATAAACATAAACATAATGTGCCAACGGCCTTCCCAATACCACCCCCTACCCGCTATGCGAGAAGGAGATTAAGGTTGTCAGTTTCCCCCTTATGCCTTTGATGGCATTTAGGATATCTCTACTTACATGGGAGGCTTTGGTCAGGGAAAAACAGCAGGGACCCACTGAGGACAGCACAAATCTGATTTTCAAAGATTTTCTCCTGCACCCAGGCTCCCTCTGGCTGATCTGATTGGGTCCCAGCTAGCTTCTAGATTTCCATGTCACTGTCTCTAATGCAAGGATTGAGGCCTCTCTGATAGTTGTTCCTTGCAAGTGTCCGGCAGCAGGCTACCTCTCGGAATCAAGTGGAAAATCCCTGTGCTGATGCAAAATTGACCTCTTATATGATATGTTTTATTTATATATATATCGCGCCCATACACAAGTGTATTCTTATAGGGCTGATGAAACTCCTGCAATATCATAATTCCCATGGTAAGGATTGGCTAGCACTCTCCTTTCACCTCCCACCAAGATGCCCACTGACTGCTGATAGGGTCAGGAGTTGGGGTGTGTGTATGATGTAGGCTGAGGAAGGAGAAAGATTTGTCATCCCATGACATGTGGGATTTACCTTTTTGGGTTCTGAAAATCTAACAACGTGGCAGCTATGCATATTTTTCAAATAACTACATAAATCTATGTATTTTTGGATCCTACATTTTGTGGCAAGTCGTAAAAAAATACTCATTTTATTTTGGCACGCCGTTCCTGGGCAGAGCCACCATTTTTTCACGGTTTGCTACTGCACCAAAATAGTTACAACTCTGACACTACATACTTCCAACATTCATTTCTCCCTCAATTAATCTATCCATATTTCCAATTCCTCAGATTCATGAAAATGTCAGAATCATAACTTTGATCATAACTTAAGTTATGTACGTCACAGAAAATTCCTTTTTACATGGTCTGAACCCAGTATGGACTCAATGGGACACCCGATGCACTTTCTATTCAAGAAAATGTATTTAATGTTTAATCAATGGCACTGCACCATAGGTGCTCCCAATTTCACTCTTACAATGACCCCCACCAATTATTAGGTTTTTATTTTGCTTTAAGCCTGTGACAAGCTATCTGCTCAGGCCAATGTTTATTCTACCCTCCTTTCCTGCAATTTCTTCCGCTGAGTGCCTATACATTCTAATAAAATTGAGGGAGGCCCACTCTTGCTCGTTCACTAGACCTTATGTTAAAACCACTGTTATGTACTGGCTTTTATATTTCAATCAAGCTCCACACTTAGCCAGCCTCACTCTCACAACGGGGGCCTACCATGGCCTCTCCATTGCTCTGGGGCTGTCTTTTTACCCCACAAGGCTATGTTTAGTCTCCCCCTCCTTTCATGTACTAAATTGCCACATTAAATTAAATTAATTTAATTATTTAATTAAATTAAATTGATACATGCTTTTCAAGCATTGCCTGCAAATGTTCTTTTGCTCTGCTTATTCATCTAGAATGTACTCTTGAGACTTGTACCCCAGCGCTAAGGAACTTTCCCACTGACCAACTAATTTCTGGTACAGGACTTAACAATTCATATTTCACCTTCCTTCTAATTTATATCTTATGTATACTCATAAAACAGAATTGCTGTGCCTATTTCCGTAACTTCTGACACTTAAGCGTCATCTAACAACATAATTAAAGGCCAGATGTATGGTTGTCCCTGTATGATTCAGACAATGCCAATTTGCATTGCTTATATAATTAGAATGATTTATTTATAACACACTAAATACCCAGAGGTGTCTAAGCGCTTGAACCTGTGTTGCTGGGTGTCGTCTTGCATCTAAAGTGAGCGTGTTACCCCAGAGCTATCCTCCCGGCCCTCCTGGTCCTTCTTCTTGACCTGTTGTCACTGCTAGAGGGAGCTGTAGCCTTAGGAAATGTAGTGGTCCTACTGTGTCAATGAAAACCTGCACTTTGGCACATGTGCATTGGCCGGTAAGCTAGTTTAACATAATTTGATCAAAGTGGTATGTACTTAATGCACCCAGTATCTGAGATGCAAAGGCTCTATTGAACATAATTTGCCATCTGACATGTAATGATTGCCAAATGAGCATGCACTATAAATAAGATCATGTATTGCTTAAGCCGAAAGTCCACATAATGTGCTGTTTGATCTGTAATGTCTGAGAAGGGTGCACGTAATGTAAAGTATTGGAGAGGATCAGCTAATGTAGTTTTCTACTCCTCAATGTTTTTTGTGGCTTCTCATATGTATTTTGAATTAATGTCTTGCTCTCGCACCCTGCAGTGATAGGCCCGTTATCAGACAAACGTGTGTGCAAGTTGGCAGCACAGTTTCACATCTCTACAGAGTTTTACAGGTGATTTTCGCTCACTGTTTGCCAGTGAAGGTTTACCTAGCATGCAAATTTAGCATGTCTCTTAAGTTTAGCAGACGTTTCTTCTTGCAGTTTTGGCCCGGGCTCCCGACAGACAGGGATACATACATTGTGGGGTATATCAGTCAGCACATTAGGTGGATGTAGTATGCATGTTGCAGAGGCTCAACTGTAAGCAGTTTCTCAATGATGTTAATACATCATTTTGTGATGACGTAGAATCACATACATTAATCCGGACTCCTTTCGAACACTTGGCAAGGTAACGAAGAAGAGGGGCAACACGCTCGATATTGAAGTAAGTTTAAACCTCAGACCTGACATGACCCACATATCTGGTGCACATCTAACTTCCCATATGAGTAATTCACTGTGCAGATTGTTTTCACTTTGCAGAATGCACGCTCCCGAACGATCACCTAGGATGCATTGATTTCTCCTTCAACACAACAAGCATATGACTGCTACTGACTAAAGTAAGCCATGATAGGTGTAGGGTATACATGTTGTATCCATATAGTCAAGAAATAGGTTAATGTACTTATCATTTTTTTTAGAAATACTGCCCACAAAAGGACCATAACAAGCCATATGGATTACTTATCTCAGTGAGTTACTAAAATGCAACCTATAAGGTAAGTCATAACACCTTTCACACACTACCCAGCATTCAAAAAAGCATACATTGAGTTGTCACAATATTAGTATCACAGCAGCATGGATGCTCAGATTGCAGGGATAGAAACATATTACATGGGATATCTCCCCTAATAGGTTGTGTGACATAGGGCCTCATTACGAGTTTGGTGTAGCCGTGCCCTTAATAACTCGCTACCGGCACCCACGAATGGGCCATTACGGGCCCATTACAAGTTGAATGGGCTGGTAATTACCATTCGCGGGTGCCGGTATGGCTGGGCTCCCGATCCCCATTCTGCCTGATAGGACAGAATGGGGGTGGGGAGCATGGTTGCACCGTTTATAACGGTGCTGATGCAATCACGAGTTCTGCTTGCGGGTGCGACTCTGCACGCCTGGTCTGACCGGGCGTGCAGAGCGGCACCCGCGTGGACAGGAGATAAGAAACAGGGAATCACTACCGGTACCACATGTTGGATAGTTAGTCACTCATGAGTCACAGTTTCACAGTCAAGATGACAAGAATGTACAATACATTTTATTTAAGGCACATAGATCTGGAATCAATATGATACAATGTTCGCTATGTACATTTCTAGACACCACTGCATATTTCAAGAAAGATGTTTAACAAAACTAATATAAATGGAATACATATATATTTCAACAAAAAAATATTGACGATTGAGATTAACAAGACTCCTTTTTTGTTCTTATCTCTTCCTTGTTTCTACACCCCTCCCCTCCTCTCCACTACAATGATTCAATCCACAATACATGTTGATTCAGGTTTATTCTACATATTTTTGCATTCATTTGAACAACAATCATTTTAATCATGTGATACAGTCTTGAGAAAGTCCGTAATGGGTGAAACATGTGTTGGCACAACACATGAAAAATAAAAAATAAACATTGTTGAACCTAAAGAAATAAGAGGATGTTATTTGTATATAGAAACATTTTTGGTGAGGAGAGCATGCAACTTAATCCAGGCAGAGAAGCATTTCATTGTAAGATAGCTATAGGTTTCTACAGGTTTCCAAGTCACAGACATGCAGGTCTCCTTTCACCAAACAAATAGATTATAATACAACTGGCACAGAAACATACCTTACAAACCCAGATCCCCATTTTGGATGACTGATATATGAGGCTTTCTTGCTGCCATAGCGTGTTGCAGCAGTACACATATGGCAACATACACATTAAACACGGATGATGACATTGAATTATTATTTAACCCCCCACCCCCTGAGCAAGCACACAACATGCTTTCAGACATAGGACTAGTTCATCAGAAACATTAAGACAAAACTTTGTCAGACTGGAAAGATTATCAAAAAAGAAGTAATTCAATATTGGGAGACAGTAGCAATGAGGAGATATCTGGAACAAAACAGGATACTCAGATGATTCAAAATATGGATAATGCCAGACTTCAGTAAGCCAACAGATCAGGATTTAGGAGAAAAACGGGTACAAAACTTAAATATGAGTTCAGAAATAATGATGGAACTGTTAGAAGAACATGCAGAGCAAGAGCACAAAAGAACAGACACAGAAATAGAAAAAATATATAAAGTGATAAAAGAAATGGACGCACCTGAAGCAACTAAAGCTGAGAACCACAAAACATACGAGTAACTATTAAAAATGCATCAGGATGACATTAAAATATGCAAATCACTGACATTTTTGAGGGATGACAGTGACTATAGAGATGAAAGAGTCTACACATATCAATCTAAATATGATGAGAATCCAAATAATTCAGGAATAAATACCAACTCAGTGACCTCCTCACCAATAAGTTCAGATGCAGATAGTGAAGGTGGGCCAATTTCAGGGAATAAGCTTTCCATCCACATAATAAATAGTGAGACTGGCAATATTAAGAAAGGTTATTTTTTTAGAATAAATCAGTCGTTATACAAGAGACAAACATCAGGAATATACAAACAGGCAGATTATCAAAAAACTAGTAAGATTCCAGGAACCACTAGTGGCAGATACACCAGCAAACTCACACTGAGATGGGTTTCCAGAGGAGGAGGACATAGAAGCGAAAGAAAGAGAGCAGACCAGAAGAATCAGAACACGATCAGGTCAAAGAACCAGGGAACTACCAGAAAGAAGAGGAACAACTCAAAAGCTAGTACTTAACTTATCAGACAGGTCACTAAACCAAACACAGACTCAAGTGTTAAACAAGGGGTTATCATTTGCACCAACAAATGATACCACTTTCACAAACCTCCATATGGATACATACAAATTCACAAGGAAGCTTAAATTGAAAGAATTATTCCACAACAGACAACACAATACCAGAAGACAGATCAAGGGAAGTATACCCCGTTTGTTTAGTATACAAGATATTGAGGACACCAGACTAATGATTTCACTATAGAATGGAGTAGAAAATCAAATCTAGAACTACTCAAAGAGTTAAGGATTGATACCAACAGTTTAATTGCTTCCAAACTGAAACCTTAGTCAAAATACACACCCATCCTGTCATCAGGGAACCATTTTAATACCTTTCAACTAGCATTAACAAAACACCTTTATACTTTTAGTAACAAAGCAAATCAGAAGTATATCAATTAGAATATCAGAATCTAACTTCTTGAGAAAGACGAGTTCTACAGAAACTAAGAAATTGGCAACGTAATAATACTCAACACAGTGGACTATATCACCATGGCAAAAGGACACCTCAGCACACCCAACTGCTACGTCAAATTAACTAGCAATCTGGCACGCAAAATCACAGTAAAAGCTAATGGCCTCATTACTGAATGGTACAAAGCAGGCATGCTTACAGGTGAAGAGAGACTAATTCTAATTAATATTTGTCCAACTATACCCACTATTTATTTTCTATCAAATTCCTTCCAGTATGACCAATTGTTAGCGGTATAGGGTGGATCACCGAACATATGTCCAAATATATAGATTAATATATCCAACCTGAAGTGCTGAAATTAGAATCTTACACAAGAGATGCAATGTGTATTGTATAGAAACTAACCAACCTAACATTGCAAGACAGCTATTTTTGTGTCATCTTAGATGTTGCTGCATTGTATACATCCATGCACCATAACAAAAGCTCTTCAGGCCTTCAATTTCTTCTATAAATAGAAATCAGCAACATATATGCCTCAGTATATTATGATCAAAGAAATGACTGATTTCTCTTTGAAAACTAATATCTTCATTTTTGACAATTAATTTTATCAACAGGTTACAGCAGTATCAATAGGAGCATGCTGTGCACCATTGCTATCAAACCTATTAATGGGACATTTTGTAAACACTGACATCTTATCCTCACTGACATTTGCTGATAACAGCATACAGTGGAAAAGGTTTATAAACGATTTCTTGATGATTTCATATGGCACCAAATAGGAACTATTAGAATTCGCTCGACATCTTAACAACAACAAATGTGGAATACAGTTAACTGAGAATCACTGTAGCACAGAAATACCTTTTCTAGATATCAAAATTTATATTCAAAATATCAAAATCAATACAAGAAAATACCACTAGAACAGAGAGGTTAACTCCGTTTTACACGCTATAAACTGCCACTGAAAATCTAATATAAGAAACAACCTCACAGGGGAATTTATTAGAGCACACAGGAATTGCAGTATAACACAAGATGGAGAACAGGAATATCAACTTATTGAAGAGCGATACTTAGCTAGAGGGTATGACCGAGATTACATTAAAAATATTAATGTCAAGTTGAACAGAAAATCGAGACAGGAATTATTACTTCCCAAACAGAAACAGGAAGGTACTACCCACACAGAAAAAGTCAAATTCATCTGACCATATAACACCATGATATATACGATACTCAGGAAAAACTGACAAAGATCTGGCTAATTATTTGAATGATCAACATACAATGATCTTCACTAAAGCTCTAACATTCCGCAATAAAATAAGTCTTAGTTAAATGAAACCAGCAGGAGTAGAGCATAAAACCTATTTACATACCAGCACTGATAACACATGTGGTCATGCACAATGTACACATGTGCTTTAAACAATACACAAACGTTGGTAACAAGACAAGGACCTAATATCAAAATACAACATTTTGTAAACTGCAGATGCAAACATGTGGTTTATGTCATCATATATACATGCAATAAATATTATATTGGTAGCACTATTCGTGAATGCTGGATAAAAATCAGAGAACACTTAGGTGTCCTAGGAAGCCAGTATCAGAAAATGCCCCAGGCCCTGCATTGGTAGCAACACCATCAGATGGCCAACAACGAAGACATTACATTTTTGGCAATTAAACCAATCAAATCCGCACCTAGAAGTGGAAACATAGAGGTACAATTACGTCAATAGGAAACCAGAAAGAGTTGTGAAAAATGCACGGCATACACCAGACTCAATCAGGATGAAGACATTCATGTATTTCTGTAAAGCATGCTTTGCCAAAAGGACCCATAATCTCTAATTTAGTGGACATTGTATTATGTTGTTTTGCAAATGTGGCTAGGATGTTACACAGTGACCATAGTATTAATATATATGGACTTAGCTTGCATTACCTAACAATTATTATGTGAATAAGTCGAGATCGAAATCACCAGCACATACAGTTTTTGAACATGTATATATGTCAGCCTGCAAGACACATGGTATACAAAATAACATGTACCTCAAGGAAACCCCTCACAGCCAGCTTGGAGTATAACAAATGTGATAAGTATTTTTTAGCCATTTTAATATATGCATAGTTATAAGATTTAACATGCATGTACATAAATAAGAAGAAATGAGATGTTAACACTAATTCAATGAATATGAAGTGGGGCATAGATCATCTATAAGAAAAATACAACACGCTGAATTCTAACTTAAATTTTACACCTATTCTTAAACATATCTCACTCATATCTTAGGAAACCAAATAACACCAGGGAATGTATTCATTAAATGATCAAATTAACAAATGGTTACACAAGACAGTAACAGGGCACTCAAATATCTATATAAAAAAATGATGGTTCTCATGAACACACGTCATACGAAAACACGCCACATGCTACACGTTAATACGTCATATCCTGGTGACGCAGCATCACATGAAGTAATCCAGATGCCATTCTAACACCTGGCAAAGTAGCACAAAGAAGAGGGGCAATGTGCTCTGACACACAAGTAAGTCACGTGCGTTTAAATCCCAGGCCAAACACGACCCTCATATCTGGTGTGCATCAATCAAACTTGCAATACGAGTAGTTCACCTCGCACAATGTTTTCAGTTTGCAGAATGAACACACCAATAGGATCACCTAGGATACATTGATTGATCCTTCAGCACAACAAACATATGACTGTTATTGACTGAAATAATTAATGACAGGTGCAGGGTATAAATGTTGTATTCATGGGCCTCATTACGGGTTGGGCGCAAAGGGATTACCGGCACCGGTAAGGACACCAGTGCCGGTAATCCCTTTGCGCCCTAGTCCGAGTTCCCTTAGTGGGTCCCTTCCTTAACGCCTGGTCTGACTAGGTGTTAAGGACGGGACCCGTTAAGGGAATTTAGAGCTAATAACAGTACTGCAAATTGCGGTACCGTTATTAGCTACTTCCCCATTCCCATTGAGCCCTATGGGGGCTGAAATGGGAATGGGGAATGTTTTTTTCAATGGGGATTTACCGTCCCTCCAAGGTCGGATTGGACCGGTAAGCCCCCATTGAACAAGGTCAGACTCGGTACCGGTATAGCGCCATGATTACCTCCATACTCGGAATGAGGCCCCATGTGTTCAACCAATAGGATACCGTCATTATTGTTTCCTTTTAGAAATACTGCCCAAAAAAGGACCATAACAAGCCTTACGGATTACTCATTTTAGGGAGTTACTATTTGCAACCTATTGGGTAAGTCATACCACCTTTCACCCACCACCACTCAATCAAAAAAACAAGTTCAGTGTTTTCGCTATATAAGCATCACAGCGGCATGGATGCACAGATTGCAGGGATAGAAGCATATAATTTGGGATATCTCCACTAATAGGTTATGTGACATAGCAGTAAGGCACGGGGATAATGGTAAATGCAACAGATTTACAGAAAGGAGATAACAAAAAGGACATCACATGTTGGATAGTTAATCATGCATGAGTCACAGTTTCAAAGTAAAGATGACGCGAATGTACAATACATTTTCTTTAAGGCAGCTAGATCAAGAATCAATTGATACGATGTTCACTATGTGCATATCACTGCCGATTTCAAGAAATATATTTAATGAAACTCATATAAATGTAATACATATATCTTTCAACACAAACATTTTGACGATTGAGATTAACAAGACTCCTTTTTTGTTCTTATCCTTTCTTTGTTTCCCTCCCCTCCTCTCCACTACAATGGATCGATCTGCAATACATGTTGATTATGGTTTATGCTATAGGTTTTTGCATTCATTTGTACAACAATCAATTTAATCATGTGATACAGCCTTGAGAAAACCAGTAATGGGAGAAACACTTGTTGGCAAGAAACATGAAAAACATATATATATGAGGAGTGCCTGTGATTTGACTGCGACAGTTAAGCATTTCAATGTAAGATAGCTATAGGTTTGTAAAGGTATCCTAAGTAACAGACAAGTGGCAAAGAAACATACCTTACAAACCCATACCCCCCTTTTGCATTTGATTTAATGTCTTGCACTCACACCCTGCAATGACAGACCAGTTATCTGATAAACTTGTGTGCAATTGGCAGCACATTTTGACACCTCTTCTGAGTTTAACAGGTGATTTTCGTTCACTGCTTGCGAGTTAAGGTTTATCTAGTATGCAAATGTGGCTTGTCTCCTGAAATTAGCAGATTGGTTTTCTTGCAGTTTTGGGACCGAGCTCCAGACAGACAGACCTGCATGCATTGTGGTGTATCGGGCAGCATGTAAAGTGGAAGTATTATGGTTATTGCTGAGGCTCAACTGTAATAAGTTTAGTTCAGGGATTGATGGAAGCATCTATAAGCACTGCTAGATCAAAATTTCGTGGATCATACCATTTTGGACAGCTGAGTCCCATGTCACATTTTGTCCAGCTATCACATATTAGCTTTTGTGGTGAGAATACCCAGTACCAGTGCACAACATATGAAACTGCTATTACGGTGTTGGTATATTGGAGTTCTCTTCCAAAATTTTGATTGCTCGATCATGATACATTTGTGGTTGCATGTATGTGTGTATGTAACTGTATTTGTTAAGTGCAAACCAAGGCCCAGAAAGCCTCTGGGTACTGACAGTCATTAATAAAATCCCTACAACCAAGCCAGGGATCAAACAAAAACATTTTTCAAAATTTGTCAGAATTAGAGGTAGTTAGAGATCCCTCACAAGTGACTAGGATAAGGGTTTCTACAGAGATGGAGCCAGATCAGAAAAAGATCGCCCTCCAGGCCACGCCTTACGGAAGCAGGGGACTTCCAAAAGGTTTTGAGAAGCTGATCGCAAATCCCATGAGAGAACACAACAGATTAGTTTAGCTCAAAGAAAGGTATGGCCAGAAAGAGGAATGGGCTGATGTACAATACAAAGAACCTTACATTTGATACAGCTTCTCACCGGGAGCCAATGAAGCTCGTCCATCAACATGGCAGAGTGAGCAAGCCTAGGAGCATTGAAAGCCCAACATGCTTTTGAGTTTTGTGGAAACTAGAAAGCCAGGCTGTCCCAAGTAAATACCATTAAAGTAGTCCAGAGAGCCCATAATCTAAGCATTGACTACTGAAGAGCAAAGCTGAGCTGGAATAAATGGAAGAATCTTCCTTATAAATGTAAGTCTAAGGAAGCCAGCCCTACAAACAGAAGTAATCTGGGCTTCCCGAGAACCAGTGGCAAGAAGCTTTATCCCTAAACTCTTAACAAATATGCTAGGAGTTGGGCAGGGACCTAGATAATCCGGACAAAAATCTGAATGCCAAAAGGAGTGAGAGCCAGAAGAGCCCACCACCAACATCTCTGTTTTCTCCCCGTTCAACCTGAGCCAGTTTCCAGACATCAATTCTCCAATTTCTGCTGAACATTTCTTAAATTTAGAGGGGGATCTGAGATTGGGGAATTGAACCTAAAAACCAGCTGAGTATCATCGGCATACGTATAAAATCGAATGCAGTGGGAAGAAATTAGATCGGCCAGAGGACATAGGTCCAAATTAAAAAAGAAGCCTAGACAGGAAATAGAAGATGGTGCAGAACAAAAAGGGAACAAAGAAACAAATCTGCTTACGATCTGCAAGGAAAGAGGCCAACAAGGCCAGAGGGGCACCTGAAAGCCCACTCTCCTCCAGCTGAAGTAGGAGAAGCCTGTGAAAGATAGTATTGAATACTGCTGTGAGATCCAGGAGAATCAAAACTCTGACCTTCCCACAGTCCTGAAGTAAAGTCAATTCATCAAGAATTGATATAACTTACTCAGTTCCCAATAAAGACTTAAACCCTGATTGAAAAGGATTCCAGAGGCCCTTTCCTTCAGGAAACTTAGACAATTCGGGGGTAACTGTCACCTCCATAAGCCTCATGAGGGCCATAAACAATGAAATATGCAGAGACATGTTCTGAACTGTTAAGCTGAGGCTTTTTCAAAAGAGGAGAGACCACAGAATGCTTCAAAGAGGCAGGAGTAACCACGTTAGAAAAATAGAATTGCAGAGCTGTAGTGAACAAAGCAATAATATCCATAGGTAGAGACTGGATACGATGAAGACGGATGGAATCAGAAGGGAATGCCAATTTCAATTTATGAATGGCCTTGAAAGCAGTCTCCTAAATAACAGGTTCAAAATCAAAAGAGGTCTTTGGTTTCCTTCCCCTGCAATACTGTGTAACGTTTTCGTGTGTGTTCAGGCTGTGGTCTGTGTGCTGGTTAATGGCTTGCAGCACTTCAGGGCAGTGTCATGGCATGTGGGCACTGTCCAGATCTCACATAACATAGCATATCGCATATCTCACGCTTTATGTTCTAGAGGCTCAGATCATATGCTGGTGTAGGGCTATATTACAGTGTTATTTCTCTATGTACATATGCATTTATTTGCAATTATACAGGGTCTGTTATCCATTTGGCATCCAAACAGCCCTAACAGGAACTTAGAGGGTTTATCGGCACAGGAAATTGAAGCAGTTAAGCCTAGCATATGTGAGCATTATTCTGTAATATTAGTTATATGTTTAATTTCTTTGAGGATGTTTAAATGTATTCACGCTATTCAGTTATTAACAACAAAATAATTAACCCTGTCATCATGTACCCGGGTGCAGACAAGCACTGTCTTCAATATCCATGAGCCTTTAAGGGAGGGCAATGTGTCAAGACATTTGGAGTCTGACAATGGCATTTGCGGCACCAGAATGAGTCACTACAGGAACAATGGCATGCTCAGATCAAGAGAGTGTTTCACACTCATGAGCACCACACTTGTAATTACATTAACCTTTAACGCAGTCTATTCTTGGCAAGGCCACACCTGGCCTCCTAGTCTGCCTGTCCCTGAAATATTATTCTGGAGTTTGCCCATGGGAAGCCGGAAATTAAAGCTGGGTTAAAAGCTACACGTATTTAACTATGCAGCTGGAGCACATCTCATATGAAATTAGCAATCTGTCTTGCAAAGTAACCATATGCGCAAATCGCTGCTGGAACACCCCCAACACGACCCCTCATAAAAGCTGATGCAGCCACTAACACCTACCTGTGTGCGGTCCTCGCGCACAAACTCATGCACCTTGATAATCCTGCATGGGGTGCCCTGTAACCAAGCCAGCATCCCAGCGACACTGCATAGGGCCCCCTTAACTGCTCACAGCACCCTGACACTATACATATCATGTTCTGTATAATAAATTCGAGGGCAATCTGTGTGGGAACCCCCATAAACCACACCTGCACCCCGCTATTCTGCATATGTGCACCCCTGTCTGCAATCGGCACCCTAAATGCATGGACACACCCCTATATTCTTGATCGGACCTTACGTTTGCATGGTGACTACTATGTGATTCGGCCCTAATGCCTGCTTTCACGTGGCAGATTTTTTGAAGGGCTTTGCGTGCTGATTCCCCCAACGTGATGGTGCGTGGTCAGTTCCATGAATACACTTGGCTGCCCACATTTTCTCTTGTTCTTCCTCATTTAGCATGTTCCGCCCCCTATTTTGGTCTCTGCATAGCCCAACCCACACTCTGCAAGGAGTCTTGCGCAAGTCCATCAACTGCTTGCAGAGGTGTCCCAGACCTGCGCGAACTCCCTGCAAGTCCCAGAAAAGTCCCACGCAATCAATTCTAAGAATCATCGAGCTGTGTTTTACACGCAGAATGGCACGCAAAGTCATGATTTTCCATGCAGATACTTCCATGAATAAGGGCCTAGATGTTAATAACAAGCTATGACTCTTCAAAACTGGTCACATAGATACATTTCGGAATATACCTTCCTTTCTCCATTCCTGACTCTGATCCAACTTGATGGATCCACATGCAACCAAACAACCACAAAACATGTTTTTCCCATTCTATTCTACCAGCACCCTATGTATTTGCCATTTGCACCATCTTTACCATCCTCTTAACTTCCCCCTACTCTAATACAGTGGTAATGTGGCATGGTAAAAAAGTATTATAATCTAACATAATGAGCAACCACTCTTTCTCCCCTGGTTCTTTACCCTCCTCCCTCAAGCACTCCCTTGTGCACCTGCTCCTTAAAAAACATTCAGCAGACCCTACCTTTCCATCCAACTACCACCCTATTTCAATCACCCCCTTCCTGGGGAAACTACTGGAGAAGTTGGCCTTGCACCAACTCAATTTGCATTTGAACTTGTCGGTGGTTTCCACGATCAACAATTTGGATTATGAGCATCCAGTGGCACAGAAACTGCTCTTCTGAACACCCGTGAAGGACTGTTTGTATCCCTGGATTCCAAATGCCCTGCTGTGCTCATCCTATTTGATCTCTACTCTGCCTTTAACACTGTCAACCATTCCATCCTCAGACAAAGGCTCCAGGAGACCCTTGGTATCTCGGAATGGGCACTGGAATGGCTGCCCTCTCTCCTATCTGATGTTCTATCAAGGTAATCTTGGGCACCTTCTCCTCTCCTACTTCCGTCTCCACCTGTGGTGTCACCCTGGGATCTAGCGTCTCCCCCTGGATCTTCAACATGTACCTTGCTCAGCTGGCACTCCTCATTTCCTCCTTCTCCCCCAACTTTCAGTGTTATGCAGATGACAATAAACTCTTTTTCAGACTTCCTGCTGACTCACTCGCACCATCCTTCATCCCTGACTGCCTAGCTGCCATCGAGGCCTGGTGCACTTCCAATGATCTCTGCCTCAATGCCAGCAAAACAGAGATCCTTCCGATTGGGACCCCTGCCCCCGCCTTCTTCCCATCTCGCTGGCCTGCCACCTTGGGATCTCCCCCTGCTCCTTTGTCTGAAGCCAGAAACCTTGGAGTCATCTTTGACTCCTCTCTCTCCTTCCTCCCTCACATTCGGGGCATTGCCAAGAAGTCCCACTTTCAACTCTTCCTTCGCAAAGGAATTCTCCCTTCACTCACTTTCCCTCAGAAACTCAATGTTTCCCGTGCCCTGATTCTCACTAGGCTTGACTATTGCAATAGCCTCCTCCTCAATCTACCTTCTTCTACTTTGCGATCCCCTTCAGCTAATCTAGAATAGAGCAGCACGACTTATCTTTGGCCTTAAGCCAGGGGATGGCATCTCTCCTGCCTAAAAAGTCTCCACTGGCTCCCGGTTGCTGCACAGATCAAACTGAAATCCCTCTGCATCATCCACAAGGCGTTCTGGTGCCAGGGACCACACTATCTGTAACTCTCCCTTACAAAATACTCTCCTTCTAGACCTCCACGTTCCTCTGGCACCAACTCCCTGTGGGTAAACTGTTTCACTAAACAGAGAGCAGGGGGTAACTCCCTCCTATGGAACAGACTCCCCCGTCTTCTGAGTATTGTGAGGGATCATCTTAAGTTCCGGGAGCAGCCCAAGACCTTCCTCTTTCCCTCCTCCTTCCCTTCTTCCCTCCTCTACTAATCTCACAGTTGCAGTGATTGGTGTTTTGGTCCCTTATGCATCCTCTGTCCCTGACCGCTCAAACCCAAACTCCCCATTTTCTGTCCACCTTCACCACTTGTCTCAGCACATCCTCCGCACTGGAGACTTGCACTTTTCCACCCTGTGTGACTCCTGGCCGCAAAGCACTTACCATACCTTGCACTTCTTCTGTGGCTCACCCTCGAGCATGAACAGCCCGGCACCTAGCCCACTGCCCTCTTCCTTGCTGCACTTGTACATTCTGAATGCTCACAAGGCATAGTAGGGTCGCATCCCTTTTGTCTTGTGGGTGCTTTGAGACAGAATTCAGTTGCTGCAAAAAGCGCCTAACAAGCGAACAATAAATACATTAAATAAATAAATAAATCGTAGGTTAAACAAATTTTAGCCAAATGGGACAAATTAACCATGACATTGTGAAAACGATAAAGCCAGGTTTGGCGTTTAGAAGTTATGCAATGTAGATTAGGCCTGATAAATCCATATAGAATACACTCTGAAATAGGTGGAGATAGACAGAACATTATTAACCCTTGAAAAGCACATCTGTGATGGGAAGAACTGGATAATGAGCAGAAGTAAATCTGCTGCTGGTTCTAAATTGTGGGTATTTGTTGGATTCTAATTGTATTCTTTTTCCTACGTTTTAATCTTTTTAATTGTTTTTCCATTGTTTTTAAATAAAAAGTAGCCATGCTATTTCTGTCACATCGGCTTCTTGAGTGCCCACTGATTTTTGGGACACACAAGCTGAGCTGTATAGTACTGTATAGTATTTGTTTATATATATAGTGCTCTTTCCTCATTTGAATGGCCTCAATGCGCTTTTTGGTTGGAACGCCCGTGGTGTTGATGTGCTGGAACATTCTAAAAAGTTTAGATAAGGAGATGTATGTGTGCATTTTCGCCAGTCTAGGGCTTGGGTGGCTGGCTGAGCTTTTCTAAGGAGACCAAAAAAGAGGTCAGGCATGTGGGTGGGCACTGGTAGTAGTTTGCGATAGAGTGCTATTCTCGGGAGAGTCAATGTTTGGGCAGCTATACTGAATTTTCTTTTGTTGGTAGTCGCCGTATGCTAGTGGCAGAGGTGGTGAGGTACCTCAGGTGTTTAAGTGTGGAAGGCTTTATGTGCTGCTAGACCGGAAAGCATAGCCATAGCTGCATTCTATGTTGCATGGATGGTTGGCCGTGCCTGCAGCCTGTGTCCACAGATGTGGTGTAAGCTATACGTACCGTATTCCTCAAAGGTTATACAAATCATAGTCTTCTGACTTGCTCGGCTGGAGTGATCTTTGTCCAGTGTGGATGGAATGGTTTAATTGTTCATGGTCTCTCTAGTGTGAGGGTCTGAGCAGGCGGTGAGCGTGGGTGATTTTGTTGCGGTGTGCCTCAGCAATGGCTGCTGACTTTTCTGGTCTATTTGTCTAATCATTCACTGTCTTTCTTATGCAGGGATCTGGGGGCGGTGAGCCCGGGTGAATTTATTTCTATGTGCCACAGTGAAGGCTGCTGGCTTCACTGGTGTATTTGTCAGGTAGGAATGTTGTTGAGCAGGAGGTAAAAGTGTGTCAGGTGAGCCGCTGCAAAAGCTGCTAGCCACTGTGTTCTAATTGGAGTTAGGTAGATGGTGGGTCCAGAAGGGGAGTTTCGAGGAATGAGGGTTCAGTGGGATGTTGGGAGGAGCCAGGATTTGTAGGGCCTTTCTGAATTTCAGGTGGTTTTCCGTGTTCCGAATGTGTAGGGTTATGGAATTCGAGATGGTTGGTGCTCACTCGGAGAAGGTTTCTCAGGTTCAAGGGTTTGGGCGGTGGGGGTGGGGGAGTTTGCTGTGGTGTGCCACAGCAAAGGCTGCTGGCTTTCCTGGAGTATTTGTTAGGTAATGGATGTTTCTGTGTAGGGGGGACAGTGTGTCAGGTGAGCCGCTGTGAATGCTGCCAGCCTCTGTGTTGTAATCAGTGTAAGGGTGTCCTGTCCTGATTGGCTGGCCTGACTGGATATGGCAGTTTGGTTTCGAGAGGGGGATTCAAGGGGATATGATGGGAAGAGATAGTATTTTATGGCCTTTCTGAATTTCAGTGTTTACAGTGTTGCAAAGATATATATAGGGGTAGGGAGTTTCAGATTATTGGCGCTTGGACGGAGAAGGAGGATCCTCCCACTCTCGAGGAGTTGTGAGTTGGGACCACTAGGCGAAATGCTCTGCGAGATTTGAGATTCCTTGAAGGCTGGTAGGGCACGATCGATTTTGTCTCAAAAGAAATCCAGTCCGGTGTTGTGGACGGCTCAGTGCATGATGCACATGGCTTTAAAGGTGGTGTGTCGACCAATCGGGAGCCAGTGGAAGACTTTAAGTGTGGGGCTGATGTGTTCTCTGGCAAGTAGGTTAATGAGCAGGCATGCTGCCAGGTTTTGGATTCTTTGGAGTTTACTTAGTTGGGATGCTGGGGCATCTAGGTAGAGGCTGTTTGCTTAATCTAGGCGGGACAGGATGATCGAGTCGATGGGCGAGAAGTGGTGCGGTTAGGTGAGGTAAGGGAAGATACCGCTAAGAATCTGTAGATGGAAGACGCAGGTTTTAGATACAGTAGTGGTGTGTTGGGTGAGGGATAGGTCAGAATACAATGTGTAGCCCAAGTTTTTTACCACATTGGAGATTGCCGGTGCTTGTCCTAAGGCTTGAGGCCACGGAATCGGTTGGGGGAGGAGGGCATTTTTCCCACTTTCAGCTTTCCCCCGGTTCAGGGTGAGGTGGTTGGTCATCGTCCAGTGGTCAATGTCCGAGACGCATGACGACAGGTCCAGACTGCCAAAGCCTTGACATTTTGGGATTTTGAGGATGCCATGGGTGTCATCTGCATAGTTGTAGCAGGTTAGATTGTATGAGCGGATGATTGCGGGCAGGGGTTTTAGGTAGAAGTTGAAAATTACGGGAGATAGGGATGCTCCTTATGGAACACCTTTCCTTACTGGTTGCGATGTGGAAGTGTACTGGTGAAGGTGCATGATTTGTTATAGATTTGATATAAAAGATGAGATGTGTTTATGATTCCTAGTGTTTTTATCCTGTCCACTAGAATAGAGTGATCAATGGTGTCAAAGGCTGCAGAGCGATCCAGCAGGATGAGTACTGGGCAACCTTCTGCATCGGCTCTTCTTTTTAGGCCGTCCCAGAAGGAGACTAGGGAAGATTATGTTCCCCTGAGAGGCCTGAAGGATGATTCTACAGGGTCTAGAAGGTTGTTGGCTTTGGCAAAGTGGCAAAGCTGTTTGTTTTCTAGCGCAGTCTATGAGTTTGGCGATGAAGCGTGTGTTGGAGATTGGGCGGTAGTTCTGGGGGAGGAGTGGGTTGAGTGTTGGTTTTTTGATGGTGGCTTTGATGTAGGAGGTTTTAAGTGCTTTCGGGAAAGATCCTGGAGTGAGTGAGGGGTTGAGGATTGTGCTTGCGACACTACCTGCTTAGGTGGAGGCTTGGATGTTATTGAGGAGTGAGGGTGGGCTGGGGTCATCAGGGGATCCTGAGCAGAGGCTATCTGCTACGAGCGAGAAGAACTCTTGGTGTCTGATGGGAGAGAAAGAGTCGAGGATTTGTATAATGGGAGGTGTTTGAAGGTCAATTGGCGGGGGCATTTGGTTTAATTTAGAGATGTTGGTGGAGTGTCTGTCATTGGCGATATTCTGGAAGTGCAGTGATAGGGTGTCACACAGGGCTTGGGAGATTGATGGCAGCTGGCTCATGCATGCAGGGGATTTGAATTAATTCCGCTATGATTCTGTGTAGTTACTTGCTTGGGTTACGAGTATTTAGGATTCTGTTCCCATAGAATGTTTTCTTGCTTTTTTTGATTTCCTGTCTGTATCCTGTCTGTATGTTCGGGTTGTTTTTGCTATGGCGATTTTGTTCTGGGCTGAAGGGTCTGTTCTCCAGGTCCATTCAAGATGGTGGTTGAGAGTTTTGAGTGATTTGAGATTGGCAGTGTACCACCTGGGTGTTGGTCCTGATCTCTGCAAGGTCCATTTTGTTGCAGTGAGGGTTGTGAGGGCATTTCTAAGCCAGAGGTCAAAAGATTTAATCGCTGGAGGTCCTTCCTGGAAGCCGAGTGTATGGAGAGAGTTGAGGAGTTAATGTGCTATATCTGGGGTGATTATGACTTTCTTCCATAGAGGAATAGTAGAGGGGGTGGTTGGCGGTGGTCGTGAGTGGTCTTGAACACTGGCTGCTGTGTTTAGCGGTATGCAGAAGTACATTTCTGAGTGATTAGTCCATGATAGGGGGCAGAGGGTCTGGGTAGATATATTTGTGGTGCTGAAAATCGCATTGAGGGTGTGACCTCTCATGTGCATAGGTGTGGAGTTGTATTGTGTCTGGTTGAGTGATTCTAGGTTGTCTGTGAGTGAGCGGGTGATAGGGTTTGAGAGCGAGTCGAACCATATGTTGAAATCCCCTAAAACGGTGAGTGTTGGATGTAGGATGATGTGGGTGGCTAGTGCTTCAACAAGTGTGTCAGCAAAGTTTTTGTTGTGGCCAGGGGGTCTATAGATGAGTAGGAAACTGTGGGAGGTGGAGGGTGAGCATTGCAGTTTCACCAAGAGAGATTCATAGTTTGTGGTGTTGGTGGAGGTGTCCTTGATTATTAGCTTCAGTTGGTGTTTGTGTAATATTGTGAGACCCCTCCCTTAGTGATCTGTTCCACACAGTGAGGTTGTAGCCAGGGTGGAAGGTCTTGTGTGCAATCGGCTCATAGTCATCAGAACACCAGGTCTCAGTGATGAAAAGGATGTCTGGGTTTCCCTCTGTGATGGGGTCATAGATGTGGAATTTGTTTTTGGAAACTGACCTGGCGTTGATGATGGTTTAGGATATTTGGTGGATTACACACGTGGGTGCTGGCTGGCTGGGGCTGAAGGGGTTAGTGGGGGCCAAAGTAGGCCGGGCAATGAGAAAAGTTTGGCATGGTAAGGGTTAGAGGCGGAGTGTGGACAAGGCACAAGGGGAGTGGGAGCAGAGGGAAATAGGGCTTGGACTGGGTTGGGCGCGGGAGGGGAGGTTTTGGGTGCTATAGTGTGGTGGCAGTGTTTGCAAGCTGGTTTGAAGCAAAGGTGATGCTCGGAGGGGTATATGGTGCCTTTGGTCTGTGCCTTACTTTGACTTTTGGGTGGTCCTGGGGGTGTGTGTGAGAGTGAGTGTGAGAGTGAGGGCAGCTGTGGAGCTAGGGGTTTTGCCCAGAGCTGCTCTTGCAGTCTCGGGAAAGGCAAGTTTGAGGTGCGGTGTTCTAGTATGGGGACAGTGTGTGCAGATGGTGTGAGTGAGTAGTTGGTGGCGAGGGTGGTGCATGGTGGGTGTTTTATGTGGCTCGCTGTGGCTTCAGGTATGTCCCGGGGATTAATGTTCTCTGCTCCCTGTCTCCATCTTGCGAGTCTTAGTTGTCCAGAGCAAGATCTACGTGCGGGCGGGTCGAGGTGAGGTGGGTTGGTTTGGTGAGGAGGGGGTATAGGAGAGGTAGGTGTGAGGGTTGACAGTTGATGGAGTGCAGCGGTGTGGTAGTGGGCTGTGTGTTGATGGAAGTAGAGATCAGCTGCAGTGGATGTCATCACACCTACTGGTTTGCCAGTGGGCTGCTCTGCTTTGACCAGTGTGTGGCATGGTGTGTGCCTGGTCTATGGCACTTGGACCGGAAGTCAGGCGAGATAGGCGGGGAAAGGCTAGGTTTCACAGAGCAGTACAATTTGGGTGTGAGAGATCAGGCCTAGATTTGAGAGTGCATTACCGTGGAAGAGAGGTGCAGGTTTTGGATGCAGTACATTTGATAGTATGGAGGCATATAATGGGGGGTGCACATAGATTTGGGGCCCCGGTGTGGTGGGTTTCACATTGCAATTTAGGTACGGGGAAGACACACCGAAGTTTGGGAACCCAGTTTAGTGGTAGGGAGGCCTGGGTTTCACAATAAAATGTGGATAGGGGAGGAACACAAATAGAATTGCGATTCCAGTATAGTGGGAGAGAAGAACACAACCAAGATTTGAGAGTCCTGTACAGTGGGAGAGAGGCTTAGGATTCACAATAAATTTTGGGTACCGGAGAGAAACAACAAGATTTCAGTTACCTGTACAGTGGGAGAGAGACCTAGATTTCAACAATATAATAGTTTATTAAATATCATTGGCAGGTGCCCTGTGTGGTAGGTGATAGGCCTAGGTTTCACAGTACAATACAAGTATGGGAGACACAAGTAGATTTGAGAGTCCTGTATAGTGGGAGAGAGGCAGAGGATTCACAATACGTTTTGGGTACCGGAGAGTGACACCTAGATTTGAGAGTCCTATATAGTGGGGGAGAGGCCTTGATTCAACAGTATATTAGTCCACAATATAATAGGTTATCCAATATAATTGGCGAATTAGGTGGATACACCTAGTTTTGAGAACCCTTTATAGGAGGTGAGATTTAAGAGTCCTGTTTTGTGGGACAGATGCCTAGGTTTCACTATTCAGTAGGTTTACACATTATAGAAGGAATTTAGAATCTTATCTCATTGCGGCGCAGGTTAATATGCACAGTTCTATTTCAACCTGGTGCAGGCCAGTACTCACAGCTCTATCCCAGTGTGGCAGAGGCTAAGAGTCAAAGCTCTATTTCAAAGTGGCGCCGGCTAGTATTCACAGTTCTATTTCAAAGTGGTGCAGTGTAAAATGAATAGTTCCATCTCATTGTGGCACAGGCTAAAATGAACAGGTCTACCTCAGTGCAGCTCAGGCTAAAATTAACAGTTCTATCTAAGTGCACCACAGGCTAAAATTAATAGTTCTATCTAAGTGCAGCACAGGCTAACATTCAACAGTTCTATTTCAAAGTTGTGCAGGCTTACATTCACAGCACTATCTCAATTTGGTGCACGATAAAATTCAAAGCTCTATCTCAGTGCAGCGCAGGCTAAAATTAACAGTTCTATCTCGGTGCCGCACAGGCTAAAATTAACAGTTCTATCTCAGTGTGGTGCAGGCTAACATTCAACAGTTCTATTTCAAAGTGGTGCAGGCTAAAATGCACAGCTCTATCTCAGTGTGGCGCAGGCTAAAAATAACAATTATATCTCAGTGCGGTGCAGGCTAACATTTAAAATTGTATTGCAAAGTGGCGCAGGCTGAAATTCGCAGCTCTGTCTCGGTGTGGCACAAGCTAACATTCACAGTTCTATTTCAAACTGGTGCATGCTAAAATTAACAGCTCTGTTTCAGTGTGGCACAAGCTAACATTCACAGTTCTATTTCGAAGTGGCACAGGTTAAAATTAACAGCTCTATCTCAGTGTGGTGCAAGCTAACATTCATAGTTCTATTTTGAAGTGGCGCAGGCTAAAATTCACAGCTATATCTCAGTGTAGGACAGCTAACATTCACAGCTCTATTTCAGTGTGGCACACGCTAACATTCACAGTTCCATTTCAAAGTGTCACAGGCTAAAATTCACAGCTCTCTCAGTGTGGCGCAAGCTAACATTCACAATTCTATTTCAAAGTGGCACAGCTCTATCTCAGTGTGGTGCAGGCTAAAATGAACAGTTCTATATCAGTGTAGTGCAAGCTAACATTCACTGTTCTATTTCAAAGTGGTGCAGGCTAAAATTCACAACTCTATCTCACTGTGTCGCAAGCTAACATTTCCAGTTCTATTTCAAAGTGGTGCAGGATGAAATTGACAGCTCTATCTCAGTGCGGCACAGGCTAAAATGAACAGTTATATCTCAGTGTGGCTGAGGGTAAGAGTCACAGTTCTATTTCAAAGTGGGTGCAGGCTAAAATTCACAGCTCTGTTTCAGTGTGGCGCAAGCTAACATTCACAGTTCTATTTCAGAGTAGCATAGGCTAAAATTCACACCTCTCTCTAGCAGTCAAGCTTGTTGGTATTAACAGCCTAGCGTGCCATGTTCTTAGGGTAGGAGAGTGACAGGGTTTCCGGAGTACAGTGATTGCTCTACTCCCCAACCAGGCCACACCTACCTTGATAGTAGTTTCTGGTTGATGGCTGGCCACTGGCCTCCCCTGCTGACACCTGCAGAGACTGTCTGGAGCCGCTGCTTGTAAGAGCTGCCCTTTGTCTTGGGATCCTTAGCCAAAAAGGCTGCCAGGCAGAGGGCTGCCCTGTTCAGATCGTCTATTAGGGGGGACAAGGACTAATCACACTCCGGGTAGCAGGTCCGGAGGTGGGATACAAGTATGGTGGGGAGAGAGAGAGTTGGGGAAAAGAAAAACTGGGCTGCACGGGTGTAACTATGGACAAAAATGTCTCAGAAGGCTCAGGAAGCGACGCTCACCTGGTGCCCGGGGTGGAAAAAGAAACAGGGAGCTCGCTAGCAGAGGGCTAGACCCTCGTTTGATACCAATGGGACCGAGACAACCAATCACAATCGGGGGGCCGGGCCGGAGGCTGGACACAAGTATGGTGGAGGGAGAGGGAGTCGGGGAATGGAAACGCCGGTATGCAGGGGTGAAACTATGGACAAAAATGCCTCAGAAGGCTCGGAAGAGGCGCTCACCTAGTGCCTAGGGTGAAAAAAGGCACAGCGAGCTTGCTGGCAGAGGGCTAGACCCTTGTTGCACCCCAATGGCACCACAGCAAACAATTACAGTCTGGAGGCAGGCGCAGGAGGTGGGCACAGTACAGTGGGGAGAGAGGGAGTCGGGGAAAAGAAACGCCAGGCCACAGAGATGAAACTATGGACAAAAATGCCTCAGAGGGTCGGGAAGCTATGCTCACTGTAAGGGAGAATTCTCATCTCTGTGCTTACTCCACTCATCCCCAGAGACCCCCTGCTCTCTCGCTGGACCCTAGGACTTTCAACCTTAATCCTGGAGTGAGTGAGACCTTTCTCTCACTCTCTCATGTATCCCTGATCTGACCTGGACTATGGGCCTCATTACGAGTAGCGTGGTAAAAACGGGGTCATTACCGGCATGGAGGTACGGGCGGGTCCGTGCTCGTATGACGCCGCTAATAGTGGGTGATTATGAGTGCGCGAGCACGCGCGAACCCCCATGCCGGTAATGGCCATATCGGCATGCCGCTGAAGGGCCTCAAACCCCCCGATAGCGCCATCATGGGACCCACCGATACCTCCTCCGCATAGGAGGAACCCCTTAATACCGACCCGGTAATAACAACATGCTAATACCGGGCTTGTAATACCGGACCCGGAAGTAACGTCATTGTGTTGGAACGGGAAATGCCATCTTCAAAAACACAATCCATTGCAATCCTCCCAAACCAACAGTTGTTTACAGGAGAGACCAGTGGCAGTACTTACACCATGTCCAAGGCAACCCGGAAGACGACCCCCCGCCTGCGGAAAAAGTGCTTTTCTGATGCAGAATTGAACATGCTTGCGGACACCCTTGCCGCACATGCTGATGTGATAAAAGATCAGAACCTGAAGCATGAGGTGCAGCAGCACAAGAAGGATATCTGGCAGGAGGTAGCCTGCAAGGTCTCTGCTGTTGGAACCACCCCACGGACAGTGAGGGATTGCAAGAAGAGGTGGGATGACCTCCGCCACAGGGTCTGCAATATCCTTGCAAGCAACAGGAGGGAGGCCATGGCTACAGGCGCGGGTCCCCACTCTCCTGCCAAACTGACCACCAGGGAGGAGACGGCAAGCACCTTCATCAATCTGGAGTCGATCGAGGGATTTGGAGAGATGGAGACGGGTGCAGCAACATCAGCAGATGGAGGTGGGTGATCCTGCAGATCCCTGTAGGGGAACCATGACATAGCACAAGTGAGGTGGAAGAGAGTTAAGGCAAGGCAATGCATGTCCCAACACACACATCAACATATTCTTGTCCAGGTGGAGGGCCAAACCCTGCCACACTGAAATGCATGCTGAGTGCCAATCCCATTACCAACACACAGCCAACACACACGGACCATGCCCATGTAATACATCACACAAACCCTCATACAACGCATGCAGCAAATTCCAAAACCCCCCTCATACTACCCTGTGTGACACACCTGTAAAACATGAATGCATGATTAATGAAATACTCCATAGCACCATAGAATGCATCTGGCATGTAAGACCATCACTGATGCCCTGCATCTCTTCCACCCCGCCAGGCACCAATGGAGAAGATGCCAGCCAGGATACTACCACAAGGGCATCCACGTCCCGGCCACAGAAAACGGCAACCCACACCACCACCTCCGGGGCAGCCTCGCATCCCACACCTACACCCAGTGCGCCTGACACTGTGGACACCCAGCTGCCAACACCTACAGCCAGTGCGCCTGATACTGTGGACACCCAGCTGCCCACACCTACACCAGTGGAAGGCAAGGCCCTAGAACCACTGGCCACCACCGAAGATGACCTGGAGGAGTATGTGGACCAGGAAGGAGTCATGCATGTGGCATGTCCACACACCTCAAGCCCCGTGTCCACCCCCGCCCCAAACTCAGCCCTCACCCACCTACAGCAGTGCCGGTCCCTGCCTGCACGATTCCGACCTGAGCCCCATCCCCGAGGACAGCTCTGATAATGCAGGCCCTGTGACAGCACCCTTGACCACTGCTGCTCCCACCAACAGCCTTGAGGTATGGCTGGTGAGGGTGGAGGCCCGACAGGAATCGATGTTGGACCTGCTGCGCCAATACATCACGGATGGCGAGGACACCAGGCGGGAGATAGCCACAGCCATAGCAGGGACCACAGCTGCCATAACGGCCTACACAGCCGCAGTCAATGCCTCAGCAGTGCTGATGAGAGACTGTCTGGGGGCCATCACACAGGTACTGACATCCATCCTGCTGCACATGCAGCGGCCACGAATTGCAGCAGGCGTGGAAATCCCCACCAATTCATCACCAGCCACCACACCTGCTTCCTATGTCCTCACTTCCTCTGGACCCCCCAGCCCTGTGCGTCCTACGAGAAGGAGTGCGAGGCACACTGAAATGCTGCCCCCGGACAGAAAGAAGTCCCGCAAATAGTGTGGGAGAACTATGGGAGTGGCTCAGATGGTGTTGGCGGTGAATGGGAGCATTAGGGGGAGTTTACTGGGGGGTTGGGGAGTTCACTGAGGTTGTTGGGAGTTTACTGGGGGGTTGGGAGTTCACTGGGGGGTTTTGGGAGTTTATGGGGGTTTTGGGAGTTCACTGGAGGTTTTGGGAGTTTACTGGAAGGGTTTAGGAGTTCACTGGGGGGTTTTGGGAGTTTACTGGGGGGGTTTTGGAGTTCACTGGGGGCTTTTGGGAGTTTACTGGGGGGGTTTGGGAGTTCACTGGGGATTTGGGGGGGGTTGTCACATTTTTGCAGTTTGAATCAATACACCCGTTGCATGAAAAAACATTCAATGCCTGGACATTGTTCATTTTGTGTGTATCCATTTAATGTATGATGGTGTTCAGTGCCAAACTCCCAACATTCCCTGTGTGCATGTCCACATGGACCCAGTGTGTCACTGACACATGTCTATCAAAGTCCCTGTGGTTCATAGGTATTCGTGAATCAGTGATTGGCGTACTGCATGGCCATCCTGTGCATCACATACTGGCAGGGGTGCTGCTTCACCTCCGTCTCCATCCTCATCATCGCCACCCGGTGCATGCATGTCAATGTTAGGTGGCAGTGGTACATTTCTCCGGATGCACAGGTTGTACAGCATGACACAGGCCATGGTGATCTTTGCCACCTTCTCAAGCCTATAAAGGAGTGCTCCACCAGACCTGCTTAGGCAGCGGAACCACCCCTTCAACAGGCCAAAGGTCTGCTCAATCACAACACGGGTACAGGTGTGAACCCGATTGTACTCCTCTTCATGGCTGTTCCGCGGGTTCCGCACAGGGGCAAGTAGCCACGGCTTCAAGGGATATCCTCCATCACCTGCAAGCAAATACAAATAGGTGTGTGTCACTCTGAGCTGCCACCTTCAGGATTCACAGTCATGCCCGCAGCTATTTGGTGTGGACACGCACATGTCCCTGTACGTATGCACAAATATCATCTAGATGCATGAGGTATGGTAGTCTGGATGGCGTTCAATAGATGATGCAAAGTTTAAAAATGCATGCTGAGGCGGATGTACTGTGGTTGTACGACAATGTTTAGCCTCCCAATTATGCTGTGTATACTACACTGTGCATGGTCACACGAGCCACATTGGAACAGTTGTGATCCTGTTTAGTCATGAATTGCTTGACATACACATGGTGGGCAGGTTGTGCGTCTTACATGTGGTCATTGATATGCATAAATGGTCAGATGTGTGCCAATGATGTGTCATGTTGGGGTTGGCAGGCTCAGGTCAGCTGTCCTTAGCTCTGCATGCATTCTCCACTCACCGTCCATTCCCACCCAGGTGAGTATGCACCCCCCACTCCCACCCAGGTGGGGTAGGCATCCCAACACATCACTACCCTGATGCACTGCCATGGGCCAGTCAGGCAACTCACCAAGCAGCCACGCACGTGGTCCAGCATGTCGCTCCATGTTACAGGGTAGCGTGGAGTTATGCAGCACTATGGCATCACGTGTTGATCCGGGAAATCAGGGCGCAGCAATGTGTGATGATCTTGCTGGAGTCACATACCATCTGCACATTGATGGAGTGGTATAGCTTGCGATTGCGGTACACCACCTCTACGGCATGGGGGACTACCAATACTACATGGGTGCAGTCCAGGGCATGCCAACACAATTGGGCATGCCTGCAGTGCATGGAAGCCTACTTTGGTGTCGGCTATCTCCTGGGCAGTCCATGGTAGGGATATGTGGGTGCTAGCGTGCTTCAGGAGGGCATCCAGCACTTGGTGCAGCATGCGTGAAAATAGTGGTTGTGAAATGCCATGCAGCTGGCCCACTGTGTGCTGGTAGGTGCCTGTGGCCAGGGAGTGGAGCACAGACACCACCTTTAGTAGCAGGCGGACGGTAGTGCGTAAATATCTATCAGGCTGACAATGTCTTTGTGTATCATGTCCACTATGGTGGTGATGGTGTCCCGGTCCAACCGGTACAGGGTGTGGATATGCTCAGGGGTTAGATTGAATGGACTTGGTCTGATGTGAGGGATTGGCGGCTGCCTACGAGGAACTACTGGCTGCACTGGTGTAATTGCTGGGCCTGTCTCACCCTCCTTCTCCTCCTGCGTCTCCAGTGTGCTGCCTGTTGTTGCTGCTGTAGTTGTTGCTGTAGTTGCTGTTGTTGTTGTAGTTGTAGCAGTATTGGCATGTCCTCCAGCGCCATGATTGCAACAGCTAGTGGTAGCATTTTGGTGTAGGAAGGGGTGTGGTGTGTGGGTGTACTCCTTTTATAGTGGGCCAGACTCCATTGAGTCCACCTGTGGTGATTGTGTGCACCTGTGGAAGTTGGCTTGAGTGCTGATTGCTGTTTATGGGTGGTCCGCGATGCCTGTATGGCCACCATCGTGCAGCCCTTGATTACTGCCTTCGGGATGCCGGTATTTGCATGCCCGCGTGGGTTGTGATGTCCTCCAATTACCAGCATTCCGGCATTTGCTCCCCGAAGGGGCGCATGTACGCGCCCATGCCGGTATGAGGGGGCACGGGCGGTGCGGTATTGGCGGGTTGTTGGGTCGTAATGACCCGGACCCATTAAAGATGCTGCTATTACCATTCCGCCTTACTTTTTTCATTACCTCCATTCTCGAAAATGAGGCCCAATGTGTCTTCTCTGCCGTTTGATGAACCTTCAAAGCCATTCTAAGCCCTTTCACTTCTTCTGGTAAGGAAATGTCATCCGATACATACTTTTGTAGACAAACCAAATTGTTGTATAGCTGCTGCTTAGATTGTTGTAGGAAAACAAAGCTTTTAAGTAGCCATCATGATTTTGAAAAAGCTCAGCCATTCATTTTGAAGGATTTTTCAGTAGCTGAAATAACATTATCTGACTTCTGGCTCACCTTTGTGATCAGCACTAATTTGAGTATGGTTTTAACATTACTGTGCCATATTGTAGATGGCTATGCACATGGGAGGTGCCATCTGATACTGATACTACATGATAAGCATTGCAATACTATATCTCAGTAGATTAATGCACCTACTGCACGCTCGATGTTTAACCTGCAGGTCCCAGCTTTGAAGCTGGGAAAGAACCAAGTCTTTTTTTCTTTCTGCAGTTACTCAAATTAGTAAAGTTTCAGTGGGTAATTGTAAGATTGCATGTCAGACCAGAACAGGTGAGTTGCATATCAGGCATGCCTCGGTCTTCTTTTAGAAGACAACACATGGGGCCTCATTACGACCCAGGCGCTCCCGTAATGAAGGATGCCGGTACGGGACTAGCACCTTTCATTACAGGATGCCCTATTACGAGGTTCCCTTGCGGGACCTGCTCAGAACATCTGGTAAAACCAGACATCCTTAGCGGGTCCCGCAAGGGGACCAGGGAGCTAATAACGGGCCCGTTCTTAACGGGCCCGTTCTTAGCTCCCTCCCTATTCCCATTGAGCCCTATAGGGGCTCAAATGGGAATGGGGATGGTTTTTTCAATGAGGAATTACCGGGTCCTCCGAGGTTGGAATGACCCGGTAACTCCTCATTGAAGGAACCCGGTACTGGAACAAGGTATGGAGGGAGCCATGCCCTCGTAATGAGGCCCATTGAGTATTATTGAGGCTTATAATATTACATATATAGAATTTATAACAGGCATGGACCTCTAAAAAGCCTAATGGGCTGGGGAAGAGTCATTCATGCATTAGAAGTGCATGAAGTTTCATCCTGGGCATACATATGTTTAAATATCTAGGTATTTAGTTAACTAGAATTCAAAAGGAAATGTACACATTTAACTATGTAAATGAACTGAAATCACAATAACATATTGGGCAGTTTGAATTTGACACTTTTAGGGGAAAATCAGATATATTAAAGTGTCAATTATATCAAAAGTGCTCTTCCTAATGCAAACCTTACTTAAGTATCATTACTTAGAGCAGATGCAACTGCTTAATAATCAGTTATTTTGGAGAAATACAAATCTACGACTATCATGCATAACATTATGTTATTGAAAATTAGGGCATTGATGAAGATTACCAGAAGTACATTGCAGCATTATGTAAAAGGTACTGACCATTAGTAAAAGGTTTTTGAATAAACAAAGTAAAGCAGGATATTATTAAAGGTAAACATTCTAGATGCCACCAATATGAAATGGAAAAGTTAGAGTAAAATCCATGGTCATTATTAACAAGTGTTGGTGGGAGCCCTGGAATGCATGCAAGGAGATGTAATGAATCAATATGCATCAATATAGACAAATATAAATGCTTTGGCAGTATTAAGTGAGCTGAAATATCGGAAATAACCATTGAGGAATAGTCTAGTCCAAATAAGCCTGCTGGTGAAGGGCGCTGTCTCTGACTGTCTGCTGTCCCGGTGAGTGGCTTGCGTGCTGATCCCGCCTCTCTGCTGGAAAAAGGAAGGAAGCAGCTTTAAAAACTGGGGAAGATTGCCCTTGTGGCATACTCCCGCTGGTGAAGGGCGCTGTCTCTCGCTGTCTGGAGGCTGTCGGGTGACTGATATTAAGAATTCATTATAAGCTGAATAGCGACCAATATAGAGCTAATGCTATCAAGGATACTGCATTAAGTAACTCAGAGATATTACTCACATATCGCCTTCGGGACACCATATGTTGTGTCCTCTTCAGAAAAGAGGCTGTTGCACTCTTTATGGAACAAGCCATACATCTACTGTTCATTGAGACTTTTTTGAGTCTGTAACCAATGTTTGGGTGCTGTTCAGCAGGTCTCCCCGGGTGCTGTGAAGTCCACAGTAGGAGCTCTGTTGCTAGGGTGGTCGCTGGCTCTGAAAATAGCTTGACGCACAACTCGGACAATAATGGTCAAAAGAAAGGCAGAGGGAGCTGTCACTCCCGGGGCAAGCCAGTATAACATCTTGAGGATATTTAAGCCAATTCAAGGTTTTAATATCTTGATAACTGAGATCCAGTGCTTTATTTCTGATATTAATGGAATAGATGGAATAGTTGGCCCACTTGGAATTACCATACCCCCCAAATCCTGTGAACCCTGTGCACTAAAGGCAACAATCTATTTAATGCCACAAGGGGCTAAATAGGGGCCTGTTCAAGGGCCCAATCATTCAGTCTTTGGTAACCCAACAAGTGCTACAATGAGCATCATATGATCCCTAAGACATTAGGCTCCAATTGCGTGGCACAGAATGATTGTGCAGATTTAATATCCTTCTGCAGTAATTATGAAACTACTCTGAAGACTATTGAACCCCGCATGGGGCCAGGCCTAAATCTTTAGCAAGGAAGACACCCTGGGACCGTTTGAAACTGCCCTCAAATCTACCCAAGTTGTAGGTAGAAATTTCACATTTGACATTTCCAGTGGAATCCCAAGTGGCACTTCAAGAGATACTTTGGAGATAAGCCCATGTGGACCTAGTATTATCGAACTCCACCCACAGACCAAGTATCCCACCAACATAGTTATTCCCCTTTTCTTGCCAGTTAGATTTCTTTTTCCTTCCAAATGTAATACAAACATTTTAGCTCAACCCTCTCCCCCATTTCTACTGCCACACTTGCCTACAATTGGCCTAAAAGGTTAGTCAGTCTTTTGCGCTGCCCGCCGAGTACTTTCCCAGTCCCCTCTCACTCTTCTTAAGTAATCGTTTTTAAGTACTGACCCACCCTCCCCTTCTGCCCGGGCTGAATGGCATTGGAAGACAGTTACCGGGATAAAAAAAGAATAAACAAGCTGGGCCTTTACTAATCGGTTGCAAAAAGTTGAATGGGGGTCAATTTGGTGCTTTTAAGGTGCTGGGTGAGTTGCACTCTGGTATTATTAAAGTTTATAAGTATTTAGGTTCACAGACTTGCTCTTTGGTAAGCAGGTTTAACAATAACAATGTCAATGTATGCAAAGAGGCCCTTGATGGGTATACAATCTCCTTAAAAGCAGCAAATAAAGGAATAAAAGGCCATAGATATGGAGGCCTCGTCATTGGCATAAGTAATGCTTGGGGTTCATAATAAAATAGTGAGTAGTTATGTGTGAGGCTGTTAGTTTAAGGCAGGACAACTATCATATATTGCTAATCAGCACCTTTTGGAACCCTCTGAGAGTCGGCAAATGTGAACCGTTCGCAACCCTGGAGGACCTGTTACTTAAGTACTACTCTCCTGATCAGATCATCAATGTGGGTGATCTTAACTGTGCATGTCCAGAATTGTATTCTCTCAATAATATTAATACGTTTTCAGCAAATTAGTGACCCAAAGATCATAGGGTTTAAGCATTGGGGGAAGCTAATGCAAAATTGGAATCTGTCTAAGCTGGATGGCTGCATCAATAGGGCATATCCCTCTGAATCCCACCTGGATAACAGGGTGAATTTTCTCAATCACAGTTTTTTTTGTCTCAAGAGCTACTTCTCTAGATTAAATAACTTGTGGTGGCAGAGACGTGCAACAGTGACGCCTCTCCATTGACCCTGACTTTAAATGTAGCCCTCATACCCCTAACAGGAGCATGCAACCTTTTAGACTTAGAAACAGACGTTCAAGGCAATGGGGGTTATTACGACCGAGGCGCTAATTGCGCCAACATTAGCACCATGGTGTAAACTACGTTTACACCATGGTGGATGGTGGATTTACCGCCCCATTCCAAGGTGAGTGGGGTGGTAAATCCCCATTTCCCATTTTCCCTTCCCCATTCCCATTTTTGCCCCATAGGGCATAATGGGAGTGGGGAAGACGCTAATTACGCCACCGTAAATTACGGTGGCGTAATTAGCATCATGGCAGGTTAGCGCCATGGATTTTAACGGCTGCTAAAAGCAGCCGTTAAAATCAGAATAGGCGTTAAGGGTTAACGACGGCGTTACCCCTTAACGCCTGGGTTGTAATGAGGCCCAATATGTTGGGTAGGTCTAAAGTGTCTAGGGAAGAATTAAACCACTGTATGATACTGCCAATAGATGTAGTCAGGGATGGTAATACTTATAATCTATGGGACATCGTCAATTATAACAGAATGGTGAGCACGTTACGGTATGAACAAAAGCACCAGCTGTAAAGCCTTTGTGGAGTTTTAGTACTGCTACAAATGCATTCCTTTGACTTAAAATGTATGATAAAGGAGAGAGCATTAAGAAGCTACATTAGGAAGTTAACAAAGGATAGATTTCCGCCAGACTATGTGAAGAAAGAATATTCGTGTAGCTAGATAACAATATAAAATCAATAAAGTTCAGATGAAATTTGAGGACAGTGAAACCAAGGGGTTTGGGAATGTATACATCAATAATCTACCCTTAAAATATGTGTCCAATCTAATCCTGTGTCAGAATCTGCCTGGAAAGAGTTTTCTAAGGATACATTTGGGACCCCTGTACAAACCAAACTTAAGTTCTCATCAGAGGAACTATCAAATTTCAACTAAGTTGTGACTGTCGAGAGCATTGCCTTATGTAAACATGTTAGGTCTGCAGAACCACACAGTCTCTCAAATTATATGATCAATGGGAACCCAGAGTGGTGGGCCATGATATTGTCTCCTCTGTTTGAGCATAGAAGTTTGGAATGCAGGTCCAAGAGCCATGTAGTTCCTATTAATAAAAAAGGGTGATCCAGAATCCCCCCTGAACTACAGCCCAATAGCATTTCTCATCTCAACGAGCACCATTTTTGCCTCCTCAATATTCTAAAACCATCTGGAACATTGGGGATGACCTCAAAGAAAGTATCCATGTTTCAGATAGACAGGTTTCAGGAAGGGGGTGGGGACTGCTTTAAATGCTTTCTTACTGAAAGTGCTAAAAAATCTATCCAGACTCTCGCTACATTCCACCATTATATGTTGAGATCTTGGACCTGCATGCAATGTCTGATTATATTGACCACAACATGCTTTGGAATAAACTGTGGAGCTGGGGAATGCCATCAGGTCTTTTAAAGATTATAATGCAACTCCATATTATCTCTGCGATGCAGGTCCGGAACAAGGAGGGCAATCATACAAATAAGATTGGCATTGAAATGGGTCTTCAACAGTAATGCATCCTAGCACCCTGACTTTAATTTGTACATCAGTAATCTGGCCAACAAACTTGATAATATACATTCATTTCCCTTGAATATCAGGCATAAGCAGATTAAGTTGTAGGCTTTCACTGACTAAATCACCTTAATGGACGCAACCGAAGTTGGACTCCACCCAGCTTTAAGTCACGCACAATACATTTAGCCGAATGCTGGCTGAGTGTTCTGTGGAGGAAGTGCAATATTGAAGCTGCAGCAGCGTGTCTAACTCGTCACTGTCTACTGTGCATAGGAGGAGTTTGCCATGAAAACACCAGCTGACAGCGGTGCATGGCGGGGTGCTGGCTGAGTGTTCTGCTGTCGATTGCTGACGGCCGCGGGACTGCTTTGCCAATTAAAAAGGAATAACCTTCTTAACAATTTATCAACTGCCGACAAGATCAGGTAATTATTAGGTGCTGCTTCATTCATTCCCATGGAGTGGTTGTGGGTGTATATTGCCTGTGAGCCCTGGTAAGTGCACTTGTGGGATATATTTACCTACTCAGCTGTACTCCCTTCCATAACCAAACTGCACTTCAGCAGAAGCAGCAAAATGGCTGCGCTGGCTTGTGTGAGCAACACTGCCTCACGACAAAACTGGGTTTTGCAACTACAAAAAGATGGCTGCACCATCTTGCCAAGCACATATGGCGCAGGATGGAATAAGGAGGCGCACTGAGAAAGCCTGCCAGTGTGTTCTTACATGTAAAAAAGATTGGGAGGGGGCGAAAAAGCAGTGCTGCGTTGCTGCAAGTCAAAGTTCCCATTGAAAAAGGGAAATATTTACATTAAAAAATGATGCAGCTCTAATGTTCTTTTCCCTCTGTTCCCCATCACACTATTTTTTTAATGAGACCCTGCCATGCCCATCCACATTCACATTGTGCACCAGCAGACAAGAGCAGTATTACTGAATGACAGGCTGTTGTTCAGTTTGGAAGAAATCAAAAGAAGCTTTACTTCAGCTACACATGAGATGCTTTACTTTTGGGCTACAAAATATCAAAGATCAATGCGTCAAAGAGACCCTGGCTCTCTGGGCCTACGTTAATTTCAGTACATCTGTATTTTAAAAAAATGCTGCATACCAAAAACTAACTCTGGCTACAAAACAATGTGGGAATTCAGAGGGAAGAGAAAAACCAAATTTGCAAGGAAAATGTCAGCAGTCACCACATGTTTAAATGTACTTTTGCAAATCTAGAAAAATACTTGTCTAAAAGTGTATGTTGGATAAGGCCCTGCCCTTATCTAGCAATGTGAAGGGGGTTTATGCTGTGAAACATATATGGGAGATCTTATTCAAAAGGCTTTATTCTGATTTATAACAAAAATAAATAAAATAAGGAATTAAATTGCATTGGCTACATGGGGGAAATCAGCCCCAAACAGGTTTCTGCTTGGGGGTCGACAACAACAGAAGGCCCCTCACAGTAGATGCTAGAATACACAAGTGCTAATTGCTAACTTGGAAGGCTTTTGTCTTGGCTGAGGCGTCTTACAATGGAACTTCTGGACACCAACCTGCGAAGTGGAGGGGGCCATAAACCTTGAATCAAACTAGGGAAACGCCCTCCCCACACTGGGCTAATTTGACAGTTGGTGGTAGCTGAAGAGAAAAAAATGGTGCCAGTGAAGGACAAAGGATGCCCATTTGTTTCAAAAGACTATTTTTTAAGAAACTTTGAAGACGGTTATTTTTGCAACGGAAATTCGTAAGGATTGTAAAAAAATCACAGTTTTAATGTAATTTTGTGCGTTTTAATTTAAGATGTTGTAGCCTTCTCTGCCACTTTGGGAACAGAAACGGCAGAGAATTGGGTATTCCACAGAAAGTGTACTTGATGCCTATGTGAAAATTAATACTGATATGCCTAATGAGAATCCATACACATGTATAAAGTTATATAATTTTAGGCCGAATTATTTCACACTAAAAATGACTAAAAATTATTAGAAGGGTTAAACAATGTCTCACAAACTGGAGAGTTGGACTTGTATGTTCTGCATAAAATATGTAACCTGCTTATGTAATTTGTTAAAAGGCCCCAAGTGTACAAATGTGCCATTTATGGCAAAACTGGATTTTAGCTAAAGTAACTGTGGGAGATTATGGACATTTCAAAACTCACATAATAAATCTGACATCAGGCCATTGAAACCCAACCAGCTGAGAGGAAGGAGGTAACTATCACCCCTGACAAATCCAGTTGTTTAGAGGCGTGCTTAGCTAAGCCTGCCCTAGCATATAATTCTAATTGCTCTATAAAAAGTGTGGCTGACAGAAATCTACACACTCTTTCCTGAATTTCCTGGGCCTGCGTTCCTGATATTCTACATTCACCTTGCCAGATTCCAGATCCCACTGCAAAGCCAAAGCATAGCTGATTCCAGATCTCACTGCAAGGCCAAAGCATTGCTGACCATCCCAGCAAGGCCTCAATCCAGAAATCCCACTAAAATCCCAAATTACCAAAGGGAAAAGCTGTGGTATTCGTTTGGGAAGCATCCTGAGACCAGCCTGGCTTTTTGCCCACTAACTGCATGTCCGCTGCAACCCTGCCATACAGCTGTCCTTGTATCCAGTGACCAGACAGGCCCAGCTGTTGTTCTGCTAGGAGAGTCCGCCGCTACCTGGTGACACGAGCCCTGGATTCCAGAACCCGGTTGGCTGTTCCTAATACCAAATTTAAGAGCGGACTGTGAGTATCCCCCATCCTATAACACATAGTCTGCTCCATATTGACTTTTGTCTTTGTGCAACTCTCTAAGCAACCCAATCCATACCCTGATAACTTGTATAAGCTGTTCTAATTTTCTGTGCACCCTGTTCTTGTTTCCTAGTGTTAGCACAATTCTTTCATTCACCTCATCTTGTAACTCATTAGTAATATTTGGAGTAATCTAAATTAATTCCCCCATAGATCAGAACCCAGTGGGAAAAGGTTGACGTCGCAAATCAATCTTTGAACATACTGTTGCTTTCTTTAGTCTAAATAATTTAATTTAAGTAAACTTTGCCTTTCACTTTTAAAACCGATTTTCTCTTTTGAACTGCTCTACTTTCCTAAAAATGAACCTCATTCTACTTTCCAAATCTTTCTCAATTCACCAGCTATTGCCATCCTTTCACTTCTGTATTGTCCCTATCCCATGCATCTAAACGTTTTAGCATTTAAAACTGTAAACTAGAGAAAATGCAACTTTTTCTTGTGTGAATTCAGCTGCACCGGGTTTTCAATTTCAATCTGTTTTGTGAACTGTATGCTTTTGTGGTACCTTACCTTATGGTTGATAGTGATATAAAATCCCTAATACTGTGATAAAACATATGCCTATCCTTATTTAAACACACATAATTAATTATTCGTCAAAATCTGAGTGTCATTTTAGGCCTTTGCAAATGAGTTTAAATTCCTATTTTGTGAGGGACAGTCAGATTTTGATTCTATTTGCTGCCTCTTATCCCTGACTACCTGCTGCTTCTTTCTATCAACTCAGAATTTGATTATTTGTGGGTTGAGGGAACGTTGCAGGTGGGAACCCTAACTTGGGTGCTATCTATCTTAATGCAAAAAGCGCTCCTATTCATTTGTACTTTGGATATGTCATACTAGAAGGTAAACTAAGTGCATTGCTTCCATTTGCATTGTCATTATCTCCACATTGGTGACTGCTGCCCAATCTTAAAAATGTGTGTGATTTTTGTAAATTCTAAAAATAAATAATATTGCATTTTCACCAACCGACCTGGTTCATGGTCCATTGTGATCTGGGGTATTTGTAAAAGGGGGTTTGAGATGGGTCAGGTACCGGCTCAATTTAAATTCATTGAAATTAAAGAAAAAGCATTCCTATTGAGCACCACATCCCAGGCTAAGACCAAGTGTCCTTGTCCACTATGTGACGCCCAATTGGAATCCTTAACAACTTAGTGGTTTATATATATATATTTTTTATTTTCTTCTTTTCGCTACTTAACTGAGCGCAAGTGGAGAGAGACAGTGACACAGCAACACAGAGCTTGGCACCCGGGTGTACTTGCGTGTGGTTTGTTTTAAAGTGTCCGGAGTGATTGCGGGAATTAGTGCTTTTGAGCTCCAGTCAGCCTTCTCCGTTTTCAGCCTCCTTTAGTGATCTAGTGATCGTTAGTGCTGAGGGACATTTGAAAATTGTTATCCCTGGAAAAGTGGGTATACATGGCTTTCTGTGATACCGAAGCGGATGGAGTGACGTCGGGTTTGTATTTGCCCTTGAGCTCCTGTCAGCTTCGATTAGCCCTCCTCCTTCTTTTCATATTTATTAATCTCTGTGCAGCCTAAGTCACTCGGGTGTCTGTCATGCATTAATTAAGGAGTGGGAAAAACTATACTTCTGATAAGGCCAAGCCATAGTACATATCCGATTCTGGGATGCTAATGGTAATGCCCCTACCCCTGCCTCCCTCTCCTGGCGAATCTGATGAATTCATTGGACTTGCAGAACTTAACAAGGCATAATTGGATGGGCAAATGACTGTTTTGACCTCCCATGAAACAATGGGCATGGGGGGCGAAAAGGGGAATTTGAAAATTACGTCTTTTTTTCACTAAGGAGGAATGCATCAAACCATAAAACAATTGAATTGTGAAAGGAAGTGAGGGAAGGATCCCTAAAACACTGTAACCACCCGGATCAAGTTGAACTGTCACCTTGGAGAAATACTATTGGGAGAGTGTGCCTCTGCAAAGATTAATATAATTAATCTTTGGATACCTTTATCACCAATAACACCCACCGCTGGAAATGATAGGCAGGGGAATGAATAGGACACATCGTTCGCCAATACTCCCCCCGTGTTGAACTATTGAGACGCCCTACGCTTTCAACCTCTGGAGAGAACTTTTGTTGGCAAGCTCAGACAAAGGAGACTTCATGAGAAATCAATCAAGTGTTGTGCACTCTTTATGAGGGTATGAAAGATGATATAAAAGCACAATGGACTGTTTTACAGTCTTTGGTCATTAAGATTGATGCAATGAGGTTGCACATTTTTCCGTACTAATTTTGACATGTTGAAACAAATAACAGGGCTGATTGAAACTAATTCTCATCAGGGTACCCTGAAAAATCTAGTGGTTATGGGGGGGGGGGATATTTAGACAAAATGAAGGGGAGAAGACCATTACTTTAGAGAGCCAAGTTGGTCAGAAGTCAGTACCTCATTAAATAATAACTGTAACTGACTTGGTCTTAAATTCCTCCCAGAGCTCTGAATATCCTGATTCCAAAGCAGAGGTGTCTTGTTATGAGGTTGATAGCCCTTGTTTACCAATGATTATTACTTGTACATCTAAATAAAGGAAAAAGCTAGCTCCCTCAGGCGTCTCTCCAAACAAAGAAATTAAAGAATATCCTAGCCACGGAGACTAATATATCTGGAACTAAAAATTGCATGAGTTCATTTTTAAATCAGCCTGTGGTAAGATATGTATTATTTAAGGAAATTCCCAAGTTGAAAACTGACATAAATCTGAAACCCCCACTGGCTGAACTACCTGCACAGTTTACAGTCTCGCCCCCTGGTCCCATGCAATTACCTATAATTGTAGACAAACATGGTATATCAAAGCAAATGAAATTGCCGGATTGCTCTGGTAGTAACTGGAACAAGGGAAAAACATGGGAAGCAGGGTGGGCATTAATAGTCCCAAGCATGGTTCTACCCTTGTTTCACCCAGAGCTGATTAAGGCGAATGTGGTGGATGAGGGCAAAAGGGGAAATGATGGGGTAAATGACAACACAGAATAGGTATCCTCTATTTGGCTGTCATCCGTCCAGTACAGAGGGAGGGGTTCTGTCTATCCTGTCATTACCAAAACTCTTGCAATACAAAGAAAGGCTCTAAGTAATGTTGGAGTGAGGTAGATTGGTTTCAATCAGCCTTCTCCATGCTCCAGTCAGGGTTTGAACAGTGATTCTTCATGTTGTTGCAAAGAATTAAATGACTTAGGAAAGTCTGAAAGAGGCCTTATGCTTTTTTCAGGAGGGAAGACCTTAAGCACTAACAGAGATGAGGGATTGAGTGGTGGGGATGACAAGCCGAGATGGGACAAAGGGCCATTGGCCCTAGCCCATCTAGAAAATAATAGAACAATGAGTAACTCCAGGACCGAAAGTAAACAGAACCACAACAAAATCAGGAACCCCGTAATTAACTGGAAGGACTTAAATTGTACTTTGACCATTGAAAGTGTCTTATCTGAGAACAAATCTGTTGTTTTATGGCACTCAACTATATTGCATCTTCTTTCAGAGATTTCAACTTTGGTGGGAATTTCATCCATCGACATACAGAGGGGGATTTCCCAGATCGCCAACATTTGGAATACTCAGTATCGAGTCTTTAAGTCTAAGTTTGTTGTGAACGCTATTCTAAATGAAAGAGATAGCTTTAGAGTTTTGGGGGTTGATGTTTCTCTGACTCAGGAAGGGGAGAGGGAATCCATACTTAGCCAGGGCTCAACAGGGGCCTCCCCCTTCGAATTGAGATTCAAATTCTAAAACGGAAGATTGCACAATCAGAGTCTTCAAATGTCTGGTCCTGGTTATTAAAAGGGCTGAATGAAAAATGAATCAGAGGGGGTGTACTGAAAAGTGTCATTGTACTACATTCAAGAATGGGCTTACAGGCAGTTCAATCTGCTTAGTTGGAACACCAGGGGACATGGTTGTTTCTTTTCATCTGTGGAAGCCGTTAAAAAGCTTCGTTCATATTCAGTTATTGCCTTACAGGAGACATGGCTTACTCAAATGCCCACCCTGGAGGGAAATGTGGTGAATGAGCAACCAGCCAAACAGGGTACTATGGGCTGTCCATCCAGGTGTCTCCTTACACTGGTAAGGGTGTCGAGATTGCTTAAAGTTTTGAGCTACTATAACGTATGTCGGGGAGCACTAGCAACCGCTATTGAAGTAGTCAGTTGAGAGGGCTCTCTTAAGCTGTTAGTTAACGTACATTGGCACAAAGGGCTGGGCGAGTTGGACAACATTTTAACATGTATTGAAGAGTGTTTACTGTCATGGTATTCTAGCTCTCAGTAGAGGCAAGTTATCCTGGCTGGCGACCTGAATTCAGATTGCTCATACACGTAACAATGGTATTTCTCAGGTAATAAAGGATTTGGTAGCAAGAATAAGACACGAAATGGGAAGAGATGGCTCTCATGTCCGGACAGTCTGGGTTCAATCCCATTAAATGAGCATGCATCTACTTTTGCTCTGTCTTGGACAAACGGTCACACAACCTCAGTGCTTAATTATGTTTTTGCGGATGAGTGGCTTTGCGTAATATGCAATGTTTTTAGGTCAATTTTACACCCTACAATGATCATGCAATGTTGGAAATTACTTTCTCAATGGAATTGATTTTGGGGCAACCTCAAGCCCAACTAGTAGACTCTAAAACTCACCTTTCCGACAACAGTGGGTATAGGATTTCTTGAAACATGGGGAGAGTGAGAAAAGTTCCTTCCCAACTGTCCTTGTACTTGGCAGTAACCTCTGAGGCATGGGAATATCAGATTTCTACTCCAGCTTATTTTGGGGAATTTGTAGACTCATTGTTGGTGGTGGGTGGTGCTACGAAGAAGGGAGGTACATTCTGGGGTTCCTTTTCTCATCAACATGCATGCAATGAAAAGGTAGCCTCTTGTAAAAGAAAATTGAAGCAAAGGATCTCACAAATAATTCTATCTTTCTCTGGGGGAAAGATTCAAGGGGATTAGCAAGGTAAGACAAGCTCATAGAAACTGGCAGCTTCAGTCAAGGGCCACAGGATGAGGCAGAGTTGATGCTCTGCTGCCTCAAACACAAAGATATAAGGTCATTCTGGCAAATTATTAACGCAGTGGATTTATCTTAACCATATGTGCAGAAGAATTGTGTCACAGAGTCAATGTGTGTATCTCATTTCACTAAGGTCTCCAAAGGGGGCTCCCCGGAAGGGACGGAACAGCTTTTGTCAGCTGAGAATGTGAATGATTTATCTCCTGAAGATGTTAGTGAGGAGATTGCAATGGGAAGTCTGCGTACGACTAGCCAGTCGAGAGCCCTGGGTCCGAATGGCCTTTCAAACTTCTTGTTTAAGGGTGATCCGGCCCATTGGGCAGAGGTTTTGTCGTCTCTTCATCAAAACATTCTTAAAACAGGAGTGTATCCTTCAACTTGGTCAACAGCTCATGTGGTCCCTATTTACAAACGAGGTGAACAGTCAAGTCCCCTGAACTATCTTTCAATCACAATTCTGGTTGCGGAAAGTAAGGTTTTTTCATCTATCCTACTTTCCCATCTAGAATTGTGGTTGGAAGTATCAGGGAGGATTGGTAAATGGCAAACAAGATTCAAGCGAAACATGGGTACTTCCTTGAATGGGGTAGTATTGAATTGTTTGCAGTCACTTGCCTGGAATGTCAACTTTGAAAGTATATTTGTGGCCTCACTTAAAGCAGCATTTGATGCTGAGGACAGGGGACAGTTATGGTGTAAATTGCTATCGTGGGGGATTCCCATAGGTTTGTTGAAACGTATAATCGCTTTATACCTGAAAACAAACGTATGTGTATGGCTGAATCACTCAGAGCAACTATCCCAAAGTAGGCAGGGGGTAAGGCAGTGGTGCATGTTAGTGCTCTGCCTTTTCAACCTATATTTAGACGATGTGGATGACCACTTATCACCTGTGTCTTTTGTCTCCCCAAAACTCCCTGTGTTGTCCTTTAGATGGCTTGCTAATGCAGTTTACTATATTCTGTTTGATGTTACAGCATTAGGTATACAGAGACTGGTCAATGCATTTGTGAGTTATGTGGAGGATTTGTCTCTGCAAGTGAATCCTGATAAGACAAGGATTATCCAGATAACTAAAACTAGGACGAGATGTAATCAGCGCTGGTATATTGGTAATAGACAACTTGCTAAAGTCAGAATGCTGATCCTGAGTTGTCAGGTGTATATGGCAGGTTTAAATCTGAGCATCTGACCTGACTAACCAATTAGCCAGAGTTGCCATAAAATGTGGGAAATGTACACTAAACCCTGCATTACGTTACTATGAAGCCAAGATCTCCCTAAACTGCTTTGTAGTACAGGGGTGTATTCATTTAAGATAGAAGAGCTTCTCCCCCTTTTGGAGGGGACAATTTGGAAAATAGTGTTGCAAGTACCAAAGTCTCTGCTAATAGAGACAATACGATATGAGCTGTGTATAGTCTCCTAGTCTCCTTGACAGTGAGAGCTCACTGGAAGATTTTATCACTTGTGAGAAAGATCCTTTGCCCGGCGGCAAACTCGCTATTTGTAGACTTTAATAAAATCTATTTAATGCAAAGTTGTACCCATCTAAAAAATATTAAACAGTTTAGTACAGTCATTTTGGAAAACATTGGGAGTTCAACCGAGGATGAACTCAATCCCATGAAAGTAAAATTCTGTTTATTTCAGTATGATTGGATGAATTGGATGAAAACACAAGAGTCTTTGCATTCCTATAGTTCCCTGCAACACTTACAGGCTGAACATTAAAACTAGGAATACCAGCTCCATTTTTAAGTATCTATCCTGACTGAGCTACCCAGTTGAACTTCAGGTGTTTTCGCTGGAACTTAATCCAAGCTTAGTGTGGGCTTTGTAATAGAGGTTTTGAGACAGTAGAACAACAGCAATTGTAGTGGTAGTAACAGGTTTTATTAGCACCACTGAAATTGGAAATCTTACACCTGTGACAATGTAGACTAATTTGCTGTCCTCTTTTATGAATTATTACGCTTTTTATATATAAGGGGAGTGTTTTAACTTGCCATAAAATAGTTGACTTATTTGAAATGCGTATTCTATTTTTTATTGAATATCCATTCCTTTAAATTGATTTTTGGAAATTTTTTGATGTCATATTTTTTGAAGTGTACATTTCAATGTCATATGTCATTTATTAAAGGTTGAATTTACTTAACTGTATAGTAAAAAATAAAAAAATAAAAAAAATATCTATCAAACAGCAACATGAAAAATAACATCTCTAAACCTGCCATCATGATATTTAAAAAAGGGTAGGAAGCAGGAATGAAGCAGTTGGATCCTATGAGAAAACATTGAGGAATTCTAAGTGCATGACCTATTTGGGTATCTAATTACTAATGTGCCCAATAAAAACAATGCTTTGGAAAGCATCTTCAGGAAATATATCCTGTTACTTGCACAAATGAAAAGGTCAAACAGAAATTTGCAGATTCTCGCTACTTTCTGTATGGAGCTTCTACAAACAAAATGTTATACCCTCTCTGATGTAGTGTCATGAAATCGTGGATTTGTATAGAAATAAAAACCTATACACACTTGAAGGATTAGTTTGGAAGGGAAGATTAGGTCTCCCATCATTTACACCTATGGTGGTGGTAGGGTTGGAATTGGGGTTTCAATCAGTTTCCTCATTGGTAGCATATTCAAAATTAATGATACTCCATAAAATATTAAAAAGTGCAATAACCTGTTCTGTATATATACAACCCATTTCAAATGTAAGTGAACTTGCTGTAAGAGTAGAAGCAAATAATTCTATTGATGGCTAAATATATAATTAATAACATAAGTTGGGTAAATAGGAGACCTTTTCACAGTGAATATAGTCCAGTTGTGGATGCACACACCGTTGGGTAAGTATTCTTTCATTGGGATGCCTGCTCCCAATGTCCCCCTCACTCTCTGCCCACCTTCCTTGGATCCCCTCCCCTCACCCTCTTGTAAGGCTAAAAACCTTGAGGTCATCTTTGACTCCTCACTCTTCTTCTCTCCGCACATCACGGACCTCGACAAGAAGTCCAACTTTCAGCTCCACCTCCTCAGAGGCATTCTCCCTTTCCCCACCTTCCCCCAGAAGCTCAATGTCTCTAGAGCTCTTGGTCCCTCTAGGCTGGAATACTGTAACGCCTCTTCCTCAATCTACCTCTTTCCTCCCTTCGCACTCTTCAACTAATCCAAAATAGGGCTGCAAGTTTATCCTTGGCCTGAAGCCCAGGGGCGGCATCTCTGCAGCTGTAAAATCTCTCCACTGGCTCCTGGTGACAGCAAGGATCAAATTCAAGACCCTCTGCTTCTGGATGACCACAAGGATGTCTCTGGGCCTGGGACCTCTCTGCATCCAGCTTTCTCGTCCTAAATACCTCCCTGTAAGAGTTCTCCGGCCCTCTAGCTCCAACTCTCTGCAGGTCAGATGTTTCTCCAAGTAGAGAGTGGGAGGTAAATCCCTTTCCTCAGCAGGAGCCTCCCTCATGACTGGCCTCCCCCACTCCCCTCAGCCTTGAGCTCGAAGTTCTTAAATTCTGGAAACTTCTCAAGACTTTCCTTTTCTCCTCCTCCTTTCCTCTCCCCCTCACTGCTAATGTCCCTCTGCCACTGTAAATGGTACCTGGTCCCTTGTGAGTTTTAAGGGTCCAGGTCCTTCTTGACAAGTCTCTCCCAGCATCCCTAATCAGCACTTGCCCTTGGGCACCTTTCCCAGAATAGCCTGAAGCTGGTCCACCCCGTCAATCACACTTGCTTTCCCTAGCCCCCTTTGTTCTCAATTGTCAACTTCTGTTTTTTTAGTTAATTTACAGATCACACATATTTCTTTTGCAATAACAGAAAGGAACCTCCCATTTAATTGTTAAAGTGTTTTCTGTATTTTTTCTGCACATTGTTAACTGCTATAATACACTCTAGCACGTCAACATTGTTAATAGTAGCCTTGCTGATACCAAAGAGATTGGCCCAGTGGGCAGGTCATATATAAACTTTGTAAAATAGGAGTACCTAATGGCTGGAAAGATTAAAGGTATTAGGTGAATTGGAAGGGCAAATGGCAACTGCATTGTAGGTAAGGAAATTCAGGCTTCACCATTTCAGTGTGTGCAACAAACAACTGGAGGTTTTTATTTTTTTCAAAACGTTGACCTGTGCTTTCCAACTTGACTGTGATTATATCAAACACCTTGTGGGGTTGGGTAGACAGAACATGTTGCTATACGTCGAGATACTATAATGGTGGACCAAAGGGGGGAAAAACAATATTGGACTGTAATACATAATATATTTTATTTTGTATTTCTTATAATCTGCTATTTAGCTTGCATTGCAAACTTTTAGCTATATCACATTCACTAGTTATACAATCCATTAATACAAAATCCAATAGTCACATTCTTAAACAAACTTTATATAAAAAAAACATAATTCCAATTAATTTATCAAACATAGCCTTTCTATAAAGGAAATCATTACAACTGTGCAAAACGCCACTAATCAGAAGATAACATATTTTGCAAATGTTTTGCCATTGATATTGTACAAGATCGATATTGCCCACTAAACATCACCCACCATGTTTCAGATGTCAGTGCAGTATAATGCATTACAACTCGATCAAATACCAAGGCCCTTCTCTCAGACAAGGATTTACAATCCAGTAAAATATGATTTATTGTTTCCAGTTGTGTCATGGTTACAAAAGTGACAGCATCTGTGTTCCATCTTCCATTTAGCTTTAGAGCCCTGTACCTCGCGTGTAGGCAGACGATTTAGATGCATCTTTAACGAAACTCTCATTAAGGTCTGATCTGGAAATTTTTGTAAGTAAGGTGGCAGTTGGTTAAAGGCCTTAATTTCATTATTAAAGTTCACTAAAGCGTCATATACCGTACATTGCTCTAACGTGGTTATCCAGTCTTTTCTCCAAAGCTTTTTTTTTCAGCTCCTGCTGATTCACTATGAGAGTCTTTTCTTGGGAACCCAGATCACTAATTATCTGAAGGCATTCGTTTTTCTATTCCACCAAAATCTGGTCTGTACCCATACTCAAGGACTTCCCAACAATGGAGAAAAGGGAGGAGTCATCCGCTGTATAGGACTTTCTTAGAAACATTAATAGTTTCCAATGAACCATTGCTTTCATAGATTATAATCCCAATTCATACCAGATTATTGTATCGCGGTACTCTTCGGGAGGCCCAATACCTTTTTCCATTAAAGACCTTCCAAAGGGTTCCAATTGGTATTTGAATTGGCCATGTACATTTCAGATCCATGCATTATTATCCATACAACGTTTACCTTATGAAAAGTGAATACTGGTAAAATAGTACATTTTCCAAATTTCCGTGAGATGCACAAGCTTCGAGAGGCTAGAGACTCCACCCTTAATCTGAGAAATGCAGCATTTATTTTATCATTTGGGTCAGTGTTGAAATTAAACCCCAAATATCTATATATATCTACTCTGTGAAGGATTGTATCTGCCACATACCATTTATACTTCAGCTTCTTTTGTAGCTGTTTAATTCCTATAACCATTTTATTTTATTTGCCTGCCTTAACCTTCATATTATTTTCTACAGAATACACTTGCAGGGCATACCAGGATTGTTGGCGGCCCACCAGTGTTCTATCGATCAAAACCAAATAATCAGCAAAGAACAAGTATTGAATCCCATGACCCCCTATTCTTGGTGTATAATATTTTAATATATTTTGTTTCAATATTGATTACCAATTGTTATGTTATGTTATGCTATTGGGCATTTGTATAGCCTCTTTCACCATTGGTATGATGTCAGCGCGCTGTGGGTTGAACACCCTCTGGGACCATAGTCCAGGTCAGTGGAGAAAGTGGTTGGTAAGTGGTGCATGTGTGCACTCAGTATGTGTGCAGCTAGACTGAGTTATTTGGTGGGTAGCTGCATTCTAGTGCTACGAGTAGTGTGGAGGTTGTGTGAGACCAGTAGTATTTGTGCCGCTTGGCCAAATTGTTCTGGGTATCTGCATTCTAATGGAGGTGGTACTTGTATAAGAGATTGTGTGTTTGTTTGATTGTTGAGGTGTGCATGGTGTTGTATAATTATGTGTGCAGCAAGGCCGAAATTAATCATGGCGGTAGCTGCATTCTATTGTTTTTTGGTGGAGAGGAGACAGTCAACATATTGGTAGGTATGTGTGAGTATCCGTGCAGTTGGAAAAGGTCCCCTGTTCCTGATTACCTTCCTGTGCCTGCCAAATTCATGTTTGCTCCGTATTTTAGAGGTCTGTTGCTTTAGTTCTCCAGAAACCTCTTGGTCTACTGTCAACTCAATTCTGTTTCACCAAGCATGGCCATACCTCACTCTGACTTAACAATATAATCAATTTTGAGTTTGCCCATTTCCCAAACTGGCTGTACCAGGCTATTAGCTTCCCTATGCTTTGCAGTTTTGAGTGTTTAGGTCTGGGCATGGCAGGGGCTGCAAAGGGTGACGGCCATTCTAGTGGTACAGGGTCAAGAGATTGCAGATCTACAGATTTAATTTTGGCGCAGTGAGTGAAGACACTCAGATTCAGCTAGGTTGAGACAGATGATGACAGCCTAGATCCAACTTTGACACTGCAATAGATACACTTAGATTTACTATAATTATTATTATTGTTATTATTATTATTATTATTATTATTATTATTATTATTATTATTATTTAATTTTTGTATTACGCAACATGCCAGAAGGCCTCAGAGCACATGAAGACAAGACCTGGTCAGAGAGAGAAAGGATGTCAGAGCTGTGGGTTAAACAGACCAAGAGAAAGAACTAATCATTAGAATAAAAGAGATGTGTTTTTAGGCCCCTCTTAAAACTAGAGAGAATCAGCAGGTTCTCTAGATCTGGGAGAAGTGAAATCCATAAACTTGCAGTGAATACATGCAAATAACTGCCAGCAAAATTCTTCAAATATTGTCTTGGTAAAGAAAATGTGTTGGCCCTCCTAGAGAGAAGAATGTGTCCAGTTGTTGCTTTACACTACAAGTTCTTAAGATACCTAGGAGCCTTACCAGTCATACATTTGTATGTTAGAGTAAGGATTTTATGTGAGATGTGTTGGTTAACTGGAAGCCAATGCATCGCTCTCCTTGAATCCGAGAAATGTTATGAGCCAGGATTGCAGTTTAGATGTACCTGCAAGGAGACTATTACAATAGTCGAGCTGAGAGTTAACAAGTGCTGTAGCCACGGAAGCAAGATGTAATCAGCCTGTAACTTCCCACAGCCTCAGCATCTACAGTAGTTTTTTCAAGACCGGGATAATCCAGATCTCTTTAAGACTAACGGGAACACAGTTACTTATAGACAAGGTGACAATTCTGGTGATTAATGGAGAGGGACATGTGATAGAGTCCTTGATGATTGTCGCAGGGCATATTTCACCAGCACATGTAGTGGGTTTAAGCCCATTCACAATATCAGTCAGGGACTTTTGAGTAACAAAGCTCAGACTGAATTCTGGAACAGAGTCACTTATAGTGCTTATTGGAGCCCTATTCTTAGAAATACTTTCAGTACTATGGACTATTGCTAGCCTATTGCTTGCGATGGTGGACTGGTGAATCTTTATTTTGGCGGAAAAGCTGTCTTGGATTTCTTTACACCAAGAATTACTAAGAGGGACTTTGCTGGTTGTGCTTTTATTTCCCCATCCAATTAAGAAAATGGAGAACAATAATTTTTTGTCTGTTTTAGCATTGCTGATTCTGTTAGCATAATTTCCCCATTTTGCAGCCAGAATAGCCTTTTTATAGTCAGCAGATGTGGATCTATAAGAGGACACGGATCCTTCCTCTATTGTTTTTCAGCTGTTCTCTTTTATTTTCCCTGCTTAATAATATCGGTAGAAAATCATGAACTCCCTGCAATTTCGGCATTTAAGCTAACTCTTGCAGAACAGAGGACATACTCTAATTTAACTTTGGCACAACAGAGGACGGACTCTGATTTAACTTTGTCCCTGAGACTGTATGCTTTTTATTTAGATTTCAAAGGAAACAGTTACATACATTATAACACGTGTATGTATTGTTCCCTGTCTCTTTCTTTGTATGTTTATAAAACATTGCAATGTTTCAAGAAACGTGCACATTTTGTATCCCCAAATATCTGGGGTGCATGTATACTGTGTATAGTTTAGGAACTTACAATGATATAGACGCCTTCTCTTCAGTAACCCTCCTCCCATTGCGTAGTTTATGATACTTTTATGGTTACAGTGTCACTTGTTTTTGATAACATTAGAAAAACACCAGGTGTTTATGTATTTTACAGAAGCCTCAAATTGTAAGTTGGTATTATGTTTGATCAGAATTAAGTTCTTGATAAGTCCAGGACAAATTCCCCTTAATTCTTTGATGTGGGTTTGAGAGGTTCACAAAAACTGCCATTGCAGGCTTTCAGGGGTTAATAAAAATAAATATTGATCCACAAGGTTAATTTGTAGGATTGTCCTGGCTGCAGGATTTGTTGGATGGAGAAGTAGATCACATGTTTCTGTTACAGTAGTGAGTGTCACTAAGGCCAGACTGTTACTGCTTTTTGAGACACTATTCTCTTTGGCAGGCTAAGAGGAGGGATTTCTTTTCTCCCTTGAGGATGACTCTCCCATACCTACCATCTCTTCCTCTGATGGTTGTAGTCTCAATCTCCACCTTTGACTCTCTGACTATTGTATTCTCCAACTTCCTTCTTCTCTTAGACTCCATCCACCTAATATTGGATATATTACAACCTCTTTTTTGTGTCCCTTTACTCTTCTCCCTGACCTCTTGATAATCTCTGCCTACCTTCTGATAATAACTGCCTAATCTTCTTCTTCACCAATCTCTTGATATAGTTCTACAGCAACCTTTCTTGAATTCTCTTCAATATCCTCTCCGTCCTTTAAACCATGTTCTCCTATTCCGTTCCATCCATCTCTCCCTGTCAACAATCTTTTCCTACTGTTTCCTAATCTCCTCCTTACTTACATCAACCTCCTCAACTAACACCATGTTATCCCCCTCTGGTCTCTCTTTTAATTTTGTTTATCCTTCCGACATCCTTTGTGTGATCCCCATGCTTACCAATCTCACCCAAGCTTCTTTCACCAACTCTAGAGTCTTCTCCAAACTCTGACCTCTGTCCGTCAACACCCTTTTTCACTCTAACTACCCACCCTGGCTGCCAGGTGGATTTTTTAATTTTGTAGTTCCTCCTCCTGAGCTGAGCAGGGTGTGAATGTTTGCACCTGTGATTTGGGACTTGTGGCGGCCTGTGGTTGGCTACATCATACTGTGGTCACAAGGTGAATAATTAGGGATAGGGGCTGGTTTAAGCATTAAAAACGGCTTTCTGCCATCTTTAGATCAATTATGTTGGGGTAAACTGTCTTGATGGTGAGTGTTTTGATCCTTCCACTTTAGTTTGAAAAGTTCTCACTTTATTCGGGTTCACAAACTTGTGGGTTTGCTGACTCATGCCTGGAGACTTCCTTCAATAAACGCACGTTTGTTGCAGACTCAAAGTTGTGTATCTCAGAAACCATCTAACTGTATCTGTGGTGCCCATGGACTTGCAAAGCAAATTCCATGGGAACATTTCTTCATCTGGAACTGTAGCACTGTTCCAAGCTGCACTATGCCCAAACAGGACATGTTCCTCCATGACCCTCACATCTCAACGAAACAAGTCCGTGGATTCCCACAGGTACATCCATGGGTCCTGAGGCTCCATGGCTGAATGCCTTCAACATTCTGTGCATATCTACACAGTGCAAGATGTTCTATTGTGTATTCCTACCCACATAGGAACAAGGACTTCTAAAGGGGGCTCTGATCTACATTTTAGCATGATGTCATACCATCTGTCTGGACCCTTCTAAACGCATGTGCTATGATGGGGGCAGCCAAGCGTTCTCTCTTATGCCTGCCTCAAACCCATGATATCCCCACCATCAATTGACAAGTTGTGGCAAGGATTTTCATCATCAACATCGTTGAGGATATCTCCAGAAACTAAAAAACATTGGTGGCATCACAGATGACACCACAAAGACATCACGTGTCATCACATATGACATGTTAATGTTAATGTAAATGGGTCTTGTACCGCGCCCTGTTTCCACGTGCATGGTCTCTTAGCACTCGTCATCATCAATGACATCGCAGGTAGAGCACTTCACATTCAAATGTGAGAGTGGTGCAATGTTTCAGTAGAAATCACTGTCACACACAACTAAAAACTGAAGTTGCAGACAAGTTTATTGTTATTCTTAAATTCACATTTAACAATTAAAAATACCTGATTCTAGAATGGCTGGCAGCGGAGTAGCAGCTTAACTCAACTGCTCTGGACCTCTCCCTGAAGATATTTATAAAAGAAATAATGAGTTCCAAGAAAAAGATTGGTGAAGCTGTAAATCCTGACTCTAAGATACCCAAGCAGGTTCCTGAGATGGAGGATAATCCAAGCCTCTCTGATGTCTACAAGACCATTCTTCAGGTGGCTCACGATGTTAATGATATTAAGTTGACTATGGCTGAGCTTAATTTAAAAACTGGACAGCTGGATGGCAGGGTTACTGACTTGGAGAAGTCCTCTCTAACTATGTGCTCGGAGATTGCTGGCAGCTTCAAAGCATACAATATCCTGAGGTCTGATTTGAAGAAAGAAAAAGAACAGCGCTTGGATTTGGAGCTGAGTATCAGAGCAAGAAACATCAGATTGGTTGGTGTGGAGGACCCTGCTGGAGATGATGAAGACTTGCCTTCTCTGGTCTTTCAAGTCTTCAGGGATAGTTTTCATTGCACTACTATCAAGTTGGAAGATGTAGATAATATCTTTCGTATTGGCAAACACCAGAAGGAAAAAGCAAGGCACATCTTGATTTCCTTTTTGAATCTCAGGTCTAAGGAAAGCTTGATGAGAGCTGCCAGGCAAGTGGGGAATGTTACACACAAAGGTAAAGCTGTCTTTATTTACCCTGACTTTCCCAAAGAAATCCTGATTCAGAGGAGGTCCTTTCGGGGGGCTAAAGAATTGGCCAGACAGCTTACACTGAAGGCTTTTCTCAGTAGAAATAATGTTTTGACAATTGTTTTTCCTGATGGGGAGAGAAGCACATCTGATTCAACCCTTGCTCTTGAGTGGCTTGAAACTTATAAGAGGAGTCTTTCTGGGCCTGCACATGTCATGGAGTGAATTGGGACCAGCATGCCACCCCCCCTTTTTTTCCCTCTCTTCTGATTTTAATTTTGGATTTTATGAAGTTTTCATTTTTACAATATGGGCTATGAATTTTTTGACATCAAAATGGCACCTGTGCTCATGTGGCAGGTAACGTTTTATTTATATTTCAAATGAGCCCTTGGAACTTATCTGTTCGCCAATGTGGATCGTAATATACTCAGGATTCCTTTTGAGGCTTCGATCCGTGCTTCCTGGTCCTTTCGCTGGATTCGAGTAAGGGACCTTTACCTGTATAATGTGCTTGCATGTACACGTATGCACGTGAGCTGTCTACCGGCGTATGATGCCTGGCCTCCCGCGTACGAATCCCGGCCCCCTACGTTGCTGGGAGCGTTCGCTTAGAGGTAGATGGCAGCACAGACATACGATGGCGCACGGACGACCCGCATGCTATTATGGGGATGTGGTCGTAGGATCGGGTCCCGGACGATGCGAGGTATGTAATTGCCGTATCGTTAGGATCCGTGATTTTTTTGCTGGTTCGTGGAAGTACTTTTCCCCAGACTTGGCGACTGATGTCTGCATTGATGTGCTATGATACGTTTTCCTCTCTTCTGCCACCCTGGAATCAACAGGAGCAACAGGTGTCTCTAAATGAATTGTGTGGTTTTCCATGCATGAATAGGATACATTGACTGCATCCATCCGTGGTTGCTCTGTTTCATTGGGCAACATGGCGTATCCACTTGTAACTGAAAGATGCACTACTGTGTAATTGCAGATTACTTATTGGATCAATCACTTGCTCTGCATCTTGTTTTTCTGCGATCCGAACTTGCAAAGTATAGCTGAAGAGCAATTTGATGGTTGACAGCTATGTAATGTGGAATTGTGTCGGCTCGGGTCTGTAATATGGACCTTTGACGTCGCCGGGAGTGTGAATGCACTTGGGATGGGGAGGATTTCATTACTACATGCTAGGCGATTTTCTACGCATTGTTTGGTGCATTACATCAGCTTCACAAGTTAACAATGCAAGTGAAGATGACACCACTTTTACAGCGCATGTTTTTGCAGATTGAGTGCATGCAGGAGTGGCTCATGGTAACATCATTTATATGACAGTGTTGTCCATGGTTCGTGTTCCTGTACTGAGAGGGTCAGGTTTAGAGAGTTGCTTGTGCTCCTTTGGCAACGTCTGGGCATGATCCTGTTGTTGGATGGACACGCTAGCCAGCCTAGCTCTGTTTGGTCGACTGGTTTCTTCATTTGAACAGCCTTCTTTGTCAATTTTGGGATTATTACATGTCAATATTGACTCTCACATTTAGTGCCTCAGATCAACGTTTCACTGTCCCTTGCTCTCCGGATATGACAGTGCCAGTGTTCAAATACGTTGGAACTTCTGGAACTTTGTTAATAGAAGGCAAACTTGTTTGGAGTATGGAAGTGGAGAATTTTAAGCAGCATTTTTTGATACAGAGTTACTGTACTGTTTGTGCTTTCTTTCTCCGGAATACTGAGGCATTTAGAGCTGCATGGCCTTCTCCTGAGACCATAATATTAAATGTTAAGTGTTACTGATGGTGGGATTAATAACGAAGGTGATATTGGTATTTGGGGATTTACAGGTTCTGGATAACGGGATATGCATATTTAATGCTCATGTTCATACGGGTAATGATAATTGTTGACCACGGTTTCATGTCACAAACAGGGGTTTGGCACTGCCTTTTCCTTTTAGCAGTTTTTCTCTTAGCATTTCGAGGGTTCAGGTACTGTGTTAGCCTTATGTTGTGCATATATACATTTAACTGTCTAGTGGGTCGCGGTATTGTGCCTACTTTTTCTTCGAAACATTGATTTTTTGGGACAGGGGGTTGGTGGTGGTGGGGTGTGCATGCAATTTTCTCATATGGGTTTGTTTTAAACTAACTTTTAATTTTGGTTGAGGCAAGTTTTGATGTACTATTAAAGGGACTCAAGGTTCCTTGGGAGAGGTCCTGGGGATGGTTTGGAATGTTGTTTAAATTGTTTGTTCGGCTGAATAGACTTTGCAGTCTTATCTGTTCTTTTTGTTTTTTACTATTTATTTTTTGTTTATATTTAAGGGTATATACTTTTTCAGGTTTTTTTTTTGATTCTGATGTTTTTTTTTACCTCCATGGTGTAAGGATGGCATCGCGCATAGGTGGTGCAGGTGTAGACAATGATCTCTGTGTTGTCTCATGGAATGTGAATGGGGTTAATAATTTACTGAAGAAAAAGAAAGTTTTTCACATGTTACAGGACATGCATGCTGACATATGTTTTTTGCAGGAAACTCATATTTTAGTAGATGAGATTTCTAATTTTGAAAAGGAGTGGGTGGGCTCCGCTCATGGCTCTTCATTTACAACACGGTCAAGGGGCGTGGCCATTTTATTTAGGAAGAAACTGCCAGTTAAAGTTTTAAGAGAGTGTGCAGGTAAAGATGGTAGAATGATTGTCCTGTTGGTTGAGATTCAGGGGGAATTGTGGACACTTTGTAATGTGTACGCTCCAACAGTAGATGATGGCTCCTTTTTTGGAATGGTAGCTCAAACTCTTTTAGATTTCAATAATCCTAACATTCTTCTTGGGGGAGATTTTAATACAGTGATTGATCCTATGCTGGATGGGAGTCAGGTCAGGCGAGTATTGCGTTGTGATCATCATCACCGAGCACTTGGATCCCACTTGTAAGAGCATAATCTGAAGGATATGTGGCGCCTGAGAAACTTAGACATCGTCAATACAGTTTCTTTTCTAGTGCTCATGGTGTATTTTCCAGGCTTGACATGTTTTTTACTAGTGGAAATGTGACGGAGAGTATTACCTCGTGTGATATGGGCAACATTGTATTGAGTGATCATGCCCCGGTGGTGATGCAAGTGAAACTCAAATTTCGGTGTGTGAGAACCTTCTCATGGAAGCTAAACACCTAAATCTTATTGGATGATGAGATATTAGAAAAGATTGTTTCGGAAGCAAACTATTTTGTAGATGAGAATCGCTCAGAGGAAGTCAGTGTGGCAAACACGTGGGAAGCATTTAAATGTTGTATGCGAGGTGTTTGTTTTGGGCTGTCTAGTGGTAAACGGAAGAGGGAGGAGAGAAAGAGGCTAGATCTAGACCTACGTATTGGGGAACTCTCTCGAGACCTGATGCTTGATCCGACTGACTCAGTTAAATTGACATTGTTGAAAAAGCTTAAAAAAGAAATGGGAGACTTTTTGGCACTGAGGGCGGGACGTGGCTTGTTCTATTCTAAGTGTACCTATTTCGAAAAGGGTGAACGTTGTGACAGATGGCTGGCATACCGGTTGAAGAAAAAAGTTTCTGAGTCAGCAATTGCTTCTATGGTGGACCAGGAGGGTAGAATCACATTTGACCCCAATAAAATTAACACAATTTTTAAAGATTTCTATGAGAATCTGTATGGCAATGAGGCAGATATTTCGGGTAGGGGTGAGGACTTTTTTGGCAATTTGAACTTACCCAGGATTCAAGATTCGGAGCGTGATCTTCTTGGTAATATGATAACGGTTGATGAGATCAAAAGTGCTATTTCGGGGCTGAATCTAGGTAAATCCCCGGGTCCTGATGGCCTCCCATGTGAGTTTTATCGGATCCTCCCGAATTCGGCCTTGGAGCTGTTGAGAGATATGTTTGTTTCTAGCAAATTGGTAGGGACGTTGCCTAAAAGTAATAACCATGCTGCTATTTCAGTGTTTTTGAAAAAGGGTAAGGACAGTAACCTCCCGGCTAGTTATCGTCCAATTAGCCTAATCAACACCGATAATAAAATTCTGGCCAAGGTTCTTGCAATGCGTCTGGTGCAGTATTTACCGGCCTTAATTGGTGTAGAGCAGTCTGGATTCATGAAACATAGGCGTACTTCCAGTAATATTAGGAAACTGATACTATCCATGGAAATGGCGGAAAAAATGGAATGTGATGCTGCTGTTTTTTCTCTGGACGCAGAGAAAGCTTTCGACAGGGTCAGTTGGGATTATCTGTTTTCAGTACTGAGGAAGATGAACTTGGTTGAAGATTTTGTTTCTTGGGTTGCTCTCCTATATGCCAATCCGACTGCAGCTGTTAAGACTAATGGGGTGATGTCGGAACCTTTTTGTTTGCACAGAGGTACACGCCAAGGATGCCCTTTTTCTCCTTTGTTGTTTATTTTGTCAATTGAGCCTCTAGCAGTCTGCATTAAAAATGAACCAGTTCTGCAAGGTGTTAATTTTTGGGGTGTCATGCAAAAGGTTTGGCTTTATGCGGATGATCTCTTGTTGGTACTACAGAATTTGGAAGAGTCCCTGCCCTGTCTGATGAGGATTTTGTCTGATTACCGCGATTGTTCAGGATACAGGATTAACTGCTTGAAGTCTGAAGTCTTGCCCCTATCCAACAGGTGTGATAAGGCTCTGGTCACAGGGTTGGGGTTTTCCTGGTGTGAGGAACGTATGCGCTATTTGGGGGTGTGGTTGACGCATCCGGTCTCCATTTATGGTTGAAGAAAACTTGAGTGTACTTATTCGGGATTGTAAGATGGATTTGGAAAGATGGTCGCTGCTTCGTCTCTCGCTGTGGGGGAAAGTCAATGCCCTGAAAATGAATATGACGCCTAGAATTAACTTTGTTTCTAGTATGCTTCCGCTGAAAATTAGGAGTGGTTTCTGGAGAGATCTGGATCATTTGGTTGAGGAATTTTTATGGGATCGGAAACCTCCAAGACTTAGTCTTTAGAAGTTGCAACTTCCAGTCCATTTGGGTGGTCTGGGTGTCCCGAATTTTAGGGCCTACCATCTGGCCTTCTCGGCTCATTCTTTTATTCCGTTTTTGACGGGCGACTTAGATAGTTGGGCGCGGTGGCGGAGTCGAATGCCTATGGGCCGCTGGGCCCTGAAGCCTTGTTGACCACTAATACAAAGATTCCAGGTGGCAATCTGTTGACTACGTCTTTTTTGCGCAATTCATGGTTTGAAGTGTTATCATTGTTGGGCCGTGACGCTTTTAAATGTAGGGGTGCCTCTATCTGGTTGAATCCAAAGATTAGAGATAATTCTCTGAAAATTTTTTGGCCTGATTGGTTTTTGATGGGTATCAAACTAGTGTCTTATTTGGGGAATGAAGATCGTTGGTGGACAGCTGCGGAACTGTGGGAAAGATGTAATTTTAATGGGCTGTCGGACTCTGCTTATAGACGCCTTAAAAAAGCGGTTGGGGTGGTAGACTGGTCGGACTCGTGGAATGTTAGGGCTTTTCTGACAGGTTCGAATGATGAGAGGAATGGACTGGCCAGTCGAGTGTACAAGCTAATCGTATCACATTATCCGAGTAATGACAATTTGAGGACTGTTTGGAGTGAGAGGATTGGGTCTGAAATAGACATGGATGCCTGGAGGAGTATGTGTGCGAATGTATCGCTGTGCTCGCTGAATCTGGGTGAGAGGTCTCGCCAGATAAAGATTCTGAATCCCGTATATTGGTGCCCGGAGACACTTCATAAAAGAGGCATGTCTGACTGTGAGGATTGTTGGGGATGTGTTCAAGAAGTTGGGTCACTGGAACATATGCTATGGAGCTGTGTGCGAGTGAGAGAGTTTTGGATCAAGGTGTGTGATGTATGTGAGAGGATTACGGGCGGTGGGTCTGTACTGGATTTTAGGACGGTAATCCTTGGAGATGATTCTGGGATGGCCGATGTCAGCTCTGCACTTAAAAAATGGTCCTTTAGGGCTTTCATTGTGGCCAAAAGACTGATTCTCCGTGGGTGGAAAGGTCGGGTTCCTCCTTCCTTTGAGGATTGGATTCAAGAGATGCATGGTCTGTCAAGGACTGAAAAGATGATATATAAACTGAAGGGTAAATTGTCATCATATGAGAAGATTTGGAATTTGTATAATGATTTTTATTAGATTTGATGTTTTTGCTGTGCTCTTGCATTTGCTTGTATACATTTTCATGGTGATGTTTTCTGTATTCATGTATACATTATAAATAAATAGATTAAAAAAAAAGAAATAACCTTGAGATGATTTCAACCCAAAAAAAAAAAAAAATTAAAAAAAAAAAAAACAATGAAAAATACCATCACTTTTTGATCAGCATGTTTTGACCATAGTGAGTCATGCATTGATATGATTTGTAGCTCTTGGTCATTTGATTGTTACCCCTTGTGTGAAATCCACTTCTAGTAAATTAAACATTCAAAGTATTTGTATAGAAGTCATTTCAGGGCCTGATTCACTCAAGCATTTTATAATGGTGCAATCCCATTGGAAAATGCTCTGGGAATCAGACGCTCAGTTTTCACCACCATGTCAGATGTTAACATTCCTTTTGCTAATTTTACAAACTACTGGTCGTACATTTTCCCAAAATAAGTGAGTCCGTTAACAATCAAAACACACATGTTTATAATCGGCCGCCATACTTTCTTTGATTGATGTAGTATAGATGCTTTTCTTTGCAGATGAATCCGTTAATTTTATGCTCCTTTTTTATTATCATTTTTAGTCTATAGATGTGATCAGAGCGTTGCAAACAATATAAAACACAGCACTTCCACTGATACTAATCTTTTTTTAGAATGATGCAAGTTCTGGAATGTTTCTTACTTCGGCTCTGGTAGTCTTCAAAATATCTTTGCTTCCTATCTATCACCATTTGACGTATAGTAAAAATTCCAGCTTCTTATAAATACTTCCAAATAAATATTTTTCAAGCAAAGTCTGGTGTCCTTGTGTAGCCATACTGAATCTCTCTTGAGCCTTCTCTCAGTTGGCAACTGCAAGCTAACACACTTCACGGTAAATACTTGGGCACAACTGAAAACAATGTAATCTCCACCAATGAGCCTGGCAGACATAGGGCCTCATTACAACTTTCACAGAATGGTTTAACGGGCTCCGCTAATGGAGGAGGACCCGTTGAACCCATCCCGCGAAATTTAGAGGTCCCCTCGCGGGACCCGGTAAAGACGCCTGGTAAAACCTGGCGTCCTTACTGGGTCCCGCGAGCGGAAGAGGGAGCTGACAACGGGCCGGTCATAGTCGGACCATTGTTAGCTCCCTCTCCCATTCCCATTGAGGCCGATGGGGGCTCAGATGGGAATGGGGAAGGTCCGAGCCGGGGTTCCCAGAGGGAGGAATTATCGGGCCATCCGAACTCGGAATAGCCTGGTAATCCCCATTCTGGGAACCTGGTAAAGGAAACCCGGTAAAGCCATGGAGCTAATAGCTCGTAATGAGGCACATAGGTTGCAAAGTACCTTGCACATAGGATGCTGCTTCCCTCTATTCCATGGTCATTCAGTAAGCAGAACTGTCCACTTTCTCTGCTCTGATAACATTAAGGTTTCCTAATATTGCTCATATTGAGAAATGCAACTCCTGACATGTTCTTATACTGTTGCATTCTAGAAACAATGATGTAGCCTATGTTTCTCCCACAGGATGGGGCAGGAAAAGGAAGGGGGTCTTTAGGCGAGGGAAGTACAAACCTTGGCATCGTCAATCCATTGGTGCAACGCTTTCATCCTGTATGCTGAGTGTGCCTTTATTGTTATTTTCTTGCTTCTAGTAGCACACATAACAGGCTATTCCACCCTATTGCTTGCCCACTTTATCTTCTTTAGCCAAACATTATCCCTGCAGATAAACCTAATGAGTGGCTTCATCTCCATTGAATGGAGAATCAGGCAGAATCCGGATTACCTTGAGTATTTGTAGAATATTTCGAAAATCTTTATGATGAGTTTTTAAAGATTCAAAGATAAATTACACAAACTGAGTTATCATCTCTACAAGTTGGAACATTTACATTTTCAATTTGCCAACATATATTGCCAGCATTCATTACTCACATACTTCACTCCAGGAAATGTTCTGTACATTTCTGCAAAACCAGTAGCCTAACACGTGATTTTACTACACTTTTAATTAGCCTGCCACAAATGCCATTCAAAAGCATTTTAATGTGATTTTTAGCATGTGCATTTGCTTGGTTTGGTATGGCGGAAAAAAGATTGCTTTTTCCAAGTAAGAAATGCGTCATTCAGGCCAAAAAGTTGAACATTGTTGCAGCCTCTTTGGCAATCGACAGTAATACGTGTGTGTTATTTTCAGTTGTTGGGGTTTTACTGATTATTGTTTTCCTTCTCAAACTTCAGATTTTCAAAGCATTCAGCCCTTTTGTAATATTGGCTTGCCACACCTGTTCTCTGAAGTTTGGAGGTAATGATACATGGTTAAAAAATCAAGGGCTTGATTCACAGAGCATTTTCCAATGGGACTGCACCATTATAAAAGGCTTCTGCGAAGCAGGCCCCCCATATCTTGATGTTTCTGTGAAGGTAGGATGGTGCAAAGGGTTTTAAAATCCTTTGAAATTGCATAAAATGACACTCGGAATTGGTTAATAATTAATTTAAGTGTGTGGTTGAATAAATGAGGTAAATATGATTTATCACAGGATCAGGGATGAAATATCACTAGAAACTACAAGGCAAGGTATCACCAAAGAGCAAACAGTTCAAAAAGCAAATTGAAAGTAAGAATACAGTGCAGCCAAAATCACACGTTGAACAGTTGCATTTTCCTCTTTTTGCAGTTTTATATGTCAAACCGGTTACAAACGGGTGAAATAGACAGAATCGGAATGCGTTTATTAGGCTCGGAGGTAGATCCACATCACAGGGAAAATATAGAGGTGAAAGAGTGACTCTAACTGAGTAACTGGATGAGATTTTCAATGTGGAAGGAGATTTGATTATGGGAAAATAAGCAGTCAAAAGAGAAAATCAGTTTGTAAAGAAAGGACAAGTTTTACTTACTAGATTATCAAGCCGAGGTTGTTTAAGAAAGACACAGTACATTCCAAGGTTGAGTTGCAAAGTTAACCTCCCCCCCCCCGTGTTTACCTCTATGTGGGAACTACTTAAATTATTCAAAATATAACTAAGGATCTATGCAAGACAGAAATGAATAGAAGAATGGCGCTAACGCTTGGAGATCAAGGACAGGAGGCACAGAGAATTCTGACTGTTTTAAATAAGTTACCAGGGTATGGATAGGATTACTTAGAGAGTAGGAAAAAGACAAAGTATCAAGATGGGGTAGGCTATGTGTTGCTATGGGATGGGGAAATACACACAATCCACACTTGAGTTTGGGATTTGGGACAGCCAAACGGGTTTCGGACTCAAAGGCTCTGGTCACAGCACGGTCGGCTCTCCTAACAGCAAACAGCTGGGCCTGTCTGGTCACTGGATAGCAAGGGTACAGCTGGAATGCAGGCAGTGAGGCAAAAGGCTGGTCTGGTCACAGATACTCCAAAAAGGGTACCGCAGCTTTTCCCCCTAGTTATTGGGATTTCTAGTGAGGTTTCTGGATCAATGGTCCTACCTGGAGAGGATCAGCTATGCTCTGGCCACGCAGTAACATCTGGAATCTTGCAGAGTGAAAGTGGAATATCTGGATACACAGGTACTGGAAAATTCAGAAAAGAGTGTCCTGCCTCTGTGAGCTTCCCCCCCTTTATATAAGGCGGGCGACCTCACAGGATTTATTGTTGGGCAGAACCAAGCTAAACCTACCCCTAAGAACTGGATAGGTCAGCCTATGGTGGTCGCCTCCTCCAGGAGGGGACTCAGTTCATGGGGTTGTGTTTTATGAGCTACAAAGCCATCCCACAGTAATTTGTGCACAAAATAAATGATGACATAAATTGCTCCTTTTTACACTTGTGGCACTTTTGCAAATTCCATAGGCAAATGACATATTTTATACAGAGCATGGTATTCCAACTCCCAGATCTGTACGACATTGTTTTGCCCTTCTAATAATTTTTCGTGATTTTTAGTGGGAACCACTTGACCCAAAATTCCACAATTTCAGAGATGTGTACCTATTACCATAGAGCATATTTTCATTAATTTTTAACGTTCCACCATATGTACTTTTCCCATGATTCGTATTTTCCTGGTGTTTGCGTCCCATACCTGCTATGGACAGCCACGATACCTTCTTTTAAAGCTACAAAAATTACATTTTAAACTGTAAAACATTTACGTTACTGCGTTGTCCGGTTATAGAAATAACAGTCTTAAAGTATGTTCATTAAAATACCCTGTTGAGCCAGATGGGCTAGCCTTTGTCCTCCAAATATGGTCATTTCTACCCAGGCTTCCAACAACTGTCAGTTTAGCCCAGAATTGCCATGGAGTTTGTCTTTGGAGCTCCTTAGTTTGAGTGGATGGGAAGTGTCACTTCCAAAAGTAACACGTGTCCCTGAATCTATGGTGTCAAGCTGAGGCCCAGCCACCAACGCTGATAGGCGTGTTACATTCTCCCCTTTGGTCCATTCAGAGCTTCCAGATGCTGGTCCTCTTTGGGGGGATGCCATGTCCTTTGAAACCAGTGCAGGAAAACCTGTTCTGTGGTTTCCAGTACAGCCAATGTAGTTTAGTTATTTAGTTAGTTTTCCTGAGCCCTAAAAGGCAAGGCTGTTGCAATAAAACATTATTTTTTGATTTTTACCAATCCCCCCTTAAATTTCTAGGCAAGGACAGGGCCTTGTACAACATTACACTTTTAAAACAGATATTTTTCTTTTTTGCAAAAGCACATGTTAACACGTAGTGAATTCTGCTGGGATGTCCCTTTCAAATTCGGTTTTCTCTTCCATCTGGATTCCAAACATTGTTTGCAGCCCTAATCAGTTTCTCTTACACTGAAATTGACATATGCACAGAGAGCTAGGGTTCCTTTTGAAGAGTTTATTTTGACATTTTGTAGCAGAAAAGTCAAGCCTTTTTCCGTACGGCTGAGAGTAAGGTTTCTGGTGATTTCCCGGATCTTGCCTGCCACAGCCTGTCATTCATTGAGAAATGCTCTCTTCTGCTAAAGCACAACTTGAATATGGATGGGCGTAGCTGGGTCTCACTGATAAAAGCAGTGTAATGTTGAACAGATGAAAAAGAGCATCAGGGTGGCATCATTTTAACTGTTAAATATTTCCCTTTTCAATGGGAAATTTTGAGCAAGCAGCATAGCATAGCTGCTTTTCCATCCTCTTCTTTGGTGCACATAAGAAAACACACTGGCACAACAGATTCAGTATGAAGATTAAGCTAGGTGATGGCAAGCTTTTTAAGCAGTTTGCCCAGGAAAGGAATGATGGAGATTGGATGATAGTTAGCCGGGCAGGAAGGGTCGGCAGTGGGTTTCTAAAGAAGAGGGTGCACAAGGGAGTGCTTCGGGGGGAAGGGAAGACTTCAGTGGCAAAGGAGTGGTTGCAGAAATCAGCCAGAGCAGGAGCCAGGGTGTCAATGTGGTCCTTGATGGTTTTGGAGGAACAGGGGTGAACCCGCTTCAACAAGACTTTCATACATCGGATGTGTCTAGAAACCTTGACAGGGGAGAACAGGGGAAATGCAGAGAAGGAGGGAGGAGAGGTGGCCGAGGAGGGGCCAGAGCAAGAGCAGGGAATAGAGGGATGAGGGGGGAGAGGAAGAGAGAGAGGACAGGATGTCCTGAGTTTTAGAGATGAAATGATAAGCCAGGGCCATGCAGAGGGCCTGGGAGGAGATGGGAGACGTAGAGACTGCAGCCGGATTGGTCAGCTCCTTGCAGATTTTAAAGAGTTTGGCCGAGTTGTTAGATGCTGCAGAGACACAGGCTTGGATGTGGGCTCTCTTCTTGCTGCGGACAGAGAGGCGGTATTGCCTTTGGAGCAGGCGGCAGGCCAGTTTGTCAGAGGATGTAGGAAGCACACCATTTCCTCTCAGCCACCCTGCACATCACGTTTAAGGTTGAAGAGGTCTACATCGTACCACGGGTTGCACTTGGCTCTGGGCTTCAAGCAGATCATATTGACAGGGGCAAGACCATCGAGAGTATCAGATATAGCAGAGTGGAGCATGGAAAGGGCTGTGTCAGTGTGTGAGTCAGCCAAGGGGGGTAGGGGGAAGAAAGTAGCGGAAAACGCCTCAACTGACATGCTTCATGGGTTGGATATCCAAGAACGAAGGTGGCTTGGCCTGAAGGGTACAGAGGGTCAGCTGGGAGGAAAGGAGAGTGTATATTGTAGTGTACATTGTTCACATATAGGCACCTTTTAGAAAAAGCTATTGCATTGTTCTTTTTGCTTTAATGTGTTTCACATGTAGATATCCTTTAGAAGGCATACTGCTCTACTGCTCTTTTGCATTCATATGTAGGTACCCCTAAGAAAGCGCATTGAATTGTTTCTATATTGAACTGTTGTGTTCACATCTTGGCACCCCAAACAAAAATGCATTGTTCTATGTTAGGACCTGGGGCGGCTGCCGCAGCACATCCGTTTGCTTATATCACGGGTAAATCTCATGACTCAAGTGTGCATTCTGAGCAAGCTCTGAGCTACTAGCACCTTCTCTGCCATTTCCCCCTAACTCTTTCCAGTCTCTGCTCCTTCACCCCACTCCCCTTCCCACCCCACTTACTTGATTCCGCTGCAACCACATCATGCTGCTACAGCAACACCACCAATTCCATATCCCGGGCCACCATTGAAAGGGAGGAGCGGTTCAGCATGGACATCTGCCTTCAATTTTTACAGTATGCACTCTTTTACATAATATTATTAAAAACCTGTGTCGCTAATATCAATAACACCCTCGCCAGCAGGCCGGATAGGGTGGTAATGACAGTGGGGCCCATTGTTAAGCTTCGTTCAGGGCAATAACTTGGGCCGTTTGCCCTTACCACATTATCTGGCCTGACGGTAAGGATCTTATTGCTATACTGTTGCCCTGAGAAATTCACTAAGATATTCCATATTTCAACCATGATCACTCACCACATGCTCACTAAATAAGTCAACACAAACGGCTAGAGAAATCCCCCTACACCAGGCTAAACACTGCAAAACTCTACAGCTCACAAATGAACTTGCAAACCTCACCAGTCGACCAAGGCACCCTGACAAGTCAAACACTTAAGGGTTCGCACCTGAGAAGAAAGTGGGTGTACACATCAATACCTACCTATAATACACACCTGCACATATGCCAGTTGCTCCTTTTTCTACACACACCAAACAGTAAAGCAGTACACCTGGTCTATTCCCTCTCTTCTCCTAAACACTCCCTGCTGCACTCCTCCTTCCCTTTCAGATCCACAAGCGTGCTTGGAGACCATGAAAATGGCAGCAGTGCACAGAAGTGCACAGCGTACATGCCAATAACATAACATAACATAACATAACATAACACTTACAGAAACTTATTACAATACTGAAAGGTAGAGAATGCCTCCAGACAGCATAGCAAGCATATAATAGAATTTGAAGCATTTGTGTGTACAGGCCTTCTCTCCTACAATACACTAAGAGCAAAGCTAACACTTTTTTATTAGTTGAATTTCTTTAGGATGAACCTTTGGCAGAGAACAGAAAACAAATACTAATCGGCAACTGTATAGTGCATTCTCTGTCATTGAAGGCCTTTAAGCATTTGTAGCCATCGAGCTGTGTGTACATGTCTGCCCCAACAAAGTTTATTGCCTTTCTTTTCTTGTTATTGGGTCATAAATTCATGAAAGAGATTTTATGAAGTTGTGCGGTTCATACAGACTTGACAATGAAGGATTTGTCTCATATTGTAGAGAGACAATTGTCTCAGCTTGCATCATCTCTATAAAGGGACCTTCTGTTTCAATATGAGCAACCTGTTGGCTGATAAATAGACAAGTACATAACCCACACGCTGAGGTGTTATGGTACTTCTATGCTAACAGAACGAGCAATGACTTAATCATTGGCTTTGCTCTTTAAATAATTAATTGATTTAAAAATGATATCTGTTTTAGACACACATCTTCAAAATGTAGCAGTTTTAGAGAACATGTAATTCAATGCTTCCTCTTCCTGAAGACTGTTGAGATAAAAGACATTTTGTTCTACAAACATATGGAACCTAGATTTCTGATGTTTGAATTGCAATGCTTTAATTAATGTTTTCAGACTATTTCCCACTGTGCATTTTTTTTGTGCGTATCATTTTATTGCGCATTATTAATAGGATTCGAAACAGTAAAGTTGCTGCTAAAAATAAACAAGTGTTCTACATACGAAACCGATCCCGGGTGGTGCCTTCGATGGAAGTCGGGCCTTATTGTAGTATTCGGCGTGGTCTCCGTCCTGCCTTCTTTGCAGGGGTGCGTAGTCTCCAGTGGGGTAGGGCGACCGAATTACTTCCCTGGTGCGAGCGTCATTCAAGTGTCTTTAAGGTAGGTCTTACTGCAGCAGTCTTTGTATGATACTGTTGTTGCCTTCCTTTCTTTTGCGGTTAATGTCTTTTCTTTCTCCCTAGGTAGCGGGAGATTTCTACGTGTCATGCTGATTGGATTGAACACCTGCCGGTAATGGATGGCACAAGGAGCGCACTGAAGTTCAGTAAGTAACGCGCTATGTGCAGCGCTGCTTCGCCTTGTATTTGCTAACCTGTGTTTCTTCTTTCCTTACAGGTCGCAATGGTCTTCTACGGTGGGCGTGGTATTCCGGAACGATTACGGCCAAGAGGTAACCAGCAGGTGTGATTCTCATGATGTTTGTGAGTAAACCTTTTCTAACGTTGTCTTTCTCCCTCGCTTTTCAGGTTGTTTCGTTCTGGTGAGTATGCGGTGTCCAGAAGATGCAGTTTGCTGGATAGACGACTGCAAGTATGCAGAATCAGGGATGAGCATCTGGCGGATAACAGGATGGAGTTTGCATGTAAGAGTCTATTAATGATGTTCTTTTTCTCCTCTGCTGGCTCGTTGCTCCGATGAGTGTCGGTATCAAGGACACTGGACACGGTGAGCGTTACGCTGCAGGCTGCAGAATAACGCAAAGTGTGTTCTGTTGATTGGGTGTGGTTTAAATAGCCTCACAGCAAAGTAGTCCAGGTAAAGTAGTCCCAGGCTACCACACCCAAAACACCATACCACATAGTCTCGTTCTAGGGAACTAGGCTATGTGAGTGCCTCCATGTTGACTGCAGGCCCAAGGAAAAGTAGTCCCATTCAAAGATGTTCCTCATACTGAATATGAGCCTGGCTCCAAAGGCGCCAGGACTGACTCCAAGAGGGTCTTGGAAGAGGGTGTAAGGCCTCCGAGGCCCTAATGGAACCACGAACCCTGATCTTACCTGGCATGTGGACATGCCAGTGGGGGTTTTGGTTAAGGGCTGTGACAGTATCCACTGCATCCCATCCAAGTATATTTGCAAATCGCAAGACATGCATTGCAACAACTTCATGATACTGGCCGTCCATGACAACTCCTGTAGGGGACACAAATTCAGTCATGCACCACCCAGTGTACAGTATCACAGAGTGCAAGAGGGAGACAGGACATAGAGTGATGATTGACGAGGAACATAGATGGATAATAACCATCTCTAGTGGTACATGAAGGACAAAAGTGGGTGACGATCAAGGGCAGACTGGCAAAGAATGGGCACATGTGAAAGGTCAATCATCAGCTCTAAATGAGAAGAAAAACAACAGCAACACCCACCATGGCATGCAAATCACCTAAAGACCCATGTACTATACACTCCTGCAAAGAAGTCTCTCCAACCATGTACCAAGACCTGACATGAACCAACATACACCCCGGTACTACAACACTGCAAATGGACCTACGGACAACATGAAGTTGCTCTCTGACCCCCCAACACACCACACACCCTGACTGAGACTGTGCCAAGAAGTGTGCATGGATTCCAGGGTGCACTTGCAACTCACATGCAGAGTACAGATGAAGACAAGATGTGGGCAGTGGATGATCATACAGATGCATGGCTCCCCAATGTGGGCACACAGTGTTCTTTCACTGACTGTGGCAGATGACATGAAGAAAGGAATAAAAACCAAAGAACATGTAACACACACTGGTGCAGATAGCCATCAAAATCAAACACTGTAACAAAAGTGTCCTCATTGTGTAACACAGAACCAGGTAGTCATGGGAACATATATTTGTCTAACGCGACATGTATCAAGTGTGACAAACATGCCCTGTGGAGTCAATGCACAAAAGAGGCCAGAACGATTATCCATAGTATAAGTCATGAAGTGCTTTAGCGGAGGATGATGATACATGAGAATCAATGTGTGTGGCCAATGTTGAACAGTGGCGTCTCTGGGCAGGTCATGGATGTGTAGGAGGGAGTGGATTGTGAAGTGGCACAGTTCAAAGAGAAGTGTGCACAGGCAGTAGCCCTGCAGGGCACGGTAGGTCAAATGTGACCAGGGGTAGTGGAAGGGTGGCAGTAAGGAGACATCATCAGGGTTGGTCATGAAGATGCACAGTGAATGCATGCCATCAATCAGTACATACATCCAGACTCAATCAAACATTGCCAATGGGTAAAGTGTGTATACTGCTGTCCATTTACCTCAAATCATGGTGTCAATTATCTAAGTGCATCTACACAAACAATGAACACGCATAGAAGTATAACTGCACATACACACACATGCATATGTACAGACACACATCTGCCCAGACATTTCCCAAGACACAAGCTTAAGCCACCAGTATGTCAAGATGTGAATCACATGCAAATACCATAGTGACCATTAACACCAACACAACATGTGAGACATAGCAGAGATGGCATGATGTAATTTCCTCATCACCACAACCAGGAACTGTGTCTACAAATGCATGAGAGGAGGGCCAGTGCCTGGCAGAGGGCATGGAGACTAGGGATGCAAAAGTGTTCATGGTGGACCTCCCATGGGGTGCAGTCACTGCATGATTCTGTAGCACTACAGAAACATGGAACCATGCATTACAACAGCCGTATTTCACAATCATGTATGCATTCACACATGTGTTAAGATTCACCTAACCGAATGTTACCTGCACATGCCCTCCTGTTTTCCACGATGCAACCATGACAGTTGACATCACTGTGCATGGCTGCTTGTCCACAACTGCACCCATCATGCCCCTGAGAGTGCAACTGCACATGTCAAGGGACCCAAAAAAAGAAAAATGAAATAGAATCCGCAACTAAACTAACCTGTGTTTCTTCTTTCCTTACAGGTCGCTTTACTAAATAATAAGCCCGCATCTGGCCCAGGGGAATGTAATAAGCCACCAAAAAGTGTTCATGCATAATCAATGGGAACCAACAAAATAAATACAAATGCTCGCCATGGTCAGGTCCATCATGGACACGGGCGGGGCGGGGGGATTCCACCCTGGAGGTGGGAGGGTTAGGGTGCATGTGAAGTGGACCAAAAATTAGACAAAAAGAGAAAAACCTCCATGGGCTCATGGACTTCACAGCAATGACAAGAAGGCTGGTATGTGCTGGTAGACCCATCCTCAGGTTATGATATGATATGTCATTTATAACATGCCTATACACAAGTGTTTCAAGGTGCGACGAGGCAAGGGAGGGGGAAACATAGGGAAGACAGAGACAATGATCTTACTAGGCCAGGTGACATTGAGATCGCGCAAGTGCAGGGGAAGGGGGAAGGGGAAAAGTGCGGGGGGTTGATCTGCAGGAGGACGCAGTGTTGGAGCCACACCACGCAGTACCGATGCCTGGTCTTCACTGGCCACGGCCAGCCATGACACAGTTGAATGCATTGGCACAGTGAGGTTGTTGGCTGCAGAGTCTGTATGAATGCTCAGCTTTGATGCATTGAGTTGCTCGGACAGTGTCTGGCTGAAGGCATCCATCTCCTCATGGATCAGTGTACTAGTGGCTGAGACCTCTTCATGGTTAGAAGTCCTCTTGGTGAACATTTCAAGCCTCAGGACTTCACAGTGTGCCTGGCAACAGCTGTTGACCCTTAATTCTTGCCTCCATGCATAGTCTCTGGGAAGAGCATGAGGACTGCATGACCTGCTCTTCCCAGGCCGCTGGCAGGGTCATGGACTTGGCCATCTTATCCATACCCTCAGATATCTTGTCCAACACATTTTAATGTCAGAGGTCGGCACGCAACATCTGCTGCTCCCACTCTCCAGCCTGCACACATCCCTCACTTGTGCAGGGCCCACAGTGGCCAGATGCAAGGTTCCATGCCATGGCTGTGGTTCCCCTGTCATTGGCTGCAGGTCTGCAACCCTTCCTTGGACATCAGCCCCAGGACCTGAAACCAAATCATGGAAGGGTGGCCTTGCAGCCTGAACTACTGGCGATTGGGGTACAACCCCTGAATGGCCTTGAGAAGCCAGCTGCCCCGTCGTAGATTCATGGGCCCCACCTGATCCACCCATAGGTCCACTCATCTTTGCCCTCTTTGAGGTATGCACATCAGGTTCAGCATCAAAGCCAGCTGAGTCAGAAGAGTCCGAAGAGTCTGCAGCACAACACATGATGGTCTGGGGTACCAGTGAGTTCTCACAGCCTACCACATCACGTCACTCACCAGTGGTCTGACGCACCATTAACTCTTCTTCCCCCTCCTCCTCCTCTACATCTTTTTCATCCCCACCTGCACATGGACAGAGAAAGACATATTGATCCATGTTCAAAGAGATAACAATGCACATATGCTTCAAGGTGCACTCCAACAAGAAATGGCAGGACACGCACCCATCAGGCATTTTGCATTCATACACTTGGTGCAGTAAGTAACATATGCATGGCATTTACTGACAAGTGACCCCCCAACCCCCTAACTATCATGTACATGCCAGCAGTGTGCACATTGACATTCAACAATGGTATAAACGCACAATGAGGGGCCATTCAACTGTCAAGTCACCACACATACCAGGGGAAAAGTAATATACATGTGACATTTGAATGTTCATTCAAATCACATGGGAACAGCCAGACCTCCTTATCTACAGGCAATACCACAGTCAACACATGACACACTAATCAGGTTTGGGACAGGGAACTGGAGACAATGATGATCTGCAGGAAGATTCGGAAAGGGATGAAGCCCATGAGTAGGTCCACCCTAAAGTGTGCCTTCTAGTCAAGGTCTATGAAGTGCAGAGGAACGGAGAGTGGATGGGGCGATGTAAACAAGGTCCTCCGATCCACAAGAGGGTGAGGGTGGTGGCTCCATTGAGTGGGCCCAGAGTGTGGGAAGGTAAGAGGGAGCATGCATCACAATGAGTAGGCTCTCTGTGTCACTGGAATTGAGTCAATGTGTATGTGGTTTGTGGACACTTATGCAAATACACTCTGGGAACATGACATTGACAGACAGCTCAGATATGCAGCATGACAAGGAAACCCATAGGAGCAGGTGACAAATAGAACAAATAGAACATGCAACTCTGCATGACATGGCGTGAAAGCAAAACATTGTATGCATGCACCTGTCTAGCAGTGCAGAGTGACACACAACAAGAATGTAGCACTCAACAGTTCATTAGGTGTCACATGGTGCACATGTTTTGGGAGATTAGCCTGTGGGGTATGTGTCCTGCCACACAAACTTGTGCCACAAATGGCAGTCACACAGGATACTCCCAGTATGATGGCCATTTAACATAAATTGTACGTCACAGGATATGCTTCACCCAGGGCTGTCATACAAATGAAGCCAGATGTGCGAATACACACATGGTGTGGGTGATGCATGACTGACAAAATACAGGAGGCACAATGATGGACACTCAGCTGATATGTCCTCATAATTCTCCAGGCCTCCCATGCCTCGCACCTGCTCAAGGAGGATGAATTGGCTTGTGGCCTCTTCATGCACTGTCTGCTGCTCCACCTCTGCTTAACCCCCTCTAGTTGCCAGTGCAGAGGACATGTTGACACTCAGCTTGTGGTTGGTGGGACGGGTGAGATCATTCCAACACTTCACAACCTGTCCTGCCGTGCGCATCTCTACTCCTAGGGCATTAATCTGGTCCGTGACATGATGACAATGCACCATACATTATGCGTGTGTATGTGTGCTCCCCACATACAGGCGCATGTCATGATGGTGATCGGTCACATCGTTTTTGAGGATCTGGAGCTCCTCATCAGAGAAGTTCTTCTTCCTCTGTGGGCCAATGTCCTGTGCTGTGTGTTGGGCTTGAGCCTCTTCCTACTGTGCAGGGTGTCCCTTCCTGCAACAGGTGGCACGCATGCTGGGGCTACCCCTGTCTGACTGGAACTACATTCATCCAGGTGCTGGGCTACCTGTGGACTCGGGCCTGCCATGTCCTCTTGGGCTGAGGCAGATGTCTCCACACCACATCTCCAATCCCCCGGGGCTTTGGCAGGTGTCTCCACACCATGTCCCCAAACTCCTAGGGATGGGGCAGATGTTTCATCAGCATGTCTCCCACCCCGACCCTGCCTGCCCCCTTTCCCTCTTGGGGCTTTTCCACTCATGTCACAGGTCTAAGGGATTAATGGAAGTCACAACAAGTTATTGTCCTGGGCAAAATGAGTAAGGGAACAGTCTACATGATGTGCGACATAGATGTGTGTTCCAGCAATGCTCAAATGGACCCAAAAGTGGAACAAATACGATACGCGATACGCAGTGGCACCCAAAAACACAAAAGGTTTGTATGCGACACCCGGACAGCTTCTGATAACAAAAAAAAGTGGTCCGCGATACGCAGTTGCATGCACAAACAGAAAAATTGCGTACATGACCGACCAGAGGCCTCACAATGAGGATAGAAAATATTAATGTATGCAAAGAGGCATAACCCTCCCCAAAAGAAAAAAAAGGTACGCTACCTGAAGGGAACAGATTGCATGACACCCCAAAATACGTGTAAACAATACTCCATCTTTGTTTCTTTGAGCACACAGCCAGTGATGTGTTTCCACGTCCTTATGTATCCAAGTCAATGCTGTGAGCTGCGCAGGCACGCTGTGTGCAGTGCATGCCACGTAATGTATGCGCTGAGGGTCTTTACTCTGTTTTTGTCTGTCTTCATAGTGAGACACGGAAGAGCCACTATCCTGCCTCTGTGCCATTTTGTTTACCTCCTCCAGCCCTGTGCTGCTTCCCAGTTGACATCTGCTGCTGTAATTCCAGTGCATGTGCCTGCTGCCCACCTGCACTTCGTTGTGAGTGCCTATCATCCTGCCATTGCCTATGCTCCTGTCTCCGGCCCTGTGATCACCTCAGCTACTGTTCAGGACTCCCACTTCAGTATATCAACACAACAGCTACACGGCCCATCTCCAGGACCAACTTACCCACACACACCTGCCTCAGGGGTTGCCAGGTCTGCACCATCTTCCTGAGACCAGAGTGTTAACCCCATTGCAGCGAGGCAGAGGGATGTCAACTTCAGTTACGAGGAAGTTGGCATCCTTGTGGGAATGTTCCTGGAAAACTATGAAGCCCTCTTTGACCTAGCGAAATAATGCGTCAAGGAAGGATGTTGCCAGATCTGGGAGGAAATAACGGCTGCCATCAATGTGGAGGGGGTGTCAGTCTGCTGCTTCAAGTCCATCCACAAGCACTGGGACGACTTCAAATCCAGGACCCAGGCCCAAGGCCCTGTGCACCATTAAGCACAGTGCAACCGTGGAGATGTATAATGCACACAGGTGCAGGCTCTCGACAAACAGCATGCAGGTCCTGGCTCAGTTATACTTGGTGCTGCATGCCCAGGTCTGTGATTGGCAAGAACGTCTGGAGTCTGCTGGTGAGTAGTCATGTGGTTCAATGGCCGATGGAGCATGTGTGTTGTGCATGTGCATGCATGTTTGTGTTGTAACCCTTGTGTTGGCTGCATGTGTTTGTCAGCATTCAACATCAGCATTCAGACCCTGGACAATGCACCCCATGTGTGAAGTGTGACGTCGGTGGATTGGGCATGCACTGCTTTTTGAAGCATGTGTCGTACAGTTGAGCCAACCGTGCACATGCCGTGTCACTAGTGGACGAGATATGCTTGGATGCCAAGTGCGCCATATGAGTATGTGGTGGCCATGTCATGTGCATGAATGATGTGCAGGTTTTTGTGCCGACATACGCACTGTGTGACTATGCATTCCCCGCGTGTAGAGCTGACACATGCATTTGTCGCAGCATTTATTTTTCCGGGACTGTGATTGGTCATGGCACTGCTTGTGCACTCAGAGTTAATGTGTGTGCATGCCATGTGTATGTGCCTGGGGCTCTGGCATGCCAACGTGTGGCTGGGCTATTGAGGCATGTATGTGTTACATGCACTCCATGCCAGTTGTGACGGAAGCATGTTGCTTGCTGTGATTGTGTGGAGAGGTGGCCACACAGGTGTATGCATGGCCATGCTGGGTGCGGTGCAAATATGGGTGGCTACTGGTAGTCAGGATTCCACTGTGTGTCTCATCCACAATGTTTCTATGGCAGTGCATCTCCCATCGATGTGCATCATGTTGCAGTTGTGTCTTGTTCACTGTCCCATTGGTACCTGTCAATCATCTTGGTTTGTGTCGGTGTAATCCCTATATTTTGAGACCTTTACATGTGTATGTGTCCTGACTGTGATTTGCATCATGCCTGGGTTGTTGTGTCTGTTTGGATGTCAATTGCATGTCCTTGTGTGGGGTTGTGGAGGTTGTTGGTTGTGCCTTTGACAAATCATGTTCCTGTGAATGTTGTTGCTGCCGCAGCAGCTTCAACACAGTACATAGATGTTGCTGTTCCATGTCTTCTTAACCACAGTTGCTGCAGCTGATGAAGAGGGCAGAAGCGGTGCTGTGGAGCATGGATGTGGGGACCCTTCCACCAGACAAAGGTGCAGGCCCCAGCCACTCCCCTGTGAGAGCTCATCTTCGGGGAGCGATGTGGCTGTGGTAGTGTTATCACAAAAAAGCGGCAAGCACGCCTGGTGAAACTGCAAATGCAACACACTCCACATTCATACAGAGTTGGAGAGGAAGTAGCATGACTTTGTACTGATATTGATCCTGCCCTATTATTATGGGCAGTGTTGAAGTCAAGGATAGGATGATTGTCTAACTAATCCTGCCTATCAATACAATAATTCTATGCTGCGCCGCTTATCTAAAAGTGGATAGAATAAGAAACAGTAGAAGTATATTTTTTGTCACAATTGGTTATATTATTTCTAAGAGTGGAATTTTCTCAAGACAAAACGGTCTCTACTTTCTCATCCTTTCCTCCTCTCCAAATTATTCTTGTCATTCATACATAAAAAGACATTTTGGGATGGAGTGACAGTGGATGGTCCAATCCTGGAATGGTGTTCGGTGCCTCCTGTTAATGGTGTTGGCAGTGGACATGTTAGGGGCTCAGCTTCATGGTGGAGCAGACCATAGAGGTTTAGGTGAGTTGCAGCCATGCATTGTACCAATTGTGTGGGAGACTGTCAGGGGCTGCTTAGGGGTAGTGTTGGAGGTGAGGGCAGTGTGTGGATGAGAGGGGAGTGTACTGTCAGGGGGCTGGCAGGTCTAGTTTTGGATTGAGGGTGGCTGGGGTCTGGGCTTGAGGGGGCTGCTTGGGGTAGTGTCTGAGGGGAGGGGGTCTGGTAGATGGTGTCTGGATTTGAGAGGGCTGCCTGGGGGAGTGTCGTAGGTGAGGACAGTGTGGGGAGGGGAATGTACTGTCAGGGGGTTGTATGGGGGTAGTGTCAGAGGTGAGGGCAGAGTGGGGATGGGAGTGTACTGACAGAGGCTTTTCTGGGGTAGTGTTGGAGATGAGGGGGCTGGTGGGTGGTGTCTGGACTTCAGGGGCTGTCTGGCGGAATATCAGAGGTGAGGGGGGCTGGTGGGTCATGTCTGGAATTGAGGAGGCTGCCTGCGGTAGTGTCGAAGGTGAGGGGGGCTGGTGTGTGGTATCTGGACTTGAGGGGGATGCCTCAGGGGAGTGTAGGAGGTGAGGGCAGTGTGGGGAGGGGAGTGGACTGTCAGGGGGCTGCTTGGGGGTAGTGTCGGAGGTGAGGGCAGCGTGGGGATGGGCGTCTACTGTCAGGGGGCTGGCTGCGGTAGCTTCGGAAATGAGGGGTGCTGTGGGTGGTGTCTGAACTTGAGCAGGCTGCCTGTGGGGAATGTCTGAGGTGAGGGGGCAGGCTGTGCATTTACATAGAGGTGCAGCCTCAATTTACGAGGGAGCTCACGCATTTCCGCAGGGGTGCCGCATTGACTTGCGATGAAGGCCGTGCGCTTTCGCAGGGGTGCAATCTTGATTTATGAGGGAGCTCTTGCATTTTCACAGCGGGTGCTGCCTCGACTTATGAGGGAGCTCTCGCATTTTTCACAGGGGTGCTCAATCGTGGATCAGGGATGGACGCAGAGGTTTACACTTAGGTGGGGATATGGCTTGGTTTTTGCCGTTCGTGGGGGCATGTTGTGGGCATTCCTCGCGCAGCTCAATTCCCTTTGCGTGTCTCTTAGAAATGCGCATTTGGATCCATGAATACGCAGAGCGTGCAGATTTACATATGCGTGCAGGCTCACGCAGTGCTGTTCTCGGCACGTGGCCCTTACAGGTTTAATTCACTCTTTTCCATGAATCAGGCCCTTAATTGTTACTTCCTAGGGACCAACTATTCACACTTTTTTACTGTGTTCTGGTTTCAACTAGGAAAACCTTTCACAAAGAAACGAAAATGATATAAACAGTCTTATCCAAATTCAAAGTCACATAAAAGAAAAGAACCATATTAACATATCAAAGAACACATGTAGACTTAAAACCCGATTAAAATCCCCAAATTCATACATTGTATTCTAACATTTTTGATAAATAGTTCAGTACTGAAATTATTAATGAGAGTTGTTTTCTGAATAAAATACGTTTGCAAAAGTGCTTAGTAGTTAAAGTAAATTTGTTATGATCCAATTGGATAAAAAGAACCTCTCTCATTAGATGTAGCTCAGGGCATTCAACAAAGAGGCGTTCTAGAGTCTCAATTCGTTTTATGGCACTATCTAAATGCCCAGTTCTCATTTGTTTATGTTTGTATAACCACCAATACCTCGTTCATTAAACAAAGATTAAATTGTAAAACCTCATAAAATTATGTCTCCATTGTCTATTGTTGAATTTTTGTGGATATTTTGAGCTTTGAAACAAGGGTGTTTCTTCCAGAGTCGTGCAAGTGTATCATTTATAGTTTGGTACAGAATCTCTACCAATCCAATCCTCGAGCCATCATTTCTTTTTTACTATATTAGAATTTGTAACTAAGACAGTAGCAGTAAAATTCAGATTTTCTAAAACAAAATCACAACCAGATGCCCAGTATTTTAAAGGTGCAATCAGCTGTTGTTTTAAGTCTATAAAAAGAAAAGCCACAGGGTGATTCAATATGCTGTCATACAATAATGCACTTTTCCAGTGTACTATAGATTGGAGAAATCAAAGTCCTAGTTCATATCGAAACATACAGCTCTGGCAGGCATTTGGTAGGTAAAGGCATAGATGCCATATAGTTTACCTTCCACTTTAGTCAAATCTAGTAAGGCAGTTTGTGCCCTGCACCATATAGCAAACAGGTATGAGTTTTGTATTTTAAAGTTTGATCATAGTTAACAGAGTATCATCCATATTTTCTGTCAATTTCTTTCAGAAGAGCAGAGTAGGCCTCAATAGACACAGTCCCACAGTCAAGATTGAGGACCATTACAATACATGACAGCAGCCTCGTTTCTTTGACTACAACTAACAACAATGCACGCAGTCAGCCCTGTGACGCGACTTCCTGGGTCACGTGCACCAATCCCGAAGCAGAACTAATGTCTGCAACTCCCTGACAACCGGTACGCCTCCCAGCTTTCAGAGACGCGGTCCAGGCAGCATACAGATGCATCAGCGCTGGATCGTAGCCCCGCGGCACCCACAAGGGTCACAAAGGTAAACTCAGCCACAGGGGCTTTTAGACAAGTGTTCCCCGCATTTTACATGCCCACCCCACTTTGTTTCACAATGAGTATGCCTCCATGCATTTTTTCATATGGCTCCGGGCAACCATCACTATGGGCCATGACCTATTAATACTCTGGCCCATACATACGCTTTTTCTGCCAAGCATAACACATGCACTGAACAACACACAATGAGCATGCCTCCATGGATTTTGTCATACGGCTCCGGCAACCATCACTATGGGCCATGACCTATTAATACCCTGACCCATACATACGCTTTTTCTGCTAAGCATAACACATGCACTGAACAACATACAGAACAAACACATTCTACACAGACGGTAACTACCGTTTTATTCATTACAGGCTAACAGACTAAAGGGGACCCCGCTGGACCCTCCTCATCTAATCTGGAGATAGCTTCTCGCAGGCCAGACATGTGCAGGTAGATATGCCGTACCACTTGTCCATCATTTCTGTTCACAAACAGTGACTCGACCATAAGACGTTACAGCGAACACATATTTGTGTATTGTGTTTTTCGGTTGGAACTGAGCGCCACAGGAAATATTTAAGGCTGGAAACTGCCTCTGCACCTCCAGATACGCCCAAAATAGCTTTTTCTGCATTACTCCATCTAATGAGAATCCCGGAGTCATACTGAGGTAATCAACTAGGGCCCATTTGCATTTCAAGATGGCGCCCAGCTCTGCATGAACACAACACATGCACTATACTAACTGTCCTCACTAACTTTAAGTCTCCACCATTTTGTTTTGTGCCAACAGGGAACCCGACCATACACCACAAGGGACCCATAGGAAAGGCACCATTCTAAGGTGCACCTCAACTGTTGTAATTAAGATGCACAGGAGCAACCACACTGGAAGTCTAGGGATTGCTTAGAACGCCAGACCGGACACGACCCAAGACTTGGGATTACAGTATCGGCAGGTAATTTCACAGCCAATGAATCTGAGGCTTTATTTAGATTGCAAAGGGTCAGATATAGTCTGACCAGTATTGAGATGGGGTATTACAATTTCTGTTTTTTTGCATATTTACACAGGGTCTTCAAATGAGATGCCCTGATGAAGGCAGACTAACGAAATGTCTTATGACCACCGAAACGTGAAGAGCTTGGTTGGAGACCGAGCCCCACGTAGGCAAATAATTCTTTAACCTTAGAGACCCAGAAACTAGGCTACATTGGAGCCTCAGGACAATCTTGAATCCTCATAAATTCCTGCCTCTTTACCAAACAGAGCAACTGCCAGGGAAAGACACAGGGATTCTCCCAGGACACCCCCAATTGGGTGCACAATTAGGGAACTGAATTTAAGTTTTCCCATTTTTAATGTCACATTCTGAAACTTTATTTTATATGCTGTTTTTATGCTGTTTATTGTTTCTTGTCTTGAATTATGAAGATTAATGTTTGTTCATCACAATATGTTTATTATTGAATGTTATGAAGACACTACTGTTGAGTTCAAACTTTCTTTATCTATATGCACTTTACTAATGTGAATTAAAGAGCACATGTTGAAAAAAAAGTCTTCCCTCTCCAATATGCTCAATTATCCCATGACTTCCATAAATAATTGAATTGGATGATTGATGGAACACAGATGTCACTCGTAAAGGAATTACAGAGTGATAACTAACATTTCTTTTCAGATTTCCTTTTTTCAGAGTGGGATACATTTATATTTACTCAATAGAAGGTTGCACATCTGTATAGTCCGGTACAGCATTATCTCTTTGATTAAGTACCGTTCCCAAATATTTCCATCTACAAACTACCGCAAGTTTATTGTGTTTGTTAAACCGTTGGATCTTTTCAATTTTAGATCTGTTAAGGTTGAAGATCATTATTTTAGATTTAGATTAATTAATCTTGAGATCTACTTTCTTCATATAATAATTCAGGAATCAAGTGAACCCTGAAGTCCAATGGGCATCCTATCCAACAATACTAAATGGTCGATGTAAGACGAGTATTGGATGGAAGTTGAACCCAAAGGAAGAAGAAATGACTTAATATGTATACATCTTTTTGCTGCATAACAAATATACAGATTAAATAAGGTGGGCACCAACAGTCCATTTGAGGGACACTGGGCAGGCAAAGAGACCTTTTTGACTAATAGATGCCAAACACAAGTGTCGGAGTGCAGGTGCCTAAGAATGTTAACAAGGAAAGCAGGACAACCCACCAGCCACTAGCTTATTCCAATGAATATCACAATTTATTCTATGAAAAGCCATTATCAAGTGGATGAAGACTAAATAAATAGGACAAGTATATAACTGTGCTTGTTTTTGCAATACATATAATACAAATTCATGTAAGGATGTACAGAGTTGTTTCTGAAAGTCTGAATGATTTTTGTCCAAAATCCCAGCATTTACATACAATTTTTCCAGATCTCATCAAACAAGACCTGCAAAGATCTTAAGTACCACATGCAGTTGTACAATGGGTCAGTAATTGGCTGGATTATGCCTGTCTCCCGTCTTGCATGGGGATAGGCATATTCTGCACACATAATTTAGTAACCAGATGGCTACATATTCTTAGGTTTTAGAAACATTAAATACTGCGTGTTTATGAAATAAACTTCATTACTTCACCCGTCCTCTTCCCCCCAATCTTCTTGCTCATTTATGCATTTTCAAAATCTGCATAATTCATGTGTTTGTTCAAGTACTTTTTACAACTCAATTCTAACAAGAAATAATCCCATTATTCTACCAGTCTGCTAATACTTCAGTAATATGTGCACTGGTATTATCTCACTGTACTTCCATGTCAGTAGATCAGAATTAACATGTATCCTAACATATCATAGATTGCTGGTGCAATCACTGCTACCACCCCCAGAAATGTCTTCTTCAGAAGAGGACATGTTTTGTTATGATTATCAAATTTGACTAATGTACTGATCTCTGAAAAGGGCGGCAGATGTTCTCCATTGGCATGTCGCCAAATCAGTTTGTTAGATTGCTTGAAAAAGCTATTTGGGAATATCCTTCTTGCAAGAGTTACATAATGGAAAGAGGAAAAGGGTGTGAAGTCTGACAACCTGAATGGTTACTGACCCTCTTTTCCTTGAACATGAGCTTGTCCTAAATAAATATGTCTTGGGATGCAGAGGACAGGTCCATTTGTCATGTATGGACCTGCCCTCTGGTATTGACCTTTTGACCAATCAACCATGTGATCACCTTTGTTTAAGTTGGGAGCCCCTGTTAATGTGAGATACCCACTGATCGTGTTTCATACGGTTACTCAAGCTTCGGTAAAATGCAGACTAAATGGGGAACGTATGTACTTGTTCACAACTGAGAAGAGTGTGCACCAAAAATGCCAACTGCCCAACCTTCTCTTTAATTGTTGCATTAAATGCTTCCACATAATAATAGAAGAGTGTAGACTGATCTCACTCACTGTAGTCATCAGCACGTTTAGCAGATTCAGTTAAGTCCATTGTGATGTATCTGGGATGTATAGCACGAGTTAAGAAACTATGTATGTGGGGAGGAAAACCACAACCTAGACCCAGAACATGTGAGTATCTTGGCTTACAATTTCGCAACAACATATCATTGATGCTAAATATTGAGAAAATATAGTTGAAATTGGTTCACACCTTCGTAGATATTACTCGTGTTGGTACTAATTGAAATCGTCACCCTGTAAAATATATGATTATGTAATACAAAGCAAAGGGTGCAACAGTAGTCAGCTCTGGTGGAGGTGTTTGGGGTGGGCTACCATCAGGTAGACCTATGTACCAGATGGTTAATATACTTTTTAGAAAGATCTTAAATGTCTCATAGTAGACTATACTTTATAATAGGTATGGAATTAAATGAGGCATTCCTGTAAGGTCTTTTACCAACAAAGACCCATAGTGGGAACTGTCCTGGGCTACAAAGCAGCCACCCCTTACTCAGCTCAATCTGAATGTTTTGAAAATGATCGTGCAAGTAAAGTTACTTGGGTCAATCATCTTTGTCAATACATCCTTAAAATGTGTCACATGAACTGGTATTATGATCGTCGTACTATACTAAAAAATGTTAAAATAATCCTTATACAGAAAAGAGAAGAACATTCTTCGACAGAAATTAAACTGCTGGAAATGAGTAAAGGAAAATGACAGTAAGCTTGTATTTAACCCCGTTTTATGCATAATGTTACACACCCTTATTTAAAATGGGCCACTACTCACAAGCATAGATTCCTGTCATCTAGTCTGCACCTCGGTAAATAGCCACTTCGATACATCGTGGGTCAGGACAGGAGGGGTTATTGGAGCAATGTTCATGTATTTTGCACACTGCATAGCAGAATGAGGAAGAGGGAAAGTATTCCATTGTGAGAGGCACTGGATTATCCCAATGTTGACCTACATTGCATTTTTTGATAACCTTTAAAGAGACTGTAAATATGAAATATTTTAAAAAAGAAAAATAATGTCTGTCCCTTTTTGGGGGCTAGAAATGCAAGTAGCACAGCAATGGTTCATATGACCCTATCCTACATTTCCCAACTCTCTGTGCCTGTTCCAAAATTTTAATGTCCATCCCATTTGTGGATTTGGGATAGGAAAGTGAAGTGCATAGAAATTCCTCCTTATTTATGCAAAGCAGTGTAGGGTGAAACAGGAGTTCATACATTCAGATGACTGTTATAAATCAGCTAACGGACCGAGATGCACGTATGCGTCCACATTGATTTCATATAAGGGCATATTCCAAGCCCAGCCATCATCCATTGGACTGACCGCTCCTCACCACCCTACCCGAATTGGGGCATCTATTTTCATACCACCTGCCTTGATAAAGACCCACGCAGTCGAAACACGTGTCTGCTGACCACAATTAGGACTATGAGTCCACATGAAACAATTGATAAATGAATACAAATTCCACTTTAAACAGAGTTTTTAAAGAAAGTGTGGCAAATCCACTTTTTTGAAATATTGAACAAATCGCGAGGTATCCAGGATAAACCCCTGATCGTACAATAAAGGAGGTCTGGGCTTCACCTCAACCCCATCCTGTGACCTGGCAGAAAATTAAATTAGGACACCACAATAATCATCGGAGCTTAGCAAGGACGATTCCATACCTAGGGCCCAATTACGAATACTTATAAATAGGGAACATCTTTTTTTGGCTCACGTGATACAGATGTGATTGCAAATCTCACCCCTTGGTGCAAGTTACATTTTCAGACTAAGGCCCTTAATATTACTGAGTATTTATTAAGTGCGTCTGCACACAAGCGAGTAACTACTAGTGAGAATAGTATCAAATTTTATACCCTTTGCAAATACTGAAAATCCACTCTTGAAACAATAGCCCACAAAAATCTTAATAGTTTTGATGACCAGCATTTATAAAAAAAAGTATTTGTGCCTCATTAACCGTTTAGCAGTGAAGGGAAAAACTGGTGACAATTGTTTTCTCCAGTTTTCCGACACCGTCGACTATAAATGTAACCTTGAAGTGGAGGATTTCCCTCGAGCGTCATGTGGGAGGTAAATCTGCCACTTTAAGGCCCAATACTGATGGAATCATCTGCCAAAATCCCCATGGAGTCCTATTGACTCCCATAATGGGAATTAACACCATGTGTAATCCTGTGGTAAACCCATGGGACCAAGTGGAAGTAAGAGAACAGCAAATGAGTTTGGCAGTAATTTGGTGGATTTACCACCGAATTACAAAAATATTTGTAATGAGTCCCTTTATTTGTTTTATTAGGAGTAGGAGGGCAGAGAAGGAGGGAAAGACAAGAGACAAACTCACTGGCTGGGGGAGGGGTTTTGGGGGGTGGGTTATGAGATTGTACCTCAAGCAGAGGTAAGGCAAGCGTGAAAGCATTACAATACTATAGAGCACCACACCCCAACCTTTATGTCAAGATAACATTTATCATTATAGGCAAAATACACAAACAAGCAAATTGAACAAAGAACAATGACAGTGGAACGGTTTGAGACTCAGGTTACATGTGGGAGACAGGGCACCTTCCCGCAAGGCCTGGGAGAGTTTGTTCAGGTGAGAGCGCCTTCTTGAAAAGTACAGTTGTTAGAGACTTCCTGAAGGTCATGTCGTTAGGTTCCTGTCATAGTTCCCTGGAGGAGAGAGCCAAAGTTCAGGCTCAGTGAGTGTCGCTAGTTTTTTCAATGTTCTTTTCTATATGTGTCAGGGTAGAGTGAGTCTAAATGCCGAACCAAACCAGAATGTTTCCAGGGGGCTGTATTATTTAAACAAGTTCCTGATGTAGCAGAGCTAGGGGCAATTTTGAATTACTTTTGGAATAACTGTTAAGGAAGATTTTGGAAGAAAGGACCTTTTGTGTGAAAAAGCAAAAATTTTGTTAATTGTGTGTTTATTGTTTGTTGCAGCTTTCATTTGAGATGTCAATCTATAAAGATCATTTTAATTGCAAGCAATTATTCCGTGCCACAGTTAGCCATTATTTACTGTGTAAGGTATTTTAATTGTACATTAGGTTATCAAATACATAACAACAATAACATATGATGTATTTATTTATTCAGTAGATACATTGGAGTGAGACCTTAGATAACCAACCGTCACTGATGTTGCTTGTTGTAAATCACAACAAATAATCTTAATTACATTACACATTACATTCATTGCGGCAATATTAAAACATGTGTTTTTTTTTTTATTACTGGCAGTTTTACCAACCATTGATATGGTAACCGTAAATGCTACATGCATGCAAACTGCATGATTATAGTTTGTATTACATTCTACAATTAGCGGTATTTACCCATAATATTTTAGATGACAATTTATTTCATTAGTTATCAACATCTTCACAACACCTTTTGCCCTGTAACCGAACGGTGAAGCTCACATTCGTTTAAGCTCTGATGCAATGGGAATAAGCACACAAAAAGGGTCTATGGAATGAGGGGAGAGCCAGAGAATATGCCTTAAAAAGTAAACTTACAACCAGATACTTGGCCTGTCAGACATCATCTATATGTTGAAGCATCTAATGCCCACCATGCAAGGTGGTCTTATGTACAGAAATGGGAAAGGATTTAAGGCTACTAATTGTAATTGTTATTGGTTATTTCGAACGCGCTTAACCCAGAGGTTGCTAAGCACGGACCAGGGGATCAAATCTGTGTTGCTCTGCGTTGTCTTGCTTCCAAGGTGAGCGCGTTGCCCCTCAGCTATCCTCCCAGGACAAGAGCTGCCAGGAGAAGGAAAGGGGGCCCGGGCTTACAGGTAAGAAGGGAATACAAGCAATAGTAGAGTACTACATCACAGCATTATGTTATAATCCTTTCTTAAGTAAACACCTGCTATTACTTCTGTAGTAAATTACTTCTAAGTGTTGAATTAGTAAGCACAGCCCCACTATTTAATTTAGGCAACTTTATTATTTCCGTAATCCTCTAAAGGTGAATGTGATAATCCACTTGTTTCTCAGAAGAGCCCTGGGATATATAGATGAAGTAGTGCCATGTCCAGCACTCTAACCAGAGCTTTTATTTAAGCAAAGACTGGTACGCCATATACATCAATCTCCTTAGATTTGCGGTTATAGGTTAAAATCATCCCTATTGTGCCTAACTGGAAAAACCAAAAAGTAGACTTGATATTCATGGGTTACACCATTTTTTTTTTTTTATATTTCTTGCAATATTGCCTTTAAGTAATCTTCGATATAACCAACAATGATTCATGTTTATTTAGAACATGAGAAATAAACAGCACCTACTGGCTATTTTTAGAGGGGTTTGTTTGCACACGTTTTAAACACAATACCTAACAATGTGATGTTTTTTCAATTATTATTCATATGAAAAAACATTGATCATTCAATTACATTTTCACATTAAGCTGATCATTTTTTGCAGCCGATACTGGATATTTTTAGTACAATATTTGAAAAGTTTTCTTAATACAACACGCTGTTGTGATTTAATAAACGTATTAGATAACTGCATTTAGAACTGGTCAGCAATGTGTTAGTGATCTCCGGGAATGCTTTTCAGCCAAAGTGTAAAGTATTTTTATTCCAGAATAGTTGTCAATGATGAAGCTTGATTCTTTATTCAATTGAAATATTCAAAACAATGGTCAATAGAAAAGATATATCATTTATAAAACATAGACAATTAAATACTGTATAGAGCAGTTTCTGTGTATGTCAGTAGGGCGCAGTGTTTGGCTATTGGAATTTTCTGTTGTTTCTTCAGAGGTAGCGGTTTGGACTTACACATGTGTTCTACATAATTACAGACATTTTAATCAATAAAATTGAACAACAAGCAAAGTACAGACACTGATATTAACTTTTGAGTTAGGCTCATATTGACAATCAAATATCTATACCAATATGTCCTCAAAACGTCCAGCCTACCATCCTATTCAAGACATTGTGTGATCAATTTTTAGGAATATATATATATACATATATATTCAATGAAAAAATGTGGTGAAAGGGACGTTATGGTTACAAATAAAACCAAAAAAACCTCTGAAATTTGTCATTTATGGTAAGCTAAGCAACCATAACTCACACCACCACCGTGCACTTCTAAAACTAACACCCAGGATATCAAATATGACATCACATATCTGGGCCACTTGTTTTGGTTCACTGGCATATCTAGGCCAGGTGGTTTTGTTCGCTGATAGCCAGAATATTAAAATGCAAAATGTGCTATCTATCTAGACGTTTGTCTTACGTATGTTCTTAAAGTGTTTTTCCTTAGGGTTTGGTCTTAGCTCATGCTGCACATACATGTGGCAATAAGCAGGCCTCAAACACACAATTTATATGTATGCATGAAGATAAACTTTAATGTTATTAACATTTTTTGGTGATGCTGTTTCTTTCTTCCTTACTTTAGTTTCCCCGTATGTGCCTCTAACTTGTATACATTTTGGGTCTTCATATGTATTCTTTGCACTAACACAAGTGTGTAGTAAGGCTTGAATTGTTAGCTAGTTATCACACGTTTAGCATTACGCAAAGCTCTGATATGGTAGCATTCATTATTTTACTATCCAAAATTACAAGATTATAAATATTGTACTTCTATGGTGCATGCTGCAGCCATTGCCTATGTTTGTGTATAATTAGGTTCCTGTATTAACAACAGCACTCCAACATGTTTTGTTTAGATGAGTACATTCTTTAACAGATTAAGGGGTTCATGATAGGTCTCCCAATCACCTCTGACAGCTTGTTACAAACATTATAAACACAAATCATGTAGGGTCTTTTCATCAAAACTAATTTCACATGTGATATCATCAGTGATTCCATCAATGACATTTGTGATGTCATCATTGTGGTCATAGTCTGTGCAACAGGGGGCCTGAGGTTAAGGTGACTTTAGCTGAATTTCCAGGGTTTTGTTGCATTAAGTTCTCACCTTAACGTCCCTGCAACTAAAGTTCTGTCCTTGAATTTCAAGGGTTTTGTTACAAGGTATTGCTCACCTTAACTTCCCTGCAATTAAAGTTTTTTCCTTGAATTTTAAGGGTTTTGTTATTTCATACACATATTTCTAAATATTATTATTTGTAGCCACAGCATCAGCCATTCAATTGAAGGATTTTACATGATAAGCTAATACAAGCAACGACTTGAGTGCTTTTATTCGCAGCTAAACTGCTGCCCCTGTTAACAGTGTAACCACAGAAACAAACAAACAATTGGGAGATTTCTGTTTATTACAAGAAAACAGACAGGGACAAATGCGTGGAGTGTAGGTGCCAGGAAACTTTTCATCTTAGTCGGGCTTGCAGGCCCTATTGTACCTGAGGCACATAACATTGTGCGTCACCTGCAAAAGCTCATCCCCAATCCTACCACCACTCTGGGTTGGCTCCCCGAGTGGTAGGTTCACTATAAGACTATTTAGTCAAAGGGATTATTGGTAGAGTAGAAGTCAGGTGGTACGCTTGGTTCATCCCTAAAAATTGTTACTTCTAAAAGGTTACATGGGGCGAGTTAGTGATTGGTTGTGTGGTAATGTCGTCAGTGGTTAGCCCCCCATGCCCTGATTGGTCCATCAGCGAGCCCCCAAGTATGGGACCATCGTCGTTCCCAGCCCGCGATGTACCTGGTGTTGGCAACAATGTATGACTATGTGTCAGTGGAAGACAATGGTCCTGCTACTGCCATTAGAGCGCTCATTTCCCATCGCCCCCTGCGTCTGAGCAGTTAAAAATGTGTTGCAAGTGAGGTCCCAGACGTGGGACACCAGTGCGTCTTCAGTCTTTGGGAATTGGCGTTGTATCAGGTTGGCCTGGTCACGTGTTGAGAGACCGTGGCTGAGGCAGAATTACGGGGATTTGATTTGTATTTTGCTTCGGGTAGTCGCAGCAATGGCAGGTGTCACCTTGGCTTGGAGAGCACGGAATGTGGATTGCAACATCGTGGCCTTTGCTGCCATGGTTTCAGCCAGGGGCTGTTCTGCATGCTCAGCACCTTGTAGCTCTTTATGAGCTGCTCCGGGCCTGTCGACTCTGGTTTGAGGCCTACTTCGGCTTGGTTGCATGTTGTGGCATAAGGTCCATAAGGCAATGGGGTGTGGGATGTGGTGTAGCTCCTTGTACATCGGTCCATTTATAGGGTCTTGTCTCCAGGGTTAGTAGCATGAAGCCTCTGCAAGCATATACACAAACTCTACCGGCGTCTTGCATTTCTGCGAAGCGATTGCTGGCCTATGTGAAAAATCACAACGATGTACGTCTGTGAGTGTACACAGTCGGCTAAATCATAGCACTGAGCGTGTTCTTCATGTGGTTTGGTGTTTGTCTGATCCAGGTGCATGGCAGCACATGTGTTTCTGTCTGTTGTGACTATGTTGTCGTGTGATCTCTAATGATGGCAGCTTAGTCTGTGAAACGTTTAGTCAAGCTGGTCCATGCGATCAGTCCCAGCTCCGTCTTGGCCCCCATCCCATGCTTTGGGTGGGATGCGGCCTGGTTTCGCAGGTGGAGCAGGGTCATGATGTGTGTTGGCACCAGGGATAGTGGGTAAAGGTGCAAATTCATGTGGCTGGAGCTTCTCTGGCCGTGAAGTAGTTTTCCACTGTTTGTACGTGGGTTGGGGGAAGGAACCATCCCATTTCTCCTCTTCAGTCCCCCCTCTGGTCGACTTGTCGACCACAAAGTTGTTCACTCTTTTATCATCACGTAAGCGCCATACCTTTGTTATCCCCGCCAGGTGTCCATAGCGGTTGACGTGAGCTTCGAATGACCAATACATGTATACACATCCACCACGCTTACAATAAACCCATTTTCCAACATATGACTTTGGGTTTTTCAACCTTTATAGATGGTCGGTACAAGTCTGCTTCTACTATCTGCTGGCGTAGCCGTTCGCGTTCCTTGAGGATGACATCTGTGTGTAATTCATCAACTGCTGGCATGAGGATGTGCATACCGATCATTTCTTCTGCTGTATGTTTTGGTCTTGCCATCCATAACTTTATTCCCATCAGCGATGCCATTCCCAGTATTATACATACTGCTAACACCTTAAGACTGTCCACTAGCCATGATGGTATCCATGACCAGATGTAGGAAAACCAGCTTCCATCCTGTTTTGTTCCCTTTGCTTCATCTACCATCTTCGTGTGCATCCTTGCCAATTGTGACACGGCTTCTGATAGTGTGCCATTATCTTCGTCAGTCGCTGGATTGAATGTGCAGCAGGAACTTCCAATTTTTGCGCAAACTCCTCCTTCCATGGCAGTGAGGAGGTCTAGCACGTACCTGTTCTGTAGGGCTATCACTCGTATTGCTCTTAATTCTGCTTTAATGGCGTTGAATCCGTTTACCGTGGAGTTTATTGTCATCATCAGCTCCCACCTGGTTATCTGCAGCCATTTTGCATTTGCATATGCTTGTACCCCCAGATGTATTATCGACGTAAAGAACATGGCTGCTCTACTGAACAGTGTGTGAGGTGCTGGGATGTCACTGAGGGATGTTTCTGATTTACGCCAGAGGTAATTTCCTGTGAGTGGTTCTCCTTGTCTTTTTATTCTTGTCAGTGTCTTGCCTGTGGGGTGTGACACCCTGGGATGTGCTGCCAATTTGTCCCAGAGACTTTCTCCTTCTCCTGTTTCCTTCATCCATTTTGGGGAAGTCTTCCATTTCGATGTGTTTCTTTGGTACTACAAGTGAGGGTACATTGATGTGTACCAGAGTGCATACACCACCCCATGATTGTGGTAGGCTGTGATATGCTTTGGCTCCGCAGGCCCAGTACTGGTCCATTAGTACTGCTGTTCCAGCACCAGTGGAGTAACTTTGCTGAAAATGTTGGGGGGGACATGACATCTAAAGAAAAGGTGCCCCAGCCAAATGAATGGGGACAAAATGGTGTGCCATGAAAGTTGGGGGGACAAACACCCCTGTCCTCCCCTAAAATGACGCCCATGTCCAGCACCCCCCTCAGGAAGCTTTACTATTCTTTTGCATCCTTCATTCACTCCAACAGCAACCTCGCCATTATGCTGGTGAACATAGCGTGGGGAATGCAACGAGAATTATTGTTAATGGCTCCTCCTCCTTGTCCAACCATGTGAGCAGTCCCGCACTCTTTTCCCACTCCTTGTAGCACTTGTCGTTTTCTTCTTGTACCGTTACTACTGGGGGTTTCGCCAACATCAATATTTTGCTTCCCACTACTCCGTCCACCCATCCGTTCTTCGTGTACACCTTGCCATAGATAAGTATCAGCAGTCTTTCCCAGCATCCAGGTTCACCTCCTATCTCTCTTGCACTCCACTTACATGGCAGATAGTCCAGTGTCACTTCTTTCGTTTCTCCTTTGTCTGGCCCATCTGTTAAGTACTGTAGTCCTTCAGTGAGCTGCCAATAGTTGTTGAACATAGATAGTGTTTTGATGAAGTTGTCCTCGTATGGGTATGTCAACCTTGATTTCCACCTCAGTGTTGCCATTCTACCTTGGAATTGTCCTTGTGTCTGAAACAGCGCTAAATATAGGAGGCACTCTGCTGTGTGCGCTGGCACTTCAGTGGCCACAAATGTTCAGGAGGCGCTCGTGGCATACAGGATCAACGAGCAAATGTAACAGTTGCCCTTTGTTGTATCTTTACCAATTTTGAACATGTGTTTATACCAAATGTTGTTAGAGACGTGTGCGGATTCTGTAAGATATGTGTCGACCCCATGTACATCAAGGGAAACATTACGTTTACCCCTTCTTACCTTTTGTCCCGTACTACTCGTACCACCTGACACAGCGCTCCTTGCAGCTGAAGTAGGGGAAATGTTAGTATTGGGTGTTGCAGGTGCATGCAAAGCATAGTAGACCTGTCAGACAGAGGCAGTTGTCAGCCCAGTGGTCAAAAATACCCCCAACATTTTAATTACAATTGTTGCGACCACTGGCATGTTGGTTTAACCTTTGCTGCCGTCCTGTGGCTATTGAGTTGAGATGATATAGGTGCCTGCCTGAAATTGTCTAAAATGTTGCATTGTTATTGTTAGTATTTGTTATTTAAGCCCTGCGTATCAGATAATCATTCAATGCCCATGTAAAAAGCTCCTTCCACATCCGCCTAACTCCCCTGTTTCTCAGAGCGAGTAGGGCTGCGTGGAGGTGTGGGTCCGATCGTACTATGAATTGGATCAAAGCATTGTAATAAACGCGTGGGCGTCAGGGCCTTAAATGGGTTGGCCTTTTAAGCCTGTGAATGAACTGGTGTCATAGTGCTTCTGGGTGGTCGATGGAGGCAAAATGTAAGCCTGGGCAGTGATCGATGTGTTTTTATCAAATATTTGCATATAACATTACAATGTGCAAGACCTGCATGTGCGAGACAAAAGAGAAGAGAAAATGCATGTGTTTACATAGTGTGGTGTGTATTGCTGATACCCCTATCAATATTTGTGGCTTACTAATCACTGTTGATCACTGTTGATCACTTTATTTAATTGCATTCTGCATTATTCCAATATCATCTTCACATTTAGAACTGTATTAATTATTCAGTGGTGACATTTTGTGTTTGCGATCTCCTGAGCATAGCGTGGGCTACGGGCTGTGACTCGTTTATGTTCTTAGGGGTCTCTGATGTTTGTGATGTGTCTTTTTCATTGTCTGGCGTTGCAGTTGCTGGTCGCTGGCCCTGTCGTTGCTGTGATGGGGCAAGGTCTTTGCTTTGTAGGGCTTGATGTTGTGGATATGTGTCCAAATGTTTTTATTTATTAATTTTACCGCCCTTGGTGCCACCTTTTCTATGACATGTGGGCCGGTAAATCTAGAAGCGTTCCATTTACACTTAAAGTTCCTCAGGAGTACGGTGTCCCCTGCTTTCACTGCCCACTGTCCAGTTTGGTCCTCGTTGTTAGCCGTTTCCTGTTGATCGTTCTCTGACCTGCCCTGTGTCCATCAAATCTGTTGAGAGATAAAGGAGGCACTACTAACCAGAGAAGTAACATAGTCATACATTTCTCGTCCAAAAACCTCATCTGTTCCTTCACAGTCGTACATCGCTCTTGTGGGTGATGTTAATGGAAGGTGCATTTGGAGTCCGGTCACCACCTTGTGGGGCATGAGGAGGTGGTCTGAACCAGGCTTGTTTCACAACTCAAACAGGGCCAGAGGAAGGCAGTAAGGCCAACTCTTCTTGGTAGTCTGCTGTGTTTTCGTGATGGATTCTTTTAAGAAGCCATTGAGGTGTTTACAGACGCCATTGGCTTGTGGGTGGTACGCACAGGCAAACGTATTTTTGATCCCAAGTAATGCAGTGATGTTCTGGAATAGTTCATTCGCGAAATGAGGGCCGTTGTCTGACCTCAATACTTCGCAAACCCCCCACCTCGGGAACACCTCCGTCACCAGAAATGTTGCTGCCCTAAGTGCATCGGCATGGGAGCATGGCCAGCCTCAATCCACCTTGAGAAGGGGCATACTACCACAATCATGTATCGATAGCCTTGGCATACATAGATCATATCAACATAGTCGATATGTATGTGTAGGAAGGGTCCTTCAGGCTGTGGTATTGTACCGTTGATCACTTGTAACGTGTGACCGGCCGTAAATTGTTGGTAGGTAAGGCAATTGCAGGTGAAGTTTGCAATGTGCGCATTTAGTTCGGGACAGAACCATGACTCTTTTATTTGTGCTGCAATGCCTTCCTTTCCTGTATGGGTGGGGTGGTGTAGTTGGGCCAGTGATGTTTTTAGTAGGGCCAGGGGCATAACTACTTTTCCTGTGTTATTTTGTCTCCATAGTGCATCTGTTGGGGACATTGTCTCTATCTTTATCTCTACCTGTGGTGTTCCCCAGGGGTCTAACCTCTCTGTCCTGGCTGTTCAACCAATAACTGGCACTCCTTGCCAACCACATCGCCGCTCTCTGCCCCAACTTCCAGTGCTTTGCGGATGACACTCAGCTAATTTTCAGGCTACCCTCAGCCATCTCTTCTCCCTAACTCATCTCTGACTGTCTGTCTGCTATCCAGGAGTGGTGCGCTGCCAATGATCTCTGTCTTAATGCGAGTAAGACTGAGATTCTCCTCATTGGCACACCCGTTCCCTCCTTTCCTGCCACTCTCTGGCCGGCCACTCTTGACCCTCCTCCTACCCCCACCTGCAAGGCTGAAAACCTTGGGGTCATCTTCGACTCCACACTCTCCTTATCTCCTCACATCTCTGACATCTCTAAGAAGTCACACTACCAGCTGCACCTCCTCAGAGGTATTCTTCCTTTCCTCTCCTTGCCCCAGAATCTCAGTATCTCGAGAGCTCTGGTTCTCTCTAGGTCTGCCTGCATCTACTCTCCACCCTCTGCAACTCATCCAGAACAGGACTCTGAGACTTGTCCTTGGCCTCAAGCCCAGGGATTGTATCTCTCCAGGACTGAAATCTCTGCACTGGCTCCCAGTGACAGCAAGGATTAAGTTCAAAACCCTCTGCATTGTCCACAAGGCCTTCTGGGGCCGGGGGCCTCAATACCTTCAACTGTCTCTTCCTAAATATCTTCCTCCTCGAGCTCTTTGCTCATCCACCTCCAATTCTCTCAGGGTCAGCCGCTTCTCCAAGCAACAAGTTGGTGGTAGATCTCTCTCTTCGGCGGGGACCTCCCTCTGGAACAGCCTCCCTGCCTCCCTAAAAACTTGAGGTGAACCATCTCCGGTTCCGGAAGCACCTTAAAACCTTCCTCTTTGCTTCTGCTTTCTCTCCCCCTCTCCCTTGCTGAATTACTGGTTGAAACTGAGATTACATTGGTTACCTGGCCACCCTTCTGATCTCGGGCTCTGGCCCCACCAGTTGCACACCTGCATTGCCTCCATGGTAACCACCGCTCTTGGTGACTGTTTCTGCATCACTACAGTCCCCCTACCAGCACTTATGTCTGCACTTACCTTGCCCCAGTTCGCCGTATTTGTATTTCTCTATTTATTCTTTTATCCCATGTACTGCACTGTCCCCTCCTCCTTCCCCCTTGCTCTTTTCCCCTTCCCCCTTCCTATGCACTTGCGCAATCTGAATGACACTGGGCCTAGTAAGATTGTTGTATGTCTTCCCTCTGTTCCCCTTCCCTTGCCCCATCGCACCTTGAAACACTTGTGTATAGGCTTGTTATAAATGCTTTATCATATCATATCATATCCTCTTATCACCCACAATTCCTTTTCTGTCATTGGGGCTGCCGCCTGTAGTTCCATAATCTGTGTTTTGGAGAGGTGCGTGTAGCCTTCTGTCATTATCATCTGTCTTCCCCTGTCTTTTTGTTTTTCTTGAAGGTCCCACATCTTGCCAAAATATGCAGCATGTTTTGCATGGGAGTCTGCTGCTTCATTACTTCTAGAAATTGGATCTTCACCATTTGTGTGTGCCTGACATTTCACCAGCGCTAGCTCATGTGGGTATGTTATTACTTCTATCAGTTCACCCAGGATGAGAGTATGTTGCACCGGGGTAACATCTGCTCTTCTAAATCCCCTTCGGAGCCACCTTATTAATCCTGAGTGTACTGTAGATGTGACATAGGCACCGTCAGAATATATTTTTACTCTTTGCCGTTACTTCTAGGGCCAATATGAGGGCTACCAACTCTGCTGCTTGTGTGAAATATTGTGGGGGCAATTTGACACATTTTACTGGCTCGCTTGTCCAGTCCTCTCCTAACCGCACTACGGCTGCACCTGTTCTTCTTTTGCCATCACTCTGATCAATGGTTGAGGACCCATCAATGTACAAGACATCACCTCCCTCTAGGGCATTTTCCTCGACCTTACGAGTGAACAAGTAGTACTCGATGGCATATCTACAATCGTGAACATGTTCTCCCTCTGTTACTACCTCTAATATGAACTGTGCAGGGTTAACATTGTTGCACCTCACTATTTTCAATTCTGGTCTTGATAGTATGATCTCATACCCTGTTGCCCTCTGGGTAGTGAGTGTGCTTTTTGGCTTGTGCAGAATAGCGAAGAGGGCGGGCTCCACATACAATGTTGTAGAGCATGCCATTGTTATGGATGATGACTTCTCTACGGCAAACGCTTCAGCAGCCAAGTGCTGTTCGCACAGGAAGTGGCCCATCATTACTCGGTCTAGATGTCCACTGTCAAATGCAAGAGGTTTGTGTCCCATACTTGTTTTTTGGGTGAGCACTGCTTTCATTACCGCACCATCATAATGTGAAAAGATGTAGAACTCCTGTTCGTATTTGGGAGTACCCAGGACTGGTGCAGTTGCTATGGCCTCTTTTAGTTCATTGAATGCATCAGTCATCTCTCTTGTCCATCCCAACTTTTTCCCCCCTCTTTGGGCTTCCCTGAGGGCTGCTAGTAGGCAACCTATGTATGTGCTGTAGTCAAATACCCATGCTCTGCAATTATTGCACAGGACAAGGAATTGCTGTAGCTCTCGCACTGTCTGTGGCTGTGGTGTATTCATTATTGTCTGTGCTCTTTGTGGTGCAATATTCTGCCCTTTTTGTGATATTATCTGCCCTATGTAGAGGACCTGTTCCTGGCAGTACTGCAGCTTTGCTTTGTCAACCTTGTACACTTTCTCGGTCAGCACTGTGAGCATTTTCACAGAGTCCTTTCTGTACTCCCCTTCTGTGGTGCTGCAGATGAGAATATCATCTACATATTGCACACCGTGCTCTCAAGCTCAACATTTCCCAGGTCCATCTGTATAACTCTGTTAAAGATAGATGGTGACTCACAGTATCCCTGGGCTAGCCTTGTGTGTTTCCATTTTGTGTTGCGGTATATGAAACTTGTCAAATCTTGTGATTCTGGATTTAGTGGTACTGAAAAGAAGGCATTTTTGAGGACGATCACAGTGAATCGTGATGCCTATGCTTTTATCCTGCACAATATCGTGGCAGGGTTAGCTGCTACTGAGTACCCTGCCTCTACAATGTGGTTAAGGGGTCTCAAATCTTGTATGAAACACCAAGACCCCTCCTTGGCCTTGCACAGAGGGTACACTGCAGTGTTGCATGGTGATTCTGATGGTACCAATATACCCTTTTCTATTAGGGCGCTGATTGTTTCATAAATTCCTTCATCAGCTTCTTTTGACAGTGGGTATTGTCTGACTATGGGCAGTATTGCTCCCTTTTTCAGTTTCATCTTCACCCTGCAAATGCTCTCAATGCAACCTACATCATAGGGACTAGTTGTCAATAGTGATGCAAGTACAGCAGCCAAATCTTCCTTGCAAAAATCAGGTTGTCTCTAGTGCCATTGCCATTTTCTGTGCTACCTCCTTTTATGTCACTTTCAACCAAATGTTGACACTCATCTGGAACACCATCTCATCATCACCTTCTTCGTCTAACAACAGTTCCTCATCTGACACCTGTGTTAATCTACACCCGGCTGGCAGTGCTATTACAGCTCTCCATGCCTTCCCTTCCTCGTCCACAGCATGAACGGCGATCCAGTCCTGCCTGGCTACTATGCATTCAATGTCCACTGATATTGCCCCTTCTCCCTCACCCGTGGGCGTTTCTGGCCTGAAAAGGTAGGCGGCATGTCTTCTCAGGTCTTTACCCTTAATTCCAGGTAGCCATGCTATTGCCATGTCTGTTCCGTATTGGAATATTTCAGCGTTCACTGGTTCTGCCCTTGCCACTGTCTTACCACAATAAGCCTGAAGTATGTGCCTCGCTGTGAGCATGTGTATGCCTGGTGTGGAGCATATTATGCCCTTGTCAGTGAAGGAGATGATCATGTTTAGTCTACTCATGATGTCACACCTGAGTATATTCACTGGTGCTTGTTTTGAATATAACAAGGGCAGAGATAAGTCGTGATCTCCGAAAGATATGGAGATGTTATCAGTAAATGGAAACACTCCTCGAGCCCCAGAAAATCCTTGAGTGTGCATGGCATTGCCTGACAATTTGAACTTCCCCTGCCTGATGCAGGATCTAGTGGCCCCTGTGTCAACTAGGAAGGAGAATGTCTTGTCACCTATCGCCACCTTTATGCGTGGTTCCTCTGCAGGGTTAGGTGTTACTGACAGGATGGGACACAACAAGGAAGTCTGTGGGCTGTCCTATTGGGGGTACAATGATTTTCCGCTGCCTGTGTAGGGGTTATGTCCCATGATCGTTACTCCCCCATTTGTGTCATTGGTACTGTGGTGTCCATGGGTTGTTGTGGCTCGCCTTGCAATTGTGTTAGTTGCTGCACTGTGTGGATGTGTTTTGCCATTGTCATTTGCTGTTGTGCCTGTTGCTGGGCGGGTTGGTGTGATATCTGCTGTGTGTTGGGCATTACGTGTGGTTGTTGTTGTGGCTGTGGTTGTGGCATGGCACATTGCTATCCCATCTGCACCTGACCCGTCTGTTGTACTTCTTGTTGGTAGTAATTGTTTGGTCCCCCTTGGTAGCCCTGTTGTCTCTGTTCACCCCATCCTGGTTGTGCCAGTCTTGCCCTGCATGTGCGTGCTACATGTCATACCAACCTGCATGTCCAGCATGTGGGCGGCTCCTGAGCTTGCCATGGGAATCCCCCTGTGCTATCCAAATATCCCTGCTGTCCATATTCAGAGTATCCTCGAAACCCACCCCCTGGCCGGTGTGCTGATGGACCAAACCCCCTCCCCCTGTTGAAACCTCCTCTGCCTCTATAGTTGTTTGTGCAGCCATTGCCCATTATCGTATATCCTCCCCCATGGGTTGTGTGTATTGTTGTGGTGCTGTGTATGTGGGCGGGGGTGGTAGTTGTTGAGTCATGGTGGGTACTTGTTGTGTGAGTGGTTGTACCAGTGGGGCGGGGCTTGTTATGAGCGCTCCCTCTAGGGAATATTCCGACAGTTTCTTCTGGACCAATTTTGCCTCATCTGCCTTGCTGTCTTGCTCTTTCTGCTTCATCTTCTCTTGCCATAGACTACAGTGGTGCACTATAGTTAATTGTATCTCTGGCCATGCCTCTGCTTCCATCCCCTCCAACTTTTTAAATTACCTCTGCACGGGTTCTGGGAGCCCCTGTATCAGTATGTGATAAAATATAGCTAGTGTTTTGTCCCACGGCTCCCGCGTTTCCAAGCGCCACTTCTCCTGAATCTCTTGGATGTAATTAACAGGATCCTCGTCCTGTAATTGCCCCTTTGTCTTATGTGTCGGGGTACTGTACCCTTAATGCCTGCCATACCACGTGTCTACAATTTGCAAATGGCGACCCGTTGTGTGATGTGTCGCTTATTGTCACCCCAGGAAACCCCGCCCTCTTCCAAATGTCATCTGCAGCGTCACCCAAAATGGAGATCAAGAGCCCCTGGACGTCACCGACCGCTAGCCTGTGCCCTGCAGTTAATTTTTCCAATATATCCATTTCCCCGCCCCACCGCTCAAGGAGGGTAGCCTGCACTTAATGTTCTCCTTGTCTGCATGTTTCCAGGGTACATATTGTTGTTCCATCCCACCCCTTTCCAATAATGGCATCTGTGTGTATTCAGCCATTTCCTCTGGTGTGCGCTTATGCTGTGTTGTCTGTATGTCCTGTGTGTCGTCCTCCATGTCTGACACGTCATCAAAGAGGTCTATGAAGGTTGTGTGCATTATGCGTGTCTCCTATTCCCCTGTGTTCCTCGCATTTGTATGAATGACCCTTGTTGTGTGCTATCGCCGGCCCTTCCCTTCTGCGCCTGGGGAGGTCTCTGAGCCTGTTGACATAGGGTGTGTGTGTGGCTAATGGTGTTACTGTTTGTAGTGCATATCCCCTCTGTGTGCTCATATCTTCCCATCCAGCTGTGTTTTTTTCAAGTTTTCTGCATTCCCATGATGACCCTGTGCCTGTACGTGTGATGTAGAGTTTGCTAAGCCCTTCTCCATTTTCATTGTTCTGTCCTTCACACAATTCTTCCTCCTCCTCATCACCTCATCACTTCAGAACCTTCCAGAGAATGTGAGCTTTGTATGTGGGCGGGGGTATCGAACTGTTACCATTTCCAAATCTATGTCTACGCACTATCTGCATCCCTAGTGTCCGCCGTAGCCTGGGGTGCTGACACCAACTCGCTATTGCGTGCACTCAACCTACTCTGGTAGTCCTGTTGTTTTTCTTTGGTGCTCGTTCACCTGGCTGTTCATCCTTATTTTCCATCTCTGCCCTGACCCTGCGTAGTTCCTTAATTATGGCGTCACTCACCTCGCCCAAGGCCTTCGCATCCCTATCCTTGGTTCTCACTTCTCCACTACCCTTTGCTAGTATGCTGTCTAGTATCCTACCCTCTTCATACTTACGTGTGCTTTCTGATAGAATCTTTTTTTTCCAGAGTGTCATTTCCCGGTCAATCTCTTCCCTTTCCTCTTCCCTTCTCCTATTCTCCCACTGTTCCATACGTGCTGCCCTTTCTGCGATACTCCAGATGTGTGCCTCCTCCCGCTCCCTTTCTTCTTCTCCTTGCTGCTCAAGTTCCATCCTCACTCCGTTTTCCTTCGCCAGCAGTACCTGTCTCTCCAGTTCCTTTAGCTCAAGCTGCTTAGTAAATATACTTTGTGTTCTCTTTAATTCGGCTATCTTTTCTTCCAGTCTCGCTTCTTCCTCTTTTGTGGCGTTTCCTTCTTCTCTGTTACTTACCTCTCCCTCCCTCTGCATTCGTCCTGCTTCCATTCTTTCTATTGCCTTCATCACCCCCTCTTCCTTCCACGTGGTCGTCCCCAGCAGCTTTAAGAGCACCTGTGCTCCTATCCATTCGTCTGGCCCTATTCCTGCTAATTCAAGCTTTGCTTTCTTTATGCCATCAACATTCACCTGAGTCCCTTCCGTACCTACTGTGTCCTCCATTAGTGATGTTTTTCGGTAGTGCTCCTCAGGATCATACAGTGGTGGGTTATATGTAGGGTTCGAGTATCCTTCTGCTGCTGTCAACTCACGGGGCTTGGCTGCTTCCTTCAATTCTCTTATTGGGTATAATCCTTCAGTCTCTTCCTCACTCCCCTCAGAGCTGTCAGTGACACTGCTGGAGGGGCCTGAGGTAGAATGCACCCCTCTCCCTCACTCTCCTCTTCTTTCTTTACTTCTTGCATGCTCATCATCCCTGGGCCGTATCCCTGAAATATCCTCCAAAGCTTGAAAATCTCTAAATGGTTTGTCAATTTCTTCCCCTTCTATGTGTTGTGTAAATATGCTCAGAATGAATGTTGAGTTTCCTTGCAGAAGCTACCATTAGGCCAAGCTATCCTTATTTTCTGGTCTGTACCCTTAGTCCATTCTATACTGAACTTTACTAGCTTGTCTGTGTATGGCGGCAGTGTTGTACATATGTATTTCAGAGGTGTTGTTAACGCGTAGCACCCATGATGGGTCCCTATCCCATAGTACGATGACATTTTTAATTATATAACACCGTTACCTGGCCCCTAGTTGGGTACCTCCGACTCTCTGCTTTCAATAGGAAGGAAAATGTGCATTAGAATCCTCTTAATCACTTCACACCTAGTTCTCTGTTTGTCTTGCACCGGGCTACTGTCCTTCGACACACTCCTCAGTGCTTCTAGGGCCCCCTTCGATCCGTGGCGTGTGAGGTCACCTGCACCCCACACTCAGTGCGGAATGCTCTTGTGCCACCCTGCCCTCTCAGTGTAGCCGCTGTTCTGCACCTCCGCACTACTGTTTGAGCCCCTCCTCTCTTCTATTGCCTCACAGCCTGCGCTGTGTTTGATCCAACTGTCCTGACCACACGGGTGGTGCCACTGCTCGGCACACCCCCCTTTGGAGGATGTGCCGCCATTCTTCGTGCACGGCTGCCTGCTTACCTTTACCTCACCCTAGCCGCTTGCCGCTGCTCCAAAAAACATCATGTCCTATGCAAAACTCTATGGATGACATCACCAACTACCACAACTTGCTACGTACACAAAGTTGACATGTAATGCACACCACTTTTCACATAAGAAAACCCCACAATCCCCACAGCTGCCTTCCCACTACGCCTGGAGTGGAGTATCCATTAATCAACTTTTTCAATATAATTGGTCTGCACCTGCTGCATCACCTCGCGTGTGATACGCTCCCTCACTAGGGGAACTTAACCAGCCAACTATCTTCACAATCTGAGAGAGACTCTAGCTACCTCCTGAGGGAATAAGTCATCTATTCACCGAGCTAAAACACTCAATTAATAGGAATCCTCATCTATTCATCAAACTACAACGCCGACTCATAGGAATACCACACCCACGTACATGTGGTCGTCATCTAGACCAATCAGCGCAGCACTCCGACCACCCAATATACTCATCAACACAAGAAGGGACTACCTCCGCTCTGTTCCCTACTACAACTCACGTGCCGATCAACACTGATACACCAAATTTTGCGCCAATGTAAAACCACCCACCATCCTATTTAGAATTCCTCCCCCCGCCCGCACAACCTAATATTGCTCGTTGTGTGGTCCATACTCACATCAGGCTCATGTCTGCAAGTGCTGCTCGGCTGCGGGCACCCCTCCCAATCAGCTCGCCACTTCCCCTCGTCTGGACCACGTCTGGACACTCACCAACTCCGAGCGGTAAACTTCTGAAGTCGGCTCCCGACGGCCAAACTCCAGATTGCGCTGTCCAGTCGTCTCGTAGTTCCGCGATGGTCCTGCAGTCCTCCAAAGGGAGCAACGGCAAAGGGGGTAGCATCGCCAGGCCACCTCATCACAGACGATCTCCATGGAGCCTCCAACGTGTTAGTGGAATTTCTGGGGGTCGGCATAGCCGTACCGTGGATCCACGGACCTCCAGCTCTCAGAAGGCCCAAACTTCTTCTGTGTCCCTAAGAAGTAGAAGGGCCACACAAGAGCAATTAGTTACTGCTGTTTGTTACAAGAAAATAGACAGGCACAAATACGTGGAGGGTAGGTTCCAGGCAACTTCTCATCTTAGTCGGGCTCTCAGGTCCTTTTGTACCTGAGTGATGTAGTATTGTGTGTCACCTGCGAAAGCTCATCCCCAAACCTACTGCCACTCTGGCTTGGCTCCCCGAGTGGTAGGATCAATATAGGACTATATAGTCAAAGGGATTATTGGTAGAGTAGAAGTCAGGTGGTATGATTGGTTCATCCCTAAAAAGTGTTACATGGGGAGACTTAGTGATTGGTTGTGTGGTAATGTCATCAGTTGTTAGCCCCTGTGCCCTGATTGGTCCATCAGCGAGCCCCCAATTCTGGGACCATTGTCGTTCCCAGCCTGTGATGTACCTGGTGTTGGCAACAATGTATGACTTTGTGTCAGTGGAAGACAATGGACAGGTCCTGCTACTGCCATTAGAGCGCTCATTTCCCACTGCCGCCTGTGTCTGAGCTGTTACAACTTTGTTGCAAGCGGGGTCCAGGAGGTGGGAATTGGCGTTGTATCAGGTCGGCCTGGTCCCATGTTGATAGACCGTGGCTGTGGCAGAATTACAGGGATTTGATTTGTATTTTGCTTCGGGTACTCGCAGCAGTGGCAGGTGTCACCTTGGCTTGAAGAGCGCAGAATTTGGATTGCAACATCTCGGCTTTGGCTGCGGTGGCTTCAGCCAGGGGCTGTTCTGCATACTCAGCACCTTGTAGCTCCATATGAGCTGCTCCAGGCCTGTCGACTCTGGTTTGAGGCCTTCTTCGGCTTGGTTGCATGTTGTGGCATAAGGTCTATAAAACAAGGGGTGTGGGGTGCGGTGTGATTCTTTGTACATCGGTCTATTTATAGCGTCTTGTCTCCAGGGTTAGTAGCATGAAGCCTCTGCAAGCATGTATACAAACTCTTCCAGCATCTTGCATTTCTGCTGAGCGATTGCTAGCCTATGTGAAAAATAATAACGATGTACGTCTGTGAGTGTCTGCTAAATCATAGCACTGAGCTTGTTCTTCGTGTGGGTTAGTGTTTGTCTGATCCAGGTGCATGGCAGCACATGAGTTTCTGTCTTTTGTGACTATGTCGTTGTGTCATCTCTAACAATGGCAGCTTAGGTTGTGATACGTTTAGTTAAGCTGGTCCATGCAATCGGTCCCAGCTCCATCTTGGGCCCCATCCCGTGCTTTGGGTGGGATGCGGCCTGGTTTTGCAGGTGGAGTAGGGTCATGATGTGGGTTGGCACAAGGGATAGTGGGAAAAGGTGCTAATTCGTGTGGCCAGAGGTTCAAGGTGCTAATTCGTGTGGCCAGAGGTTCATTGGCCGTGATGTAATTTTTCACAGTTTGTATGTGGGTTGTGGGAAGGGACCGTCCCATTTCTCCTCTTCAATTCCATAACTACTTTTGTGAAAAATGTGGCTTGTGGAACAAAAGGGGTCATAAAACACACACACACACACACACAAACTTAAACTGATCTCACTTCCCTGGAACCAATCCGCCTGCAGGGAGGTGGCAACATCCACAGCCTGACGTATCCCTTCCAAGAAGTATGTCCAGGTTACTTTGCCCACATAGTCAACATTCTCTGGTGTCATCCTGCTTATATAAGAGGGAGGCATAGGGAGATACAGACATTCAACATTCAAAATTCACCTTGCAAGACTCCAGACTCCAGAGCCAGAGGTAGCTGATCCAGATCCAGGCAGAACCACCCATCCACAACCTCTGATCCAGGCAGAACCACCCATCCAGAACATCCTATCCAGGCAGAACCACCTATCCAGAACTAAACCCTACACAAATCCCAATAATTCATGGATAACGGAGGAAAGGCTGCAGATCTCTTTTGGAGAATCCAGTGACCAGACCGGTCTTTGCCCGGCTGATGCATCCCGCTGTCCACAGTGACCAGACCCCTGTTGCCCTGCTGTTCCCTTAAAGGAGAGCCCAGCCGCTGCCCAGTGACCAGATTCTGTCCCGCTGTCCAGATACCCGGCTAAGCCATCCCAATTGCCCAAATCAAGTGCATGTTGTAAGTATCACCCTCCCTAGTAACAAAAACTGCACACCCCACTCTGTTGCCTTGTATTCTGCCCAAACCCTATAAAAATCCTATAAGTACCCTAGTAACTTTCCAAATTGTTAGCATCCTTGGTGTATCCTGTTCTTAGAAGAATCTGTGTTAGTCTCCATGTGTTAGCGTAATTCTTTTCAAATCATTTCAGTCCTTTGTGTAAGTCCATAGTACCATTTTGAAATAAATTAATTAATTTCCCATAAGGATGAACACGGCACGATTTGGTTAACATTGCAAATTAACCTCTCTGTGTGCAGTGACCTTCTTTAATAATCTAGCCACTAAAATATAGTTGCAGTAAAACGAATCATTTTGCTAACAAAACCGAGTTTGCCCGTGAAATTGTTTCCATTCTAAAATGCGATTTTCCTTTCCTATAAAGAAACTCATACTGTTACCCCATAAGCGTAACCCATTCACTTGAGTATCCTATCTGTTATGTGCCTTTGTATCTCATCAGAAAAAACAATTTCCGATTTTGACTGTTTAGCTCATTTCCTAAGTGGTTTGCTTGTTTAAACCTGTGAAAGATAAGAAATTGCAATTCTGCCACGTGTGATTTTTTGCTGCACTGCTTTCTTTCCCAAAGCAGGGACACCATTTAGGGGTTGCCAGAGGTCGCAACTGTGACCTCCGAGGTCTCCCTTGCAATCTCTGTGGTCTCCCTGGTGACCTTTAAAAAAAAAAAAAAATCTTTTTTTTTGTAATGCAAGCCCCTGGGCTGTGGCCAACACCATGTGGCTCTTTACTTCAGGAGTGGCTGGCTTTCTTGTTCAGGCCCCTTAAAAAAGAAGAAAAATAAGAACAGGAGTGCCACAAGTCTGACACTTTCAGCACTGACCCTAAATAAGAAAGAATAGGAATACCAAATAATGTGTCTTTCTGGAATTGTATACAATAATTGCTAGACTCATTAAAGGTTTCTTTCCGGTTCATAACCCACCAAAAGAGCTGCACGCCCTGCCACATACACCTGCAAAGTGGTATAATAACAGGAATCTCTGCTGACATCTGTCATCTGTCATCACTGCTGTCATCTGTCATCTGTTATCTGTCACTGGAAACAAGCCCACAGAATGGCTAAAATCCGAAAATTGCCCTAAATACAGTTTCCTAATCAGTAGCAATCTTCAAAATGCTGTTTTGGTGCTAAATTCAGCTATTTTACCCAGTGAATTATTGAAAGGAAAGTGTGCTGGATGAAAATACTTTAATGTCCAAGAGCCCAGACTGGGGCCAGTCCACATGTGAATTCTGATCTGACAGTGCCTGGCCTGGGAAAACTGACATCTCCGTTTGACACTCCCTTGAGAACAGGAAGGCTAATGGCTGTTAATAGTTCACGCATAATCCCAGAAAGCCACTCAATGGGGCTGCATTAGACATTTGTCTGCTGGCTGACCAGAGAACACAGGATATGCTGAGAATTGGCCTTTGCAAGGAGGAGCAGGATGTGAGGGAGGTTTCTCAGTGAACTTCAAAGGACTGGCCATCTGTTCACTTTGGAAGTAAGAAAAAAAAACCTGGACTGGATTTTGAATGGAAATTACTTGTTTTGGCCTCAGAACTTTATGACATTTAATATGACATCCAAAATAAGTAGACAAGTGAAAAATACAAACTTATAAATCTGAACTCATGCTAGACAGTTGAAGATGTGGTAGGAGTGCTTACTACACAAGGAACCAAAGATACACTAAAACACTGATTGTGGCAAAACTATTAATGTTGCAAGTTTAAAATTGTATGTACACGATCCACTGATCAGCGCCCAGAGGTGTAATTAATTAGAAATGATTAATCCAAAGTGTTATGGGTAAAATTGAGAAAAATCCATAGACTGACCAATACAGCTCTCACAAAGATTGAAATTGAATGTAAATGTAGACAATCAAATGTGAAAAATATGTGTCGCCGCTGATCCAAATCCCTCCAGAGGTGCCTGTTTGCCGGTAGACCTGCCCGATCCAATGTCCCGAACTGACGGTCCAATTTAATTACAAAGGACTGTAAGTATGAATAGGAAGAACAGTGACCCATAATATATCTGCGTTGTATGATCTTAATCTCAAACCCATCCCATCTTCAATTCAGAACCATAGTATTGTTAGAACTATCATTGCGCTGACTTTCCTCTTATCTGTGTTACTAAACCATAGCTCCTTATTGATTTGATTAAGAAAATTAATTCCCAAACCAAACGGAAACTAGAGTATCATGCATGAAGAGTCATGATCGGCCGTGAATAACTGATTCCTGTGTGGCATTCTCTTTTTCGTAGTCCTTAATATAGTATAAGAAAACCTATCTGTCGTGCATAAACCCAAATTTCTGTTTTCCATTGTTGCGCCTATTTTGCAAAAATGCCTGTCATGAAACCTCCCTAACTCCTTCAGTTTTTAAGATAGAAGTGACATTTCAACTCCCACTTGTACCTAACATCCTTAGCTATTTCTAGAACCCAAAACCTCAGTGTGAAACAGCGGGGTTCACCCGTTATATCAAATATTGCATAAGGAAACGTTTGCTGCAAATTGACATTGTGACAAGTTTTACATGTGTGAATTAGCTTTAAATAATTTCCCACTTGGCCTTTGAGATTTCAATTGTTTTCTTTTGCTTAAATCATTGCTTTTGTTTGCTTGCATCTGTTCAAAGCGGCACCCATAGAAATGTAAAATAGTTTAAGCAGTTTTGACCATATTTGGTGTTTTGCTCAGCCAATTTCAAAACCATTCTGACATTTGAAAAGTCAATTCTGTGTTGCTCTTGTGTTTAAAGGGGGAAGGTGCAAGAAATATTCTGTTTGATCTGTGTAATTCCTGAGTACCTTCTATCTCCTCACATCTATTTAAATTGCCGATTGGTGGGTTGAGGGGTGTTGCCGGGGGAGCCCCTAAACATAGTGCTATCTGTTCCAAACAGACCCAAAAGTATCCTTTTCTTTGCTGCAATTCTTTTTGTGCTCATTACTTGATTCCTAGTGTTATGTTATGTTATTTTGCAGTTATATAGCGCCTTATATACCATTGGTATGGTCTGAAGGCGCTGGTAGGCTGAACGCACTTGGGAACCGAAGTTCAGATCAGTAGAGAGAGTAGAGAGAGTTAAAGGTGCGTGTGAGCACCGGGTATGTGTGCAGCTCGTGCGGTATTCGTGTAATAGCTGTTTCTTAGCTCAGGAGAATGTGTTTGTTCTGGCAGGATTTATCCAGACGGGCTGCGGCTGCGTTAGGCCTGAGGAGAACGCCTGACTGGGGGTGTGAAACCAGCAGTGTTTACTTAGAATGATGTGGAGTGAGCGGCGGATGTTGGTATGAGAACAGTCATACCGAATGGTGTCATAGTATCCCTGTGTTCTAGTTGAGTGGTGATGTAAAGGAGAGAGTAAGCGTGGTAGTGTGATATGGTGGGTTATATGCTCTTTCAAACGTTCTCTGCATTCCAAACCATACTATATATGTCACGCAATTCTATGCGCTCCAGTCCGTACCGTGCACTCCTATACACTCCATGCACCCCACACTGGTCCAATACACTCCGGTCCACCCTGCAAGTTCAAGTCTGCTCCATGCATGCCCTCTTGTCTGCCCCATGCATGCCCTCTTGTCTGCCCCACACATGCCCTCTTGTCCGCCCCACGCATGCCCTCTTGTCCACCCCACGCATGCCCTCTCGTCCGCCCCATGCATGCACTCTTGTCTGCCCCATGCATGCACTCTTGTCTGCCCCACCTTTGCACTCCTGTCTGCCTTGTGCTCTACCCATTCAGTAGTTCTTCATACTCATCCATTCTACGCACTCGTCAGTACTGTATGCATCTGTGCTCGTTCATTCTACGTACTTGCCCGTTCTACGCAACACGTCGGTTCATTCTGGGCACTGGATCGTTCCAGGCACTCGTTCGCTCCAGATACTCATCCGCTTTATGCCTTCACGCATGCTATGCATTCACCTGTTTTACGCACTCACCCCCTCTACGCACTAACCTCCTCTACGCACTCACCCACTCTACGCACTCACCCCCTCTATGCACTCACCCCCTCTACGCACTCAACCCTTCTACGCACTCAACCCCTCCATGCACTCATCCGCACCACGCACTGATCTGCTCCAGGCACTTATCTGATCCACGCGCTCATCCCCTCTCCGCACTCATCCGCTTTAAGCACTCGTGCTTTTCACGCATCCAACAGCAATATCCTGATCTATATATTCATCTCTAGGCTCACCTGTTCTATACCTTCGTTCGCACTGCACTTTCATCCGCTCCATACACCAATTCCCTCCATACACCCATCCGCTCCATACACCCATCCGCTCCATACACCCATCTGCTTCATACACCCGTCCGCTCCATAGACCCATTCGCTCCGTACGCCCATCCGTTCCATACGCCCATACGCTCCGTACACCCATCCGCTCCGTACACCCATCTGCTCGTACACCCATCCGCTCCATACACCCATCCGCTGCATACACCCATCCACTCCATACTCCCATCCACTCCATACTCCCATCTGCTCCATACACCCATCCACTCCATACACCCATTAGCTCCATACACCCATCTGCACCATACACCGATCCACTCCATACACTCATCCGCTCCTTACACCCATCCACTCCATAATCCCATCCGCTCCATACACCCATCCGCTCCATACACCCATCCGCTCCATACACCCCTCTGCTCCATACATCCATCCGCTCCATACACCCATCCGCTCCATACACTCATCCGCTCCAGACACCCATCCGCTCCATACTCCCATCCGCTCCATACACCCATCCGCTCCATACATTCATCCGCTCCATACACCCATCCTCTCCATAAACCCATCCGCTCATTACACCCATCCTCTCCATACACCCATACACTCATCCACTCCATACACCAGCGAATTCGCCTCTCTACGCACTCACCTCCTCTGCGCCCACGCTCCCTCTGCGCATTCACCCCCTCTATGTACTCCCCCCTCTCCTCTACGCACTCACCCCCTCTACGCACTCACCCCCCTTACGCACTCACCCCCTCTACACACTTATCCCCTCTACGCACTCGTCCGTTCTATGTACTCGTCCGCTCTATGCATTTGTCCGCTCTATGCACTCGTCCGCTCTACGCACTCGTCTGCTCTATGTGATCATCCGCCTCATTTCTAACTATCGCATCCATGCCATTCACTTTGTTCACTCCACCTGCATTCTGTCCATTTCAGCAGTTTAATTCTCTTTACTGTTTCCGTATGATTTATTCTTATTAACTCTTTTACTGCTTTGATCTACTTTATTCCATTAATTGTGTTTGTCCTTTTAGTTTATATTAATGGTGTTATTAGCTGTCAATGTCTTGCATCAGGTAGTTTGTTGGATTGGTGTCATTGAGTTGCTGTTAGTCTGTTAGGGTTAGTATGGTAAGGGTTGCTTTTATGGGAAGAGCCTGGTTTTCAGCAGTTTGCGGAAAGACGATAATTCCTCAGTTAAGCAGATGTGGGGTGGGAGTGAATTCCATAGCGTGGGGGCCAAGGCTGAGAATGATGAACCACCTAACCTGACTGAGTTTGTCTTCGGAATGACTAGGAGGCCGGCTGAGCATTAAAGATATTATTCAGTGTTCTGTCACCCCATTGGTGATTGTTGTTACCTATTAAAATATATTGTGATTTAAATTCGAAATACATGAATAAATATTTACATTTGCAAACTAGCCTGATTCCTGGTTCAGTGTGACCGGTGGGGGGTCTCAGGAGAAGGGTGTGATATGAGTGGTATATCATTCAGAATATTGAACTTATAGATAAAAATAAATAAGGGTTTCATTTGCGCACTACACTACTACATGCTGGGCGAGACTTGGATTTGTGCCAGATTGAAATCGCTTACAGCTGCTTGCATTCACAGTAATTTGGTAATATGGGCCTATACACACTGATCTTAATGATACATATGGCGATCCATTCTTGTATGAAATGTACATCACTATATAGTGATATCGTAACCTTTTTTTTCATAGTGTACAATGCTATGTGATACCGCTTCCTGTTTTGTCAATGGATGAAAGGTTGTATTCCATCGCTTCCAGCGATATCACTTCGGGGTGGGGTCAAATGACATCACTTCATGTGATGTCCTCAGGGGGTCAAGGGTCATGTGATGTCACTTCCGCTACCGCTGGTATTTTGGTGAAATTACGTCGCTACCCGATTTTCTCATCTCTATTCATGTTGTTTAGTAGCTTGCCTTGCAGCTTGTGAGCTTCCTTGCCTCTTTAGCCCAGCCACACACATTCCTGATGTATTCATTCTACCGCACATGTAAACTGATCTCTAACTATCCAGTAAATTCCAAGTGCCTTTTGGGTCATTTTTTAAGGGTTTTTCATTTGGTTTTGGCCTCCCATTCAAGGATGGTAGGTCGGAATCCAAATCTGATGTTTGCCTCTTATTTGTCTCTCCTTGCTACTCCTTTCCACCCACACAAAACAGGGGGAGTGCATAACCTCAGTGCCATCTCAAAGTATGACAAAGAGTGATCTTACTTTCACCTCCACTTCTGTAAGTGATGTTAGAAAGTGAAAGTAACTGTATTAACATTTTACTGTATAGTATCACCACATTGGTGATCCACTTCTGTAACTGATGTTAGAAAGTAAAAGCAATTGTATTATGGTTTTGCTGTATAGTATCACCACATTGGTGATTGCTGCACTAATTTTGAGTTTTTTGATTTTGCATTTGAATTTTAAAAATAAATAAATATTTCATTATTACACACCAGACTGGTTCATCGTCCATTGCGACATGGGGTGTTGGTCAAGGGGGGTGTGAGACGGGTTGGCTGCCTCCTCAAAGCAGAATCCGAAAGTAATACATTTAAAATAATTTTTATTGTGCGCCAAATCCCTTACCAGTGGAAAGAGTCCTGGTCTGGATTGTGCTGTGTCTTTAAATCCGTTACATACCACACATCCCCAATCAAGTGGTTAACAAGGACCGTTTACTACTCATGTTAATGGACCAATATACAGATCTCCATTCTGGATGAAACAAACACCCAAGTGTCTCCACTACTACCAATCTAGACTCACAACACAACTAAGCGCTTAGGTGCTTCTGACCTGCATGCATCATTAACACTGGATTTGCATTTGCCTTCCCCGGTAACCCACTAACTTCCGGCCCCTTTTCTCTTACAGAACCATGTTATACAAAACCACTTTGTATTACATAACTTATTTAATCACTTAAAAAGGAAAGTTTTGTCAAATACTTTAAAACAATCAGATATATGTTTCTAAACAACCTAGATTCTCACAACGAATGTGACTGGAGCCAAATCCAATTGAGTAATGAGTTTGGTGCATTGTGAGCTCTATAATGTTTTTCAACACAGTTATACCCCTTGGGATTGGTTCTGATTTGATTAGTGAGATTTGGAACTTGTTTAATGATAGGTGGGTAATGAGGCTGATAAAGTGGGTGAATTAGATGGAAAAGATGGTGGCAAGTGCCACCCAGTCCACTCGGAGAAATCCAAATAAAACTTGCCAAAAAGCAGTTGTGTTCTTCTGTTTATTATAAATTTCTGGACACAGCAATTGGACTGATGACTCTTTTGATCAGCTTAAATTGGACTCTTGCTCTCTAACAATTGCATCGAGCTAGTATATTTGTGTACCTTTTGAACTCATGTCAGGGCTGCGCAACAGAGCATGGGGTGACACTTACCTGTGTTTTCTTGTCTAAATTCAGTGGTTTTGAGGTAATCCCAGGTGCAGCAGCTCTTCTCCTTTGTTGATTGACCTATCGATTAAGTGTAACACTGCAGTTTTTGTATTATTCTTGCAGTCCCAGTGCCTCCTACTCATGGCACACCTCAATCCAGTCCCCCAAAAAGGTAAAAGGTAAGATAATCTCACAGATGCATGTACACCTTCCATATGGTGCATACGCTACATGGAATGAATATGAAAATATAGGTGGAATGACAGATTCAGGAATAATGATTTAGAAGGTTTTTTCAATAAGGCTTCCCTGCTCTGCATTACTTAATTTCATCTTCATCTAGATGTAGGTTTCCTGCAAGGTTCTGCAGTCGTGGTTATGGGCCATTGAAATGGTATTACCCGAATTGTTTGTTTACAATTGTTCGAATGACATAATTGTTCGAATAATAGGGGTCCTAATTGACCTTCTGCACAATTGACCGTATGGTAATTTTAATATATATTATGGGTTGGGTTGGTGTAATAATAATATAAGGGGATTGGGATGGGGGTTGGGGTGGGGGTTGGTTTGGGTGGGGGGCTGCAGGGGGTTTCCCCCCGCATATATATCCTAATTGACCGTTTAAATTCGGTCAATTGTGCAGAAGGTCATTTGTTATTCGAACAATTGACATTCGAACAATTCGTATACAACCATTGAAATTACAAATACACGGTTACAAGCAGGGCTCCAATTGTTGAATAGTTTATGTACGATACAGAGGTTCACAAAATTGATTGATAGATTGATACATCTTGCAAATGAACAAGATATATTTATAAAAGTGGTAGGATGGGGGGGCCTTCTCAATTAGTTATAACTATTGCAGATGCCCCTAGAAATTGTGGATCATTAGTATGCTAAACTACTGTAAAATGTCTCATGTTGCTTACTGTAGAGCATGCTATTTCAATTTGATTAGATACTGACTTAGGAGGTGCTCCAAAAATATGCTCGTTCACATGGTACTGACTAACAGTGGTTACAGTACGCACAGTAATAGTCAGACATCTAGGGCTGTTCCCATCCATTTAGCATCCATTTAGCTGATGGCAGGGAATGCTGTACTGGGGCCTGGCAATTTTGTGAGAAGTTGAACATGTATTTTTGCACGGTTTATCCCTGCACAAAATGAGTGTAAAATGCCCTGGACTTGTGCAAAAGTGCGCAATGCCAGAGCACTTTATGGGACCCAGCCAGTAAACTCTACGAAGCATACCATTTATTTGATGTAGGTATGTTTCTGTTTTAGATATCCACCAATGGGTCAATGGGGCCTCCATAGCACCAATGAAACAATTATTAAATAGGTGTGGAGCAGGAGATTGCCAAGGAGTTTGGTGCTGCTTTCCATCTCTATAGTTGAATGATATCGTGATCCCACAGCAAGGCACAATTTTACGGAACGTTCTTCAATGCCTTTGTGTAAATAACTGGAGTATTTGACAGGGCTTAACAAAAGTGAAGGTGAATACCTTCTGAATCACTTTGAGTAGGTGCACTTGACACATTGCGGCCGTCTGCGAAATCAGGGGTAAAACGATTTTGCTTTTATTTAGTGGCTCTATATTGGTTGATGTGTGTTGGTGTGTGTGTGTGTTGGTGTGTGTGTGTTATGTGTATGTATGTGTTTTGGTTTGGGCAGCGGGTGGGGGGAAAGGGTTCTTGGGCTGGAATCCCACTGAAGAGGGTGGCGTGGGTGCGGTGGGGGAGGGGCTGGAGGGACAATGGGGATGCGGGGCGGGGAGTGAAACGCCCACTGAATATTTAAAGAAAAAACGAATTTTAAAGGTCCCAAGAGAAAAAGACATTTGGAATGGTGTGTTTACAATCAAATGAAAATCGGGCATTGTAAATAGTTCTTTTTCTCTTGAGAAATTTAAAATCAGTTCTTTTCGCATACAAACGAATAATGCATTGATGGAACGAGATTTGCTTTTCCTGGTATCTTCCAGCCATTGGGACACTCAGAGAGGGTGTCAGTGGATAAGGTTGTGCAACAATCCTATCTGAGTCCACCCAGAGCCAAGACGCTCCAATGTATTTGCTGAAATGAACTGGCAAGAGTTTTTCTTTTTTTTTTATTTCTACAGGACACAGTTTTAGTAATACAGACAGACAATGGTTTCCAAAAATCGGTAGGTCCTGATTCTAAAACTCTTGAAAGTCCATTCCCATCCCTGTTTGAAGGATAGACAAGGATTGAGTACAACAGCAGATCATTTTGGCACTGTACCATTTGAAACAATGAGGAATAGGGGCAGGGTAGACCCTCATTTGCAATGCAATGAATAAATGGTGATTCAGTTGTAATCTGCGATGACCACCTTTCCAGCCTTTTTATGGATTCTCAGTAAATGTTTGCTCTAAATTGAAGGGATGCATTGCAGAATATCTTCACATTAAGGACAAACATGTGTATTATAATTTGTTTTACATATGCAGAGGGTGGAAAACTAGTAGTCCAACCTTTAGGGTGGTCGTAAAAATTGGAGGATGCTTTGATGTCGTTGATCTCCTAATCCTGTGGTGTTAGTATTGACTTCATGCTATATTCCCTGTGAATACGAATGCAGAAAATAATGCATCAGTTGTAATCAGGTTGGCAGCGAAAATAGATAGAATTTCCCACCATCAACATGTTTAAGAGTGTGTGTGAAAACAAATTATCTTAGGTATGACTTCAAATACTGCCTCTTTTTGCCATTACTGCCATACCCAAAATGAGAGTCTAGTTGTTATTATGTTTTGCTGTGATTGAACTAACTTCGGCCAGTCACACACGCCAGCAGGGGGCACTTTTGACTTAACATCCGTGTTTCACATTTGTTTTCATACAAAAGGATCCTCAAGACATGTCCCTGGTTTCACTCAGGTCTTCTAGTCATTCCTCATGGAATGGTAGACTATCCAAAAGTATTATTTTCCTGAGCCATCCTCTCAGGAGTGGACTTGCCCGTCTTGTCTTAATGTCAAGAGGACAATGGACATTTGCTTCTTAGTAACTCATTGATAGCTGTTTTGTAAATGATAGCCTGGTGATGTGTAGTCTGATGTGCTTCAAGGTAACTTTGTTTTGATGTCCAATTCCATAGTGTAATCCCTGGCCAATATTAATCAGCATGGGCAGATCCCAGGCACTTATTCCAGAGGGCTACCCGCTCCCTAAAAGAATCTTGTAAACGGGTCACCTCTTTAGCAGCTGCCTAGGCATTGGACTATACATGTATACTGCTATGGAGTCATTATGTGCGACAGCAAAACGAGGGTTTTTTGTTCCAGTCTTTTGTCTGCAGTACTGCACATGTAATGGTGGAATATTGGGTAAGAACACTCCATGATCCATGGGGAAGGTGGTCGCTTATGGCCAGTTCTCTTAGAGCATGCTTGAGTTTGAGGCACTGCACCCACCCAAACATATGTATTTGGGAACCAACACACTATGAATGGGGACACACAGATTCATAGTTGTGGTTCTTGGATAGGATGGAGCTATTTGAAAGATGTCACCTTTGAGCAATCCACTCCGAAGGGCTGAGGGTATTGTGCAATTTCCTCCCTTCTGCACAACAAGTGAGGACTACTCATGCCTGTTTTGATAACAAACTTCATTGAGAAACACAGATTTATTGTGTTACTTTGTAAGCACTCGGCTGAAATAAATGAGGAAATGTGTCCAGGGAAATACCACAACAAGCCTTCAACTGCAGCCTAGTCTGGCCTAAAAGCAAAGGCGAAAGCGCTTACAGCTCGCTCGCTCTAGTGTAGGGGGATACATCTAAAATAAATACATAATATTCGCTGATACCTAAAGTTGATGAATTTGTGTGAAGCCCTTTACATCAATGTTCTTGAAAAAAAGCAATTCCAGCTAAGAATTCTATATAAATTAATGTAATTTTCGTCTTTGCACAGACGTGCATGATCATTGGTTTAAAATATTTTTTCAAAATAAATGATTATAACCTCTTTGGCAAAGTTTTTAAAAAAAATGTTTTTATTCCTGTCCTACAGTTCTTAAGAATGTCGAGAATTGGACCTTCACTGTGTCCTCTGCAAGTGGTCAATTTGTCTTTCCCCTGGGCATTCCTTGCAACATGAGATAGAACAATGTGACACTGTCTTTTATCTTTTAATGTAAAATGTACTTCCTGTAGCACTCAGTCCATTAGGCTTTCAGTCACCCACGTCGGAAGAGCTTCAGGACAGGAATTACTGGCATTTTTTGTTTCCGTGCTCGGCGATTATGACGAATTGGCGAGTGCTTCTAACCCCATGTTTCAGGAATGCGTGTTTTGCTGCCACTTAGGGTTTAGTGACTGCGTAAGCGACTGTTGCTTAAACCTAGCCCCGGAACACCTGAAAGAAGAATAGCTGCTGAGATTATATGCGCAATTGGGCTGCTCATAGAGATAACACAACGCTCACCAAGCACTGAGAATGGAAGCAATACAATGGGCGATAATCGGAACAGCATGGTTGCGTGCACCAGACTACCTATTATACCTCTATGGTTAGTCAGGTTAATTGTAAGATTGTGAATCAAGCGTAAGGCGGGTTCCACACCAACGTATGTATCAATACAAGAATACACTGATTCTACAATTAAGACACTTTAATGAATCTTATGACTGAAGATTAGACAGAGTGTATGAGAATGTGCTTGATGTCGTGTGGTAGGGTGGGAGTTTGTATTGTGTGTATGCATCTGGTCACGTCCCATGTTTTTTTTTTCTCATCAGTTAATTGGAAAGCCATTGTTAGATGTTAGTGATTTGGGTTCATCTTTTGCGTCAAATGTGCTATTGCTTTTTATGCTGATGGTTATTTACTTATAACAATGGTTTTATTCTGCTGAATTGCACATGTTACTTTTGTGTTGTTTATTTGTTTGTTGTTACCTTTTAAAAAAAAATGGAAATAAAGAGACAAAAAAAACATTTGAAAATGCAATTATATTGACGTGATAGCGACCACACAATCACTGGAGCAAATGGAAGAGTCAAAGCGCCTAGATTACCATATTGTATGCAACCACGTTCATGACAGAATAACCTGCCCCATGAATCTGAATCAGACTTCGACCTACCTGAAAAATCAACCAAGTACTGGCTCACAATAGTGGCATCGTTTGCCTTACACATGCCACATGAAGCCCGTGCACAAGCATTGCAAAACAACCTGGCAAATCAGCACCTTCCTGCCAGAGACAAGTCTTTGTAAAGCCTTCCTGCTACAATGACTGACCTGTGCATTTCTAAACAATTGCCCGTGTGCACTATAGCATAACACATAGAAATGCACACATAAAGTTGCCAGTGAATTCCCAAAACATTCACCTCACCCACAAAAATTACTGTACACAGCTATGCCACATAAAGGTTTAACACATCTTTTGTTTAGACATAACACACATGGGAATGCCAGAGACCATCAGGCGCTTCACAATCACAGTAAGTTGTGGACTGCCATATTACATAAAGGGATTGTATGCGACAGATCTGGGGTGTGGTAATCTTCGCGCAAAAAATAAAACGTATACTTCAATTTTGAACATGATTTATATTTTTTTAAAGAAAGTACTGCTTCGGTTATCCCTGGGTGGCAAATAGCTTACTAGAGAGTTTGTTTAACTGTGGTTTTAAATGCTTGTGCTAATGGTCTTCAGTAGAAAGAAATAAAACAAGTCTTGGCTAAGCCAATAGATCTGGCTTTGCAAACGCTGGGGATACAATGTTGAACCTCTATGTTTTCCTCCATCGCTCTATTGAGTTTCTCAATGCTTACTTGGTTGATTTGGCATTTAAAACATTTCTCGCTGCTTTCTTCAACTTCATGATGTCTTCCTGATTGCCAGTCTCCCTTGTTTGTGTTATTCTTCCTCTGGCCACACCTCTGATGCTTGCTCTGATGATGCAGCCTTACTTGCAGTTCCACAGTACTATGTGAATCGATCGTCAAGGTGTGGCCTCACTTAATATCATGCCCACTAACATCTCAAATGCCATGCTCAGGTAACAACTATGCATGCAAGAGGACCACCTGCCCTTCCAGAAATTATTGAACAACAGGGATCATTAAAAGACAATAGGGAGGCAATATGCCAATACAGACACATCACATGTGTTTTGGGTGACTCCACCTTGTGCCATGCACCCAGCTCTGTGACAATTGATAAATTGATAACAAACAAACATCACCACATACAACAGATAACGTATCTCAGCTGAAAACCATCCTAGAGGGCATGAACCAGATGTCCCAGTGTATCTCAGTTAAATGAGGAACTTCATATGCCAACTGTCAATAAATAGGCAGGTATGCCTGTTGGTGCAGTTTGTATAATTTGATGGCAAAACACAACAGTATTCTCATCTTGTACATTATGACAACATGGTACGTGTTGGTTCTAACACCCAACATGAATGAATTCAGATACTTGTCGGTCACTTAGAACAACTTAGTTTGTCTAATGACTTTATGTCGAATACAGGTACTGTTAATTGATTGATTAAGAAGCAAGAATTCCTGGTGGTAATTTTTATTTAACTGCAACAACCTCCATCAACCCAGACATCTCTGTAATGGGGCACATGCCAAAACACCTATTAAATTGTACCTCCAAATGTTAGGTATACAAATACAGGGCAAAATCCCAAAGTTTTTGTTTTCGGGCAAACAATTCTCAAAAAGGGACGTTAATCAGGGAACAGAAATGGTGCGTCAAGCACAGAGAATTGAAAACCCCTCACTACTAAAACCTGAGAGAAAGTAGAGATTGACCGATTGTCTTCACATACAACTTAACAACACCATAAACATATCACACAAATGCACATTGCGATGACACTCATTGAAACTAGAGGGCAATTAGAACAATCCAGGTAAGAAAAATATATATAAATCTTACTTTATTAATAAATATTAAAAGCAGTATATATTCATACAGTAGTGCATCACGAAAAACACAAAAGACAACTGTCTATACAATAGGGCATACAATAGGGAGAGTGGAGATTTTATCAGTCCTCCTTTCGCATTTGAAAAATTTGACTATAGCGGTTATGCTTAAACGCTGTTAGAGAAAGAGAGTGTCGAAATGTTTCGGCCAGAAATCAGATTAGATACGTTCTCAGGTATCCATTCAGGAGTAAGTAAAATGGCCATCTTCAGGACAACAAATTTCTTTATGATGAAGCTGATGTGGAGTTTAGATGAGACATCATGGATCTAAAAGGATGTATGCATAATTAATTAATTGGACAGGATGCATGGTTTTTAAAGATTGCAATTGTCTTCGATTGATAATGTTGACATGGTTTGCAATGCATAAAAGGTTTAAAAATAGACAATACATATAATCTACAGCCTACACAAGGTAAAACAGGTGTTGTACACTTCAGAAATAAAACAACTTAAAACATACAAGTAACTCGTAATTGAGTGACAGAAAAAAATCGGAGCAATCTCTTACTCCACTGGGTCGAGTGTGCTGGAGTAGATGCAAAAGTTCATCCGTCTCAGAATTATTTTACATACGTCTGGCCGCACACTAGCGGCACAAATCGTAGAAACTATGGCAAGGTTCACCACGTCCTATTTTTGAAAAATATTAAGTTATGTTCATACATTTTATTAAATATCAAATGTTTATGATCATTTAATGTAGGCGAAGGTCTATACATGTACAGTTATATATAGCATAATTTAGGTGTTAAGAAAATTTCCGTAAAACAAATTGAAAAATAGCAACCAAGCTGCTTATGTTCCAAACTGTGCTAGAAAAGGACTTACAGATGGTTTAATCACCAGCGCCCTTTCCACTATGTTTAACACCGCGTTTTTTGATTGTACAAAGAAGCTGCATGGGTGGGTCAAGAATGAACGCAACCAAAGTTGGAGGTATGTATCCTTCTGTGGATGGAAACAGATGGGGGAGACCCAATACGTTGCTTGTATAACACACAAGAAAACTTTAAAGAGAAAAAATGCATAATGAATGCACACTAAGTGATTTACCCCAAAAAGCTGCCGTGAATGGCTCAATGAAGGGCTCTTATATTAATCATACTGAGAGACCGGGAGTATGGGCGTCCAAAAAAAGTGTTAGGCAAGATGTTATTAAATATGTCCAAATGTGCGACGTCCGTAGGGGTCTACCAAATATGAAAAGGAAAAACAACAGATTACAAATCTTTGAAGTATTTGAAAACGTGCCTGCATGATAGGTTAATTTCAGCAGAGCTGTCAACTCCATGTAAGTTAGAAAGACAGACTCGAGTAAGGCGTTTAGTGAAAAGAATATTAGTGAGAAAAAACTGACAGGGCATGGTTACCTGGGTCACAGAGATGCCGAGATCAATCGTTCACTTCAGGTGCTGGCTAAACTCCAACTGGAGAACCCCAAAAAGAGAAAGCGTGCTGACGTGAACATTGTGTCGAATTCAGCGTATTGCGAGCATGTGACCAAAGTCACATGATTTTCGATTACTGGAGTGTGTGATTTAAAGTTATACTACACATGTGCAAAGCACAGTGCTGGTTACCCATAGAAACGGATATTGCATGGCACATACGGTTGCTGGATCTATTACTGAAACAGTACAGTAAAGTCTTTCCAAAAAGTCATTTTTCAAAGAGACGTTTGAGAGTTAAAAGAGGTGGGAAGAAAGGAGAGAACTCTGGGTGGTACAGGCCACATTAGTTCTGTGGTGGCATGCCAGTACATTTAGCCATCCGGTCAATGATGGAGGGTACATAGAAAGGTCAGAATGGTTGTTGGAAGACCCAATGGTTTAGGATAGGAGGTTGTTCCATTCGATGGATGAGTTTAAACCTTCATTAACCGTATTGAGGTTATAGATCCATCTGTGTTCTGCCAGAGTTAATGTCAACTCTCTGTTGCCCCCTCTTGGTGAGGATGGAATTTTTTGGATGACAAACCATAATAACTCTGTATATTTGTGGTTGGCTGTTGTATAGTGGGCGACCAGGGGTTTCTTTTTGGTTTTATTTTTAAGACAGGATCTGTGTTCACAGATTCTTTGTCTTATCATTCTACTAGTTTTTCCTATATAAAGTAAATTACAGGGGCATTTGATGCCATAGATAACCCACTCAGAGGCGCAATTTGAAAAGAACCTGAGGTTCCAAATTTTCCCATTGAGGTCCAAAGTCTTACAATTGTTTGTCAGAGAACAAACTGAACAATGACCACATTTATAGTGGCCTAAAACTGGTGGAAGATTCCAGAGGGTGGTTTGAGTCAAAGGAGTCAGTTCCCTGGAGTTAGTATGGAACAGCATGTCCCTCATATTTCTTTGGCATTTAAATTATTATCCATGAAAGTCCACGAAAGCATAGACAATGCTATAATACTCAGATATGCTTGATGGCCATTATCTTGCTGTTTAGATGCCGATACTTTGATGTAATAATTCAAAAATATTGCCGCTGTTTCTTCTTTAGCCTTTCTCAGTGTTTGGGCCTCATCACGAGTTGGGCTGTAGCACTTAAATGCGGTGGTTACGGTATTACAGCCACATTTAAGGGCTGGCCCTATCACGAGTTGGGTGCTAAATTAACTGTTTTACCTCCAGCCTTTCTCAGGAGGTGAAAATCCCCTGTTTTCGGCTGTATTACCGCCGGCTGTGTTAGCGCGCATAATTAGCGCTAAAAATACCCCATCGAATCCAATGGACCCAATTGGGAATGGGGATTTACCGTTAACACCCAACTCGTGATCCGGCGGTAATACAGCCGGACCGGTCGGTGCTAGGGCTATTACAGTCGGCGGTACTACAGCCGGGAATACAGCCCAACTCGTGATGAGGCCCATATTTCTCTTCATAAGCGACAGGTAACTTTAAGCTATTTAATTAATTGGGGAATGGTCACACATAAAACCTACCACACACGTTTCCGGAATTATGGGATTGAATTTTTCTGTGTGATTGATGCGCATTTGACACATTGTAACATTTGAACACTCTGTGTACCATTTTGGCAATTCCATGGTCTAAATCTTATGTCCATGCACTATTGTTTGGTTGAAATCACAATAGACCTGATTTGAAAAAGGTGGTGGTATCCGCCGAAACACGTGTAATCACAAAGGGCAACTGTACATAAATATGAAAACACCATTTATTAACACAAAGAATTGTGTGGAGCTCACTTTATTTATGGCGCATGAATTCATCAAATAGTAACACTAACAAGTGCAATTTTTGTAGAAATCGGAGTAGAGGAACAATATTTCTCCGTTCAGTTACTGAATTTGTGCGACAAAAATCTGTTCACAACGAAAAGAAGGGCGCTGAGGTCTACCTCTTAGTATCCACAGTGAAGGGTTCCTCAGTAAGCATTCTATTTAATTAAAGGATAGTTCCGGGACTTTTTTTTTATTGTTCCTATGGTTCGGCCATGTGTTTTTAAGCATAAATCGGTAGATCGTAGAAAACTTTCCTATGGACCTTACCCGACTTTTTGTCCATTAACGCACTCGAAAACATCCGCCATTTTATGATAATCCTATCATTTCCCCCCATCGCCCTGGCTCACCTGCTTTTGCGGCACTAAATCAAATCCCCCGCCCCTGAAACAGACTTGATCAAAACATTCATATTCCACGCCTCTATCCGTGACGTGACTGAGCTGCGTAGGCAAACGCGCCCAGGCGTCTTCTACGCGACTCCACACAGAACCAGGAAATCAACACAGATGAGCTCACACAACACAGCGCGCCACAATTGGGAATATGAAACTGTACTTTTAAATTAAACCGCAAGATTGTAAATTTGGTAAAGTACATTTATTTGACATCAAATGTTTTGAGAATATTCAGCGATTTGCATTTTTATTTGCTCACGTTCCAAAAAGTTCGTTTCGAGGCACACGATGTTCCTTTGCTGTACACAGGGTCTTAGATCATCTCACAATACAGCGCCACAATTCGGAATATGAAACTGTGGTTTAAAAGCAAACGGCAAGATTGTACATTTGGCAAAGTACATTTATTTGACATCAAATGTTTTGAGAATATTCAGCGATTTGCATTTTTATTTGCTCACGTTCCGAAAAGTTTGTTTCGAGGCACACGATGTTCCGTTGCTGTACACAGGGTCTTAGATCAATGAATTTTTATTTGCTCTCGATCCAAAATATTTCGTCTTGAGGCAAGCGATGTTCGTGTGCAGTAGACAGGGTGTTGGTTTACGATAAAATAAGCTCTTCGGTCGCACTGATAATCGCATGGCTGTTCCAACAACGAGGCACTAGGCCACCACAACGGTCTGTATGTTGCATCTAGCCGTTAGTACCGCTTAAGGGCATACTTGTACTTGGCGATCGTCCCACAAAATGGTCAGGGTGCTAACGTTGTTCACGCGGAGAAGCAACTGGCGGTTAAAAAACCCATCCGCCGGTGTCTGGTACTCGTGACACAGACAATAATGGACGATGTATCTATTTGAAAAACATAAAAAAAGGAAATTAGTCTCACCATCAGATCTTTATTAAAATTATTCATTTTATATATTAGGTCTGGAAATTATTTCATAGCTAGGACAGTGCAACTGGGTTTTATACGTCAAGGGGGGGCTGTAGGATACTGAGACAGTCCCCCAGTGCAGGGGTTGACAGGGAGTGCAGGTGGAGAGTGGAAGGGCCCAGGACCGAGGTCGCAGACAGTGGACCAGTTGTAGCAGGGGAGAGGGAGAGAGAAAGCAGAAGCAAAGAGGAAGGTTTTGAGGTGCTTCCGTAAAAGGAGACGGTTCTCCCCAAGATAGTGCGCGGTACAAAACAATATGCCACATAGAATGAACAAGTACAACTTAACCCGTCTTTAAAGCTACTGTATAGTAATTAAATTGCGGTATAAACTCATCTAAAGAGTTACTTACATTATATTTGCATTTTCCATTGTGTCTGTGCGTAGGGCAGCCCCGAAATACCACTCCTTCTATGCCGACGTTTTATTTCTTCTAATGAACGAACATGAAATGGCTTTCGTTTCTGAAATTATATTCATTATCGTTTCTTACGTGGTCCCGGCCTGTCAAGGTCAAATAACAATAGAACCTTATACTGAGTCGTGGGCCATTCTGGCACCCGAGAAAAAATCAAAGCAGCTGACCTTCACTTTGAACGAACACACATTCCTAGTTAGCTACATTCAGTGTAAGGCCGTCTTACAGGACTTGAAATTTACACTCCATCTTTGCATTTTGTCTGCGTGCTTTGCAGCCCCACAGAACCATAAATACGGAGACATTCTATATTTTTGGAAAAATCATTTATATTACTGTTTGGTTTAATTTAATGCGCAAATGAACAAGGTTGGATAGATAAACATATTCAATGGGGCTGCGACATGAGGAGACTCGAGAGAACAGACAATCAAATTACAATAATTTAAACCGTGATGTGTATTTCTCAATGAGCTCTTCTTTAGGTGGACATGGAACAGAGGCAATGTTGGGTGGCAATGCAGTTGTCACCTGCACAGGTTCGTTCACAACTCCATTTATGTGCCTATCTAGGACGTCAACAATAAGTCTCTCAATAAACTCATATTGCATATCCTCAAACACTGGTTTGATCACCCATTGTTTACTTCTTTTAGTGAAGACCTTATTGTAGCGAAGCGTCCCTAAAGTTCCGGTCGTCCTACTTTGTTGACGGCCGACATCATGGTTATGTGCCAAGACCGCTAAAAGAGTCCGATTTATCATGCCCTCCATGCCAAAATGCAATCGTTTTGGCCTGTACTTTAGGCACATATTGTGGAACACCTCCAAATCTCCTGTGTGGCAGAATTCCGTGAGTCCCCTCAAAGCTTTTGTTATAGTTTTATCAAATACAATCTTTTCAATGGCTTTGTGAGTGGGTGATGAAGGAATCAACCACTTCTTCTTCTGTGCCTCCTCTGTGGACAAATGGCCATGTTCACAATTGTGGAAATGTTGGTTCGTGTTCCAGCTGTGCACGTTTGTACAGTGTAGCATTACTGACCGCCATTTTTCCAGTAGAATTTCCAACGACCCTCTACATGTTTTTGAGCTCCACCAAAGATGGTTGCTGATTGACTTGGACCACTGTGAAATACCTTGCATATCTTTTTTTTTACCTGCAGCCGACAATTTTTTATTGATTGTTTTTGCAAGATGCCAAACGTCAAATTGGTGATTTATATTTTTGTACTCTTCTCTCATTGTCTTGGCAATTGAAACGTGTCTGTCCGTGGCTATCAGGTCGATCACCATTCCCCGCGATTGTAGTTCTTGCAATGATGCTACAAAGCCAACTTTCTCCATGGCCACTGAGGATGTACTTTGTGACACCTGCACGACCACCGAACTCACAATTTTCTTACTTTCCATGTCCTGAAAGTGGTAGGTGCAGTACTTGGCTGAAAATCATGGGCTGTCGCACTGTCCATCACCGGCTAGCCTGAACCGTTTGCCCGCGAATGTACTATCAATAGACATTTTTTCCATTCTCCAAGCTTCGCTAATGGCTGGAAATAGATAATCGGTTTGGTATTTGTAGAACTGAGTTTTCGCAATGAAATGGATTCCCACAAACTGAAAGAAAGACTCTAATTTTTTAAAACTTGAACCACTAAAAAGTGCAGCCGCTGCACAAAGTAGATTGCCTGCTGGCAGTTGTCCCAGCATGGGTTGTGCAGACCATGAGAAAGGATGATATTATGTACAGGTGGCATGTATTTTAAGGTTAGTGCCTCGAATTGCACGAGTCACATTAATCAATGGCTCCCCACATACTTCCCCACCTACCGAATGCCCACATTTCAACCGAATAATAATATCAATCAAACAACTATCGAATACAATGAATTTGGCCTCTTTCCTTATACTGTCACTCTGCATCCCAGCTGGTTCGGCCTGTAACGTTGAGGACATGTCACTCACATGAAAGGTAGAATCTCTGATATCGTCTTCCGCTATGTTCAGTGATATTGATGGTGTTTCATTGTAATCCACTTCATTCTCTTCCATTGCAACATCTGTTCCTTCTCCGGCGATGGGTGAATAAGACAATTTCTTCAACTTTCTCGCGGTCTTAGTTTTTGCGGGTGTGGATTCTGTGAATTGATCTCCGACTGCATCCGAACTACCAGGAGGACATTCACTATCAATGGCTGGTGGTGGTATAGCTCTGTTGTCAATCACTTCATATTCTTCCCATTGGCACGATGCATCTCCAGTCTCAAGTCCCTGCCAAAAGGTTTGACAAGCAACATCTCTCTTTCGCTTCACTGTCTGTGTAGATCTAGTTCGTACACCCACTCGCAACTAGAGGACAGATTGGAAAAGGGATGTTCAGTTTAAACACAACTTACAGTATTGAACTATTAACAGTGAAAAACAACATAATATAGTGACCAGGACACTAACCTTCTTTTGCTTTCTTTTCTTTGAAACTTTCTTACTTCAACATCAGGACGCTGTTGCTCCGACTCGTGTGTGCATGTCTCCACTTCCTCTTGCGCTGCAACGACTACATTTTCATGATAAGCACATCCATCACGCACTGACGCTCCATCGACTCCCTGAAACATAGAACTTTCATTAGTATGTATAATAATATCGAAAACACAAAATGTACTTGGGGACCAATACCCACGTACATCTCAATAGCAAAACACGAATGAACGCTTTGTGTAGAACATTCAAACGACAATTATTCACGCATTGTTGATCTAGTTAGATGGAACTGTCAAGATCCATACCTCGGGCTCCTCATAGACTTCCATTGATGATATTATTGAAGATGATGCTTCAGTGACTCCCTGAAACACAGTAATTGCATTAGTATGGTTTTCTATTTTGATAAAAAGAACAGAAACTTTGCGCAGGCGTGAACGGCTCATCTAAATAGACCTGCACAAATGATCAGTTGTCTAAAATAAATAATGGATATGTAAATATGATTCGATTTGCTTGATCGTTGGAAGTGTCACCACCCAGAGATCTGCATCAACTACTAGGGGTGATGTTCTTGTAGAAGAAGCTCAGTCATCTCCCTGAAACATAGTACTTGCGTTAATAAAGAAGGAAGTATAGCGGATGTAATCACGTCATATGATTTCGCTTGATCGAACTGTCAGTATCCATACCTCGAAATGCATAAGAACATCAAGGGACGATGTAACTGCGGTGCACACTTCTGCAAGCTGTTGCGCCGACCCGTAACTGCATGCTCCCCCTTCTTCTTGGACTAATGCTCCATCGACTCCCTGAAACATAGGACTTTCATTAGTAATGAACACAAAATTGAAAAAAGAAGACACATAGGAGGGCGACGGAACTATCCTGAAACGTACCTTGAGCATCTGAGTGACATCAACGGTAGTCGTCAATACGTTGGACTCCTCAGCATCTCCCTGAAAGACAGTACTTGCATTATTTTGGATAACAATAATTATAACTGAAAACAAAGACTAGAGGACGAGTACAAGGGTGTACCATTAGGTAACATAATTACACAATAAATTAAAACTATTGATTTACATGCCTAAAACAAGTCAGTGGCAGAATAGCCAAGTAATATTACCCGATAGGCGCTTGAAGTGGCTGATGACTGCAATAACGACACGGATGGAGAATCTTCCGCCTGCATATTGAGTGGATACATAAATGGGGAAATTATTGTTAGCTAATGCTACACACTACCGCAAGGCCAAGAGATAAATACGTAAACTTGACTCACCAGTGGAGGGATGTGGACGAATAGAGTGGGAATAGCGTTTGAGAGCAATTTTCGCCTCGCTCGCGGTGTGTTCTTCTTTATTAGCAATGATGTGGAGTACATGTCAGAGGTAAAGTGCCTGCTGCAGATGCGGTATCGATCACCCCTCTTGTCCGCAAAGAACTCTAGGACTCTACTTTCAAGCTCGGACGTTGGATATCCGCAATATCGGACCCATTCTCTTATCTGATCTATTGTCTTAGGGAAAACATGCATTATAGTACCTTCAGATTTATTATGGGTCTTCGAAGGGCAACCGCCAATGGAACAGGCAGACATTGTGGAAAGTTCTGAAAAGTAAAGATCAACAATTCTCTATGAATACCAATGTAAACTCAGAACATGTGACTAGTTCCTTGCATGTACTGTCTTGAACAAAAAGAAATTGGACGCAAAATGATTATGGTACATGGCCTTACCTTGACGAACAAACAGTTAGATGCAGGGATCAGAGTAGTTTCTTGTCGTAGAACAGGGAGCAGTTCACAGGTTGCAAACTGACGAGTTTCCTCGAAGTGGTCACAGAAGTTCACAGAGACGAAGAGCAGATAACCAGCACCTTCACGGGTTGACTAGCAAAGCGCAAAGAAGTGCTCATTAGAAATATGAAGTGGGTTATAAAGAATTCGAAACAGGGGTGTGTTTGTGAATGAATGACGTGTATATGCCGTGGCATTATGTGGATTGCAGGGGGCCGTCCAGCGTGAGGGGGGATGCTTGGCAGGAGACACGGGGTCTGGAGGTAGACATGGGAACAACAACCCATGCTCTATAGACCACTTTGAAGTGTACATGGTCTTTGGCACCTCTTGGCCTTTATCACTCCCTGACTGCTCCAGTTGCCAGCACAAGTACCCCGGTGCGAACTGCCTTTGATAGGGCGGGGGGTGGATTGGGGCGGTGGTCGTGCAGACAAGACACAGGAAGACTTGTGAATGGAGACACACTTATGTGGATTGCAGGGGGCCGTCCAGCATGAGGGGGGATGCTTGGCAGGAGACACGGGGTCTGGAGGTAGACATGGGAACAACAACCCATGCTCTATAGACCACTTTGAAGTGTACATGGTCTTTGGCACCTCTTGGCCTTTATCGCTCCCTGACTGCTCCAGTTGCCAGCACAAGTACCCCGGTGCGAACTGCCTTTGATATGGCGGGGGGTGGATTGGGGCGGTGGTCGTGCAGACAAGACACAGGAAGACTCGTGAATGGAGACACACTTATGTGGATTGCAGGGGGCCGTCCAGCATGAGGGGGGATGCTTGGCAGGAGACACGGGGTCTGGAGGTAGACATGGGAACAACAACCCATGCTCTATAGACCACTTTGAAGTGTACATGGTCTTTGGCACCTCTTGGCCTTTATCGCTCCCTGACTGCTCCAGTTGCCAGCACAAGTACCCCGGTGCGAACTGCCTTTGATAGGGCGGGGGGTGGATTGGGGCGGTGGTCGTGCAGACAAGACACAGGAAGACTCGTGAATGGAGACACACTTATGTGGATTGCAGGGGGCCGTCCAGCGTGAGGGGGGATGCTTGGCAGGAGACACGGGGTCTGGAGGTAGACATGGGAACAACAACCCATGCTCTATAGACCACTTTGAAGTGTACATGGTCTTTGGCACCTCTTGGCCTTTATCGCTCCCTGACTGCTCCAGTTGCCAGCACAAGTACCCCGGTGCGAACTGCCTTTGATAGGGCGGGGGGTGGATTGGGGCGGTGGTCGTGCAGACAAGACTCGTTTGCCGCAGGGCCTCACCAAGGAGAGGCCATCTAACTGCATGTAAGAGGCTGGCTGCAGGATCTAGTACATGGAAGGCAGGGGGGTGAGTTTATAAATACCTCACCCTCCCAGGAGAATATATGGGTGCAGTTCACCCTGGAGACCCTGGATGCCTAGGCAGTTAGTCAGCAGCAGGCTGGCCTGTGGTGGCAAGGCGGCACGGGCCAGAGGTGGTCATCTCTGTACCCGGTGCCCAAAAGGATGATTTATTATGATCAACCATATTTACCTATAACCATGTTTTGTATCAATAAAATACAACGGCCTTCCTTTTATTGCCAACGCTTGAACAAATCAAAACAACCATTGTTAAAATATATATTGGGTTTTATTTTGGATCTTAATTTCAATTGAACATAAATAATAAACATTACACATTGTAAATTTGCGGTTGCAGCACATCCAGGGAAAATCCGCGGTATTGTCCACTGTCGCTGGGGAAATGTTGTCTAATGGCAAGTACCGCACAGGCAGGTATTACTCTCCGAACGCGGTGTCCGAGCCTCCCGTGAAGCCACCAAGTGAAGCAACGATAGGCCACCAGCCTGTACCACCGGTGAAAATGAAAGATGCAAACTGTATTAAAATGACAAAACTTTCTTATCACTGTCGATTCAGGTAAAAAATGTCATTCTGCTTTGAAAAAAATTCTATCTAGAAAATGCACAATATGGAACCAATTTACATGCATTCGAATGATATGTAGATGTAATTTTATATGTGGGAGACGACCATGACATAGTAGTGGCATCACTGACATCACAACCAGAGTATACTTACTCGTTACTCGGATTACGCGGACGAACAGTGCCGCGAAGTTCGTGATAAGCACCATCATCATCCTCAACACGGTCCGTGAGAGGCAGGCTTCCCTGAACTCTGGCAGCTCGGTGATGCATTGCGGACTTGGCTCGCCTTCCGAAATGTAGGCCAGGCATCCCGAGTTTTCTCGGCAGCAGCAGTTCTCCTCCTCAGTTGGCATTAGCTCGCACCGATTGCACGTGCACCAGGTGGCGACGCCGTCCATGCGACATGGTCCAGGCTCTTCATCCGTTGACTGGTCCTCCCAACTGCCGTCCGAATCCCCATCGTTTTCGCGTGCTTGCCTTTCCAGTAGTTCTTCCTCGGTGTACTCGGGCTCGTACATATACGGCATTATTGTAGCCATTATGTGGTAAAGAAAGTAAAATAATTTATAGCGGTGGTACTGGTATCTGTTCACACGGGCTACAATCAACGAAGGTAGCTGACCAGAGCACAGAAACGAGTCACAGAATACTCAAAGTAACACAGAGAGAGGAATGGATTCGAAAATCTGCTGCTGTGTGTTGTGAAATGGTCTGTTTATACTTATTGAGGAAAGAGGCGTCCTGCCATTTCCATGGCGACACTTCATTAGCTGAGGCGCAGCGATTGTTGACACGAAACGGGAAATGGGCGGTACGCGTCTGCTGATGTCAGGCTCAGGGGCGGGGGATTTGATTTAGTGCCGCAAAAGCAGGTGAGCCAGGGCGATGGGGGGAAATGATAGGATTATCATAAAATGGCAGATGTTTTCGAGTGCGTTAATGGACGAAAAGTCGGGTAAGGTCCATAGGAAAGTTTTCTATGATCTACCGATTTATGCTTAAAAACACATGGCCGAACCATAGGAACAATAAAAAAAAAGTCCCGGAACTATCCTTTAATTAAAAAGGTTTGTCAAGAATTTCCTGAACACAAATTAAACACTTAGGCCCTGATACACGGAGCGTTTTTCAGTGGGATTGCACCATTATAAAGAACACTTCTGTGAATAAGGCCCCTAGTTTCTTCAAGGTGTCTGTCATTTAGTCCCAGACTGTCACTGCCAACACTTACAATCTATGGTCACATTTAAATTTGGAGTGGGATTTCATGAAGGTTAGGGGATGTGCTCATCTCTGCTGCGAGTTCAAGTATATTTTATAATTTCTTCTTGAGAAATAGTGGACAATTATGATTCAGTATATTCTTTGCATTATGCATAAAGGTTTGAAGTCGATTCAAAGAATAGCAGAAGTCAATGAAGCACATTTAGGATGGATGTGAGACGGTTGTAACATTAATACTTTTTGACCAGGCATAATGTTGCTTTTGCACTCTCAGCAGCCTGGCTAATAAATATGAAGTTCGTTCACAATTCATGCTATTTTCATGTTGTAGAATTCCTAACAGTAATTAGATGGTGATTTGAAACTTGTCAGGGCGATTTTGCAACTGGGCAATATGTCTCACTGCTTTCATCATGAAATCTGTTTCTACAACTGTGACAATTTATGGCTCTAGCAAGAGGGCAACATCTAAAAGAGTGCCCTGGCTCTTGACTGTCATGGATAGTTGGGGACAGGTACCCATCTCTGTTGGCCAAATATCAAACAGCCAGGCGGTAGCATGCTTGCCAATAACCATTATTGGGAAATACATTTCTTTTTGAAGCTTTCCCGTCTCTTTTAACGTGACTCCCAGCAAATTTGCTGATTGGTTGTATGATCCTGATGTATTTTAAGTGAGCTAGGTATGTTTTAATCCCACTTGCTTCCTCAGCTCTTTTAGATTTGGGGACATTCACCTGTCCTTAAGGCTACTATTGAAGGGGAACCCAGTCAACCATTGGTGTTTATAATATTGTGCTATTACTTGCCTTCTGGAGATTAGTGCACAGGAACTTTCCCACCCTTTCTTTTTACTTCATGGTCTTTTTGTCCATCCTCATTGTAGCTCAGACAGTTGTCAGTGCTAACTTATTTGTATACTTTTTGAGTGCATACCTGTGCACCTTTATTATTTTACTGTGGGTTGATATTTTACCACAACAGTGGGTGAAATGGCTAACTTAATTGTTTAAGGCATCTCTTTTTGGCATACTGTATTTGTAGGCCATCTTCCTTCTGGACAAGGGTAGAAAATTGCTTTTATTTTGCTTGTGCTAGTGTGAGCTCCTAGCCTCTGAGTGCCTGGAACTTTTTGGGGCTAAATAAGAGGCTGCAGTCAACCCTAATGCACATGCCAAACCAGGGTTCTGTCCTGACTGCGGATGAGATGGATATCCAGGACTGGAATGTTGCAGGTTGTCTGAAAGGTGGACTGGGTATTAAACCAAATTATGTTTCGGTATGTCACAAGGAATTCTGGAGCCATTTAGTTATTTGACCACTGGAACAAATAATCTGAAGCATAAATGACCACAGAAGGACACCTCAAGATGCTGTTGTCAGAACCAATGACCAAGCCAACTACTTCTGGGAAAGCTCTGTTCTTCCAGATGCCCCTCTCCTTTTATACTGATGATCCTGAACAGTTCTGGGTCCTGCATCAGAGTGACTTTACTCCTGGAATTCAGAAGAGCCATAGGCCTTTAGCTGGCTTGGTTTATCAGGAGAGGAGACACATCATTTTTTGGACTTTGCACAGCTCTTGAGCTGCGAAATTTGCAATAGGACATGGATTGCATAGTTCTGCTGCAGATGCTTTCTCCAAAGAACAGGAGCCTTGCTGGTGCCGGTATCCTACATTTTTGTGCCTACAAGCCCTGTTTCTGGGTCACATCAAATGCCCCATCCCAACAGCACCATTCTGTTGACCATCGATCATCATTGGATCGAAAAAAGGGTCTTTCTTCGTCAACTTGAGTACAGCCTGGTGATTTTCTGAATCTTGAGTCCTCTGAAGGAGACCAGAACCACTGAACAGCCAGACCCAGTTATCAAACAAAGCCTTCTCTCCCTCCCCAACCCCTGTACCCATGCTACAATCAACAATGATAACAGTCATCCCCAATGGCCAAGATTGACCTAGAGTCATCTTCTGTCCTTATAGGGATTTGAGGGCCTGATTTGCGTACATGTTTATGTATCCCCATTCCCTGTTCCATTCTATACAGCGTAAAGACTTCGTTAGGAGCCACACTTAACATATCTATGGTGTTGGAACCTAGGTGTAGAAATTTCAGATGGGATTACCCAAGACTATTAAAAGGGATTTCTGGCCATTTTCTACAGAAGAAATCTATAATCTCCCTCAAATGAAAAGTGTCACTCCCTGACACACATATCACATTGAGCAGTTGTTTCTGATGATGGACCTTTGGCGAAATAATAAACTTCAGCAAAGTAACCAAAACTTGGCCACTTACCTGAAAGCTTGTTGGCTATTTGTTTCTAATTTGGGTTTGGACTCTTTATGTTTACAGGGTGCTGGTCCTGTCTTATAATGGTATACGGAGTATAATTACTAATCTAACATCTTGTGGCGTATATTGACAAATTCAGCAGAATTTCTATTCATAATCAAGCTGCACGTCTGCAGTTAACAGCAAAATGGCTGTGCGGGCTCCTTGGAGCACCATTGCCCCGCATCAAACTGCATTTTGCAGCTACACTAAAGAAAAATGATGGCTGCACCATCTTGCCAAACAACTATTGGGCAATTTGGAGCAGAGAACACACTGAGAAAGGCCGGCAGCATGTGTTCTTGTGTGCACCAAAAGAAGCAAATTCAAAAGCAGCGCTGCTCTGCTGCTTGCAAAAAGTTCACATTGAAAAGGGAATATTTTATATTGAAAAGGATGCTGCGCTGATGCTATTTTCATCTATTTAACATCACACTGCTTTTATCAGTCAGGCCCTGCCATGCCCATCCATATCCAGATTGTGCTTATCCCTGCATGACAGGCTGTGTCAGGTCAGAACTGGGAAATTAACAGAAGCTTTACTTTCAGCCACACAGGAAAATGCTTGACTTTTGGGTTACAAAATGTCAAAAATCAATGCTTCAAAGAAACCCTAGCTTTGTGGGCAAATGTCAATTTCAGTGAACCTGTGTCTTGAAAAAACTGCTGTATAAAAGAAACTGGTTGGGGCCGCGGAACAATACTGGAAATCAGATGTAAGAGAAAACCTTATTAAAAAGAGAAATCCCAGCAGCATTTACCATGTGTCAAAATGGGCTTTTGCAAACCAAAAAGAAATGCCTGTTTTAAAAGTGCTATGTTGAATATAAACTTTTCCTTGTCTAGCAATGTAAAGGTTTTTTTTTCTGGGAAACATATATGGGATGTTTTATTTCAACAGGCTTGTTTCTGATTCAAAACAAAATTAAAATAAAATAAAGAAATATTGGCAGTGGCTACACTGGGGAAATCAGCCCAAACAAGTTTTCTGCCATGTCTCAAGGGACATTTGGCTGACAACAGGAGTGGCCTAACCCCCAAAGGAGGGAGCTACAATAGATTCTAGGACACATGCTTGCTAATTGCTACCTTTGAAGACTTTGAATGGACCAAAAGCACTAAACATCCCATGCCCATCAGACTTTTGTCTGGGCAGAGGCCTCTTACAATAGAGATCCTGGGACACATGCGTGCCAAATAGGAAATCACACGTCCTCGCAACCTTTACTGGGAGCTTAAAAGCCAACTCAAGAGCAGCCTTGTAAGCTATGCCCTTATTTGGAAGACAATGCTGACCATTTGTCTCAGAATACTATTTTATTAATAAACTTTTAAGACTTTTATCTCTGCAACAGGACTTTGCAGGAATGTAAAAAGTTAGCAGTTTAAATGTCATTTTTGTGGCTTTTAAAGAAGATGTGGAAGCCTTCACTGACCTATTGTGGACAGAAATGGCAGAGAATTGGATATTTTGATAAAAGTGTACATGATGCCACTGTGAAATTCAATACTTACATGCCTTATGATAATCTCTACACATGTACACAGTTATCGGATGTTAGGTCAAATATTTCTCACCGAAAATGATGAAAAATTATTTGGCGGATGAAACAGAGTCTTGCAAACTGTAGAGTTGGACCGTCATGCTCTGTGTGAAATATGGAATTGCCTAGATAATTTGCATAAATGTGTGATTTATGTGACGAATGATGTTAGCTAAAGTAACTGTGGGACGATCCTTTGCATTGTAAAGCCACATCATAAAACTGCTGTCATGTCCATAAAAAATCCAACCAGCTGACAGCAAGGTGGTAACAATCACCCCTGACAAATCCAGTTGTTTAGAGGTGTACCCAGCTAAGCCTGCCCACCATATAATCCTATGATGTCACCATGCCTTATAAATAAGGGAGGCTGACAGAACTCTGGACAGACACTCTCTCCAGAATGTCCAGCCCTGCATATCCTGTTATTCTACATTCATCTTGCCAGATTCCAGATTCCACTTCAAGCCCAAAGCATAGCTGACCCTATCTCAGCAAGGTCTAGATCCAGTAATCCCACTAAAACCCCAAGAACAAAGAGGAAAATCCATGGTACTCTTTTGGTGAGCATCCTGTGACCAGACCGGCGTTTTGCCAACTAAATGGATGCCCGCTGTACCCCTGCCATACAGCTCTACTTGCTATCCAGTGACCAGGCAGGCCCAGCTGTTGTTTAGCTAGGAGAGTCCGCCACTACCTGGTGACCCGAGCCTTGGAGTCCAGAACCCAGTTGACTGTTCCTAATCCCAAATTAAAGAGCAGATTGTGAGCATTTCCCAGCCCATAACACATAGCCTACCCCATCTCGACCCGTTGTCTTGGTTCTACTCTCTAAGTAATCCTATCCATACCCTAGTAAATTGTCCAGAACTGTTAGAATTTTCTGTGCACCCCATCCTTGATTCCTAACGTTAGTGCCATTCTTTCATTCACCCCATCTTGTAACTCCTTAGTAATATTTGGAATAATTTAAGTAATTTCCATATGAAGAGAAACACGGGGTGGAGCGGGTAAATCCGGCCGCTTAACTTGTTTCATGGGCAGCGCTGTTTCTTGATAATCGAGTATAAGTCAACCCGATTTTCTCTCTTTAGCAACTTTATATTTCCAAAACCAAACATCCTTTTATCTTGCCAATCTCATCCAATTCTTCAGCTATAGCCATCCTTTCACTCCCATATTGTCCCTGTGATGTGCATCTATTCCCCAGCCCAAAAACCGCATTCCGATTTCAAGTAATTCACCCGTGTTTCTTAAAATCTGTTTGTGACATTTAAAACACGCAATTGAGAAACATGCAACTTTCAAACGTGTGATCTGCCTGCATTGTCTTCTTACTTTCAGCTTGCTTTTGAACTGTATACCTTTTGTTGATACCTTGTCTTGTGCTTGCTAGTCTTTATACATTCCTGCTATTGTGAGAAATCATATTTCCCTGACTCCCTGCTGCTTCTTTCTATCCACTTCAAATTTGATTTATTGGGGATTAGGAGAGCATTGCAGGGGGAAATCTTAACTCAGGTGCTATCTACCCATATTTTAAACTGCTTCTATTCATTTGCGCATTTGATATGTTCTTGTACAAGGTTAATAAAGTGTATTCCGGAAGCACCTCAAAACCTTCCTCTTTGCTTCTGCTTTCTCTCTCCCTCTCCCCTGCTGAACAGCAAATTAATTCTTCACCGAAACTGCACTGATCCTGCAACTGGACCACTCTAAACGGCCTCGGTCCTGGGCCCAGCCACTCTCCACTTGCACTGATGCCCTTGAACCCCTCTGCACTGCGGGACTGTCTCTGTATCCCTACAGCCCCCCCCCCTTCCCCAGCACTTGTTCTGCACTTATCTTGCACTTGCCACCAGCTGGCCCTATTTATTTATTACGTTACGCCACTTACCTTGTACTGCACTTCCCCCCCTCCCCTTCCCCTGCATTTTTCCCCCTCCCCCACCCCTGCACTTGCACAATCTGAATGACACCTGGCCTAGTAGGATCGTTGTCTGTCTCCCCTTGTTCCTCCCCTCCCTGCCTCGTCGCGCCTTGAAACACCTGTGTATAGGCGCGTTACAAATACCATATCATATCATATCATATCATATTCCAGTGGTTTTGGTTGTAATTATCACCTCATTGGTGATTGCTGCCCAATAATAAAACTTTTGTGATTTCTTTGAATTTTAAAATAAATAAATATTGCATTCCCACCAACTAGCCTGGTTCATGGTCCATTGTGACCCGGGGTATTTGTAAAAGGGGTTGTGAGACGGGTCGTATGCCATCTCAAATTGAATTTGCAGAAAATAAAGAGAAAGCACTCCAATTGCGCACTACATCCAAAGCTAAGGGCAAAGGTCCTGGTCCAGTGTGTGTCACCCAATTGAAATTCTCAACAACATTGTGGGCTCGTAGCTGGGGCTTGGGTTTGTGTTGCCACACTTAGCAGTTTAACACAGCAGACAAACCTTCAAGGTAGTGATACACTGTAGACACGCCTCCCAAAACAAATATCCTAAGTACAAGGCCCATGTATAAAATTAAAAATAAATCAACCCCAACAATAGACAAAAAGCAACAGATACAGATTACCCTTACATAAATAAATTAATAAAGGAAGAACACTTTCCAAAATGACCACGGTAGAGATAAATATGGCCAGGGAGCACCTTCTGCACAAGTTATTTGTCAGAGGGGAATGGGCAGAGCAAGATGAAAAAGTCTGGTTAGAAGAAATGATGCAACAGGACACCGCCATGAACATGGACACGTGGCAGGACATTGGACTATTACATCCAGCTTTGAGCGAGTTGTACATGACTCAGAAAATTAAGAGCAGATTAAAATTGTCAGAATCATGGCCTGCGTGTATCTCCATATGGGAGTGATGTGGGAAAAGCATGAGGAAAATACAACTTTTGGGAAAAATCAATCTGAACTCTTAACTCAAATCCAGACAGAACTAAAACTAGCAGAACAAAAATGTGCAAAAGAGCCAAGATTCTGATTCCGAATCTGGAAATTACATTAAAACATTTAAAGAGGACTTGGCTCTCCAACAGCAAAATAATGTAGACAAAGAGGCCCAATTAGATGCATTAAAATTAGAGTGTCAGGAAAAGGTGGACTCTCTGGAAAAGAGTCAACAGAAGCTGACCCAACAATTAACATATAACAGGGCCTGCTCAGGACAAATAACCATGCTGCAAGATCATCTCAAAAGTTTGGAGGAGGAGAATCACAAATTCATTATTAAAGAACTCTAGTACCAAGCAGAATTTGATCAAGATCGCCAGAAATTAAATACCATCAAGCAACAAAGGGATGACCTGGCTGAACAGAGGGGCACCCTAATCAGGAGAAAGATGCTCTATGTCAGGAAGTAAGCAATTTAAAAAAAATTAAACTCAACCCCATTAGTCAATGTAGAATGCAACACCATTCCAGTAGTGGTGGATAACAGCGACCTCAGGAATATCACTCTGGGCACAGACACCATTATTGAAATGGCAGTTGATGACCAACATTTTTCCATGGTTCTAGGAAATTAACTGATAGGACCAATCCCCACTACTGTTTTGACAATGACAGTGATAATGCTTTGCACCAGACAGGATCTTCACCCGGCAAAGGGGGAATTTCTTGGTGGACTCTTCCTGCCCTTACGGTGAGGAAGAGGTGACCTGTGACTTCAGGCAGGATGAGGTGATATTCGAGGTCCACAATGACTGCCTCTCCTACCTGAAACCCTCTGTCCAGGTCATTACTCCAACCAGTGACCTCTCCACCGAACTGGAGGAGGCCGCTGAGATAGCAAAACCCGAAGTCTGTGAGATTCTGGAGCAAAAGTTGAAACAGGTGTTCTTAGATTTTCAAGATCTTTTTGCTGTGGACTCATATGACTGTGGTCGCACGGAAATGCATACTACTACAATTCCCGTGGCGCCTGGAATGACTGCAGTGTTTGTAAAGCAATATCGCTTGCCTCTCGCATCCATGGAGCCCCTGACGGAAATCATCAAAAACCTTGAGTCCTGTGGGATAATTTGTCCAGTCCACAGCACCTTTAATAATCCAGTGCTGTCGATCTTAAGTACAAATGGCCAATGAAGACTCTGTGTAGACCTTAGGGAGCTAAATAAACGTATCCACATGTCCCAATGGCCTCTCCTATACATTGGCCAAGAACTGGCCCAGATCCAGGGGTCAAAGGTGTACACTGCCATTGACCTGACAAATGGGTACTGGACCGTGCCCGTCAGTAGGGAGGACCAATACAAGCTGGCCTTTAACTTCGGAGGGCAGCAGTACACGTGGACCCAGACTCCCTTTGGATACATCAACTCCAGCAATTAATTCAACATCTTCCTACATAAGGCCATGCTTAACTTGGGTGAAAGGGGTAACCTGGCCTATGGGGATGATGTGCTGATAAAAATCTCAACTGTGGAGGAACAAATAGCAGAAATCCGTTATGTTCTGACCCAGTTGAGGGTTGCCGGAGCAAAACTGTCCTTCCAAAAAGCACAGTGGTGCAGCACCTGTGTCAACTTCTTGGGGCATGAGATAACTCCTGAGGGTCTCTGTCCCCAGGAGAAGAAAGTGGAAGCACTCCTAAAACTAAAAGACACGACAACTCTGCATTAGCTAAGAAGCATCCTTGGACTGACTAGTTACAGTAGGAAGTTCATTGAGGATTACGCAGAAGTCACATGACCCCTGATCCATCTGTTGAAGGGGGACAAGTGGGAGTGGGGTCCAGGACAAGCCGAGGCAGTAAAGCAACTCAAAAGAAGCCTCTCACAAGCGCTGTGTCTCGCTTACCCTGTCAAAAACAAGGAGTTCTTCTTGGAGACGGGGTTCTCGAATACATGCTTGACAAGGTCAATAAAGTCTTCTTCTAATCAAGCAAGACTTTGTCTTCTGTGGAGGAAAAATTCAACGATTGTGAGAAGGCACTCCTGGCAACGGTGTAGGCATTGAAAAGTTACTGCTCGTTCATCCAGGGGGAACACATCATAGTAGAGACTCCACACCAGCCTCTGCAATACCTCCAAAGTGACAGAATCCGGGCCGGAAATGTGAGTAATTCCAGAATCACTTCCTGGATTCTGTCAATGCAAGGCTTTCCTGTGGAGGTTAGATATGGCCAAAACACGAAGAGTCCCCTTGCGCAAGGTCTGTCTGACTTGCATGATCATGCCAGAGAAAACTATCTCAAGGACGAAAGTCTTAAAATCCAGGACAACATGGAGGCGTACCTGAATTCCCTGCACAAAGTCTATGAAGAAGACAAGTGCCAGGGAATGCCCACAGTTTATGTGGACAAGTGCCCCTACCATGTTGATAACAATGGGGAAAAGGAACTGGTGGCCGCGTTGGTAATGCCTGGGTGAATGATGCCCCGGAACCCTCCGCTGGGTACAAAATCGGTCCCCTAAGTAGTCAGGTGGAGGAGTTGATGGCAGCTCGCCAGGCCATTCTCACAGCTGTCCAACACCAACTCCACGTAATGGTCATAATCACCATTCAGATTATGCCTGGAACGGGTTCGTGGACACCTGGTTAATTGGACAACCAGAGGCATGCTATGCTCTTATAACAAACCGCTTAAACATGGCAAGCTAATAAAAAATATTGATGTTCTGGTCACCTCTAGTGGGATGACCATCTATTGGAAGAAGACCAAGGGTAATTCCAGAATAGAGGCGCCAGACCAAATTGGAAACGATCTAGCTGATCAGTTGGCCAAAACCGGAGCCATCCAGGGCGATCTCCTTGAGATCAAGTCCCTGTTGGGGAAAATCCAGGTCACTGCTATCACTAGGTCCCAGACAGATGCTCAAAATTAACTCTCAGCTGCCCAGTGGAGTAAGGAGACCCCAGATGCTGATTTAATGCTAATTTAATCATGGCACAAAAAGGGGATCCGATTATTGGAAGATTTTATCAATACATTGAGGACCTTGAAAACTTTCCTCTGACGGATACCGATTACATTGGGAAAGAGGACCTCAGAATGTTGATGATGTGTCCAAAAATGTTCTGAATCCAAGATGGTTTGTTGGTAAGGAGGTCCACCTCTAGCTGTGACCAGTGGGTGGTACCTACCTCATTCCAAAGCCTGAAGCTTAGTCACGCCCATGATGTGGTGGGTTTCATACTACTCTAGAAATCTTACGGGAGGTTGAATACTGGCCACACATGGGGCAGGACGTCGACCAATACCTGAAGGGGTGTCTTGTGTGTGCACAATTTCAGCCAAAATCACTCACACACCAAGCTCCCCTCCAGAAGAGGGGGATGACACTGTCTTGGTCAGAAGTAGATTTCATTGGGCATGTGATTTGCTCCTCTAGAGGGAACAAGTACATGTTAACCGTAACATGCATGTTTATCAAATGGATGGAAAGACTCCCGGACCCAAATTGCAAGGCCGAAACAGCAGCTGCCCTGATGATCAACCATATCTTCTCGCATTTTGGTCTACCCCAAAGGATTGAGTCAGACTCAAGGAAACTTCACATTGCATACCATCGTCCTCTGGTGGGGGAGTTGAGAGGTATAATAAAACCCTTATGGGCATTCTAAAAATGTTTGTGGCAGATTCTGGGCCAAGTTGGGACATTTGATTACCACTTGTCCTGATGGCCATCAGATCTACACCATCTTCTGCGACCAAGATGTCTCCATTTGAGCTAATGACTGGACAAAGGATGGTGCTACCTCAGTATCTGCTCTATAGAACACAAGAGCAGACACTGATAAACGCCTCCACAACTCAAGAGTATGTTGAGAATCTAAGAAAACACCTTCAACATGCTTTTGCGAGGGGATGAAGACTCAATATGACTTAAAAACAACCAAAAAGGAATACCAAGTAGGAGACAGGGTCTACTTGTACAATTTCCAAAGGAACCAGACCAAGGAGTGGAAGTTTTACTGAGCTGGTGCGGCCCTTTTGAAATTGTAGACAAAATTTCACCTGTCACCTACATAATCTGCATCCCCAAAGGAGAGCTGACAAAAGAGAAATGGGTCCATATTAATCAGTTAAAAAATGGTCACCCTAGGCACACGACATTGCACCTAATTGAGGAGCCCAGAGAAAATCAAATAGAGGAGACATCTGGAGAATGAGAACGAGAAAAAAAAGAACCAGAAGGGAATAGGTAGGTTTAGAGGTATAATTATTTAACAGAGAGTAGTTTCTTCATTGTCAGGACGAACGGGATTCCCACAATAGTTATCTGTGTCTTGTGAGTGATTACTTCTCTATATTATCTAAATGCTTAATAATTAAATGCATGTGTTTCCCACTGCTTTCAACCTTCCTGGAAGGCAGTCAGTGGGAAAATGTAGTGACTGGTTCTTATTTATTCAATAGATTCGTACTGGCTGTGCCCTTTATAGAACCAGGAGGACCTCCCCGGGGACCTGGAAAGGAGAGATCGAAGAAAAAGGTGGGGTTGTCGCTCCACACCACAAAGAAAGACCTAAGGGAAAGCTGTGGGTGTCGTTCCACACTCCAACGAGAGACAACGGGAGGATTGTGACATACCGCTCCCTGATGGAAGGACTCCACCTGATGAACACTGCTTTGCCCTACCAATTAACCCACTTTTCCCTACTATTCCTCGACAAAAGGTTTCAGAAGAGTTCGGGGTTTGGGGGAATTTGTGGGGTACATTGACTCACTCAGCAGAATTCTCATTCATGATCAAGCTGCACATCTGCAGTTAAGAGCAAAATGGCTGCGCAGGCTCCTTGGAGCACCATTGCCCCACATCAAAACTGCATTTTACAGCTACACTAAAGAAAAATGATGGCTGCACCATCTTGCCAAACATCTATTGGGCAAGTTGGAACAGAGAGCACACTAAGAAAGGCTGCCAGTATGTGTTCTTGTGTGCACCAAAAGAAGCGAATTCAAAAGCAGCGCTGCTCTGCTGCTTACAAAAAGTTCCCATTGAAAAGGGAATATTTTACAATGAAAAGGATGCTGCCCTGATGCTATTTTCATCTATTCAACATCACACTGCTTTTATCAGCGAGACCCTGCCATACCCATCCATATCCAGATTGTCCTACAGCAGAGGAGAGCATTATTCCTGCATGACAGGATGTGTCAGGCCACAACTGGGAAATTAACAGAGGTTTTAATTGCAGCCGCACAGGAAAATGCTTGTCTTTTGGGTTATAAAATGTCAAAAATCAATGCTTCAAAGAAACCCTAGTTTTATGGGCATATGTCAATTTCAGTGAACCTGTGTGTTGAACAAACGTCTGTATAAAAGAAACTGGCTGGGGCTGCAGGAACAATATTTTGAAGTCAGATGGAAGAGAAAACTACCATGTGCCAAAATGGGCTTTTGAAAACCAAAAAGAAATGCCTGTTTTAAAAGTACAATGTTGAATAAAAACGTGTTCTTGCCTAGCAATGTAAAGGGGGTTTTTCTGGGAAACATATATGGGATATTTTATTTCAACAGGTTTGCTTCTGATTCAAAACAAAATAAAACAAAATAAAGAAATAATGGCAGTGGCTACACTGGGGAAATGAGCCCAAACAGGTTTTCCTCCATGGCTCAAGGGACATTTGGCTGACAACATGAGTGGCCTAATCCCCAAAAGAGGGAGCTACAATAGATTTTAGGATACATGCATGCTAATTGCTACCTTTGAAGACTTTGAATGCACCAAAAGCACTAAACATCCCATGCCCATCAGACTTTTGTCTGTGCAGAGGCCTCTTACAATAGAGGTCCTGGGACACATGTGTGTGAAATAGGAAATCACACCTCCTCGCAACTTTTACTGGGAGCTTCAAAGCCAACTCAAGAGCAGCCTTGTAAGCTATGCCCTTATTTGGGAGACAATGCTAACCATTTGTCTCAGAATACTATTTTATTAATAAACATTTAAGACTTTTATATCTGCAACAGGTCTTCGCAGGAATGTAAAATGTTTACAGTTTAAATATAATTTTTGGGGCTTTCAAACAAGATGTAGAAGTCTTCACTGACTGTCATGACCCGTTTCATCCCACCCTCCATACAATTTACTTCCACAAACGCATGGAGACTGCCTTGGCGTCTGTCACAACACCAGTTTCTGAAATACTACATATCCCAGCATCCTCGAGTCAGGTTGGGTCATGTGGCTCGAACACGACGTGCTTCTCGTTTTCCTCACTGTGCAGCTATATGTACTGGAGAAGTAGGCTGCTCCAGTGCTCCTTAATCGTTGCTTTTGCATTAGTGTTGAGTCGCACCTTGATTCTTGTTTTGCTTTTGGTACTTTGACCCAGACTGCTTTCTCAACCACAATATCCGGATTATCCTGTTTCTGTTCTCCGACACCTGGCTCCTGCTCCAATTGCTACCCCTGATCACTGGACCCCTGGCATTCCATCTGTCGCTGTTTCTGTCTAGTCCGAATTGGTTTGCTCTTCCTGATTTACCCATGCTGTTACGATTACGAACGCTTACGCTGCGTGCTGACACACACTTGTCCTGTTCTGTGTGTTGCAGCCATGTCTCGTTTACAGCTCTTTCCACGGGATAATGGATTCCCTTATTGACTGTGGACGCTCTGTCCCTGATTGCTTTCTATTACCCCTTATCCCTGAGTGACCCTGGACACTTTGCTGCTGGTCACTTTGGTCACAGACTGTCTACTCACTTGGGAATATTTTCTTTGGAATGCTTTGCTCTTTTGAAGGATTTTCTTTGGGACACTTTGCTATTTAAGTGGATTGCACTTTGGGACACTTTGCTGCACCCGCAGGACTTCATTGGAACACTCTGCTAATTGGATTGTGTTTTTTGGGACATTAGTTGCACCCTCGTGCCGTTTGGGTTAGCTGTTCGGGGCTCTCACTCCTTGGAACTCTTTCACTTGTCTTCAGCACCTATACCTGAAACTCAAGTAGGTTCTTCGCTTTGGCACTAAGCACAGCAGATAAGAGTGGGGTTGCTGAGGGAGGTGAGGTGGGGTTTTGCTGATATAACGTATGTACAGTGAACCTGTGATGGTTGTCTTTTTCCCTTAGCTCTGTTGCTGTCCTGACTTTTCACCCATGCCCCTGGCCTGTCAGGTGTTTGATGTCCTGCAAGCCGCGCTCTTGGGGGAAGGTTTTACTATGATCTACTGTTCAGTGGGTACATACTTCCAAGGGTGAACAGTCTCCTAGTGGGGGTACTTCTTTTGTTGCCTCCATGGAATAACAACACTGACATATTGTGGACAGAAATGGCAGAGACTTGGATATTTTGAGAAAGTGTACATGATGCCACTGTGAAATTCAATACTTACATGCCTTATGATAATCTCTACACATGTATAAAGTTATAGGATTTTAGGTTGAATATTTCTCACCGAAAATGATGAAAAATGATTATGCAGTTGAAACAGAGTCTTAACAACTGTAGAGTTGGACTGTAATGCTCTGCGTGAAATATTTTATCTGCCTACATAATTTGTAAAAATGCCACAATTGCATACATGAGTGATTTATGTGAAGAATAATTTTAGCTAAAGTAACTGTGGGATGATCATTTGCATTGTAAAGCCACATCATAAAGATGATGTCATGTCCCTAAAAATCCAACCATCTGACAGCAAGGTGGTACCAATCACCGACAGAACTCTGGACAGACAGTATCTCCAGAATTTCCAGCCCTGCGTATACTGATATTCTGCATGTATCTTGCCAGATTCCAGATTCCACTGCAAGGCCAAAGCATAGACCCTATCTCAGCAAGGCCTAGATCCAGTAATCCCACTAAAAACCCAGGAACAAAGGGGAAAAGCTGTGGTACCCTTTTGGGGAGCATCCTGTGACCAAACCCGCTTTTTGCCCACTAACTGCATGCCTGCTGTACCCCTGTCATCCAGCTGTACTTGCTATCCAGTGACCAGACATTTGTTGTTCTGCTAGGAGAGTCTGCCCCTACCTGGTGACCTGATCCTTGGAGTAAAGGAACCCGGTTGACTGTTCCTAATCCCAGGAGTGGATTGAGGGTATTCCCCACCCCATAACACATAGCCTACCACATCTTGACCCTTTATCTTGGTTCTACTCTCTAATTATCCCATCCATACCCTGGTAACTAGTCCAAAACTGTTAGACTGTTCTGTGCACCTCGTCCTTGATTCCTAGTGTTACTGCCATTCTTTCATTCACCCCAGCTTGTAACTCCTTAGTAATATTTGGAATAATATAAGTAATTTCCACATAAAGAGAAACGTGGCGTTGAGCGGGTTAATCAGGCCGCCTAACCTGTTTCATGGTCAGCACTATCTTCTCAATAATCTAGTATAAGTTAACTTTGTCTTTTTCTTTCCACACTGTTTTTCTCTCTTTAACGTCTTTATTTTTCCAAAACCGAACCTCCTTTTATTTTGCCAATCCCATCTAATTCTTCAGCTATAGCCATCCTTTCACTTCTATATTGTCCCTTTGATGAGCATCTATTCTGCAGCCCAAAAACCATATTCCGATTTTGAGTATTTGACCCGTTTTTCTTAAAAACCGTTTGTGACATTTAAAACTGCAAATGAGAAACATGCAACTTTCCAATGTGTGATTCGGCTGCATCGTGTTCTTACTTTCAGCTTGCTTTTGAACTCTATGCCTTTTGTTGATACCTTGCGGTTGGTAGTGTTTATACATTCCTGCTATTGTGAGAAATCATATTTGCCTCATTGATTTAACCATACATTAATTAATTATTTGTCAAATTCCGAATGTCATTTCATGCCATTACAAAGGGCTTTAAAATACGTATTGTCTCTTGTTCTGTTTGCTATTAAATATCCCTGACTCCCTGCTGCTTCTTTCTATCGTCTCCAAATTTGATTCATTGGGGTTTGGTAGAGGCTTGCAGGGGGAAATCTTAACTCAGGTGCTATCTACCCGTATTTCAAAACTGCTCCTATTCATTTGTGCTTTGGATATGTTCTTGTAGCAGGTTCACCAAGTGTATTTCACTGGTTTTCGTTGTAATTATCACCTCATTGGTGATTGCTGCCCAATATTAAAATGTTTTGTGATTTCTTTGAATTTTAAAATAAATAAACATTGCATTCCTACCAACCGGCCTGGTTAATGGCCCATTGTGACCCGGGGTATTTGTAAAAGGGAGTGTGAGATGGCTTGTGTGCCATCTCAAATTGGATTTGCAGAAAATAAAGAGAAAGCATTGCAATTGCGTGTTACATCCAAGGCTAAGGGCAAAGGTCCTGGTCCGGTGTGTGTCACCCGATTGAAATACTTAACAATCTTTTTCATTACTTTAGCTATTGTAATCATATTTAATTGAAGTGTATTAATTATAAAGTGTATGAGGTGACCCAATTGGACACATTCACTTTGATTGTGTATGTATGTAAAGTGTTTTACATATCTTGTAATGCTCACCAGGTTAATGCATTCCTCCTACCAATACATAAGAGTGATATTTAGTTGGCTGAACAATCCATTGATTTGACAACCATTGTGTGAGTGTTAACTTAACCTTACATCAAGGCTGCCAGATTCCTTTCATCTAGGTCTTGCTTCTCAGTCGTTACTAGTAGTTTAGATAGACTTTGGCTCCTCAGGACCACGCACATATACTGACTGGTTCACCTTGCAACTTGGTCACATCAGTGGGATAGAAGTATAAGGACTCAGTGAATCGCCACAGAGGTACCAACCAATCAACCAATATAGTATTGGAGCAATAAGTGAAGTTACTGCTGATGAAATACATTATTTACATTATTTAAACATATAAACATTGACACCAGAAGCCCTAGACAAATTCAAGAGTGATAGGTTCAAGGAAATGAGTGTTGCTTGGGGCTTTGGGTTTGGGGAATGTCACAGGCACCAAAAATGACTTATTCAAAAGTATCATGTACTATGAAGAATCTCCTACTACTTCTGTAGCAGGTAGGGGACTGATTGGGGTGTAGTTAAAACTACGTATTACAGACCACCTACTGTTGTGTCCATCGACATGTCTTGGGCTAACGATTTGGTGAATTTCTAAAAAGAGAATCTCAGACTCAGATCTATGTTAGTGGCTCTTAAAAAGGCCCTGATTAAAAGCATAAGAGTTTATCTTGAAAAGGTTTGATAGTGAACCAAGCAGCACAAGATAGAGACATGATAGAGAAAGGGCAGTACACTCAATTTAGAAACAAGGCAGTGCCTGAGCAATGTAGGTTCAAAACCTAGCCACACACTTAGAGGCTGCACTCCAGCAGGAAGCACTTTATAAAAAAAATGTGTTTGTGTTAAGTAGAAAGAAACACCCATAATAGAGAAAATTGAAAGCAGATTTAAAACAGAGGGAGATAGATGCAGAACTGCAAGCCAAATGTAGCGATCTTGATACTCAATTGGCTCAAAGGGAGAAACAGAAAGAAAAAGGCAGAGTTCACAAACTTGACCTATAAAAACTTTAAGTCACATCAATATCCAGCTGCAATGGCTCAGGTTCAAGAAATGAGAATGGTGTGGGATCCTCTCATCATCCCAGTTTTCCTAAGGACCCTCTGAATATGTCTAATACAAGTTATTTGGATAGGTAAACTGCTTCTTAGTTTTCTTGTGAGTGTCATGCCTGCGCCATGGGCGCATACATTGGCGATCAATATGGACAAGTTGTTATTCATTTATCTGCAGAAAACTCTTGGATCAACCGCTATTCACTTCTTGGACCTTATTTCCCATTTGCGAGACTTTGGTGCTTTTCTATTTTTTCAAGCAAACTACACTTACCACAATGCACTTGTCCCACCATCTTCCGTCATCTCAGAATCACTTTCTGGGTCTGAACTGAGTGGGGATGCCTGTGGGGTACTTTCCCTAGACAAATTTGCACCCACTTCAACATAACTGGTCTGAAAGTTATAGACTTGATCATCTTGGTAATCGTGTTCGTCCTGAAAGAACTTTCAGGCTTTAGGTAATGTAATCTTATTCGGATGCAGCATCAGGATCTCAAACATCTTTTGTAGTTCTCCCCAGTCGCTGTTACTGCATTCGTGTTTTACATTTCTTTCTTAACCTAATCTCATGTTCTGTCAGCAATAACATCATATTGGTGGAACTCTGATAAAGATGTTTCTCCCATTTTTCTGTAAGATTAAGGTCTTCTAAATTGGAAAAGTCTGGAACGATTAATACTCTCAGCCCCCTAGGGATTTTCGCATGATCAAGATATTGTTGCATAGCTGTATTTTCCCAAAACATATCGATTTCCTTCTTCGAAAGACATTCCAATTTCACAAATTTTTGTCTAAGTGTTTCAGATCTTATAGTTGCCTCCTTAAATGTCATTAATGTACTCCCTTTTGGTGCAAACAACATTTTTATGCTGTCATCCCTTGATAATATTAATTCAGTTATCCTGCTGGACTGGTGCCGACAGCTACAAGGTGTGGAAAAAAATACTAGCGTTTCTGAGGAATTGGCTCAACCCCACTGTGCTGACACCTAGAGCTACTCAAATATACCAAAGACTTCAATGGCGTGCAGCTGCAACTGTCAATGGAAGTGACTGGAGCCCCCAGACTTAAAAAAAAAAGCAGACCACGTTGATGTCCTTGACCGCCTGCACATCCACCCTAATTTACATGTTTGAAATGTCCTAATTACACAGTGAGCAATTAAAAACAGTGGCCAAAGGATGTCAATTATTCTCTTTCAATGGCGATGCATCGGTAGTGTGCCAACACGTGTTTCAACCCTCAAAGAGGGTCCTCCTCAGGGCTACCCTACCAGTATAGATGTGTTAGGTTTACATGTTGCAAGGACAGAACAGATTTATACATTGCCACACCCGTTTACATCAGCAGGTGTGTTATATTTACATGGATCAAGAACAGAACAGGTTTATACATTGCCAAACCCATTAGTATAAAATTTTCACCACCCCATTGTCCATACCATATTTTCATGATTACAAGAAACATACACAAATCAGATTCATACATTACCCAATAAAGTTTGTATAAGGGTTCCAACACACAACAGTATCAGCATTGTCCATTGGTTATAAAAAGAGAAGATATGAAGGAAGACTTAACATCCAGTTTTATATAGATTCATGTGCCCCCCTAGCATAGACCAGCCCTTAACCCAAAATCTCACCCTTATGAAATAATTTACATAAAGGTTCCCTCTGCCTTTGAAATAAACCATTGGGTGTTTCCTCAAGCAAAAAAATATATATCTTTGGAAGGATAGCTCAGGGAAATTGAACTAGCTTGGGGAACAAGGGTATGCAACCTGGGTTCAGTTCCTGTTCCAATGCTTAGAAGCTGGAGCATGCTGGCACTAAGCCAGATATGAAGGATCAAAGAAAATTATAAAATGGGCCTTGCATAGGGGTGATGTAATTGGGCTGCTGCTGCTGTTTAGATTTTTAAATTAAAAAAAAAAATCCTGCAATTTCTCTGACGTGCAACACATTCTTCCCATCCATATCCCATCTAACAAATGAAAATGTGGGTTATTTACCATATAAGCAAAGCAGAAAGGTGATGGCCGGAAGGTCAAATCATTCATAACCACTGGCACAGCTCTGGGCAACCCTCCAGGCTATCATTTTTCAGCCTGCCAAGCCACTACAAAAGGGGAAAGACAATATGCAAATAATGCTTGGTCCCACCTCAAAAGGGCAGTCCAGCCCAAACTGCTAGGTCACGTCCATTCTGCACCAGACTACAAGCATCCCCGGCCATGCTCCTGCCTCATTGGACGTCATGAGTGAGTAGTAGCTTAGGTCTCCAGGCCCAACATGCTTTTCTAGGGGTGAAGTCATGGAGCTGCTGCTGCTGCTGTTTACATTTTAAAATAATTTAAAAAACTGCAATTACTGTGACCTGCACACATCCTTCCCCTCTATCTCCCATCTAATAACAGAAATTGTGGCTTATTTACCAAAAATGCAGAACAGAATGGTGATGCTTGAAGTTTTCAAATAATTTGTATACACACGCACAGCTCTGGGCAACCCTCCAGGCCATCGATTTTCTTCTTTGGACTGGATATCTGCGCTTTGGGGTTTAGGCCTTTTTTGAGATACTCTGTCTGTTTACAGTTTAGCCCAGGTGTACAGTAGTCTAGGTTGTTGTGTTGGACATTTGCTTGCATTCACAGTAATTTGGTAATATGGACCTATACACACTGATATTACCGCTACATATGGTGACAACATGCCTTCTGATTGAATCAAGTTTAAATGAATAACCTGAACATATTTCACCTGCTACATGTCACACGACCATTCCCAAGAGCACCTCCCAAAAGGGTTTAATTTGTCTTCCCGATTGAAAACGAACCTGCTTTATACAATATGGCATGATCCTCTTTATGGACTAGGCAGGATCAATATATTAGAATGAAGTTGTCCTCCCACAGAAGCAATTAGGATGGAACTGCCAGGAAAAAAGTTGCCACTTTGACATAGCTGCGTTAAGACTACTTCTAATGTTTTTTTTTGTTCCGTGTACAAAACTATCCACTGTCTCGACCAGTCATAAAAATGTAAAATGCACAAAAAATGTGATGTGTGCTGTTTTTCAATACTATCGTTTCTTGACCATTAACACTGGCCCAATGAGCTCTAAAAAGTTTCATTTGCACCCAGTAAGCTTCTTGCCAGCCCAACAACCCTTGGGGGACAACAGTAAGTTGGTGCCCTCAAGTAATTTTGCCCCAGCCCTTCAAAAATCTCTGAAGGTGGATGGTCTTGCAATGTATGACGTAATATACTCCTACTCGTCATCACCGCCAAGCTTTGGTTCTTGTATCACACCCCTCGAATCATGGAACGGGGCCTGCCAAGCACGAATTGACTGCGGAGCTGGAGGGAACTGCTGTTGCACACCTTCTTGTTCATGGACTTAAACGCTAGTATTTGATATTAAATATAACCCTCCTTGGGTAAAATGCCGCGCGAAACACCATGTCCATTCCTGCGCGCGGATCTGACAGAAGGAATAATGAAGCTCTCCAGGACCCAGGAAAACTCGTGTTGACAGGAGGGCAATAATACCGAGGGGCTTAATACGCGCTTCAGGGAAATTGAAGATATTATCACAAAGACACTTCTTATTTAGAAATTCTCATGCTATGGCTCACAGATACAAGTGCCCGTCTTTCCCTCGGGCCTTTTTTCGATTTTATTCAAGAAAAGCAACCTCATATTTGGGAGCGAAAGAAGAGAAGGCAAATATCTTCTGACAGCAAGCATGCCTGCACAGCAGCGATATCAGGGCTCTAGAATTTCACCTTGTCCTTTCCTGACTCAAAAATAAAGGATTTGCTCAATTTCGTTTATTTTATTATTATTTGAAAGAAAGCAATGCTCTTCCCTATTGCAAAAATCATAGTCATTTGGATAGCCTGGGTGCCAATGAGGACTTACTAAGGAAGCTAGAAGCGATGATTTGCTTTGTACTGCTAGCATTACTGATGAGGGCAATAATAAAAAATATAATAATAATAATAATAATAATAATAATAATAATAATAATAATAATAATAATAATAATAGCAGGTGTTTGCAATAGAACAAACAACACATGGTAAAACGCAAATATTAATAGTACTCAACGGTTCATCAGGGTGGATGAATTTCAGGAGTCCATCCTGTGAAAAGAGCTCATATTTCGAAAGAGCCTGCATTCCTCTGGATTCACCTCCTACAGGTTGAGGCGGTGGCACAAAAGCAATCATCAATGATAAACATGTTAAATCACATGAAGAGAAAGACCCTGTCACGGTGGCACAATTTACTTGCAATTCCATGGTAGGATGTGTGCCCCTATCAATGCCTGCTTCCTCCAAACTGTTCCATCACAGATAAAGTGGATGAAGCAAACTGCTCATCTAGGGGTTGTGTGAAATTAGCATGCACATTTCACAGTATTGCAATACATGTGTTGCACCAGAGCAGTGTCTGCTGGCGAAAATATACAATGAAAGAATATTTTTAGCAAGTGAGCAATTCCTGCCTCTGTGCTAATTGCACTAGCACTAGTGCAACGTTTCTGTAATACTACTCCTGCATTTTTGGTTGTTTCCAAAAAGAAAATGTGAAGTTCGTCTGACCTGTGGATAGGTGAAAGGCAGAAGATGAAGAGGGCTGCCCCCCGTAGGAGCAGTCTCAGGTATAGGATAGTTTGCACTTGGAGATCACTAGTAACATTCTTACGATTTTTCCTCTTGATAAGGTTTAATCAATTGGGTGATTTTTTTGTTTAACTAAGTGTTTTGCTTTATTTCAAAGAATTACTTTTTGGATGACAAACTCCATTTGTGAATGTACTGTGTACAGAAGGGCCTCACCCAAGGAAACTCCCATTACACATTGATTCGGGCCACTTGAAGGTGACTAATTATAGCAACCGAAGCATAGATGTGTCTGGTTAGGGAAACACATTGTCCCACAAATGTTTGTGTAGGCCCATAAAAAAAGGTGCAGCGATTGGCAGCCAATAAATCAGTGTCAAGAAGTAGCTAGCGTCTCTGATCGAACAATAATCAAGTTACTGCATTATAGAAAAGTCGCAGAATATAAATATGACAATCTCAAAGGCTGAGATTGTTCATGGTAGCAATTAAAAGTGGGTTGGCAGTGACTGTCTCCCAGGTGATCAAATATAACTCAAAGGTTTACTTTGCAGAACAGCCAGCATGGAAGAGGTTAGTGGCACGCACATCCTGACGCTCCTTGGCCACACATGCTGAAGGCAGAGGTGTTGCTGGGTGGGGCCTAAGGAGGCTATAGCCCCGGGTCTTTTGGTTGTAGCCCCGGATAGAAGCTCAGTGGCTACAACCAAAAGGATAAAGCTAGCCCCGAATCCTGGCAGTCCCAACATTAGCTTAGCCCCTGATCTTTTCCAGACCTAGCAAGACCCCTGGCTGAAGAACGTTTTGGGTATTTATGTTGATGGTGATTTCATGAAGATTCACTGATTTGGCACCCTTAAGCTTAGCTCTCGCGATTTAATACGCGGTCACACTCAACTCATGGAGTTCCTTTACCCCCAATGAATATGGTGCACAATTAAGCACTATTAGTTTTGTTAAGGTGCAGTTTGGTAATTCCTCCAACCTGTCTCGCACCCAAACCCAACAAGTACCTGGTGCCACAATGGACTAAGAACCAGGCCGGTGTGTAGTCAAAATATATATATGTATTAATTTATTTAAACCAAATTTGACAAATAGACTAACATCAGCCACCAGGGCTGTGGCAAAACAAGAACAAAAATGCCTTCCGTAAAGGCACCAACACAGAGATAATACTGAGATATGCAGTCACAATGTAATTTCAGATCACCCACCAATACAGAAAAAGATCAATTCAAGACACATAGTGATTGCTGATTTGATTATAATACTTTTATCCCAGTACCCCCCAACCTCCAAACATCAATTAGACTTAACGCCTCTGAGTTGAAGGCCAGTGACAGAGAGTGGGAAAACAATGGGAAAATCGGTTTGGGGATTCTAATCACAGATGGAATGGGAGGGAAAGAAAAGAAATGGGAAATTAGTTTGGCCACACCTAAAAAGAACAGGCAGAGCTTTGTGGTTTTGGTCAGAGCACAATGGAGTGAAGGGGGCAATTTCGTTTGAATGTACGGAATTAAAAGACACAAGATCTCTCTTCCTAAGTAAATTCATCCCGTTAACCGGAAATATGGAAGAGTGGTGGTTGACATTGTTATCTGGAAATAACACCAATTTAATTTGTGCAGCAATTAACTACCTGGATAAGATTCTAACAATGGCCTAATATGTAGTAGCTAAGGACTCGAGCTGCACAAAGACTGAGGCTTTTTGCTTCGTTGAAATTGATATTGTCCTATATAAATTTAAGAATGGATGTGGTGAAATGTTTTTGCAAATGATAAGCACGATTGATGTAAATTGTAATAAAAGTTTAGTTAAACTATATGTTACAATAAAAAAAAAAAAAAAAAAATTGTTTTGCACCCAGCACATTCAAAGGCACTACCAGTATTCACACTTCTGATTTAAACTGAAGAGGATCAATGGGGAATTTCGTTTTTTACACCCTGCATACTCACGTGGAAACAGGGTTTTGAGATCCATTCTTTTGGCAAATCTTTATGTCTATACTGGCTCAAAACACACTGGCAAGAGCTTGCATGGTTTTGAATGCCAACAAACCAACACCAATATTTCTATAGGGGAATTAATTCATTTACTTTAATTAAATATGCTATGGATCAACAAAGACAAACAGGATATTTTGCTATGGGGAAATAAAAACAATGCTTGAAAAATGCAGGGCCTACACAATCTATGGCTTTGGGGATAGTTTTACTTCCAGGATAGACCTTGGAATGGGCATCACGGAACAGCAGGGCACCGCTGGCGCAGCAAGGAAGTCAGTCAAAGATTGTCTCAGTCAGCTTCTCTGTCTCCTGGTTCGTGTCTCTAATGCAAGATTTGGGCCTCTCTGCTGGGATATTTAAAGCAAGATTTCAACAGCAAGTCACGTCTCTGAATGAGTGAAAAAGCCATGTTCTAATGCAAACTGGTTTACTTATAGGGCAAATGACATTACAACTTGTCATGATTCCCGCGAAAGGGATTGGTTGATTTTCTCCACCCACCTCCCACATATGTGCTAATAGGGCAAGGAGAAGGGGGAGTGAGTCAGGACAGCTGTGGGAGGAGAACACTTCTTCATCCCAATTTGACAGTGGGCTCGGCATGTTTAAAAACCCATCACATCTATCAACATAGCAAGTACCCTACATTTTCAAATCTTTACATGTATGAATATATTTTTGAGAACTACATTTTAAGGCAAATCAGATGATGCTAATCTGAAATCGGCACACCCTTCCTTTGCAGAGATATAGTTCTTCTTCATTTACTCAGGAGCAAAATCAGTGAATATGTGCCACTTTATAATTCTCATGTTAATTATTTCCTTCATGCTCATACCAACTTTCAAATCTCTCAGAATCAAGGGAAGGCCCAAATCAAATTTTCATTAATAACTTTAGTTATGTTTATCACATAAAAATCACTTTAGCATGGTTCAAAGGGGGTTACTGTCACCTTTAATAAAAGTCTGGAATCACTGTTTTGGCATCTACACTGCCCTATGCAATAAAATGTAGTTTCATATTAATCAAACTGCAGTTTCACAGGCCTCTTTCACTCTAGCCCCCACCCTTGTTCCTCTAAATTTCATGTATCATTAAAAATGTCACTGGCTCATGTTTATCTTAGCCTATCCCTCTTCAAGGCCTGTGAGACCCTGATATCAACACTAATGGACATTTTATGGGCAGTGTGACCTCAAGGTCACTTCTGCTGAAAGAACAGGCATGGCCTTATCTGATTTTCACTGTGGTTTCGATCTAAGCAGTGTATTTATTTCTATATTTATTTAAGTGATGGCTTTGATTGATATTTGACACCAGACCCCTGTCTTCGGGGCAGCACATGAAAGGTCTCGTGTACCCTGCAAGCAAATGGCCTTTTAAACTCACACACACACATGCATTGTATATGACATCTGATAAGGCACGTGGGCCTTATCCACATGTACTAACTTTCTTTTTAATTTCAAAGTTTCAAAATACATGAGTATCACTTCTGGATTGTCCATATGTATAGGGCAGTTATATGAGAAAACCATAAACCATGTTCAAACTTTTAAAGTCTAGTGAGCATTTGTCTTAACATACTGTAATTTGGATGAGGGAAAATCAAAAAGGAAATTCTTCTATTTTTTGTAAATGCAATGAGCTCTGTCTCACTTTGGCTGCTTGGAGCACAATCTGGCATTACCTTGAAGATAATGTATGCACTGCTGTTTCTTTATGTATAAGTGCAGCTCTTCATGGATTGAGTAAAATGGCATGGTCAGTCACATGTCTTTCTTTTCTTTGTTGAAATGCATTGTGCATATCTTCACACTTTTGAAATTCACCTACTTTCTTTCCTTAGGCCTGTTTTTGGGTTCAATAGGACTTATATCTCACATCACCTTTTCTGTGCTGGCCGTATACTTCTGTGTGCTTTTACAAATAACTCTGGCATCTTGCTTTGTACCATTCAGGGGCTGTTTCAGCACACATACCTGTGTGATGCACCATAAGGAACAGGAACAGTGGGCAGGGGACTGCCTGATCAATACATTGTCCACTCATGGTAGAGCAAGATTTTCTAAATTCGAGCAAAAGAGGACACTGCTAAACCATCCATCTAAACACATATACTTGGATAAATAGTCTGACACACCTAGTAGATGAGTCAGGGTTAAAAAGGTTCAAACTCTGGATTAATTTCTTAAAGGATTTTCATCTTAACATGGTGTATGTAATTGTCTTGCTGAGTAACACCAGCACCTAGTTTTAACCAAGCTGGCAGACTCTAGAGAGGACATGTGATGGAACCTCTCCCCGAAGAGGATCACATACGTAATGATGAGTAAAAGGTGAGGAGAGGAAATGACAGTCTCATATTGAGTGTGATGATCCATGGGTGCGGGTCAAAAGAGAATGTTTTCTCACAGACAATTATGGAACAAAGTGTATAGATCGAACTTTAGTACTTAGGGCACCTCATTCTGGTGGTTCTCAAACCGAGTGCACACACTGTTACAACACTTTATGCAATTAAAATGCATTGTAAAGTGCCACTGCTATTTGGTGAGAACTCAAGTCCTGTTTGGCAAGGTTGTTTTTTGTCCTCATTGATCAATCGAGGAATGTAACCCTCCAAGTGCTGGCAACTTGACTTGAGAGCTATGCACTGTTGCACTGCATGCATTACAGTCCAATCAAATGCCTTGCAATTGTTTGTATTAGTGAAATGAGCTCATATTATAGTTTCTGTGTATCCCAACTGCACACACGTTACATTAGTAAAGTCACATTGCTTTAGTTAGCCCACTTTGCATGCTTTATAATGCCCTATTTGAGTGGATTGTGCTGTACATGTCCAGCTATCTATGCACAATATACATTTTAGAAATCCCAATATGCTCCCGATTGAAATGTCACAGCTCTCAACTTGTCAAAGTCATGGTGACATCACCATTAAATGCTGGCCTAGCCTAATATTGTCATTAAAATGACCTAGAAAGGATGAACATTCTGAAGTACTTTAGCAGGACATGTGGAACATTTAGTTCAATTGAGCCTCATCCTACGACCAAGGCCATCCCGGTGATGGTCACTTGAGTTAAGAGATAGGCAGGGTTGTCTTCACCTTTTGCTGTTTTTTATTAATAGTGCACCAACACAAATTTCAATTTCCCCTAAATCTCCATATTTATATTTATATTGTATGTGTATCCACTATACACACATTATTCTTGTAAAGCTCCCAATGTCTCAGTTGGCACACTGCAATCATATTTATCTTGATGCAAGACACACTCATAACACATAGCTATAACACTTGCATTTCCCACAATGCCCCGCCTAGCAGATCTTCATACATTTCAATTCCATATATTCCCATGTACAGAGCATTTCCACCAAACTAGGCTACTGCTGGTTGTGTCACTGTGTGGTACTGGGGTATGTGGGCACTACTAACAATGAGAAATGAGAACTAGTTGCAAGCCTCTCATAGTTGCTTTAGAGATTGCTAGGTGCAAAAGGCCTGACTGTTTGCTATTGCAGGTGTGGAGGACCGAAGGGTGAATTGGCGGTGCCATCCAGGATGTGGTGATTAGCTACTGCTACTTCAAGTCAATTGACAGGGGAAAGCCATGTGTGTGATGCAAGACCCCCGAGCAATGGATCCTTGCCAGTGAACAACCATACCTTCAGGCATCCAAGGGCACGGACAACCAAATATTATGCTGAAACCAGAGCAAAGGAACGCATGCAATGCTCCAAGAAGGCAGGTATAGCCAGACATTATTCAAAAATACAATCTCTCTTTACAACACGCAATAGAAACATCAAAAGCACACATCAGAGTATTACAAAATAGCCACTATGTCACCAAATGCCATCTAGATCTCACATAAAATAATATTTTATGTTACTATAATTTTCAACTGCGCTGAAACACAACTGTAGTAGTTTCACTGCACCAGTCTTGTCCAACTTACACTTAGATGAACGTGCCTCTACAGAATAGCAACCAAAGCAATCCTTCAGGATTAATTCCAAATGATGTGAGATGATGCACAGCAGAGCAGCATAACAGGGGCCCCATCCTCCTCCACAGGAACTAAATACGAGACAGAAAAGGAGAGACTTGCCTTTGTGGGAGGAGAGATAAGATTTAATAGCCCACCTCTGGAGCTACAGGTAACTGACCAAAGGGTGAGTAAAATGGCCACTCTGTCAAGAAGGACATGGGGCAGAGCTATTTAAGGTGGTAGAGGACTATCACCTAATCCCCGACCTTTGTTGAGCTTGTCTGGACATGTCCGGTAACAAGCCAGGGTAACCTGTCTCTGCAAATTCAACTCTAGCATGAAGTCCATGGACCATCTTCTCAGCGACCCACCTCAAATGTGTGTTGCCCTAAAAATGTACCTTCTTCTCGAATATTCAACACCGCATTCTTCGCATAACAGCAACGTCAAGCATGGTTATGGAATGACCCATCTTTTCATCAAACAGGCAAACTGATCTGACTTCTGCCAAAGCACCACATTCATTCCACAAATATGCACTGTATGGTGGTACCATCCTTCATGAAGGTGCGGGAAACTCATTCTTGGTACACCAGAAAAGATTTTGAATCAATGCCAAAATGCATCCATAGCATGGAAGTACATTGTGTCTTCAAAACAGCTCTAATCTACCTTTTTCCTTTCCCTCATTCCTAGTATAGAGCAGTCAAAGTCAGAGGTTTTCTAAAGAGCATCTACACTGTGGGAATCCTGTATTCTGAGAAATGGCATTTTCATCATTTCCACCAAGTATCATTGACTTTGTTATTCTACACCCTGCCTCATATGCTTGCAGTGCCAGGATATTGACATTTATCTACAACGGTCAACACAAGACTATGGGCCTCATTACGACCCTGGCGGAAGACCATGGTGCTATTAGCCCCATGGTCCATGCCGGTAAGTTACCAACTACGCCATGGAGAAAGGGGGAATTACCACCCCATTACAAGGTTGGCGGGGCGGTAATTCCCCCTTCCTCCATGGCCCTTCCCCATTCCCATTTTTGCCCCATAGGGCTCAATGGGAATGGGGAAGGCGCTAAGTACGGTGCCACAAATTGCGGCACCGTAATTAGCACCAAGGTCCCTTTGCGGGTCCCTACGGCGCCGTTAACCCATTAGCGCCTGGGTCGTAATGAGGCCGTATGTGCCACTCGATAACATTCAAGCAATTGCACCTTGTTAGAGCCTCCTTGATTTGTCATTCCAACTAAAGCACTGTCTAGGACAAAGATGATTTTGCTGGTTCTGGAAAGCGGTGGTAAAGGAAAGTAAACTATCCAGTGACTATATAACTTAAAAAGTTGCTAGCCTCACAGACTGCGCTTGATCTTGCATTTGTCACACTCTTGTGGCATTAGATAGGTGGATTTGTTCAATTTGTGAAATATATTCATTGATTAGAGACACACCTGGTAAGTGTTGATAAGTAGGGCTCCAGGTTTTAATATCAATAGATAAACAAATCACTTAGAACACGTTACATCAATCTGGCAATATCAATTGTTCATTGCTAAGTGCACCTTAATATTCCAGAGTACTTTACGCATTAGAACATATTATGCCAAAAACACATTGAGCCTATTATACCAAAAACACATTACGCCCCTAGGTCGTCTTCAGGGCGTCTAAATTACAAACAATTAATCCAACGTATAACTTAAGTAGATAAATCCTAATTTCCAGAGGTAGTCAAGGGAGGGAACATATACAACGAAGAGGTCAAATAATATCCCAAAGGAGAGCAAATGATAAAGTCAGGGAGACAAAAGACAAAAAGACAAAAGAGCATTAGTATAATTATAATGACATTACTATTTTCAAAAAATAAACCAATGATTTAAAAACTTAATCAAAAGGTTTTCACTTGAAGAAGATTGCAACTTTTCTATGAAACTTATTGCTGTTTATTTGGTGTACAGGCAATATTAGTAATTATTCTGCTTCGACAGAAAATCATGTAACAAGTGCCGTGACTTAACATAGGAGAAACTCGGGGCCAAGTCTTTCCCCCCAATATCTCACCTAATGTGAAAGTCTTTTCGGGTGCTGAGGCCGTGTATTTTCCGCTGACATCCTTAACAAAGACTTATTGGTGATGAAACGTTGCTATTTTAGCAGCGGTCAGATTTCCTGAAAGTGCAAGTAAGTATCTTAGTGCTGGGAGTCACATTAGACCAAATTAATTTGTTTTAAAATATAAGTAACTTTTAGAATGCCATACTTTTTACCTGAAAATGTGAGCAAAGTTTTGAAGCGAGAAATAGTTTGCGTTCGCCTGCTATACGTTTTCTTGCCGCGTTCTGCAACGAGAGAGGTGAGTTTGTTTATGGTGTGCGTGTTGATTTAGTTACTCTAATGGTATTCAGTTAGTTTGAGGATATTTCTAACGTGTCTACGTTATTCAAACTCACCGGCTTGGCTGCAATGTACTGACTGATGTCTGACGCCTTCGGGCAGTGAATGAATCATCGACGGGTTCGAGTCGTTGCCATGGTGCCCTGGTTGCTGGTTCTGATCATGTGACGGTCACATGCTCCATCTATGGGGTCATCTGACTATGGTTGCTAAGCAACTATACCTAACAGGAAAAGGAAATCATTTGAAATAGTGCTTCGTTTCACGGACTTCTTACATGATTTTTCAGCCGAAATGCAGGCAAGAAAACTCGAATAGTTATATATTCAAAGGTATTAAGAATATATTTGCACATGGTTAAATAATTCCGGAATATCCCAAATTTTACTGACTTACACAGACTTGTTACATAAGTTATCATGTAATGTTACCAATATTTTGTCAAACCTTGAAGTGTATTAATTAGTGTGGACAACCTGTAAGTAGACTAAAACCCTGCATCATTATTTCTTACTGTTCATAAGTTTATAAAAAGACATTTAAGTCATGATCCTTATTTAGACCAAGTGATACACATCGAAGTTTGCAAATCATTTTTGCTTCCTGTTGGCGTAGCTTCAACTCTCTGTCACCTCCTCTTGGATGGGGTGGAATCTGCTGTAGTCCAACATATCTGATATCTTTTACATCGTCCATTTGGTGATGTTCCTGCCAGTGGGAAGCCAACGGTAGTCTAATATCTTGACTGTTTAAGCTGTTAAGGTGTTCCCGAATACGGAAGCGAACTTCCCTTATAGTGCTCCCGATATACACTTTTTGACAAACACATTGTATTGCATATATCACAAATTTTGATCGGCAATTAATAAAATCCTTAATCTTAATTTCCAAGTTGCCATGACATTTGAATGTTTTCATTGGTGATAACGTATATTTGCAAAAATTACACATTCCACATTTATAAAAACCCGATGGTTGAGTCTTAGAAGTTAGCCAATGTTCCTGTCCAGGAGGTGCAGGTTTCAGGAAAGAAGGGCATAGCACATTTCTAAATGTGGTAGCTTTGGTAAAGATTATATTAGGACATTTTGAGATATAATTATGAAGATCTGTGTCCAAAAGTAATATATGCCAATTTTTCTTCAACATTTGGTAAATAAGTTTGCTGTCCCGTGAATATTTGGTGATAAAACTGACAAATTCTGGATACGGTGTATCCTCGCCCTTAGATTTTGTTTCTAATAATGCTTGTCTAGATACTTTCTGTGTTGAATCTATTGTTTGTCTAATCAGATTTTTAGAATACCCTCTTGCCTGGAATCTTGCACCTATGGACTTACATTCTCTTTGGAAACTTTCAAGTTGACTGCAATTCCGTTTTGATCTGAGAAATTCTCCTCTTGGTATATTTTCTACGACACTGCGTTTGTGGCAGCTAGCTGCATGTAAAATAGAGTTGACTGCTGTATCCTTCCTATTTGTGCAGGTATGTAATTCGCCTGCATCTATTGTGATTTTGAGATCCAAAAATACAATCTCCTGTGGGTCAATTTGTCCTGTAAATTTAATCCCAAAGGTATTGTGATTCAGGTAGTCTAGAAAATTTACATATTCATCTCTTGTGCCTTCCCATATGGCCAGCACATCATCAATAAATCTTTTCCAAATAACAATATGGTCTTGAAAGGGGTTATTATGAAAAATATATTTCTCCTCAAAGTATGCCATAAACAAATTAGCCAAAGATGGGGCGTATTTTGCACCCATTGCTATCCCTTTTGTTTGTGAAAAGTACTCTCCATTAAAAATGAACTGATTATGTGTTAAGGTGAAATCCAGGAAGTTTTTGATCATTTGGACATGCATATAATGAGAGGCAGAGAAGGTCCTGAAACTATAGTCTATTGTTTCCAAAGCCAAAGAGTGGGGGATCGATGTGTAGAGTGATGCTACATCTATCCGTGGCCCCACCTTGTCCACTCATTATCGGTCTTACTGTGGGCAAATGCTCGAACGGTTTATGAATTTTCGGAAGAAAATATATTGTAGGCATGAGTGGTTTGGTTACAGATAGAAATGCCTTTTCATCGTCCGTTAAGAGCCCTTGGTCATACCATTGTTGTAGTATCAGATGTAATTCTTTTACAGTCTGATTAGTAGGATTGTTACTGAGTTTTTTGTAACAGCCAGGAATGGATAAATGTTCATCTGCCATTTTGATGTAATCTATTCTATTTAGAATGACTATATTTCCCCCTTTATCTGCCTCTTTCACAATTATAGAGTTATCATTGCAAATCTCCTGTAAAGCTTCTCGTTCAATCTTGGTTAGATTGGATTTCTTACTTTTGATGGATGATTTAATGCGATCCATATGCGTATGAATGTCCTTAGTGACTGATTTGTAAAATGTGTCAATCACATTTTCCCCTCCAAAGGGTGGCACAAATTTGGATCTTTTTTTATGTTCCTTCATCTCTAAAAGTCTTGAATGTATTCCTAATTCTTGCTGTATGTCTTTCATGGTTTGGGTTCTTCTAAGGTTAGATTAGAGAGTATCTGAATGTTTTCAATTTCTTGTATACTCGTTGTACTGATCGGTAACATTCTTTCTGGTTGTGTCCAAATGATTGGTTTATTGTGAAAATATTTTTTGAGTTTTAATTTTCTGGTGAATTTATATAAATCAATTTGTACCTCTGTCATGTCTAGTTCTGCATTCGGTGCAAATGAGAGGCCATAATTAAGCACTGATGATTGTTGGTGAGAGAGGTGTTTATCAGATAAGTTGATAACTAGGCTTTCAGTATGGGTTTCGGTCTGGCGGTCTTGAGACTTGATCTGGTGAACCTTTTTTCTATATTTCTCCCTTCCTCGCCTATTTGCTCCTCGCCCTCTTCCTCCTCTGATGACGTTGGGGTAGTAGAGGTTTTCTGTCCTAAAGGGACATTCTTTTGGAACCGAACTAGTTTAATTTGAGTATTATACAAGGCTTGGTTCCCTTTTTTATATCTTTTGATTTCTGCAAGGAAACCTCTTCTGTTGTTTTGTATAGATTCAGCTGTTATGTCTTGTTCCTGGTTTTCAGTGTCCTTGGGTGTATCAGATTCTGAATCTGCATCAGAGGTAACAGGTGATGTAATTGGAGTAATAATCTGGGATTGATCCCCATCAAATTTAGGTTGATAAGTGTATACTCTGTCATTCAAATAATCTTTCCCTTAACAAATTGAACAAATCCACCTATCTAATGCCACAAGAGTACAGACACATTTACAACCAAAACAATGACAGATTACCTCAAAAACAGAGAGGAAGACAGTGCTGCTTTATTTGCACTGAAGAACTACTTAGTACAGAACATTATACCTAGAGGCTTGAGAATTCTAATCTTTCCAGATTTTACCAACAAAGACGATCAGGATTTGGCGGCTGATTGGGAAGCCAATATCACCTCCAGTTCAGAAAATATGTTGAAAATACTGGTGACACATGCAGAACGGGAACACTCAAGGGTTACGCTTGAAATAGACAAGACTAAGGCAGACATTTCAGCAATGAAAAATGCAGAAAGTACCAAAGAAAAAAATTTTGCCAAAATGAATCTGATATTAGTGGAATATCAAGATGAAATTAAATTGAGAAAATTTAGGAAATTCTACAGAGATGAGAAAGATTATTTGAATGACAGAGTATACACTTATCAACCTAAATTTGATGGGGATCAATCCCAGATTATTACTCCAATTACATCACCTGTTACCTCTGATGCAGATTCAGAATCTGATACACCCAAGGACACTGAAAACCAGGAACAAGACATAACAGCTGAATCTATACAAAACAACAGAAGAGGTTTCATTGCAGAAATCAAAAGATATAAAAAAGGGAACCAAGCCTTGTATAATACTCAAATTAAACAAGTTCGGTTCCAAAAGAATGTCCCTTTAGGACAGAAAACCTCTACTACCCCAACGTCATCAGAGGAGGAAGAGGGCGAGGAGCTAATAGGCGAGGAAGGGAGAAATATAGAAAAAAGGTTCACCAGATCAAGTCTCAAGACCGCCAGACCGAAACCCATACTGAAAGCCTAGTTATCAACTTATCTGATAAACACCTCTCTCACCAACAATCATCAGTGCTTAATTATGGCCTCTCATTTGCACCGAATGCAGAACTAGACATGACAGAGGTACAAATTGATTTATATAAATTCACCAGAAAATTAAAACTCAAAAAATATTTTCACAATAAACCAATCATTTGGACACAACCAGAAAGAATGTTACCGATCAGTACAACGAGTATACAAGAAATTGAAAACATTCAGATACTCTCTAATCTAACCTTAGAAGAACCCAAAACCATGAAAGACATACAGCAAGAATTAGGAATACATTCAAGACTTTTAGAGATGAAGGAACATAAAAAAAGATCCAAATTTGTGCCACCCTTTGGAGGGGAAAATGTGATTGACACATTTTACAAATCAGTCACTAAGGACATTCATACGCATATGGATCGCATTAAATCATCCATCAAAAGTAAGAAATCCAATCTAACCAAGATTGAACGAGAAGCTTTACAGGAGATTTGCAATGATAACTCTATAATTGTGAAAGAGGCAGATAAAGGGGGAAATATAGTCATTCTAAATAGAATAGATTACATCAAAATGGCAGATGAACATTTATCCATTCCTGGCTGTTACAAAAAACTCAGTAACAATCCTACTAATCAGACTGTAAAAGAATTACATCTGATACTACAACAATGGTATGACCAAGGGCTCTTAACGGACGATGAAAAGGCATTTCTATCTGTAACCAAACCACTCATGCCTACAATATATTTTCTTCCGAAAATTCATAAACCGTTCGAGCATTTGCCCACAGTAAGACCGATAATGAGTGGACAAGGTGGGGCCACGGATAGATGTAGCATCACTCTACACATCGATCCCCCACTCTTTGGCTTTGGAAACAATAGACTATAGTTTCAGGACCTTCTCTGCCTCTCATTATATGCATGTCCAAATGATCAAAAACTTCCTGGATTTCACCTTAACACATAATCAGTTCATTTTTAATGGAGAGTACTTTTCACAAACAAAAGGGATAGCAATGGGTGCAAAATACGCCCCATCTTTGGCTAATTTGTTTATGGCATACTTTGAGGAGAAATATATTTTTCATAATAACCCCTTTCAAGACCATATTGTTATTTGGAAAAGATTTATTGATGATGTGCTGGCCATATGGGAAGGCACAAGAGATGAATATGTAAATTTTCTAGACTACCTGAATCACAATACCTTTGGGATTAAATTTACAGGACAAATTGACCCACAGGAGATTGTATTTTTGGATCTCAAAATCACAATAGATGCAGGCGAATTACATACCTGCACAAATAGGAAGGATACAGCAGTCAACTCTATTTTACATGCAGCTAGCTGCCACAAACGCAGTGTCGTAGAAAATATACCAAGAGGAGAATTTCTCCGATCAAAACGGAATTGCAGTCAACTTGAAAGTTTCCAAAGAGAATGTAAGTCCATAGGTGCAAGATTCCAGGCAAGAGGGTATTCTAAAAATCTGATTAGACAAACAAAAGATTCAACACAGAAAGTATCTAGACAAGCATTATTAGAAACAAAATCTAAGGGCGAGGATACACCGTATCCAGAATTTGTCAGTTTTATCACCAAATATTCACGGGACAGCAAACTTATTTACCAAATGTTGAAGAAAAATTGGCATATATTACCTTTGGACACAGATCTTCATAATTATATCTCAAAATGTCCTAATATAATCTTTACCAAAGCTACCACATTTAGAAATGTGCTATGCCCTTCTTTCCTGAAACCTGCACCTCCTGGACAGGAACATTGGCTAACTTCTAAGACTCAACCATCGGGTTTTTATAAATGTGGAATGTGTAATTTTTGCAAATATACGTTATCACCAATGAAAACATTCAAATGCCATGGCAACTTGGAAATTAAGATTAAGGATTTTATTAATTGCCGATCAAAATTTGTGATATATGCAATACAATGTGTTTGTCAAAAAGTGTATATCGGGAGCACTATAAGGGAAGTTCGCTTCCGTATTCGGGAACACCTTAACAGCTTAAACAGTCAAGATATTAGACTACCGTTGGCTTCCCACTGGCAGGAACATCACCAAATGGACGATGTAAAAGATATCAGATATGTTGGACTACAGCAGATTCCACCCCATCCAAGAGGAGGTGACAGAGAGTTGAAGCTACGCCAACAGGAAGCAAAAATGATTTGCAAACTTCGATGTGTATCACTTGGTCTAAATAAGGATCATGACTTAAATGTCTTTTTATAAACTTATGAACAGTAAGAAATAATGATGCAGGGTTCTAGTCTACTTACAGGTTGTCCACACTAATTAATACACTTCAAGGTTTGACAAAATATTGGTAACATTACATGATAACTTATGTAACAAGTCTGTGTAAGTCAGTAAAATTTGGGATATTCCGGAATTATTTAACCATGTGCAAATATATTCTTAATACCTTTGAATATATAACTATTCGAGTTTTCTTGCCTGCATTTCGGCTGAAAAATCATGTAAGAAGTCCGTGAAACGAAGCACTATTTCAAATGATTTCCTTTTCCTGTTAGGTATAGTTGCTTAGCAACCATAGTCAGATGACCCCATAGATGGAGCATGTGACCGTCACATGATCAGAACCAGCAACCAGGGCACCATGGCAACGACTCGAACCCGTCGATGATTCATTCACTGCCCGAAGGCGTCAGACATCAGTCAGTACATTGCAGCCAAGCCGGTGAGTTTGAATAACGTAGACACGTTAGAAATATCCTCAAACTAACTGAATACCATTAGAGTAGCTAAATCAACACGCACACCATAAACAAACTCACCTCTCTCGTTGCAGAACGCGGCAAGAAAACGCATAGCAGGCGAACGCAAACTATTTCTCGCTTCAAAACTTTGCTCACATTTTCAGGTAAAAAGTATGGCATTCTAAAAGTTACTTATATTTTAAAACAAATTAATTTGGTCTAATGTGACTCCCAGCACTAAGATACTTACTTGCACTTTCAGGAAATCTGACCGCTGCTAAAATAGCAACGTTTCATCACCAATAAGTCTTTGTTAAGGATGTCAGCGGAAAATACACGGCCTCAGCACCCGAAAAGACTTTCACATTAGGTGAGATATTGGGGGGAAAGACTTGGCCCCGAGTTTCTCCTATGTTAAGTCACGGCACTTGTTACATGATTTTCTGTCGAAGCAGAATAATTACTAATATTGCCTGTACACCAAATAAACAGCAATAAGTTTCATAGAAAAGTTGCAATCTTCTTCAAGTGAAAACCTTTTGATTAAGTTTTTAAATCATTGGTTTATTTTTTGAAAATAGTAATGTCATTATAATTATACTAATGCTCTTTTGTCTTTTTGTCTTTTGTCTCCCTGACTTTATCATTTGCTCTCCTTTGGGATATTATTTGACCTCTTCGTTGTATATGTTCCCTCCCTTGACTACCTCTGGAAATTAGGATTTATCTACTTAAGTTATACGTTGGATTAATTGTTTGTAATTTAGACGCCCTGAAGACGACCTAGGGGCGTAATGTGTTTTTGGTATAATAGGCTCAATGTGTTTTTGGCATAATATGTTCTAATGCGTAAAGTACTCTGGAATATTAAGGTGCACTTAGCAATGAACAATTGATATTGCCAGATTGATGTAACGTGTTCTAAGTGATTTGTTTATCTATTGATATTAAAACCTGGAGCCCTACTTATCAACACTTACCAGGTGTGTCTCTAATCAATGAATATATTTCACAAATTGAACAAATCCACCTATCTAATGCCACAAGAGTGTGACAAATGCAAGATCAAGCGCAGTCTGTGAGGCTAGCAACTTTTTAAGTTACATGTTTTTCAAGGTGACAGTGGAAAATCACCAGTCTAACCACACGGCTGCAGCTGTTCCTATTTTTGACTTATCTTAGCGCGATTTGTGAATATCTCAAGGTTGCGCATCCACACATTTTCTTGGGCCACCTTTTCCACACTATCCAGTGACTATAGATGACACCAAACCAGAGGGGTTGAGGAATTAATAAGGCCTGCTGCTGCTTGCATTAACTCTGGGACTTCACAGAACATCACTTTTGTTATATCTGCACAAACCAGTACACAGTGGCATAGTACTATTAGCATTCTCTACTATCATGTACAACTGCCTGATAACTGCCTATTTTGAACTAGGCATGTACACCGGTGTGCACAATTCCTGACTATGGAGCGATGTGAAGTCACAGATTTCCCCAGAATTTTCTAGTTCTGCCAACGGCCAAGTGTTGTTGCATGTGCCATATAATACCCGCTAATTTTCAGTGTGGACAAAAATCATCACACAAGTTCACATAAATACAGTTGTGCTGAGAATGACTACATGCATTATCCCTTTTGCGGATGTATAATGGATAAATTACATGAAGAAAAAACACGAAATGTACATAATCCCATTTGTGAACATGTACTCAGGTTTAGTGCACACAACGTTGCGGAAGTCTGTGACCAACACAAATCAGATTCCTTGATACTCAAGTGAGCTGGCATTTCTGTTCTACTGTGTAGTCTCACTCTCCCGCTGCATGCCTCGTTGTCGCTGTGATGTTTTCTTATGTTTTTCTTGATGCTTAGGAGCAGCTGGTTAAGAGAGAAGGGCAAGGTGGCTATCCTAATACTGTATATGCAAAGTACCCAGGTATTCAGAATACTGGATTGGTGTGGGATGGCACACCCTCCTCAAATAAGGGCATAGACAAAGATGACTCATGACTCCTGATACTCCTTGACCTTTCTGACATGTTTAACACTGTTGATCAACTCACACCAACCAGACTACTAGAGAATCACCTGCAGCGCTTCAGAACCCTTTCTGTTGATCTTTATTGTATACAAGGAGCAATTGGGATAATTTCTCAATGACCCTGACATCGCACTTTACGAATATGTGAATGGTTCACATGTATAACTGAGAGCCAGCAGGCTCCTTCCAATTTAGGATTTCAAAAATACAGCCCAGGCACTGGTAACCATCCACATTAATGGGTTAAACACCCTTTTCAAGGCAGTGCACCTTGCTCAACCTAGTGCTGCCAAGCATGCCATGACAGGATTCATACCAGGAAACAAGAACTTCAACCAGTTTTCTTCCATCCTTATGGATGTCCATTGCCTTCCCATCCAAGCCCGAAATTATGTGAAGACTGCCTGCATTATCATAATGCAACCATTTTCCGCACACCTGCCCACCTAGCTGCAAAGCTCCCAAAGTACAGGCCGGTCATGCTCCTCCAGAAGCCAGGCACTCGTAAGTTGCTAGATGAAACTAGTGTACAAGGCAAAAACAGGAACCAGGCCGTCTCCTGATATGCCCCTGCCTACTGGAACACCATCACAGTGGAGGTCTGAACCGTACCATCACTCCTGCAGCTCAGAAAGGCACTCATGACCTTACCATGCAGCCAATAACTAGGTGCCGCCTGGGGTCCTTTTGTTCCCATGTCATATCCTACACCCATGATGGGAACATCCCATTCAACATATTGTGACCCCTTGCTTACCTCACATGTTACCGTTAACATCATGTACAGTATGCTCTTGCTTCCTAACTCGGTTTGTGCTAACTATAACTCCAGAGGCAAACCCAATATATGGAAGGTAATGTGAGCCAACAGAGAGGATATCGGGAGTGCAGCCCAAAGAAGGCCTTCCACTGCTGGGACAATGTTTTACATCACATGGAAGACCTAATGGAGGGCCTGAGAGTCTGTGAGTGGAGGTTCAGGGAACTTGATGCCCTTGTCTCAAACGAGGCCTGCAGAAACATCAGTGCAAGGTGATCAAGCAAATATCTAGGTGCCTCCTTGTGTTCCTGCAAAATATCCCATACCCATGACTGGAACATCCCATTTGACATAATGTAGCCCCCTGCTGACCTCACACGTTACCATTAACAACACGTGCACCGTTCTGTGGCTTCCTAGCTTGATTTGTTCTGTATAAACCTTCAGAAAACAATACACAACATCTAAGGTCAGGAGCCAAGGTTGTTGCAAAAGCAGAGAGGAGATGTGGAGTGCAGCACAATGCAACACAAGTCTGCCACTACTGTCACAATTATTTACATTACATGACAGACCTCCCGGAGGGCCTGAGAGTCTGTTAATGGAGGGTCAGGTGACTTGAAACTCTTGTCTCAAAAATGCCTGCAATATAATTAGTGCACAGTGATAGAAAGTGACAGTGTACTAAGGAACATGTGAAACGTGTGCCTCATTACTCTTCTTTGAAATATTTAGATGAAGCTTTTTTGTAGGATTTCGGTTTTTAACTTCTAACTTTTAACTTTTTTGAAACATTTCAACTTTGTTTATTTTAATGCTACTCTTTTAACTATAGATCTTAATTATTTTTAAGGTGGATATATTGCAGGCATATGGTAATTCAACTACATTATTTGCTATCCTTTTCTGGATGCAGTTTAGTCGGCATGCCAACAGAGATGTGTGGAATTTTAGCAGAAGATGTAAGATAACCTATGCCAATGGATGTATACAATTATAACAGAGGCTATAGAAAAGATCCTACATTTCTATAATATTCTACACCATGTTTCAATTTCTACTTGGTCTACTCTCTTATTTTTCTTGAAGAATGCATGTAATCTATCTACAAAATAGGTTATAATTTTAATTTCAACATATTTAGGAAATATTGTCATTTACTGCACCACTTATTATATTCTGTGAATCAATTGTCATCAGTATTTCTCACATTTCATATTTACCCTTATTAGAGATGCATGTTAACCCATGTAACTAGCATTGTTCATAAGTATGAATGTATATTCCTGGACTCTTTCCTACTATAGTTAGAGCACATTAAAGGCCTCTCAAGTACTTTAGATGAACTGACAGACACTTCACTTGATCCTCATGGAATCCAATCTGACTTGCATTGTGCGAGGTATTGGTTCCCCAAATGTCATTCTAATAACTGCAGACATGTCATTTTGTATTGGCTGTGTACTGTTTATGCTGTTGCTGTCATCGTTTCATTAGGACCCAGGCGTTAAGGGGTTTACGGCGCCGTAAACAGCGCCAACCCTTAACGCCTGATTCCAAGGTCCCTTTGCGGGATGGTGATTTTAACGCCTGCTTTTTGCAGGCGTTAAAACCCATGCCGCAAAGGGACCTTGGTGCTAATTACGCCACCATAATTCACGGTGGCGTAATTAGCGCCTTTCCCCATTCCCATTATGCCCTATGGGGCAAAATGGGAATGGGGAAGGGTAAAATGGGAAATGGGGATTTACCGCCCCACTCACCTTGGAATGGGGCGGTAAATCCGCCATCCACCATGGTGTAAACGTAGTTTACACCATGGTGGTAATGGTACGATCCAGGCGGTAACTTACCGCCTGGGTCGTAATGAGGGCCATTGACTGTAGTGTAACCCACTTTAAATATTGGCAACAGGGCCAGACAGCGTCATTACATTACCTAAATCCAGAAACACGTTGCTTGGAGGCCATGTGTGCTATTTCACAATAATAGGTTGTTTTGTTTTTACGACATTTTGACACTTGATCAATAGTTTCCTTCTATCAATAGCATGTATTCTCTATGTCCTATGATATATTTAATATTCTGTTTTGTGTTTTGATGACATTATTTTGTAGTCATGGTTGATCTTACTTGTGTATTTTTATAATGCAAGGAAATTGTCACAAGCGTATTGCCACACAGTATTAATTGTATCTATGCACATGTATTCATGATTATATTGGCGGGAGGTACACTTTACCTTTTTCACAGAATTAAAATTCTGTGATGTCAATTGAACGAATCCTTTCTTCTGATTGTGTATTACAATTTCAAACTAACGTCAAAGCACAATCGTCGATTTGTGTAGTTTTATTACAATGACTTTGATACAGGAGATGACAGGAGCACCTTTATCTTCTACAGCATCGTTGACATTACTCAGGACACACAGGTATGACACTGTGTATTGTTATGTGTCTACTTATGGATTTTTATGCATATATTAGAGGAAGGTACAGTGCCATCAATATTTTTCTTTAGCTATTGGTGACAACTTTGTTTTATTGTGCGCACAAATATACAGCTTGGTTCCTCATCTTGCAAACTGCAAACAAATATGTGTTGGTATGTTGATGTGTTCGAATGTTTTCCTTTTTATATCTAATGGAATCACAGGCTTGAATTTTTAATGCCCTGACAGTGGGTTGCCCAATGACAATATATTGCAACCTTACTTGCTGGTGTAATCAATATGTATTCTAGTCCTGTCCATCTTCATCACTTCTCATAAGCATGAATCAATAACATCAGCTCTGTTTTCTATTTCATTGGGCATGGCCCAGGGTGAGCAGGTAAGCATTTCTCTTGATGTGGGTTATTTATTCATTAATATATTTATTTCAGATGTTACTCCATAATGTGAGGTTTACTTTCTGTGTTTGCTGGCATCATCATGCATTTTACCAATGTTCATAATTGTAGTATCACGACATATGTTGATGGATATCAACAAGCACTTTCCAATATTAACTATTGATATGCATCATCAATATGCCTATTTTGTCATGAAGGCGGTTGTGCTTAGTTTTATGACAGGACCATATGACACGACTGAAGGTGAACAGGTATTTCCTATTATATTATTGCTTTGATGTTGAAAGTTATCAAAATCAAGATGTGTAAACAACACTGTCAATATGTAATGCCTGTTTTCTATACATACTTTGATTTGAATGTATGGAATAAAGACATTTTACATACTTATTATTTTTCATTGTGTTCACTTATCTATGCACTTCTTGTACTGCAGGAGAATACTGTAATAGGCAGTCTTCTTTCTAGAACAAACGGCTACACCCACGGAGAACAGACATTTTGCAAGTGTTTATTTTGTGCTTTTCCATGGGTAGGTTGTGTAGGCTTGTTGAAAGCAACCATATCACAAGTTACATGGATTTCCATCTCTATAGGCCTATTGCAGTGCATTTCAGCATGACTATGACCTGTTTCAAAAGTGTGCCTATTTTCACTTCACTTTTGTTGCTCCAAAGGAGTCTAACTTTATGTTGACTTTAATGCCAGCACAATATGATGCAACCCAAGGAGAACAGGTGTACCCGTGTTTTGAATTTGTGTTTTTCAACTGGACATTTTTCCAAGGATAGAATTTGACATCATAGTTATTAGTGTATTGCTATTTTAATGTATAGTGTCATGCTGTGTACTTGTGTTGTTAGTCAAAGTGAAAGTTCATTCCTTTTACAGAAAGATGACAATGTGATGGAAACTATTGACTCAACAACACACAAGGAGCACAGGTGTGACATTGTGACATGCTTGTTATAATTATATTGCTTACACATTTTCTGTGTCATTCATAATGTGTAGTTGCTTGTGAAAACATTTAAAAGTAAGAGTATGAAAAATGACTCGTGGAATAAAATTTAGAATTTAATGTCATGTGTATATGTCGACAAAGTACACTGCTGGTTTAACTTTCCATTATTATCATTGTCCTGTTGTAGCTTGAGAGTGACAAGGGCACAGAAGCAGTTTCTGTTACTAAATGGATCAAACAAACAAGGGTGTGTATGTAGGATTCCTGCATATGTACACCTGTATCTTTTGTATAATGGCTTAAATTATGTGTTTGAAAACAAGATTTTGCTTTGCAATCTTTCGATGTTTACAGTTAGCATTGGTACACCATGCTTAAAATGTTTTTTGTATCCCTTCAAATAGAGGCCTAGGATAAAGAAGATCAGGAAAAACCAAACCACCCCACAAACTAGAGATGATGGCAGTCAAACAGTGGTGACTTTGGAAGAATTGTTGTTGCAAGTTTCTGAACCTCAACCTAATCTTGTCATGATGGATGCCCATGTGCGGTGGCCTGAATGTCAGTTGATTCCCATTGCGGAGCCATGGAAAATAATGCAAGATCATTGCTAATCCACAACAGCCACGATCAACAAAAGAGGCTACAATATTCTGTGAAGAACCAGTCATGCAATCAACACCATCAAAAGGTTTGGTTAAATATTCTGAGGTTGATTTCCCTGCTTTGCAGGTTATGTCACAGCCAACCCAATTGGAAACCACTGAGTCAACCTTAGAATTAATTGATAACAGAGATCCTGGTTATAGCATGTCAAGCGTGGAGGAAATAACCACATTTGAATCTTAAAACACTCAATTGCTTGGTGAGTGGCTTTTGTGGGAATCACAGTACTCAGTATTTCACTACTGCATGCATGACATTTTTAAGATGGTGAAATGGAATACATTGACATGGGGTAACAGTTGTGGCAAACCTTTGATACATTTCAAAAGAACAAATCAGAACATTTGGGGAAGCTGTAAAGACAAATGCTGCAGACTTTCTTGGTCTGCTCAGTGAATGCTTGGGAATGCTCCAAAAGGAAATGTACTAATTACTTTTGCACTGTTACTCAGTGGCTCCACATTTACAAAATTATCAAACTTTTGTAAATTATTTGGACTGGAGTTCCTTTTATGATATTATGTATGTCATATCCTTTATTTCGCGCCTGTACACAAGGGTCTCTAGGCACGACAAGACAAGGAAGGGAAAACAGAGGGAGGACAAGACAAAAGATCTTACCAGGCTTTGTGTTATTCAGATCGTGTAAGTGCGACAATAAAAAAAAAAGTGCAGGGGATGGGAGAGGAGGGAGTGCCTGGGAGAGGGAAGTGCAATCAGTGCAGCATTGCTCTGAGTAAGTGCACCAAGGGCAGCACGGCTCTGGATAAGTGCAAGGAGGCAGGGGACCATAGAGGTTACAGTGACAGCCCCTAAGTGTGCGGTAGGCCCAGAGGCAGTGCAGTGGAGACTGATCCTGGAGGAGCCTGGTACACAGTGAGACTCTGAGGGTAGCCAAGCAATCAGTCGGCACAGCAGACAGGTAGGTCAGTAGGGAATGGTGAGAGAGAAAGCAGAGGAGAAAAGGAATGTCTTGAGATGCTTCCGTAACTTCAGGTGGTCCGGGTCAAGTTTAAGGGGGGCAGGGATGCCATTCCAGAGGGAGGCACCTTCAGAGGAGAGATATCTACCCCCACTCTCTGCGTGGAGAAGCGTCTGACCCTCAGAGAGTTGGAGGTAGCTGAGCAAAGGACACGAGAAGGAAGGTATTGTGGAAGAGAGAGTTGGATGTAGTGCAGGCCACTGCCCCAGAAAGTCTTGTGGACAACGCAGAGGATCTTGAACCTGATCCTTGCAGCAACTGGCAGCCAGTGGAGAGATGTCAGGGCTCGAGAGATACCATCCCTGGGCTTGAGGCCAACGCTGATTCAGTCCTGTTCTGGACTAGTGGCAGAGGGCGGTAAGTAGAGGGAGGCAGATTGAGAAAGAGGCTGTTGCAATAGTCCAGCCTAGACAGAACCAGGGCTATGTAGACAGTGAGCTTCTGGGGGAAAGAGAGAACAAGAAGAATACCTCTGAGTAGGTGCAGGTGGTAGTGGGCCTTCTTGGCAAGGTCCGTGATGTAAGGAGAGAAGGAGAGAGTGGAGTTGAAGATGACACCTATCAAGATCTGAGTCTACCTCCCCTTTCTCCTCACCTGACTCCCCAGAGGTAGATCCTTGAAGGTCAGTCTCAGTCTTCTGGGGTTTCTTCTTCGTCCTTGAACCCTTGCCTTTAGGTGCTCGAACCTTCTTTTCACGTAGGTAAGGTCTGGCCCCTCCGGAGGCCACCTTGGCAGAGGTAGAGACCTGCCCTAGGGGAACCCAGGGGGCCAGCCTCTGATCTAGGGAAAAAGCCTGAAGGCAGAAAAAAACCTAGTCCATAGATGGGCTCTGATGATGAGTCAAAGAGATGGCACAGATCTTCAGGTACAATGTCCAGGACACCAGTAATGTGAAAACCAATCCGAAGCAAAACTAAAGAGAAGAATACTAATAGTAATAGGTAGAGAAGAAATGAGATAGTAGGGACCAACAATAAAGGTGAGAAAGAAGGAATGACAAGAAAAGATGTGGAAAGTAAGGAATAAAGATAATATAAGGAGCAGAGAGCAGAATACAAAGGAGGAGGTAAGTTTAACGGAAAATACTCACAAGATGAGAAGCAAATGAAAGGCACTACCACAATAAGCTCCGCAATGGCAAGTGAAAATGTGGCACTGAGGAGATAGAAAGAAAGGAAAATGCAAGCCGCCGAGCAGGTAGCAAATGAAAGGCACTACCACAATAAGCTCTGCGAAAGACAAGCGGAAAGCGGCGCAGAGAAGCGCCACCGCGACCGTCAGCAAGAAGGCAGACCAAACAACAGAGGCAAGTTGTTGAGCGGACAGGGAGGTAAGCAAGGAGTACGGATAAGCTCCGTGAAAGGCTAGCGGAAAGCAAAGCGGAGAAGCGCCACCGCGGCCGTCAGCAAGAAGGCAGACCAAACGGCAGAGGCAAGTTGTTGAGCGGACCGAGAGGTAAGCAAGGAGTACGGAAGGTTCCGTGAAAGAGGAGCCGGCACCGACTGCACAGGGCGGTTGGCGAACACGGATAGAAAGAAGGAAAGGGTGAAAACCGACAGCTGGGGATAAGGAAGGCAGAACAATAGAAATACGGAAACAAAACAGGATAGACAGATTAAGAGGAAATCAAACGTAGTACAGAAATACTACTGGAGGGCTAAAGAAGGAGCAACAATCACTGGAAGGAAGAACGAGTACACAGGACTCGGAGCGTTGAACAAAACAATGACAGATACAACGCGCTGAGTCGTGGGCGGAGCCTGGATATGAAGGCACCGACACCATGTTGGGTGAGGACTAGAAAGTTCATCGAAGTCGGAATTTCCAGCGACTCCAGCATTTCCAGTCCAGGTTCCTGACAACACCAAGGTTTTTTGCCTCACAGAAGACGAAGCAAGAGGGCCCAAGTAGGGTGGCCAAAGTGATAGATGGAAAGCGGGAGCAGGGGGTCCCATTGTGAAGGGTCTCCATCTTACTGGCATGAAGGCAGAAATTATTGGAGGTGCACCAATCCTGAATCACGGATAGACAATCAGGAATGACCAAGAGAGGAGGGCAGGCTGATGGGAGCTGGAAAGAGAGCGGAGTGTCATCGGCATAACACTGAAAGTTAAGGGAGAAGGTAGAGATCAGATGGGCCAAAGGGGCCAAGTCAACATTGAAGAGCCAGGGTGAGAGAATGGAGCCCTGGCGAACACCACATGAGGAGAAAGAGGTGGTGGAGAGATAGGACCCAAGCTGGACCTGGGAGGGTTGGCCCAGGAGGAAGAAGGTCAATCACTCCAAGCCCTGATTCATGATGCCCCTGTTCTCACTGAGTCAATTGATCAGGATGGCGTGATTGACCGTGTCAATAGCAGAGGAAAGTTCAAGGCGGATGAAGACAGATGGAAGACTGGAGTCAAGATTAGAGTGCAGATCTTCACCGGTGTTCAGGAGAGCAGTTTCCACGCCTCTGGCTGCTCTGAAGCCATACTGATTGTCATGCAGACAACCAACAGATTCAGTGTGGAGAGTAAGCTGGGAGATGGCCTAATATTCCAGGAGTTTGCCCAGGAAAGGATTGATAGAAATAGGGCGATAGTTTGCAAGACAGGTAGGATTGGCATAAGGCTTTTTATGGAGGCGGTAGACAAAAGAGTGCTTGAAGAGAGAGGGAAAAAATCCATTGGCAAAGGAGTGATTGCAGAAATTGGCTGAGACTGGAGTGAGGGTGTCAATGTGTTCCTTGATTGTTCTGGAGGAGAAGGGGAGCACCTGTTTGGATGACACTTTCATAGATCGGACTTGTCTAGAAACACCATCAGGTGTTGTCAGAGAGAAACAGGAGAAATGATGAGGAGAAAGAGAGGTGGCCAGAGGGGGAACCGAGAGACGGTGAGGTAAAGTAGAGCGAGGAGAGGATGTTCTGAGTTTTAGTGGTTAAGTGAGAAGCCAAGGCTGTTCATAGGTGCTGGGAGGGAACAGGAAAGGTGGCGACTGCAGAAGGATTGGCCAGCTCTTGCAGATTTTAAAGAGTTAATCTGAGTTGTTAGCGGCCACAAATACACAGGCTTGGATGTGGATGCTCTTCTTAGACAGGAAAGAGTGTCTGTATTGCCTTTGGAGCAGGCACCAGGCAAGTTTGTCAGCGGTTGTGCCCAAATCCCTCCACATCTTCTCAGCCACCCTGCACTTGGCATTTCAGGGTGGCGAGATCAGAGTCATACCAAGAGTTGCACTATGAGGTAGGCTTCTAACAGATTCTCGTGACAGGAGCAAGGATGTCCAGAGTGTTGGAGCTAAAAAGATGTAGGTTAGAGAGGGCTGTGTCCGAGTGCGAGTCAGACGGAGATGGAGGAGCAGAGAAAGTAGAGGCAAAGGCATCTACTGACGCAGTGGCAGTGCTGTGGTGGGATTTGCCTGAGGGACAGAAAGTTTCAGGTTAGAGGAAAGCAGAAAGTGGTCAGTCCAAGAGAGAGGAGTGGGGAAGGGTTAGAGAGGGGACGTCAGAGGAATAGAGAACATCTAAGATGTGTCTGGCAGATGATGTAGAACCAGAGGTTAGGATGGAGAGAAGGAGAGAGAGTAACAGAGATGGTGGAAGAGCCCAGGGGAGGGATTAGAAGCATCCATGTGGATGTTGAGGTCTCCGAGGAGGAGAAGTTGAGAGGGAGAGGAAGAGGGCAACCTGGCCAGGTGGCCTGTAGATGGTGGCCACAGTAAGAGAGAGGGCAGGAGAGATAGAGAGCCTGCAGAACAGGCATTGAAAGGAGGAGTAGGCCTGCGTAGGAATGACAGAAGCAGGGACCCACTCCGGAAAGATGAGAGCTACTCCACTCCGGGCCGGTTAGTTCTGGACTCGGAGAGGATGCTGTAGCCATCAGGGTGGAGTGTGTCAAAACTTGTGACAGAGCTGGCTGTAAACCATATCTCGGTGATGGCGAGGACATCAAGGCCAAGTTCTTCAAGGAGGTGGCAGATTTCAGAGGAGTGTTTGACAGAAGAGCAAGAGTTGAGAGTAGCTGTGTGAAGCAGGCTGCCACACTTGAACGACTTCCAGGGTGGGGTACAGGCTTCAGATATACCGAGCGGAAGTGGTTGAGGGGGCCAAGAGTGGGCAGAGGTGGTAGCAAGATGTGGCATAGTGGTCAGAGAATAGGAGTAAGGTGCCAGACAGCCGGCAGAAGAAGGAGGTAGCAGAGGAGCCAGAGTGGTGCTAGTAGGTACAGCAGGAGAACAAAGGAAGTTGATAAGGTATGCAAGATGCCTATCAAAAAGGAGGAGATAGGGCTGAGGGTCCTGGACCAAGATGGTGCCATTCACATAGATATTGGTGATGGTCTTGGAAGAGTGTAAGGAGGTCAAGAGGACCTCCCACTGAGTGCCATCATTAATGGGAGAGGAAGAGATATGAGAGAGAGCCGCGATCATATGAGGGGTCCATAGGTCTGGAGATACACAAATAGTACACCTTTATTATCCACTTTTGTAAAAAGGTTTGCACACACGCAGATTAAGGATATATTCTCACTCCAATCAGGTTTACAGTTGTTTCCTTTGGGGTGCAGCATTCACCTTCCTAGACCACACAAGTATGGCGCAATACTTACAAAATAAAGAAGAGGACAGCGTTGCCCTTTTTGCACCACGTGGCCTAGATAGTAATCCTTTTAAAAACAGAATCAGCAAAACAGAAACACTTGCTCAAAAATGTATCAAATTAGGACGACTATGCAAGAAAGAAATGAATAAATACTGGGAACAAGTATCCCTCAAAAACTCTCAAACAAAATATTATCCCAAGAGGCCTTAGAATACTCATTTTTCCTGATCTCACACACCAAGATGATCAAGACCTGGCAGCAGATTGGGAAGCCAGTGTTACTCAAAGTTTTGAAAATATGATGAAGGTCTTAATTACACATGCGGAATGTGAACATGCCAGGCTAACCTCAGAAATTGATAAAATCAAAACAGAAATCTCGCAAATGTCAAATCCATTGGCCACTAAGGAAAAGAACTTTGAAATAATGTACACTATTTTAGGAGAATACCAGGATGACATTAAGTTACGCAATTTTCGTAAATTCTATCAAGATGAGAAAGATTACCTCAACGATCGAGTCTACACTTTTCACTTTTCAACCTAAATATGATGGAGACCAGTCACTAATCAAAACTCCCACAGTGACACCAGTCACGTCCGACACAGATTCAGAATCTGAACCTGGCAATGCCACCCCTGAAGACTTAGGACAAGAATCTACTACAGTTTCCGCACACCTTTTAGAAGAGGTTTCTTAGCAGAAAATAAAAGGTACAAAAAGGGCAACCTACCTAGCTACAACCCAAGTAACAAACAGGTACTTTTTCAAAGAACTGCCCCTATAGGGTCAAATACATTAATGACTCCAACCACCTCAGAGGAAGAAGAGGAAGAGGAGCAAGGCAGAGGGTACACCAACGATACAAGCAAAAGATTCACGATATCCAGTCTCAAGCATCTCAAGAGCAAACCAATACTCAAAACTTAGTTAATAACCTATCTGATAAACAACTTTCCAAACAACAAATGGCTGTTCTCAATTATGACCTCTCTTTTGCACCCAGTGTTTCATCAGATATGATTGAAGTACAAATTGATTTATATAAATTTACGAAAAAACTTAAACTCAAAAAATTCTTTTACAATAAATCTACTTTTTCAAACCCTCAGAAAAATTACCCCCAATCAGTACCAGAAGCATTCAAGAGATTGAAAATATTCATCTACTTGCCAAACTAGAAAGTGGAAATGGACAAACTTTAAATGAAATTCAAAGTGAGTTGGGGGTACACCAACGGAACATGGATATTAATGAACATAAAAATAGATCCAAATGTATGCCACCATCAATTGGGGACAATTCTATTGAAATCTTTTATAGATCTACCACAAAAGAAATACATAAACATATTGATGGCCAATACAGAAGATACAATAGCAAGAAAAATGATGTGAACAAACCGGAACGCTTAGCATTTCAAGATCTGTCAGAAGATAGCTCCATTGTTATTAAGGAGGCTGATAAGAGTGGCAATATTGCGATTCTGAACACATCACATTATATTAATATGGCCCAAGAACATCTCTCCACACCAGAATGCTATCAGAAACTATCTAGCAATCCAACTGTTCAAACTGTCAAAGAATTGGTAACATTGATACAATATTGGCACAACCGTGGACTACTGACTGATGAAGAAAAAGCTTTTCCTATTAATTCCAGGCCACTGATGCCTACTCTATATTTTTGCCCAAGGTACATAAACCCTTTATTCAACCCTTTATTGCCACCGGTAAGACCTATTATGAGTGGACAATGAAAGACTAGCTGAATATATCGGCTCAAGTATTAAAAACCTAGTCCCAGAGATTCCAGCGTATCGTAAGTATACTACTCATACTTTGCAAATCTTGAACGATTTTGCCTGGCAATCACATTATTTTCTTGTTACTCTTGATGTGACCGCCCTATATACATCTATTCAACACACTTTGGCCCTAGATACAATTGACTATACCTTCAGGACTTTTTCGGCTTTGCATGCCACGCATATGCAAATGCTTAAAAGCTTCTTAGAATTCACTTTGCAACATAATCAGTTTATCTTTAATCAGAACTACTATTCCCAAACTAAAGGTATTGCTATGGGGGCTAAATATGCCCCTTCCCTAGCTAATCTTATCATGGCCTATTTTGAAGATTACCATATTTTTCAAAACAATCCATTTTGTCACCATATCATAATTTAGAAAAGATATATTGATGCTGTTTTTGCCATTTGGTCTAGGGACCAAGCTCAATTTGACTCTTTCATGCCATATCTGAATCAAAACAATTTTGGTATCAGCTTCACAGGTCATATAGATGCCACAGAGATTATGTTCTTAGATTTATAAATCAGTATTGTTTATAATACCATCCAGACTCGCACTTATCGGAAGGAAACTGCTGTCAATGCGATATTATCCACAGGAAGCAGTCACAGACAAAGTGTTATCAATAACATTCCCAGAGGAGTATTTTTGAGATCCAGAAGAAATTGTAGCCAGGATGACATATTCTTGCAAGAATGTGAGTCAATTGGAGCCAGATTTCAAGCAAGAGGGTATCCAAGCAAAATTGTCAACGAGGCACTCAAAGATATTGGACAAGTTGAATGTTCTACCTTACTAACTCAAACGCAAAAACAGAGGCAAATTCAAACTTTTCCTGCGCATGTTAATTTCATAACTAAATGTTCTCAAGATTCAAAGTTTTTGTTTCAAATTTTGCAGAAACATTGGCATCTTCTATTATTAGATCCAGACCTAGTTCAATATATCCCAAAGAAACCGAATATCATCTTTACTAAAGCACCAACTCTGAGAAATCTACTTAGTCCCTCTTTCTTGAGACCTGGGCCCCTTAGACAGCGCAACTGGTTTTCAGACAGCACTAAGCCAGCTGGTTTTCACAAATGTGGAACATGTAATTGTTGTCAATTTGCGTTATCACAAGTTTTTACTTGCCATGGGGGCTTACAAGTCAAGACTACAGATTTTATTAATTGCCGTTCTAAATATATTATTTATGGGATTCAATGTGTATGCAAGAAAATCTACATCGGCAGTACCATCCGCGAATTGCGAGTGAGGATTTGTGAACATTTTGCTAACCTCAATAGCCAAGATGCCAAACTCCCATTTGCCTTATATTGGCAAACAGACCATCAATCGGATCACTGCAAGGACATTAAATTTATTGGCCTCCAACCAATCAAACCCCAATCCGAGAGGAGGGGATAGACAACTAACCTTACGACAACAAGAGGCACACATGATTTGTAAATTACGCTGTTTGCAACTTGGCCTCAACCAAGAACACAAGCTGAATATATGTTTATGAATATATCAACCTGACATCCAAGTGCTATAACAATTTACAGTTTAACCTGTTTCTACTATGCCTATATCTTCTTTATGCATTTTTGAACATTTACCCATGACCTATATGATGCATTTTTACAACATCTCATGTTTTTGAAATTTCCTGGGTTTGTGGTTTACACATCAATGTATATATGGTTAAACCAATGTCTCTGAAGGTTTGGGTGTTTATGACATCAACAATGATTTTCTGACTTATCTAGGTAAATACTCAGAGAGATTATTAGACCATAGCCACTTTTTGGTTCCGTACCTTCACCCTCACACTGTATGGCTATTTTTCTTTCTTTATACATCCCATTTTTTCATTCATTTATGAGAGTGCCTAGTTCCACTGTTGCCTAGTACCACCATCCACTTACGCACCTTTGCATATGGTAAGCTGACGCATAGTTCAGCTTCCAATTAGGTCATTTAGCTCAGAACATTGGAATTTCCACAGTTGTCCAACAACGATAACCAAATTGCCAAACATTGGGTTCTGTGGGTTGCTAGGCAACACACTGTCACTCGATATGTTATGTGACAAAAAGTCATTATCCGAATCCCAATCCCTTTTCTCATTAGATCATGTCCATTTGCATTGGGCCAGTATACCAAGAACCCAATTTGTGATTAATACTAACTAATCTTGAACAACCTAATTCGCAAGATTTGCTTAACCATTATACTTAATTTGCATGGCAGCTAGCGATTTGTGCGTTGCCATGGAACACACCGTCACATGATAATTCACGTGACCAGAAGTGTTTGCTGCTCTATCCCGTCTAATAGGCTTACAAGGGACAATGCCCCCAGTTTCTGAAGCCGGCGTCTTATGAACTGCAACAAAGCAGAGACTTTTGTTTGATCACATTCATGCAGTTTATCTGGTGAGCGCTGCAAGTAATTTTTTGTTTGCATGCATATTAAAATATTGAGTGGGGACATGCTTTGCTTACTAACGGATTCTAATATTGACATTTGTATCACAAAATGAGCATATCCGAGTAACGGAACGCATTCTATTTTTTCTAGTTTACCTTTGGAATCAACACATTCATAATTAAACATTAGTGTTCCATACACTTCTGCAACGACAGCTTAAGCCTTCAGTGCATTTATGGCCATACTAGCATGTTTAATATGACAGTTAAGCATACTTTTTTAAATTAGAGGCAGCTCCTAAGTAATAGTAATACATTCAAGAGGTAACTATACATATGCCTACAATTATTTTGTTGCTAACACTTCTTACCCCTTTAGATGCGTAGTATTACTCTGCAAACAGGAATATTCTACAAGCACACGCTATATCATATCCAGCTGGAATTTACCTCAATCTCTTACTGCACCCTCTTGGATTATCCAGGTACCCACGCTTACAGTATCCTTTATATCACATTCATATGCACGGTGGTTTGGGTGAAGGTGTGCTCACCAATGCTACCCATAGAACACCATATAGCCTGATACAACTGGTGCACAATTATAGTTCTCAACAGTTGTACTAAGTGACATAGAGCCATTTAGCTAAGAAATATCTAATTAGCTTTGGGCTTTTTGTAGTGAATGTTTTGTCTGCAGCTCTGTGTTTTCAATATGGCTTCCAAACATAACAACTAATACCAGCTTTTTCTCTTTCCTTTTTCCTGCTTCTTTTCACCACCCCTCTTTTTGCTCTTAACAGTACTGGATGTACTTCATTTTTACTTTTATTTATGCTTACTTACTTTTGTTTAAAAATCTCTTAATGTCTTTGTCATCAACCTTTGCATTTGAACTTCAGTTGCCCAATGACTTAAACGCCCTGAGGACGACCCAAGCGGTACGAAACAGGTGTTGGCGTTTTTCCGTTTTTCACTAGTTTCTTTACGTTTCCATGTAACATGATGCTTTCTTGTAACAGATTCCTCAGTTTATTGGAAATGTGATTTTGGGGAAATGCAATTCACCCTCAAATATATGTTCTTTTTTGACCAATAAAAAGGCGTCCTTGTAGTGGCTTTCTTGTTAAACATGTCTAATTGCAGAAAGTTTTAGTGAATGTTCGATGTTTTGGCCTTATAACAGGGTTCTTTTTCATAATACTGAAGGTTCTTAATACGTTGCAGTGAGCGCAGTGTGTGAGGATACCTTTTTCAACTATTTAACTTTGTCTTAGGGGACAGTGAGAAGTCACCCTTCCTTCCTCACTACTGCTGCACACTATACACAAATAGTACCCCTTTCTTATCCACTTTTGTAAAAAGGTTTGCGCACACCCAGATTAAGGATATATTCTCAATCCAATCAGGTTCATAGGTCTGGAGAGGGAACGACAAAATGTAAGTCAGTTAGGGTCTGTCTGGAGGAAACACTGATGTGGGTGTCAGTGATAGGGAGGCCAGGGTTGAAGACCAGGATATCCTTCTTGAACTTTTTCCTACCAGACTTAGCAAGAGGGATGGGATAGGAGATATAGTAGCAGTTAGAGAAAATGAGAGAGATTGAGAGCTCCATAGAGGGTGCGAGGAGGCAGAAGGGAGCATGATGGAGGAAAGAATGACAGCTCAAACCAAGCACCACAGGAGGCAACAGAGGGGAGGGTTCACACAGAAGGAGGAATGCAGGAAGTAACAAGCAGGCGAGGGGAACGCAGGAGCTTTGTGGACAGAAGACATGGGGAAAACATATTGTAAAGATACCTAGAATCAACTATCCTAAAAAGTGGGAAAAAGGCCTAGTTTCAACACAAACACCAATCAATGTAAATAACACACCCAGAATCAACTTTCCTAAAAAGAGGGAAAAAAGGCCTAGTTTAAACACAAACAGCAATGTAAAAAAACACTCCCAGAATTGACTTTCCTAAAAAGAGGGAAAAAAGGCCTAGTTTCAACTCAATAGCAGTGTAAAAAAAAACACGCCCATAATCTGTTTTTACTAAAAAGAGGGAACAGGGCCTAATTTCAACACAAACAGCAATGTAAAAACACACCCATAATTGACATTCCTAAAAAGTGGGACAAAAGAACTAGTTTCAACAAAATAGCAATGTAAAAAACACACCCATACTCGACTTTCCTAAAAAGAGGGAAAAGGGCCTAGTTTCAACACTACAACAATATAAAAAACACACCCAAAATCGACTTTCCTAAAAATAGGGAAAAGAGCCTAGTTTCAACACAACAGCAATGTAAAAAACGCACCCAGAATCGACTATCCTAAAAGGGAATAAAGGCCTAGTTTCAACACAACAGCAATGTAAAAAACACACCCAGACTCAACTTTTGTAAAAGAGAGAAAAAGGCCATGTTTCAACAATAAAGTAATTAGAGAGGGAGCCAAAGAACTTCACTGCTCTTCAGATGTAGTTTAGCACCGGGAAATCAAATGCTTCAGAGCGTGTTTTCCTGCTCATTTGCATTTGTTCTCTGTTGTTCCCCTAGCCCCAAGCTTGTGACCTCTACGTCCTCGAGTCACAAGGTAGGACATTCAGATGGATTCTCTCTCCTTGCTGCAGATTACAAAGCAGCCCACAAACGAAAATGCTGCAAATGCTGAACATCTTTCATCTTTGGCACAGAATGCTGCAAAGGTGTCGACTTTCACAATCAGTCAGTCAGAATCTTCACTTCCCATGGCACTTCAGTTGTCAGCCAGGAAATCAGTCAGCAAGCAGTGTTCTCAGAACCTTCTCAGAGCATAGCCATTGACAAAGCCATACCCCAAGGCCTCAAATCAGAGACATTCCCCAGAAGTCGCTGCTGCAAATTGTAGGTGTCAAATGGTGTCACATCACAAGGTGACAAAAGCCAATTGTCTGTGCTGCTTCAAAACAGCTGGACCCCCAAGCTAGGTCAAACGAATTTCCGTGCCAGCCATCACAAATCTCCACCAGACAGTCATCAAGGTCTAGTCAATCTGGTCAGTCTTGCAGTCGTCATGCGATGCTATTAATCATGGTCTGGTCAATCCATCAATGCAATCTGGTCAATCAAGGTATCACGGTCTGCAAGTCTCGGTCTGGTCAGCAAGTCTGCATCTCGGCAGCTTTTCTCCAGGTATCATGCAAGGAAAACAAAAGGCGCAAGTATCACTTCAATCAGATTCAGATGTATCCAAGCCAAAAAATCAAAGCAGCATTTCTCATTGTGCTTCAGTGCACATAGCTAGGTCTAAGCCAACATTTCTAAATCAAGGCAAGCTTTGAAATGTCTGCGCATACGTGTGTAATGTCCCCAGTCACTGTGACATTACAAACCAGTTCATACTGCTTTCAAACTGCGTCTCCCCTATATATAAACATACCATCCTCCCATCCAGCTCTGTGCTTCAGCTATAAGCTTGCTCTACCGAAAACTGTGCAAAGGCCTCAATCCATTCAAATGCCTCCCACCTTTCTGTTAGTCTCAGAGCAGGCCCAGGGCCTGATAAGCCAGCCCATCTCATTTGCTTCTACTCGGCCAAAGTTATGACCTTCCTGCCATTTGACATCCTTTGATTCACAGTCTACCATAACAATTCTTCCACGCACAAAGTGGAGCTGCTTCTCTGTCTCTCAATGAAATGGCTCCAGAATGGCACAGTCTGCATGCATTAGCACCTAACAACATTCGCTCAAACCAAAGCGCTACTTAATGTGGACTTAATGCATACTAAGTGCACACATCCATGCGTGTCTAAATGCATAAATAATAACATAATGGGTCTCATTCCGAGTAGGGCGGTAAGGGATACTGGGCACCGGTAAGGAGACCTACTACGAGGTTCCTTAGCGGGTCCCTTCCTTAATGCCTGGTCTGACCAGGTGTTAAGGACGGGGCCCGTTAAGGGACTTCAGAGCTAATAATGCTACCGCAAATTGTGGTACCGTTATTAGCTACTTCCCCATTCCCATTGAGCCCTATGGAAATGCGGAAATTACTTATCCACCATGCTGCTAACAAACATTCATGGAGGAACAAACACATGCAATCATGTATGCCCATGTCTGCCTCTGAGCGAGGAAGACGAGTGTAGGAAAAAGTGGTTGGAGCTCAGTTTGCCTCCCAATGTAACTCCTATAAAGGTAATGTGCGGCAAACGATTCACCAGAGATATGAAGGTCCTAACAGAATGTTGCCACACTGGGGATTTTTCCACAATATGAGTCTCAAATTCCAGGCACTAAAGGTTGCATTTCAGCATAAACAATATCGAAGTTTATACACATCTTGTTGCTTGCTTAACCAGACGTATGGTAGGCAACAGGCTATAACTGCTGGTGTTTCAGGCAAATTGCATTGCAGGTTGCCTTCACGAAAAGAAAGGGTGAGAGATCTCACTTTGTCAGTGTTGGTGATGAAAACACATGGTCTAAGGACATGTTTTCATCAATAAAGTTTATTTCAGAATGATAAAATCCATAACAACTCTCAATGAAAATGTAATACATACACTCTCAAACAATAAAAGCACAGATAAAAGTACACAATAACAATTAAGAACCGATGTTCGTCCACAATTTGACTCATGGCAACAGTGGAATGTCCTCTTAAGTCTGCCAATGTAGACTAAATAGCCAGCAGATTTAAATAAAATGATGTTACTGTCCTCGAAAATGTTTTCATATTGTAACAATTTCCTGCATTCATTGCAATTTAAATATAAGTAATTCAATACACATGATCTTTTATTCGTAATCAAGAATAGTGGTGTGTTAACATATAAAGGCTTTTAATGTATGTAAGGATGGGTTATTTGTCAAAGATATATTCATTTTAAGTGATCATTGATAGCATGTATGAAAGGTAGCATAATTATAATGGAGGAATAATAAACGGTCAGTTATCATCTTTGTCTGATGTTAATTGTCCTTTCAACCAGTAATGTCTCATCTGTGTGAATTCTAGTTTCCTAACTGATAAAAATGTTACGCTCACCTGGCTCCCACAGAGGCGTCGATCGGAACTGGACAGCTGCGGTCTCCACCAATGTGACGCGTAGGGCCGAGATGACGGACTGGGCTGGCCCACCTAGCTTTGTTTGCTTGGCCCATAGGAATATTCTTCTGCAAATTGAGAAAGGGAATTAACCACCCGTGGAGTTCAGCGTAAATCCCCCCACCCCCGCTGTTCTCCCCACAGATCGCCTTTGATGTCCCCTCTTATAGTCTCACCTGATGGTTTGAAAAGATGAGCTCTCCATCCTGCATTGAGCGCAGGGGCACGTTGATAACCAGTTGCTTCACTGGCTCGAAGGAATTGGTGAGTTCCAGAACAATATTGTCTCCGAGATTTCCCGGCAAGACGCCGTAAGTATAAAGTTCGTAAGAGTTCAAATGCCTGACTTTCACTCTTGTCCGATTCCTTGCAGGTTGCAGCTTGACCCTAATGAAGAGTTCCTCGTGGCAACCGGTAGTATTCTGGTAAGGATTTGTATTTTCCAACACAGTTCGATAAAATAATGTCAGTATGTAACCTGTTGCTTTCTCCCTTATTCAGGCCTGAGAGAAAGTATGAAGTCTTGGGGAATAATACCTCTGGCGGTAAAATCAGGTAAGTCTATTGTGGTGAGGAGGGTTCCCCTTGTTAGTCCCTTTGTTTCACCTTGCTGTCCTTTTGTTTCCCCTTAGGGGCCGGGGTTCGGCAAAGATGCAGTGGAAGCTGCGCCGACCCGTGAAGAGGAATAGTACCCCCGGTGGTAAAATCAGGTGAGTCAATGGGGGGTTAACTAATATTCCTCTGTGTATTCCCTTGGCTCACCTTGCTCTTCTTGTCTTCTCCTTAGGTGCCGGAGTGCGGCGGGAACATGCAGGAGGATGCTGTGGAATATGATGATGCTGCGAAGGCCGGTGAGTTCAGCGCGGCGCTGCAGCAGGCGAGACGACGTGCATAAAATAACTTCTTTCTTCTAGCTCGAAGGCGCAATGGATCAGGAATTCAGGTAAGGATTAAAGGTATTGCTCTTGTTCTAATCTTTTCTCCTTCTTTCTTCCTTTTTCTAGGAGCTCCAAATTCGAGGCGGGTGTGGCAGAAGGCTGGATGCAGACTTGCAGGCACAGTGAGCGTTACGCTGCTGGATGCAGAATAACGCGAATCGTGTGCTGCTCTTCGGGCGTGGTTTGAATAGCCTCCAAAGTAGTACCAGGTTAGTATTCCTCCCCAGCCCCGCCCAAGTAAAAAATAGTCCCTAAGTAAAGTAGTCCCTTCCAAGCCTCCTTTGGCTTGGAGCTCTTGCAGCATGGTCTGCATCAGGTAAGTTTGCAGCATGGTCTGCAACAGGTAAGTTTTAATCTATGAGCTTGGCGCCTATGGCGCCAGGACTGACTCTCCATATGAGCCTGGCGCCATAGGCGCCAGGACTGGACCCAAATAGCCCCTAGCAGGGGTTGTTGGGCTTGCTTAGGATAACTTGATGCCTGCCTCGGGGTTGCTGGACGTGGTATGGGCCCGCGGGGGTAGGCATCATGACAAAAAATGATGTGAATTGGCATATCACACAGCATCATCGATGACTGTGTTCAGTTATCACTAGCATTGGTTGGCTACAAACAAATTATAGATTCTTTATGTTGCACTTGGGCTGATATGTTTCACAATGTGCGGAGACAACACAGTTATAATTTACAGTGTTTCTCATAACTATTAAACCTGTTCAATCTAACATTTAAATATTTTGAAATAAAAACTATTGGCCAAGGTGGACGTTTGTACATTTTTCATGGACCTTTTCACCAAAGAGGGCAAGGGAATTTATAATAACTACAGAAAAAAGACAATGGGCCTCATTACGAGGAAGGAGGTAGCCAATGCTGCTCCCATTTAGGGAACCTGGACCCGGTCCATCCCCATTCCCATTGAGCTCCAATAGGGCTCAATGGGAATGGGGAGCATGCTAACAACGGGCCCATTAATGACGGGCCCGTTGTTAGCATGCTGGACCCTCGCGGGACCCGCTAAGGATTTCTGGTAAATCCAGGTGTCTTTAGCGGGTCCCACGAGCGGACCTAGTAATGAGGCGGTAGGGGATTGACGGGGCTGGCAGCTCTACCGGCCCTGTTAACCCCCTACTGCCTTCCTCGTAATGAGTTTAAACTGTAATTGAAAGTATGTCACTTTGAGTCAATAAAATTAAAAGAGCGATGTGAAAAAGAGAGCAAAAGTAAAGCTATACTAGAGTATAAACAATTAATTGTCCTATAATGTTTCGCATGAAAGGTGTTTGCCTCGGTCATACATATGGACAGTGTGAAGCCAAAGAGAATGTGAACTCCACCACACCACTCATTCAGCTTTCCGGTCTACTAATTGTCAAGCTTGTACCAATGGAATTGTGGTATCAAACTCTTCTCATGGTCACACACGATACTTCACACAAGGTTCTACCCTCCTTTCCACCATTGAGGTAACATGGGGGGACTTGTCGCAAACACCTCTGCATTGCATGATGAAAAGCAAGAAATATTTCAAATAAAGGATTATACTGACTATAAGCTCTGATTTCTATTCCCACTTTAGGACTGTAGGATGTGATCTACATGAAACTCAACAATGCATTAGGGTCAAGTACATTTGTTTCATTCTTACATGACAATATGAAAGTTAAGACTTCGTCTTGAACTAAGATTTATGGAGTAGGTGCATCAACTTACTGTAGGGCCTTCAAATAATAGTAATAGGAAATGTTATGCATTTTCAATTTATCAGGCTAAATTCGAAAATTAGGCCGATTGATTGTGTTTCAAGAGAGTTTGTGACATAGAAAATAAGTACCGCGGTGAGGAAGAGGGGCGTGTTGGTTATAAAGATCATATGTAATTAAACGCTTTATACTTATAAGGAGGACCTTCTAAAATTGCAATTGGGGCTTGGCTTTTATGGTGGGCATTTTTGCAAGTTATGCATTGCCATGAATTGACAGTGCGCCGTATTTTTGGTTGTGAACTTTTTTCCTTTGCTATGGGCTTTTGCATCATTTTGTTACACCGTCATATCTGTTTGGCAGTGATTTTGAATTACTTAACATTGCAAATGTTTATTCTAGTATTGCATCGTGAATTGCCCGTCTGTTGGTGTCTCCGTCGGTCACCATGTCAAGTCACCTGCTTTTGCGCAAAAATGCCTTTTGTGTCGTCTGGGGGAACTCACGGCTACAATTAGTGGGACTTGGTCAAACATTGAGTCTCTGCTATACAACTATATTTGCATACTTTGTTTTTCTGTAGATAAGGGAAAGGGAAATAGAATTATTTGCCCAAGATCACACACTTTGCCTGCCCCCTGCCCTCTGGAAATATTATAAATGTGTAATCATCCAGCCTACCCACCTCAGAACCTGCAGCGAGAATTAGAAAGGAGGTGGAAAAGCAATATCTAGAGTATACGTGGTGGAATTTACAGAGGGCAGAAACACAAAATGGAGGGATTGATTCCTGCCAGGGTCATTCATTAGCCTTTCAACCTTATGAGGTCGATAATTGAGTAATATTTTAGCTTAGTTTCTCACCTTTCAGAAAATGCCTAAAATCATACCTTAGTAAGAGGATGAACGCATATGAATGCCAGTAACAGCATGACAAAATGATATTTTTCCATCATTACTGACTATATAATGATGAATTTCTTTATGCATACATCATAGTACCAGCTATTCTAAATACAAGCTGCCGTAAAATACACTTGCACACGTAAGAATGATTTACCACCATTATTATGTAAAACCTAATGCTTTTTATGTCATATTTTGGACAGTGAATAGCATATTTTGGAGGGCATTTTTCTAAAGATTTTGCGGAGGGAGAACCCCGACACCCCCTGTTAAGACGGATTTCTGACCTCTTTCCAGGCGGCGCAGAAGTTCCGAAGGCCAACCTAATTACTTGGAACAGGGTAACCTCTGGACAAGCCAGACCAATTAGGGTAGCGATCGTGGCGGTCAAGACTAGGGGCCTCATTCCGAGTATGGCGGTAAGGGATAGCGGCCACCGGTAACGAGACCGGTGGCGGTAATCCCTTACCGCCATACTCCGAGTTCCCTCTGCGCCCTCGCCCTTAACACCTGCTTTGAGCAGGTGTTAAAGTCGAGGGCGCAAAGGGGCCTCCAAGTCAATAACGGTGACCGTAATGAACGGTCACCGTTATTTGCATCTTCCCCATTCCCATTGAGCCCTATGGGGGCTCATTCGGGAATGGGGAAGAGCCTTGGTGAATGGGGAATTACCGCCCCGCCAACCTTGGAATGGGGCAGTGATTCCGCCATCCACCAAGGCGCTGCCGGTCCTTGTACGGCGTCAACCAAGGCGTTAATAGCGCCATTGGTTAGCGCCGTACTCGGAATGAGGCCCTAGGTCTCAAGAGGGGTGAGGGTGACTGAAAGCCCGCAATGAGCACACAAAGCAAGGACACTTACAAACTACTCCAAACAGGTGTTATATTAAAAATATATACACATTTATTCCAAGGCCTTTGCAACAATGACCGTAGCGAGAAATCACAATAAAACTCTAGTAAACCAACACATACCAAACCAATACAATATATATACAAATACAAACGAGTCTAAAGCGTTAGATGCACGAAATGTGTAGTCCACCTAGAAGGGGAGGAAAACAGGCAGTGCGAAATAATGATTAGACCCAGTCCGCCTTCAGAGGCACCTAACTAAAAGGAAGTCCAAGCCCTACGAAGAGTGGAGCCTTGTGCTCAAAAGTACCTGCACATGCTGGTGCCAATGGGCAAAGAGGGGAGTCTCTTCGAGGGAATCAGGCAGTTCAGTTTGGTGCACAAATGAAGAAGAACAGAGTTCCGCGACTCAAGCGCAGCCTCCACTGTGGGCAGAAGCAGAGCGCGAGTACGGAAAGGCATGCTGTTTAACACAGCGGGGAAAAGCTATGGGCTCCTGCAGGAGGGCGACCAGTTCCTAACTATGCTACTTACCGGTCCCCGATGCAAGCAGACCCAGGCTTCTCCGCATCAGTTTCAGTGCTGGCAGGTTCAGGGGAGCAGGGGACGTCTCGTCGTCGTGTAGATTCTGCAGCAGCAGAGTTGAGTTAAAGATGTCCCAAACGAAGTGAACCCGCACAGTTTGTTACCACAGCAGGGCAACGGAGCGGCCGTGTGTATCTCAGTCAAATGTACACTACTCACTTCAGACCTGGGAATGCCAAGTGTACGAATCGTGTGAGAGTGACAAGGACTCGAAATACAACACAACATGGCGGCGGTTACAGAGCAAGACTCCTGGGTAGGCTGGTCAATCTGCTGGATGGCCCAGAGACACTTCCGAAGGCTTACGTGCAGGAGATGGTGAAGATGCCGAGAATAGCTGTTCCTGCTATTCCAAGGGTCGAAGTACCAGTACAGGCCTTCTGGTTCGATCAGAGGTAAAAAGGGATTCACAAAGCGACAGCAGTGCAGAGGAGCAGTCCTTCAGCGGGTCACCAGCTATTCCTCGGGTTCAGCCTCGTGGTTGCAGGATACTTGGCTCCTGTATTCCTTTGTTCGTGAGAACTCCAGAGATCGACCTGGTAGTGGCGTTTTCAGCCCCCTCTTATACACGGTTCCCTTCGCGCCAAAACGGAGGGGACCCAATGGGAGATCCGCTCATCAAACACTCACATCATACGTGGACCTATCACGGACCACGGTGGTCCCAGGCATTCACACCACCCTAGACTCTCTGGCACCCAGGATGTGTATTGGGACCAGACATCCCAGCCCACAGCCTGGAGGCACACACAAGGCCTGTAGAATCCCGCGAAAGCATCTGTGTTTCACGGGAAAGTACATGCCCAAATAAGGAAGGCCCCAGGACGGCTCGACCTGGGGAAGGTGAAGGGGGCAAGACGGTCAGCGGACAGGACAAAGGAGCCTTGTGGTCTGGCCATTTTGGGAGCCAGGCCACCATTTTGGGCTAAGCGCGAGAAACGCGCTTAAAACGCCAAAAGGAGCTCAAAACACAAGAAACGATCGCTGCCACCATTCCCGTCCGTGATTCACTTGCACCGATCAGTTACAATCCAAAAAGAGTATCTAGGGCCTGTAGAAGGCTAGAGACCCAAGAGAGCAGTAACTTAGCTTACAGTGCCCTCTTGTGTCATGTTGCACGAAAGCCGCAACATGATAAAGAAACTATGGAAAACAGCGTTTCCCGGTACTGGCTGTCTTAAGGGCATGTCAGTTTCCCCGTAAGAATGAAGAGAAAGCCCAGAGGAGTGCGTCAGAAGGCTGCACTTCTCTGGCAAAGTCTAGATCATGGTGAAAACAACAGCAAAAAGTTTAGGGGTTGCCACATGGAAGGAAAATTACCCACAATTAAGGAAATCTTTCCTAACACTCGCCCTTCCCAGACTATGGACAGGGGGAACTAATCCACCCCTGTATGAGTCTCTTGTTCAGGTCGGTTAAACATTCTGGACAACCCATCAGCATTGCTATGTTGGACACCTGGCCTATGCTCAATAGTGAAGTCGAAGCCTTGAAGACTTTTGGACCACCTAAGCAACTTTGGATTCTCTCCCTTCATGTTCATTAGCCACTTTAAGGGCTTATGGTCAGTTTGCACAGTGAAGTGGGTCCCATAGAGGTAGGGCCTCAGCTTCCGTAGGACCCACACAACAGAGAAACATTCTTTCTCTACTGTGGACCATCTGAGCTCTCTGTCCTTAAGATGGCGACTAATAAAACCAATAGGGTGTTCCTTACCCTTCTCATCTACTTGCGATAGTACAGCTCCTATCCCAGTGTCAGAGGCGTCCGTCTGCACAATAAAAGGTCTTTGATAATCAGGGGCCCTGAGGACAGGGGCCTGGCACAAGGAGTCTTTTAAGCCGGTGAAGGCCTTCTCACACTCATCGGTCCAAGTTACCTTCTTGGGTTTCTTCGGAGTGGTGAGGGCAGTCAGAGGGGCAGCTATGGTGCCATAGTCTGCCACGAAGTTGCGGTAATACCCCGAGAGTCCTAAGAAGGCTCTCACTTGGGTCTGTGTAGTGGGGGTAGGCCAGTCTTGTACTGCTTGTACTTTACTGGGAAGAGGCTGTATCCTCCCTCCACCTACTTCATGTTCAAGGTAAACCACTGAGCCTTGTCCAATCTGGCATTTACTAGCCTTTATGGTCAAGTGTGCTTTCTGAAGAGCCTGGAGCACAATCCCTAGGTGTTTCACATGGTCTTCCCAGGTGGCACTGAAAACTGCTATATCGTCCAGATATGCAAGACAGAATTCGTCCAACCCATTCAAAACATGATTCACAAGCCTCTGGAAAGTGGCAGGTGCATTTTTCAACACGAACGGCATTACCCTGAATTGGTAAAGGCCGTCTGGAGTAGAAAATGCTGTCTTCTCCTTGGCATGTTCTGCTAAAGCTATTTGCCAATAGCCAGCAGTGAGGTCAAACGTGCTGAGGTACTTGGAGGCATCCAAAGTATCCACCAGCTCATCTGTTCGAGGCAAGGGGTGTGCATCTGTCTTGGTGACAGCATTCAGAGCCATGTAATCCACACAGAACCTCAATTCAGAAGTGCCTGCCTTTGGAACCAAAACCACAGGGCTGGACCAAGGACTACTAGAGGGTTCAATCACCCCAAGGTCCAACTTCTTGTTGATCTCGGTCTTAATATAAGACCGTACTTTGTCTGACATCCTGTATCCCCTACTTTTGGTAGGTACACTGTCTCCTGTGTCTATGTTGTGTTTGCACCAAGGTGTCAAACCAGGTGACTGTGAAAACAGAGGGGAAAACTGCCTAAGCAAACTTTTCACCTCAGCCTGCAGATCAGAAGTCAGGTGAGGGGCCACTGGGACACCCTCAAAGGAGCTATCTGAAGGACCGCTTTGGAACAGGTCAGGGAGAGGTTCAGACTCCTCTTCCTCAACATCTGAAGCCAGTAGCAGTGCTGCGATTGCGACTCTTGGGACGAAAGCCTTCAGCCTATTTACGTGAAACACTTTTGGAGCCTGTTCAGGCCTTCCAAGGTCCACTAAATAGTTAACCTCACCCAGGGGCTCCACCACTGTGTAAGGGCCTGACCATTTGTCCTGTAGCTCGAGGCCTTATGGGATTCATGATCAGGGCTTGCCGACCAGGTGTAAAGTTGATGAGGGAAGCTTTCTGGTCATACCAATGTTTCACCAGCGCTTGTCCTGCCTCCAATTTATCACTAGCCAAGCCCATCAGAAGTACCATCCGGTTTCTGAGCCCCAGCACATAATCTACTACGTTGGTAGTAACAGGGGGAGTGGGCATCTCCCATCCCTCTTTGCCTATGGCTAAGGGTCCCCGTACAGGATGACCGAACAGAAGTTCGAAGGGGCTGAAGCCAACATCCTCCTGTGGTACCTCTTGGTAGGCAAACAGTAAGCATGGTAAAAGAAGATCCCATTTTCTTCTCTGAGGTTCTTCCAAAGCCCCAATCATGCTCTTTAACGTTCTGTTGAAACGTTCCACCAGACCATTGGTCTGGGGGTGGTATGCAGAAGAGAACTTGTAGGTGACCCCACATTCTTTCCACATAGCCTGCATATACTTCGACATAAAGTTGCTGCCACGATCCGACACAACTTCTTTAGGGAAGCCAACCCTAGTAAATATGCCAAGTAACGCTTTTGCAACTGTCTTGGCAGTTACAGTTTTCAATGGGATGGCCTCAGGATATCTGGTTGCATGGTCGACCAGCACCAGGATAAACCTATTGCCTGAGGATGTTTGCGGGTCAAGGGGACCAACGATGTCGATCCCTACCCTTTCGAATGGTATTCCCACAACTGGGAGTGGTACCAATGGAGCTTGGATTGTCGAGCCAACATTACCAGATAACTGGCAGGAGGCACAACTCCTGCAATGACTTTCTACTTGCACCCCCATTTTGGGCCAGTAGAAGTGCATGGATAACCTTTGCTTGGTCCTCTTAATACCAAGGTGACCAGCAAGGGGCACTTCATGCGCCAACTGCAGGAGGAAGGGTCTACCAGTAAGGGGAACCACCAACCTCCTATGGTCTCCTTCTGTAGACTCTGTGGGCTCACTATACAGGAGTCCACCTTCCCAATAAATCCGATGCGTCCCAGGAGGTTCACCCTCAAGCTGGGAGCAGGCCTGTCTCCTTAGGCCTTCCAGAGATGGGCACTCACGTTGGCCTTTACTGAATTCTTCCCTATCAGGACCACCTTCTACTAACAAGTATTTGAGTTCAGGATGGTCGTTGGGGTCAAATACTTCAGGCATCGCCACCTCCTCGTCAGGCCCGGGCGATTGACCAACTTCCTCCACCGCAGTGGTAGGCGAACTCAGGGGAATATTCTCTTTCCCTCGTCTTGACTTGTTTACTCCTTTCGCCTTGGGTTGCCCCTTTGGCTGGGGTGGCGTATTGGTCTTGGCCAATGCTGCCCATGCTTGAGACCGTGTGTAGGGTCTGTCGGCAGTGTCTCCTACGAGCCCTAAAGCTCTGAGATCATTGCCTAACAAGACCTTTCCTGGGACGTTTCTCTGAATGCTCACTGGAATCCTGACTGCTGTACCATTTAAAGTAAGATTTACAGGTATTACTGGAAACATGCGGAGTGGGCCGTCAGCAAACTTAGCGGGCATCAGAGTAGCTCTGGCAACTTCCTCTGAGTCTACCAAGGTAGAATCCACTACAGTTTGACTGAACCCACTATCCCTAAGAGCTGGAGTATCCACTCCATTGATCAGCACACTGGCCCTCATTAGGACCCAGGCGTTAAGGGGTTTACGGCGCCGTAAACGGCGCCGACCCTTAACGCCTGATTCCAAGGTCCCTTTGCGGGATGGTGATTTTAACGCCTGCTTTTTGCAGGCGTTAAAACCCATGCCGCAAAGGGACCTTGGTGCTAATTACGCCACCGTAATTTACGGTGGAATATTAGCGCCTTTCCCCATTCCCATTATGCCCTATGGGGCAAAAATGGGGAAGGGTAAAATGGGAAATGGGGATTTACCGCCCCACTCACCTTGGAATGGGGCGGTAAATCCGCCATCCACCATGGTGTAAACATAGTTTACACCATGGTGGTAAGGGTACGACCCAGGCGGTAACTTACCGCCTGGGTCGTAATGAGGGCCACTGTCTTTAAAGTAGTGCTTGGTATTATCTGGAATCCTAGCATAAGCCTGTGCGACTTTAGGCTCCCAGGAACCCAGGGAAACTAAAACTACCTCAGCTTCTATCCCACTGGGGAAGGAGTCTGAGGAGAAGGATGCTCCTGTAATCTCTTCTTCCTCATAGGAGGAGAAGGCCAGATTAGCGGAGTGGACCCACAAAGGTTTAACCTTACACCGGGGATCCCCCTTCACGTGGTCAGTTGCTCCACAAGCAAAACAAGATCCATTGGGTCTGCTTAATTAGGGAGGCTTATTGTAACCAGAGTTCTGTTTCGGAGGCTGACCTCCACTACCCTGTGAGTTCTCTTGTGTCTTACCCTTATTTTTCTTTTTGTGGCCCTTTTGAGAAGAAGGTTTATCAGATTCTCCACCCTCCTTATCTTTGGACTTTTTCCCTTCCTCCTGCTTACCAGGATGAGTTTTGTCCTTATGGGACACTCGATGTGACACCCATAGGTCTGCTGCAATGGCCAGCTTATTAGGATCTATCTCCTTTGAATCGGCCAAATGCTGCTTAAGCTCCGGGGAAGAAGATGCAAAAATGTATTCCAGCATGACAAGATTTATCATGCCTTCAAAGGTAGAAACCTTATAACCTTCGAGCCAGCCAGTCAAGTTTTTTAAGGATTCGGTGACATAAGATACCCAAGTACCACCTTCTTTTTTCTTGTACTCTCGGAATCGTTTTAAATATTGGGCCGGAGTCTTTCCAAACTTTAAAATGAGAGTTTGCTTTAACATTGCAGAATCAGCTCGCTCAGCCTTTGACATTTCCATAATGGCACTACAGCCAGAATGGGGCAGTCTGCTGAGTAACCAGGCAATCTTATCAGCATTGTCAACTTCTTGAACTTCACATGCATACTCAAACGTATTCAGCCAGTCCATAATATCATTCCTTTCCTCATACACACTGAGCAGATCTTTTGGAAACCGTGGATGAGAGGAGGCCCCAGACCCATGTCCAGGACCCTTGGACCCATTTGCAACCTGAAGCTTGGCCAGTTCCAACTGGTGATCCCTGTCTTTCTGTTTTTCTGCCTGTTCGATTTTTAGCTTGACCCTATTGAACTCAAGCTCTTCCTTTCGTTTGGCCATATTGAACTCAAGCTCCTTCTGCCTAAACAGCAGCTCTTGCTTCTTGAATTCAAGCATGGCCTCCCCATCGACACTGGCAGAGCAAACATTAGACATCACATCCTCCCTGTCCTCGTGATCGCGGTGGATCAGTGCAGCGGCAGAACCGTCGGTTCTACCAGTGAGAGCAGCCCCACCTCCTTCCGCACTGTCCTCAGAAGTTATAGCGTCAAGCTGCGCTTCTTGCCACGCCACGATTCTTTGGATCATATCCAATTTGGTGCCTTGAGAGGAAACACCTCTCTCCGCACACATCTTTTTCAATGTTTCGGATTTGGAAGCATTTAAAGTTAACAAGGTATTTGTTTCCATACTGTTAGATAGGACTATGGCCTTTTTAAAGTTATACTACGACAATTCACTACGTGCCCTGGTAGGAATAACTTGAAATGCCTTAGTTCGTGCGCAACACTGGATACCTTCAGTCGTATCCCACCGCTGTACACCAATTTGTTAAGACGGATTTCTGAACTCTGTCCTGGCGGCGCAGAAGTTCCGAAGGCCAACCTAATTACTTGGAACAGGGTAATCTCTGGATAAGCCAGACCAATCAGGGTAGCGATCGCGGCGGTCAGGACTAGGTCTCAAGAGGGGTGAGGGTGACTGAAAGCCCGCAATGAGCACACAAAGCAAGGACACTTACAAACTACTCCAAACAGGTGTTATATTAAAAATATATACACATTTATTCCAAGGCCTTTGCAACAATGACCGTAGCGAGAAATCACAATAAAACTCTAGTAAACCAACACATACCAAACCAATACAATATATATACAAATATAGCAGAGCGCGAGTACAGAAAGGCATGCTGTTTAACACAGCGGGGAAAAGCTATGGGCTCCTGCAGGAGGGCGACCAGTTCCTAGCTATGCTACTCACCGGTCCCCGATGCAAGCAGACCCAGGCTTCTCCGCGTCAGTTTCAGTGCTGGCAGGTTCAGGGGAGCAGGGGACGTCTCGTTGTCGTGTAGATTCTGCAGCAGCAGAGTTGAGTTAAGGATGTCCCAAACGAAGTGAACCCGCACAGTTTGTTACCACAGCAGGGCAACGGAGCGGCCGTGTGTATCTCAGTCAAATGTACACTACTCACTTCAGACCTGGGAATGCCAAGTGTACGAATCGGGTGAGAGTGACAAGGACTCAAAATAAAACACAACCTGGCGGCGGTTATAGAGCAAGACTCCTGGGTAGGCTGGTCAGTCTGCTGGATGGCCCAGAGACACTTCCGAAGGCTTACGTGCAGGAGATGGTGAAGATGCCGAGAATAGCTGTTCCGCTATTCCAATGGTCGAAGTACCAGTACAGGCCTTCTGGTTCGATCAGAGGTAAAAAGGGTTTCACAAAGCGACAGCAGTGCAGAGGAGCAGTCCTTCAGCGGGTCACCAGCGATTCCTCGGTTCAGCCTCGTGGTTGCAGGATACTTGGCTCCTGTATTCCTTTGTTCATGAGAACTCAGGAGATCGACCTGGTAGTGGCGTTTCCAGCCCCCTCTTATCCACAGTTCCCTTCGCGCCAAAACGGAGGGGACCCAATGGGAGATCCGCTCATCAAACACTCACACCATACGTGGACCTATCACGGACCACAGTGGTCCCAGGCATTCACACCACCCTAGACTCTCTGGCACCCAGGATGTGTATTGGGACCAGACATCCCAGCCCACATCCTGGAGGCACACACAAGGCCTGTAGAAGCCTGCGAAAGCATCTGTGTTTCGCGGGAAAGTACATGCCCAAATAAGGAAGGCCCCGGGTCGGCTCGACCTGGGGAAAGTGAAGGGGGCAAGACGGTCAGCGGACAGGACAAAGGAGCCTCGTGGTCTGGCCATTTTGGGAGCCAGGCCACCATTTTGGGCTAAGCGCGAGAATCGCGCTTAAAACGCCAAAAGGAGCACAAAAGACAAGAAACGATTGCTGCCACCATTCCCGTCCGTGATTCACTTGCACCGATCAGTTACAATCCAAAAAGAGTATCTAGGGCCTGTAGAAGGCTAGAGACCCAAGAGAGCAGTAACTTAGCTTACAGTGCCCTCTTGTGTCATGTTGCACGAAAGCCGCAACATGATAAAGAAACCACGGAAAACAGCGTTTCCCGGTACTGACTGTCTTAAGGGCATGTCAGTTTCCCCGTAAGAATGGAGCGAAAGCCCAGAGGAGTGTGGCAGAAGGCTGCACTTCTCTGGCAAAGTCTAGATCATGGTGAAAACAACAGCAAAAAGTTTAGGGGTTGCCACATGGAAGGAAAATTACCCACAATTAGGAAATCTTTCCTAACACCCCCGTTCGGTGGTGTGGACTCGCTCCCAAATACCGCCTGGGAACCTACCGCCCCACCAGATTTAACACTACCAGCCGCCACTGGTTATGAAGCGGATGTTATTGCATTTGGTCAAATCAAACACATGGGTGAACTTTTCCTTAGAGCATTGCACTGGACCCTTAATAGGCAGACTTCTCTTGGATCAGTGAACACTGATGTTTTCGAATTCCCTTCTTTTTTAACTTTGGTCTCCTCAAAACTTGCAACTCTCTAACTATGGTATTTTCTCAGGACTACTAGATCTCAGATATGCTACAACATGTGCCTAGCCTTCAGGTAATTCCACTCATTTACTTAAGAACCTGTTATGAGTAAATCATTTGATATGTTCTTCATGGATGTACTTTATTTAAACGACCTGGCTCGGAGGCTCCTCATTACTGAAAATCTGCCTCCGCGCAAATGCATCTTGCGCATTCACAATTGCATTAGCGATATTGCAAATTAATCCCCACCACATTTCCACTTGCAGTAATGTAGTTGCACTTGAACAAATTCCATTTGTCCAAGTGCAAAATGCATTTGCTTAGCTGCACATTTTCAATATTGTGACCCCTGATGGTCATTATCCGTTTGAGGAATTGTGTCAATTCACAATTTGCAATGCTGTGTTATATAATTAGGAAATGTAGGACATTCAATTCTGTGTATCTTTATTGCTAAGTGTTATATTTCAGTATATTACAGAGATATAAATGTTCATGTCAGTCAAATGGCTCTTTTTGGAATATTTCATTATTGTTTGTGAGAGCAAAATCTACTAATCATGACAATGGCAAACAAATGATGTTACCAACTTACTACTGCATTGCACGGGGTCTCAAATTACCAATGCATTTCATGCCTGCTATGAGTTCCTTCTGGATTGGTATTCCAGTCTAGGCAGCCTTGCTTTCCAGACCTCACCTCTATGTTCCCTCCGTGGGCATGCCTGTCTTTATATTTCTGGTAAAACAGGTGTTTGACTCTGCGCACTGCTTTCTGTGCCCACTTGTTGGGATGCAAGTGTGTAAAGAGGTTTAGGCTGCGTAAATTGTATTAGCAAGAAGAGCTGGTCATTTAGTGTCAGTATTCTGCTGTTTGGTTTGGCAGTTCTGCACACGTGGTATTTGTAGTGAGCGTTGACACACTTTAGAGAGCATCGCAGAGCCTTACACGATGAAACGATGTATTAACGTTGCTTATTATATTTAGAGGCTAGAGCCAGGGCATGTTTAATAGTTTTGTAGCTAGTAGTAGTGATTGGTGCCGTGCTTTGGTTGCGTTAAGGAGACCTTAGAATATGCTGTTTTATTTTATATCTGGGAAAAGCTTTTGGTAGCAGGTGAAAAGGTAGCTTGTGTCCAGTAGTGAGATGGGCTGAGGGTTGTGCTGCAGGAACACGAGGGTTGTGTGCCACGTGAGCAAGAGTTCTGCCATTATGGATTAGGCCTCATTAGAAGTTGCAGCTTCTGGTAGTTAGATACTTAGGTTGCCTTTTTTCCCATTTTGAGGCCTGCCGTGTGCCCTGTATGCAATTTATCATGTACCGCTTTTTTCATTTTTCAGAAACTTTCCGAGTATCGTATATGCAATTTGTGTGTTTGGGGGTATCACTGTGTATCGTGTACTGCTTATTTCATTTTTTTGAAGTTTTCGGGCTATCGCGTATACAATTTTTGTGTTTGACGGTGCCACTACTTATCACATACTGTTTTTTTCATTTTTCAGAAGCTTTCTGGGTATCACGTAAGCAATTGTTTTTGTTATGGGGTGCCACTGCATATCGCATTCCATATTCATTTTGCTTTTGGGGTACATTGGAGCCTTGCTGGACCACACATCTATGTCTTACAGCATGAAGACTGTTCAGTTCCTCATATTGTCCAGGACAATAACTGGGTGTGCCTTCCATTCATCCCTTACACCTGTGATATGAGTGGAAAGGCCTCAGGTGAGAAAGGGAGCAGACGGCGTCGGACGTGGAATGTGGTGAGCACACATCTACCCCAGCTCCACGGGGTCAGGGTTGTGATGTGGAGGCATCTGCCCCAGCCCCATGGGGTCGGGATATGGTGTGGAGACATCTTCCTCAGCCCCAGGAGAAAGTGGCAGGCCCCAGTCCACCGGTGACCCGGCACCTGGATGCCAACGTCATCTCAGCCAGACAGGAGCAGCACCAACAACTAGTGCCCATCGGGCCAAGAAAGGATGCCCTGTACGGCAGGAAGAGGCTCCACCCCAAGACATGTCACAGGAAACTGGCCCGCAGAGGAAGAAGTGCTTCACTGATAAGGAGCTCCAGATCCTCATTGACTATCTTACCAATCACTATCATTAGATGTGGCAGTATGCGGGGAGCAGCCATACACACACACACAATGTATGGTGCATTAACAGTGGGACACAGACCAGATCAATGCCTTAGGTGTGGAGATGCGCAATGCTGAACAGGTTTAGAAGCACTGGAATGATCTCCCACGTCGGACCATGCACAAGCTCAGTGTCATCCTGGCCTCTGCACTCGCAACAGGAGGAGGAGCAGCTGACACTTCATGAAGAGGCCAGAAGCTAATTCATCCTCCTTGAGCAGGTGCAATGTGTGGAGACCTGGAGAACTATGAGGACACATATGGTCAGTGGCTGTCATTGTACATTGTCTGTTTTGCCAATCATGCATGACTCACCATATTTGTGTAGTGGTACATCTGAATGCAGTTGTATGATATCCTTGGTTAATGCATGTTTGCTGACTCCACACTCATATCACGTGGTAATCATACTGGGCAAGAAACGAGAAAGCTATATGTACTGTTGTCTGCTTCATTCTTGTGGCATGTCACTCTGCACTGCTAGACAGGTGCATGCAATAGATGCTGATTTACAAGTTCAAATTGTCACCTGCTCCCATGGGATGCCTTGTCATGATACATATCTGAGCTGTCTGTCACCACATCTTGATTTGTGCTGAGAGTGAAGGTGCATAGGTGCCCACAGACCACAGATCCGAGTTGCAGGCATGATGTTGGTGCTATAACACTTGTATGTAGCAAGGGGTTACCCCAGTCGCTACATGATGAACCATGACTGATGGTGGGTTGTCATGCAGAGGTTGGCATCCTTGCAATCTGAAAATGACATGGCAATAGATGGCCCATGTGGAAAGTCATTGGCATCATGAATGGCAATGAGTTTGCCTGGCTGCATTAAATTCTATGTATGTGCATGGTAGTTGTTCTAAAATATCAACCAACCTCAAATTGGAAGCACCGGTCTGACGTCAAAGGCCTGTATGTGCCCGTCAGTTGATACTTGACAGGTACATGCCTTGTCACTACCATTATTGTGCTGCACAGTTGCACAGACATTGGCATGGCTGTGAACTGGATACATGCACACTTCCCCATACTTGTGTCACCTGGCGGATGAGGTCAGATATGCAAGCTACATCGGCAACTCAGATGTGGCAAGATGGCTCTGTTGCTCCATATGTAATGTGATAGGTTTTAGAGGCGGTGCTGGTTCACAGTCTGAGCATGCATGGTCATGAACCTTTGACCCATCATCCTGGGATGATGTTCACGGACAGGTACTGCTTTGCAAACGAGAACACCTATAATGTAGGCATTGCTATAGGGATTGATTGTTGCACATACATGCCACTCATGGACCTTGTTTGACCTTCATCACTATGTTGAACAAATGTGTCTCAGGATTTGTTCTTTGCGCTCCACATTTGCACATACACAGCCTTACCACCAGCATGTTTGTAGCGAGAGCAACTGGACAGGGCCATGCCACGGTAATGCGGATCACACGCAGCTCTCAACCAAGCCTCACTCCGCTGCCTTCCCCTCATACTCTCTTGTTCGTGACTGCCCGTCTGCCATACAGGCATGGCGTACTGCTACCAATCTCTGCCTCAAAGCCAGTGACACATAGAGACTACTCATTGGACCCATGCTCCCTCTTTCCCTCCCACACTCTGGCCACACTCCATGGACCCTCTACCTTCACCCTCTTGTGGTTAAATGGACATTGTTGATATCTTCAAATCCTCTCACCTTCTCTCTTCATTTGACGGACCTTGCGTATAAGGCCAACTTTCAGCTGCACCTCCTCAGGGGCATTTCCACTTTCCTCATCTTCACCCAGGACCTCAATGTTTGCAGTTCTCTGTTCCAGTCATGAATTGTGTGTCATATGTTGACCGTGGTAGTGTCTGTGAATATGGGTGGCTGAGTGATTCCATGTGATGTCCTTTTGCATTAAAATGATACATGTGCTGTACTTTTCCTTGGTATGTGTGCTGACATGATATTTGCATGGCCCATCAATTGATGTATATGCCAGTTTGGTATGTCAAAGTGTCCGCTGACAGCATGGAAATGAGCAGGGAGGCCTTGCCAGCAAATACCATGTATCTATGGCATACAGCTAATAGTCTGGGAATGCGCAATGTCTAATGCTTGTATATCCTCCCATGTAGTGTTTGAGTGCACTTTGATGTACATGTGCATTTGTGTATCGAGGCACATGACTTAAAATGTCTTTCTCTGTCCATGTGCAGGTGAGGATGCACCAGATGCAGAGGAGGAGGAAGAAGAGTGTGTGGTGTGTCAGACCACAAGTAGAGGACATGCTGTTGCACACCATGAGAACCCACTGGTGCTCCAGAACATCCTCCGTCATGCTGCTGTCTCTTCGGACTCTTCAGACGCAGGTGACTTTGGTGCTGAACCACATGTGTATGCCTCAAAGAGGGCAAAGGTGAACATCCCAAAGGGCAGATCAGATGGGACACATGAGTCTGCTGCGGTATAGCTGGCTTCACAAGGCCAGTCAGTGGTGGACCCCCCGTTGGCAGTGGTTATCTCTGCAAGGCCACCCTCCCATGAAATGGCATCAGGTTCTGGTTCTGATGGCCAAGAGAGTGTTGTAGACCTGCAGTCAATTACAGGGGCACCACAGCAACAGGCATGGTTATTTGCATCAAGCCGCCATGGGCCCTGTCTGCATGGTGGACTTGTTTAGGCTGGGCAGACAGTTTGGGAGCAGAATATGTTGTGTGCCACCATCCGACATGGCAATATGTTGACCAAAGTTTCAGAGGGCATGGATAAGATGGCCAAGACCATGACCCAAACAGTGTTTTGGGCAGAGCAACAGCTGCAGGTTATGCAGTCGTCATGCCGCTCCCATAGACTGTGCATGAAGGATAACATCATGAGGGGACAGGCTCACCTGAGGTGTCTGCATGGGTCCCTGCATATAGATTCTCGTGCACACAGAGAGGCCCTGAGGCATGAGAGGCAGGCCTTGAGAAGTACAATCCATGAAGAACTCTCAGACACAAAGCCAGTAAACCACGAGGCAAAGAATGCCTTCATGCAGACACTGTCCGAGCAACTAAATCCATCACAAGTGGATGCGCATATAGACTCTGCGGCCATTCCCGAGGAAGTGCATGATGACCTCACTGCCCTTACTGTGCTAGTGCATTCAATCATGTCATGGCTGGCCCCGGCCAATGAAGAACAGGCCTTGGCACTATGTGGTATCGGTCTACCACCTCAACCACCCGCCTATCAACCGCGGGCTGGAGGCCCAGCATAGACCAGCATCGTGGACCACCGTTGCCGTGAGGGAATTTGTATTATTTTTATTTTTTGTCCAGTCATGTAGACAATGACATGCACCCTCCCCTCCAGGGTGGGCTTCCAACCCCCCTTACTCCAGTCCAGGATGTACTTTATTTTTATTTTTTAGAACATGACCGTTGTGGTCGAATTATTTTTTTTTTTTTTACCCATTGATTCATCATAAACACTTTTTTCTTGTTTTTCAAAACCCCTGGCCAGGATGTTGGCATGTTATTGTTTTACTCATTCCAAGGTGGACTTGTTTTCTTTTTTGTCTGTTTTCCCTTGAGATGTGCTGTTGTCCTCTCAAAGACATGATGACTGCAGTTGTGGACATGCAGCCATGCACAGTGGTGTCAACTGCCATGGTTGCATTGGGGTTGACAGGATGGAATTTGCAGGTAACAGTAGGTTGAGGCAATGTTGACACATATGTACTGTATGCATGATTGTCAACTATGGCTGGTAAACTGCAATGTCCCATTTTGTTGCAGTGATCCTGATTCATCCAGTACCTGCACTCCATGGGAGGTCCACCCTGCACCATTCAATGTCCCTAGTCCCATTCCCTCTGCCAGGCACTGTCCCTCCTTTCACACATTGTTAGCTAGGGTTCCCGGTGGAGGTGATGAGGGAATCACATCATGCAAGCTCTGTCTGCAGGTACACATGAGCACTGTCTCTCGTGTTGTGTGTGTTATTGGTCACCATGGTCTTTGTATGTAACATTTTTGCTAGCTGGGGGTGTGATCCTTGAATCACGGTAAATGTTTGTGCAGATGTGTGTCTGTCAACATGCATATGTGTGTATGTGCAGTTACACTTCTATACGGGTGCATTGGTTTGGTCGATGCTCTTTCACAATTGATGCAATTAATGACAGTGATAGGGCAGCACTTGTCACGCTTTAGCAATTGGCAGTATTTCCAACATTCTGGATGTTCCTACTAATTGATGACATTCATTTCCTGTGCATCCGCACTCTGTGCATTTTGGTTCACCAACACTTGCCTTACTGATGTAAGGATGTATGCTTAATTCCAAACTTCTACTCACCCTTGCCCCGTGTTTCCTATGGGGTCCTGCAGGTGTACTCCCTGTTCACACTACTCTGCCCACTCCACTCCTTATCCACTTACATGTCCTGCCCTGCCACTATTCCACACGTACCACACATGTCTATTGTCAGTTCAACTCATCCCCAGCTGCACCGCTTCATGACGTAGCCTCTGGTGACACAGCTCTGGGCATTTGTGTATACTGACTCCACAGGATAGGTTTATCACACTTGCTGCATGTAGGGTTGTACAAATATACGCATCTATACCCTTAACAGACTGCTCCTGTGTTACCCAATTAGGTCACTAGTTGTACATTGTTTGTTTCTGTATGTTCTCTACTCCAGGATGTGTAGCATGATTTTTTTTTGCATTACTTGTTCATCTCATTCAGCACAGTGTGAGTGCACATTGTGGGCCCATGCATGTGTTACATCATCCACTCCCCACCGTTTGTCTACATCTGTTGTCCCTGTGTGCGTTGCCAATGCACCCTGTGATCCATGCACACTTACTGGGATGGTCTCACACAGGGTGTGTGGTCTGTTGGAGGGTGTGTGAACAGCTGCATGTTGCCCTGAGGTCCATTTGCAGTGGTGTCCAATATGGGGGATTGTTGGTTGGTGTAGTGTATGGTAAGTGGTTGTAGGCACTTCTTGTAGGGATGTTGCAGACTTGGGTCTTTTTCTGCTTTGCATGCCATGGTGGTTGTTGCTTGTACTCTGTTGGATGTAGAGCAGCTGATTGACCTTTCAGAGGTGCCCATTCTTTGCCACTCTGCCCTTCCCCATCACCCAGCTTTGTCCTTCATGGCTCACCACATGTGATACTTATCTAGGTGCCTTCCAGGTTCTCTGACCAGTCTCCTCCATTCAACACTTTTCACACATCTATCTCTCTCTCTCCACTCCACTGCTAGGCAATCATCACTCTGTGTTGTGCCTCCCTCTTGAACTTTGTCATCCTTCCACACTGGGTGGTCCATGCCTTTTTCCTTGTTCCATGCAGAAGTTGTCATGGACTTCCATTATCTTTATGTTGCTGCAATGCATGTCTTTGCGGATTCCAAATGTTTTTTCAGGTGGGATGCTGTGCATGTAATCCAGGTGGGTAGCCTGTGCAGATAAGTGAAGGGAATTTAGGGTGGCACTTGTGTTGTGGTTGGTGGTTGGTGGCAGGGAGTCTGGTACTGTGTGGGGTTGTTTTTCTTTTGCTTGTATTGAGGTGAGCGGGTACATGGGTGCACATGACAGATGGTGATGGTAAGCTGGTGTGTCTATGCATGCTGTTTTGTCATGACAATCAGGGTGGCACTGGTTTCGGGGTCATAGTTGTGAGGGAGGCTGTCACTGTAGGGACTTTGTTGGTTAGTTGTCATGAGGGTGGCAGGCACGGCTGTTTGTGTGCTGTGATACATGGTGATGTAGTGATGGGGGGGTTTCCTTGCACTTTTCACATGTGTCTTGCCTGCCACATGGCATCCCATTCAATTAGATTTTACTAGTCATGTCTACCCATGCAGGCAGTCCAATCGTGTTACTTCTTCCCATCTGTCCCAAGATAGTTCCACACACAGAACAGCATTGCTGGCCCGTTGGGGGATGCCATGTTCACCACAAACACCAGGCCCACACCATTGGACAGGGGTTGTTGTTTGCCAATGTGAACATGTACTGTGCATGGTACACCAGCAGATTTTTGGGACCTGTTGACAGCTGCTCAGTGCAATCCAATGTTCCTCCCTTCAGTTCAAACCACATTTGACCCAATTAAATCCAGTCCCTTTGAAATATGCTTTCCGTTCCTCTTTCCTCTTGCCTGCTCCCTTTTGTGTGGTAATGTCCTTTGCCGCTGTTTCTCTTTCCTTTGTAATGTCTGCTTGTCTCTTTATTGCCAGTTGCCTCAGTGCCCTGCCTTTCAGTATTACTGCTGCCTCTGTGAAGAGCTGTCTTCTGCCAGATCCTGTCTTCTGTGCAATTGGTGATAGTTTTGCATCACATCGTCTTAGACTTTACATCATCAGCTCCCCTGCCAGTGTTTACTGCACTGTCCCATTGCCACATTAATCAGGGGATGCCATATTGTGGCATTGTGAGTACTTGTATGGTGATCCTGTGTTTCAAACCTCTCAGTGATCTCTTTTTGGGAGTACTCTCAGTGTCATACTGACTGTGGCTGTATCAAAGTGTTCACAATGTCTCATCACCATGAAAAAAGGCAAGCACTGTGTGGTCCTTCACTGCATTGCACTCAGGGGGTTGCATTGGTGAGAGGTGGATGGTTCTGGCTGCATGGGGGCCAGGACACATGGTGATGGGTGGGTGATGAGTTCTTGTTTGCATTTGTTCCATGTCACACAGGGGGGCATATGTTGCTGTGTAATCGGGTGCATCGATGTGTTGCCTGCCCTCTCATTGTGTTGTAGTTCTCTACAGAGGCAGGCTGCAGGGGAAGGTAGTTGCTGCAATTGAAGGTAAAAGACACAGCATCAGAGTTTGATGGTTTACAGGCCTACAGAGGTGGACATAAATGGATTCAAGGGTCCGGCTGGTGCAGGGTCACAAGGGAATGAGGTGAGATGTGCATATTTCTTGCAATGCACTGGCATTTGTCAGATTCTGCATGACTCTTTTGATGTGACTGTGTATTGTGAGCATAGTTGTCAGGGAATGGGTTGGCCACTCAACCTAGTTATTGTTGTTGAACACACATAGGAGGTCCAGGGCAGTCCTCACATATCTGTATTGATCTCTTCCATATTGTATTATGCCTTCCAACGTGTCGTCTCATGTGTGTAGTTTTATGTCTATGTGCAGAGCAGTTGTTTTCCATGTGACCGCGGTCGGAGGCGTTGTTGCTTGTGCTGTTTGCTTTTGGGTGTACTACATGGACACTGTTGGTTCACGTTGCTATGACTGTGTTGGTGATTAGTGCAAAGCCATACAGATTAGGGGTGTATCAGCCACTTTTGTTCACTTACAAATTAGTTAATAATTAGTTGAAGTTAAAATATGGAGTATTAATGTTCCCTATTAACAGTATGTAAGGAACATGTGCAATCTTGCACACCTGATTTCACACTCACAGCAACATGGATACGTTTCATCCAATAGTTCATGTAGCCCCACAGGTTGTATTTTGACTGGCTGATTGTAATTAGTAATCATGTAGATTTTGATGGTCATGAATTAATAGGTGCTAAGAATTGAATGTTGACAAGTTACTTCACTTTTCTGTTCCAACATATTTTTACTTGCTTATGAATTTCTTACAGTTCTGTTGTGGACTTGTATGCATCCAAAATCATTTTACTCCCACTTACAAGTTTTATCTGGGGTTCTGTTTATGCATGTTGTTTTATGACTAATGGACACACACAATTTGTCTCTTTCAGCGACACATTTTCAGGGTGTTGTTATGGGCATGGGGATAGGCCACAATTCATCATTGAATGGCACCTGGGATGTGGCTTCACTTCACTGTGTCTGCTTCACAGGAGCAGGTTTTCTGTGAAGTATGATTGTGCCAGCTGAGTGCGTGTAGCCTCTCCACATGCCCTTTGGCCAACCAAGGGTGTTGTCTGTGGGTGTGGGCAGTGTCCCACCTGCATTTCCGCTGGTACGCAATGCTGTGTGGCAACATTGTGCAATACGCATGCTGCCTCTATGATTTTACATACTACTGGTGGTGCACAAGCAACATCCTATCAGGGTGGTCAAGGGAGTGGAACCGTGACTTCAGCACTCCAAATGTCCACTCCACTATGGCTCTAGTGGCTACATGTGCTGATGGGATCTCACCTCAGCTGGTGTTGTGGGATTCCAGATTGGTGCCATCATGAATGTTGACAGCAGGTAGGCACTGTCCACTGTGAATGAGTACATGGATGTTATTGGAATTTATTGTCAGGGTCTGTTGTTCAGAGTGTCACGTGCAAGCATGTGTGTGACCGTTCTTACTCATCGATGTGCCATGCTTTGCCATGTTTTCCAGATGCACATTAATAAAGTGCCTGTGCTTTCGATTCTGGTAGATGTGCTCCATCAATCGGGGGGGCGTAGCACATGTGTGCAGTCAATTGCACCTAATACACGGGGGAATTGTGCTACTACATAGAATTCCTGGATCACTGTTTGCCTTTCTGCCAGTGTTTGGGGCATATATATGTTCCTGTACACACATGCATGTGCTGTTATGCATGACAATACCTGGTGTAGGCAGCGGGATTGGGTGGCCTGTGATATCCCACCAACTATTGCGGTGGATCCCTGGAAGGACCCAGTTTCTATAAACTGGAATGCAGTCAGCACTTTTTCTAGGGGGGTAAGGGCCTGGGAACAGATGGCGGGTGATGCTAGGTCATCTTCCCACTCCCTGACGAGTTCTAGGATTACATGGGGGAACATGTACCTTCCAATTACCTCATCGACCGGCATCTCAAACAGCGTGGTGTGTGGTACGGAGATCTGGGTCCTGGGCATCCTCTTCCTCCTTCTGTGTCCATGCATGATCGCTCCTGCATGTTGCTGGGTTCATTGTAGCTGTAGACATTAGGTTGGTGTTCATTGTGTGCTTTATATGCATTGTCTCCTATGCGCATTGCATTTTGTGGCGGATAGATCATGGGGTTTGCGTGTACCCTTTCCCGACACGAGCTTGTGCGTTGAGATCCATGAATACATTTAGAATTGTGTAGGAATGGGCATATGCTTGATTAGCCGTGGACCGTCCCTCAACACGCCCACATTTTGCCAGGTTCTACCTCATTCTGCATTTTCCGCCCCCTATTTTGGACTCTACGTATCCCCAACCCACACTCTGCGGGGATCCTCGCGCAATGAGGTTGCCTGCTCACAGAGGCATGTCAGACCGGCGCAAAGTCCACTCAAGCCCCTGGAAAGTCCCGCCCAGTCGATTCCATGAATTGACAAAAGGGGTTTCACATGTGGTTTGGCGTGCAAAAATCCCTATTTACCATCAATCATTCTTTAATGTTTTCACAGTTGCAATGCCCATTATTACACCTACTGGCTTGATTTGCTTGAAAAGTCCCCTGCACTCCAATTTAACATTAGGCGCTCCAAGTTAGATATTGCTTAAACAAGTCTTTTGACAACTGGTGTTTAGTTAGCTTACCTTTAATACATACATTACATTCTTTCTCCATTACTCGTTTTGTGATTGCTCCTGATTTACTTCTTCCTTGTACAAGCTCTCTTATGTACAACTGATAGTGATCAATAGTGAATGATCCGGTAGGCGGAGGGGTGAAATGTGATAAAATTACTGTCAGCGGAACCTACAGTTGAAAATATTATGGACCATATGTCTGCTCTGATGGTAGATTCATCCCCTCCAAAGCCCCAACCTCTTTCTTTAAAAACATTTGATTGGGGCGTTAACTAGTTTTATGCAAATTATATGACTAATTAAAGGTAAAGAAACCTTCTTCTGGGCAATCTGACTTGCTTACTGTCGTTGCACCTCAGGTGGCGCAGAAAAACTCTGGGTAGTACTGTTAAGACCCTGAAACATCCAATTGAATAGAAGAATATGAAGCTCCTCAATGCCTCATGCAAAAAAGGTTACCTGATTTGTAAATCAAAGATATACATTAAGAAACTTCTTGCTGGATTGAAGATCAGAATCTTTTATTTTTATATGCAATTTTTTATTTTAATGAGTCATTCTATCCTATATTTCAATTAATTGCATCATTAAATCATTCCATCAGACTTCATAATGCACTGCTAACGCATGTTTCATGCCTCCATTGTGTTTATTCGAGGTAGGTAACTTCAATTGTTTAAATAGGGAGTTTGTCTTCTCAGGTGCGTGACAAGTATCATAGCTGGGGTGCAAACTAGACACTGTGCACCTCCTCCCTCGACACTGGTTAGCCCTTTGCTAAATGCAGATGACCATACTTTTACACATGTTGACACTATTTCTGCTATATTCTTCCTATACTATGTCTTACACTGCCTGGTGAAGAGGCAAGAATACTGCATTTCGCACCCTGTTCACTCCACATAGGGAGATTAATTCTAATAAAAGTCAGCTTAAATCACATCAAATTGTCAAATGTTTAAAACCTCTTGATAGGTAATGAGGAGCAATTGCCAGGCATTTGTATAAAGCTGTGATGAATTAATGATCAATCATTGCATTTTGGATGGTGCTTTTAAATTAGAATTCTGTTCTATGAATGAAAAGGTTGTTGTTGGATAAACATATGAACTCATATGTAAACCGACATCTACTGCAAAAGAAGGATCACTAAGCTGTGAGAAGGCCACATCTGATCTACCAGCTGTAAGAAGGCCACATCTGATCTAGCAGCTGTGAGAAGGCCACCTCTGATTTATGGACCACCTTCATGCTGTCGGTCTCTTTTTTTGAAAGGGGGAACTTTGCTGTATCTCCACTGTGACTAATAACCAGCCACCGCCTACATTGAACATCCAAGCCGGTGAGTGCCCTTGTGACTTAGCTTACAACTTATCGTACTTCTGTGCCATGGTACTCAAGCGTGCATGATGTTCAGCAACACCAGCAGTACCAGCACTGGTGGCAAAAGGTCTTATTAGAGCTTGCAAAAGACCCCTCCTCCACCAGTCGCTCCCCCACCACCTTTCACCAGTTTTTCTCTATGTTTCTGATTAGTTGGACAAGTTCTAAATTCGAGAGGTGAGGATGAGAAGATCCCGAGTGGATACTATAGCCTTACAGACCAAAGGAGGGGTCATTAAGACTGGATAATGACCCTCCCACTTCGCCTCAGGTCATAAATTGGGGAAGGGTCATTTGCTCAAGTGATAATGGCCCATCACAAGGTCTATAAGGCTATTAGTACATACTGGTAATAGTGATATGGGCTTCAGAAGTGTGGTTGTAAAGAAGAATACATTTAATAATGAGTACAATAAATGATCATACTGTGCAAGTAAATTAACATGCTTTTTTTGTAACATTAAAAAGGGTTAACTTCCTAAATTAGGTTTTTTAATGACAAACTTAGTTGACCTAGAACTTTTTTTAACATGAGCATGCATTAGGTGAATGTAAAAGGAAAAGCTTTCTCTATAAGAAAGTGAAAGCATTCTCACAGGTTTTAGCTTTCTCTTTGCTGCGGTAAATTAACGTTACAGTGAAAAAATGACCCTCATAGAGGGGGAGTGATTTGTTAAAGAAAATCATGCCTGGAAGTTGAATTGCTATTTGCCTGTCTGCTTTTGAAGTCAGAATATTGGGAATGCAGTCAATACCAGAACTTATTGACTACACTCATTCTAGTTGGCTAATTGGCTGAGAAGAGGTCAATAATGACTTCCATGTGCTAATGTGATAATATTGAGAGACAAGAGGGAGAAGGAATGTGGAGGGCATAAGTACGAGCATAAGCTCAGGCAAGAGTAGGCAATGCACGGGCTGCAGTCCACAAGACACAGGGAAGATTGTCGAGGCATTGGGGCTCAGCCACAGCTCCAACTCTGGTCTTAGAGTCAGGGGTGCTCCAATGCTCTAATGCCCCTTGTCACTGCTGCTGCCTACATGTCTCCCCGATGGCCTTATTCAAGACTAGGGACAACAGGAAAGGAAGTTGTTACACATTGTGGCATACTGTCATATCGCACAGCTCACCACTGCACCACCATTTTCTGCCTTCCTTCTGCCCACCAGAGCACCAGCTAACTCAGCTTCACCAAAGTTATATCCCTACAGCAGTAGTAGACAACAGCAGCAGCAAACCCACTCGGCACCTGCCAGGAGTGAAGCCATACAGAAGCAGCGTTTCAGAACAAAGGCAAGAGAACAGGCCACTTCTAGAACACCATAAGGTTAGAAGCACACATGAAAAGATCTCTCAACAGATTATTTAAAAACAAAATGAAGATGTATTAACATTGTAGCAGGTCAAATGTAATGATAGTTTATTTTTCCACTGGATTTAGTTTTAAAATAGTTTGAAATATCTTTTGTTATGCTTTCAAGTTTTTTTTTTAAAATTAAGCAACGATCCCAGAGCCGGGAGTGGGGGGGGGGGGCTGGGGTTGGCATTATCACTTTAGGTAATGTTCCGGGGGCCATAGTTACAGGCCCGAACGAAGCGAGTTGTTGCATGCCTAAAACATTTCAAATGTTCATTTTGAATATTTGTTATATGAGTATTCTTGAGTGTTGGAAATGTGTACTTTTGAAGACAAACAGATCTTAACACAGAAGTGTTTCCAGCGCGTCCGCTCCCGATGAGGAGCAAAAAAGAAAGGAAGTGGAGCAAAGGGGGGGGGGGGGAATCTGTGGAGGGGGAGGTTCGAAGGGGGCACAGGAGCACTTACCTCATTCCCCTGTGGGGAAGATGGCGGCCTCTAGCTGTGAGGCAGCTCGGAGTGGGGGGATTCCCACTGGTAATTCCCACATTCTGAGCCTCCTCATTGGCTGAGAGGCCGCCACACCCCCCTTGCCCGGATAATTCTCTTTATTTTTCTGTATGAAATGTTGTTTTGGAATTGGTAATTGAAAAAAACAAAGTGACAATATCATGTTTTTACGTTTGCACAAGACTCTTATGAAAGATGAATAACTGCTTTAACACACATGAAAATGCAGAGTCGCTGCATGCCAAAAACATTTGAATTCTCATTTTGAAAATTTGTTATTTGAGTATTCTTGAGTATTGGAAATGTGTACTTTTGAAGAAAACCGATCTTCACACTTACCTCACTCTGTCAAGCTGTTCAATTAGTGCAACATAATTTGCTATGAAAGACCAATCTGTACAAACATTTCTCTTCTAACAGCAGTAAAGGTCTGAAAGAATTACGTTTGCTATTTTTTGCAGAAATTATAGAGCAACACGGGTCCCTCCCACTTTGCACAACTCTGATGTAATTTTCTGTCTTGGATCCCCATTATGACGCAATAAGCAGATGACAACCCCTGTTACCTTTACAATACAAGGGAGGGTGCCCATTGCTTGGCTTCTAAATAGCGATCATATGTTGCCCCCTACTGGTCAGGAAGGCAGGCATTTAGCTCACAGTAGTAAAATAAAAAGAAATCCTGGCGAACTTGAGTTGAAATTGCTGTTCAGGTTCAAAAAATGATAATTTATAATAGGAGAATGTTTTCTGTCAAGTCATTAGGGAGCAGTACTTTTAGATGTTTTAAATGTGTATTACCATGAACATCTCAACGGCAACCACCCACCCACATGTTAGGGCAAGTTAGAATTGATTTCACGAGCACGCATATAAACATTGGAAGTGTTTTTACATGTATTTTTTCAAATGTTTGTTGACATTTCTTCATTATACTGGTTCAGCACAGAGAAACACAACACAGACGGTACGATGATGTCGTTTATTTTTTCATGAAAAATCTTACATTTTATTTTTTGCCATTTGGAATTTTATTGTTCAAACTGTTTCAACTGATTAAAAACAATATCTTTATGCGCTTTGCAATTCATGTTTTATTTGTCAGTCAACTTGTTTTCATATTTCTCTGTTTCTTCACCTGCTTGCAGAGCTGGGAGTGTGTCTCTAGTTATCCGTTCAGTTTTCTTTGGCCTACGGCCCAGTGCAGTACAGTTTTCTACATTTTGAATTCCATCATTCACCATGGTTTTCATAATAATCATAATTTGCATAGAAACACTCCCAATTTGAAATTCAATTAAACTAGAATGGGAAACACTAACCCGAACCCGGGTTGCATTTGCGTATGTGTTCAGGAAAATGAACCTACAAATGAGAACTAAACGTGCACTAATGTTCCATAATGGGAGGCAAAGGTGGGAGCTTGCAGTGGCATAATGTTGATGAGCACAAGTGCACCTTCCAACTGGCGTCATCGCTTCATGAAGGGCTCCTGCAATTGCTAGCTTTATAAGCCAAAATAAAATGTGTATGCTGTGACTGATTGCCCTTATTTGTATTAGCAAAATCGTCACTACAAATCCCAGGATCCAAGATGTCATCATCTGAAGATCGCATGCGTGACATGGGCCCAATTGGCAAGCCCTGTAAAAGTTAGGGAAATGGTGACCATAGCTAATGGATGAAACACATCGACTGCACATTGAGGTGTAGAAAGAACACAATACATGTGAAGGTTTGTATGTAAAATAATATGAAGTTATGTGTGCAATTAGAAAGGAACTGAGGTAATCTATGCTCTCTTGCTTGGATACATAACATAATAGTGCTGGGGGCCAAAGCATTAAGGATACTCAGCAACAGATTGTGAAATCAAAATTCCAAAATTTCCAAAAATGTCAAATCCAGCATTTCCAGTTGCGCATACACAAATTCACAATGGTCACCCAAAATAGAGCTTATTGTGGCTTCCCCAAAGACTGCACCTCCGGCATTCATTTGTGAGATCACGGTCAATGTCAAACCCAGGATCATGCATTCACTTGCCCCGTTTCCAGACTGGTTCTAGTGCCCATCACAAGCAGACAAGCGTAAACTCCGACAGCTGGGTGCTTACTCCTGGCATTCTGGAGTATCACTCCTGTCCTGCAAGAACGCTACTAAACATTATTATTTTCCCTGCTCACTGTGGATAACAATAATTATATTTAAAATTGCGAGAAATCCTGAAGATGAACCCTTTTCATGTATCCTCATTTTATTTTTAGGTTGTCTTTTTGTGTAGTGAAAAGGCTTACCCTCCAGAGTTTGGCCTCTGCATTTCAGACCTGGTGCAATGATCTATACCACCTCAGATGAAGTTTTATTTTGAGTCCTCCCTGTCTTGCAGTGGGACTCAATGTTAAGTTGTATGGAGGTGTCCCTCCGCCGGTAGTGTAAAAGTCAGTCTCCTAGGACCGCTTTGTTGTAGTTACAGCCCTGTCGATAGATTATTGCTGTGTCAGCCGGCAGCCGGAGCTGTGCCACAGGGGTTGAGTGGCCCAATCGTATGCAGAAGTGGGCACCATCTCTTCCCCTGCATAGCAATTAGGAGTCTCGCTGCACAGTGTTGAATGAATGTAAAACCTGCTGGAGTGATGTGGCACTCCCCCACTCATCAATTTCCTGGCCAAACAAGTAGTTGTAACTAGAAAACCCAATAAACCTCCTGGAAATTGGCCAATGAGGGGCCATCTAACTCCCCCAGTCACTGCCGCTGGCAGGGCTCTCCGTGTGGCGCTCCCTCTCTTCACAGAAGGGCCACATTGACAGCCCCATCACTGGCATGTCTCTCAGCATGGTACGTCAAGGCTGTTATCATGGTGCGCCATTGATGAGAGCATGAGCCACGCTGACAACCCCGATGCCTGAACCTCTCCCCTTCTAGCTGGGGCACAGCTCACAGATATGACCTGGGCACCAGAAACACCCAACCTCAACTCTTCAGTACCTTACCTTCATGGGGTTGTGGCATTTGGCTCTGCCTCCTCAGGCTCAGTCTTTGCTGGACCGCATCTGGCAGACGTGGCCCGACTTCTCCCATTAACCCCCCAGGCTGACTCCATTAGTCTGCCAGGCTGCACCTGGCAGATGTGGTCTAGCTGCTTTTCGAGTCCCGCCTCCCCATGTCCTTCCACATCAAGGTTCTGAATGGTTCCTGGGAACTAGCCAGGGTCCATAAACCACTCCAGGCAGACTGCCCTTTATTCTCTGCCCCTCAACACCAAATTGAATTGGGTCCTAATAGTTTGATAGACCTTGCCCTCGGGCCATACCGGGAGTTATGGGCCCATACTTTCCTGTATGGCTCTTGGGCTTGGTACTTAAAGCTTAGTTACAGGCAGCTCCCACAAAATATGCAGGTCTTTATTGTGAGTTGGGGACTTGAAAAGTAAATTTGAGTGAAGATGCTTGTTATAACTGAACGCACCACATTTTCAGGCACATCTTGAATCTGCCAAGATTCGTATTGTGTGGATCGGAAAATCTGGACAATATATGCTCAAATGTGCTGGCATGCAGTGTAACATTTTCTTGTTCGACTACAGGTGAGTCGCTTATGAAAAAAGGAAGAATTATATTGACATGTCCAGTAAAAAATAAACAGAGACACTTCTTAGACTATAATATGTTCTTATACACAACGTTATAATTGAACTACACAATAATGAAGAAATGCACCAAGCTCTGGCCGTAAGACAGTCCTTATGTGTTGTTGTGTGATTCTGCTGGTTGTAAAAAGAAGTGGCATCAAGCAGCGTCGGTTGGCATCCTGCTATCTAAGCAAGCCACAATGGCGGGTCTTCAGCATTGTCTTCGAGGCTGGCGGCAAGGTTATCAGAGCTGTTCACAGGGATTAGACCTTGAATTACTGTGGGCAATTGCTACTAAATCAGATAGCAGCTGAGGGAACTTCCAAAATCGCCATAGTCCCCATCGACACACTGCAATGCGATTCCGTCAGTAAAGCATCACGGCTGCTTTCTGTGCCCAGAAATAGAATGATGTTCCATGATCTGCTTCTGAAGTCCCTGGCATGACCTGACGTGCTTGCCAGTAACAGCCAAAGGTGGGCTGCGCCATTACCAAGCTCTAGAGCCAGCAACCCTGATGATCATTGCTATTAGCACGTGTGGCAAGCAGGGTCGGAATGGGGCATAACATTGCCTCGCTCACCAATGGGAAAGTGGCAGACAGTTGCAAAAGTCAACTCATTCCTTGTGACAGAATGTTTGAATAATACTAAACGGAGAGTTTGTTTTTATAAAATGTAATAAAAATTGTGCACTTTAAAGACAATTTACTCACCAACAGTGGTCACAACTACTGGTCGCATAGTGAAGTAACTTGTCAAACTGGCACACATTGGCCCAAAAAGTGGCCCACTTTGTCCCAAAAAACGGGCCCACATCTAGCATTTGTGTGTGTTTTTGGTTCAGACATTGCCACAATGCCCTAAAGGGCAGTCCGAGCCTGATGGCAAGTCGTCGCATAATAATGTGATACCCATTCATTTTTGAAACTATGCTCGATAGTGAGAGTGTTTCATGAATTAATTCAAAAGTCCAATCAAATGACTGGTGAGGAAAAAGCAAAAGGAGCTAAAGGATCCACCCTCTTTCCATGTCCGTAGTTTTCACTGGTCAGCAGTAGAGGTGTGGCTCAGCAGGGGCGTTAAAAGGGTGCAAACGGTAAGTTCCATTTCTGGTAAAACGTATGTGTGTGTTTGGTGGAGCCCAGAGTATGATCAGCAGGAAGAGCAGCAAAGAGGCCAAGAGAGGAGAGTGAGGGGGAGGAGGCATGGTGTGGGACGGATCAATTCACCAGTGCGCAGACTGCCTTGATGATGTGAGAGAGTTTAGTTTAGAAGGTTCGAACACGAGGTTCTGCAGAAAAATAAATCCCGATTTCTAAGCTTGCTGGCAGTCGCTAGTGGAGCAGTGAGAATATACTTAAGCCATTCCAGGGGGGGGGGGGGCTGTACTGGCAGGTTTGCAGGCCGTTACCAGACTGTACAGCCCACCTTGAAGGTCAGTATTACTATTGGCACTCTGGTCCCTTCGTCTGTGGGGTTAATTAGGGTTTTTTAAATAAGAAACGTACACTGTGTGTATCGCTTGTGCCCAAAACTTTATAAACAGAGTGGCCAGTGGCCGAAATAGGCAAAGGATGGATTCCATTTTCTATTTCTATGGCATGAAGCAAGAAAGAGACCAGATGATTGTGGGGGTGGCAGTGAGGGTGGGTGACAGAGCTCAAAGGAGTAGGAACAAAGAGAGGGGTAACAAAGAGGGAAAGGTGGGACACAGGTGACCATGAAGAGAGGAATAGTGGCAGGCTTCCCCCACCATATATAGCTCATGTTCCTTACCTACTGATTAGGTAGTGTTACTTCCCTGTGTGCTAGTTATGTATTGCAACTTGTGCATTGTGAAAGAAGCATTATTATGTTGGTTTCAAAGTAAAGTAACATTGCTCTCTTTGGTTAACCTAATTAGAGAAAATGGGCCTCAGTATGGTTCTATGTCATATCATTGGTGGGCATTTTTCTGATGGGTGTTTTTACGAATGCAGTTTTAAAAAAAAAAGTCATCAAAATGTTTCTTTTTTTATTTTTGTGAGGGGAGTTCCCCCCCTCTGTCCTCCACCTATGTTTGCCTGTTTTGGCCCTCTGCTCCGTATCTGCCCTTTCCCACACCCCCAAAATTTAGATGATTGTTTTTGGCAAAGTGTTTTCATCAAAACACCTGCCGAAACAACTGTCGAAACGACATCATACCCTCATTACAAGCCTGCCGGTCCAGAAATAAGGGTGCCGGTAGCAGCGTACCGGCACCCTTTCTGGACCGCCAGACTACAAGTATGCCTGCAGGGGCCATTGCTCCCGGCAGGGGGGTACCGGCCCCTGCAGGCATGGTTTTCACAGAAGCACCGGCACTGCTGCTTCCGTGTCCCCATTCCTGTGGAGTCCTGTGGGAATGGGGACTTACACTTTTCGCTGCCTGACTTCCCAGTAACCGCCTACCTCGTAATGAGGGCCAGTGTAAAGAACGCTTTTTTACAGCCATGTTGTTATTTGAATTGGTGCTGAATACTAAAGCTCAGTGCACTGCATTAACTTCTTTCTTGGAAGGCACACAAGTGATTACATCCCTATGTGGGCACGTGCTGATGATACTTGAGGGTTCAAGACGTTTAGCACCATCTATGAATTGGCAAGTTCCCGCCATTCATATTTATTGTATGTAAAGCTGTCTTGTGGATATTCATTCTGGGGATGCTTAATCAGGGACTAGCTGCAGCCCTGCAGGATTGTCAGTGGTTGCCCATGCCTAGGCAGATGAAGTCTAGCCAATCGAATACGTCATACATCCGCTATAGTGTCCATGTTAAGTCTAGGTGACAAGCCTGTTTATGCATATCAGAATAAATAATCATGACGATATTATGCTATGTCAAGTCTTAACCTGTAGAATAATTAGCTTGAACGTTACCAATGATGATATATACAAATATATATGCTGTCATATACATGTATATTCTTTTCATTGTTATCCTACTTTAGGAAAGGAGTTTCGATTCCACCTGATCATTGCCTAGTGCCATTGGAGCCAGGGCATTTTTAGGCAGAATTTGGCTTTTGGTGCACTCTGAAAATGGCGCAGCTGGCTGGAAAACAGAGGCACATTTATCTGTCTTGAATGGAAGAGTGGTTTCTTTTTTCATGTGGTTCTAAGGTCCCCCATTGTATGTGTTCCTTTGTGTTTAAGTGATCAGCGTAAATTTGAAGAATTGTTTGTACATTGCAACTGATTGCCCGGGTCTCCTGCCAGGCTGCAGATTAGAGCGGGATTGAATCAGTTATCCTCTGCTAAATGGAACTCAGGGCAAGGAAGAAGAATGGGCAATGGCAGGTAATCCATCAGGGGAAACCCATCCGTCCTTGTTACTGACTCATCCGCCTGTCCCACGCCCAATTCTTCAAGAGCCTAGACCTTGAGCAAAGAATGATTTGATTTGTGCAGGTCACCCACGCTGAAGTCTCAGTTATGAAAAGGACATGTCTGTGTCGTTTGAAATTGCCGTGAGGCAGTAGTAAATTGGAGTCCAGTGCAGCGGTTGACAGCGGCGGACATCACTTTCAGTGCGCACTGCGCCAAGTCCATCTACCAAAGGCGACACGAATTCACACCTCGATTCATTGTGGAATTAGCCGGGCAATTGAAAGCTTTGCGGAACTCTTCAAAGTTGCTCATTGAGCCAATTACCCTGTGGACAAAGCAAAACATACATTGCGTTATTCCATGCCTCTGAGTGCAGTGTATAGTCAGCCCATTGGGTCATGCAACATTCTGTCAATGCAAACAGCTATTAAAAGAACAGGGAAATTGCAGAACTTTCATGTTATACATCAGGGACGTAATTTCACCAAAATGCCTGGGGTTGCGGATGTGACATCACACGACCCTCGACCTCTGCTATCATCACAGGACGTGAGGTCATTTGACCTCACCCCGAAGTGACATCACAGAAAGCGATGGTATACAACCTTTCCCACCTTGACAAAACCAGAAGTGCCATCACATAGCATTGTTCCTAAGTACACTACGAAACATATGGTTACAAATTGACTGTAATGTGATATGCATTTCCTACAAGAATGGATCACCCTTTGTATCATTAATATCATTGTGTATAGGTGCACATTACCATATTACCATGAATGCAAGCAGACATCCAAGGCCAAATAATAATGATGTGTTATTATATAGAACTTATGCTTATGCGTTTTATATAGAACAACTATACATACAATATCACCCAACCTGTGTTGGTACTCATTTATCAACCTCAGGAGGACAAATGGCTCAGTTGTCCTTGCCGGGATTCAAACCTGCAGCCCGCTGATCACACTCACACATCGCTGCAGTGAGCTCTCAACCCACTGAGCTATCTTATCGGTTATGGCTATCTTACTGGCTATAGTAAAATGTGCATTTACATGGCTGATTGTTCTCAAAGTTAGAAAGCAAATTACACTATGTAGTGGATAGCCTTAAACTGGTAACTGAGATTTAAAAGCAGGCCAGTTCATCTGCAGGTCTGTTGCAAAGTTGGCCACATGTCAAGCCTCCATGGATCTCCACTTTTTAAGGCTTCCAAGGTTGACCTCACACGGCATCCCGTACTCGTTACATCATGTATGCAAATAAACATGTTTTGCGCACTGAGCCCTGCGGGCGTGTTGCACATTATAAAAAATGCATAATAATAATAAGAAGAATAAGAATAACAACCACCTGAAGAGCATTCCATGGAGATAGGAAAGTTAGACACATTACAACAAAGCAACGTAGCACAATGAAATCAAGGCCCACTTTATGTGCTATGGTCTAAACATTTCTGCACTGTACAAAAGCTTTTAGGCACAAGGATTTTGTCAACTGACAGAGGACACCGAGATGGAATATCTTGGGATGAGCATAACAGAGACAAACGGAAGAAAAAGACATGCTATAACTGTAACCTGCGAAATGCAAAATACATATTCCGAAATGGATGCTTATTCTACTCTAAATGCTTTTTGGACATTTTTGTCTGCTTGAATTTGAGGTGTTTAACAACAGACTAAATCAGTGACTCGCCACCTGAAATGTGCCTGAAATAAACCTTTAATGAGTCTAGCAATTGTTGCATAGAATTCCAGAAAGACAAATTATATGTTATTCCTATTCTTTCTTATTTAGGGTCACAGCACAAAGTGTTACACTTGTGGAACCCCCTGTTTTTTTTTAATAGGCCTGAACAAGAAAGACAGCCACTCTAGAAACAAATAGCCACATGGCGCTGGCCACAGCCAAGGAGCTTCCATTTAAAAATAAATAAAAGGTTGTTTTAAAAAGGAAATGTTTAGGGGTAGTAAGCGAGTCCTCACAGGTTGCAGGTGCGACCCTGGCGACCCCTAAATGGCATCCCTGTTATACATTCTGCTGTTGCTTAATAAACAGTAGCAGGCTGTCAATAGGACCAAGATTTTCTGACACTCTAAAAATGCAAACGTATAATCCGTGCCAGCTCCAGAAATGTTGCTGCCTTCGGCGAACATTCGAAGTACGCACCACACGCCTCCTATCATCCATCACACAGTCACAGCAGGGGGAGGAGATGCAAAGGCTGCAATGCGAACCAGCATAGTCAGGGCATCATGGCCAGTGTTTCTTGTCACTGGCATCCCTGCGCCAGGTCTGACTAGATGTAGAAGAATACCCGATGCCACCAGGAGTAATTTCAGATGTCTGGGGTAGATCATGCACTGTTGGTGCTACAGTATCTGTAAGTAAACCACGATCACATTGTATTACTGCACTCTGCAACCTTTGGGTCTCAAAATGTTTTGAACTACAACTACCATAAGCCCTAGCCAGGCATAGTCAATGATGAGGAATCAAATGGGATTCATTGTTCAAAACATCAGCTGCGCTGGAGCGGCATAGATACATTCTAAAGTTTGACAATGTGTGTCCTTTACATATTTACCTGAAGTTGTTTGTCATTTCCCGAGGTGCTGCTCAAGATGACTTTAATATCTCAAAAGAAACATTAAGCATGATCCTAGATGTCAGAGCTCCACGCTATTGGTTGCTTAGTTGTTGTAAAAGGAACGGCCATCATATAAGCTCACGGCAAGTATGGACCTTTGGGAATGACTTGTATGTTGCTCAGTACGGTCACATGATGAACTGTGCACTGTGCAACACCTAATTTGATGTCAGGCCATTTTGTGAATCAAGGCCCTTAGATTATACATTATTTTAAGTAACTGGGATGGGGTTTCATGTTTACTGTCTGCAACAACTATGTTTTAAAAGTGTACACTTATCAATGTTTTATTCTCCAGATTCAGCGCTTTTTACAGAATGAGTTCAGAAAGCCATTACCTGATTATTCATACACTTCATATCGTATCGTTTCAGGCGTCTAGGCAGGGTTACACTGCAGTACCTTTGCTGGAAAGGTGAGGTTTTTCTTCAGAAAATATAGCTTTTTTAATGATCACAGATTTATTTCGAAATTCCCTGCCTGAACAAACGTATTCTGCCTGTTCCTGAGCAGGTTTAGGAAAATCCGTAGAATTCCAGAGGAAGGTAGGAATGGCTGGATAGTTGGCTAGCAGCTTCAAAAACGTGTGTTAGCAACAGACGAGGCACTGATTTCATGCTATGGGGAAATATTAAGATTACATGAGTGTTGTGATCTCTTTTTGATATATCTCGTTCAGTTATTTTTAACATGTTGCCAAGAAATAGTCACGTTCATAGTCGCTGTCATTGCCACATCTGTTCAGCGCTCCAGGTAGAAGCTGCCTTTCCACACAGACATTTAATAAACATCATATCTGCAGAGATCCACACATTTCTCTGCAATTTTCACTGCCTCTACTCATTAGTCATGATCATGTCTGATTGCCACATGATTTGGAGCATCTCTTCTGACCTGCTCTTGTCCCATGTCTCACAAACTTGAGGTTCTCTTTGAAAGCGATCAGGGACTACAACAGCGCTGTGAGATCTGAAGCCCTCCCCAACCTTCCAGTTACCAGTCCGCCCTGTTCTGCCACTCCTGTTCACTGCATTCCCCTGCTCGGTCCTCACTACTGGGGCTCTCTACCCTCTGACACTAAATCCATCCTCGTTGTAATAGGTTTCACGTCAGCACCAGAGGAGCAACTCCTTTGCCTCCTAGGAGCTGCAGAACTGTCTATTGGTATCCCTCTCCACATGATCCCCCATCCAACTCTACCACCGTTACCTAGGTGAAAATACTGCAAATAAAAAAGTAAAAAGGTTACTCTTGTAACATGCCCAGAATATCCACTGTGTATTATGTTAATCTGTCATCATTGTTTGCCAGTGCTGTTGCCTCGTTAGTCCCATTGCCTTCCTATCGCACCTGGCTAATTTATCAGACTTTGCATTCCATTTAACAGTGCAACACAATTAATCTTGAGATTGCTTGGTCAGCCATAGATGATTATGTTCTGGTAAATTGCTTATCACAAAGAAACCTAGACTCATACAAACCCTTTTCTCCATGCGCAGTGTTGTGTAAAAGGTGATGTTTTGAGGGTTAAATGAGTGGTTTGCCACTAGTGAGGAGGCACGATTCCCTTTTGCATGTTGCACAATCATTTAATTTACCACGCTAAAATGGTTCATGGAAACATTAGCTCTTTCGCAACCATGATGACAAAGTATCCCGACTGGCACAGGGAACATCTTGTGGGGTATCAGTGGGGCCAACCTGCGCTCACCTGGTGGATGATGGGTCTGACTCACTCAAACGTAGCATCCAAGGGGAAGGAACAGTCGTATGAGGCCAGTTCAGACCTGGTCCTCTTAAGGGTGACAGCTCCCAACTCGGAACATTTAAAACGAGGTTGCAACAGTGAAATAAGCTTCTTTCCGTGTGAAAATGGGTCACATTTCGATTTTCTACTGTAACATAGCATATGAACTCACTTAGAAGGTTTTTAAGAGCTGTACACTGCAAGGGAGAGAAGACTCTCAGTGAAGGAAACACATTTTTTTGCCGTCTGTAGCAAACACCTACTCAAACATCAGACACACATTGTATTTAGCCAATGAGATAACTCAGTGGGTTCAGCACTTGCTGCTGTGATCTATGTGTGACCTGCAAGTCACAGGTTCGAATACTGGCAGGGTCAAATCAGCCTTTCATCCTTCCAAGATTGATAAATGAGTACCAGCCTTGGTTGGGATGGCTAATGTTTGTAAATATGTACTGTGCCCAGCGCTTTGGCAGTAAGTGCTATACAAATAACAAATCATTATCATGTTTTCAATTGGGCACTTTGTGATGAATTGACATCTGGCAGTGGTATAGAATCCCTGGATATTTTAACATTTGTATTCATTAATAAAATCTACTCATCAGATTCCCCATTCATAAATTCTATGCCAAAAGCATAGTGACCTTCTGTATCATAAGTCTAATCTGCAGTGCTTGCTCTACAAGTGACAAAGAGCAGGTTCAGAGGAAAAAAGTGCATATTTGACAGCTGCAGTGACAGCAAAGTCTCCTCAGCACATAAACTCTATGATTATGAGGTTACTGTGTTAGTGGCAGATACATCTTGCAATATGTGCCATATCTGAGTTATGGTATGGTGGATGGCATGTCTCATAATTTCAGCTCTGAAGGGATTATGTGTATTGTCCCCAGACAGGCTGTACCTTGCTACTGCTATTAGGACTGTAGACTTTTGGATTGTCTTTATTTATTTCTTTGTGAGGGCAGGTTACAACCTCCACACAGAGACAGCCACTCCACAGGAAGCTGTCCTGTGAACAGGAATCAAAGGGCACAATCATTCATTAAAAAGAGTGACCTCACACCATTGTGCTGCATATCTAAAGGCATACAATTCTATTGAGAACGGAAAGGGGCAGTGTTACTGTAAACAGGTGGGGTCTTTATAGCTGGAGGAAGTTTCTGGAATTGTGTTTCTCTCTAACTCTATCTCTCCTTCCTGTTTTACTGAGTGACATATAAAAAAGCATGCGCATCCTAAATCACAATTTTTTGGGATACATATTCATCCCCATGGGAATCCTCCTCCTTTTTTCAAGCAATTTTAAACAGTTTTTTGAGCCTGCGGATAACATGCATGTCTGTATACTTATTGGCTTGTTATGTCAAATTATGTCTGCACTGCGGTTGCCATAGATGTTTTAATTATTTCATTCTTTGTTCATGCAAATGTTTATATTAATTTGACATTTCTTGTATATTATGTGCAACAAATATGATAGGAACCGATGCAGCACAATGGTACTTGGTAACTAAAACTACATCACCTAACACTGACACAGCAGAAAACAGCATAAACCACATCATGTAACCAAGGAAAGCAGCAGAGGAACTTGATGCTGGTTGTGATAAGGGTGGAGGCAAGCAAATTGAAAGATGAAAGAGAGAAAGAGGGAATGGATCCACGTTACTTTAGGCACACACACACTGCATAGTGGTGACACAGCAGCATGCATCGTGATGTTAGATTGCATGAGGAAAATGGTTAATCATGTCCCCAATCTGGATGAGAACTGTGCCAGTTTACCAGATGGTCCTGGGTCTGAAGAGAAGCCCTGAAGGACACCAGCAAGGACCCATTGTGGATATGGGAGGAAAGTCATTTCCACAACAGCAGAGTAATTGGAGGAGAAATGTAAGTGTCCTCGTTCTTTGTGTTTTGTCTTAGGGGGATGGTCAGGAGGGTGGCATGAAGGCAGATCACTTTCAGGATTTTGAGATCCCAGCAAGTTTGGCGACCATTTAAAAATAAAAATTTCAGAGGCTGGAGTTTTTGACCCACCGAAAATAAAATGCATTTTTGCCCTCAAGGGCCAACGAAGATTCATGTCCACACTGAAACTGTATGCACATTTTTTCATTCACATTTGCAGTGGGAAGACAGTTTTGTACCATGAAAAGATATAAAGGAGGGTTAGGTGGTCGTATTTACACAGATGTCATAAAAGCTATCACAATGTTATAAATGACTCTGATCAATAAGGCAACTAAGTTTGAAAAAAACAATCAACTCTTGACTGGTGGTAAAGCCCAACAAGGGGGGATTGGTCTGACGAGAATCCCTGCAGACTCTGGCTCAAAATTTACACAGCTTCAATGAATCACAAGTAGAGCAAAAAAAGTCTTATTATATGGGGTAAATATATACACTGGCAGGTGAAAATCCATCATTTAGGTCTAACGATTTCTGAACATATAACCAATCTGCAAGTAGGAGTACACATAGGGCCTCATTATAGTATGGAGGTAGCCATGCCGCTTTTAGCGACATGGCTACCTCCATACCGGGTACCGGGTACCGGGTTCCTTGAATGGGGAAATACCGGGCCATTCCGACCTTGGAGGGCCCGGTATTTCCAAGCAGGTTATGGCTCTTTGCTCGTTTCAGGTCCCATCAAACAACAACCTGAGCCCCTTACCCTGACCATTTGAGATAGCCACCAGGAAGTGGTTTCCTTTGATTTAATCACCACTCCCCATTTCGTTATCATTCTTGGAGTACCTTGGTTACGAGAACATAACCCTACCATAGATTGGTCCCAAGGACGCATCGCCTTTGAGTCCTCCCATTGTCAGGTACACTGCTTGAAAGCAAGTAGTGGGCTTCATGCCCCCTGTCAGGCTTTGATAGCCATTGCCCAGGTTGACGTTCCTCAGGAAGTGGAACTGTCTTATTCTTCTATGACCCACACAGTGGGAGCAGTTGTCCCTGATATTCCCACTGAATATAGGAACTATATCAGTGTCTTTGACAAGGGATGTACTGAGTTGTTACCCCCTCACCGTTCATTTGATTGTCCAATTGAGCTGATCCTGTGGACGCATCTATTCCTTGTCCCCACAGAAGACCAGGCCCTGAAGGAATACATTGAACAATCCCTGAAGTTAGATCATATCAAACCCTCACAGTCATCTGCTGCCAGCCCCATATTCTTTGTTCCTAAACGGAAGGGTGATCTTCGTCCTTGTGTGGACTACAGAAGGTTGAATCAGATTACTGTGAAGGACAGGTATCCTATTCCCCTCATTACTCCTCTGCTCGAACAAGTAGGTCAAGCCATCATTTATACCAAGTTGGATCTTCACAGAGCTTAAAACCTTATTAGGATAAGAAGCGGGGACGAGTGGAAAACCACTTTCTGTACACGTCATGGCCTCTTTGAATATACGGTAATACCCTTCGACCTTTGTAACACTCCGGCCACCTTTCAGCGTTTTATGAACAGTATCTTTCATGACATCATGGACGTCTATGTCATTGTGTATTTGGACGACATATTGATGTTCTCTCCCAATTACCAGACTCATGTACAACACGTGATGGAGGTCTTGTCCCGTCTCAAAGTTAATGCGTTGTTTGCTTAGCCATAGAAATGTCTGTTCCATGTTACCGAAGTAGATTTCCTAGGTTTTCATATCTCGCCTCAGGGTCTCTTGATGAACTCTACCAAAATCAGAGCAGTACTGGGCTGGCCTGTTCCATAAAATCTTTACAAACCTTCCTTGGTTTTGCCAACTTTAACCGGGTTTTCATTTCTGGTTTCTCCACCATTGTCGCTCCTTTGACTGCACTTACTAGCCCCAAGCATCCCCATGTTTGGTCCTCTACACAACAGGAGGCATCAGAGCCCCGCTTCTGCAGCACCCAAATACAGAAGTACCTTTTATCGTAGAAGCCAATGCCTCTTCTTTTGCTCTAGGGGCAGTTCTGTCTCAGTCCTGTCCCATGACCGGATTGTTGCATCCCGTGGCTTACCATTCATGAAAATTCACTCCCACGGAGATGCATTAAACAGTGACTGAATAAGAGCTACTAGCTATTAAGGACGCATTTAGAGTATACTGACCATCGTAACCTACAGGATTTGGCCGCGCTCAAATGTGTCGACAGTCGGCAAGTCCGTTGGCACTTGTTCTTTTAAGCATTTGACTTTGTCATTCACCATAGGTCAGGTTCTACCCATGGTAAAGCAAATGCACTCTCTCGTATGGTAGGCGGTGAATTCCTTCCTGTGTTCCCTGACTCCTTGTTGGATAAGACACACTTTATCTGTCTTTGCACACCAACTTCCACTTTGTTAGATGATATACAGCTTTGGGTTTCTGACCACCCGGACCTGGTGCAGGACTGGAATGCAGTCGTGCTGGAGGTTCTTCCATTTGTTCAGAAACAGTTGCTTTTGCCCACGCCAGAAACGTGCCTGCAAGCCCTAGAGTGGTCCTATGACGCATCCATAAACGGACATCCGGGTCAGAAATGCACAATCTCTCTCCTTAAGCGTTGGTGCTGGTGGCCTACTACGCGACAGGATATTACAGCAAATGTTACAAACTGTGCCATATGTGCGCAATGTAAGAACAGAAAGGCTAGGCCACTAGGCTTCCTCTAACCACTGCCATTACCACAAAAACCCTGGCATAGTGTTTCCATGGATTTTATTACAGATCTGCCAAAATACCAGGGGTTTGACACTACATGGGTAGTAGTTGATAGTTTCACTAAAATGGCTCGCTTTATACCCTGTTCTGGCCTCCCTTCTGCACCTGTACTTGCCAAGTTGTTTTTCCGTCAGGTTTTCTGCCTTTTTGGTCTTCCTGCTGTCCTAATTTCAGATGGGGGTACCCAGTTCACGTCCCTTTTCTGGTGGTCTCTTACAGTTCTTCTGGGTATTGATTCACACTTTTTGTCCTCATATCATCCAGAGACAGACGGTCAAACCGAACGCGTGAACCAAACCTTGGAGCAGTATCTCCACTGCCTTGGTTTGCAATATCATAAATCATGGTTTCAAGTACTGCATTTAGCTGAGTTTGCTTATAACAATGCTCCGCACTCCTCTACGGGTACCTCTCCTTTCTTGTCTCTACATGGTCAACATCCTCGTGTCCTGCCCTTGTCTGATCTACCCTTCTCCTCCACACCCGCCGCTGATGCTTGTCTTAGAGACCTCACTGTCACCCATGAGCAGACCCTGTCTCATCTAAAGGCATCCCAGGAATCTATGTGTGGCTTGTAAGAGGATTCAATTCAACACTACAGCTAAGTCAATGCCTAGTCTGGGATACTGAATGGAAACCCTTATGGATATATCTTTATGTCCAGTTCATGCGTTCTGGATGACTACCCCTATATAACACCCCTCTCTTGGAATCCCCCTGACCCCACTGAGCCAAGAAGTAGTTCTGTTTGCAAGTTTAAAGGTTTATTTGATAATTTAAACAATATATATATATATATCACGCTTTATAATAAATTAATAATTGAATATCACACTGAATCTGAGCAGTAATCAATAATGGATAGTCTGGCACTAGCACACTTGTGAATAGGAACAGAAGAATAATGTGGTAGAGAATGCTTTATATAAGTTCAGATGGATGTAATGTTGAATGAAAATGCAATACAGAAAATACTCAATATGATTTCAACAAAACAATGTAATCACTTTTCTCTGGCAATCCCCTCCCCCCTTTATGCAATGCAAGGAAAAGGAAGGAAAGCACACAGTTCTCAGAAATGCAATCAACTGTAATTCAGTTCACCCCAGCAAGCTTAGACTACAGAAGTTGGAAACACAGGCCCAAAATGCTTTTATATGTGCTGGCAATGAAGTGAAAAATATGCTAAAATGCTTTCAATTCCCTCTAGAGGTTCCGGGTGAGTGGTATCTAGTTAATATTAGTCCAGGCTCACTCTAGCAATGATTCAGGGATGGTTCTTAAGAGGCAAACAAATTTTTAGCAAGGAAAGCAATGAAGCTGCGGGTTTCACACGTGGAGAAATTTGCAAATCGCGGTAAATTCGCGAGTGCGTTTTTCGCGATTGCGGCAAAAGTATCGGGGGTAGGAATGCGTTCTAGGTTCGTTGAAAAGCTGAAATTCTAAGCTTTCAGAGGAAAGTTACTGCAAGTCTCTAAGACAAACGGTCACTGAGTTATGAACGATTTTGTGAAGGTTGTTTTTCAGATTTGAAATTTTAAAGTTCAAAGTGACAAGTGACAGCTAGCAGCTAGAAAATGACAGGTGACAGCTTTTAGGCAGTTCTACTTAGATTAAAATAGATTGAATTATATTATTTTAACTAAGAGATTGGTTCTGCACAGTTCCGCTAGGTACTCACAATATCTTTAGAAATAGAATGGGCCTCGCCACAGATCTGGTCAGGTTTCAGACTGGACTCTGGTCTGGTCTCGGCACTTCACAGTGATCTGGGTCAGCTCTCTGGTTCTGCTAACAGTGGTCTGGGTCAGCTCTGCTCTGCTGGTCTAGCCTCTCTGGATTCTGGAGATTGATGGATTTGAAGTCAGGATCTCTGAATGTTGTATGGTCCGGCAGAGCGCGTTGCAGCAAATGGAATTGAATGTCCCTATCTGTCCTGACTGTCTGCTTTTATGTGTTTTGAAAATGGGTGTGTGTGCAGCATCACTAGGCTCTACCCCTCTCCACTTGTCATTGGCCACTTCATCCTCTTCCCCTTGATTGGGGGAATGAAATGAAGTGTCATCATGATGAGGTCTGTTTATGGTACAGAGAACCCACCCCTGTCAACTTTACACACAATCTATATTTTGACCCAAAAGACATATTTGCACAGGTACACATTTGTTTAAAATTACATGCACCCATCACATATCACAGGAGGTATACCCTGTCCAAATCTGCTCTTCCTAAGAGCTTGCATTGAGAAATGGCAACATTTTGCACTTTTTAACTGGTTTCATAATATCGGACATTACCCCAAATGTATACACATGTGCGCAAGGAGTATGGACATTACTTGATGAAGTGTCAGATTTTTAACATGCATACATTTTAAGTAATACCCTCTTAACTGCTAGTTTGCCCCCAGATCATGCCACTGGTTCTAAAAACCTCTTAAAATGTGGGCAGAAAAATCACAAGAATTATAGTATCATTTAAATCATTATGACAAGTCCGCACTATGAGTTATTCATCTTTTTCTAAAACTATATTCTGGCTACAGGGGTGTGTCTTTTCAGGTCACATGGTACAGAAACCAGTTTTTCCACTTTCTTCAAGCTCAGCCTCTGTCTCCAGTTTCTCCCCCTCCCCGTTTCTGCCAAGAGGAAGCCATTTTTATTACCCCTGCAATAAACCATCTGCCTGGGCCCTGGAAGGCCCATTGTTCAAGAGGAAGCCATTTATGGCCACTTCCATAAACCCTCTGCCTGGGTCCTATGTTTAGTCTCTAGCAGTCCCTTGATAATCCAATCAGAGAAGGGTCAGATCCCTTTTGGTGGGAGCAGCAAAAGGGCAGCTAGGCCTGGGAACACAGCTGTTGTGCAAGTCTCATCTCCTGTCGGGGGTAGCTGGTGGGCAGAATTCAGTTTCATTAAGTCAGGCCCCAGCTAATGTCACTTTTAGTTACCCAGTTTTCTGCATTCAAATAAAATGAACCATTTTTACATATGCAGCTAGAATGCTGATTCTAAGTCCAAAACTATGGCATTTCAACAGTGACAACTATTGCCACTCAAAAGTAGGTCACTGAGTTAATTTAAACATTTTTGATTTTTGGTAGTTTTAAATCCAGTTTCAGTTAGGCTGCTGCAGACCTGCAGAGCTCAGCCAGTCTTGTTATGAACATTCAAGTCACTTCAGAATATAACTTTACATTGTGTCCACCTCTCAGTAAGTCTTTCTTTGGCATGCTTTGGGTTCATCTATTCAGTTTTACACATATAAAAAAAAATCTGGTGTTGTTTTAAAACGCCGGCTTTCTGATAGTGGTGAGTACTGGTACTGCACCCATTTTTGGGATTTAAGAAAATGAGTCCCCCAGAATTCTAGGTTGCTTTTGGCAATCAGAATTGCCATTCCCAATGGTTTCAGGCTACTGTGTGGGTAGTCCAATTGTGGTTTTAGGCAGTGCCCTTCTGTGCCCATAACATCGGCAAAATGAGTGGCAGCCTATTCTTCATGCATTTCCCTGTGCATTTTCTGGGAAGCTCTGGCCATCATGATGTTTTCCATGTCAGTACTGCACAGTTTTTGAGGTAGGGCTTGGATGCATGGGTAAAAACATCCCACAAGCCCCCCTCTTGCGATGGCCATTCTGTTTCAATGATGGAACTCGCAAGACCTGGGATGTTTCCTCATCTTCTTCCAATAGATGGCACAGTTCAGCATCTTTTCCTCCATCCGGTACTGATCGATCGGTTCTCCTCGCCGGTCCTGATGGGAATATTGGGCGGTACTCTGGGCCCCTTGCGTCTCTGCTCCCGGTCTCCGATTGTCCTCCCTGGCCAGCCTCAAGGTTTTCTTTCTCCTAGGACGACAAAGGAAGAGCGGCAATACCTATTCATGGACATTTCTCCCCCACCATTGATATAATGGGGTGGCATATAAATTTATAGTCAAAACATATGAACATGCACATTTCTTTTTGCATTCAAAAACGAAAACACCCACATTGAGAAACTCAGAATTTGATAGGCGATATGTAGGATATTTTAAGTTAGAACTGAATTAATCTGAGACAGTACCCTCTTGGATTCCAGAGGATTCCTCCAGTTGTTGCAGAGTGTGCCTGGGATGGCAACACTTCAACTGGTTTATGTGGACCCACTTGTCTTCCCCCTCTGCCAAACCGCCTTTGGGGATGCGGATCTTGTAGGCCACAGGGGAGATTTTGTCTATAATCTCAAAGGGTCCCTTCCATGTAGGCAAAAATTTTCGCTGTTTGGCCTGGTTCCTTTGGAAATTGTATAGATAGACCTGGTCCCCCACCTGATATTCCTTCCTGGAAGTCTTCAGGTCATAGTGGGTCTTCATGCTATCAGCTGATCTTTCTAGATTCCGCTGAGCATAAGCAAAAGCATGTTGAAGGTGTTTCCTTAAATTCTCCACATACTCGTGGGTTGTGGAGGCATTTATTAGGGTCTGCTCTTGGGTCCTGTAGAGCAAATGCTGAGGAAGCACCATCTTGCGCCCAGTCATCAACTCAAATGGTGACATTTTGGTTGCAGATGAAGGGGTAGATCTGATGGCCATTAGGACCAGAGGTAATCGGATATCCCAACTTGGCCCAGAATCCGCCACAAACTTCTTTAGTATGCTCACAATGGTTCGGTTATATCTCTCTACTGCCCCAGAAGAAGCTGGCCGGTAAGCAATATGCAACTTCCTTTTGACCCCCAGTATCTCCCACATCTTTGTCATCACTTCACTGGTGAAGTGGCTACCTCTGTCTGACTCATCCTTTGAGGTAGACCAAAACGGGAAAAGATGTGGTTAATCATCAGGGCAGCTGCTGTTTCTGCCTTGCAATTTGGGGCTGGGAGACATTCCACCCACTTGGTAAACAAGCATGTCACAGTCAACATGTACGTATTCCCCCTAGCAGAGCGAATCACGGGGCCTACAAAGTCGATTTGTAAATCTGACCATGGCAGTGTCATCCCCCTCTTTTGGAGAGGCGCACGGTGCGTGAGGGATGATGGCTGAAATTGTGCACACACAAGACACCCCTTCAAGTATTCGTCAAGGTCCTGCCCCATGTGTGGCCAGTATGCAACCTCTCTTAAGATTTCCAATGTTGTGTGAAACCCCCTATGACCGGCGGTGGCCGCATCATGGGCGTGACTTAACATCAGGCTTCGGAATGAGGTAGGAACCACCCACTGATCGTGGCCAGCTTTGGATTTCCTTACCAGCAAACCGTCTTGGATTCGGAACATTTTTGGACATTTCATCAACACGCTTAGGTCCTCTTTCCCAGTGTAATCGGTATCCGTCAGGGGAAAGTTCTCAGGGTCCTCAAGGTGCTGGTAAAATTTACCAATTATTGGATCCCCCTTCTGAGCGGTAATCAAATCAGCATCAGGGGTCTCGTTACTCCATTGTGCAATTGAAAGGTCGTTGTGAGCATCTGTCTGGGACCTAGTGATAGCAGTGACCTGGATTTCCCCCAACAGGGACTCAATCTCAATTAGATCCCCTTGGATGGCCCCGGTTTTGGCCAGCTGATCAGCTAGGTCATTTCCAGTTTTGTCTGGTCCCTCTACTTTGGAATGACCCTTGATCTTTTTCCAATAGATGGTCATCTCATTCGAGGTGACCAGATCATCAATGTTTTGGATCAACTTCCCATGTTTCAAGGGTTTGTTGTTAGCACATAACATGCCTCTGGTTTTCCAATTAACCAGGTGCTCCACGAACCCGTTCCGTACATAATCCGAATCTGTGATTATGACCAGTTCGTGGAGTTGATGCTGGACAGCAGTGAGGATGGCCTGATGCACAGCCATCAATTCTGCCACCTGACTACTTCGGGGACCAATTTTGTATCCAGCGGAGGGTTCTGGGGACTTATTCACCCATGCATTCCCTACGCCGGCCACCAGTTCTTTCTCCCCGTCGTTGTCAACATGGTAAGAGCATCCATCCACATATACAGTGGGCATTCCCTCACACTTGTCTTCTTCAAAGACTTTGTGGGGGCAATTAAGGTATGCCTCCATGGTGTCCTTTATTTTTAGACTTTCGTCCTTGAGACAGTTTTCTCTGGCACAATCATGCAAGTCAGCCAGTCCTTGCGCGAGGGGACTCTTCTTGTTTTGGCCATATATGACCTCCACAGGAAAGCCTTGCATTGACAGAATCCAGGAAGTAATTCGGGAATTACTCACATTTCCGGCCCGGATTCTGTCACTTTGGAGATATTGCAGAGGCTGGTGTGGAGTCTCCACTATGATGTGTTCCCCCTGGATAAACGGGCGGTAATTCTTCAATGCCCACACCGTTGCCAGGAGTGCCTTCTCAGAATCGTTGAATTTTTCCTCCACAGAGGATAAAGTTTTGCTCGCATAGGAGATTACTTTATTGACCTTGTCATGCTTTTGGTATAATACTGCTGTCAAGCACGTATTAGAGAACCCCGTCTCCAGGAAGAACTCCTTGTTTCTGACAGGGTAAGCTAGGCAAGGCGCTTGTGAGAGACTTCTTTTGAGTTGTTTTACTGCCTCGGCTTGTTCTGGACCCCATTCCCACTTGACCCCCCCTTCAGGAGATGAATCAGGGGTCTGGTGATCTCTGCGTAGCCCTCAATGAACTTTCTGCTGTAATTAGTCAGTCCAAGGAGGCTCCTTAGTTCCCGCAGAGTTGTGGGGTCTTTCAGTTTCTGAAGTGCTTCCACTTTCTTTTCCTGGGGACAGAGACCCTGAGGAGTAATCTCATGCCCCAAGAAATTAACACGGGTTCTACACCACTGTGCTTTCTGAAAGGAAAGTTTTGCTCCGGCGGCCCTCAATTGGGTCAGAACATAACGGATCTCCGCTATGTGTTCCTCCACAGATGAACGTTTGATGAGGACATCATCTACATAAGCCAGGTTACCCCTCGCACCCAGGTTGGGCATGGCTTTATGTAGGAAAATATTGAATTCATTGCCGGAGTTGAGGTATCCGAAGGGAGTCCGGGTCCATGTGTACTGCTGGCCCCCAAAGGTAAAAGCCAGTTTGTATTGGTCCTCCCTGCTGACAGGCACGGTCCAGTATCCATTGGTCAGGTCTATTGCAGTGAATACCTGTGACCCCTGAATCTGTGCCAGCCCTTGGTCAATGTAGGGAAGAGGCCATCGGGAAGTATGGACCCGTTTGTTGAGTTCCCTGAGGTCGGCGCAGAGTCTCCACTGGCCGTTTGGCTTCAATATTCCCAGCACCGGATTATTGGAGGTGCTGTGGACTGGACGGATTATTCCCCGGGACTCAAGGTTCTTAATGATTTCAGTAAGGGACTCCATTGATGCGAGAGGCAAGCGATATTGCTTCACAAACACAGGAGTCATGCCAGGGTCTGTGGGAATTGTTGTTGTGTGGATGTCAGTGCGACCACAGTCATATGAGTCCACCGCAAAGAGATCTTGGAAATCCAAGAAAACTTGTTTCAACTTTTGCTTTTGTTCCAGAGTCACACAGGCATCAGCTAGGTTGACTCTCTCTTCCACCATCTGCCTGAAGCCTGGAAAGACTTCTGGTTTGGCTATTTCAGCGGCCTCCTCCAGCTGGGTGGAGAAGTCCCTGGTCAGAGTGCTGATTTGGACTGGAGGCTTCAGGTGGGAAAGGCAGCCCTCATGGACCTGGAAAATCACCTCATCCCCTCTGAAGTCACAAGTCACATCTTCCTTACCAGAAGGGCAAGAAGTGTACACCAGGAAGTTCCCCCCATGCTGGGTAAAAATCCTGTCTGGTGTTGTATTGTCATCACTGTCACTGTCAAAGCAGTCCTTGGGGATTGGCCCTAACAGTTCATTACCTAAGTCTATGGAAAAATGTCGGTCATCAACCGCCATTCCAATAATGGTGCCTGCGGCTAGAGTAATACTCGTTAAGTCGCTGTTATCCACCTCTATTAGAATGGTGTCATGTTCTATGTTGACCAATGGAGTTGGTTTTACCCCCAACCCTTGCTGTTGGAGAGAAGCGTTTAGATGTATGTAAGCATCAGGGTTTTTCAAATGTTGTCCACTTTTAACTTTCACTTCCAGGGAGAATTGTCGGGTCCTTTCTGGGATGGTGACTTCCTCTTTAATCTGAATTTCAACTGCATAAGGTAGCAATTGAGCTGACCTAAATGCTTTTTCTGGATCATCAAAGCCCATGGGATTATCCGCTAATCGGGACCAAGCTTTGAAGTTTATTAGGTCCAAACTAATGGCAAAGCGATTGAGAATGTCACTGCCTAAGTAAAAGGCGGCAGTGACGTCTCGCACGACCCAACAATTGTGGACTATGCTCTTGGTGCCAATGGAGATTTTGAGCATACACCTGCTTGGCAGGAGGTGTTTGGAATTGGGTGCTTCCAGGTCCATTTCCCATTTGTCTATCAGTTTGAATGTGGGAATGGGTGGATCTTTTGGGAGTTGGCGGAACATGGCTTCGCTGATGAAGCTCTTACCGTTGTTCACACACACTCGAGTGAGAACAGAGTCCTTCCCATCATTTAACTGAACAGGGATGAACAACTGCTCTCCAATTTGCTGAATATCAGCCAGGCTCTGAGCTGATTTCACATCTTTCTGGGCTATAGGAGTGGGAGTTTCTGATTGTGGATTAGTAAAGAATTTCAGGGTGTTTCCTTCCAGTGTGGAATACCACCTTAAACTGGAAGGAAGGTTGATTTTCAGAAATAGAGAGGACCCCCCATCACCAGTCTGTTGTCCTACTGCTATTACTGTCACGTCTGGAATTTGGTTGTTCTGGAAGTGAAATTCTACTTGGTCAGATTTTTGTTCAACCATGTGGCATGTGCCGTTTAAACTAACATGGTTGACACTCTGTTTTAATTTTATGGGTCGGCTAGTCTGGGTCCAGAGGACCTTGTTTACACAATCTATTAGGGGTGACAACCTTCTCAGGAGGTCATTCCCTAGAAAACAAGGGGTGCCCTCTGGAGTCACTACTATGACCGGGTGTTTCAACTTGTGTCGCCCGATCTTAATGTCCAACTCTGCAGTCCCCTCAACGGGAATTTCCTTCCCGTCAAAGTTCTGCAGTTGTCCGGGAAGAGAGGTGAGAGGAATTTGGTAATTCTCTCCCCTTCCTGCATTCAGTTCATCAAAGGCCCTTCTGGACAGAAGGGTAGCTTGAGATCCCGTGTCCACCAGTGCCAAAATTGTACTCTGTCCCTGTACTTGTACCGGGGCATAGTATCTTCCCTCCTTCTCCTCAAGGGGGCACAGATAATGCACATTTTTGGACAACTGGTGGGTTAACTTTCTGGTTTTGGACATTTCAAGAGAAGAAATTTGGGCAGAATTCTGTGGAGAGCCTTGGGAATCTGAAAGAAAAAATTGGCAACTGTAGATCAGAGCCATTGTGGGTTCCCCTGGCTCCGGTTCCGGGCCGCCTCCCCCTTTTTGGAGGCAGTCACCAGGATGGGCTTGAACCAGGGGATTTTCTTGCTGTTGGTTCTGGGATGAGATGATGGGCGGCGGTAGCTCAGTCTCCATATCTCCCCAGTCTGGATTTGCATCCCTAGGGACCCATTTTTCTTTGGGAGGAGTTCCCCCCTCTCTGAAGGAGAAGATCCTTTTCCCAGGACCTTCTGAGGATCCCTCTCCCTCAAATTGGAAGATCTGTACCTCCTCCTCAAACTGAGTCTGTTTGGGTCTTTTGTTTCTCCTACCCCCCCTCTGCTCCTTAGGAGGCAGATTTTCAGGGGCAAGAGATTTTGTTTCCGGTTCCTGAGTTTCCAGGGGCTGTTTACAAGTGAGGAAGGAAGCTTCCTCCAAGGCTTTACACCCCCCTTCCCTTTGTGCCTCCTCCCTGGGAACCGGTGAGTTATCGGGGTGCTGCCCCCGTCATTGTTCTGGAGCACCAGGTCCAGAGTTTGGTGCGTTCTGCGCCCGCATGCCGATCTGAGGGTTCTGCTGAGCCCTCAGTATGTGACCCAGATCCTGCGCCATGTTTTGAACCTGGCGCTCTAACTGGGAAACCCGCTCAGGCTGATACGGGGCCCTGTTTTCTCCCCTGGGCTGATCCCGGGAAGGGTAGCTATCCCTTCTTTGGTAGTACCCCTGGTTGGGAAGATTTGGATACCCCTCCACCCTTGGCCTCCCCTCTCCCGGATTCGGTTGTCTGGGCTCAGAGAATTGGGGAAAGAAGGGTAGAGGATTTTGGGGCTGGAAGTTGGGTGGATACCTGGGGAAGAAGTTCTGCCCAGGGTTTGGTGAGTTTCTGCCTGCCTGTGAGAAGTTTGGAGGGAAGTTCCCTGGGTTAGGTGCTTGGCTGGACCCCCCCTTGGGCTGGAGGAGTCCACACATAACCCAGGATGGGTCTGTTTCCCTTGTAACGGGGGCTTACATAATCAGGAGAGCGAGGGACCCCATTTGTGGGGCTGCCTCCCTGGCTCCCTTTCTGTGACTGGCCCGAGGACCTTCTGGGCCTAGCATTATTAGGTGCAGGTAGGTTTTTAGGCCCCCCCATCTCCAACTCTAAAACGGGGGTGACCTTTACCTCTGCCACCTTGGCAGCAGCAGGGGTGTTGTTGGCTTTGGGGTTTTTGGGCGCATTATTTTTATTTTCTATTGGCTTCTGCACCTCATCGATCCGGGTCGCCTGTTCAATGACCCAGTCTAAAGATCTTTTCTCGTGCAAATCCCTCACGAGCTGGGTCATTATGTATTTGGCCAAGGCATGGAAAAACGTATTAATAAATTCTCTGCTATCCGTGCGCACCCTTCTTGTGGTCTGTGCAAAAGCACGCTTCAGTTCTTGCACGAATTCTTATGGGGCCTGATCCTCCCCACATTGCAAATTGTAGGATGCCTTGCGAGCCTCTTGGGGATTTCTGTGAACAGAAAAATGTTTTAATATGGCCGCCCTATAGGTGGACCACCTGGAATGATTTTGGTCCTCCAGCCCTGCAAAGAAACTGGAGTACTCTGGGGAGAATGTTCACTTTACATATTGGATACAGCTTTGCCTGTCCTTCAAATGAAAAGTCTCCATCATTTGCTCATAGAGCTCCAAGTGTTCCCAAACAGAGTACTTGGCGTTCTTATGATAAGGCGTGATGACACTCCTGATTGCCTTAATCTGTTTCAATGGGTCCTTAATCAAGGCCCTTTTTGCCTTATTGGCCTTTTTGGTTCGGGTAACCCTTGTCCATTCGTCCTCTGACTCAGAGGCACTGCTCCCAGAGGTGCCTGTCTGATCTTCCAGGTTTTCACGGATTCTGCGAGCCTGGGAATGGCTGGCAGAATGTGGGGACCTGGTCTCCTGTTTCCTGTACCGTTCAGAGGAGTCTTCAGATTCCTCTTTGCTGCCAGGATTTGATGGGTACCCCCCCCCCACTGACCTAACTGGGCAGAGGTTTTCAGGATGCCCTTAATGGGCCTACTCTCCTGGGGTTCCCCACTAAATTGCACTGTGCTTGGGTGCCCACACCCGGATGCCCGCCCATCCATTCCTGGGAGGTACTGGCCTATGAGCCCCCTGCTTCTGGCTGGATAGTAATCTGCCATCCCTGTGGCCCTGTGCTCATGTGCGCCAGGGGACATGGGGGTGGCAGAGTCCAGGGACTGAGAGAGATAAAGGCCTCTGGTACTAGGGCTCCTGGGGTTATGCTCAGGAGTTTCTCTTTCCCAGCGAACCTCATCTCTATCCGCCCCTGCTCCCTGTTGCAATGCAAGAGCCTGCGCCTTCAGTTCCTCAGTTAAGGCCTTACTAGACTCTATCAGTCTCTCCTGCATCGCTACCTGTTGTTGGAGCCTATCAATGTGCTGGCAGAGAGCCTCATTCTCTCTCTGCGTTTCCTGATTGGTCCTGGAGCACTGGGCCAGTCTTTGCTGCAGGAGGGTTACCTCCTGAGCTGTGTCCCTATTGGCCTGCTCCTTTCTTGCCAGAGCATCCTTCACCTTCCTGGTGTGCTCTAACAAGTTATGGTGTTCTTTTTGGAGGTCACCCAGTCCCTGGAGGGCCAGGTGATTTTCTTCCATTTTCCTATCTAGGTGGCTTTGCAGGGTGACTACCTGCTCAGCACATACCCTATTGAAGTCTAGCTGTTGCTCCAGCTTTTTCTGGCTCTTCAGTAGGGAGTCCAAACCTTCTTGGTACTCCTTCTGCAAGGCCAGAAATCTGGTATCCTGGTCAGCCTTTTCCTGTTGCAGGATGTCCATATCCTTCTTTATTTTAATGATGTGCTGTCTACTCTCATTTTCTGACTCCTGGCTCCCCTGCAGCCTCTGCTCAGAAGAGACCATGTCAGATTGGACCTTCTCTAACGCCATCTGTCGCTTATTCGCCAGATCTTGGCTTTCAGTACATTTATCCTGCATGTCTCCCATATATAGGTACAGGTATGCCGCTATCCTAACCATCTTGTCTTGTTCATCCTTAGCTTTAGGAGCCATGTATAGTTCACTCAAGGCCACATGTAAGGGACCCTGATCTCTCCATGTATCTGACCCTGTTTCCGTGACCTGTTGCGTGATGGCCTGCAACCAGACCATGCGGTCCTGGTGAGTCCACTCACCTCTCACAAATAACTTATGTAAGAAGTGCTCTCTAGCTATTTTCATGTCTACTAAGGTCGTCATTCTAGAGATTTGAGTTCCTTCCTGATTTACAGAAGTTTGTATTTTATTCTTGCAAAACAGACCTTTTCCTTAGAGCGTTCCTTAGAGGAGTGCTTTACAGCGTAACACAGCGTGGTGATCCGACCGGATATGTGTATCTGGTCAGCTGGCACGCTGTATTAATCTGCACAAGTGATAGATCTAACCCAAACGTCCGGCACGAGCCCCCAATTTGTAAGAGGATTCAATTCAACACTACAGCTAAGTCAATGCCTAGTCTGGGATACTGAATGGAAACCCTTATGGATATATCTTTATGTCCAGTTCATGCATTCTGGATGACTACCCCTATATAACACCCCTCTCTTGGAATCCCCCTGACCCCACTGAGCCAAGAAGTAGTTCTGTTTGCAAGTTTAAAGGTTTATTTGATAATTTAAACAATATATATATATATCACGCTTTATAATAAATTAATAATTGAATATCACACTGAATCTGAGCAGTAATCAATAATGGATAGTCTGGCACTAGCACACTTGTGAATAGGAACAGAAGAATAATGTGGTCGCGAATGCTTTATATAAGTTCAGATGGATGTAATGTTGAATGAAAATGCAATACAGAAAATACTCAAAATGATTTCAACAAAACAATGTAATCACTTTTCTCTGGCAATCCCCTCCCCCCTTTATGCAATGCAAGGAAATGGAAGGAAAGCACACAGTTCTCAGAAATGCAATCCACTGTAATTCAGTTCACCCCAGCAAGCTTAGACTACAGAAGTTGGAAACACAGGCCCAAAATGCTTTTATATGTGCTGGCAATGAAGTGAAAAATATGCTAAAATGCTTTCAATTCCCTCTAGAGGTTCCGGGTGAGTGGTATCTAGTTAATATTAGTCCAGGCTCACTCTAGCAATGATTCAGGGATGGTTCTTAAGAGGCAAACAAATTTTTAGCAAGGAAAGCAATGAAGCTGCGGGTTTCACACGTGGAGAAATTTGCAAATCGCGGTAAATTCGCGAGTGCGTTTTTTGCGATTGCGGCAAAAGTATCGGGGGTAGGAATGCGTTCTAGGTTTGTTAAAAAGCTGAGATTCTAAGCTTTCAGAGGAAAGTTACTGCAAGTCTCTAAGACAAATGGTCACAGAGTTATGAACGATTTTGTGAAGGTTGTTTTTCAGATTTGAAATTTTAAAGTTCAAAGTGACAAGTGACAGCTAGCAGCTAGAAAATGACAGGTGACAGCTTTTAGGCAGTTCTACTTAGATTAAAATAGATTGAATTATATTATTTTAACTAAGAGATTGGTTCTGCACAGTTCCGCTAGGTACTCACAATATCTTTAGAAATAGAATGGGCCTCGCCACGGATCTGGTCAGGTATCAGACTGGACTCTGGTCTGGTCTCGGCACTTCACAGTGATCTGGGTCAGCTCTCTGGTTCTGCTAACAGTGGTCTGGGTCAGCTCTGCTCTGCTGGTCTAGCCTCTCTGGATTCTGGAGATTGATGGATTTGAAGTCTGGATCTCTGAATGTTGTATAGTCCGGCAGAGCGCGTTGCAGCAAATGGAATTGAATGTCCCTATCTGTCCTGACTGTCTGCTTTTATGTGTTTTGAAAATGGGTGTGTGTGCAGCATCACTAGGCTCTACCCCTCTCCACTTGTCATTGGCCACTTCATCCTCTTCCCCTTGATTGGGGGAATGAAATGAAGTGTCATCATGATGAGGTCTGTTTATGGTACAGAGAACCCACCCCTGTCAACTTTACACACAATCTATATTTTGATCCAAAAGACATATTTGCACAGGTACACATTTGTTTAAAATTACATGCACCCATCACATATCACAGGAGGTATACCCTGTCCAAATCTGCTCTTCCTGAGAGCTTGCATTGAGAAATGGCAACATTTTGCACTTTTTAACTGGTTTCGTAATATCGGACATTACCCCAAATTTATACACATGTGCGCAAGGAGTATGGACATTACTTGATGAAGTGTCAGATTTTCAACATGCATACATTTTAAGTAATACCCTCTTAACTGCTGGTTTGCCCCCAGATCATGCCACTGGTTCTAAAAACCTCTTAAAATGTGGGCAGAAAAATCACAAGAATTATAGTATCATTTAAATCATTATGACAAGTCTGCACTATGAGTTATTCATCCTTTTCTAAAACCATATTCTGGCTACAGGGGTGTGTCTTTTCAGGTCACATGGTACAGAAACCAGTTTTTCCACTTTCTTCAAGCTCAGCTTCTGTCTCCAGTTTCTCCCCCTCCCAGTTTCTGCCAAGAGGAAGCCATTTTTATTACCCCTGCAATAAACCATCTGCCTGGGCCCTGGAAGGCCCATTGTTCAAGAGGAAGCCATTCATGGCCACTTCCATAAACCCTCTGCCTGGGTCCTATGTTTAGTCTCTAGCAGTCCCTTGATAATCCAATCAGAGAAGTGTCAGATCCCTTTTGGTGGGAGCAGCAAAAGGGCAGCTAGGCCTGGGAACAAAGCTGTTGTGCAAGTCTCATCTCCTGTCGGGGGTAGCTGGTGGGCAGAATTCAGTTTCATTAAGTCAGGCCCCAGCTAATGTCACTTTTAGTTACCCAGTTTTCTGCATTCAAATAAAATGAACCATTTTTACATATGCAGCTAGAATGCTGATTCTAAGTCCAAAACTATGGCATTTAAACAGTGACAACTATTGCCACTCAAAAGTAGGTCACTGAGTTAATTTAAACATTTTCGATTTTTGGTAGTTTTAAATCCAGTTTCAGTTAGGCTGCTGCAGACCTGCAGAGCTCAGCCAGTCTTGTTATGAACATTCAAGTCACTTCAGAATATAACTTTACATTGTATCCACCTCTCAGTAAGTCTTTCTTTGGCATGCTTTGGGTTCATCTATTCAGTTTTACACATATAAAAAAAATCTGGTGTTGTTTTAAAACGCCGGCTTTCTGATAGTGGTGAGTACTGGTACTGCACCCATTTTTGGGATTTAAGAAAATGAGTTCCCCACAATTCTAGGTTGCTTTTGGCAATCAGCATTGCAATTCCCAATGGTTTCAGGCTACTGTGTGGGTAGTCCAATGGTGGTTTTAGGCAGTGCCCTTCTGTGCCCATAACATCGGCAAAATGAGTGGCAGCCTATTCTTCATGCATTTCCCTGTGCATTTTCTGGGAAGCTCTGGCCATCATGATGTTTTCCATGTCAGTACTGCACAGTTTTTGAGGTAGGGCTTGGATGCATGGGTAAAAACATCCCACAGGCTCTGAAGACAGGAAGCATAGCCCGGCACCCCTCTATAATGTAGCAAACACTTGTGTACGAGCGCGATAGAAATAAAATATCAATCAATCAATCAATCAAAAGTCTGGCTGTCCACTAAACACTTGCACATCCATGGTTGTAGGAAGCTGTTACCAAAGTATGTGGGTCCGTATAGAATCCTTAGGATAATCAATCCCATTTCCTACCACCTAGCTGTACCTGCATCCTGCGTGTTCACCCAGTGTTCCACACCTCCCTGTTGAAACCTTGCCCATACTCGACCGAACTGGTACTTCCTCCTGCCCCGCTGGTACGGGGTTCCGGCAATGAGTATGAAGTACATGCCATTCTTGACTCACGTGTGTGCCGGGTACAGTTGCAATATCTCGTCGATTGGAAAGGATATGGGCCTGAAGACAGATCATGGGAACCGGCTGGCAATGTCCAGGCTCCTATTCTTGTTGCTCGTTTTCACCGTGACCATCCATCTCGCCCACATGGACATGGGTCATTGAGGGGGGGCTCTGTCATGCTACAGCGATGCGGGGATCAGATGACACTCACCCGACGCCATGTGGCTCCTGGCAGCGTCTCTCGTGTTGAATCTTCCCGGTCCTCCGGTTCCACGGCCTCTGCTAGGGAAAAGAACTGTGGGTCACGAAAGTTGCGGCTTCTGCACTCCGAGTGGCGGTCGCATTGGTGATTGCCATGGCGACTACAGGACTCTAGAAGGGTGCCTGTAGTCGCTCACTGGCAACGTCTTGATCAGGTGAGACATTCTCATAGCAACGGCCTTAAAAGCCGTTCAAGCACGTAGCTCAGTGCTTCACAGCTGTTCGTTCCGGCAGTTTGTGCAGCTCCTCACCTCGCCATTGTTTGTATTCATGGAACTTTGCCTTCCTGACTTCTGGCCTGTTTCCCTTGGACTGCGCTTTGGATCTCCCTACTGTTTTGGCAACTTTGGACTTTATGTGCTGATTTTCTGGTTTACCTGACCCACGGCTGTTACTAGACTACCGACTCTTTAAACTCCTTAACAGGGTCACCAACCATGTATCACTAGACAGCTGCCGTTAGTTTTTGTGCTAAATGTGATGATCACCAGCCTTCGAAACAGTCCACAGAAAAAAAACACTCATCAATAGACATGAAAACATCAAAATTGGTGACACAATGGTTAAAATCCATCCTTCATAGCAGAAATAACAGAAACAACGTGGCTAAACCCCTTTTAACTCAGAACCTTGCAAAACAACCTGCAGAGTTCCACAAGGCACATCCCTCTCACCACTGTTCTTCAACATCTACATGACACCTCATCAATCGCATTAAAACATATAGAGCCTCATTATGAGGTGTGCGGCAACCCGCCAGACCCACCGGTGGGTTGCTGTCGACCCTGAAGCACTGTTTCAGGCACCTGAGTCCTGGCAATGTGGGAAATCAGGCGTTGGATTTGGTAAGTCCCCATTCCTTTGGAGTCCTATAGGTTGTGAAGAGGTGGGTATTTCTCTGGCCCACTGTTCGATCCCCTGCTGACAGGCACATCCAGCAAGACTAGTCCAGATTGTGACATTTCACAATTACCTCAAGTTATCAGCATGGAGAATACTTTTATAGCCCAAGGCACCCGGGACACACATGCCTTGCTACAATGGCCCATTGAGTCGGTTCAGTCATCAGGACCAGATCAAAATGACACAAATGCATCCTCTATCCACATTTTTTCAAAAAGGTATCAGGCGGCCCTCTCCAGAAAGAACAAGGCATGATAACCTGTTCTGTGTTTTTTTTTCCCACTTTGAGAGTTTGCAGCCATCACTTTTTACTCACTGTACCTTTCACAGATGGGAAATATCCATTTGCATATCAGTCTTTGTCCCAACCACATGGGCAGTCCAGCACCAAAATGCTATGGCAATTCCCTTCAGAACAAGAGTACCACAGCAACCCCATATATGTGTTTCAGCCTTGTTGGGCCTCATCAGTGAGGTGGAGCTGTGCCTCTCTGAGCACAGTGAGCAGTGAGTCCCTGTCTGGGTTCGCCCAGGTAACGCACGGTGACCAATCGCAAGTAACTTGCTAAATGTTTTCACAAAGGTAGCAGGCCCCCCTCTCCAGAAAGAACATGTCATGATAACCTGTTCTGTTGTTTTTTCCCACTTTGAGAGATTGCAGCCATCGCATTGTGCATCGGATGTGTCACACAGTGAAGGCAAAAAGAGTACAGTCACTGGGAAGTTGACATGTATGCTCCTAAATACAAGGTCACTGATCAAGCATACTATAGAGGTCGCAGATCACATTGTTGATCAGCATATCGAACTCTGTGCGATCACTGCGTCATGGTTGCATGATGCAGCAGGTCCTGCCCTCACTTTGGTGGTACCTGATGGATATAATATCTTAAGGAATGACCGAAAGCATGCCTAAGGCGATGGGGTAGCTTTTCTTTACAATCAAGCACTGAACATCTGTAAAATTAATTTACAAATCCCAGACCCTGAAGTAATATGGGCCAAGTTTCAAGTAAAACCTAATACTATGATTAATGTATTTGTCATTTATAGACCTCCCCACAGCACAGCAGACTTTTTGACAAATGTTGCCGACCGTTCAGCCCCCAGGTTGAAGCCCAATACTAGAACTTTGATTCTAGGGGACTTTAATTTTGGATACTTTAAGCAATCAGACAAGCCAGCTAGGTTGATGAAGACCTTGCTACTCGATCTCGGGTTTCACCAGCATATCACATCATCTACTCATGAAAAAGGAAAAAACCCTATGCTGGGTCCTATCACAGAATATCAGCATCGAAAAAGTACATAACACAAAATGCCCATGGTCAGACCATCATCTTCTGGACTGGATTATGTCAATTTCCCAAGTCACAAAAATCTCGAGGCAAAGCTGTAGGGTTGCTTATGAAAAATACCTATAAACTCACTTCCTCAGCTATGGCACCCTTCTTTAGGCCCTTGATGAATGACTTGACCAATTCGAACTTGGCCAAAGAACTCACCACCATCTTTCGTAAGACACTGGAAACAGCTGTTGAAAGCCTAGCACCAGTCAGGTCACGTGTACATAAGAAACAACCTGACATAAATTGGTACATTTCAGAGATTCAGGTGCTAAAGAAAAATATGTGCTCTGTGCTCAAACAATGGAGAAAAAACGAGTTCAACGAGGGTAAACTCCTTTACACTCTGTCGGTTAAAGGAATGGTTCGCCCAAAAATTATTATTGGCCAAAAAGATGGTCAATAATAAAAAATAAATATTCACACTTTTTTTTTAAGTTCCTATGTAAAGTTTTGAGCAAATGAAGCTCAAACTTTACAAAAGGAAGCACATGGGGGCATCAATTTTGTGAAATGGATGCCCGCCTATGCTTGCTTTTGCTTTTGCTTTTGCGGCACTAATGAAAGAAAAGCCAGCCAGCTGTAGTAAACAAAAGCTACCACTGGGTGGCTTTTCCTTCATTGGTGCCGGGACTCGGAGGACAGAGACCGGAGACTACAGGCAGAAAATCTGCAGCTACAGCTCGGTAAGTGCTATTTAAAAAAATAAAAATAAACACTAGCTGTGGTTTTTCTTCTAAGTTTTCCCAGCTGGAGGAGCCCGGAAAACTTAGAAATAAAACCGCAGCTTTAAAAACTTTGTATTTATGTTTGTGGTAGCTTTTGAAGCTACCGCAAACATAAATACTCGTGAAATATGTAGTGAAGTAGTTTTTTGTAGTTGTTGTTAATAAAAAACAAAAACAGGTACAAATTAGTAGTTTTTGTGAAAATTAGAAAACAATTATTAAGTTCAGTAGAACATTTGTTCGTGCAGTATATAAAACCCTCAAAGAATAAAAAAGGTTCTTTTAAGAGCCACCATTTTGAGCAAAAAACAAGTTAATTGATTTTAACACCCCCAATCTACGGCTGAAATTTTCCAGATGTCCACTGACTTTGGTACTGTCCCCGGACAATTCAGACTGATAAAGGTCTTGTGATTGTGATTTTGATTTTGATACATACAAGGTGGGTGCTAAATGAAGCTTTTTTTCTGTCTGGCATTTATATTTTGTCGGGGTGTTTTTTTGTAGTAGAGGCAAGGAGGTAAGATGGCTAGAGAAGGGAGGTAAGGGGCACCAACCACAGATACACAGAGGCAGGTGTACAAGGGAAGATGTTCGGCGTGCCTTAAATCTAGGCTACGTGGCAGTGTTTTACGTGCTCCTTGACCGCGGCCTCGAAAGCACTCTGAAACCACTCCCCCCTGCAGAGTGGTATGTCACAGTGCAAACAGAGCATTGCGACTTTCGTAAGGTAAGGTTCAACAGCGTTCTGTATGGCATGCATGGAAACCGGTGTGATCCTCTGCCCCACAGGAGTAGCCTGTGTGGTGGTAGGATCAGTTGAGGAAGATAAGGGTAGAGGAAGGTAACCTAATTCTCCCTGGGAAAGCATTAGCCTTTCTTAGAGCACATGTGGTGTCGCATGGAAGTGGTCACAAAAGAGCACTGCCCAGGTTGTCCGTGTTTCAGTAGGACCTTGCACTCAATGCATTCAACCTTGGCAGGCTGAGCTTTTGGTACACCTGCAATGGTTTTAAGGAACCGCCACACCCTTGATTCTCTCTGGGTGCTGGAGGTAGGAACTTCCTTTACTTCATCTTCTTGTTCCTTGTCATCCTCCTCTGCATCATCATGCTTGTTCCCCTGTCCAGGTCCTCCACATGGTGGTGGAGGCTCCTGGGAAGGTGGGATGGTCATAATAGATGCCATTCCTGAACTTCTGGAAGTCTCCTGAAAGTAGATCTCAAAAGATGCTCTCTCCTGGTCTGCCAGAGTGATAATGACTAAAAGTAATGGGTGGGTCCATTCAGAAGAACCATCATGGACCTTGCGACGGTCTCGGGACTACCAAATTGATATTGATATTGATATTTTATGTCTATCGCGCTCGTACACAAGTGTTTCAGAGCGCAACAAGGCAAGGGAGCGGAACAGGGGAGAACAAAATAGCGATCTTACTAAGCCCAGTGACATTGAGAATGCGCAAGTGCATGGGAGAGGGGGAGGGGAAAAGTACACGGAAGGGGGAGAAGTGGAAAGCGCAAAGCAGAGGAGAAACAGATAAATAAGAATGAATAAATAAATAATAAAGGCAACAAACAGTGGTAGTGCAGCCAGCAATTTGCAAGTGATAGATTTAAGGCAGCAGACAGGGTAGGTCTGATAAGTGCTGGAAGAAAAAAGGAGGGCTGTATGGACACAGATACAGACCCCAGTGGAAGCTGTGGCCCGGAGGCAGTGTGGGAGGGTGGCAGGGTGAGCAGGTACCTGGGCCCGGAGGACAGAGGGTGGCCAGGTGCATGGTGCCAAGAGAGAACAGATCAGCAGGGGAGAGGGGGAGCGGAGGCAGAAGAAAAGAGGAAGGTCTTGAGGTGCTTCCGGAACCGGAGATGGTCCTCCTCAAGTTTTAGAGTGGCAGGGCGGCTGTTCCAGAGGGAGGCCCCAGCCGAAGACAGAGATCTACTCCCAGTTTCTTTTTTTTTAAAACGACTGACCCTGAGGGAGTTAGAGGTAGAGGAGCCAAGAGCTCGAGAGGGGAGGTATTTGCGGAGGGATAGCTGAAGGTATTTTGGACCCAGCCCCAGAAAGCCTTGTGAACAATGCAGAGGGTTTTGAATTTAATCCTTGTATCCACTGGGAGCCGATGGAGAGATTTCAGAGCTGGAGAGACACGATCCCAGGCCTTGAGGCCAAGGACAAGTCTTGCAGTCCTGTTCTGGATTAGTTGCAGAGGGCAGAGAGTAGAGGCAGGTAGATTTAGAAGGAGGATGTTACAATAGTCCAACCTAGAGAGAACTAGAGCTTGGGATACCATGAGCTTCTGAGGGAAGGAGAGGAAAGGCAGAGTACCTCTGAGGAGGTGCAGTAGGAAGTTTGACTTTCTAGAGACCTCAGAGATGTGGGCAGAGAAGGAAAGGGTGGAGTTGAATATGACCCCAAGGTTCTTAGCCTCCCAGGTGGGGGTAGGAGGAGGGCCAAGGGAAGCCGGCCAGAGAGTGAGGGGAAAGGATGGTGAAGGTATGCCGATGAGGAGGATCTCCGTCTTGCTGGCACTCAGACAAAGATCATTTTGGCATTCCAATCTTGAATGGCAGTTAGGCAATCAGAGATGAGAGAGGGAGAGGATGTGGCTGAGGGCAGCCTGAAAATGAGTTGAGTGTCATCAGCAAAGCACTGGAAATTTGAGCAGAAAATGGCAATGCAGTGGGCAAGAGTTTCCAGGTATTGGTTGAAAAGCCAGGGAGAGAGGTTAGACCCCTGGGGAACACCACAGGTAGAGAGCAAGATAGATAATAGGAAGGACCCAAGTTGGACCTGGGAGGGTTGATCAGAGAGGAAAGAGGTAAGCCAGGCCAGAACCTGATCAGTGATACCCAGGTTTTCACAGAGACGGTGGAGCAGGATGGTATGGTTGACCGTGTCGAAGGCAGAAGAGAGATCGAGGAGGATGAGGACAGAGGGAATGTTAGAGTCAAGGTTGGAGGGCAGATCTTCATGGATGTTCAGGAGAGCAGTTTCCGTGCTTCTGGCAGTTCTGAAGCCAGACTGGTGGCCATGGAGACAGCCAACAGAATTGCAATGAAGGTTAAGCTGAGAGATGGCCAAATTTCCCTGGAGTTTGCCCAGAAAGGGAGTAATGAAAATAGGGCGATAGTTAGCTGGACAAGAAGGATCTGCTGTGGGTTTCTTGAGAAGATGAAGCACAAGGGAATGCTTCAGAGGGGAGGGGAAGCATCCTGAGGCAAAGGAGTGGTTGCAAAAATCAGCAAGGGCCGTAGCGAGGGTGTCACAGACCTTGAAAAAAGTTGATAGATCATCTAAGAATAGGTCTAGGATCTCTGGAAGAGTAAATCTTCAACTTGAAACATTCTAGATTGGCCGAAAATGCAGTTTCAAACCATCCGATGTCATGGACACTGTCGGTGGACACATTGGCACGCTGCACAAGTGCAGTGACATGATGAAGTCCGTGGATCATCCATGGCGGCAGCAGGTGTCCGCGGACTTTGGTGGGCGGGAAACACTGTTGGGGATGACCGCAAATGGACGTGTTGTATGTAGACTAATTTAAAATGCATGCATGGACGGGGCACGATGTCTGTGGATGGTCTATTGCACAAACAGACCCTCTGAATGGTCAAGATGTTCGTGGACTATTGATTGGGGTTTTAAAAAACAAAAAAAGAAGACTGTATTGCACAATAATATACAAGATATTTATAGTAGAACAAATAAATGTACTTATGAAAGGGAAACATACATTTGATTTATGTTATGTGAATTTGATTCTGGTGAGTGCTGAAGGCAAAGGGGACAGGTACAATTAGGAGAGTGATAATCAACATGCTGTAATGAAATTATTTTTAAAATAATTGTTCTTATTGTTTGGATTCTATATAATTAATGTGTAGTGTAGTTTCTACATGTAAACTCTGTACTATAAGAAAAGAAGAAATTAGTATTTCAATGAGCTCTCCATAAATTGTATTTATTTCTATTGCTCACCATTAGAGATTTTATTTTCACTGATTTCTTCTATGGGAAAGTTTTCTTCTAGTCATGAAGTGTGTTTGCCATTTCTGTCAAAATAAGAAATGGTGATATTTGTTTATGAGAAATTTTTATATAATGAATGGTAATAATATATTGGGATAAGTTGCTTAATTTATAGAAAGAGTACTTTTTTGAAAGCTTATATCTTTGGTGTCATTTGACGAATAGTGCCCAAAGTTTGCAGAGAGGCGCATGCTGATTGCATGTTTGAAAATATGAGGTGCATCATCATTTTAGAAATGGTGACCATATTGGATGGGCGGACCCTGACCTTTGTCTGCAAACCGCGCAGTGAGGAAAAGAAGTCTGGAAAATATATTAGGGGTTATTTTGTGGACGAAGGAGAACCTGGAAAGAGTGGGGGAGTGGAAAAGGTTGATATAGAGCTGTGCAGGTGTTGCCATGTCTGCTGTTCATTTTATTGTTGGCCGATGCTATTGGGACTTGGGGGTGGGGGAGTCTGGGTGAGTCTTGTTATTTGAAGGTGTATTGTACATACTTGTTATATGGTTTAATTATATTGTGGCGGTTGTGACCAGAGGGCAGATTCTTGGGGTTTTGGCCTCATATAGTATAGTAATATGTGTATAGTTATTATAGGTACTATAGGGGAGTATACCATATTTGTAATATGGTGGAATGATATAATTGAAGTGTATATGGTATTTATGATATTTGGACAATTGCGGATACTGCTCCTTGATGTCTCCTTCGCCTTTGACACGTCAACCATTCTATCCTCATTAAATGGTAACATGATACCTTTGGCATCACAGAGCGTTCACTGGATTGGCTGACCTGTTTTTGTCACTAACTGCCCTGCCCAGCTTCAATTGGCCCATTTCTATTACACCACCTCACTCTCTACGTACAGTGTATCCCAGGATTCTATCCTATCGTTGTCTCTCTTCAATATCTATCTTGTACCTCTGGCTCACCTGATCTCCTTTTTCTCTCCTCATATTGAGGGCTATGTTGATGACACATACCTTTCCTTGAAACTTCCCTGTACTAATTTCTTCTTCCCATTTTTTATCCCTGACTGACCACCATTCAGGCATTGTGTGCAGCTAACAATCTCTGTCTCAATGCCAGTAAGATGGAGAACCTTCTTATTGAGACAGATGTGCCCTGTTTTCCTTTAAGGCCCCTGGCCGCCCACTTTAGGCCCTCAACTCTCACCATCCTGGTAGGCCAAAAACATTGGAGTCATCTTTGAGTCCTCCCTCTCCTTTACGCCTTACATTTTGAAGCATGTAAAGAAGGCCCACTTTCAACTTCACCTCCTTACAGGCAGTCTATAGTTCCTCAATTTCCCCCAGAAGGTCAACATCTCTAGGGCCCTGGTGCTTTCTAGGTTGGACTACTGCAACACCCTCTTCCTCAACTTCCCCCTTTGTTGTCTATGCCCCCTTCGGTTAATCCATAATAGGGCTGCAAGACCTATTTGTGACCTCAAGTCCAGGAATCATATTGATGCAGTCCTAAAATGTTTACATTGGCTCCTGTTGGCTGCAATGATGAAAATAAAGACCCTCTCTATCATTGACAAGGTTTTACGGGGCCTGGGACCACGCAATCTCAAACTTTGTCTCTCTAATTCTCTGCTGCTAGAGCCCTTCATGCCTTTAACTCAAATGCTCTGCTTGTGAAACGCTTTTCAAAACAGAGTGCGGGACGCATGTATCTCTCGTTGGCCAGTGCCTCTCTTCGGAAACTTTTAAACTCAGCTTTTATCTTCCTGTTTCCCTCAATCCCTTCACTGATAACTCACAACATTGCCACTGCGACTGGTAGTCTGGTCCCTTATGTCCCTAACAGGTTCCAGACCCTATAACTAGTTGACACTGGTACACCTCCCCTCCTTCAGCACTGCCCTTGTGGGTCTACCACCTGGCAGTTGTCTACCCCACCCTTGGAACTCCTCTGCCCCAGCAGTTAGCCAGTGGCCTCCCACCTCGGCATCCCTTGGCATTTTCCTTCTGGGCTCCTATCAGCACTTAGCCATCCTTAGCTAATACCTTTTCCCTCACCTCCTACTCCCTCTCTTACCTCTGCACCTCCTCACCCTCTCCTTCCTCTCTACTGCCTCCTTCCCTACTTCTCTCATTTCTCTAATCATATTCCTTCCATTCTTCTCCCTTACACATTCTCGCTTCTACTCTTACTTCTGCTTCTCCCACCACTCATACATCCATCTCCCTCTCACACCTCAGTCCCTCTCTACTCTCGCCTTACTTCAGCAATAATGTAAATTGTTACTTGTACTGTTTTCTGGTTGTGATTCAATTTGTATTTAATGCTTTGTATTTAATACTTATTATCCGTTCATGCACTTCTCTTACTGCACAATGCATATGTGCGTGTATAGCAGCAGTGTGTAACATTTGTTGTATAAGTAAGGGAAGTGCAGATGCAAAAGATTTCTAGAACATTGTTTAGTGCCATTTGGTGTGTGGACCTTTAGTATGTTGATAGGGTTATAGTAGAGTGTTTGGAAGTGATTGGTGGATAGATATGTGACTGTTCGAAAGCAGGCAATGAGGGAGTGTTACAAACATAACAGTAAAAATGGGTAGAAGGGCTGTCCTGTGCGATGGTGTGCATGTTAATCCGGTTCTTTCAATAATGCATGGCCTAGAAAGGGGACTGCAGAGACTGCGGATAATCATTAAGGTACATGGATTATTGTCCTTATTGTATGCTAGTGAAAACTATTTGTGACAGAAAATTGTTTATTTTTCTCTACTATACAAATGTCCATTATTTCCATTAGCATAGTAAAAACTGCTAATGGAAATGTTGGAGAATCTTATTGAGTCTAACTACTATAAGTAGTCTATAGATTATTTCTTTTAGTTCTATTATTTAACTGTGAAAGGTGGTTCCTAAAGAAACCTTTTTTTGGTGATTTTTTATTTTGTAATTCTTTTTTATTTATTGTTTTTTGTTTTGCAGGAAAGGCCAGGAAGTAATGTATGGAAGGGAAATGAGAAAAGGGGCACCAACCACAGACCAAAGGGACAGGTGGACACAGGAAGATTTTGGACATGCATTAAATCTAAGTTAAGGGGCGGTGTTTTGCGTGATGCTTGATTACAGCCTCAAAAGCACTTCAAAACTGCTTGCCACTGCAGAGTAGTGTGTTTCAGTATACACAGAGTACTGTTGTCTTGTAAAGATATGGATCAACAGCCTCTTTTATGGCTTGCAAGGTAGCTGGTGGGATTTTTTTCTGCCCCACAAGAGCAGCATGTGTGGTGGCGGTAGTGGTTGAGGAAGATGAGGTAGAAGAAGAAAGCCTACTACTTTCTCAGAAAGAGACAGCCTTTCTCAGAGTACCTGGTTGGTGTGATCGGGTGTGGTGTCCAATGCAGGTGTTACCAAAACAGTACTGCCCATTCTGTCTGCGACTGAGTATGATTCCACACTCAATGCATTCAACATGCTAGCCTGAGCCTTTGGTACACCTCGTACAGTCTTAAAGAACTATCACACCCATGATTCTCTCTCAGTGCTGCAGGTAGGCATTTCCTCTAGCTCATCTTCCTGGTCCTATTGATCCTACTCTAAATCCTTGTGCCTTTTCCCTTATCCTGGCCTTCCAGCTGGTTGTGGTGGTGGTGTTGGTGGTGGTGGCTGTTGAGGAGGAGGGATGGCCATGGCTGATGCCATTGTTGAAGCTAATGTGTAAGTTTGCCAATAGTCTTCCAAGCAGGTGCTTCCTCCTGGACTGCAGATGGAAAATGAGTAAGAATGTGTCTATTAGTAGTGGAAGGGTAAACATTAAGCTTGAAACTTCCTAGATTGGCTAAAAATGCAGTTTTGAAATGTTTGCGAAGCCCAAACCCATTCGTGAAGCACATACCTGTTGTGAACACGTCATCATGCCGCACGTTTGCGTATGGTCACGCAACGCTGTTCATGGAGTCCGAGGTGATGTCAAACATTCGCGAATGTCGGGTTACAAAAAATGGTGTAAAAAGTTGTGTAATGTTCATAAAATTGCTTAGAATGAGGTGGGGAATGGTACAGTTTTTACTTGAAACTTTAAAGATTGACTGAAAATAATGAAATATGGGAGGTGAATTTTAGCAATGGTCTGTTAAAAAGCTATGAAATTCAGTTTGCTAAAGGGCCTTTATGATTAAGTTGCACTAAACAAAAACCTATGAAAATCAGTGAAAAAACGTTGGAAAAGGGATATTATGGTTACAAGTAAAACCAAAAACCTCTTGAAATTTGCCAGTTATGGGAAGCTAAGCAGCCATACCTTGTGCCACCACCATGCACTGCTAAGACTAACACCCAGGGCATCAAAGAAAACAGCAAACATATAGAAGCCTACCCTCTGCTACTACCCACATGTTCCTCTAATATTTTCAAATCCATGACCAGCAGAGCAGTGGCAATGGAAGGACCTCTAATAATATTACTTATCGATTTTAGGAGAAATTCTAATGGCAAAGAACACCTTTTAATAAGCAAAAAGTATCCCTATTGGCACAGCTAATTACTTTTTTACTCCCTAAAAAATCACTTTATTCCAGGTGAGCAGTAAACTATTTTCAGAGCCCTGCTTGCAACCCTGACATAGGTAGTGAAATGAGAGGGAACATGATACAGCTTTCCGTTTTTCTCTCCCTCCCTTACCACAACCTAATTAACATTCAACAAGAACCTTACTGAGGTTTTTTTATGGAGCATTGAAGTAAATCACATGTATTTGCCTTTTAGGTTAACAGCTGCAATGCTCAGGGCTACAAAAGAGTGGCTGCCTTCTTCTGTAACTAGGAACCCAACTTTTGAATTCCCTGTTCTTAGTTAAACAAGATGTATGAGGATACTAGAGTCAAACAACGTAGAACACATGCTTATATTGGAAAGCCCTCTGGAGCTGAGCATTTTATTTATGTATTTATTTTTGCATTTGTTGCAGCGCACTGAACCCTTGGGTATCCAGGCGGTAGTTAAACTGTGAGACAAAAACAAAATACAGAGTACAGCTAAAGCAAGGAACAAACTAGAAAACTAGACGCAGAGGGAGGGGTGTCATGGTGTCTTAATAGTCTTGGTTCGAGGAGCAAGGGTGGAGGAGGGGGAGACAGGTATCCGAATGTGTTAGTTAGTTAACTCGGGGGATCTTTTAGGTGAAAAGCCATGTTTTCATTTTTTTTCTGAAGGTGCAGTAGGAGGGTTACTTTCTCAGGGTGATGGGGAGATTGTTCCAGAGTATGGCGGCCATGATAGGAAAGCTCTGTCCTCCTGTGGTCTTTCTGGTGAAGGTGGGCACTCTGAGTAGACGGCTGTTTGTGGATCTTAGAAGGCAAGGGGGGGTGTATTTCTCCACCTGTTGTGAAAGGTAAGCCGGGGCAGTATTCGTGTTGCACCTGTGTATGATGGAGAGAGTCTTGAATTTGATCCTTTCACGGATCGTGAGTCAGTGGGCGTCTTTCCTGGCCTTTGTGACATGGTCGTGTTTGGACAAACCTAGGGCTGCTCGGAGGGCATTGTTTGGATGGTTTGCAGCTTGCACAAGTTGCGTTCGGAGGTTCCTAGAAAGAGAGCATTACAGTAATCCAGTTTGGCTCTGGTGATGGCTCTGGCAATAGTGAGTCGGTTGGTTGTGGTGAGGAATGAGGATCTCTGTTTTGTTGTCGTTGAGGCATAACTGATGGGTTGCCATCCTGTTTTGGACAATCTCATGAACTGAGTTGATGGTTGGGGCTTCAAGGTAATAGGAACCAGAGAGGGGGAAGAGGATTTGGGCAGAGGCATTGCTAGGGGGGGTTGAGGGGGCTATAGCCCCGGGTCTTTTGGTTATAGCCCCAGATAGAAGTTCTGGGTCTACAACCAAAAGGCTAGCTAGCCCCGAGTCCCGTCAGTCCTGACATTAGCTTAGCCCCTGATCTTTTCCAGACCATGCAACACCCCTGGATTTGGGTGTTGTCGCCAAAATTCTTATAGGATACGTGGAGGGCATTTAAATGATCAAAAAGGTGTTTGGTATACATGGTGTACAGGGTTGAGCATAGAAAGGAACAAAAGGTGCAGAGTCCTACATTGTTACTAGAGTTTCCTACCTTAAGCAAACAAATACATTTACTTCACTGTACTGTACTGCTGACATTTCTGTTTTTTTCAAAAAAGATGTGGTTTATTTGTCACCCCCAAAGAGTGTTCATCCATGCCCTTCCCCAATATCCTTCTCCGGCTCCTGTGATAGCATCCAATAATAGTTGAAAGGACTCTGTAAAAGTCAGGGATTGTATCTATTAAACAATCACTGGAATGTTGCATACCCACAATACTTTACAAGCAAACCTATATTTTAGGCCTCATTGTGATATTATGTGCAATTTAAGAAAATGCTAGGAATCTGCATGTACACAATTATTTTGCAATGCATAGAAGATTGTTTGCAGCATACCTCATCCTGATATTGTTATGTAGAATTGTAAAAGAGCTCAGTGAAACTGTTTATGTACAGTGAGTTACTGTATAATTAGTTAAGGTCTATGCCCACTGGATCTCAGAAAACTTGGAAAGAATGCAGATTGTGGAAAAAGCATTCTCGCTGTTTGAGTATCCGTTACCCTACTAATATGTACGAGTAATACCAGATATAGCCCATACAGATTCTCCCTTGCAGGTCAAGTAAATCATATTTAAATTTTGCTTTAACACTTATAGGCTAATGTAAATAATGCTAAAGTAGGAGATGCTGAGCATGATATTTGCTGACTCAAAATCCTTAGAGGGCAAATTAATTTGTTATTATGTATTAACTTGCAAGGGTAGGCTTCAAAGTGCTTGTGTGACGTATGTACAAAGAATAAGAAGCATTGGATGAGATTACACATCCAATTAGCCTGCTTACCTACAGTCTGTGGCAGATATGTCAGCTGAGAGTAGGGTTACATAGGGTGGGTGATGCTCTTGCCTAGAGACTGTGAGTCATGTAAATTTACATACTTGAACTATATTCATATTACAAAAAACATAAAACAAGTGGATGTAGTACATGTTTGGGAACCTTTCACAGAGCCAAGGCAGGTAGAGTCAAGGTTGTCTTGTGATGTCTAGATGTGGCCTGGGGTAGAAGTTAGTCATAAGACGTAAGTGTGATAGAGTCAGGTATATGAGTCATCGGTGGGTGGGGGATATTTGGTTATTATGTGCAGGCATATCTTAGTTAGATCTTCTTTTCATGAAGCCACTTTTTCATATTAGTTTTTAACTTCTTGAGGGTCTATTCTGTTTTTAGAGTTTTCAGATCACACTAGTTACAGTAAGTTAATGTAAATAGGCTACCTTAGATACACGCTCTAGTTAGTATAATTTAGCTTATTAAGAGAGAAAGTACATTTCATGTAACTGCTGTGGCTTGTGCCTTATTAATACTTGAAAAGGTTGGAATTGTCTGTGTGCACCGCTAAAGCTTTTCTGAGTGGCACCCAAAAGGAACCTGGGCAAGCGCACATGCACACAGCTTAGATGGAAACATTGATTCTCTCGACTCTGGATGTAGGTGTCCACACAGAGAACACACCATCTAAATTTGAACAGTGCCTTTTCTTCAAAACTAGGGTACACAATGTAGGGTTTAATGATGATACATCCACTGTGTGATTCATTGGTGTATCTATACCCGAATTGGCCTCTACATATGCACTATAGTTGTTGTTCCTTGAGATATTAGTGTTAGGATTCATATCTGATCAATGATATTGTATTTTATCAACTGGCCAATTTTGCACTTCTATACATTTATATGGCATATCTAAGTTGCACCTGGAGCCTTCTTTCCTTTTTTTGGAACCTCAGCACCAAGACCAGATCATGGGGCTCGAGACTGCATCATGTGGATCACTATACAAATTATAGATCTTTGGCATATCATATTGCCTTTAGGCATTTGTATCTTTGACCTTTAAATGTTTCCCCTGTCTACAGTTGTTGTATACTTCTTTTTGCTAATACAATTATTCATGAACTTTTTTGGTGGTACAATATTTAACATCATATTTTGTTTCTTTGTGGTATATTAATGTACTTTCTCCAAAACTGACTTATTTCAATATGAGCACCTTTGTTCCACCTCGATCCCCAATCGTGTGCCATACAAAGTCTACTTGCTTCTCCTACCAACAACTTGGTCACTTAAGTTCATTTTCAGTGACCCATTTTCAGATGTGCTGATATAGAGCTTTTTTTGCATTTTCCGAACACATAAGGCATTCTTTTCGAGCATGCTGTTCACTTCCTGCATTCCTGCACTGTGTCTCCCTTTGATGCTTTAATACGTTTTTTTTCTGGTAAGCATCCAAGTGTCCTAGTTATTGCAAGATTGTAATTTTCTTTATTTAATTTGCCCTTTTCAAAGTTGCACAATTTCCTCGATTTTTATTTTTATTTTTTCTATTTACCTACAGACGAATGCATCTTTCTAAAAGCCACCCAGTTGTAGCAACTTCGGAGCTGAATGAAAAGTACAGCCTAAATGTATGGCACTGCTCCCATCTGTCCTCACTGTGTAGCCAGTTTAATATAACTTCGCTCACACCAAACAAAATCGTTCAGACAATACTGAGTATTTATTTCTCACCACAGGTCCAGGTTTGAAAACAAAATACACTGTATAGCTACAGTCTGTGTATTTTGCATTACTTAAAATCATATTTTTTGGGGTAACTTTTAGATTGAATTTTTTTATCTTATACACTTTTCTATTTTACAGTGTATATTGATGATACAACATCATTTATTTGTATATTTTTCCCCCTCACAGGGTTTTGTTTCATCGTCAATTAATTGAGGACTTCCCCTACCTTGTTATGGACTGATACATATATTGCAATATATTTGCAGCAGTGATCTATTAATTTACTGTTGAAATGTGTATTTCTTTTATTTACTATAAATATGGGTGAAAACCTTTAATGTGGTTCAGCTAACTGTAAAAATGTGTTATAAACAGCACTCCATTAACAAAAATAGCTGTTAATTGTCTAATTTCGGGTGTCAAATTGTTGGGATCTAATACCAGCAAGACCCTGGTATAGTTCTCCGGTTCACAATGTTAGACATTATTTGTGTATTGTACCACAACAGAGTGCTGGGTAAATTAATTGTGTGAAGTGGCAGAACTATATGCAGAATAGGACATGGTACATATGTTAGGGTTTTTTTAATCGTTTTTTTAATAAAACACCTTTGAATCAATGAAACTATGAAGTTGTCACCAGTGCAAATTTCATATAACAATGATTGAATCAACGAGTGTGATCACAGAAAAGAAAGGTTTCAGCGGGTGGGCTGGACAGATATCTCATGGAGAGCTAAAACTTTGGCTATTTTGTAAGTTGGAGTAGACAGAGGTTTGTAGCAGCTGCTGTAGAAACAGACATGGTTACAGTGCATTTTTCTTTTTTGTCTCAGTGTGGGTCTTAAAACCCTTCTTCTAGAGCTCCAGGTGCTGACTGCTAACATGCATTGTATTAAACAAAAGAAGCAGAGATGCAGGCCCTCATTTTACTCACCTTATTTAAGACCATTCTTAGAACTGGTGAAATCCCTGAATCATATGATATGAATGATATGGTATTTATAACGCGCCTATACACAAGTGTTTCAAGGCACAACGAAGCAAGGGAGGGGAAACAAAGGGAGGGCAAGACAGCAATCTTACTAGGCCTAGTGACATTGAGATTGCACAAGTACAGGGGAGATGGAAGGGGAAAAGTCCCAGTGGAAGGGCAGGAGGAGCAAGTGCAAGACACAGGAACAAACATCAAAGAACAAGGTGTGCGGCCAGCAGGTGTCAGTGCAGGTTAGATGCAGACAACAAGTGTCTGATAAGTGCAGGTAGGGCAGACTGTAGGGATGCAGATACAGACCCAAGTGCAAGGTTGCCAGGAGGCAGTGCAGTGGTGCAGCTGGGAGGGCAGGTACCAGGGCCCGTGGTTCAGAGAGTAGCCAGGTTCAGAGGGAATCCTGGAAGTCTGGCACGTGGTTCAGAGGGCAGCCAGGTTCAGAGGGAATCCTGGAAGTCTGGCACGTGGTTCAGAGTGTAGCCAGGTTCAGAGGGAATCCTGGAAGTCTGGCACGTGGTTCAGAGGGCAGCCAGGTTCAGAGGGAATCCTGGAAGTCAGCACTTCTGATACTGTTTCTTAAAAAGGGCAATAGGAATTGCCTTAAAAACTATCGATTATTAGCTCGAATGGATGTGCCAAGCAAGGTATTTGCATTATTCCCTCTTAGGGAATTAGAGAAATAGGCTAGCGTAGGCAACATGCTTGCTACACTCCAAACGGACTTTAGACCTGACCTATCGACGTCATGTAACATTTTATTGCTAAGCACACTCATTAAACAAGCCAAAATGAAAGGTAATCCACCCCTCTATGCCTTGCCTATAGATTTCACTGCAACCTTTGTTGCAGTGAATCACAATATCTTTTGGTCAAACCTGGATTTGGACGCTTAAGAATGCCTAAATCATTACCTGTAGAATATGTACGTTTGGAGTTTGTTTTGATGAGTACTCTGAGGTAAAATATAAATTGGCTATGTGTTACGAGAAGCTGAAGAAATTGGATAATGATACAATTATGGTGCAAGTCTTTGAAGCTTTTCTCGGGATGCGTGATTGTGAATTGTTTGTTTGCCTAGGAAAACCATTTGGAATATAACGAAATGGCAGCCCAGTCATGTGAATTTCTAAAGAGAGTTGGAAGAGTGGGTTAAAGGAGTATAGCTATGAGGCTGACATCGTGAAATTGGCATCAAATGTCAACAGTGGACACTTTATCCACTAAATGTTGGAATGGAGATATTTTCCCAAAAATATAGACGCTTTTCCTAACAGCCACATAGTAAGGCAGTACCTATTGATTACGTTTAATAACACATCCTCTGGGGAATTCCGATACAAGAACTCCTCTACCGACTATGTGAGGAGACTGCAATATACTCCACCCAACATCTAATGTCTACGTGTGTTACGTTTATGAAATCTTACGTTATTAGAATGCATTTTTATGAGCCCATAATTTTATGGCATGTTTTATTGGATGGAAATAATGTTAATTTTATGTATCACATGGTCACATTTTAAATTGTATGTGTGGACATTTTACGCAAACTTTCACTGTGGATTTTATATCGAGTGATTAGAATGTTGTCTTTCCCTCTATGCAATTTGTATGGGAGTTAGTTATTGGTTTTATGTGGCGTTATTGATGTTTGATATGTGATGTGCATATAGAAAGCCAATTTTGGCTGCAAGTATATTATAAATAAATACAAATTCAAGAGGTTCTAACGCCTAACTACAGGAAGAAACATGTGGGCTCCTTTTGCAAGAAAGGCATGTGTCTCATACTCTGATGCAAATGGTGCTTTTTATTTAATATTTCCTATTTTATAATTTATTCAAACAAAAGAGGCTTTAAAGGACCAGAGAACCATTTGTGTGTGCCTGGGATCGCAAGCTCTGAGAGGGACCCGTTAAGGATGACCTTAAAACCCCCTCTCTCTGAACCAGCTATATGGTTTACACTGAGATCACTTTCAAGGAATTCAATTAATAGAATGAATGGGATGTAATGCAATGTTCAATGTGATACATTATGTTAGACACCTGTAAATTATGTTATGTTAATCAGCTGTTATACTGCACCAAACCACCACCATTGTAATATCGGACCGATTATACTTGCCCATGGAGTGGTGTACTAGCTCCCTGACCCCCCACCAGGGTTATCCAGACCTTGGTCTACTGTAGGAGAGACAATGAAGAATGGGAAAGCTAAGAGGATGGGAAAGCAGGACAGTAATGCTACACACTGAAGAGGGATGAACCGTGGGGTGCAGGGGGGAAAGAACGTTTTTTTGATTATTAATGAAAGTCTCATAAACATATTGAAGACATCAATCTGTAGTGCGATCCTCTGGTATGGCAAAATCAACTCCAGGCAGGTTTCCAGTTGTGAGCACCAAGTATATGTGCTCACTGACTTTTATTATGCAAACTGGCTCACAAGCCTCCTCCGTACCTGAATGCATTACCTGCCACCCTCTTTTCCCTGGGCGAGCGGCGAGCTGGGGGTAGATCTCTATCTTCGGCTGGGGCCTCCCTCTGGAACAGCCTCCCTGCCACTCCAAAACTTGAGGAGAACCATCTCCAGTTCCGGAAGCACCTCAAGACCTTCCCCTTTGCTTCTGTCTTCTCTACCCCTCTCCCCTGTTCATCGGCTCTCTCTTGGCACTGTGCACCTGGACACCCTCTTTCTCCTGGGCCCAGGTACCTGCTCACCCTTCTGCCCTCCTGCACTGCCTCCTGGCCACCCCTTGCACTGGTGGACTGTATCTGTACTCATACAGCCCCCCCTTTCTTCTTTTTCTGCACTTATCAGACTTACCCAGTCTGCTGCCATAAACACAGCACTTGCCACTTGCTGGCTGCGCTTCCACTGTTTATTGCCTCCATTTTCTATTTATCTTTATTTATTATTTATTTATCTGCTCTCCTCTGCTCTGCACTTTCCACTCTCCCCCTTCCTTGCACTTTTTCCTTTTTCCCTTTCCCATGCACGTGTGCGTTCTCAATGTCACTGGGTCTAGTAGGATCATTGTTGTTTTGTGGTCTTCCTTGTTCTCCTGGTACGACGTCCATTCATTGCCGTTTTCTTTTTTGCGCCATTTTTTGCCACAGATTTTCTACCGCAAAACAACCCATCGAAAACTATGGGGGGGTGGGTAGAGGGATATAAGGTTTCTGGGTGTTTCAGGACTAGATTTTAAATCAGTGGTAAGGGTATTTTGGGGGGTAGCCACCCCCAAAAAGGAAAACAAATGTGGTGAGTTTTTGTGGCAAAAAATCTATGGCAAAAAATACCACGAAAAAAAAATTGTGCGATGAAATGACATGGAACCGTTCCCCTCCCTTGCCTAGTCATGCTCTGAAACACTTGTGTACGAGTGCGATACAAATAAAATATCATATCATATCATATCATTGGATAAATCCAGTGTTTTAAATTGACCTGCTCCCTGTTCCCCCATAATATGGCTCTTGCTCCCAATCTGCCTCAGATCACCACATAGAGTCAATTCTGATAGGAGGAGTTAAGGATGCTGTGATAAGGATAAGATAATTGGTTGAATTCATTTGTGCAAGCCATATTATTACATTATATGGTGGATGAACGGGGCCAATAATTGCTCTGTGACAACTTGGAATATGTGTGCTTGTGATAATTGCAACCTAGGTTTGTGTTGTCCCCTTCGACTTAACATTGCATTTTTTCAACAACATGGTAAGATCCTAAAATTTGAGGTTGACAAGAATGTAAGTGCTGTAATGTTTTAACTAATGATGAGATGCATGTTACATATCATTATAAGGCTAGGTTATGACACTATCACATAAACCCTAAAATGAAGACCAGAATTATAAATATTTTGTAGCAAGGCACCTGCCGCAAACCTATTGTTTGAACAGATGTAAGTTAAGCACACAGGCCGGAGCTGTCATGCATGCAATCAATCAAGAAGTATGTGCTTTATTTTTCACGACTTTGGACATCTGCACTTTTCGAATGTTACATTACAGTAACATTGTGTTTGTGCACGTGCATTTACAAAGAACAGGTTGGTGTAGTCCAAACAGGTAAGAAGAATACTCAAGAAGTAACTCAAGTAGCTCAATACCCTCCTCTTCAAGCAATGGCTCCTCCTTAACACCTAGGACCACACCGCATTCACTTCCCACCTAACCTTAGAGTGGGTGATCCGCTCCCCCGTTTCCTCCCCATGTTGCTTGTAGATCCATTGCTCCCTAATTGCCTGCCGTCCCCATCCCCCGTTCTTTGGCTCGCAATGCCATTTATTGATCCCTTGCAAACTGCTTCCTTCGCCTGGTTCTTCCCCATATGATTTGTAAAGCACTCCATTGCTTCCGAGCTCTAGGTCTAAATATTCTAATAATAAAAATGATCATTTAAAAAAATAAAAGCAAGAATCGAGTTGTGTGAAATGTCCAGTTATCTAGATGAGTATAATAGAAAAATACAGGCTAGACATGGCAATTTATTTGAAGAGATGAATTTAGAAGTTGTTTCTGAATTCTGAATCCATTTGAAATATTCCTATAATCTCAATTTGTAAGTTAAGATAGCCCAGGTCTGACAGCTTTGAATGAAATGTAAAAATAACAAATTAAATAAAGAAAAAGTACTTTTTTTTTTCTTGAAGCAACATGAAACGCTATTCTTAATCAGTCATTCAATGCAGTATATGTTTTTATTTGTGTTTTATTAGACTTTTTTTATATAGCTCAAAACATGCCACCAAGATAGCATGGCAAGAAAGCGGGAAGGAAGAACAGAGGCAGCTCAGTAAGCATTTAAGAATGCCTAAGGGTTTAGTGTTTTTGAGGATCAGGTGGTTGTTTGTTGTCTGTTAAGTCAGCAGGAAGGCAGTTCCAAAGATTAGAGACTGGACCCGAGAGGGCTCCTTCACCAAGGAAGATAGATCGAAAATGGGAAGAGACGATCAACTTCAAGGCATGTCATCTCTTCTTGTACTTTACCTGACCTCATAGGGCAGTTCCAACGAGCAGCGTCTAGTGCCGAGAGGGCTCCTTCACCAAAGAAGACAGATCGAAAATGGGAAGAGACGATCAACTTCAAGGCATGTCATCTCTTCTTGTACTTTACCTGACCTCATAGGGCAGTTCCAACGAGCAGCGTCTAGTGCCGAGAGGGCTCCTACACCAAGGAAGATAGATCGAAAATGGGAAGAGACGATCAACTTCAAGGCATGTCATCTCTTCTTGTACTTTACCTGACCTCATAGGGCAGTTCCAACGAGCAGCGTCTAGTGCCGAGAGGGCTCCTACACCAAGGAAGATAGATCGAAAATGGGAAGAGAAGATCATATTCAATGCATGACATCCCTTATTATACTGTACCTGAACTGTGGAAGTCATTTCCAAAGAGTAGCGGCTAGTGCCGAAAGGGCTCGTTCACCATGGAAGACAGATCGAAAATTGGAAGAGAGGATCAAGTTCAAAGCATGCCATCTTTTATTATACTGTACCTGAACTGCGGAGGGCTGTGAGCTCCATTTTGGATCTGATCGCGTGCTGCTTCTGGTCGATATGCGTTGCACCTCACCTAATTGATAGACACAAGCAGAAAGAGCACTGGTTCAATGTTGTGTATTGATTCTGGCTGCAGTAGGACTCACAACATCCGATGACTGGTTAGTTGTCTCTTCTAATACTTTAAAACATAACAGATGGTAGATGAAAAGGAATTTTGGATTATTTTAGAAAATATGTGTTATGTTTTGTACAACATCTGAAAGAATTTATGATCAGTAACTAACATGTAAAACAGAACGCGGCCAATAACATACACAAACGGATAAGTGGTTCAGTGGGCAGCATGTTTAAAGGAGGATGCTGAGCAACTTCTCTTTCAGAGAGATCTCAAAACCATGTTGATTAAGGAGGCATGTGATTGCCTTCCTTTCTCTACCGGAACCAGAGTAGCCTCTTCAGTGCCCCACACTCGCCCAGAAGAAGTACCCCACTCTCAACTAAGCTCTCATTAATCATTCTGGTTTTCAGTTCAAATAGATGATGTGGCTGATTTCACAGAAACAGTGCATAATATCCCGGCAAAGACAGGAGCATCTCAGCTGAGTAAGCACCATCCAATGCAAGTTACACAGCTCTGTTTATTTGTGTGCTGGCCATGCTTGAGCATCTTGCCACCTGGACTGCAGCAAAAATCGAACTTGCACTCGATCCTGCGGAAGAAGTGTGCTGACTATGTGTGGCCCTTAATGCCATTTTGGTGTGCTCCCAAGCAGGTGGTACTCACCTTGAACTCACTCACGCTGCTGGATTAACCCATTTTTTACTCAGGAGTATTACTGCCAAGTAAACAAAAATGTCTGGAGGAGTGTGCAGCATAGCACAAACTAGTCTTTCTGTCTGCTTGCACTCTCAAGACTAGTGTGATACCTACTTGAATATCTGATGTCATTTCTACTCCTTTTAACTGCTTTTCAAAATGCTCAATTCTTCAATACACCAACCATCTCATTTTAGCTTTCATGTCCACATGGGTCTTCCTCAGTGTTAGGGAGAATTCTCCAAATGTGCTAATGTCCCTTACATTTTGAGACCCCCAGCAACTTTGCTGGATTTCTAGGATTTGAACATTTTACCTGGGAAGCATTTCCCGCTCGTCCATGTAGTTTGTGTGTGTTTTACTTTTGTGTTCTTTGGTTTTAAAACAACTCCAGGGCATCATCTTTTTCTGTGTGTCACACAGCACCTTCAGTGCAGTGGCACAGGGGTGTCTTTTCAGACTCCCCAAAGGTGTAAATACTTTCCCTGGGACTGACTACTGTCTCCCAGTGCAAGTAAAGTTAAATTGACTTTACTAGTCTCTTTAAATTTACTGACCCTGCACACATCTTACTATAGAGTGCTGGAGGAGTTGCTTAGCTTCCCCTGAGTCAAAACACTCATGTAACAGTAAAATGTTACCTTTTCCTATTTTAAATGGCTGATGGCAGTGGTCTAGATCAACTACCGTGATTTTCCACGACTGCTAACAATGGTAGCTCAAAATCAGGGGTTGCCATGTTTTTCAATATGGCGCCCCAGACCTATCTGTAAAAACAGACTCTGGTCATCCTTTTTTGCCATTTCTTTTAGGAAACGTCCTTCTTGTGTGTAACTCTGCCTGCCAAACCAGGTTTGGTCCCTTTGTTCATGCCCTTTGGCGGGCTTCTGTGCTGAAGCCCTCCTCTGGTGCCAGAGTGTGTGGGGTGGACAGGATGTGAGGGAGGTGCCTGCAACTCCCTGTGCTTTCTCTCCTAGGAGACCTGAATGCACTCTGGCGTGATTGGCTGGCTGACTGTCCGGCAAAGACAGACACCCTGCTGGATAAGTGACAGCCAGGCTGAATGAATGGGGAAAACTGTTTAAAAGCGGGTCTCTGGGACTTGGAAAGCAGAGTCGACCACTGTAACGAAAGAACCGAAGACGAGCTGAAGGAAGAGGACTGCTGCAATTCCTGGACGACGGGTGAAGCCCTGCTGCAGGTCCAAATAACTTGAAACTCCAATCAACAGAGAAGCCCTTCAGGTTAACTTCTTCCCTTGAGTTTGGTGGGAACAACCAACTTGTAAGCCACCTGGACACCGTCCTATTTTGGTAGAATTTTCTTCAGAGTGCTGTTGAAAACTGGATAGCCAGAGTGAAGGAAACTAGGGGGACTTTAAGGCACTCAAACCTTCCGGGGGCAGTGCAGGAACCTACCGACGTCCTCCTTCTGGCCCCACGACTGAAGCACAGCAACAACGAGATCTTCTCGAACTGCCAGGAACAACTGCCTCAGCTACAGCTTACTTCATTAGACAGGTACTGTGCAAACGCGGTGCAGAAATCTTTTCGGCCATCGAGAAAGTGCATGAAACTTTCCCCAACTACGAAGGATTGTCGTTCCCTAAACATTCGTCAAACTTTTCGCCTAGCCAAATCCTTTAAAAATCTGTGGCAAAGACTGAACCGTTACTTACCAGAACTGTACTATCCTATACAAAAGACTTTGAACCATTGACTTGGCCCAGACCTGTTGAGAAGAATTGCTGGTTGTATTTAACTGAAACCCTTTGCCCTGTCTATGAATGTATTTGGGCTGTCTATTCTTATAACCTTGTGTTTTTCTCCCTTTTCTAAGTACCTGAAGTGCCATTTTGCTCCTACTTCATTTTTGAGCTAAACTTGTTCAGTTACTTACCGGTTGGTTTTTGTCGTGTATCTTTGTGTGATATTGAGCTGCTTATGCTAGTGTAATGTTTTATAAATGATAGAGTAAATAAATGTATAGTCTTTTACCAAGAAACCTTGAGTAAGTGTTTACTTGAATCACTGTATTGGTTGGTCCTTTGTGTAACTTGTTCTACTGCTCACTTAAACTCTTAAGATAAGTCTGGCTGCTCAGCGATCGATACCACTTTACTGTGTAGTACAGGCTTCTACCAAAGGTGAAATTGTGCTTACACTTGTAGTCCTAATTGCCGGTAGTGTTCCCAAAGGGTACTGCAGGTGATTCTGCCTAACACTCAGGGAATCCAAATTGTGATCCCTGGAGGAACTACAGCAATCCAGTCCAAATAATAAGGACTTATATAGGCCCCTCATGTTCCGCCTACACCATAGGCATCTTAACCGCAGTGGCCACAGCCTGGAACAAATTCACATTTCTAATTCAATTTCTCAAAACTTGTCCTTAGCCAGGCACACCCACAGCCCCATCTTTAAAATAAATAAGGTCCTTTGCGAGGCCGTAATGCATTTGCAAATGAACAGATTGCATGTCTGGTATACTGCACTCTACAGCACAAAATGAAGGCTTCTATCTCTTTTTCAATTGCATTGCATCTGTGATTAGTGATACAAAGTGGCCATAATGCATGAAATCAATACCCCAATGCTCCCTGTATGCCAGTGCCTCCCAAGCAATGTTGGTGACCACCTCCAACATCTGAGAAGAAACAATCCAAAGAATCGGATGTTTGATACCCTTCCAAAGATCCACAAACTGGAAAATGTGGAGCCCCTAATCATCTCTGGTGTCAATACTGTGGAATGTTCTGACCCACTAGGCTCTGCCCTGTGACATCACTGTGTGCTGCTTTCACCAGAAACAACAGAATGGCCACCGAAAAGCCCTATGCGCACTAAAAATCTCTGAGAAGTGCGCCGGGAAACCGGAATAATAGGCTGCCAAATCTACATTGCCATGTGTCAGTGGTAGAACAGGAGACCACACTACCAAAACCTGTCTTTGGGCTGCCACAGAGTGAAACGGAGCTACCTGAAAAGTCAGTGCTGCATTGCCAGGAAAACCCAGAAGTGCTCTAAAATCATTTTTTTCTTGGCTGTTGAAATTGCAAAATAATGGTTCCCAAACATCAGCAAAGATCCAACATCCTTGTTGGGTGTTAACCATCACCTTATTTAAGGAATCCCCATAAGCACAATGTCAGGAGAAGCACATTTCATCACAAGAAATCCACATTCAAAAAAGGTGCTTGCATGGAAAAATATGTCAGAATATGGGCGCAGTACCGCCGCTCCCCTATATCAAATCTGTCATTTACTTATACTGGCAGTTTAAAACTTGTGTCTTAAAATCAAATTGTGGAAAAGAAGAGACTTGCCATCAAAAGCAATATAGGTTGCTACTATTCAATTTCTATGTTTTAAAAAGACTGGAATTAGAGATCTGTGTGTATATTTGTTGAAAATGTAACGTTTATTTAGAAAAGACAATTTTAAACAAAGAATTTTAAAGTGAACTGATGTCAGCCACAGTACTTCAAAGGCACATTCCACAGTTTGCCCCAAACAAAGGTGCCTTCCTTTTTGCTCTCTGCCCAGGAGCTCTCAGTTAGATGCTAATGAAAGGAGGAGGGTATTTTGCTCTGCTTCTCTGAGGAGAGTCAATAGGCTCCCTGGACTGAAAGGGAATGCAAATTAAGGTGTCAACAGAAACAACTGCCAGCAGGAAGAGAGCCCTGGACTGCTCTGGACCCAGCCAAACCATGGGGGTGGGACCAGACAGATATGTGTATCTTAAACCACAAGGAAATATCTTTTTGAAAAAGACTTATAGAGAACTGTGAAAAATTTGTAAAAATCTGTAAATTAGAGGTTGTTAACATGAAAATTCTGCTCACAGTTTGAAACTACTCTGAACTCTGTGTGATGTTCAGAGACAGGACTACAGATAATTCAATTTTGTAGCATGTTTGATGATGCTAGAAGTATGAACCTTCACAGGATTATGCCCAGGGGTCATGCGCATATATGTAGAAAACTGTGGACATATCTGACAGTGGGTAACCAACCAAAAGAGCGAAAAACCGTCAAATTTGAACCAAAGCTCTCGCTGAGCTGGGACTCGGACGGATACTTGCTCTACTAAATCTGTGTTGTAATTATGTATTGTTAGCAAGTTGGTCATATTGAAAATATGATTTATGTAAAAAATAGATTTACTGTACAGAAACAAAGGGGAGGTACTCCCTGGATTGTAAAATACAGCATCACTATGCCACTAGATTTCCTTCTCAAATCAGGAGAGAGGACAGACCATAACCAATAGGATTCCTAGAGGGTGTGCTTAGTATAATTCAGCCTACCCACCGCTTTGGGAAATACATAAATAGGGACAGTTTAGGACCTAGAGGGACACACACAGATTCACCCATCAACTGATTTACTGGCGAAGCACTCTGGAGGAGAAACCCAGATCCAAGACTCCAGAACCCTGAAAGCAGAAGGCCCAATTCCAAAGCTGAACCCTTCTCAGCTGGTCTTTTAAAATCTTGAAACCTGATTTTACCCCCGGACTTCCAAGGGGCACACCAAAAGCCTGGCTGTGCTGTTTCTGCTTTCTTGCCAAGACCTCTTGCTAGAACCCAGAGATCCAAACCAGTAGAGCAGAGCTGTAACCTGATAGCTGCAACCCAGAACCAACCCGTCAGATCCGGTCCAAAGGCTGTGCAGTGTCCAGAGTGCCGTGCTGAGTGCAGAACCGAGTGCCTGAATCCTGTCCGGTGGGATAGCATAATTCCAGTCCAAAACCTTTGACCAGATCTTTGACGGGCCTATTCCAAACCATAGTTGTGAGTATCTATAGAATAGAATTGTCCATAGCAGTATCTTATCCTTAAGTAATCCTATCCAAAACCATCCTATCACCTCCAGAACTGCATTGTGTAATCTCTTTTGTTTTTCCTGAATCTTTCCCTCACCCATATTGTCCTTTGATAATTGTAGTGATAATATCATCATTGTGCTAATATATTTGCTGAAGAAAGACGAGTGTCTCGGTGGGCAAAAGTCAGAACAGAGTCGTGGCTGATCTGGTGGCTGTCCCGTTGGGTATCTTGTATCTTCATAGACGCCCTAGTGTAAAGAAAATCTGGTTTGAAATTCATAAGCGCATCGTTCATTTGTAAATCTTGACTCTTTCTGAGAAAAACCAACCTCTACTAAAACCTTCATAACTTCTGAACCGTGCATACTAGAAACGAAATTTAAGTGTCAAATTGAAGCATTCCAACTCCTTATAGTTTTGCCGCAATCGTGCTTAACGCGCGCGGAAATGTTTGTAGCAAATTTGTGTTTTGCTCAATTTCATCACGTGCAAAACAGCTATTCTTTGCAATTGACCTCAGAATTCAGTTTTCAATCTGCTAGTTATTCATTCATCATTGCTATTGTTTACCTGAAACTATACAAAGCGGCTCCCACTAGTTTTGAACCCAATTTCGAGAATTAAATCCATTTTTCAGTGTTTTTTCCCATTCATTCAAAAGCACATTCAAAAGCATTTTGACCTTTTTGAAATCATTCCTGTTTCTCTCTATGCTTGCTGGGGGGAATTGGGATTGAAACTTTATTTATGGTGATTGTATTCCTGAAACCTGTGTTATCCCCTTCCATTTCTTTATACTGCATATTGGGGGTAATTGAGTAGTGTGCAGAGGGAAAGAGTGACATTGCATTTGACTGAACCCACACAAAGTTTTATTCTGTGCTGCATTATTTTTCTTATCCATACTCCTCCTGATTAAAGAGATTGTTGATTGGTGTGACATCACCCATTGGTAATCATTGTATAAATATTAATAGTGTGATATATATATATTGTCCAAATTCATAAAATACAATCTTTTAACTTTGCAAAAGAGACTGCTTCCTGGTACAGTGAGACCGGGGGGGATTCAAAGAGAGGGGCGTGATATAAGGGTACATCATTCAGAAATAAAAGAACTTATAGACACAAATATATAATTAAGGGTTCCAACTGTGCATCACATGCTAGGCATTGACTTAGGTGGAGTGCTGGGTTGAAATCACTTACAATACATTAACCATATATCCAGATAACTTGAATCCATTCTAAAACCCCTGCTGATGGACTCAAAAAGCTTTGTACAGAACATCCTCATATGTATCTGAGACTAGAATAGACTCCCAACCACATTGGATGCCACCTAAGTTTATTCCAACATTCCACCTAGATAGAATACTAGCATGTCGAAGATTCCAGCAAAACCCAGCCAGCAATCTAGACACCCCAATCATGGCCATCACATATGTCATGAGTGTCATACACAAATACAGAAAAGTGTGCTTCTTTGTTAGATGCTTCCTACAAAAGGGAAAAATGACAGTGTCTCAGTGTGCAGACCTCTACATGGCATACCTTAATTAGAGGTTTTTACAACAGCATTCCCAGAAGCCACTAGCAGACCTATGGTACATCATGACATTTTCTTGATTTGGGCAGAAAGTGAATATTCTCTTTACCAATTCCATGAACTCGTAAATGGCTTACCCCCCAAGAGCATATACCTCCTGAGTACTACTATTTCCATTGAAAGGAATGGCCATCTATAAACATCAGCATACCAGCAATAATCTAACAGGAACAATTATGTGCACAGAACAAGTTTCCACCCAACCACAGAAAACTATTGTCTAAAGTTAGGCCATCTGTTACCAAGATATGTGAAGAAACAGAAAACTAGTGGCAATCAAAGTGGCATACTTAGCAGATATTTCTAGTAAAAGGTCATTCAGCTGAATTGGCAAGGAATTTTATTCTGCATTGAAAATAACCTGAGACAATTTGCTACCATTCAAAGACAGGAAAACTGCACAACGAATGCCCTAGCATGCCACTTCTCATCCAGCCCTAAACCAACTGAAATGGAATATAATAAATATGCTGCATGGATGATGAACTGAGAGGCATAGGAACCCCTCTTAATTGTATACAATCATCTAAAAAACCTAGCATGGTCCCTGATCAGAAGTGCATTTCTCCAAGATCAAGATCAGATATGACAGGGAACATACTGGTGCAATATTAGGAGATCCAAAATGTACCAACACATATGCACCAAATCTCACAAACCAACAACACATAACCAAACAGGATCGACGCCAGGGGCACCCAACTGCAGATTGGTCGAATTTGCTATACCTCATCTAATGCAAAAATGGCTGCAAGAAAGTATGTAGAGGAGACTTGAGAGGAACGAGCTGAAATAATGAACCTGAATAGTCACTGCATCTTAAACGGCAAAACAGGAATGCCAATGAATTACCCCTTCACACACGAATGGTACACTGCAGGGCCGATTGGTGGTTGCAATGAAAGTTGCATTCTTGAATACCATACAAAGAAGACTGTGGGAGCTCAAGCACTTGAAATTGCTCAATATAACAAAGATATATGATTTATGACTCACAATAGACAACTTTGAGCCTGTCATTATCAAGGCAACATCATTACCAGTGCCATCAGACAGCCTGTCAATACCAGCTCACACCAATGGCTATGGAACCCTACGGAACTCTAATGGGTGATGACACAAGACACCAAAAACAGAAACCTTTGGTGTCCAAGCTCAAATGATATACACACATTATTGGGCATTATGCATATTGAGATAAAAAGCCAATGTTGCACCATTTTTAATATACTATGTATGTGTTACTTTGTCTGCAAGCCTGTAAGATAGTTTTAAGCATGAGGCAAACAGACATACCAATCGATATTGCACCATGTAAAATGTGGGTACACTTATGTACTGGCTCCATCATATGCAAGCCGGCAAAGGGTACTTTACTACCCTGACTGATTGGACCTACCTCTGACCTAATGTTTTAATTTCAACACAGATTTTCAATGTGCCCTTTCTTAGTTTCATTAGGCATTTTAATCACTGCAGGTAATGTCATAGGTGTGGTGCCGATGCAGACAAATATTCTATTCACAAAGAAAATGAGTGCTGGTTGCATTAATAACAATGTAAGCATTCTGAACCATAAACAACTTGAGAATGCATGAGGTAAATGTAAACAACACATCCTGCTTTAAACTGTTTTTATGTCCTACATTTCAAGATTGCTCTTTTTACCATGTACATTTATTATACTTGCTCGGTAATGCTTTTAAGACTCCTTTCTCTCAAGTTTGCGAACACATGTATTGGAAAATTGTAGCTTAAATAACTTGTGCAAGCTGAAAATAATTCCCAGGGAGAGCTGATTTTGAAGTCCAGAAGAAAATCAGGTATCCGGTGGCATTCGGTAAGTGGCACGTCTAGAGGAACGCTACCCTTCAAGTGAGTCCTGAGTGCTTGAATGCTGGAGTGAACATGGAAGTGGGCAACGACAAGAGCCACGATTGTTTCAACACGGCGGGCAGTCAGATTGAGAATCTCGACATGACCGACGCTGTGCTAAACGAGGCTTGTTTATAGATCCTCCTCGATGAACACTGGCGTCAGGACACAAGAGAGAACGGTCTGTCAAGTACAACTCAGCTGCACCCATACCCAGAGCCTCACAAAACACTCCAGCATAGATACTAAGGGAAACCTTACAAAAATAATTAGAAACTCAGCCTTCCTTATCAGAAGTAGATGGCGTCGTGACGAACATGGATTTTCAGATGAGCGACAGCGATCTACCAGAAAAAAGCAGTTCAACTTCGATAAACGGCGAGTCAGTCCAGGAGTTAGCCCACAAAATCAACCAAGATTGTACTAAAGGAGATACTTTAGTACCAGAAGCAGAAATATAATTCCAAAACATTAACCTCCCCCATACTACGAACAACGGACACAGTGAGGAGTGGTATGGGAAGGAAACAGAACATGAACGCGAACAGAATGTACAGACGGCACAGACCACACAGCCTATCCAGTAAATGCATTAGGTAGCGATTGCAGCAACTGGGCAGAAAAGCAGGCTGGAACCGTCACTGTGGGAAAAAAAGAAAAGATTATAACTGCCCAAAACGGAAAGAGCAGAATGGACACAAATGTCCCAACGGCAACAAATGACTCAGCAGACACATGGAATGACGAGACAAATGATGACACATCAAATGTCTGTGAGGACGAAGAAGTATGGCTAGAGGCCAAGACACAACCCAAAGGAGACAACAAGAAATACATTAACACGAAAGACAATTTTTACTGACAACAGGAGGCTACAGGGCGAAAAAAAGAAGCATGAGCCTGCATGAAACATCGATAGCAGATGAAATAAGGGAATTTGAATGGTGTTGAAGCTTTATAAACAAGATGAAAGCAAGAGACAACTCGTTATCAGGCAAACACCTTCATACGATCGCAACAAGAATTACTAACATGGATTATTTAACAGAAACTCAAGGCCATGCTCACAATGCAAACACAACAGAAAGACAAGTAGAAAAGGATGGAAATAAAGTACTGCAACCACGACTGACCTATAGAAATGACAAGCATGAAACAAATGGGAGGTCAAACGCCCAGAAGGGCACAGAACAAAATAGAAGAAAAAGAGAAACAAAGCAATCATACAGAAGGAAACAAAATCGGACGAGATGTAACAGACTCCTCTGCAAAAGGAACAGCAACCACACAACCATCACAGGTTATGAAAGAAAAACAGAGGAACAGAGGCCCAATCAATATAGACGATCTGGACAAACTCTTCGAACTCGGAGAGACTAGTGAAACACATGCTGCAAAAAAGGTTCGAATAGGAGAAAAAAAACCTATCGATGAAGACTTAAATACCCAAACTATAGGAAACAAATCAGTGTCAACTGCTGCTGGGATACAGATACATAACAATGTCATGGCAGCACGAACATCTCTTTAGCCCCCTATGCCAAGTTATATGCAATGATAAATGACAATGTAAAAGACAACACAACTATTCTTGCGCTGCTACACTCAAAACTAATCTTTTTTGGAAACATTTACAGCAAAAGATGTGGAGTGCCTAAACCATGAGGCAGTAACATCAGCCGAAGGCAACGGAGGCTCTGCGAGTTAGCCAGTGGCGACCAAGGAGAAAAAACCACCACCACACACACATTGGACTCAATAAAATGGTTGAGAAAAATGGCAGAAAGGAAAGAGAAGGAGCATCACAGGGAAACAGAAACAGACAGTGGGTGGACATTAGGACTGCAGGGACCAAGCATGCAAGTCCCTGTTGGTTCCATCCCACCAAATAGAACTGTAAAGATAAGTAACACACAAACAAATTCAGGATCTACAAACAACGATGCCCTAGACGCAAAAAGAACAACAGACCAACAATAACAACAAAAAGATACCCCAAGAGCGGACATTGATGACGGCACTTACCCAAACAATTGCCCCAAAAAGTGACCAGAACTGCCGGGCAAACCAAAATAAAAGAACTTTAAAAGGAAATCAAGGACACTCCACCTCAGGAACCAACAAATAGAGATGATAAGAGATGTCCTAACACAAAAACGTAGAGAAAAACATCAACAAAGAGTAAATCTGGAGGGAATGACCTCCTGCACCCAGTATTTTTCACTAACCAAGGACAGTCCAAGGAAAGGAAAGAAACAGAAGAAGCAATCAAATGACATTTAACTGCAAAAAACAAGAACAAGACAAAAAAAGATAGAGAGAAAAAAACAAAAAACAATAAAACCGGTCCAAGAAGAAAAACAACCAGTTCCAGGACATTCCTGGAAACATCCAAATGCCACCGCGTACCAAAGAAACAATCAACCAAAGGATGAGGAGCAGGGAAAAAACCCAGTTGAAATAAGAAAAGTCACAATCAATCTATATTCATCCGAGGATGATAGTGATAACAACACAGACATAGATGACATTGAGATGACACATGACCTGATAGACGATGTGTCCTTCTACATTGAAAAAAATTAATCAGTGTCAGACACCGAAGCAAACGATCCAGCGGAAAATGAGTCACCTGCAGGAGACACTAATGACACAGAACCAAATGTAACCAAAGATATGCCCAGTAAAGATGAAGATAATGAAGAATAACGTTTTGGGGAAGAGGTTTCCTTCATCATGATGGAACAGAAACGGAATTTAAGACAGGTCCAAGAGAAAAAAACAAAAACAGAGCGAGCAAAAACAAAGGAAATTAATCTTAAAAACAGGAATTCAAAAAGGCTGGCGGGAAACACAAGTAACACCCATTTAAGGAAGGAAAGTGAGTCCGCCAAATCAATCAGCTTTAAAAACAAACCAAAAGGTGAGGATTGAAAATATTCTCAATTGAAAAAATGATGCAAACCTAAACCGGAAAAATGTGCTTTTACTTATTAGACTGTGTACCATCACTAAAAAGCATTTCATTAAATGACATTGCGGTCTTAGGATACATAGATGAAAACAGACCGGACAAAGTGCTTTGAGGTATTACCACAAAAAGTCAGCGACCACAACATCTTGAGACTCATTTGTCGGGGAAAACAAAGAAAAGAGCCTATGATAAAATATTGCCTCTAGAAACAAATAACGGACGCAACCGCTTGAGGCTAAGAAAAAGGGACATCTCAGCAATGGCAGACAAGTATAAAAATCAAACAACGCACAATAATTTTGATACGTACAACTCCCTATTGAAGATCTACAAAACCAAAAGTACCATACTGAAACTGCCTCTACTTGAGCCAAAACACCAATACTGTATGACAGTGGAAACAACAAAGACAATAAATAAAACAAATAAAGGGAACAATCAGCCGCGAAAAAGAATCCTTCCAAATCAAACTAAAGATGCAATATTACAAGAACTGGCTAATTGGGTTCAGACAACAGCAAGACCAGGAACAAGGGGAAAGGATGTTGCGAGCAATAGCACAGGCAACAACAAGAGACACATGGTCTATAACCAACAACCAAACTCTAAGTCATCTGTTAAGTGGAGTGTCAGAGACCGACTAGATAAACCATTATTCCAGAGTGTTTGGTAGTCTAGATACCACAGCAAAAGACCCACTGGCACACAAGACACACCCCTGGAAACCAATGATGGATGAAGAACAAATCGAGCGGATGATAAAAAAACAGAAAGATTCCTCAGTGGCAGGTCGAGGCGGGCTAACAAACTTACACCTTTAAAAAGATCCAGCAAAATGGACAGTGTTGATCAACATGATATTTAAGAACACAGAGAAACAAAAAGGAATACCAAGATCATGGACAAAAAGCATCACAGTCCCAATCTTCAAGAAAGGGAAGCAAGACGAGCCAACAAACTATCGGCCCATTTTACTGCGTGATACTTTTGGGAAGTTGTTTGCGTCAGACCTGCAGAGAAGCCTAACCAAATGGCCGGACAACAATCAAATCATAGGCCCCGCCAGATGGGCTACACGAAAGGAACTGGAATGGAACTAAACTCATTCATTCTCTCATTATTGAAACTGAAAGCCGTCAAAGCCAAAGAGAAGTTACATCTAGCCTTTATAAATCTAAGGCAGGCTTTTAATGGAGTGAACAGGCACAAACTATGGTTGAAATTGTAGAACTGGAAGTGTCCTGAGGAAATATTACAGCCATAAAAGTCCTTCACGTGCATACTTCTACGCGAAAAAGGATCAACAATGAGGGAAATCGATCTGCAGATATACCAACAAAAAGAGGAGTAAAACAAGGCTGCCCACTTGTGGCCTCCCTCTTTATGCTATACATCACCGACCTTCCACAAGCTCTGAGACACACTAGACACTTCCCCCCGAAAATAAATAACTGTGCACTCTCAATGATATGCTACGGAGACAATATTGTTCTCGTAGATCAAACCCAAATCGGCCTGCAACACTAACTAAACAAACTGCAATCTTATATGGAGATAAACAACCTTGACATCAACATTAACAAATCCAAAATCCTAACCATTGGAGGAACAAAATAAATTCAGCGAAAAGCGATTTACATGGAAAATCAGAGACCAGAGTCTAGAAAAGTGAAAGAGATAAGGTATCTGGGAATACGATTTAACCAGTCAGTAGCAGAAAGAAACTGGGAACTCAAACTTTCCATGAAAGCAAGAAAGCTATGCTCCTGAAAGATCCTTTTACTTGCAAAAGGTGGCATCCACCCTGACATACGGTGGAGAAGCAGGCCTGAACCTATCCTGGAGAACATGGGCAAAACTTGAAAACACATTTGGGAAACCGATACTGAAACTCCCGAGATGTACTCCAATTGCCGCCATAAGAGCAGGGCTCTTACTCAATCTCTTTACTCAGCAGTGATATGGAAATCCCTAGTCCTCTTAAGGAAGTTCTCACTGCAGGAACCAGTGATAGGCTACAAAATCTTAGCAACGTATGAGCACAGAAAGAATGCAGTCTTGCTTAACAGCTGGAAAGACAAATAGACTCAACAACTACACGACTTAGAGTCATCACTAGAAAAACTAATCACGAACCCAGATCGAGTTAAAGAAAAACTAAAAAGGCAAGAGTGGATAAATACATGGGAAACAAAGCTCTCCTTTAAATCACAAAAAATGTGGCAAATGAACACTGAAAAGGAGACACCATGCTGAAATTCCCAACAAAACATTTTCGGGAGAGGACGATGCAAATCAGACTTGACGTTTACCCCACTAACGAGTTTAAGCACAACAACAGGGAAATGAGGGACGAATGATGGTTAATGCAGATTCTGTAACAAACAAGGTCTCATGGAATCAACAAGACACCTACTTCTGGTATTCACAGCAGTAGCGGGTGAAAGAACACAATGGGCATCATTTCAAGGTGGGCGGTAAGGGATTACCGCACCGGTAAGAGCACCGGTGCCAGTAATCCCTTACTGCCCTACTACGAGTTCCCTTTGCGGGTCCTCCCTTAACGCCTCGTTTTTCCAGGCGTTAAGGACGGGACCCGCAAAGGGACTCTGGAGTTAATAACGGTACCACAATTTGCGGTACCGTTATTAGCACCTTCCCCATTCCCATTGAGCCCTATGGGGGCTCAAATGGGAATGGGGAATGGCCCTGGTGAATGGGGAATTACCGGTACCGCCAACCTTGGAATGGACCGGTAATTGCTCCATGCACCAGGGCGGAGTCGGAACGAGTTTGGAGGCAGCCATTGAGCTAATAACGCCATGGCTACTTCCAACCTCGTATTGAGGCCCAATGTCTGTATGGCTACATGGCAACATTCAAAGAGAAAACAAACGAAGAATGGTGGAAAGACTTTGTACAAGGAAGGAATCTGCGATTCATATGTGCTGGAATGAACTTCCTAGATAAACTAATAAAATAACAATATCTGATGCAGGAAAAGAACAAGAGGTAAGGAACATTATATAATAACAACAAAAGACAACAGATGTCAATCGACGATTGGTCAGACTCAAAGATAAGGAATAAGACTTTTTAGGAAACGCAATGCGGAAAGAAAGGAAAACTGACAACTTTCTTTGGCAATGTGTAATGTGTAAAAAGTTTATTTTCTTAAAACTAAATCACAATTAAATTTTAGGTTTAGTATACACAATGCTGTGGGATGCATTCAGTGATTTTAAATGGATTACCAAGACAAGTGTCATCAAAAGAGGTTCAAAGAGGCAGGGCACACACCCGTCACTGTGCATCTCTTGAAGCAAGTGAATGAGACACATGCCATTGTGTGACACCTGGGAGTAGGAGATAAGCAGATTGTGGGAGAGACACACTTGCCAGATCTTGCATCAAGGAAGCAGCAGAAATATGGCGAAGTCTGTGACACAGCAGTCAGTGTCCCTCCTTTTAAGCAAGTGGGCGAGACACGTGTCATCTGGGAGGAGACATGGCAGGAGATGGGCCTTTCTGAGGACAGCTTGTGGGAGAGTCCCACTTGCCTGAGTTAGCTGTGTGGGAGAAGCAGAGATTCTGGAAAGCGGGTGAAAAGACCAGTCTGTGTCCATCTCTTGAAGTGAGTGGACAAGCCATGTGCTTTCAGATGAAACCTGGGAGGAGGAGCGAGAAGAGCAGAGAATACCTAAGGGCAGGTTGTGGCAGAGTCATGTTCGCATTATGTTGCAAGGAGAGGACAGCAGAGAATCAGAGAGGAAGCTATCACATCTGTCAGTGCTGGGCTGTATTAAGATGTGTGCAACACTGATCCAAATTAAATCTATAAGTGTGTATGCCCAAGACTTGGTGGAAAATTAGTAAATAAATATAATCTATACCTGTTTTGACAATTATACTGACCAAAACTTGTTGATGTCATTTTATTGACAACTAGGCTTTCAGTAACTCATTCAGCTGTCTAAGTTTAAGTACCCTCGCCTGGGCTTAGTTGCACCCAAAACAAACCATTTGGGTAAAGCCAGAGAAGCTCCCCTTACCATCCTAAGATGACAGGATACACCCCCAGGGTTTAGATTGGAACAAATGCCTCAAAAAGAACACTCTATGGTGGTAATTACTGCCATCTTTTTGATGGAAGGGAAGAGGGACGAGTTAGAGCAGCTCAGGAGAGCAGTTGCATCCAAGAGAAGGGCTCTGCCATCTGGGGATTTCTTAGTTCATTGACACGTCCTGTACCCACTTCGCACTTCTTTAAGCTTAGCATTCTGGGACTGACATAATCATGAAAGAACTCTTGTCAAAGCAGCCGAAATTGGACCCTTACATAAATCTTCAAATAGGGCACTCTGCTTCAGCAAATTGACTATGTACGGATGTGAACCCGCTTCCCCAGTAATTGAATTATCATTGAACATCAGAATTAGAAGGTTTCTCCTAGAACTTCATTGGTGTACAGTTTGCCCAATGTCCTCTGTCACAGAGAGGATGATAAGGACTCCAAGAAGGAAGCAAGACCCTTTCTGCACCCAGCACAGAGGACCTTTGTGGCGAACTGCTGTTTGGAGGACATCTGCCTGCTGCCTGAATACTGGTAATGCGGATCATGCTCACTGGAGATGACAACCCTGGAATGCTATCTCTGGCAACGGTCCAGGCTGGAAAGAGAAGGTGCAGGACCTACCTTATCGCTCAAAACCCTGGATGGGCTACTACAGCAATCAAAGATCCCTGGACTTTGTTTAACACATCAAGCCACTTTTCAGCTGACTTATTCACTTTTGATTTTATTTTTTTTTGAAAAAATCATTCACTTTTGAGTCATTTTCAATGTGACCTCTGGACTAGCAGAGCTGTCTTTGTCACTTATCGAATATTCAAACTGCTTTGAGCCACCAAGTCTCTTACCTGACCATCACCTGCTTGCACTCCACCAGTCTACAAGCTGATCACTGCTGCAAAACCGCATCGCATCACCTGGACTCTGTTGAATCTACTCAACTGATGTTACCTGCCCGTTCTTTAACCAATTTGAGCTAATCACTACTACAGAACTGCACCACTTCGCTTGACAATGCCAAAGAAACTTGACACCGGCTCAATCTATTGAGAGTGCCCAAGTTGAACATCTCAATGCCAACTCAGCATATTATAAAGTGCTTATGGAGCTAGGCCTGGCGATGTCAAGCCACCCAAGAAGCAGATGAAAGTGTTGACTGTGGTTCAGTCCTCCCTGGCCTGGTGTTAGAGCCCTAGAGACATTTAATATGCCACACTTTGCCTTTTAAAGAAATGTTCTTTTTATACTTGAAAATTGCGGCAGAGACAGTGGCCTATGTACCCTTGTCTTGAGCCCCAGAGTGCACCCTTTCATTTCAAAGTCTGCATAGTCTATGTCTTCCTTTACAGGCGGGAGTTATTAGCATTGTTATAACTGTGCAAATGTGTGTTGTATTTTCAGTTTGCAAAAAGTTTCCTTTTGTTTTAGAACCTTAATTGGACTTTTCTTTTCTTTTGGTTTCACAGTGGTATTGTTGTTTGGATACTTCGTTGCTATCTCACATCCTTCCAAAAGAGGGTAACCTGCCCTCTGCCCATGTTACCACAAGAGGCAAATTCAGTGTTCCTCTTGGGTTGTGCATGTTCCAATTTATTGATTTGTATCACTGCTGGATTAGTAGTAGTGTGGGCCCGAATATGGGCTTTATCAACTTCGTATCCCTGTACGCTCACAAACCACTAGTCATTACATCAGGGAGCAGCAGAGATTTGGGTTGGAGGGTGACATGAAAGTCAGTTTCCTTGCCTTGAAATAGTGGATAAGACATGCATGTGCTATTGAGTGACACCAGGAAGGAGGAGAAAGGGGAACTAGAAATCCCTAATGGCAGCTCATATTAAACACCAATCAGTGTCTGACTCTTTAAGTAAATGAAGGAGATACATGTCGTTGGGTGAAACCTGGGAGGAGGCATAGGAGTAACCAGACATACCTGAGGGCAGTTTATGGGAGAGTCATGTTTGCTTGATTTTCCTGTGAGGGTGCAGCAGAGATTTTGGGAGGTGGTTGACAGTTGTCAATGTGAATGAAGGATAGCACAGGGACAACACGCTGGACTTGGAAGCAAGAACACGCAGAGCAGCAGAGGTTCGAATCCCGGATCCGCGCTTACAAACCATAATCAGGTTCGGTATTAGGCGCGTTATAAAAAAACAATTAATTAAATACATAAATAAAATATCCCTTGAAGTGACTGAATTATATATATGTCATCAGAAGGACCTAGAAGAGGAATGGGAAGATTCAGGAATCCCTGTGGGCAGTTTGTAGGAGAGGGACACTTACCTGAGTCTGGAAGGGATCAACAGAGATTTGCAGAGGTGGCTGATACACTATTCAATGATCTCTGTGGTGATTGTTGTGACTGCCTCTGTGATGGCATCCAAGGAGACCCTGTGACCCTGCCACCTCCCCTAATCTATTTCCTGAAGAAGCCAATGCTTCAGTTTCGGATGTTTGGCAATGTGCATGGCTTGCCCATGAAACTGAACCCACAAACAGACCAAGCTTACCCCTCTGCATCCATCATGGGAGTAACTTCCGACTCACAGCAACCCTCTTCACTTTCCCCTCCAAGAAATGTATGGGCACCATGTGAACCTTGAATGGGAATTTTCCAAGCCACTTGAGAACCCTGTGACCCCCAAGAACCAAAAAGTGGTACACACACAATCAGCCCCAAAAAACAAAGCATACCCCAAATATAACCAGTAAGCAAATCCTGAACCACCAATACTATAACACTGTGGATCAGGACAGAAACTGGGCGGGCAATCAACAACAACAAAGATCCAAGGGGAAACTGGGAAAGGGCAACATATTTTCGGGGTAATTTGGGATGTATTTAGGCGGAAGAGGATGGTGACACTATCTTTACACATTAATATGCACCGGAATGATGGTCAGAGGGCTACTTGTCAGAAAGAAATCCACTTTCACCTTAGCCATATATCTGAAAGTCAAAGCAGTAATCCACATGGAAGTCACACCCCAAAGCAATGACAGCATGGCGTAAAGGCAAGTCACACAAATGTGAGGCCACAATGACAAAGTTAAATAGATACAACAGACAATTGACCCCTGGAACCCCAAAATATGAGGATCCTCTACCTAGAAAGAGCAAGGTCCAATACACTGTTCTAATCACGTGTTCTCAGTAGAGGGACTCACAAAAGCTTGCCAAGTGCTGAGGGGTAATCCAGACATGGACCCTTGCTCTCTGTGCTTACTGACTTGATAGATGATGCTCATCATTTGAAGCAGCTCCCTGTAAACATGTGTATAGAGTTGCTGTTGGTATTCTTTTTCAGAAGAGTGTTGCCTGATGTTTTGATTGCGACTGACGTTGTAGTCGGGGGCAGACTGACATGCACATTGATTTGCATCCTATTTTATGGCACAAAGAGCTAAAACATCATTACTAACATTACTGAGTGGCTACTATCCCATGGAACTGGTTATTTATTCCTAGATCATTCTCAGTTGAGAGGCTCTCAAACGTTTGGTACGTGGGGCAAGTTGTCAATATGCTAACATTTACATGGAACTATCTTCAAGACATGCCACAGAGTACGTGGAGTACCAGGACATCTCTGTTGATGAAGGACTGGCAGGTCAATGCATATCAGTTAAATCTGAAATCAGGGTCCCAGCTACACTATCTACTGCTTATTACCCCCCACCTGCCATATGGCTAATGGGCCACAGCACCAGTTCCATTTTCAAAGGACACAACACCTACATCTGACACTCAATCCATACCCCAAAGGAGATCTGGTACTTAGGAAGAGATAGGAACGCCTATTGTAGCTCCCAGAGGAGATACATATCCAGGAATATAAGGATGCTAAGGATCACCCACAAATGAGGCGGTTAGCGAGGGCGGTAGAACACAAGACCATTCAATGCAGCAGCCTGAAAGCAATAACCAGGAAGATACTATAGCTGTGGGATGCCTACCTTTACCAGTGAGTATGGGGATGGTAATGTTCTCTGCCTTCTCTTGTAACCATGGAGTTTCATCATGCTATGCCTTTATTAAATTGACAAGGGCACTACTTTGTAGTATCACATCTTGGGTTCATCCAGCAAAATGCACACTGCAATGGGCTGGGTTCATGCTGGTATCACATAAAATCTTGCTAATGTAAGTGTGCTGAATCTTCTGATTACAGAAGACTTGTTCTCTTCCGTCTGATTTGAAGGGGATATGAGTGCAGTGTAGGGAAGGCATGGTATCAACAGTAAGACAGACACAAGTGACCACAGTTCAAGGGTGTTAATTGAGCTTCAAAAAGGGGATTGAAAAATGCTGATGTAATCCTAAATCTACAGATAGAAGCAAGCTACGGCCATCAAAGCAAGGGACAAGGTGGTTCACTCAGGTGCAGCACAGTCTCTGGCTTTTTTAGCATGAGGATACAGTTCAATCATTAGCTTCACTGCCTTTTGTGCTCAAGTCTCTCTGCTTCTCAGAGTCTCTTCATTCAGAGGGCCTGATGCGACCAAATCAACAACAAGTTATTTTCCTCATCCGATTTTCACAAGTATTCACTTTGGATCCCCCACAGCCGGACTCAGATCCCTTTAGTACAATGTTTGTTACCTTGAAACCCCCTCATCCGGGCTCAGATCCCTTAACACAATGTTTGTAGGATATTCTTTTTCTTGTGAATCACGGTTCACGCCAGATCTCCTTCAGCCGGGCTCAGATCCCTTTTTAACACAATTAGTCTCCCTCAGCCGCACTCGGACCAATTTAAATTTTACATCAGGTATTGAAGACTTTCGAATGTGCACAGGGTTTTGCTTGACCCGTTCCAGGACCACTTCGATTTCATATTCCTTTTCTTTTAACATTCATCACATTTCAGTTGGATACCTAACAGAGACTTTCGAATGAGCACCCACATGGCGCCAGACCAATCTGTCTACCGTATTGTATCTTAGCTTCAAAGTTCATTCACTCATCTGCTGTTTTAATTATATTTGTGTCACTTGCCATGTACGCTTTATGCACTGTTCTATTACATTTTCTTAATACAATATTGCTGCTTGCAATCTTGGTTTCCACAAAGACCGGTCTGGTATCAGTCTCCCCAACTCACCGGCTGTGCTGACTTCACTGGTGCTGCTTAGTTGTCAGAACGTAGGACAGTACCACAGCGGCAAAGGATTTTCCCCGCCTTGACTATCGACGCAGGAGAGCCCCAGGTACCCCCAACACACAATGCAGGATTCTTCAGGTTTGATTCCAGGTCTTATGTTTCCTATTCTCGAAGGCTTGTGAAAGTTACAGTCTTCCGGGGGAAAAGGACTTCCCTCCTTGCAATTCTCTTCAGTCTTGCCGTCTTTCAACTTGTATTAAACTGCCATCTTGGAACTGCTGCTTCCTCGTGTGCTTTACCTTGCTCAGAGTGTGCTTTCGTGCTCTGCCTTTTATCCGTGTGGGGAAGTGTGATGAAAGTCAGGTGTGTGTAATTATCAGTAATTGCTTGACCCTGCCTGACCACTGTATTGGGACACGTCAGGTATACGGCTCGGGTGTTAGTCCATTCTCTCTCACAGTGAGCTCTCCGTGAGAACATGTTTGTGTTGGAAAAGGGTGTGGGGAGTTGGGTTCCTAAGTATCCCACCTGATAGGATGGGGTAAAGGTGTTGCAGGAAAGGGGATACCATGTCTCACCATCTGGTGTCCCAGTTCCACTTCCCGAAGATCCCTCATCCAAGTGATCCTCTCACACTGGTCACCTCCAGGAACTGGATCCAAAAGCGATGGCTGTGTCCTGCCCACCTGGATGACAAATCCCCGGGGTCTAGTGGGTGCAAAACCTTCGGGTTTCGCACAGCAGCCTATGGCACACATTAGATTGGGAAAGAAAGTTGTCCGCCTTTATGCCATTCAAGGTTTACTGGTCAGTGAAGAATCTTATGTGCTGGGAGATCGGATGTAATAAATAATGTGTTGCAAGTAGACCAGGTCAGACCATTGCAAAGGAAATTGCATTTTGAATGCCATCCTGACTGGTAATCAAGATGGATATCTTTATGCCTAGTGGTACAGGGTCAAGGTCACACACTATTCCCTGACACTCCAAGTCTTTTTCCTCTTCTGTTACACCTCATTTGTTCTACCTACCTTCTCCCCTCCTCCACCTCAAGGTACTTGGCCTAAGCAATATCAACTGGACTTCCTCCTTCTAAGGGCAACACAATTACTCCTACATCAAGCATGTTAACCCTGTGAATGATTCTTGTATGGCGTTCACGTGCTTTCCTCTAATTCAAGTCATGTGCTGCCTATTGGTGAAGGATTTCTTCTGAGGAAAAGCCGTGCCTTATTAGGCATGCAGTCCTACTCTTAATTGAATTGATTTTCCAACCCAAACATTTTCACAATTGATGTTTCCACGTGCAGCCCTTCCCTATTCTACAGTGTCTTGCATGCATTCTCTGTATCAGTCGCTCCACTTATCTTGTTGTCAAATTTGGCAGACTTTCATGTAGTAAGTAGTATTTAAAGTAATTTTAGAACTCATGTTGCAAACATGTCTTCTTCACATTCCCAAAATTACATGATGATGACACACAACCCATTTAGATATACTCATGAACAATCTTTTGACCAATCTGGCGATTCAAGATATTTGGCCTCATTCCGAGTCCAGCGGTATCCCTGCCGGTGCTACCGGAGGGTTTCCACCGGACTCAGAATGAATTACCGGTGCCCGACTTCCCGGTAACACTGGGGGACTACAACCCCGGCGATGCAGGAAGTCAGGCGCCAGCAATTTGTAAGACCCCATTCCCATAGAGTCCTACCAGACTCTATGGGAATGGGGACCACGGTGCTTCTGCGACGGCTTGCCTACTGTGGCCGCTGTTCCCGGCAGGGTCAGCCCTGTCGGACGCAGCGGCTCCTGCAGGCAAACCCGTAGTGTGCTGGTCTGGAAACAACGGTGCAGATAAGCTTACCAGCACCGTTGTTTGCATATTACGTTATTCAGTTAGTGTGCATTATGATTACAGGTATGCTGATAATAATCTGATCTTTATTTCAATGTAATGATTTTCAATGTTGAGATAGCTATATTCTCATAACACATACAATACAATAATTGTTCCCTGTAAAGTGGAAACACTGTTCATTGGGGACAACAAAATGCCGATATTCAAAGTTTAACAAAATATGTAAAATGTGGAAAAACAGGTGGCAAGGCAACTATTTCATTCTGCCACCGCTGCTTTTTTACAATGATCTCATAAAATATCTCATAAAGTATAGCATTGTCATGTCATCATTAGTTCAACTCTTGGTAGTGTGACTTGCACCTTGCACACTAAAATGCATCTCTTTAGCTATTACTCACATGGGCATAGCTTAAGAAAAAAAGCTGGTTGTTGTTGAGGTCGATACCAGGTAAAAGGAGTTCCTCCTTTCCGTGTCTGTTTTCTTTGACCCATTTTCTGTAAGCCTAATGAGAGAAGCAACTGTCATTACACACTTCACCAAAGAAGTTTGTTTGTACACAATGACCACGAAAAAGCAGGATTTTCGTAAGAATTATTCAACTTCCTATTTGCATTATTTTAGTGCAAAACAATCTGTCCATTAAAGCATATTTGAACACATTGGTTTTCTTAACAACACAAGAAATCACAGAATTACACCACAATACTAAAATCATCCTAAAATTAAAACATTTTGCATGCCCCTCTTTAGAACTAAATGTTTTTGCCAGCTACCTTTAGTCCATGCACAGGTGAATGGCCAACATTTTCAGAAGCCTAAATTGGTAAAAGGCAGACGTTATGTCAAGTCGCGAGCCCTCTATTCAAACTGAGACGTTGGCCACGCAATATGTGAAAAACCCAGCTGTTTATATTGACAAGTTACGACTGGAATCATCATAAGTGACCTAGCGGCCTGATTCAAAAAAGCGTTTTACAGTGGCGCAGTCCCATTTAAAACGCTTTGTAAATCAGGTCCATCGTTTATCAGTGTATGTGTTCTCTGTCTTAAACGCGTAAAATATATTTTGACTTATCTAGATCATAAGCACAGTACTCGGGAATCCCAGATACTTCACCAGTCTCGGCTCAATTAATCCAAAGATATGTACATTGAATTTCCTACCTAATATTAACTAGTGTAACTAGTGTACAACATTGGCAAAACTCTGAAGCTAGAGTTCTGATAAAGGTCCCACCTCTGGAGCATTTCTCTCCTGTCTGAAGAGACCTCATTGCAGAGGCATTGCCAGGATTGTCTAGTAAGTGGAGTTTGAAGCTAATGAGCCCACCACTGTCACATTAACATCTGTAAATGCCCACACAGCGCTGCTGAGTGGGCATTTACAGATTGTGGGTGGGCCTTGCCCGCACAGACCCTACCCTGTCTACGTCTCTGCAGTCTCATTGGCTGCCCCGCAAGAAGTGGAACCTCTTTTCTTCACTATGCATAGTACATAATGCTCTGTTTTCCGTAAAGGATCGGTGCAGTACACATAGTTAAGAACTTTGCACTCAGGTGATCTGAATTATCTTGGTGATGCCAAGACTACGACTATATTTAATGGGTGGAGGAAAGTTTTCAATCTATGTTGCCCCACTGTGGTAAAGCCTTCCATTAGCACTTCGACTCTAAGGGTAAAACACCTTTCCAACCGTTCCCTTAAGAACTGGCTGTTTGTTTGCCCACCAACTCAAGTTCCCTCAGGCATTTACTTACTTTGTCTGACTTCAACTACCTACTTCATCAAAAATACACTTCATTTGTGGTGTATGTGCTTAAACAATTCAAATAACAACAGCTGCGGCAGGTAGCGAACTCCCACATAGCATTGGTAAAATGTATACACACTTTATCCCTATAGACTATCTAGGCTCACCTGCGCAAAATGTATAATTGGTTGTAGTGAGTACACACCTAGCTTCAGACCGATTAGCTGTGACAGCACTCTTTTATCCAGTGCACACGGATTGAGTCACCAATGCTAATTGTCCCATTACTTCATCAAGTCCCTAAACATCTACTCTTTTGACAAAAATACATTCTTCATTACCTGATAAATATTGTTTTCCCAACGCAAACTTGCATTATCCATTCTATGTAAACATAGATCATATGCACTATGTGGTACTTGGGAAATTCGGTGAAAAATTATCCTGCGAAGATGCAAAATTATGTAGCCACAGTTGCTGTTTTTCAAATCCAGCCAGTTAGTGTGACTAAATGAGATCATTTGTGAAGATGCTATCCTCTAATTAGCTGAGCAACTCAAGAGAAGTAGGTCACGATGTCCATGCATTTAAATACCCTAGAGCATCTTGCAACCTCACGAAACTCCCATCTTGCCACTTTCAGCCTCAGCCACCATCATCAGGTATTTTGTAAAAATGTGTGATGCCTCGTGGCATGAAAATAAGTCGAGAGTAAAACTTGCGTCATGCATTCATATCCAAGAATAGAAAGTAAAAGTGGAGTTCACTTGAGTTCTAGACCCTCAAGTGCTCCCATGGACACAGTTGAGCGACCGTTTATCCCTTTTTGTGTTGAGCCAACTTTCTCCCTCCAGTCCCAACCTCATCCAGCTCCCAGTGTCTGGTACTTAAACAATTGCACTGTTGAAGGCTGATACGTGCAGGTATTTGGTACTTAGTGCAAGGAATTGCTGGTAATAAGTACCCAGATCCAGGGTGAATTTCACTTTCTTTATTCTTTATTTCTCTGTAGTATACTAACCTCCAGCTCAACCCTACCATTATCTGAACACTCCGATTGCATTCTTGTCAATTCTCATTCTTGAATAGGGAAGATTAAATGATGGACAAAGAAATAGGACACAAACCCCCGCCTGAGCGCACGCACACACACGCAAACACACACACACACACACACACACACACACACACACACACACACACTCTCTCTCTCTCTTTCTCTCTCTCTCTCTCTGTAACAGAGACCCCAATTTTAACCCATCTCCTGAATCCAACCTGCTGATTTCTTGATAATTTGCCGGGACCAACTCCTCACCAATGGGAAACTATTTACTGCACCCTTTTATGCCAAAGTCATAGGCCTCATTACAAGGTTAAGTCCAGGGCAGGAAGGAGCCTGTAGGAGAAATGGGATCTCTGTGCTGATCTGCTTGGTGAATCAAGTGTGTATTGAACTTCCTGCAGCCGTTCCAGGGTTCCTGCGGGACAAAGCTTCTGAAGTCCTGAGGTTCATGAAAAATAATTAACTGTGGTTGGATGCCTGGTGGTAATGGCGCTGGATCTGACTGTTGTCACATATTATAGTGATTCCTGAGTGTATTGTCTCAGAATCTTTATCAAGGCAGAGGAATAAGGAACTGCGTGATCCTTGTAGTAGCTGCATAGCTTCTGTAGTGCCTGTCAGGGCCTCAGTGAATGCTCTCAGCTCACACCGATCATTACGAATGATCGCTGTGAGCCTATTAGCCATGCAGCTAATAAATCAAGGACCACCCAGTCCCTTACTCCTCCGCCTTGATAAAGACCCCTCAGTGAAACATGTGTTGGCTTTTTCTCATCATGCAAATGTACCAATACTTGCTTGCAAGACCCGGGCAACCAATTTCCCCATAAAAACCAATGAAAACCAACAACATGAAAACCTAATTGTTTCCAGCAGTGATTCTGTGACCATACACTCAGGCATCACTATAATATGTGACAACAGTCAGATCCAGCACCATTACCACCAGGGATCCAACCACAGCTAATTCTCATTACAAGGTTGGCGGTAACCTGCCAGTGCTACCAGAGGGTTACAGCTGACCTCGTAACACCATTTCTGACACCTGATATCCCGGTGCCACTGGGACATTACAAGTCCCGATGGCCCAGGTGGCAAGAACTGAAAGTCCCCATTCCCGCGGAGTCCGCTAGGACTCCACGGGGATGGGGACACCGAAGCACCGGCACTGTTGCTAACGGTGCCGGTGCTTCCGTGAAAACCATGCCTGCAGGGACACGTTAGACCTGCCGGAAGCACTGGCCCCTACAGCATTCTCGTAGTCTGGCGGCCCAGAAAGGGTACCGGTACGTTGCTAGTGGCACCCTTATTTCTGCAGCACCAAACTTGTAATGAGGCTCATATGGTCTTTGTTTGCAGTCTCCCAAAGGATACCCTGTCAAGGGAAAGTTCTACACTGAAAACATGAAATGTATTGGGAGTCTTCTTAAAGAATGATGAATTTCTGGTAACGTGTAAGTGTGAAGGGTTGCCATCTGCTGAGGGTGTAAAAGCCCTAGCTTTTTGGGTTTGTGTAAATAATAAAATGATGCAGGTAAGGCAACTTAAAAAGGGTGGCATGGTAGTCAGACCTCCCCTTTCATTAAACTACATGCCAAAAGCATAGTTTAATCCTAGGCCCTGATGCATCAGTATTCTGATCTGCAACCTCTGCTCTCCGGTGGCACAGAGAAGGTTCAGAGGTCACAGATGCACTATTTGAGAGCTGTCGTGACAGCCAAATCACTGCACAGCAGATACTGCATTTAATGTTGCAGCTCTGTTCCAAAACCATAAATAATTATGCTAAACCATTGCCTGGTGGAAGGATAATCTGGAAATATCTGCCTATGCTTTGGTATGGTGGAGGATGGTTCACATCATTGTTAAAGTCACACCTGCTTTGTAGCATACCAGTGTCAACCCTGTGAGCTCAGACCAGCCATGGGACTCTATGCGGATTACAGGTAACTGCCTTTCTGCATTCCAGTGAATGAGGCAAAAGGCACAATGCAGGCCTCTGTTGATCCCTTTGCTGCAGGTTGGGAAAAGGGCAGAGTGAGGACAGTCAGGTAGCATACGTGGATTTGAGGAAGGATTCCACCCTTTTACTTTACTGTGGGCTTTTCTCTCCTTCGTGTTGCTTCCACTTCAGACAGAAAAAGCCGCTCCGAGTATGACAGCAAGAGGCAAGGGTCACCTGTCTTAAGCAATGGAGTTGGACCTGTTAAAGCAGGCGTGCTTTCATGCAAGTTCACGAAAGATCTCCTGGTCTCCAATCCAGGCCTGCCCATTGCTTATACCTATGTCAACGCTTCTTCCAGGCAGACTGTCACTTACATTCTTTTTGTCACTACCTCTATGGATTCCCCATATGGTCTCAATTCTCTCCCCTTTCTCTTCTTGGAAGCCAATCGGAAGTACTCTGGGCATATATTGCATCCTCTAGGGGCATCATTAATGGCGACCAGAAAGGCATTGTCATGGTCCAGGGCTCTTAGCCCAACCTCCTCCTTCTTGATAGGCATCTTCCATCTCTCATCAACCTCTGTCCGTTCGCCTGCCACACATCCCTTTGCCACCCCTCTGACACCTTCGCCACCACAGACATGCATATCACATTCCTGTACCCCTCTCTGGAAGACCTTCAAAGGAGGCTACCTGCTGCACTTAGCTACCCTCAACTCTCGCTCTGCCATTAAACACTCATCCGACATCTGACAGCTCCTTCAAGACTTTGACCTTGATGTCTTCGCTCTCGCCGAGATGCGGTTCACGGTCAGCTCTGTCACTACTTTTGACACACTGTTCTCGGAAAGGTACAAGACCTCTCTAAGCCGAGGCCTAACCAGTCTAGGGGCAGAGTGGCCCTGATGTTCCCTGAATGGGTTGGGTCCCTGCTATTATCATACCCACTCAGTCCTACTCTTCCTTCAAATGCCTCAACTGCAGGACTGGTATCTCTCCAACCCTTTTGCTGACTATTGCCACCATCTAGAAGACCCCTGGTTCAGTCTCTCTCTTTCTCGCAGAGGAAGACCCTCCTTTTCGCTTCTTCCTTCCCTACCCTCCTTTGCTACATTGACTGGCTCTTGCTGATTCATACAGGGACCAGGCCCTCCTTGCCCAGTATCCCCCAGCACTTTGGTCTCCCCTGATCCCCCCCTAATCTTCACTTGCCCTACTGGGCTCAATCGCCCTGCATTAGCCCGGCTGGGCCCGCATCCCCTATTGAGCCCATCCAGCACTGTCCTTGCACTTAGCATGTGAACCTTCATTCCCCAGCACTCTCTTCTTCCCCTGGCACTTTCCACCTGCACTCCCATAGCACAGGTCCCATCCTAACCCCCTTCCAGATCCTCCCTAGCACTTGGCCACTCTCCAACCCACACCTCCTTACCCTTCTAAGCATTAGCGCATTCCGCTCTGACAGGCACTTCCCCCCTCCGCTTTATTCCCCTGCACTTCTTGCTACTGCACTTGCACGATCCAAATGACACAAGACCTAGTAAGACTGTTTTCTGTTTTTCTTCATCCCTGTACCCCCCCTCTTGTCTTGCTGATCCTTCAAACACCTTTTGCTGTATAGACACATAGACACATTATAAATACCCAATGAATAAATAAATGTAATCCACTTTGGCCTTTTAACGATAAAAAAAGCTGGTCTCCCACTTATTCTTTGATACATTTTGAAACTTCAAGACTTCAATAAGAATTCATTTGGAACCTTTTGTCATTTTCAAAACCTCTGCCTGAGGGTAAACCAGGTTTTCCAAGGTAGAGTAAAGCTCATTTCCCTATCCATCCCCACTGCACATTAGGGGTGACTTTGCTGTGGACCAAGGCCTGCAACTGCATGCTAGCAAACTTCCCTAGGGTGTGAGAGCAAGGACAGAAAAGGACTCATCTTGCCCTGCAGTGCACTGCAGGTCTCCTGTTTGTGATTGCTTAAGCCAACTCAAACTGCATTTGTATCGTGTTCACCACTATCGAACATCCATGACTCAAGGTGCTGCCTTTGACCCTGTCCATCAAACTTTGCACCACTGTTGCTGCATCATCAAACCAGCTAGAAACCACATCACCCCAGCTGTGCCACATCATATGTCCAGTGCATGGGACCAAGCATACAACCACCAGGAATTCGCATCACAGCTTGAATCGAACCACTAATTGATCATCTCACACAGTGTGCTGAAGCAATCGTACTGATCATTTCAAGGCAAGCTAGATCATCAAACTGTTCGCGGTGATCCATTGACCAACATCGTTCAACACAACCTTCGAAGTGGATGGAGCACTGCTTGAACCGACTCGCCACATGGGATCCGCTTGACTCACTGTACTCAAGCCTGGTCTTACCTCATCTGCAGCATCTCAAAGCCTATTTCGAAATCATCAAACTGTCTAAACATTTTAATCAAGTACTTTTAAGAGCCCCTGTCCCCCTGGTCCACTTTTGGGAAAGTAGAGACTGGGAAAGTCCATTTTGCTACTTTTTTTTCGCCACATGGGATCCGCTTGACTCACTGTACTCAAGCCTGGTTTTACCTCATCTGCAGCATCTCAAAGCCTATTTCGAAATCATCAAACTGTCTAAACATTTTAATCAAGTACTTTTAAGAGCCCCTGTCCCCCTGGTCCACTTTTGGGAAAGTAGAGACTGGGAAAGTCCATTTTGCTACTTTTCCCTGAATAATCATATCCTTTTAAGTGGCATTAATAAATGCATGCTTGTTTCAGCTATACATGGTTTCCAGAGTACGTATACGTTCATGTTCTGCATTTGTGCCTTCTTTTACAGGGGCAGGCTTTTTATGTTGCTTTTAATAGTTGTATAATTGATTTTACCAGTGCTGTTTGTGTTGCTATCGTCTCACGTTAACACCCCTTCTAAGAGAATAACCTTCTTTCAGCCCATGTTGGTTTGTTGAAGTGTAAGGGACGAGCGGACAGTTCAGACTCTGATCATCCATGTAGCCCTGCAGAGAAGAAGTCATTACATCACAGTAACTCATATCATTCTGCATAATCACCCCACATGATGCCTTTAAAGGTGTCATGTGGGGAACTGGATTCGTGTCCACATAGAATTATGGCTCAGCCCATTGGTCGAAATATAAGGAAGACAGTGGGAGAGGGTAGTCAGATAGTTATTGACCTCCTACCAGCTGCAGCCCCATTGGTTGGTGTAATCACTGATGTCCCGCCCTTGTCGGGCAGATTGGAAGAAACATCTATTTCATTAGTTAATTAGGTGAGCCATTGGATAAATGCACACCTGGCTGGGCCTAAAATCAATCCCTGGTCTATTTTAATACCCAAACGTGTTGCATGGGTTGGCCAAACAGAAAAAACAGTGACGTTGGACTGTGTGATTGTCACGCTTTCAAATCTGTCTGCCTTAACTTACTTGCAACATTTTTTGAAACCGAGCTGCAACTGGAGGGATAACCTTAACCGGGAGAGCCAATTCGTCCCAATTGTGTTCTTTTACCTTTATCAGCCGGGGGCAGGGGGCCGGGGGATCATCATAATGTACCCTCGAAGAGAACCGATGACGGAAACAAGACCCTGAATAGCATCAGGGAATGGGACAAGAGGTGGGCCAATTTAAGGGATGTCACTATGGGACAGAAAGTATTCAAGGGGAAGGGACGGGTTATAACATCAAACCATTTTGAAGGGCTATCGGCAATTGAGGGAATAGATAGACTTGAGACTGTCGTCATAGAAATAGGCAGGGAAGCGGCAGTGGAAGTATATCAGGAGGTAAATGACTCTAGAACTGCAGAAACGGGCCCTAGTGTAGATCAATCTGTGGCCATTCTTAAATGGAATATAGCAGGTGCAAGTAGGAAATTTCGACACCCAGACATGCTGGCATAGCTGAAAAAAACAGGATGTCATTTTATAACAGGAAACATGGGCAACTGAGGAGCTGGTTATGGGTGGATTTGTGTCTTTTGCAGTGATGGGTTGGTTACCAGACATTTAGTCGAAAACAAATGGTCGACAGGACATTTGGTCGAAACCATTTGGTCGAAAACCAAATGGTCGAATTTTTATTTTTTTTATTTGTACTTTTTTTTTGGGGGGGGGCCCAACCCCCTTTTTTTCTAAAAAAACCTTTTTTTCCCTAAACTAAAACCAAAAAAAAAAATATATATAAATTTAAAAAAAATTCGACCATTTGGTTTTCGACCAAATTCCGTCGACCAAATGTCTTTCGACGAAATGTCTTTCGACGAAATGTCCGGACACCATGGCTAATAACCACAAACGTGGCCGCTGCTATGGGGGGCTGTCAATCTTGATTAGGGCATCTTTGACCCATGATATCAATGTGATAAATACTGGCACAAAGTGCATACAGTACATTATAGTGGCGCCCGAGTCAGGTGACCACTATTGACTGTTAAATTTTATAACAGTCCACACATCTCTGGATTCGATGGGTTAGGCATGCTGAAAGCTTTGATGGAAGGCACAATACTGGAAAAACTATCTCCTCAATCAGTGCTAGTAATTGGAGGAGACTTCAATATCAAATTGGCCAATGGGACACCGGGGGGTTTGCTTGACCATTACGAGGATGCTGTTTATGACATCCCGCAGGCAAGTATGCTTGATACACGTGTGTGCACAGGGATTCTACAGGTTGGGCTATGGTTTCTGGAGTGGGGATTGTGATATTTAAATGGACGAGGCACCTTATGTTACAGGGTTAGCAACCTTTAGAAACACCCAGGGGTCGTCTACAATTGATTTCCTCCTTATGCACGTTGATTCCTTAATTAAGGAATTTGAGGTGACTAAGGAAGTTCACAGTAATCACTTCCTGCTCAAGCTAAGTGTACAGTTGGAACAGACTCAGCCAATAAAATCTGCCTTCCCTCACTTAGACCTGTGTGAGAATAACCCACACTGTAAAAGAAGAATGAAATGGGCTAAGTATGAATCTTTGTGCCTGCAAAAGAAAGTGGTGTCTACTAACTTGCACTTGATCCTGCCCATGTTGGATGATACTAGACCCCCAGGGGTGGTGGTGGTGGAATTGTTTGAGGAACTGATAGGGTCCCTATCCGACATCCTGCAGTCTGACTTTAAACAAACTAAAGGTAGGGAGAAAAGTTGGTTTAATGAAGAATGCAGAGCAGCACAGAGGAATTTACTGACTGTATTAAAGCACTGGAGAGTTGCAGGGGTGATATTATTAGAGCCAGGGCAGGGTACAGACAGGTGTTAAATGCAAGGGTAGAGGATTTGTAAAAAATAAACTTGGGAAGGCCTGCTTGTAGCTGTCTCTACAATGACTCTGAAAAGTTTGGGGAGTTTGTTTCAAGTGGGCCTTCACATAGAAGTAAGCAAAGTTTGAAGGAGATGCATGTGGAAACAAAAGAATGGCTGAACTATTTTTCTTCTCTGTATGTTGCTTTGAAACAACTGGAGGCTAAGATGAATGCACAAGCAAGAAATCGTGCCCCAGGTCCAGATAAGGTTCCTGTGCACCTGTATAAGGTGGCGTTGGAACTATGGGCACCTCTATTGAATGTCTGTTTTAATGCATTTTTGCAATAAGGGGCTTTCCGGAGTCTTGAAAGATTGCTATTATCTGCCCGATTTCTTAGAAGGGTGACCGCAGGAGTCCTTCTGGCTCAGTAATTCAAGATCTTTGGACATGTTTTATTGGGCCACATTGAGGAGCGGATCTTTCTACACACTGTGCTCACAGATGTCCAATATGGGTTTAGGCCTGGCTTGGGAATGCGTGATCAGGCGCTGAATTTAATATTGGTGGGGTCACAGTCTGTTTTTGTGAAGGGTGAACCGATTTACATGACGTTCATGGACCTAAGCACTGCCTTTGACAAGGTGAATAGAGACAAGCTCGTGCTTGGGTTCATGGGATGTCCAGTAGGGATAGTGTGGGCCTTGCAATTGATACATGAGGGCACCAGAGTTTTGTTCGATTTGGGGAACAGGGGCAGTGCATAGGATATTTCGCAGTCAACACGGGTGTGATAGGGCTGCGTCCTGGCACCGGTCCTGTTTACCCTGTATATAAATGGTTTGTATAGGGCCCTTGTGAACACTAAAGCCAATTATCCCTGTGTTGGTAATAAACCATTCTTGTTGTTATAATAGGCAGATGATACAGTGATAAGCGCACATAGACCAACTGCCTTACAAAAACAAATTAATGTCTACACAGATTTCATGAACTCTCTTGATCTGAAAATGAATGCGTCGAAGTCTGCTGTAATGATTTGTGCAGATGGGAGGAAAGATAAGGGAGTAATGAACAATATGCATAGCAATGAGGCTGTAATCCCACAGGTTAACGAATTTGACTACTTAGGAATTTGATTTGCAGAAATGTGTAGGGGGGGGCAACATCCATTGACAAACAAAGAAAAAGACTTAGCCATGCTCTGGGGGTTCATTGCTTTACGCAAATATGCCAAGGTGAACCATTGGATTTGTTCATGAAAGTGTATAATCCCCAAACTAAGGCAGCACCTAAATATGGGGCGTCACTTTGGGGCTTTGAAAATGTTTCATTACAGAGGCAAGAAAATAAGTTTCTTAAGAAACTATTGGGCTTATCGTTCTCGGCTCCGACTTTTGCCATGCATGCCGAATTGAGGGCACAACATCTGATGGATGAATGGCATCAGGCTCCCTTGTTACGTTTGCTGAGCATTTGGTCTAACCCAAGAGCATCTGTAACACAAGGAATTATTCAAGCCCTGAGGTGTAGTGATGTCTGGAGAAGGATATCACGGTAAACGTTTATTTCTCTAAGTCTGACCCAAATTAATGCCACTGGTCTCTACCAACAAGGCAATCTGCTGAGTTGGAGGGAGGGGCTTGACTATAAGTGGAGTTGTTGTGTCCTGATTAAGGAGGGATAGGAAACTATGGGGCTTTCCCTGGCCTAAAACCACAAACATGGAGTGGTGACCAGGGTGAACTCCATACAACCCAAGCTGACTCATAGGAACAGCCCAATTGATTGTTGGGGTGTGACTAGAGTCTGTTTTGACCTTTGGTTGCAAAGAGCCAACACAGCAAAATGGCAATATCGTGGGCAGGATGTAGAATGCCTTTGGTGTGGATTGGTTGTTGAAAATTGTGTGCACTTTGAACTGCTCTGCCCGCATTACAGGGCAATGAGACGGCAAATAATTCTCCAGATATTAAGAAGAGAGAAATTCACTCAATGTGGGCCGGCTCTAACTTTTCTATTGCATGCAGAGCCAGTCTTTCCTGCCTGGCCCTGCCTTCTGAGAAAGGTGTGGGGTGCCAGGAAATGCTGTGTGGGGCAGGGAATTGGTGCTAATGGTATAAATAGGATTGTTTTAGCTATTGTATAATCTTAATTATGATGGAACTGTTTTAATTTCAAAGAAAACTGGTTGTTGGAATCTAGCTGCTATTTTAATCTGTACAATGTTTAATGGTTTTTAGCTGAATAAACGTATTTTGTGGATAATACGCATTGAACATTGTATGTCTGTAATTGTCAAAGGTCAGGGTCAAAACCAGCTGTCCCCTTGTGTGCTTTTATCTGTTTCACATGAACACAGTCACCCTTTTCCAGCAATGAGGATTTTATACACCATGACTTCAGTCTACAAAAGCGTTCATGTTCGCTTTACAAGCAGTATCAAATTCATGAATAATCAACCAGGTTATAGCCCTTAGTAACTTGGACTGGTCAGTGTCCCTTTGGCAATGTGGCATGCTTGAAGGGTTCTTTTTTAAAATACCCTGTGAGCCATTCAACAGCTCCATTGCCTGCGGCCATAATGGCAAAATCCCAAGTATGCAGAAAAAATAGCACAGTCATGGCCACTGAATGGAGGACCATTGTCTAAGCTCATGACTTTCATAATGCTGCATACCTCAAACATCCTGTCAAGAGCCGGGATAACAGCTGTGTTGACTGTTGATGCAGTGAGCTGTAAATTAGGGAAACATGAGATTTCATCCATGGCTAGTAGGACATGGGTGTCATTTTGTAAAGTGCCAAATAGATTAAAAGCTACTTCTTCCTAAACAGCAGTCAGGAATACATTCATTTGTAAAGGTTGCAGAAGAAAGTGTGGGGGAGCTACACTCATTCAAATAGAGCAGTTCTTTATTGTGAATTCAACCAATAAGTGCATTTGTGGAACATTATCCTTCTAGTGCAAGAGCACCCACTTTTCACTGGAATGATACAGGGACAACTATCCTGTTGTTCTTGAGGGGTACAACAGAGGATTCTACAAATAGATTGTCTTTTTTCAAGTCGTCAGGGCACTTGTGTGAAATTCATGTGTTAGTTGAGCGGATGTATCTGTATCTCGTTACTCTACTGAAAGGATGTAGGGTCCATTTGTGATGAGAGATGTTGCTTCTGTGCGTGCAAGGTGAGCCTAATAGTTGATGTACTGTTACGCTTTTGACATCACGGGGTTGAGGATGCTTTGATAAATAGTCTGTCAGATTCTCTTCTTTGTCTGATTTATGAATGATTGTTAGGGGGAATTCTCAGAAATGTGTTAATTCTCTTCTACCTTAGAGACCCCCAGATCTTTTGCTGAACTTTAGCACTTTTAATTTTTAAACCTGGAGAGAATTAGACCATTTTCCCACTCTCTCATGTTTTTGTTTTCTGTGATTTATACTCTGTGTTTCTTTTGACTTTAGAGCCTGACAAACTCCATAGGCATCATCTTTGCATTGTGACACACACCACCTCCAGTGCAGTGGCACAGGGAAGTCTCTTAGATTTCCTAAAGGTTTAAGCACCTTCTCTTGGTGAAACTACTGTTTGCAAGAGCAGTGAAGTGAAATTGACTTTACTTACAATTTGTAGCTTTCTAGATCCAGCACACACAATCCTACCACAGAGTGCTGGAGGGGTTACTAACCCCTTTGTCTAGTTTCTCATATAAAATGTTTATGTTACCCTTTCTACAATTAATGTCTGGTGGCAGTGGTTTACTTTTTACTGCCATTGTGTGTTTTTACCACGGGCTGCGTTCACAGCTGCAGTATGGCACCCTTGGGTGCCCATTTTGTCAAAATCGCCCTGGTCTTCTTTTTTTCACCATTTATCTTGATGTAAAGGTCCTTCTTGAGATTTACTCTGCGCGCCAAACCAGGTTTGGTCTCTTCGTTCATTTTGCCTTTGGCAATGCTGCTGTGCTGAAGCTCCAAATTCGTTTCAACTAGAGAAGTCCTGCAAGGGCAACTTCTCCCTTTGGGTTGGTGGGACCAATCAACCTTAAAGTGAACTTGTTTGGACATCCTCTCGGAGCTGACTGTACTTCCACTGCTGCTACTGGAACTGAAGTGCCAGGGAGAGGCACACCAAACTGAGTGGATCGCTTTTAAGTCAGACACAAGCACCAGGAAGATCCTCCGGACTTCCCTGAAGCAGGACTGACCAAGCCTGAGGCACCTCAACAGAGTGCTGGACCCCAAATGTGAGGAAAGTCTGAAGTTTGCCCATTGCTGCCACTGACCTTCTAATTGCAGTGCAGGAGTCCTCAGACGTCCCCCCTCTTGTCCCCATTACTGAGTCCCAGGAACACCAGGATCTGCAGAGCTGTACAGGAACAGAAGTCAGCTGGAACTATTTCTTCTAACCAAAGTTAATGTAAAGTTAAGAGGACTTACCTCTTGTTGTGTAGCCTTACTTGCTCTCAGTTGAGACTTCTCTTGGTTGCCCTTGCAGAGTTGCTTACAGCTTTGTCCCTCACAAGCCTCCCAGCTTGTGACCCTTCAAGTGAATATTATTTCTACAAACTTTTCCAAAAACATTGCGCAAGACTTTTTCATTACCTGCAAAGAAGATCTTCAGCTCCCCCAAACTTTGCTCAACTAACATTGGCAGTCCTGGCTCCCTGAGAGACTCTTCTTACCTCTGACTCTGTGCCTTTATCTTTCCCCCAGGAAAGAGTTAAATTTACTTGACATTGTAAAGTTTAAAAAGTACTTCGCTGTTTATTAATTATTTGTTAACCTTTGGTTTATTCCCCAATCTAACCTTTGCACCAAACTCAGATTTGATCTACATGTACCAGTAATAAATCAATGTCTACAGTGTTCTAGCTATTTATGTCACCTGAGGATGTAGGAAGTGCCTGTGTGCCATCCCCAATGGGTATCATCTGATTTAGAGAAACAGAGTGTGTTTTGAAGTGTATTATAATGTTTACATGTTTTGCTTCCTTCTGAAGAAGGCTTATTTAACTGACTGTTAAATAAATTAATAATTGTTTAATCAAGAAACCGTGGGTGTAAGTGTGTATTTGAATAACTGTCACTGTGAAACAACCCTACTGTTCACATTGGCCACTCTTGAGATAAACCTGGCGGCTCAGCCACACTACCAACCTGTGTAGTACCGACTTATTCCAAAGGTTGGGTTCCTATTGCCAGGAGGTCAAGGTTGCTGCAGTCTTCCAAAGGATACTGCACACAGTCTTGCCTAACAATGATGTTAAATTGCTATTCTTGCAATCGCAAACACCATTGTGTGATTCAAGGACACATTTTGGCATTGTGTCTGCCATAAATGGTTGCGAGCGCCTAATGATTGGTAATTACTGTTAATTTATTTCCATGCAGGAATAGATGGCAATGCTCGAAGGCCCTCCCTACTGCTAGGCTTTTCTTTTCAGCCTATGAGTGTGCATGTCCAGTTGTGCTTAAACTCGGGCTTGCACATGAGACAATGTGACGTGCAAATGAAAAAACTTGTTTGCACAAAGCCAAAATGGCACCTACACCAATGGGATTCATATCTATAGTGAGTTCTGTGGACAGGTCAGAGTCAAAGTAGGGCATGCAGGAGGCAATCCATTCCTTGAGCGTGTTGGCAGTTTCTGGATCAGATGAAGTCTTGACCTTGCTTTGTGAGGCGACGTAATGGCATGCTTATGTCGGCAAATTCATGGGTGTACCAAGTGCAGTAACTCACCATCCCCAAAAACGAGGATAAAGTTGAAAGATTAGGAGTACTTGGTGTCAGGGTTAAGTGCCTGTTCCTTGAAAGGATCAGATCACAGACCTCCCCTTGAAAATATGTGACCAAAGAATATCCATTCTAATGTACTAACTTGGAATTTATTTTCATTAAGAGTGAGGTATGTGTCCTCTAGAGTCACACAAACCCTCCTCCTTTTGGCATGGTGTGCTTCTTGTGCGATGTCAAAGCCTTAAGTGCCCATACTGTAATTGAGACAGTGTGGAATATGCCTGATTACTTTGTGAATTTCATCCTGGAAAGATTTCTTTTGCAGAACATTCATCGAAGCTTAGGCACTTGTATGTAAATAGATCAAGATGTGTCACAAAACGTATGATGTACCTAGAAGAGGGGCGGATCTCTAGCTGGTAATACCTTCGAGCTTGGAGAAGATTGTAGCTCCATGCCGAAGTTACATCAAACTGTAGGAGTACGATGACAGCTTGATTGAGCATGTCAATGCATTTTCATATATACCCTCACGATCCATTGCTGCAGGCACTAATTCCATCTGCAGATTTGCCACCCATTTTCTGGTAGCTCTGATTTGGCGGAGTGATAAAAGTGGTGGTCATTCCATTAATGCCACTTTTACCGCATAAAGCCATACTCCCATACTCGTAATGAGGTCGTAGTCTTTACCAGTTTCCCTCAGCAGTAACATGCACCCCCATAATATTTGTGCACCTCATATGTTTTACACCAACTCCATGGCCCCCAGAGCTACTTTCCGCATGCAGTTACTCCCTCTTCCTTTTAATCACTCAGCTGCAAAGAGGGCATGTAACGTCACCATCATAAGGCGGTGTAACTCAACTGCAAAACGGGTGCAGTGCTAACTCATACAGTGTACGCGTTACTCTATGCCGCCATCCAACTAAAATAGAGCTCGAGTCAAACTCGAAATGCAATGCCTTAAAGCCCTGCTTGAATTCCTGCATTGGAAACGTTTAGGCTCTGCACAGTTTAATGCAACGGCATAAATATATTCACTTGGATTCGGAAAATGACTTGCAGTCACGTTTAAGGTCATGCCCCTTTGCACTTCGCAGAAGAGGAAAGAGTTATGCCACACATCTCCAAAAAGGACTTTCCGAGCTGCGTCCTAGAGATGTTTTTTTGCATTTAAACTCGGTGATTTCTAAACCCCTGAGCAGCACTGAGAAGATTCCCCGTGATTGGTGAGTATGCTTGTTTCAGATGATGTACGGCGTGTACTCCCTGAGAGTGCTTGCATCAGCAGCCCTGTGGGGAGCCTTGGCTATAAATCGAGATCAGGACCAACAATATTGCACAGTGTGAATGTTCAAACCGCTGCAAGAGCAAGCGACATTGTCTCACGCAGCCCTTTACAGCCTTATCTGCAAAGGGGTTGCGCTGCCGCGCACCTATGCACTATGCAATCACAAACTGCTTTCCGGCCATGTCGGGAATGGGGTGTAGCTTTATAGGTTAAGTGATTCTGCTTCAGCTCCAGTTCAACATAAGCAGAGCCATAGAATGAAGCCTAGGACATCACACAAGCCTAGGACATCACACAAGGTGTTTCTAGGGCACACACAATTCCCATTTTATCAGACGAAGTGGCATATCAAATAATTCTGTAATCTGCCCTAGGAGAGACTAGAGCAGAGGGATGAGGGTTACCCGAGTTGCACGTTGACATTATCCAGCAACCTGTGTGTTTGTTTGTTTGATCATTTATAATTCTCACCAGACTCGGGGGGTATCAGGGCGCATATGTAACATAGATCTGTGGTAAATTTGACCCCCTAACATGTAATCCTATTATCCTCTGATATAGAGCGTGTTGTTGCTTCTCAAAACTAGGTCCGCCATGAATAAATACCCAACATGAACCTGTTTTCTGTCCAATATCAAACATAGAGATGCTGGAAAAGTACCACCTCTTCGTATAGGAGTGGAGCAGCAGTTTCATCACTAGCAGTGGCGTCGCTAGAGGGGAACTGGGGGGGCCGGGGCACCCCCTGTGAAACCCTGTACCCCACCTTGTGCTCCCCTACCTAAGACGAGCAGTGACCATGTTCTCCCCCTACATTTGTCTGTGCCCCCCCCCTACTTTTGTCTTTGGCCCCCTCTGTGCCCCTCCTAAATTTAATTCCTGGCGACACCACTGATCACTAGACGGAGAATCCCCAAACGTGTCCTGCAATGTCCTCAGCATTACCTTTGTGCTACTTCTGACCACATACAGTGAATGTCATTCCCACATGTGGATATCAAATGCCCGTGGAGGTAATATCACTTGTGTTTCCATTGTTAGGGTGGTGAACTCAGGAGAAACATGCAGACTACCAGAAATATTACTGCAAGCAGCATTTCTGAAAATCTGCATGCACATGTTTAACCACTCCCATCCCTGTTTGGGGGGTGGAAGAGGATTAGGGATGGTAGCTAAACATGCCACTGCTGTAGCATGCACTTCAATGCACTTTAGGATGAAAATGACCCTCCTGTGCATTAAACGAGAAGGGGAGTGAGACACTGGGTTTCTGAGATGCCCACATTTTCGAGCCGTCAGACGATTTCCCTGCATATGTTATTTACTCATGTGCAGGAATGTGCTAGTGCATCCTCTCACATAAGCAGTGCACGACATTTCAAAAACGTCTGGAAGGAGCTTTACCAATTTTCCAATTTAACCTCCTCATTTCTAGTGGAGGTAAAAAGTGCCCATTGGGGGAGGAATCTCACCTCATAATTAGCCAGTACTCAGTGCATGCAGTATATTGCACTAGGTATATACACTCGCAGTATTTAAAGTATCACCTGTTTTTGTTACCACCAAACTCATAATGATGAGCCACACCTGAAAAACTACAATGACGATTACTTTAGCCCATGTATTTCTCTGTTGATGAGCTAGACTTTGAAAATAGTTAGCTGCTGATTTTCTACTATTAGGCTGTGATGTGCTGTGCATGGCCTGGTGCTGCTTCGGGGTGGACTTCTGGGTGGGAAGAGCGCACTTTTTGATCTGCCAAAGGCATACCGACTATTTCTGAAGTTTCCCAAAGTAAACAATGCACACTGTTAAAGGTAAAGATTTGTAGAGAGAAAATAATCAGAACTTTTGCCATGATGAATGGCATAATATTGAAAACAATTAATTAAAGGGTCTTAAAGATTCAGGGGAGTGTTGCACTACTCCCCTCTAGCCCATCTCCTTATGCATTCCAAACCGAATACATTGTACAATCATATTGTGTGTGTTACAGCTCACTAGATCAAAAGTGTCCGGAAACCGAAGTGGCTATCATCTGGCAAATGGGCATAATGAGAACACTGCTGTGCTAAAGGGGTCGCACACTGTTAGAGGCAACCTAGCAGATTTGAGAATTGCTGGAAAATACAGTTATTGGTGAGCTTAACAGGACCCTATTCTATAAGTTCAAAGACAGCATTTATTTATTTATTTATGTGTGGCTGATATTTACCATGCTTATTGCAAACAGGTTGCTTGTTTCAGAGTGAGGGGCCACGGAAGGTTACAGATAATTTCTTATAAGGAGCGGGGGTAAAGGCGAGGTTACATCAACACATTTCTCAGAAACTAGTGGTCATCTTCTGGGGACTGGGAGATAGATTAAGTATATTTGATTGTTTATAATTGCTTAAGTGTGATGATAGCTGAGTGATCCCTTCTAATGGTCCCTCAGTTAGTGTAGGTCAATTCCAAATATGCTGTCTTTAGTGATTTCCTGAGTTTTAAGTGGTTGTGTTTCTTTTTTCATGTCATGCTCAGTGGGTGATTGTTCCTTACATGACACTCACACTGACACTGACATTTCCATTTTAGCTTGGCTATTAGTGATGAAATGTGTTGCCTATGTGTGTTGGGCGTTTCTCCCAGATCCCCATGAGTGAAACACACAGTTGTGAAGGTTATCTTTTTTTATGATGGAGAGACATGTTAAGGACTTCGGTGCTTAGGGGCATGCTCCCTTTGAAAATGCGTCTGAAGGTCATCCTAGCAGCCCTTGCAAAATGGCTTTATAAGGAATAACTAGCTTATAATGTGGAATTAGTCCATGTGCCTAGGGACGAGGCACCTTCCAGCTTACCCTTTATGTTGCAGATGCAGTCATAGGAGCTTTTGCCTTAGTGGTTATATGCCAAACTCTCAGGTTGGTCCCTCAGATTGTATGATCTAAAGTCCATTCGAATCTCAAGATCATGGGATCTGAATGTTAAAGATATAATGCTTATTATCTGGCCGTTCTGGGACATCTGTTGCTATACCTAAAGCTGCCCCAGAATGTCATCATTGTGTGGATTTTCTAAAAAGGAAGAGCCTATAATCTGCTTTCCACAGTCAGAGGCCATAGAAAGAGTTTGGGGTTTGGTATTTAGAAACACAAGAGCAATAGTACAATTCACGTGAATTTAAAATCCAAACTCTATCTGTCCTACCACATTCTTTCTTGAGCGAAAGGCCATGGATTATGAACAGGAAACCTTTAAAAATGACTACCTGCCCCTAAATGACGGCTTACCAAGCACCATCTTGAACAGAAGAACAAACTCTATGAATGTTGGATATCTTTTGTCAGCCCAATATTTATCAGATCTACAATGATTATTTTGTTATTTTCTTAGATTTTGTTTGCAACTTATACAAGACATTAAACTATTGTACAAAAGTGGGAACAGGAGTTTGTTGGTTTCAAAAAGCAAATGGATAGGAGGGTGCTGTTGAGCAGCCTAACCAATGGCTGCCTAGTTGATGTGATATGATATGATATGGCATTTGTAACGCGCCTATACACAAGTGTTTCAAGGCGCGACGAGGCAGGGAGGGGGGAACAAGGGGAGACAGACAACGATCCTACTAGGCCAGGTGTCATTCAGAACGTGCAAGTGCATGGGTAGGGGGGACGGGAAAAGTGCAAGGGGGAAAGGGAGAGGGGAAAGTGCAGTACAGGGTTAGTAATGAACAAGATAAATAATAAGGGCCAGCTGGTGGCAAGTGCAAGATAAGTGCAGACAAGTGCTGGGAAGGGGGCTGTAGGGATACAAGACAGTCCCACAGTGCAGGGGTTGCCAGGAAGGCAGTGCAGGGGAGAGTGGCTGGACCAAGGACCGAGATTGGTGAGTGGCCCAGTTGCTGATTCAGTACAGTTTCAGTGATTTAGCAGGGGAGAGGGAGAGAGAAAGCAGAAGCAAAGAGGAAGGTTTTGAGGTGCTTCCGGAACCAGAGATGGTTCTCCTCAAGTTTCAGGGAGGCAGGAAGGCTGTTCCAGAGGGAGGACCCTGCTGCGGAGAGAGATCTCCCCCCAACTCGTTGCTTGGAGAAGCGGCTGACCCTGGGGAGTTGGAGGCAGAAGAACGAAGTGCTCGAGAAGGAAGATATTTAGGAAGGGAGAGTTGAAGGTAATTTGGCCCCAGGCCCCAGAAGGCCTTTTGGACAATGCAAAGTGTTTTGAACTTAATCCTCGCAGCCACAGGGAGCCAGTGTAGCGATTTCAGTCCTGGAGAGATACGGTCCCTGGGCTTGAGGCCAAGGACAAGTCTCTCAGTCCTGTTCTGGATGAGTTGCAGAGGGCGGATAGTAGAGGCAGGCAGATTTAGATAGAGGCTGTTACAGTAGTCCAGCTTTGAGAGAACGAGGGCTCTGGAGACAGTGATCTTCTGGGGGAAGAAGAGGAAAGGAAGGATACCTCTGAGGAGGAGCAGCTGGTAGTGTGACTTCTTAGAAACGTCAGAAATGTGAGGAGAGAAGGAGAATGTGGAGTCGAAGATGACCCCGAGGTTTTTTGTCTTGCAGGTAGGAGCAGGAAGAGGGCCAAGAGGGGCCAGCCAGAAAGCTGCAGGGAAGGAGGGAGTGGGTGTGCCGATGAGTAGAATCTCGGTCTTACTAGCATTAAGGCAGAGGTCGTTGGCGGCATACCATTCCTGGATAGCAGAAAGACAGTCAGAGATGAGGGAAGGAGAAGAGGAGGCCGAGGGTAGCCTGAAAATGAGCTGGGTATCATCCGCATAGCACTGAAATTTGGGGCAGAGAGCAGCGATGTGGTGGGCGAGAAGTGCCAGATACTGGTTGAACAGCCAGGGAGAGAGGTTAGAACCCTGGGGGACACCACAGGTAGAGAAAAAGATGTCAGACAGGAAAGACCCCAGTTGGACCTGGGAGGGTCGATTTGAGAGGAAAAAGGTCAGCCAAGCCAGAGCCTGACCAGTGATACCCAGGTTATCACGGAGACGGTTGAGCAGGATGGTATGGTTGACAGTATCAAAGGCAGAAGAGAGATCGAGCAAAATGAGAACACATGGAATGTTAGAGTCAAGGTTCGAGAGCAGGTCCTCACGGATGTTCAGGAGAGCAGTTTCCGTGCTTCTGGCAGCTCTGAAGCCAGACTGATGGTCATGAAGACTACCAACAGATTCAGCATGGAGATTAAGCTGGGAGATGGCAAGTTTCTCCAGGAGCTTGCCCAAGAAAGGAGTGATAGAGATAGGGTGATAGCTAGCTGGGCAGGACAGGCCGGAAGAGGGTTTCTTAAGAAGGGGGTGCACAAGGGAGTGCTTGAGAGGGGATGGGAAGACTCCAGAGGCGAAGGAGTGATTGCAGAAGTCAGCAAGGGCAGGAGCCAAGGTGTTGATGTGGTCCTTGATAGTTTTGGAGGAGCAGGGGTGGACCTGTGTTGAGGAGACTTTCATAGATCGGACTTGTCTCGAAACCTCATCAGCAGAAAAAAGGGGAAAGGCAGAGAAGGAGAGAGGAGGGGTGGCTGCAGAAGGGCCAGAGGATGGCAGGGAATAGAGGGGGGGAGGTGATGGGAGGAGAGTGAGGACAAGATGTCCTGAGTTTTTGAAATGAAGTGAGAGGCCAGTGCCGTACAGAGGGCCTGGGAGGGGACAGGAGAGGTAGAGACTGCAGCAGGGTTGGCCAGCTCATTGCAGATTTTAAAGAGTTCAGCCGAATTGTTAGATGCCGCAGTGATGCGGGCTTGGATAAGGGCTCTCTTCTTGGTGAGAACGGAGAGCCGGTATTGCCTTTGGAGCAGGCGACAGGCCAGTTTGTCAGAGGATGAACATGAAGCACGCCATTTCCTCTCTGCCACCCTGCACAAGCGTTTAAGGGTGACAAGATCCGAGTCATACCAGGAGTTACATTTGGCTTTGGGCTTCAGGCAGATTCTCATAACAGGGGCAAGGATATCAAGAGTATCAGATATAGCAGAGTAGAGAGTGGAGAGGGCTGTGTCAGGGTGGGAGTCAGTTGTTTAGCTCCACACGAAGCTGACAACAGTTCGATTATGGCGGAGCACCTACTGATCCCCTGATCCAGAATTACACTGGCAGAGTGCCGAAAGCGGGGTGCACCACCAGACCACATCTTGGATCGATTGGGTGCCTCGGCACAAAGATAGATCCTCAATCAGTCTGATACACGGTGCGCGGCTGGAACGGGTACCACCTACAACAGCGTTCCTCCTGCTCCCTCAGTGCCAGATCGGTAGCCCAGAGAACACTCTGCAACCCCCCTCACTGGACGGGGGAACATATTGGAGGGTGCTGTGCACCGAGATGGTTTCCGGGTGTGCACTGTGCATGCGTGAGCCCTCCGCCCTGCCCGACCAGAGCTGGCAGACCATCCGCCTCCCCGCCGTTGGATCTACGTAATCGCAGCCCGGAACATCCAGAGTCGACATAGAGTGCAGAGACACCCTTCATCTCATTCTCCGGATGAGGCAAGGGACTGCTGCCCCTGGACCTGAGACACGGGTGGCGGCTACGGTGGGAGGGGGCCTGGTGCACTGGTCCCCGTAGCATTGGGGGGCCCGAGTCGGCCTCCTCCTGGCTCCTACATGACTTTTTAAACCAGGGGCTGCGGGTACCATTATTCTTCCGGTATTGCACCACCCGCTGCGGACAGCAGGCCCTGTCCCCGGACTCCCCCTGCTCCACAGCTGCACGAGTGGAGGATTGACAAGATGAGGCTCCATTCCTGATGACAGAAATCCTCCCTGGGAGCCCACAGTGCCCAGACTGCTGCATAGCTGACCTGATGACTGCTGGCCATCTCATCCATAGCAGTAAGTGCCTAGAGTGTGATACATTACCCGGTGCACCCCGGGGTGCTGCCTGTGTGAGGAAGGGTTGCGATATCATTCTATACCCTCCCACCCCCTCGGCCTCCAACCATCATCATCCGGAGCCCCTGATGCCCTTGAATGACAATTGTCTGTCACATCACAGGATTTGATTCACGCCCAGGACTTCACCACTGATCCCATTATAGTGGTACCAGAGATGCTGGTGGTCTACTCTATCACCCTGATTGCCCTAAGATAGCCATCCTATTTTGCTCGATAAGTGGGGCCCTACCTGTGGTGCGGGTGAAGCGGGTGGCGGGCCGCTAGTCTGTCTGGTCATTGTACCACACCACTCATCCAGTTGGCACTGAGAATACATTCCAGAGCCCAGTGAAGGCTCTCTACGGGGCACTGCATATCTAGCCTCAGAGGTGGCACACTTGAGAGCAAATAGGTGAGCTCTGTAGGCCCTGGGGCACACCAGCCTTCCCTCCCATCCGTTTGCACTGGAGGCCCCTCATTACCTTGTCTGGTGCACACTCCAGTCCAATAGGAGGTCACCATCTACCTAAGCAACTGAGGCCCCGGGGTCGCACTCAGAGTTGCAGGGTCGTGGACACCCCAGTCTGCTGGGAGGATGCCTGGTAGGTCCCAGGGGTCCAAAAAAAAGGGCGCCATGGACAAATTTCCTAAGGCAACACCCAGGCCTGATCAGGTGCAATCTGCATCAAACCACAATGACATCTTACTGACACCTACCCCTGACCTTACCAGCATTATGGAGTCCATTGCTAAAAACTTTGCATCTTTCCATGAAAAACTAGATGACATCAACGCGAACGTTGCATCACTTAATTCACAATTAGATCATGCGAGCGGCAGAATCACGGAGGCTGAAACCAGGATCAGTGCAAATGAAGATGGAATACACACACTTCAGGACATGGTAGCCTCTATCACCCGGGATATGAAATCCGTCAAGGCCAAATGCCATGACTTGGAATCTCGTTTGCGTAGTAACAACATTTGAATAATCGGGGTGCCCGAGGATGCACTTACGGGAAGGATGGTGCTTGCCGTTGTGAACTTGCTCAAGGACCTACTGGACAATCCCGATCTGTCCCCCATTTTCACTGTTGAGCGGGCTCACCACAAGCTAGCCCTAAGCCCCAAACCTGGAGACTTTCCTAGGCCCATAATTGCAAAGATTCTCAGCTACAGAGATAGAGATCACATACTTCGCCTGGCGCGGGAAAAGAAAGAACTAAGACTGGGATCCCAGACCATTAGAATTTTTCCTGATTTCTCTGTGAGTGTACAGCAAGAGAGGCACCAATTCCAGGGAGTGGAGACAATGCTCAGGGAATGTAACATCCGATATGCCATCCTATCCCTGGCACGCATCAAATTTACCTTCAGAGGTAAACTCTACTTCTTCACCGTTCCTGAGGAGGTGGTGAAATTCAAAGAGGCACACATTCCACTGAATAATCCTATTGAGGACATGATGGAAAATGACTAAACGAAGTGGACACCCCAATCAACATGCAAAATCTTGCACTTTTGTTATTCTGCTGATAATGAGTTGATAGTGCTATATACAACTGTTAACCACCCACTGTATCTTATATTGTGGGGTGCTATACCCGGGATCCTGAGTTCTCGGCTGTGTGGCAGCAGCGTACCCTTTTGCGGTTGCAATGGTTTTCTTTGGAGTTCTGAAATGCACAGGTCCCTGTTGGGCCCTGGAAGTGGGTGGCCAAGTTTGGGTAGGCTTAACAGTAACAGAATTATGGGGTGGGGTAACTACACTGCTTGGTGGGAAAGGGCAGTGAGGGTGGAGGGTGGGCTGTTGGGGTCTGTAATGTTAAAAATGGCTGAGGCAGTACAGCAGTGAGCACATCAGAGGGGCAACATGGTGATACTATGGATGCAATATCCTATGAACAGAGGCGCGATATATGGGATATACTCTGAACAGTTGCAATGGGGACATCCGTGGGGTTGGTAACTTTACTAAGGCATAGAGAATTGTCGCATATGCTCAGAGGCACGGAGTAAAGATTCTCCATCTGCAAGAAACCCAAGCAATGTCACGCATGGCGGCAGGCTTAGCACCTTCCTTGGGTTTGAATAGATTCGACACTACCTTTTCGATACAAGCGAGGGAAGTATTGACACTGATTCACAAGTCACTCAAATTCACACTGAAAAAGAGTTATATAGACCCTGAAGGCAGATACGTTATCCTGCATTGTATGATAGCGAATGGGGAATACTTAGTGGTGAACACGTACGGACCCAATGTCGATACCCCTGAGTTTTTTGATGCAGCGGTTTCCATTCTAATGGGGTTTGTGGGAGTACAGACAATCTGAGGAGGAGATATAAATTTAATATTGGACACAACCCTGGACAGGTTGGGGACTGCACCCAGACCCCTGTCACCGGTGGCTCAAAGACTTCACCTACACTTAGCATCACTAGGCTTACAAGACACTTGGAGAATACTACATCCCCAGGAGCAGCGATACACATTCTATTCATCGGTACACGATAGCTCATCTAGGATCAATATGTTTTTGACATCAAGCAATCTAATGTGCAGAGTAGAAAACGCTGAGATACTCATCCACACATTATCGGACCATGTTCCGGGGACACGATCCATTGTGCTGGGATCATCCCCACCAGCCTGCACCGCCTGGAGCTTTAAATCAGAAGCCCTCATGGATGTGGTCTTGAAGGCCAAGATCCGATCCGACATTGAAATGTTCTTGAATGCAACACACAACAGGACACAACCATGGTAGTGAGATGGGAAGCCTCCAATGTGTACATAAGAGGTATGTCTATATCTAGGGAGGCGGGAATACTGAAAGCAATAAGGAGTGATCTTAACAGATTGGAAGCCAAACTAAAAGGTCTGGAAGAGGAATGCGCCACTGCATCTACCCCTGCTAAATTAGAACAGGTACAGGCTGAACTGGAGATCTTTGAGTTGCATGCCCTGTGAGAAATATATTATTTAGCCAGCCCGGGTGCTGCAAGGAAATATGGAGAGGGTGAAAGGCCTAGCAGAACTCTGGCAAGGCTGGTGCGGGTGGAAGTAGGGCGCTCCCAAATCGAGTGTTTCGCCGACGAACATAGCACTTTGATGTGGCAGACCAGCAGATACTCAAGGTATTCACCAAATTCTACACAGAGTTATATACAGCAACCCAGCCACATGATACACATAAAAGACGTGAGTTACTTGACAGCATCCCTATGTCCATCATTTCCCATTCGGCTAGAGACATCCTTAACCTCCCGATCACCCTAGATGAAATAGTACAGGTCATAACTGAACTACCGAAGGGTAAATCTCCCGGGCAAGACTGTCTTACTTCAGAATCTTATCAAGAACATGTGGCGCTCCTTGCACCACGGCTGCTAGAGGTCTGGACAGAATCTCTTGATGTGTCTGCTCTCACCCCTCCCTACGTGAAGCAACCATAACTGTCCTTCTGAAACCAGGCAAACCCAGCGCTGAATGTGGCTCGTACAGACCCCTGTCACTTATGAACATCGATACAAACATTTTCGCTAAAACAATAGCAGATTTCTTCCAATTATGCCCCATTTAGTACACATGGACCGGGGAGGATTCATCCCTGGGTGATCGATGGCCCTTCACATTAGACGCCTCTTCGATGTACTGTCCAGAATTGATCAGAACACAGAGGCCGTGGCTGTCATACTAGATTCCCAAAAGGCTTTTGATATGGTCTCATGGCAATACATGTGGGAAGTTCTCGAGACAATGGGCATGGGAGCAAACATGATCAAGTATATTAAATTATTATACACACGTCCCACAGCGAGAGTGCTGATTAATTGTCAAACTTCTGCACCTTTTGAACTGAGCAGTGGCACCCGGCAGGGTTGCCCATTCTCCCCCATCCTCTTCGCCCAGGTTATTGAACCCATGGTGGATAATGTCAGAGCCCGACATGCCCAAAGGGGAATACGCCTGGGAGACGCTCCCTAGATAACATCACTGTATGCGGATGACATGCTGTTACATGTCCGGAACCCATCCACAAACCTAGACCCCATGCTGAGGGATGTGGTCCGAATAGGCACTTTCTCTGGATTCCCGATCAACTACAGTAAATCTGAGATGTTTCTGTCAACTGCAGTAACCCAAGAACCCACATGCGAGTACCCCTCCGATGGTCACCAGAGGGTATCCGGTATCTGGGGGTTCATTGTCTAGCTCTAAAACAACACTACTTGCTGATAACTATACTACAGCCGAGAGATATGTGGGCTCCAAAATAACGAGATGGTCGCTCCCTCCCGCTAACACTCGGCAGGAAACTGTCACTGGTAAAAATGATTCTGGTCCCTAAACTGTTGTACGTATTCGCGAACATCCCAGTCTGGCCAGGAAAACAATACTTTGATGATCTACACAACATATGCGCACCATTTCTATGGCACGCTGGGGCGGTCTGCAAAAAATGCGCACACATCACTTTACCCTATGAGAGAGGGGACTTCACTGCCCCCAACCTCAAACCATACTGGATAGTGGCACAGGCCCAATATGCCACGTATTGGTACTCAACCTCCGCAGCTCCCCCCATTGTCAAAGTGGAAAATCTCGCAGTGGGCGGCGTCAATCTTAAGTCATTAATACTTCATTGAACTTACAAGGACGACACCCTGGCGACCACATTACTAGAATGCAATAGGTTGTTATGCCCTCTTTCAAACACCCGCCCTTACTATAAATGGCTTCCGATCTGGGGGTATCCAGGACTTGAACCCATACACGATAGACTCCTGTCCCAACACTGGAAGACACAGAAGACACTGGGGTACTTGGTGCTGAACGACGTATACCCGGACAGGAAGTTCATTACCTGACACACATGGCGGTCTGGCCACTCGGTCGGCACTGGAAATGTTGCAATATTATAGGCTCTGTGCTGCTGTTCAGGCTATGTGGTCATGCTACCCGGATGAACCCCCGGATACATCTGAGATACATTACATAGCTAATTTGCTTGGAGTCAAGGTATGGTCTCCTCACTGTACAAGAAGCTTTTAGCAAAAACCCCTGATCAACCCCCAAAACACGTGATGAATGGGCGAAAGAACTTGATCTTGAAATATCGGATGAGGTGTGGAAGAAGATGTGCTCACACACACGTAAGGTCTCCCTTAATTTCAGATATCATTGCATCCAGTTCAAAATACTTAATAGGCTGTACTACACCCCTCATAAACTTAACAAGTTCAACCACCACTCGTCACACACTTGCCCAAGGTGCCAATCTGACACAGCCGACTATGCGCACATGTTTTGGGCATGTAGTAAGCTCCACGACTTTTGGAGTGGGATCCTACAGGTGCTCACTGAAATCTTAGGCACCACGGTGGGACCTGACCCATACGGCGTGCTATTTGGGCTATGGGGCGACTCCAGTGTTAAGAAAATGTCCACGTTTATAAATGTAAGTTGTATGGTAGCAAACAAATGTATTCTCCAGTGTTGGAAACGTTCCTCCCCACCAACTGTTACAATGTGGTTGGATGCTCTTACTTGGACCCAGTCTTCTGAGGAGGAACACATGAATTTTCTTTCAGTACAAGCACGCCCGAGGAATGTATGGACGGCATTTCATTCTTACCTTATCAATCTATCTGATGACGGCTTGTGTTTGCCGTTATTGGAGGCAACCTCAGGACAAACCCAATCTGAATAAGTGAACATGTTATACCACACGACTCATTGTATCATTTAATGATGCTAATAGTGATATGAGTCTGTGATTGTATAAAGTAAACCTCCACTGACTGTGTGCACTGTAACTTCTGCCAATAAACAAAAGTAAAAAAAAAAAAAAGCAAATGGTTCCATCACCAAGTACCTTGAAAGATTCTCGCAGTCCTCCATTATCCGCAATGTTTTCTGCCAGCGTCCTCTTCCCCTTTACCTGACAGGATGAAATGCAAACCAGTTAGGCATAATTGTCAAAAATACATCGTGAAGGGTCCTTACTTTAAAAAAAATACTGCTGGACAAGTCAAATATCATTTAGTTGCACTGATGAATTATCTTTTGTATTACTTTTAAACAAGCCAAGCATATGGGTTATGATTCAATGGGCCTCATTACAACCCAGGCGGTAAGTTACCGCCTGGGCCGTGACTTTACCACCATGGCGTAAACTACGTTTACGCCATGGTGGTTGGCGAACTTACCGCCCCATTCCGACCTTGGCGGGGCGGTAAGTCCCCAATCCCCATTTACCCTTCCCCATTCCCATTTTTGCCCCATAGGGCATAATGGGAGTGGGGAAGGCGTTAATTACGCCACCGTAAATTACGGTGGCGTAATTAACTCCATGGTCCCTTAGCGCCATGGATTTTAACACCTGCTAAAAGCAGGTGTTAAAAGCTCCATGGCGCTAAGGGACCTCGTACTCAGGCGGTAAGGGTCGGCGCTGTTTACGCTGCCGTAAACCCCTTACCGCCTGGGTCGTAATGAGGCCCAATATGTATTATGTTACTCATGGCTAACTGTTTGTGTCCCTGTACACTAAACACTTCATCTTACATACATGGAAAACCAATTTTGCAAGCAGTTGGACACTAATTGTTTCAGATCATGATATTGTACAGCTAGAGTAATGACATTTTACTGGCCCATAACCATGGATACACATTTAAATACTGTTATTACTTATGTGTCTTCATGATTGATGATTGAACTATTTCATGTGGAGCTCACTATATTGGGATCAGGAAGTAGGTGATACCATCAGGGTGTTGATCTTCAGCTCAGGGATCAGTATTGAATAGCCTTAATACATGTTGTCCATAGCGCGGACTATGCCTGAATGTAATTCATTGAAGTTTGGCTAGATAACACGCACACTGTCCTTTATCTTATATTTTTCATTTGTTATTTTGTGGTTTGGTGGACAGGGGCCTTCAAACCTTTTTATTTGTTTCATGTGTAGGCATAGCAGACTTGAGTGCCTATTAAAAATAGGAGTTTCTTACCTACAGATGGCTGGGCAAGCACATTGCGGGAGTCCTGGAGTATTTGTCTTAGGAAATCGTTGGTTTTCCAGTCTAACTTTTTCTTTCTCTTTCAATGTTCCTAATTAAGTGACCGGCTTTAATGACCAATTGCTGCTATTTGGGAAATATTTTTTATTTCAGTCATAGGAAATGAACATCTGCTCAACATACATATTTTAGCATTGATTTGCTTTATTCAGTTTGAGTTTTGTTTTGATCCTTATGTCTCTTTCCCCCCGGGGTTCCCACATGTTTGGCACATTGGCAAACACTGGACTGTCCTGGTGAAGACGACATTGGGTTTATCTCTGTGATATTACTGAAACATATGTCAGTAATTTTGCCCATGCCCAAATTTATATAGTGCAGCTCAGAGGTGTGAAATTCTCATCGCTTTATTTCTCCCCACCTTTCCTTCATGAGGGTTACCCCGATAACTCCCTTGCCCCCTGCACTAACCCTTCCATACAGCATTACCCCTGTATATTTGTACATTGTGAGGGTCTGGGGGAGGGTAGGCCTTTATTTCCTGACCTCCTGCTGGGATATTCGTTTAAATACAGAGCTATTAGATGACAATGTGTGCAGCATTTGGGCTGTTCTCATATTATAGCAGGAGGAACCCGCAGTCGGGAAAAAGGCCATTAGAAGTGGCTGTGTGCATTCATTTACCTCACATTCTTTAGGCCTGTGTCAGCACTGGCGTTACTTCTTTATCATCAGGGTCATAAGAATGTCATGAGCCGAAATGTTTAATGGTGGCTGTCTCAAAAGCCACACCCCAAAACACTGTTGACAAAGTATCCATGTAAATTCTATCACTGTTCACTATTGCTGAAGGGTAACATGTGAACATGTCTTTTGAGTAAGCTCTCTGTCGACTGAATAAGGTTGCTTAGAAAAATCATATCATGCAAAGAGGAAAGGTTAAAAGTAAAAAAGAACTTCAGTGGTGGCAATAGTAAACCAAAATATATGATCAAATACTCAGTTGTATAGAGGGAATTTCTTGTTTAAACAAAATGGGGAAAAAAACAGAATAAGAAAGACCGCTCGGAGACCGCACTGAGTGGTCTTTCTAAATCAAACTGTCATGCCCCTGCCACACACAATTGTGTGCAGGTACTGACAGGAGTGGCAAGAAGTGGGAAGTGGGGGAAGGGAGGAAGCGGGTGGGGTAAATGTTTGTTTGCATGACTGTATGGCAGAGGAGGGGGAATGTGTTGGGCTGGGAAGGGGGTGATGGGTGGTGAAGGGGTGTTTAGTTGGAAAACCCTGTGACTTTCTAGAAATCCAATGGGAGAGGGTTAGGGTGGGGGTGGGATTGCATTGCCGGAGGTGGAGGGGTTCAGAATGGCATATTTCTGCATTTTAAAGGCCACAAAAAATTGTCCTAAAAAAACAACGATATTAACGATGCATGTGGTGATTAATTCTTGTATGAAATGTATATCACAATACAGTGATATTGAAATGAAATGATATTTTATTTATATCGCGCTCATACACAAGTGTTTCCGAGCGTGACCAGTAAAAGAGAGGGGAACAGGGGAGAAACAAAAACAATTATCTTACTAGGCCCAGTGACATTAAGATTGTGCAAGTGCATGGGAAAGGGAAAAGGGGGAAAGTGCTTGGAAGGGGGAGAAGTGGAGAGCAGAATAAATAATAATAAGTAGAGTAAATAAATAAAAAAAGGAAATAACAGTGGTAGTGCAGTCAGCAAGTGGCTAAGTGATTATCTTAGTCAGATAGGGTGTATCTCATAAGTGCAGAAGTGGGTGGTTGACTGTATGGGTACAGATACAGACCCCAGTGCAAGGGGTGGCCCAGAGGCAGTGCAGGGGGGAGGCAGGGTGAGCAGGTACCTGGGCCTGAAAAACAGAGGATGGCCAGGTGCACGGTGCCGAGAGAGAAAGCAGATCAGCAGGGGAGAACAGGGGCAAAGGCAGAAGTGAAAAGGAAGGACTTGAGCTGCTTGTGGAACTGGAGATGGTTTTCTTCGAGTTTCAAGGTGGCAGGGAGGCTGTTCAAAAGGGAGGCCCCTGCCAAAGACAGAGACCTACCCCCGGCTCCTTTCTTTGAAAAACGACTGACCATGAGGGAGTGAGAAGTAGAGCACTGAAGTGCTTGAATATTGTAACCATATGTTTCATTGTGTACTTAGGAGCAATGCAATGTGATGCCACTTCCTGTTTTATCAAGGGGTGAAAGGTTGTATTCCATCACTTCCCTTGATGTCACCTCAGGGTGGGGTTAAATGACATCACTTCCTGTGATGTCATCAGAAGTCAACGGTCATGTAATGTCACTTCTGCTACCCCTGACATTTTGGTGAAATTACATCCCTGCAGGCGAGGCCACTGGCAGTCAACAAAGCACATGTCATATTCCTGCTGATGTCTGTATACAGGGGCACTACAGCAGTTCACACAAATTTCTTCTCATACACTGTGTCTACTTCTAAATATTATGAATATATTACATTCCTAAATGTATCCAAAATAACTGAGCACACAGTTGGTCTACTATGCAACCCATGAAGAGACCACAACCTCATACCTTTGACAGAAATCTCATCGCCTATCCACAATCTTTAAACAGGACTAAAACAAATGCAACCAATGAAGGACCCCTCCTAGCATCTGAAGAAGTATTTTACTGGGCCCTTTCTAACTTTTATCCTTTTCCCTCTGTTTTTCTTTCATTCACACCCTCCCTGCGAAAATCTCACAGATTTTACAACACACTCACACCCTATCAGACGGCCCACAAGGCCATGCATACAGATCACAGACTCCTTCTAACCCCTGATGCTGTCAACACTCACATCATATCCATTGCAGCTCTCCTACCCCTGATGCCTCCCTTTTGGAAAACATGCCCAGCTTGCTTTTCCCCCTGAACACAGAGGATTCCTATCGCCACACAGGTGATGCCAACCTGCTCTCAGCAATATGATAGTTTTCTGCATGTGGCTTTCCCTCATACCCACTAACTGCCCCTCTTCACCCTTCTATTTACAAACACACATAAAGCAAGGCAAACATTTGTGTCAGAAGGGGCTTTACAAAACCATGTACCTTAACTTACCTATATAATATAAGAGGCTGGCAGACATACATTGATAAATACAACTATTTACTTTCTTTTGCTTCTCCTGAGGTCAAAATTGCTTATTCGAAACAGTGTAACAAATTGGCAAGAATGAAATAACGAATCCCCAACAAGCAGACATCAGGGTACCACAATAGCTTGATAAAATTGTATATCTTAATGAAGTGGCATTGTTGGGAATCTTACCTTTTGCACAAAACACAATTAGCGAGTGTTCCCTTCAAAAGTCAAAGCAGGAATTGTGTACTTCTTTGCTTGCTTGAGCCCAGGATAAAGCCATGGAATTGGTAAATCAACAGGCTTTATCAGGACTATTTATGGGTGTTGCAAGATCTGGAAAAGATCTGGGGCTACACTAATGTCAGGACTGCCGGGACTCGGGGCTAGCAAGCCTTTTGGTTGTAGATTGTGACCTTTTATCCGGGGCTGCAACAAAAAGACCCAAGGCTATAGCCCCCTTAATCCCCACTCCCCTTGTGGCACCTCTGCGACTTTTCATCTGTATGTACACAACTGAGTTGGTAGAACATGAAGAATGGTGAAAAAATCAATTATAGAACACCATTTAACATGAACGTCCTTTGTGTGTCCTTGCCTGATGAGTAACATATAACCCATTTCAGAAATGTGATCCAAATATCTTTGTGTGTTCTATAGGTATATGCAACAGTGACTGATGCTAGAGTTTGGTGGGCCTGGTTGCTTACCTTGAGACCAGCTTCTTTCCAGTGGTAGTCACTGTACTGCTCAATCATGCATTTTGATTTCTCTTTAAATTTTTCTTCAGAGTCAGCAGACCACCATGGATCCAAACTTCCATTTTTGTCATACTTTCTTCCTATAAAAGAAGTTGACAGAGATATTTGGAATCGTGTATTTTATCAAAGTGAAGTATGTGCCACTTTTGCATTTAAAGTTGTGATTTTGTTTCGAATGTACCCATCCTTCATGGAACACACGTCCCACAAATGATTCCATATTAGTCTTTTTTCTGTAAGCAAATGTTTGTCAAGCATTGGCCGTAATTCTGTGATTAGAATTTCATTAAAGACAGAGGCAATTGGTAGTTGCCGCCAGTGGTATTTTTTATCGTCCGGCATGTAATATGGGCCCAAGACGTTCATTCAAAAAGATATTGCATGACATACCTCATAAGACAGTTTCCACCTACTCACACCTTTAATGGATCTAGGTGATGATAGGAACTCTAAAAAAAAGAGATTGCTACTGTTCTCACCACAGCCAACGACAAAGAGAAACAATTCTCAATTAACATCACTGCCTTGCCAATTTTGAACAAGATGAAAACACTGCAGGGTTCATTTTATTCTCGGCGGATGGGTAAACCAAGACGAAAAAAAACAAGTTGTAAGCATTTATGCCCTGGTTTACCGCCCTGTAACATTTAAATTGCATTTGAAGATGGAGAAAGGGCATGAATCCAAGTTAATGTTATTTCAACATGCTTTTCTTTCTCCTCCTTCTTTAAAGTGCAATTCGTTTTCCACCAGATTTTTATACAGGAGTAAGACAAATTAAGTCCTATGGAATCAACTTACATTTAATACTTGATAACAGCCTGTGAACTCCATAGGAATCCATTGTAAAGGCTGACTACAGAGGATCATTTGAAGACGGATTTTATATAATTTACAAAACTGAGCATAAAACAAAAGACTACAGCTTATATTACCCTTGTTTTACTCATTACTTTTGCACACTGCTATGCAAAAGTGTAATATTTCGTGCATGGGGCCGAAAGGTTGGTGGTCCCGTGCATGCATTTAACACTTCAAATAAAACCACTACATTAAGAGGCCGATTCATGGAATAATTAGCGCGGCGCAAGTGGGCAAAAACGTGCGAATCGCAGTGGAATAGCGAAAATCGCAGTGAACGTGCGAAAATCGCACGAAAAGCAGCGCACGTCGATTCATGGAAGGCCGTGCGCGAGAAAACCAGCGGATGTGCGAAAAAAAAGTGCGCGGCGCACGTTGGCGCACGTTGGCGCACAGGCCATCTAACAGCGTGCGCCAGGTCACAGCGAAAATCGCACAGGCCACAGCGAAATTCGCACATAGCGCGGCGCACGCAATAAAAGTAGGCGGAACACGGGCGTAACACTCGGAATGGGGAACAACTTGCCAAAACGTGGGCGTCACGGGGGAAGTACAGGGCACAAGTGCGCGGAACGCCCACACGCTCGCCTACAACACGTATTCATGGAATAGAATAGGGGAAAAAAGCGCACGCTCAAACCAGCGCACAGGCACAAACACGACCGCCACAAGAAAGGAGGCGGTAGCGTCTCTGCGGCTGTAAGAAATGTGCGCCAAAAGGTGCGCCAACAAATAGCACCTATATACTGCCATGATGAATGTCCCATACTGTGGCCCTCCAGGAAAAATGACGTGCAAAGGGGTACCCACAAACACGGACACCCGCTGACAAAAAATACCTGTGCATGTATACCGGGGTGCGCGGGAAGTGTCACACGCGATTTGCAGGGTACGTGCATCACAGACGTTCCCGTGAAGTTATTCACACGATCGGGCCTGGGGGAGCGGGCTACGTGTATTACAGGGGTTCGCGTGAAGTTCCTCACGCGATCGGGCCTGGGGGAGCGGGCTACGTGTATTACAGGGGTTCGCGTGAAGTTCCTCACGCGATCGGGCCTGGGGGAGCGGGCTACGTGTATTACAGGGGTTCGCGTGAAGTTCCTCACGCGATCGGGCCTGGGGGAGCGGGCTACGTGTATTTCAGGGGTTCGCGTGAAGTTCCACACGCGATCGGGCCTGGGGGAGCGGGCTACGTGTATTACAGGGGTTCACGTGAAGTTCCACACGCGATCGGGCCTGGGGGAGCGGGCTACGTGTATTACAGGGGTTCGCGTGAAGTTCCTCACGCGATCGGGCCTGGGGGAGCGTGCTACGTGTATTTCAGGGGTTCGCGTGAAGTTTCACACGCGAATAGCCTGGGCGCGTGTATTTCAGGGGTGCGCGGGAAGTTTTACACGCGATTTCTGCACGGTACGTGTATTTCAGGGGTTCGCGTGAAGTTTCACACGCGAATAGACTGTGCGCGTGTATTTCAGGGGTGCGAGGGAAGTTTTACACGCGATTTCTGCACGGTACGTGTATTTCAGGGGTTCGCGTGAAGTTTCACACGCGAATAGCCTGGGCGCGTGAATTTGAGGGGTACGCGGGAAGTTCCTCCACGCGATCGGGCCTGGGGGAGCGGGCTACGTGTATTACAGGGGTTCGCGGGAAGTTCCACACGCGAATAGCCTGTGCGCGTGTATTTCAGGGGTTTGCGGGAAGTTCCACACGCGAATAGCCTGGGCGCGTGTATTTCAGGGGTGCGCGGGAAGTTCCACACGCGAATAGGCTCGGCGCGTGTATTTCAGGGGTGCGCGGGAAGTTCCACACGCGAATAGCCTGGGCGCGTGAATTTGAGGGGTGCGCGGGAAGTTCCTCACGCGATCGGGCCTGGGGGAGCGGGCTACGTGTATTACAGGGGTTCGCGGGAAGTTCCAGACGCGAATAGCCTGGGCGCGTGTATTTCAGGGGTTCGCGGGAAGTTCCACACGCGAATAGCCTGGGCGCGTGTATTTCAGGGGTGCGCGGGAAGTTCCACACGCGAATAGGCTGGGCGCGTGAATTTGAGGGGTGCGCGGGAAGTTCCACACGCGAATAGCCTGGGCGCGTGTATTTCAGGGGTGCGCGGGGAGTTCCACACGCGAATAGCCTGGGCCCGTGTATTTCAGGGGTGCGCGGGAAGTTCCACACGCGAATAGCCTGGGCGCGTGTATTTCAGGGGTGCGCGGGAAGTTTTACACGCGAATAGCCTGGGCGCGTGTATTTCAGGGGTGCGCGGGAAGTTTTACACGCGATTTCTGCACGGTACGTGTATTTCAGGGGTGCCGGGGAGTCCCACATGTGATTTGACAGTGTGGGTCCTCCCAGGTGTACCCTGTACACCCTCCACGGCCCCTGCAGGCAGCCCACACCACAGGGGACTACCCTGCATCCCTGGTCATGTCCCGCAGGCAGCCCACCCAACATGGGCATGCCCCCCAGCAAAGGCACATGTCTCCTTGAACTAATGAACACCAACACATGTCCCCTTGCACCCCCACCCCCCAGCACTGTGGGGCACATGCCAGCAGTCCCCCACCCATGTCCAACTCATGTCCCCCACCACCCCCACCCCCCAGCACTGTGGGGCACCTGCCAGTAGGCCCCCACCCATGTCCAACTCATGTCTCCCACCACCCCCACCCCCCAGCCACCAGGGTCACCCTCCACCAGGGCCCCACTCATGTCTCCCACCACCCCCACCCCCCAGCACTGTGGGGCACCTGCCAGCAGGCCCCCACCCATGTCCAACTCATGTCTCCCACCACCCCCCAGCCACCAGGGTCACCCTCCACCAGGGCCCCACTCATGTCTCCCACCACCCCCACCCCCCAGCAGTGCAGGGTCACCCTCCACCAGGGCCCCACTCATGTCTCCCACCACCCCCACCCCCCAGCACTGTGGGGCACCTGCCAGCAGGCCCCCACCCATGTCCAACTCATGTCTCCCACCACCCCCACCCCCCAGCACTGTCTCCACCCCCCACCCCCCAGCACTGGGGCACCTGCCACAGGGGCCCCCACCATGTCCAACTCATGCTCCCACCACCCCCACCCCCAGCACTGTGCGCACAGCCCCACCCCATATCCAACATTCTCCCACCACCCCCACCCCCAGCCACAGGGTCACCCTCCACCAGGGCCCCACTCATGTCTCCCACCACCCCCACCCCCAGCGTGCAGGGTCACCCTCCACCAGGGCCCCACTCATGTCTCCCACCACCCCCACCCCCCAGCACTGTGGGGCACCTGCCAGCAGGCCCCCACCCATGTCCAACTCATGTCTCCCACCACCCCCACACCCCAGCACTGTGGGGCACCTGCCAGCAGGCCCCCACCCATGTCCAACTCATGTCTCCCACCACCCCCACCCCCCAGCACTGTGGGGCACCTGCCAGTAGGCCCCCACCCATGTCCAACTCATGTCTCCCACCACCCCCACCCCCCAGCCACCAGGGTCACCCTCCACCAGGGCCCCACTCATGTCTCCCACCACCCCCACCCCCCAGCACTGTGGGGCACCTGCCAGCAGGCCCCCACCCATGTCCAACTCATGTCTCCCACCACCCCCACCCCCCAGCACTGTGGGGCACCTGCCAGCAGGCCCCCACCCATGTCCAACTCATGTCTCCCACCACCCCCACCCCCCAGCCACCAGGGTCACCCTCCACCAGGGCCCCACTCATGTCTCCCACCACCCCCACCCCCCAGCCACCAGGGTCACCCTCCACCAGGGCCCCACTCATGTCTCCCATCACCCCCACACCCCAGCAGTGCAGGGTCACCCTCCACCAGGCCCCCACTCATGTCTCCCACCACCCCCACCCCCCAGCAGTGCAGGCTCAACCTCCACCAGGCCCCCACTCATGTCCCCCTGCACCCCCACCCCCCTGCCACCATGTGCAGCCCCCACCAGGTCCTCACAATCCCCAATCATGTGCGTAATGGTCAGCCTCCACAGCCAAAAAGACCTACCAAGTAACCCATTCACCCACATGGAAATGGAAATCACATGTTACACCCCCAATGTACATGAAGCAAATGAACCCATGTCCGTCACACACATATTTTCAAATTGAATGGGAAAACACACAACATGACATGCATGAAACCAATGAGATGAAACCACACAGTGAACAATGTAAAAAAAAATGTATTGAAAAAAATACAAATGCCAAAGAAAGAAAACTAACTACAATGTAAATGTGAAAAAATAAGCTGCATGTCCGCATAAAAACACAAATCTAGAAAATCAAATCAAAAAAATTATGTCCAAAGTGAAATGTAAAAACTCTCCATGCAACAAAGAACTATGTACAAAAATAACAAGGGTCCATCATCACAACTGAACTAAGGAAACCTCCTAAAAATCCTACCTAAATATCAACTATATACAAAAAGTGGAGCAGTGTCCGTCGACTCCAAATAATAATAAGAACGAAAGGAAACCTAAAACTAAAGAACTATATACAAAGGCGGCGGGCAAGTCCAGCGGCTCACTCTGTGGTGTTCCGGGCCAGGGCATCATCGAACTCCTGTTCGATGTCCCGGAGGCGGTCCAGTTCCATGGCCCCGAGGGTCCGCAGGGACGACGCCGTGTCCTCCTCCAACCCCCTGCGGATTGCCTCGAGGCACTCGGCCCGCCTCAGGGCCCTCCGCATGGAGTTCTCCGCCCTGACCATTGTGAGCCGCGCCTCTTCCGCCCGCCGCCGCTCCGCACCTATGGCGTGGCCCAACCGCTGCCACACGGAAGACACTCTCTGTCCTGGGTCCTCCTGCCCTCCGGCCGATGCCTGCCCCTCCGATGTCGAAGGCCCCGAGCCTTCATGGCTCCCACCATCTTGCTGCTGCTGCTGCTCTGCCTCTGCCCGTGCACTGCCTCCTGCTGCCTGCACATCCTCCGCCGGCTGGGGTGCACCTGTTGATGTGGCCACCCCTGCTGGACGTCCGACTCCCGACTGTGGCAGGGATGCCTCCTCCACCAGCCTGGCCGCACTGTCAGAGGCAGCTCCACAGGGCACCCAGGTGACTGATGGGTGGGAAGATGGCACAGAGGACGACTGGCGCGTAGGGGGTCCAGTTGAGGAGGGGGTCGGAGCAAGCCCCATCAGACAGCGGAATCCGGCCTGGGTGACCTGTCCCAGCAGGCTGACGTGGTCAACGAGCCATTCGAGATGACGTGCAGTCTCTCCATGAAAAGACTGCAGGTCACCTCGCATGGCCCGTTGACGCAACGCCACACCAGCCAGGACAGGCTCAACCCGGTCCTGGATGGCCACGTCCGCAGGCAGAGGAAGGCCAGTTGACGTCAGCTCATCCCCTGCCTGAAAACGGGTCTGGACGTAGGCATCCCTGCTGGTGCAAGATGATGCAGGGACAGGATCGGGGACAGGATTGCACACAGGCACCTCCGCGGCCGCCTGTGCTGCCTCCTGTCCCTGGTCCTGGACTGCACCACTAGCACCAGTGGGATCCCCACCTCCAGACCCTGTCTCTGGTGCTTGCGCGGCCCCCTCCTCCACCAAACCCCCCACCAACCTGGATGACTCTGTGCCATCTTCCCCTGTTGGGCCCTGTGGGGTCCCAGCTGCCCCTTCTGCTGCCGAGGAGTCCAACTGCAACCTCCGCCTCTTGGACCTCCCCCCGGCAGCTGCGGCCTGGGACGCGGCACCGGACTCCTCACTCCCCGACGAGATGACAACACGGGAGGGGAGCCGGGCCTTGCGTCTCCGGCTGGCGGTCGGATCCCCGCCGCTGTGCTCCACAGCACCTTCTCCGCCCTCTTCATCAGTTGACGCTGCAGACAGGGAGAAACAAAACACAGGCATCAGGGCACTGTACAATGGACACATACACGCATGACAGTTGCACATGAGTGGCATTGGCAAACCTCAGACATGTCATCACAATCCTCAACACACATGTCATTGCAACTGGCACACATGAGCCATACCACAGCCATATCGCAACTGCCACCACCATCCCCACACATACAACAGCATCAGCAGCCAAAGGGGAGCCATACATCACATGCAACACAGGAAGTGCACCACACATGTACACACACCACCACACTTGCATGCATGTCTACACCTCTGCCAAGTGTCGCACTGTTCAGACAGGCATCCATGTCACATCTGCCAATCAGGCTTCCACATACCGCTGTCACATGCATCCATGTAGCATCACTGTTGCACCTTTGACAAATACACACACATGCACATGTACACAGTGCTCATACATGCAGCCGAAAACAACATACATGCCTGACATCACGGACATGTCTACTTACATACACATTCCTCCAAACATGTGTGCACGCACAACTGCATTTGCCATGCAAGCCCACACACACAAGCACCATCCATGTCTCACACATTACAGCCCTCGCATGTGTCAGCCCCATGGCCCTGTACACCCCCACCCATACTCCACCCCATACAAACAGATGTGCAACTGGCACAATGGGGAATGATCACCACACGCCCTGCTCACAACCAGGATGCATGTACACTCACCGCTCGACTCCAGACGGCTCTGCTTCTCTAGGACCTGGACGTGGAGCGCTGGGGATATGCGTTCCAGGACCCCCATCTGTTCTTCCGACAAGTGGCCCCGGCGCCCCTTGGCATCCGCTGCCTTCAAGAGGCGCCGGGCCTTGTTCAGGGTCCTGGACCTGAAGTCCTCCCAGCGCTTCCTGACATGTTGTAAGTCCCGGACTGCCACCCCCTCCGCGTTGATGGCAGTCACGATGTCTGTCCAGATCCGAGTCCGTCCTTCCTTGTCGGCGCGGGAACTTCCAAAGAGGGCATCATACTGCCCCAGGACTTGCTCCACCAGGACACCAACTTCGGTGGCACTGAAGCTGGTGCCCCTCTGCCTCTCTGGCCGGGGGTTGTCAGTGGTCACAGATGGTGTTAGCCCCGACATGACAACCCCAGAGGCAGGAGTGGGTGGGCAACTGGGTCCTGGGGCTGGGCTGTGGAGCGATGGAATTCCAGTCGGGAGTCTTCTGTTCCAGCAGGGGTGGTCACAGCAACAGCACCCCTGGCTGATGTGCAGGCAGCAAATGGCAGTGCACGTGGGCAGCAGGCAGTCAGGCAGCAGCAGATAGCAGGTGGGAGCGTGCTCGGGGCTCTGGGGGGCAGTAATTCGGCCTTCTGGGCAGGAGCGTGGTCTCCCGTGTGCTCACGCGTGGCCAGCTTGGTACGGAGTGAATTGGCACGTGAAAATCCTGCACGTCAGCGTGAAAACCGAGGAAAGGCCCTTAGCGCGTAAGCGCGTCAGCACGCATACGCGATTCCATTGGACCAAAGGCCCTCAGCGCGTAAGCGCGTCTGTGACGTGACCCGCACGGGTGTTTCCCACACAGCACGTGATGACAGAGCACACGTGGAAAGACTGCACGTCAGAGTCTCATTGCGTGTGATTGGTGGAAATGGCCGTACACCGGGATACAGGTGCGCTGACGTACTTGCGTGTGTAAGTGTCCGCGCACACCTCATATACACGTACATAGGCCAATCGCGTGTACACGCACTTTTGTCCAATTACACGCGATGAGACTCTGACGTGCAGTCTTTCCACGTGTGCTCTGTCATCACGTGCTGTGTGGGAAACACCCGTGCGGGTCACGTCACAGACGCGCTTACGCGCTGAGGGCCTTTGGTCCAATGGAATCGCGTATGCGTGCTGACGCGCTTACGCGCTAAGGGCCTTTCCTCGGTTTTCACGCTGACGTGCAGGATTTTCACGTGCCAATTCACTCCGTACCAAGCTGGCCACGCGTGAGCACACGGGAGACCACGCTCCTGCCCAGAAGGCCGAATTACTGCCCCCCAGAGCCCCGAGCACGCTCCCACCTGCTATCTGCTGCTGCCTGACTGCCTGCTGCCCACGTGCACTGCCATTTGCTGCCTGCACATCAGCCAGGGGTGCTGTTGCTGTGACCACCCCTGCTGGAACAGAAGACTCCCGACTGGAATTCCATCGCTCCACAGCCCAGCCCCAGGACCCAGTTGCCCACCCACTCCTGCCTCTGGGGTTGTCATGTCGGGGCTAACACCATCTGTGACCACTGACAACCCCCGGCCAGAGAGGCAGAGGGGCACCAGCTTCAGTGCCACCGAAGTTGGTGTCCTGGTGGAGCAAGTCCTGGGGCAGTATGATGCCCTCTTTGGAAGTTCCCGCGCCGACAAGGAAGGACGGACTCGGATCTGGACAGACATCGTGACTGCCATCAACGCGGAGGGGGTGGCAGTCCGGGACTTACAACATGTCAGGAAGCGCTGGGAGGACTTCAGGTCCAGGACCCTGAACAAGGCCCGGCGCCTCTTGAAGGCAGCGGATGCCAAGGGGCGCCGGGGCCACTTGTCGGAAGAACAGATGGGGGTCCTGGAACGCATATCCCCAGCGCTCCACGTCCAGGTCCTAGAGAAGCAGAGCCGTCTGGAGTCGAGCGGTGAGTGTACATGCATCCTGGTTGTGAGCAGGGCGTGTGGTGATCATTCCCCATTGTGCCAGTTGCACATCTGTTTGTATGGGGTGGAGTATGGGTGGGGGTGTACAGGGCCGTGGGGCTGACACATGCGAGGGCTGTAATGTGTGAGACATGGATGGTGCTTGTGTGTGTGGGCTTGCATGGCAAATGCAGTTGTGCGTGCACACATGTTTGGAGGAATGTGTATGTAAGTAGACATGTCCGTGATGTCAGGCATGTATGTTGTTTTCGGCTGCATGTATGAGCACTGTGTACATGTGCATGTGTGTGTATTTGTCAAAGGTGCAACAGTGATGCTACATGGATGCATGTGACAGCGGTATGTGGAAGCCTGATTGGCAGATGTGACATGGATGCCTGTCTGAACAGTGCGACACTTGGCAGAGGTGTAGACATGCATGCAAGTGTGGTGGTGTGTGTACATGTGTGGTGCACTTCCTGTGTTGCATGTGATGTATGGCTCCCCTTTGGCTGCTGATGCTGTTGTATGTGTGGGGATGGTGGTGGCAGTTGCGATATGGCTGTGGTATGGCTCATGTGTGCCAGTTGCAATGACATGTGTGTTGGGGATTGTGATGGCATGTCTGAGGTTTGCCAATGCCACTCATGTACAACTGTCATGTGTGTATGTGTCCATTGTACAGTGCCCTGATGCCTGTGTTTTGTTTCTCCCTGTCTGCAGCGTCAACTGATGAAGAGGGCGGAGAAGGTGCTGTGGAGCACAGCGGCGGGGATCCGACCGCCAGCCGGAGACGCAAGGCCCGGCTCCCCTCCCGTGTTGTCATCTCGTCGGGGAGTGAGGAGTCCGGTGCCGCGTCCCAGGCCGCAGCTGCCGGGGGGAGGTCCAAGAGGCGGAGGTTGCAGTTGGACTCCTCGGCAGCAGAAGGGGCAGCTGGGACCCCACAGGGCCCAACAGGGGAAGATGGCACAGAGTCATCCAGGTTGGTGGGGGGTCTGGTGGAGGAGGAGGCCGTGCAAGCACCAGAGACGGGGTCTGGAGGTGGGGATCCCACTGGTGCTAGTGGTGCAGTCCAGGACCAGGGACAGGAGGCAGCACAGGCGGCCGCGGAGGTGCCTGTGTGCAATCCTGTCCCCGATCCTGTCCCTGCATCATCTTGCACCAGCAGGGATGCCTACGTCCAGACCCGTTTTCAGGCAGGGGATGAGCTGACGTCAACTGGCCTTCCTCTGCCTGCGGACGTGGCTATCCAGGTCCGGGTTGAGCCTGTCCTGGCTGGTGTGGCGTTGCGTCAACGGGCCATGCGAGGTGACCTGCAGTCTTTTCATGGAGAGACTGCACGTCATCTCGAATGGCTCGTTGACCACGTCAGCCTGCTGGGACAGGTCACCCAGACCGGATTCCTCCATCTGATGGGGCTTGTTCCGACCCCCTCCTCAACTGGACCCCCTACGCGCCAGTCGTCCTCTGTGCCATCTTCCCACCCATCAGTCACCTGGGTGCCCTGTGGAGCTGCCTCTGACAGTGCGGCCAGGCTGGTGGAGGAGGCATCTCTGCCACAGTCGGGAGTCGGACGTCCAGCAGGGGTGGCCACATCAACAACTGCACCCCAGCCGGCGGAGGATGTGCATGCAGCAGGAGGCAGTGCACGGGCAGAGGCAGAGCTGCAGCAGCAGCAAGATGGTGGGAGCCATGAAGGCTCGGGGCCTTCGACATCGGAGGGGCAGGCATCGGCCGGAGGGCAGGAGGACCCAGGACAGAGAGTGTCTTCCGTGTGGCAGCGGTTGGGCCACGCCATAGGTGCGGAGCGGCGGCGGGCGGAAGAGGCGCGGCTCACAATGGTCAGGGCGGAGAACTCCATGCGGAGGGCCCTGAGGCGGGCCGAGTGCCTCGAGGCAATCCGCAGGGGGTTGGAGGAGGACACGGCGTCGTCCCTGCGGACCCTCGGGGCCATGGAACTGGACCGCCTCCGGGACATCGAACAGGAGTTCGATGATGCCCTGGCCCGGAACACCACAGAGTGAGCCGCTGGACTTGCCCGCCGCCTTTGTATATAGTTCTTTAGTTTTAGGTTTCCTTTGTTTTTTCTTATGATTTGGAGTCGACGGACACTGCTCCACTTTTTGTATATAGTTGATATTTAGGTAGGTTTTTTAGGAGGTTTCCTTAGTTCTGTTGTGATGATGGACCCTTGTTATTTTTGTACATAGTTCTTTGTTGCACGGAGAGTTTTGACATTTCACTTTGGACAACATTTTTTGGATTTGATTTTCTAGTTTTGTGTTTTTATGCGGACATGCAGCTTCTTTTTTCACATTTACATTGTAGTTAGTTTTCTTTCTTTAGCATTCGTATTTTTTTCTAATACATTTTTTTTTACATTGTTCACTGTGTGGTTTCATCTCATTGGTTTCATGCATGTCATGTTGTGTGTTTTCCCATTCAATTGGAATATATGTGTGTGACGGACATGGGTTCATTTGCTTCATGAACATTGGGGGTGTAACATGTGATTTCCATTTCCATGTGGGTGAATGGGTTACTTGGTAGGGCTTTTTGGCTGTGGAGGCTGACCAATACGCACATTGTGAGGACCTGGTGGAGGGTGACCCTGGTGGCAGGGGGGTGGGGGTGGTGGGAGACATGAGTGGGGGCCTGGTGGAGGGTGACCCTGCACTGCTGGGGGGTGGGGGTGGTGGGAGACATGAGTGGGGGCCTGGTGGAGGGTGCCCCTGGTGGCTGGGGGGTGGGGGTGGTGGGAGACATGAGTGGGGTCCTGGTGGAGGGTGCCCCAGCACTGCTGGGGGGTGGGGGTGGTGGGAGACATGAGTGGGGGCCTGGTGGAGGGTGCCCCTGGTGGCTGGGGGGTGGGGGTGGTGGGAGACATGAGTGGGGGCCTGGTGGAGGGTGCCCCTGCACTGCTGGGGGGTGGGGGTGGTGGGAGACATGAGTGGGGGCCTGGTGGAGGGTGCCCCAGCACTGCTGGGGGGTGGGGGTGGTGGGAGACATGAGTGGGGGCCTGGTGGAGGGTGCCCCTGGTGGCGGGGGGGTGGGGGTGATAGGGGACATGAGTGGGGGCCTGGTGGAGGCTGCCCCTGCACTGCTGGGGGGTGGGGGTGGTGGGAGACATGAGTGGGGGCCTGGTGGAGGGTGACCCTGGGGGGTGGGGGTGGTGGGAGACATGAGTGGGGGCCTGGTGGAGGGTGCCCCTGCACTGCTGGGGGGTGGGGGTGGTGGGAGACATGAGTGGGGGCCTGGTGGAGGGTGACCCTGCACTGCTGGGGGGTGGGGGTGGTGGGAGACATGAGTGGGGGCCTGGTGGAGGGTGCCCCTGGTGGCTGGAGGGTGGGGGTGGTGGGAGACATGAGTGGGGGCCTGGTGGAGGGTGCCCCAGCACTGCTGGGGGGTGGGGGTGGTGGGAGACATGAGTGGGGGCCTGGTGGAGGGTGCCCCTGGTGGCTGGGGGGTGGGGGTGGTGGGAGACATGAGTGGGGGCCTGGTGGAGGGTGCCCCTGCACTGCTGGGGGGTGGGGGTGGTGGGAGACATGAGTGGGGGCCTGGTGGAGGGTGCCCCAGCACTGCTGGGGGGTGGGGGTGGTGGGAGACATGAGTGGGGGCCTGGTGGAGGGTGCCCCTGGTGGCTGGGGGGTGGGGGTGGTGGGAGACATGAGTGGGGGCCTGGTGGAGGGTGCCCCTGCACTGCTGGGGGGTGGGGGTGGTGGGAGACATGAGTGGGGGCCTGGTGGAGGGTGCCCCTGGTGGCGGGGGGGTGGGGGTGATAGGGGACATGAGTGGGGGCCTGGTGGAGGCTGCCCCTGCACTGCTGGGGGGTGGGGGTGGTGGGAGACATGAGTGGGGGCCTGGTGGAGGGTGCCCCTGGTGGCTGGGGGGTGGGGGTGGTGGGAGACATGAGTGGGGGCCTGGTGGAGGGTGCCCCTGCACTGCTGGGGGGTGGGGGTGGTGGGAGACATGAGTGGGGGCCTGGTGGAGGGTGCCCCTGGTGGCGGGGGGGTGGGGGTGATAGGGGACATGAGTGGGGGCCTGGTGGAGGCTGCCCCTGCACTGCTGGGGGGTGGGGGTGGTGGGAGACATGAGTGGGGGCCTGGTGGAGGGTGCCCCTGCACTGCTGGGGGGTGGGGGTGGTGGGAGACATGAGTGGGGGCCTGGTGGAGGGTGACCCTGCACTGCTGGGGGATGGGGGTGGTGGGAGACATGAGTGGGGGCCTGGTGGAGGGTGCCCCTGGTGGCTGGGGGGTGGGGGTGGTGGGAGACATGAGTGGGGGCCTGGTGGAGGGTGCCCCAGCACTGCTGGGGGGTGGGGGTGGTGGGAGACATGAGTGGGGGCCTGGTGGAGGGTGCCCCTGGTGGCTGGGGGGTGGGGGTGGTGGGAGACATGAGTGGGGGCCTGGTGGAGGGTGCCCCTGCACTGCTGGGGGGTGGGGGTGGTGGGAGACATGAGTGGGGGCCTGGTGGAGGGTGCCCCAGCACTGCTGGGGGGTGGGGGTGGTGGGAGACATGAGTGGGGGCCTGGTGGAGGGTGCCCCTGGTGGCTGGGGGGTGGGGGTGGTGGGAGACATGAGTGGGGGCCTGGTGGAGGGTGCCCCTGCACTGCTGGGGGATGGGGGTGGTGGGAGACATGAGTGGGGGCCTGGTGGAGGGTGCCCCTGCACTGCTGAGGGGTGGGGGTGGTGGGAGACATGAGTGGGGGCCTGGTGGAGGGTGCCCCTGGTGGCTGGGGGGTGGGGGTGGTGGGAGACATGAGTGGGGGCCTGGTGGAGGGTGCCCCAGCACTGCTGGGGGGTGGGGGTGGTGGGAGACATGAGTGGGGGCCTGGTGGAGGGTGCCCCTGGTGGCTGGGGGGTGGGGGTGGTGGGAGACATGAGTGGGGGCCTGGTGGAGGGTGCCCCTGGTGGCTGGGGGGTGGGGGTGGTGGGAGACATGAGTGGGGGCCTGGTGGAGGGTGCCCCTGCACTGCTGGGGGGTGTGGGTGGTGGGAGACATATGTGGGGGCCTGGTGGAGGGTGCCCCTGGTGGCGGGGGGGTGGGGGTGATAGGGGACATGAGTGGGGGCCTGGTGGAGGGTGCCCCTGGTGGCTGGGGGGTGGGGGTGGTGGGAGACATGAGTGGGGGCCTGGTGGAGGGTGCCCCTGCACTGCTGGGGGGTGGGGGTGCAGGGGGACATGAGCAGGTGTGCAGGGTAGTCCCCTGTTTTGTGGGCTGCCTGCAGGGGCTGTGGAGGGTGTACAGGGAACACCTGTGAGGACCCACCCAGCCTAATTGCGTGTGATAATTCCCGCACACCCCTGTAATACACGTACCAAGCCAAATCGCGTGTGATAATTCCCACGCACCCCTGTAATACACGTACCTGGCCAAATCGCATGTGAAACTTCCCGCATACCCCTGTAATACACGTACCCTGGCCAATCGCGTGTTGAACTTCCCGCGTACCCCTGTAATACACGTACCCTGGCCAATCGCGTGTTAAACTTCCCGCGTACCCCTGTCATATACGTACCCTGGCTAATCGCGTGTATAACTTCACGCGTACCCCTGTAATACACGTACCCTGGCCAATCGCGTGTTAAACTTCCCGCGTACCCCTGTAATACACGTACCCTGGCCAATCGCGTGTTAAACTTCCCGCGTACCCCTGTAATACACGTACCCTGGCTAATCGCGTGTTAAACTTCCCGCGTACCCCTGTAATACACTTACCCTGGCTAATCGCGTGTTAAACTTCCCGCGTACCCCTGTAATACACGTACCCTGGCCAATCGCGTGTTAAACTTCCCGCGTACCCCTGTAATACACGTACCCTGGCTAATCGCGTGTATGACTTCACGTGTACCCCTGTAATACACTTACACTGGCTAATCGCGTGTTAAACTTCCCGCGTACCCCTTTGATACACGTACCCTGGCCAATCGCGTGTTAAACTTCCCGCGTACCCCTGTAATACACGTACCCTGGCCAATCGCGTGTTAAACTTCCCGCGTACCCCTGTAATACACGTACCCTGGCCAATCGCGTGTTGAACTTCCCGCGTACCCCTGTAATACACGTACCCTGGCTAATCGCGTGTATAACTTCACGTGTACCCCTGTAATACACTTACCCTGGCTAATCGCGTGTTAAACTTCCCGCGTACCCCTGTAATACACGTACCCTGGCCAATCGCGTGTTAAACTTCCCGCGTACCCCTGTAATACACGTACCCTGGCCAATCGCGTGTTAAACTTCCCGCGTACCCCTGTAATACACGTACCCTGGCCAATCGCGTGTTGAACTTCCCGCGTACCCCTGTAATACACGTACCCTGGCTAATCGCGTGTATGACTTCACGTGTACCCCTGTAATACACTTACCCTGGCTAATCGCGTGTATGACTTCACGTGTACCCCTGATATGCACGTTACCCGCTTTGCGTTCCTTGTTTGGCTGCCCTGTAAACTGGTCCAGGGTTAGCACAGCCCTTTGCGATGATTTAGCGATTTTGCTGGCTTTTCCTTGCGCGAGGGCGTTCTTGGGGGCGTTACTGGCGCTGCTGCAGGGTCGCTGCGATACTCTGCGCCACGGCTGGTTTGGGAGCATGAAATCCATGAATACGCTGTGCGCGGAAATCGGTTTTATCGCACGTGCCTGGCGCAGTCAATCGCACGCGGACACTCTGCGCCAGCCGCTTGCGACACTTTTCTGCGAAATTCTATGAATTACCCTGTAAGTCTTTTTCACTCCCAACTCAACATGACCTCACAAATAATTACATCATAAATTGCATAAAGCGCTATAGACACCTGTGTAAGAAAACTCCTCCATTCCTTCACTTAGTTCATATTGCCAGAGGTATCATTGGAAACAACATCGATTATTGCAATGCCCTTCATATAGCAGGCACTAAAATAGTCATTTTCAAACTTTAGCTGGGATTGCCAGGATGTGGTAAGTCCCCCCTCTTTCTCTCAAACAAGACCTCTGCTTTCATTACTGGACTGGCTTCCAGCCCAGCCCCACATTTTACTGAAGTTAGGTACATTAATTCAGATATTTCTCTACCAAATAAAAAATACATGAATAATTACAAATCAAATCACAGCATATCAACCCACGTGATGTTTTAGATATTCACAGCCATACCCTCAGTCACTCCCTGACTGCTGGAGAGAAAACCTTGGTTATTCAATCCCCCTTATTTGGAAAGACCTCCCGATTTTTTTAAGATCACTGACAAATATTGTTCCCTTAAAGAAACAATGAAAGACACACCTCTTCATATGTTATCTCAACACTTGTGTATAGGCGCGTTATAAATGCCATATCGTCTCATATCATATCAAATAGTGCGCTTTTTGCTCCTTGATGTTCACTAACGGAGTGCTGAACCAATTGTCTGCCAGCGTTTTAATGCATACAGGTCCTCGGCTCTATTTATATTTATACATCATTTATATATAAATGCATGCAAACATAAACAGGTGCCATTTTGTATAACCCCTTTGACAAAAGCACTGTTCGAATTTGCGAATATTCGGCATGCTTTTTTTCAATACCTTTCTGTGTGTGGGGAGTGTGCCACACATTCCCCAACCATTCGTATTCGACCTGAAAGGCTCTCCCCTTTTTCTTTATAATGTTAACCCTTTCCTGACTGCCATTTCCTTTTTTTAAATAGCAAGATGTTTTCCGTTTTTTTGTGAAAAGCGTTTTTCAAGTGCTGTTTTCACATGTAACCCCTTCAACTGTAGGCAACACAGCCTCTCTTAATTCTATTTCTTGATGTATAAGTGTCCATTGCTCTGCAGCTGGTGTATTACACACCTATCAATTGTCCTCCGTGAGACAGAATATCTACAGTGGTGTGGCTCCTGATTCCAAGATTCACATCCAGACCATGCCAAGTCATAACCTGCGCAACGTTAATGATCAGATTGTAGAATTAAATATATATTTATACTGCACCCAGAAAGTGTACAGGAGCACATTTCAGTGTCTGTGTCTGTGCTTTTACAAGATTAGACTTCCAGTGTTAATGTTTGTATGAATATGATACTGGATTTAAATGAGAAGGGAGCGTGCTTCAGAGGCCAGCTACCGCTATTTTATCTGGCACGCACCAGTCAGTCCTGAGCCAGAGGCGAGGCCATTTAGTGGCGTGTCAGGGTAATTATCCTTTCAGAGCTCAGGAAGTGCGAGGCAAGGACTCAATCGCGAGAAGATCATGGTGCCCAGATCACGACTGGAATTTTCTGACGAGGTGAGGAGTGACAGAGTGCAAACTAATCCTGTCGCCACCGCCACTGGGTCGTGCTCTGCTCGTCTGAGCAGGACGTGAGCACCATTTCTATTTTACAACTGTGATAGTTTTCTCCAGTGCTTCGCCAACAGAAACAGAGGAAATATGATTTTTACTGTTCTCTGAGCCACCTCAACGCTAATAATGCACAGGCTCGCAGCTGCAGATACTGCAATGTGTGCATTGGGGATGTCTGATCACTAAAACACATGTGCATGCAACATCTGAGATACGTTGGTGCTGTTGCATATATCCACTGTTTAAATCAAGACGGTCCATTGGATTTGACAGGTGCCTGAGAATGATATCCCAAAAACGACTGTCAATATCATGATATGGCCACAATAATAATAATCTAATCCCACGTTTACTGCCACATATTTGTGAATCTCATCACCATCCGCAGACCTGATAAAGAGGAAATGTGGCATGTTGATGCATGAAGACTGGTGCAGGTGCTCTTTGTTCTACATTTGACACGTAACAAAGTATGGCAAAGGCATCCAGTATGGAGCAAAAACTAAGTCTTCCACTGTTTCCCTCTGTTCAATACGTGGCCTGCAGTGATAAAACCAATATAGGGAGGGGCATAGGAGGAAGGGAACAAAACAAATAATGGTATGTGCAAAATAGAGCTGGTCCACCGTAATGGCCCTGCTGGAACGCTGGCCTAAATAAGTTCCTGGGGTGATACATCATTATTCCTGCACTTCCCTCAACATTACGGCTGCCATAACAATTCTCCTGAATTCATTTTCCTTCCATTGCATATTAGCACCTGGGGTGGGGGGTGCAGCCAATCAGGTTCCACGGATTGCATACTGAAACCTCTGATCTCAGCCCATGTTCCACAGAACCTGGAGGCTTCTTCCCCAACACACAATGCCATCTTCCCCCCACCCTCCCATATCTCTTTGTTTGCATTACCTTCACCCCTCTGCCCCACTAACCTCTTTTCACTGGCGGCTGTGGCCGGCCCCTCTGCACTTTTCCTGCCGCTCTGTGGCCGCCATGGAAATGGAAGAGGGGCTCTGTGTGGAGCCCCACATTCCATATCCATGGCGGCCATCTTTAGACCGTAATTTCATTCATTGAATAGGACGCTGTGTGCTAATAGCCTTAAGACCCTCTCCGGGGTGTCAGAGCGGGTCTTATCGGCCAAGGGGACCCTTGTTAAAAGCTCTAGTGCTGGCCCACCAGATCAGGTCTTAGCACATATTAAAATGTTTCACAGGCATTCCTTCACTCACACACAGTATAATACCTGTTTTCTAAAGCCATCACCCCCTTTATATGCAAAAACAAGTCTTGGGGTTACAAATAAAATGCAGTGGTGCAAAGAAGGTTTGCAATAGTGCATTTCCACTTTTTGAACCATTATTAAAATCTCCATAGCACAACTGCCCTGAACAGGATTTACAGTCGATCACACTTTTACTCTGAACTGTCAGTCTAAACACAGCCAATATATAACAGAAGCACTAGCTGTAACAGCACTAGCTGTAACTTGAGTATCATACACAGAACTAGCGTTAAGTTAGAAATAACGGGCCTCATTACATGTGAGGCTGAACGGGTTAACGGGACCTGCTAAAGGAGGCGGACCCGTTAAACCCGTTCCGCCTCATTACAAGCTCCTGTCACGGGAACCTGTAAGTAACGCCTGGTCAAACCTGGCGTGCTTACCGGGTCCCGCGAGGGGAAGAGGGAGCAAACAACGGGCCGCTCGTAATCGGCCCGTTGTTTGCTCCCTCCCCCTTTCCCATTCAGCCCTATCAGGGCTGAAATGGGAATGGGGGAGGTCCGGGCCTGGGTTCATGGAGGGAGGGATTACCGGGCCCTCCGAACTCGGAATGGCCCGGTAATTCCTCATTCTGGGAACCCGGACCCAATAGCGGCATGGCTACCACCAAAATCGTAATGAGGCCCAACATTTTTACTCTCCAAATCTTGCCACCACAACCAGTGGTGTTGCAACAAAGTTTATACTTACAAAGGAGTGTGAGTGTCCTACATGTTTGGGAAAACATGTGGCTGACACAGAGGATGGAAAAGAAATTGAGGAAATCCAGCAGACATGAAGGCACATGAGCAAACCTGAAGCAAGAGGTATGAGAACTTTGAAGAGTTAATAGATAAGGGTGGACCGTCCCAGGCTGACTGAACTACCATGCCAGGAGGACTGCTTGTCACGGAAAAACACTTTGCTTTATGCCATCTTCAAATATAACTGCATCAGGGTTATTTATGCACCAACACATTCATAAAATCAAGACTAAGGATTCCCCTGCATGTTCACCTTCTCTCATTCTGTAATGCATGAATTTGCACCTGTACTTTCCCCGTCATATAATATGACACCTGTTTCTCCCCTGCATTCCTCGTCCTATCACTGAATACTTTCATTTTCTGCATTCTCTTTGTCTCCATTGTTGAATGCAAGCCTTTTGCTACATTCCACCTCACACCAGTTTTTTTCAGCAGTCTTCCCAACATTCGTATGGTAAAGACTCTTTTCTCCTGCATTTCTGCATTCTTCCCATATTTTGATAACTTCTTTCCTCTTCACTCTGACATGTATTTTAACCCTGGCGACCTTCTGACCTCCTGCCTCAAACAAAGGAACTTCCTTCAGAGCGAAGATTACCAAAAACACTTATTTACCAGGGATTCCTATTGCATAATTCATTCTATGTGACCTATAAGAGAGCTTTACACTGAGAAAGGTCCATCCAGGGTTAGACTCAATATGTTGCTAATCCATTTGTTAAAAAACAAAAAAGAAAATATATGTCAGGTGTGATTATCTACTTACTTTCTTTTAATCAGTTGTTGCAGCGTGAGAATGCTGAATTTAGGTTTTAATGTATAGATGTAATATTGATTGCATTTATCCTGACTAGATTTGATGTATTTGTAACCCACACTGATCGCCATATTTTAGAAAATGAATTTAGGATTTTTAGGAAATTGACTTTTTAATTAATTCTTGACTTCCAATTGCTTTCTGTATTCTGTATAATTATTTGCGAATGCCACTTCGACTTTGAAATCCTTCTTTTATACAGTTTTTTTGTGTTCCTGCACTCGGATCTACAAGTCCCTTCAGTCTTCTCTTTCGAGCATGCATATTTAATTTAATTGTCTAGCTCATCAGCGAGAAACAAGCCTGCCGGTATTCAAACCTCTGCCTTTCCCACTGCCTTTTTAATCACTTTAAGGCGTTTTTGTATAGTATCATTACTGGCACTGGTCACAAAACTGGCCCTGCCGATTTATGCCAGTACTCCTATGCATGTACATACTCCCGTTGGGAATATGAAAACCTGTCCAAACTGGTTCCAAGGTAAACCAATCTAGACTCATAAGAACACTTACCTTGCTTGATTCATCATAGATGCTCAGTTAATAAAAAGTAATGCTGCAGTGAAGAATATACAGGCCGCTACACCAAAACATCAGTCTGGCGAGGTAAAACTACTTATCTTGCTTGCTTTTTTAAAGATGCTGAGTAATAAATTAATGCCACAGTAAGTAATGGCTAGACTGCACCAAAATGCCAGTCTAGCTGGGGAATGGCACACATGAACTTGCCTTTGCCCACAAATACCAGTAAAACACATGTAAAGTCAATAAAGGATGTGGCAAAAATGCTCCAGTGATCCCCAGTCTCCCAGGACCTTACACGCACATGCATTCCCTTTCCCCCACCGGTCACTCACCCATACATCTCCTCTTTCATTCACTCACACTGGATTCGAGCACACGCCTTGCACCACCCAGAACATTCAAACATACACTACCACAAGTATGCTCATTCACGCACCAGTCACTCACTCACACCTTCGTTAACATGCACATACCCACCCACCCAGAACATTCAAAAACACACCATCACATTCATACTCATTCACCCACCAGTCAATCACACACAGATTCTCTAACATCCACTCATTGCATTCTCTACATAGGCACAGACTCATCTACGATATGATATTATATGGCATTTATAACACGCCTATACAGAAGTGTTTCAAGGCGCGATGAGGCAAGGGAGGGGGAACAGAGAGAACAGAGAGACAACGATCTTACTAGGCCAGGTGTCATTGAGATTGTGCAAGTGCAGAGGAGGGGAGAAAGGAAAAGTGCAGGTGTGAGGGGGTAGTGCAGTACATAGGATCAACAGTACAAAATAAATAGAATAAATAAAAACAATAGGTACAAGTGCGGCTATCTTGTGGTAAGTGCAGGGATGAGTGTAGACATCAGTGTCAGGAGCTGGGGGAACTGTAGGGATACAGAGACAGCCCCCAAGTGCAGGGCTTGCCTGGGAGGCAGTGCAGGTGTGCAGCTGGTGGGGAATGGGACCAGGGCCCGAGATGAGAGGGTAGTCAGATGACCAGTGCAGTTTCAGTCAGGAGTTCAGCAGGGGAGAGGAGGAGAGGAAGCAGAAGCAAAGAGGAAGGTCTTGAGGTGCTTCTGGAACCGGAGATGGTTCTCCTCAAGTTTCAGGGAGGCAGGGAGGATGTTCCAGAGGCAGATGAGCGAAGAGCTTGAGAAGGAAGATATTTAGGAAGAGAGAGTTGAAGGTATTGATGCCCCAGGCCACAGAAGGTCTTGTGGACAATGCAGAGGATTTTGTACTTAATCCTTGTAGCAACTTGGAGCTAGTGCAGAGATTTCAGTTCTGTAGAGATACAATCCCTGGGCTTGAGGCCAAGGACATGTCTCGCAGTCCTGTTCTGGATGAGTTGCAGAGGGCGGGGAGTAGAAACAGGCAGATTTAGAAAGAGGCTGTTGCAGTAGTCCATCCTAGAGAGAACCAGAGCTCTGGAAACAGTGAGCTTCTGGGGGAAGGAGAGGAAAGGAAGAATACCTCTGAGAAGGTGCAGCCAGTAGTGTGACCTTTTAGAGATATCAGAGATGTGAGGAGAGAAGGTGAGTGTGGATTTTAAGATGACCCCAAAGTTTTTAGCCTCACAGGTGGGAGAAGGAAGAGTGCCAAGGGAGGCCGGCCAGAGAGCGAAAGGAAAGGAGGGAGCAGGTGTGCCAATGAGGAGAATCACAATCTTACTGGCATTAAGACAGAGGTCATTGGTGGCACACCCCTCCTGGATAGCAGACAGACAGTTAGAAATGAGAGATGGAGAAGAGGTGGTGGAAGGGAGCCTGAAAATGAGCTGAGTGTCGACATCTTACCACTGAATGTTTGGGCAGAGAGTGGCAATGCAGTGGGCAAGAAGTGCCAGGTATTTGTTGAACAGCCAGGGAGAGAGGTTAGACCCCTGGGGAACACCACAGGTAGAGATAGATATAGAGGAGAGGTAGGACCCAAGTTGGACCTAGGAGGGTCGATTGGAGACGAAAGAGGTCAGCAAATCCAGCGCCTGATCGGTGATACCCAGGTTATCACAGAGAGAAAGTTGAGCAGGTTGGCATGGCTGACCGTGTCAAAGGCAGACGCGAGATCAAGTTAGATGAGGACACAGGGGTATTGGAGTCAAAGTTTGAGAGCAGGTCTTCATGGATGTTCAGGAGAGCAGTTTCCATGCTTCTGGCAGATAGGAACCCAGATTGAGGGTCATGGAGACAACTAACCAATTCAGTGTACTCATTGCATTCTCTAAACAGGCACACACCCACCCACCCAGAACATTAAAAAAACACATATCACATCACGTGTCATTCAACCAGCAGTCACTCACACCTTCTATTACATCCACTCATTGCATTCTCTATACAGGCACACACCCACCCACCCAAAACATTCCAAAACACACATCACATCACGTCTCATTCACCCACCAGTCACTCACACACACATTCTCTTACATCCACTGATTGCATTCTCTACACAGGAACACACCCATCCACTCATTGCATTCTCTACATACTCATTGCATTCTCTACACAGGCATACTCATTGCATTCTCTACACAGGCACACACTCATCCACTCATTGCATTCTCTACACAGGCACACACCCACCCACCCAGAACATTAAAAATCACACATCACATCACTTCTCATTCACCCACCGGTTACTCACGATTTCTCTTACATGCCCTCATTGCATTCTCTACATAGACACACACCCACACCCAGAACATTCAAAAACACACATCACTTCTCATTCACCCACCAGTCACTCACAACTTCTCTTCCATCCACTCATTGCATTCTCTACACAGGCACACACCCATCCACCCACCCACCCAGAACATTCAAAAACACACATCACTTCTCATTCACCAACCAGTCACTCACACACTCATTCTCCTGCATCTCATTGGCCCTCATTACGACCCTGGCGGAAATCGCGGTGCAAAATGCACCATGGAGCACGGCGGAAAGCTGCCGATAGCGCCATGGGGGTTGGCGGATTTTCCGCCCCATTCTGACCTTGGCGGGGCGGTAAATCCCCATTCCCCATTTTACCCTTCCCCATTCCCATTTTTGCCCCATAGGGTATAATGGGAGTGGGGAAGGCGTTAATTACGCCACCGTAAAATACGGTGGCGTAATTAACAACAAGGTCCCGTAGCGCCATGGATTTCTCCGCCCGGAAAAACCAGGCGGAAAACGCTCCATGGCGCTACGGGAACTCGTAGTAGGGCGGACGGGTCCGCCGCGAATAACGCTGGCGTAAACCCACTCCGCCAGGGTCGTAATGAGGCCCATTGTATTATCTACACAGGCACACACCCATCACTCATTGCATTCTCTACACAGGCGCACAGCCACCCACCCAGAACATTCAAAACACACATTACATCACTTCTCATTAACCTACCAGTCACTCACAACTTCTCTTACATCCACACATTGCATTCTCTACACAGACACACACCGACCCACCAAGAACAATAAAAAACACAAATCACTTCTCATTCACCCACCAGTCAATCATACCTTCTCTTCCATCCACTCATTGCATTCTCTACACAGGCACACACCCACCCGCCCAGATATTCTAAAGCACACATCACATCACTTCTCATTCACCCACAAGTCACTCACACCTTCTCTTTCATCCACTCATTGCCTTCTCTACAAAGGCACACACCTGCCCAACCAGAACACTCAAAAACACACACCACACCACTTCTCATTCACCCACCCAACAAGTCACTTACACCTTCTCTTACATCCACTTATTACATTCTCTGCGCACAGGCACACACCCACCCACCCGGAACAATCAAAAACCTCCATCACATAACTTCTCATTCACCCACCAGTCACTTACACCTTCTCTTACATCCACTTATTACATTCTCTGCGCACAGGCACACACCCACCCACCCGGAACAATCAAAAACTTCCATCACATAACTTCTCATTCACCCACCAGTCACTCAGACCTTCTCTTACATCCACTCATTACATTCTCTACACAGGCACACACCTACCCATCCACCCAGAACATTCAAAAAGACACATCATTTCACATTCACCCACCATTCACATACATACATCGGAACACACACTTCACACATGCCTAACACACACATAAAAAAGACTTCTTACCTTTTTCTTGCAGCTTCGGTCCGTCCTTCCAGGCCCCCTTGGCTCCTCTGTGCTGCAAAAAAACAGGAACCAGGAAGCTGCAAGAGCTTCCTGGTTCCTGTATGTGAGCTGCAAGGAAGCAGCGGGAGATGGGGTTGGATCTGAACGTGGCATGTGACATGTGCCACATGTCACGGTCAGCTCAAGTTGAGGTTTAAAAATAATAATAATTATTAAATTGGGGGTCGTAAGGGAGTCCCAGGGGTTGCAACTGTGGCCCCCAGGGGTCGCAATTGCGACCCCTGGTGTCCCCTAAATGACATCCCTGCATCAGCGCAATGTTTGTCCTGGTGCTTATCCTGTGACCTATTAACCCTGGAAAACAGTGCCTCAATCCAAATATGCCTTCACAGACTAGAGCTAATGTGGTGCAAAATACACTTGCACCAGTGACAGGCATCTGAAATGAGGCCATTGATTGACTATGATTTTCTATGATTTTCTATGGAGCAATCCCAATGAAAAACACTTCATGAATCAGGGCAGTGTACCAACTAATTCACATTGCAACTGGTTAGAACAATTTCCAGTGTAACATTTTGAAACAGTCCTGACCCTCCCTTTGCGACGTACGTTTGGGACATGTGGGTCCTTTATCAAAATGAAAACATAGTTTTCCTAAACTTTGCAGAATAAAAAAAGAGTGGTGAAGCAGATTATTGGATGCAGCAAAACAGTTATTCAATCCCCTGGGTTTTATAAAAGAAAACACACCCCAACCACCTGCATGATATAGATCTAATTGCATGAAAATACTTCTGTATCATTATTTTCTCAATCAGGTATTTGGAATTTAGAAAAGGAATCAGTATCATGAAAAAAGAGAAACAAGCCCATGTCCTAAACATTTCCTAAACAGAAAAGCTCTGTCAACAACTATAGAAATGTAGTCAGCGACTTACCATCATTGTCAAATCCATGGGTGAACTCGTGGCCAACAATAACACCAATGGCTCCATAACTTAAAGAACTGTACAACAAAAGAACAGAGATAAACACATTAATGGGTAATCAATCCGAAAGCTGTCAGGCTAATATTCATATAGATGTTCCACTACCCCTGTTATTTTGTGTGCACTAACTTACTTGCATGTGTTTTGCTATTTAATAAGTCACAACTTGTATATGTATGTAACATTTAAGAAACACTTTGCTATGTTCATTTGATATTTTCATGACAAGAAAATGAAAATGTCGGAAAATTCAAAGTGACGGTAAAGTGAGGAAGTTGCCACCTTGGCAAACGGAAAGGTGAAAGGTGTACCCATAAATGTACGTTATGCTACTGAATGAAGTAATATGAACACATTTCAAAAGTACTTTTAGTTGAAGTGATGTTTTTTTCATTAGGATGCAGCACCTATAAACCACTGAAACCAAAGGACATAAAGTCATGTAATGTAATGTGGTCTTATAGAGCGACCTTTTGCCATTTCGCTGGCCTTGTTTAACATGGCTCTGTAAGAAAAGAGGGAGGGAGAGCGGCAGGGTTTGTTGGATGGTTTGAGGGAGAGACAGATGTGGAAACTGTATTGTTGCCAGGTGCAGGTAAGAAGTAGGTGAGTCACACATTTGATTCAACTTCTATGGGTTTGGCAGTGAAAGTGGTGAATACATTTATCCAGCAGTATAAGCCAACGTTTTGATAGGTTAAATCTCTTTGGTGCTGCGCTAGCTGCTGATTTGGGAGAGGAGTTGATAAAGCTACTGAGCTACCGAGGAGAGTGAATGCATAGCTTGATTAATGCTGCTGTCAGTGGTGGCTCGTCCATGGTGGGTGAGGGGGTGCTGATCCATGATGCCCTCGCCAGTTATAGAGGTGTTGCAGGTTAAACTGTCAAAGGTAAACCATGTTACTCTTTGACAGTTTATGTTCCCAAGCGTGCATGTGTCATTGGTGATGCAGGCTGGGGTACACTCCTGTACCTCCATGTGCATTCAGGGTGAATGGGGGACTGAAAATGTGGTGCTCCGGCTCCTACGCGCATCTACCGGAACCAGGAGCGCTCTGGGCTTCCTTGCTCCTGTTATTGTGTGCGGGAGCTGAAGGGCCATTGTGATGGGAAGCAGCTTTGTGGGGAGGGACAGCATCTGGATTAGGGCTAAAGGTTAAGTGTTGAAATTGAATTGTATGTTTTATGTGTGAATGTATATGTAGTATGTTGTTACGTGTGTATATATGTATGTGTTTTGTATTGATGTTTGAATGAGCAAGTGAATGAGTGAGTGAATATGCATGAGCATGTGTTTGGATTGTGGAGGCCCCAGTGCTGATTTGGGCAGGGGTTGGGGACATGGGGACTTAAGGGAGGTAGTTTTTTACTGGGCATCTATAATAAAAGGAGCATGATATGTATTATTATGTGGCTTGACTGCCATTTTGATACAGCCAAACTATCTATAATATCTTACTGTGGCATGGATGTTTTTCTGAGCATCTTTGGAAAAGCAAACATAGTAAGTGTTATTACGTTTGGACATGTTTTCTTATTGTGGCATGGCAATGGCATTTTTAATGGCAAAGCCAACAGGAGTATGTTCCTATGTGAGTGTACTGACATATATTGGCAGAGCCAACTTAGACAAGCTTCCTTAAAGCATAATTACTGGCATTATGTGTGAAGCATAAGAGAGTATCTTCTTATATGGGTAGAGTTGTACATATTGATGCAGCCAGCAAAGAAATGTATGGGCACAGTCAGCGTGAAATTGTTTGTTATACTGGCATCATGGAAAAACATTTACAAATGCTGCTGTACAATATTGCTGACTTGCATCTAATGGATTTTTCATTCGCTACCCTACAAAACCGATTGTAGATTGTCTGTCTTTTTATCTAATTATTTACCAAAAGTGTGCTGTAAAATGCACCTTTTTCACCTGATATTTTAGCGGTTTTTGCAGGGGAAGAACCCATCTAAACCACTTTTGGTTGTTTTATACTGCATCGCTGCATTGGGTCGCATGTGCATATTTGTGGGAAACATTTATGTCCCTCCAATTTAAAGAATTCTTCAGCCGCTACTGCTACAGACACTCGCCATTGAGAACACTAGAATTGATATTGCATACCATTAAAAAAACACTATTATTCACTGAAATAAAAAGTTGGTTAAAGAGACAATGGGCCTCATTACACGGTAGGCGGTAAGGGATTACCGGCACCGGTAAGGGCACCGGTGTGGTCAGACCACACGTTAAGGACGGGACCCGCTGAGGGACTTCAGAGCTAATACCGGTACCGCTAATAGCAGTACCGTTATTAGCTCCTTCCCCATTCCCATTGAGCCCTATGGGGGCTCGAATGGGAATGGGGAATGGTAATTGGCATGGGGATTTACCGGGTCCTCCAGGGTCGGAATGACCCGGTAAATCCCCATACCACCTACCCAGACCCAGAAGGCGGTAGGGGGTAGCCATGGCGCTAATAGCACCATGGTTACCTCCTACCGTGTAATGAGGCCCAATATAGTTAAGCTTTTGAGAAGATCTCAACAAAGAATTAGTTTGAGATATAGTTTAACAAACTCGTCAAATTCAATGAAAAATCGTAAGTAAGAGAACGTTATGTTGAAACAGGTCAATGGAATAAAAAGATTGAAATCAGTGGAAAAACTTTAGTTAAAGAGATGTAAGGTTCTAGTTGCATGCAACATATCCCATAAATGAGGTAATAGAGGAAAGCTGTGCCACCTTAACTCACAGTCCACATTGAACTGAGAAGCTCAGGAGCATACTGATGACGATACAGAAGACAAAACTAATGATATCACCTGTTACATCACCTATAACATCATCAATGGCATCACCTGACACTAGAACAAACTGATGACAGTACAGATGCCATCACGCATGACATATAGACAAACTATAGGTAGTATTTCAAACATTTTTTAAAACAAAATATTCCCCAGTTATTTGTTTTTAAGCAGGTATTATATGATTTCTACGTGAGTTATGTTCGCAGTGTTGTGTTTATAGGTGAGTGTTTAAGCACATGCATATATTTTTTTCAATGATTCTTTTGGAATATGTGGACTATTTTGCGAATGATCCATATATGCAGTCTGCAGAATGTAGAGTGGTAGGGGGTTGACTACTCCCTATGTGCTGATGTGTGTGTGTGCGCATATTTGTATGGTGAGGGGTGTGACACCATCAATTCTAAGGGTACACAGGATTCCAAGCAAGAAAGACAGACCACAGTCTCTAAATTGGTAACTATGGAATACATATAACAAATGCATGAACATGAATTTGAAGCCTAGCCATAATTTCAATGTGAGAAATAACATATTTACTACTCAATGTTGATGGGAGCTTGTGTACAAGGACTGGGACATCTTTAACTTATGGAAAACTATCTAATGTGCAAAACAAAAACGTACTTACATTTCAAAAGAATTCAGTGTCTCTCAGGTTTATAGGATTTCACACAATAAAGAAAAAATATATTCCGCACAAAATATCTAGCATCAAATTGTAAATGCAAGTTTATGGAGAAACGGAGACAATGAAAAATGAATGCTTTCAAAAAAACCTACTGCTGCATGTATTAACACGTGGGTGTGTGTGTGCACCCACTCACCCACAACCATACATCACTTTGAGATAAAGGTGTTCTGTAAATGGCCTTTAAGGTCCTAGAACTTTGAGAGAAATGTCAATGTGCTCTTAAAAAGGGCTGGTACACTGCAGAAATGACCAATTATATTTTAGAATACTGCAGAATCATGATACTGCTTCTCATTGGCTCTGTGAACATGACTGAATTGCCAAGACTCCAGAGAAGGCTAAACAATACTTATGTCGACTGTTAAGATCAATCCAGAAGGTGGAGACTCCACACACGTGAGAGGATTTACCAGAAAACCAAATGGGATCTTGTGCTGTCAAGTAGTAAAAGTACCATTCCTCTTCAGGTGTCGGGATTAACTGTTTACAAATATGCCGGACCTGTCCTCTCCTTATCTGTCCCTACAGACTTCACCATTATCAGACGAGAAACTACTAAAGGAGGTGGCTTAGCATTTATATGCAAACCCTATCTAACCATAAGAGAGACATAATCTAAGGCACTCCCCTCAGCCGAGTTACTCTCCGTTAAGTTGGCCCTCTCTCCCTCACGAACCATCTCCATACATCTGCTCTACAGACCACCTGGCCGACTAGGAACATTTGAAGAAGACATAAAGTACCTATTAAATATGAACACCAAACCTGTTTCCCAATATAGTGCTAAACGATCCTAAAGACTCTAACGCCGCCATTTTAGCTAACACTATTGCTGAAGCACGCCTTACTATCAGGAATAATGGACCTACCCACATTAAAGGTTGTACGCTAGACCAGATCGCAGATATCAACTGTACATCTTGCATATCCACCATTGAACCGTGTGTCTGGACAGATCACTACCTGATCTCATTCACTATCCAAGACAGCTTACAAACTAGCTCAGAAAAGCCCATGGCCCCACAGGCCCTAACCAGATGTAAAAAGAGCATAACAGTTATTAACCTTTTACCCTTGCTCCAACCTCTAACTAATCCTATCCACCTACCTGCAGACCCAACCGACCTGGTTGATCTATACAACGATACTATCAACTCAGCTATTAATGTCATTGCACCATTGACGCTTAGCAAAGAAAAACCTCAAGCTCACCTGAACTCCTGATTCACCCCCAGCTTGAAAGCGCTTCGCTTACAGAAAAGAGTGGCTGAAACTAGCTAGAAAAATAACCAAACTGAACAGAATAAAAAAAGACTTACATCCCTTACAGATAGATACAAAAAAGAAATTATCCAAATAAAAAAAGAGACATTCAATGAAAGAATCAAAACAGCGAACTCAAATACTAGGGAAATCTTTGTCATACTAAGAAAATTAGAATCCCGGTTGCTCCTAATGACTCATGCATTAAAAACAAAAGTTGGTTTACCGACATCCAAGATGCCCTATGCAACAACATTTCTATGCTGCAAGTCAAAATTATAGCCAAAAAAACGACTCTACACAGGAGTGCCTTAGCTACACAAGAAGCCATCTTGCAAGAAATTGCCAACAATCAAACCAAACCATGTAACCAGTTCGAATTTAGAGCCATCTCTACAACAGAGGCTGTAAACATCATCTCATCCCTCAAACCTTCCCAATGCCTTGGAGATACCTGCCCTGCATCATTCATTAAAGAAGCTGCAAAATACCTAGCTCTGTTCATTACCACCTCCATCAACTCCTCCTTCATATCTTGCTCAGTTCCTACCAACCTTAAAGATGCCTGGGTACTTCCCTTATTAAAAAACCCCCTAACCTGAACCCAAGTATCCCCACTATTTATAGGCCAATCACAACTGTACCATTTCTCCTTAAAATCTTGGACTGAGCTGCTTATCTGCAGATCAACAAAATACTAGGCACTCGAAAATCAGGCTTTAGGCCAATGCACAGGACCGAGACTGCCCTCCTTAACTTGAAGAACTAACTGGACGATCGAAAAGACAAAGGAGAAGAATCCATTCTCCTCTTTTTGGACCTATCCGCCGCATTCGACCTGGTTGACCACAAAGTCCTGTGCAACCACTTAAAATCAGCTGGCCACTTCTCCAAGGAAGCTACCACTTGGATAAACTCTTTCTTAGATAACAGATCTATAAGAGTTTTCTCACCCTCTTCAGCTGCAGTCCCAGTACCCATCACATGTGGTATGCCACAGGGTTCATGCATCTCACCTACTTTGTATAATATATTTACAAAGACTCTCTTCGATATACTTGACAATCTGGTTGTCTCATACACCAATTACACTGATGACACCCAGATCCTCATCCCCATTCAAGGAGACTATGACAAAGATGTGGAACTGATCAACAAGATTTACTTAATTATACAAACATGGATGGCCACTCATGGCTTATGCCTCAATGACGAAAAACCAAGCTTTTAATCATTGGGTCTTCCAATAGACTAAACAAACTCTCATCTCAATATAGATCTGTCACTATTGATGGAATCAAAATCAATTTCGCTAATGATGTAAAAACATTAGGTTTCTACTTGAACTCGTCACTTAACCTCAATAAACAAGTATATGTCACTGCATCTGAAACTAGCTACGCTTGCACATTGATCTATGCATGCAAACCTTTCCTGTCTTTGGATAAATGTACTACGATCGCACAAGCATTAATTATATCCAAGCTGGATTACTGTAATGCACTACACTTGGGCACAAACAAACACAAAATAATGCCTTAAGATCTGCTTTATGTATTCCAAGATTGCAGCATATCTGACACGTAAGACGCTCTATCAACTGGTTTGTCATAAATGACAGAATTAAGCTCAAAGCACTTAAACTTACATACAAATGTCTAACTTACAAGGCTCCCATATACCTTACGGACAGATTCACCAAACATACTTCAGAACGACCTATTAGAATGGCACAATCCAACAGCCTGAGAATCCCTAACTTCAAACTCAAAAAGACGGGAGGCTCTAGCTTTCCATTCATGGCGGCACAACTCTGGGACTCCCTTCCCGACACCTTCAGAGCATTGCCTTCCTTCCATTCTTTTAAGACCAATGTTAAGCATTGGTTACACCCATGTGAATGTGAACAGTGATTGCCTCCTGATGTATCAATGATGATCTAAAATATTACCACATGATTCTGCTTAGTATACCATTAATTATACTACTGTATATAGCTTGTATATGTATGTTATTTGATGTACCTATCACCTGTAACCTTTGTAATTTATAACTTGTAAAGCACCCAGATGCCTCAGGGCCTGATGCGCTCTATAAATAAATAAACAATACAATACAACAATACCATTGGCTTCTTTTGTTTGCTAATGATGCTCTAATCTGTCTGAAAAAGAAAGGTCATTGATGAACATGTTAAAAGGATTTGTTCAGTAACTTCAGGCCAAGAAGATGGTTATCCCAGGTCTCATGGCAAAATGTATACTGTTTGTCGAGCAACTCCCCTTTAATAGTCTCACAGCCGATCCAGGAGTCCTATGTTTCAGGTTTCCTGAACAAGTAATAGCTGAGAATGATTTCTTCATCAAGCTGCTGGGGCTTAAGAAGTCTACCCACCTCATATCCTTCAGTGTTCTTGGATGGCATCCCTTCTCCCATAGGGGAAGGACCTTCCCATGGGACCAGGGAAGTGCATCCACAGTTCAATAATGCCCCTGCTGGGGTGCACTGTGTGAGGATCAAATGGGGGTGGGGAAACGCTTATGGGACAAGGGATGACCATCCAGGGAAAACGCTGTATCCCACTTTCCCAACTCAATTACCCTCTCACCCTGAGAAGGTTAATGTAGTCCCTCACAACTCTATGTATCTATGTAAAGTAGAATACTATACCTCACCACATAATACCAAAAAGAAAAAGAGTAGAGAACACCCATATGAACCACATTGCAAGATTGAGATGAAGAAGGGTAAGAACAACCCAGAAGAGAGTAACTCCACTTTTACGGTGACGAGGAAGATGCGGTGAGTGATAAAGAGCACTGCACAGATCTTACAGGAAGTGGAGAGACCACTCCAAGCAGGCATAGGAAGAAGCTCCTGTCATCCCCTGCAACCAACAAGTGTGTAGTGCTGACAGGCAGTTTCTCGTGTGGACTTCTCCTCCTCCCTCATGGCCTCAACCACACAACTCCTCGTTTTTGGGGACCTCAACATCCATCTGGATGCCCCCCGTTCCTCCTCTGGACTCTTTCGCAACCTCTGCAATTCTCTCTCTCTATTTCTATTCTCCCCTCTGGCCCGACTCACTCTGCAGGGCACACGCTTGATGTTTTGATCTCCTCTGACCTCCCCCTCTCCATCTCTCTGACCACTCCTCTCTCCTGGAGTGATCACTCCCTCCTTTTCTCCCATCGCTCCCTCTCTACCCCTCAGGCCATGCCAATTCCAAAACTGCCACTTACCTTCATTCCACCCATGAAGCGTGTGGCAGTTGAGGCTTTCACCGCCACTTTCTCTCCCCCTCCTCCTCCAATTGCTGACTCTTACACTTGAGGTTATTTCCCCTGTCATGATGATCCGCTTGAAGCCCAAAACCAAGTTTAACTAATTGGTACGACACTGACCTAGCTGCCCTTAAACACGAGTGTAGGGTGCTGAGAGGAAATGGCAGGATTCTTGTACATCCTCTGACAAACTGGCCTGCAGCCTTCTCCAAAGGCAATACTGGCTCCTTGTCTGAACTAAGAAGAGCGCCCACATCCAAGCCTGCATCTCTGCGGCATCTAACAACTCAGCCGAATTCTTTAAAATCTGCAAGGAGCTGGACAACCCTGCTGCACTCTCTACCTCTCCTGTCGCCTCCCAGGCCCTTTGCACGGCCCTTGCCTCTCATTTAATCTAAAAAACCCAGGACATCCTGTCCACCCTCTCGTCCTCTCCTCCTCTTCTCCTTCTCTTTCCGCTACCTCTGGCCCTCCTGCAGCTGCACCCCTGCCTCTTTCTCTTCATTTCTTCTGTTCTCCCCTGACGAGATTTCCAGACATGTGGGATCTATCAAAGTCTCATCAAAACAGGTTCTTCTCTGTTCATCCAAAACCATCAAGGAACACATTGACACCCTTTCTCCTGCTCTGGCTGACTTCTGCAACCTCTCTGGAGCCTTCCCCTCCCTTCGGAATCACTCTCTTGTGCACCCTCTTCTCAAGAAACCCACAGCTGAACTATCGTCCGATCTCCATCACTCCTTTCCTGGGCAAACTCCTAGAAAAGCTGGCCATCTCCCAGCTTAATCTCCACACCAATTCTGTTGTTTGTCTCCATGACCATCAGTCTGGCATCAGAGCTGTCTGAAGCATGGAAACTGCTCTCCTGAATGTCCGTGAAGACCTGCTCTCCAACCTCGATTGTAACATCCCTTCTGTCCTCATCCTACATGATCTCACTTCTACCTTTGACATGGTCAACCATACCATCCTGCTGAACCGTCTATGTAATAACCTGGGTATCACTGATCAGGCCCTTGCCTGGCTGACCTCTTTCCTCTCTGATCGACCCTCACAGGTCCAGCGTGGGTCCTTCCTTTATTCTATCTCACTCTCTACCTGTGGTGTACTCCAGGGGTCTAACATCTCTCCCTGGCTTTTCAACCAATACCTGGCACCCCTTGCCCACTGCAATGCCGCTCTCTGCTCCAACTTTCAGTGCTATGTGGATGCCACTTTTAGGCTTTCCCCCTGCCACCTCTTCTCCTTCTTTCATCTCTTACTGTCTGTCTGCTATCCAGGAGTGGGGTGCCACCAACTATCTCTGCCTTAATGCCAGTAAGACAGAGATTCTCCTCATTGGCACACCTACACCCTCCTTTCCTGTCACTCTCTGGCCAGCCTCCCTTGGCCCTCTTCCTGCTCCTACCTGTGAGGCTAAGAACCTCTGAGTCATCTTCGACTCCACACTCTCCTTTTCTCCTCACATCTCTGACGTCTATAAGAAGTCAAAGTACCAACTGCATCTCCTCAGAGGTATTCTTCCTTTCCTCTACTTCCCCCAGAAGATCACTTTCTCTAGAGCGCATGTTCTCTCTAAGCTGGACTACAGTGACAAGCTGTTTCTAAATCTGCCTGCTTCTACTCTCCACCCTCTGGAACTCATCCAACTCATCTGGAACTCATCCAACTCATCCAACTAAACTGCAAGACTTGTCCTTGGCCTCAAGCCCTGGCATCATATCACTCCAGCTCTGAGATCTTTTCATTGGCTCCCAGTGTCTGCAAGGATTAAATTCAAGACCCCTTGCATTGTCCACAAGGCTTTCTGGTGCCTGGGTCCACAATACCTTCAACTCTCCCTATGTAAATACCTTGATACTCAAGCTCTTTGCTCCTCCACCTCTAACTCCCTCAGGGTCAGTCGCTTCTCCAAGCAATGAGTTGGGGGTAGATCTCTCTCCTTGGCTGAGGCCTCCCTCTGGAACAGCCTTTCTGCCTCTCTGAAACTTGAGGAGAACCATCTTCAGTTCTGGAAGCCCCTAAAGACCTTCCTCTTTGCTTCTGCTTTTATTTTTCCTCTGCCCTGCTGATCTGTCTGCTTCAGCACTGGGCACTTGGTTACCCTCTGATTTTCGGGCCCAGTTCCATGCCCACTCAGCCACACACCCGCACTGCCTCTTGGAAACCCTTGCACTTGGGTCTGTATCTATAACCCTACAGTCCCCTTACCTGCACTTACCAGACACCCCCTGCCTGCACTTTAACCTTGCACTTGCCAACTTGCTGGCTGCACTACCAGTTGTTGTTTTATCCTTGCTCAGCACTTTCCACTCCTCCCCTCTCCCTAACACTTTCCCCCTTCCCTATTTCCTACACTCACTGGGCGTAGCAAGATCGTTGTTTTCTCCTCCCATGTTCCCCTCCCTTGCCTCGTCGCACTCTGAAACACTTGTGTATGAGTGAGATACAAAGGAAAATCATATCATATCATATCATAGCTGCCGCAGACTGCAAGAAATTCCTCACCGGCGGAGAAGCAGTATGGCCAAACTGAAGTGCCATGGGAGCCCTAAGACCATCGCGGATCATGGAAGAAGGTACGCTGGTGTGAGGGAAGATGCAGGGGCCATAATATAAATCTGTTGAAGCTGGGAACACCAAAGAGAGCAGAAGTTAAGGTCTGGGACCCAGATAAAGGAAACATAACCAGTGGGCAAAGCATCCAAAACCCTCGTCTTAGTCTCAGTACCTGGCAGAATAGTATACCAGGTGGACTATATATAAAAGGAAGAAAGTGTGGGTCTGGGACCCAAACCCATAAAGACAAGCAAGGCCTCCAGAGCAATCATCTTAGTCTCGGTACCTGGCAGAATGGTATACCACATGGGCTAAAGATAACAGGCCAGCAAGTCCTCCAGAGCAATCATCTTAGTCTCAGTACCTGGGAGGATATTATACCAGGTGGACTAAACATAACAGGAAGTATGTTTGAGTCTTGGCACTGACACCCACAAAGACACTAAAGGACTGCAGAACAATCATCACAGTCACAGTACCTGGTAGGAGAGTATATCTGGTGGACTAACCAGAGAAGGATGAGAGTGTCAGTCTGGGACCCACACCCATACAAAGCAAATATAGTGAAGCGTCAAAAGAGTCTGGTGATAAAGAACATACCTAAGGAAGTCAAAGAAGGACCATTCCTTTGATTCATAGGACTGTGAACAGAAGATACAAGAGAAAGGCCAGGGGAAGGGGGACATTTCCCCAGCCACATATGCAGAAAAGACCGGAGCTAGTCAAAGAAGGACCATTCCTTTGATTCATAGGACTGTGAGCAGAAGATGCATGAGAAAGGCCAGGGCTAGGGGGACATTTCCCCAACCATATGTAACTACCAATAGAAGCCTGACAGAGGCTAGGGGAAGGGAAGGGAGACATTCCCCCAACCATATTGAACTGCCAAGAAGAGCCTGAGAAAAGCCAGGAGAAGGGAGAAATTATCCCAATCATATTGAACTGACAAGAGGAGCCTGAGAAAGGCCAGGGGAAGGGAGTCATTCTTCTGGACCAAGATTAAACAAATCGTTAGTTGTAGATTAGTGTAATGGACAGGATAGGGTTTGACACAATGGTGGGCCTTTATTATGACAGACATTCTGACAGTACCAATAGCTTATTGTTTGAGGCAGACAACCCCCTGTTAGTGTTAGGGATAGGAAGGGTTTACACTTTATTATTAGTTGAAATAAAAGTCTATAACAACAACAATGCCACTTGTGTGGATCTCCTGATTATGAACCTTTACAGGTGTTACTATTTGATAGAACTGCACCCTTGACTCCACTTCTTTATTGGATTTGCATCTGGCAAAGAAAGTTCACATCATATATCAGCAACCGCATGCCTGAACTTCTCAAATAAAAGGAACCATTGAAAATGCAGTGGTTGCCCCAAATTCAGATATTGGCTTGATCACTCAGCCTTGCCTAATTATGTCCCTTCCCGAAACAAATAAATAAGCAGTATGAAAAGTGTATAATCAAAGATTCAGTAGCATTTTAGTATAAGCATATTATACAAATAACTCCCCTGTTTTGCCCATGGACATGTATTACATCCCAATTTTGCAGTGGGAGTTATATTCTCAGCAGCCAGGGAGCATGGCAGACTGGCAGTCAGATGGTCAAATGCCTTTTAATTTAAGGAAAAAAGAAGGAGTTCCTGCAGTTCAGACCCTCAACACATCCATCAGGAGGTGGTAGTACTTACATAGAGTGGTAATACAACCGAATATATACAAAGTAATGGTATGAATTCTCTTGAAACTAGTAATCATGTCCTGTTTATTGTTTTACCTAGAATATATGAAGCCATATGTGGATGAAATCAGTTCTAAATAGAAGCAATATACATCACATTAGCCAAGCAACGCACCTTTGTCAACAAGCACATATTCTATGTATACAGGTGACAGTGGCCAAAATATCTGTTGGTAAATTAAAGGATTACTGTATCAGTCTGGGTAAATGTAGTAATTGTAGTGGGCCACAGAGCATTTTAAAAACCTAGACGGAACTATTACAGGAGGCCTTCTGCTGACTTTCATTTAAAGAAATGTGATGTTGTACTGGTATTACAATAATTGATTACCGAATGCATGTAAGTGAGATAATTCCATTATTATTTATTGTAAAGTTGTAATGGAAAAGATAATAGCAACTAATCAAGAACTGAACTGAGTTTCTGGGGCCATTTGCAGTGGAAATTCCTCTCACTGTTTTTAGCGGCACTCGGATCAGCTGGGCTCCGCATGGTTGTCTGTAAGTGTCTGCACACTTCATCAGTGACAGGGTGTCAGCTCATGTCGGGAGAGCTCGCAACTACTTGGTCTGGGCACTTGGTACTGTGCTAATAGAAAGATGTCCAGAGTTAATACTGTTTTCTCTCTAAGTTAAGCCTCATACTTGAAAAGTCCGCTGATGTATCCATCTCAAGGGCATACTCCAGCTGTGCTATCCGGCAAGGGGGCAGGTGCTCTATGCTGTTTCTCCCCACGTAAAGCCAGCTTTATTTGTTCATCAAAAAGGCCATTAAAACCAAATAAATAAAAACGGAAACAAGGTAAAATATGCACAACCTTGCAGACACTAAAATATATAAATAATAAAATCGATACGTCTACAAAAATACTCTCAGCAATGAAAAAGCTGCCATTTTTAAACAATATTCAATACAAAAAGTTAGATACATAGCAGAAAGGGGGACAAACAACACCAAAAACTTCCCTCGCAGTCCGTCTACATTGGCTAATTGCCACATAAAGGCAAAAGCTATGTCCATCAAATCTCCTCTTTCCATATAAAAGTTGCAACAACAAAAATCACAACCGAGCTTGCGGTTGAATAATCACACACATGAACATTTTTGCAAGTGTGTTATGTCGGCCTCCCTTAAAAAAGGGGGCCACAATCCCTGGCCAGAAACAGAACAGTGCAGACATATGTGGGTTTCGAGTGTGGCCCACTTGTCTGTTATCGAGTTCAGCAGTAAAATACCAAGAGTACTCATCCATGTGAGAACTTGCTAGTTACGTCTCCCTCCTGTATCATCTAACAGTGCCAATATACAACCCTGTCCTTGGATTATAATAATTGACCTCAAGCAGAGCTATAGAAACCACCTGCCGATAAGATACCTTAATGGTTTTAAGATGTGATGCTATTGAGAAGTGGACACAATCTTCCTGCACCCCCAAGCACTTCAGAATAAGGCAAAGGCTGTTAACAGTAATGTAAGAGACCAGGGGGCGGGGTGTGCCCTTGAAGGCATCTACACTATTACATTATTGCATGTTTTGTAGGTGTAGTGCACATGCAAAAATAGCAACCATTTTAGATATTAGCAGCCATATTGAAAACACAAAGCTTAAACGTAGTGTGGCGGCCAGCATCCCAGGCCTAGGCCACGAACATGAGTAAGGAATAGGTGGTATCCAGGGCACTGATGAGAAAGGACAGAGCTACTTGGATCCATAAACCCTTCATTGTCCGAAAATGTTGCCAACTTTTGTGCCCTGGGAAGAATGTGTCCTGCAAGACCATGGAAGAAGAGCTGAGCGTCTTTGTACGATACAATCCCATGAGAAGCAGGGCACAGGCCTCCGACCCCCACCAGCCCCAACCCCAAGTTATAGCACCCATATGCCCTAGCTGTTAGGACTCCTGAGATCCAATGTACCAGCCAGCCCCAGACCACTGAACATAAACCTGCTGGACCCTCAGTCGATCAAAAAGATCAGAAAGCAGAGCATTCCTGCCTTCACAACCAGGTCATGGGATTTGTGCTGTGGTGCTAGGATGAAATGATAGCCCAGATCGAGGGTGTGTGAGTTAGTATGACCTCAGCTTTCCTCCAGGCCTTTGTTTGCTTGTACCAGGTGCACTGTTACATAGATAGATATGTGTTGTTTAGTTTTCAATATGATCGCCACTTGGCCGCCTCCTGAGAGATGATGACTGCAGCATCACCCACGTGGAAGAAGATGGACGGACGGGGCCGGGACTAATGGCCTGGCATCCCCTATGGATCAGGTAGCCTATGTGTAGGGTCGCACCAACCAGCCACGCGGGTCTCTATTTTATGTAATGATGTCACTGATGATGATGCACACCTTCATAATGTGCTGATCCTGCAGATTTTGCCAGAACGTTCTGCAGCAGCAGAGGTCTTTGTTGGTCCTTTTCCCTTTTGTATGGAAATAAAAAAATGTTATCCTTGCAAGAGGTGTATTGGGCCTTTTTCCCTGGTGGGTGGTATTTTTTCCTGGTGTGAGCATCTAGGGGCTTGCCTACACACACAATGATACAGGTTGGTGAGTCCAATAAATGGGTAAGACAAGGGTCCCTTACAGACATGTTGTGTATGTCTTCCAGCAACTATTTTCATTTCGAAAAGCTGTATTCTCAATTTTTGTCGCCATAGCAGAGGATTATGAAAGAGATAATATATTGCTTTAACATCACATCAGGAAGATACATGATGTTTTCTGCCAGGTATTTCCTTTTTCCTTTTTAGTGTACTGAGGAGGAAGTAGAGAGGGAACTTTGTTACAAGTTTGTCAATATTTCCTGTGTAAATACCACCAAACTCATTTACTTCTTCCGCCACTTGCAATCACAGTAAATCCACCTGACGACGAATGGCAGAATGGCAATGTTGATCCCCATTTCTGGATGTGGTAGGGCTCTTTTGGGATTTGGAGGATTTACCACCAACAGTAATTCCGCCCATGCTGAATCCTCCATTGTTTGGAAGTCAAGCGTGGGAAAATCCTCCAGCAACTGCTAAAGATATTATTTCCACTTTACTCCAAGTTCAGTGCAGCAATTGGTGGCAATTGAATTATTGCAAATTCACCACCATCTTTTACAGCAATGCCAAACTCATAAGGAGCCCCTTTGTGATTTGTATGGTATATATCGAGCTTCATGCCTCCACTGCAGTGTTCGTTCCGTTGTAAGCAACAGCATAGGCTTTGGAAGAGTGGGCCAAGGGGGCCACACAGAACATACAATTATACATAGATAACCTTCACTTGACGGGTGCATGCAATTCACTTTGGTGTTCTGAGCAACATCATTGACTTCTCTCAGATGTCTATTGAACCCACTGGTGAAATATATTCCTGTAGTTGACAGCTGCATATCTAAAATACTATATGTAATGTGGCTAAACCAAGGAAGACCTAGCTTCATTGTGTGGCTGGACCATATAAACTGTATACACTTACTTCACCGGAAAGCTAGCCCTCAATGGTACAGGTCTTAAGTGATCCTTTCGCAAACCTAACTCCTATATGCATGATACGAGTAGAGGATTATACAGGGAGCCTAAGCAATGTCCTACAAAAGGAGATATCAGCTTGCAAGTTATCCACATTTACATGGACCCACAACTCACATGCCTAGCGGGAACTCACTATTGCCATGGCCTTGTAGTCACTTTTGGGAGCAGAAAAAAATAGCCCCAGACATGTGCTACCCAACGCCCTGCCTGTTTCTGTGTAAAGGTCATTCTTCTTGAAATGGGGCTTCAAAGCTCCTGAAATAAAGTTTGGATCCTAAGGTACTCATACCATTGGACTACTTTCAGCAGGAGTCACACACAGCTAACTTTTGTCTGGGGGTGCTGTATGCCCCACACCATCAGGTTGGTTCAGAGTCATGAATACCAGGTTCCTTGGCTGCACAATATGACTACCAACTAGTTATCAACCATTTTCAGTTCTGTGAGAACAGCAGAGCATCATCCAAACACAAAACTGTAATGGCTCACACTCTTAAAGGATCAGCTCCAGCCACTGCAGCCATGCTTTTAAGTCATTAATAAACAGGTTAAACATGGTTTGAGCAAGAATGCATTTTTTGCGTACAACCATACTCAAACGGGAACTCCCTTTTAACCTCTCCTCTGTGTTAGGATTAGCAAAGAACACTTTCTGCAATATTACACTGACACCCCTAGAATAATGCCGAAAGTCTGACTGACCTTGCAATATTGTCATATGGTTGCGAAGCGCCATCTCAGAACACGCACATTGCAAGGACAACATCCCTAGCCACCATCAGAGACGTTCCCATGACGTGTTACGCCTCTTAGAAGGAACGTGTCACGTCATCACACCCTCACATTGCGTGTTGATGACGTCCAGGAAGAAAATGTCAGCAACACGGGGGCAGGGTGTTCGGGGCCGGGTGTTCGTGCAAAGGCTTAGTAAACCTAGAACACTCCCTTTTATGAAGAATCCTGTTTTGAACTGTCATCAGGCATTTATATAGGTACTTCGACTTCCCCCTACTATGATTACTTATCCAATCCTTTCATAACGCTCATTGCGAAGGAATTCATTTTATGGTTTTCTGAACCTTTGTGGTAACCCACGCACAATTGTGGGATTATTCTATTTTTGAATCCATCGACTGCTAGGTACAACATGGGGATTCAGTTGCAATTAGGTAAGGAACCACTATAGCAGAGTTTCTTATGTTTGCATTCAAAACACGATCAGAGATTTGGGGGGCCTTTCTCATCCCTTATATACAGCTCCAGTATCCTCTGATGAAGAACTCATTAGGAGGTATGTCCAGTAGCACTTCCGCCCCAGGGCAAAACCATACACTGCATAGTCCATCTATCAGTGGCTGCCTTTCCTTTTGGTTTAAGTTGCATTATCTCTGTGCTCCTGAGAGATCCTCCTGACACCAGAACCCTGTATCAGGTGAGCTTAACACTTTCTGCCCATACCTGACCAACCATTTAGTTTTCTCAAGTAGACTCTGGGTGATAGAAACCAGAAGAGGATCCATCTCTTATTCCAGTGTGGATTCCTTAAAAATATCCCTTTCTATCAAACAAAAGGCATACCTTAGATCAAGGAAACCCCAGATAGATGGAGCCGTTATGAAGATCTACATGCTTCATCCTCAAAGGCAAATGTTTTGCTACAACATCACTGCTCCCTTTCCCAATCTGACCTGTTCTGGGGAAAGGGCTAAGGCAGGACTCCGCTCCCATCTCAATGTCTTTGAATTACCTTGCCAAGGATATTATTCATGGCATCAAGGAGTGAAATGGGTCGTTAATTCACAGTTTTGCACCTGACCATTGTTTTAAATGTAGAGAATGCAACCACCAGGAAGCAGGAATTGAACCCATGGTTAAGATGGCATGAGACAGAATTCACAGAGTCAGATCCAAGCTCAGCTTTCCGACCTAAACAATCAACTGGTGCTAGGTGTGGACCCTTGGCCTTCCCTGTTTTTTCATCTGGTATTTCCAGTTTGGCAGCGGTTTTACCTACTTCAAATGGCAAAGAATTATGGGTCTCTGAGGGTCCAATATGAAGGACTTCCTAGAAACAAAATCTGAAAATCATACCTCACTCCTAAGCCCCTGCCGTTGAAAGGTGAAGTAGTGTAGGTGGGTAGCTGTCATCCAAGAGGGGGTTTGCTGAGAGGGCTGTGAAGTTATCAGTGGGAGTGTCACGTGCATCAGTCTCATTTAGTGCCTACTTTCATCAAACCCAGCAATGATAGGAGAAGAGCAATCAGATTAGCTGCTATGCCACATCTCCCCCCTTTGAACTGGGGATGTTCATGATAATACTATATTACTTTAGGGGTCTTTTGTTCTTCCACTGATTTCCCGCCATAGAAATATCAACACTGTGGAAGTCTATGTCATTTCTCATTCATGCTGCGGGAATCTCAAAAGCAGCTTCTATAAAAATGCCACATCTTAAATCAGAAATATATATATACATATATATATATATATATATATATATATATATATATATATATATATATATATATAACAAAACTACTTTAGCCAGAAAATAGTGCTCTTCTAAATATCTGGATTACTTTTTTCAGCCTTTTGTGACCAGCCTGAGTTCTTACATAAGAGACACTTCTGATCTATTAACTAAACTTAACAATGTTAATTGGGAACCAGCGTATTTGCTGGTCTCCTTAGATGTAGTCTCCTTGTACACCTCCGTACATCATGCAGCTGGTATAGAAGTTTGTAAGTTCTTCTTGGATAGTAGGTCCATCAGCTACCGCCAGCATAATGATATGCTCCTGCTCATGCTTCAGTTTTGCCTCGAACACAATTTCTTTTTGTATGACACCCAGATTTATAGACAAACACAGGGGACGATGATGGGGTCTTGTATGGCCCCCACCTATGCCAACCTGTACATTGGGTGGTGGGAGACTCAGAGGGCCTCTATGGAAGAATTGGAGCACTTGACGAAACATATTATTGTTTGGTATAGTTTTATTGACGATTTATTTGTCATTTGGGATGGCTCAGAATTAGAACTTGAACAATATGTTAACATTCTCAATTACAATACATAAGATCTGAGACTTACCACAGTCTGCAGCAGGAAGGAATTAGTCTTCCTGGATGTAGAGTTTCAGATACAAAATAACAACCTTATATCCAAACTCTATTGAAAGACCACCAGCTCCAATTCGACCCTCCATGCCAATAGTCACCACCCGAAAACATTGATTAAATCTATCCCTTATGGGGAATTTTTGAGAGCAACGCGCATGTAGTAATAATGCAGACTACATATTAGAAGCGAAGCATAGAGGCCAAAGATTCATCAAGAGAGGCTATAGTAAAAAATACCATCTCAGGATGTTTCAATAAAGCTGAAAAGAACACTAGACAAAATCTCTTTAGTACCAAAAAAGAGCCTAAAGCAAGTAAAGTCTGGTTCATTACAGGGTTCAATCATCAAGCCAAAGAAATGAAATCCATCATGAAAAAACATTGGGGAATTCTTCTTACAGACACAGATCTAAAACAAGTGCTAGATGATACCCCAAGCATCACTTTTCGTAAGACCCTGACTCTGAAGAATATGCTATCACCTAGCATGAGGTCTACTGAGAAAGTCAAAACGTCCAACCTGTTGAATAACAACTCTTGTGTTGGCTTTTGGAAATGCGGTAGCTGTAAAATGTGCAAGCACGTGTCTAAGACTCCTTTTGTTAGCAGTAATGGCCATACTTGGAAGCACAAATACAAGATCTCATGTCTTACTAAGTTTGTAGTATACAGCATAACATGCACGTGTGGCCTACACTACATAGGCTCCACCATTGGACTGCTCATGTTTTGCATATTGCAGCACTACAGAGCGATCAAAAATGGCGATATGACATATCCCCTTACTGGCCATTTTCAAGAAAAACATGATGGAGATGTTATAAAATGTCTTTTCAAGGCTTGGCACATCTACCCTCTCATAAAAGATTGGGAAATCGTGAACTTAAACTAAGGCAATTGGAGGCTACTCTTATATGTAAGCTTGAAACACTAAGACCGAAAGGACTCAACATAGATCCAGAGATGTATGTGATTTTACAAACCTGAGTTGGGGTTTAGATCACTCATATCTATTTTCATCATTTAAGAGCCACACTCCCCCGGATGGGCCTAATGCCGGAACTATAGTTTTGACTTTGCATTTAAGAATCGGTACTTACTACACCATATGCAATTGACCGTTTATTTTTATTGTTTGCCTTTAACTCTCTGCCTTTTTTGTTTCTATGTCCCTATGCCTCCTCTATTGCTTGTAATGCCTAGAGGTACACCATCTGGAGACCTCTTGTCAAAATGCACTAGCATTTCATATTACCTTGCCCAATAGATATCAAGATTGGTGTATACTTTTTGGAGCTGCTACAATCGATTTGTCTTTGAATGCACTTGCATATACATTTGACAAATTTTTTCCCGCTTTCCCGCACTCTTGAGCCCATTGGGTTCTCATAGATTGTTGGAAGTGATTGGGTGAAAGATTGCTGCTGCTCACTTCAGATGCTTGTTCTCCTGATAACCCACATCCCCCGTTGCGGCCCATGACCACTGGCTGTTATTTTAAACAGCCGATGGTCATCAATACACTAATGGACACATTGGTGTCACGTTTGAAAAATGCACAAGTTTAATTATGTAATTGTTTTGTAAGTTGGCGGAGTAGTGTGGGCTGCTGTATTCCCCAAAACAGGCGTGTCTGTGCCACATATATATAACTGCACTGGCAGGTGTTAGGGCTATTCGCCCTGATTTCAGCAGATGTATAGCTGTTCCAATATGGCGGCCCTTTCAGAGACTTTCTGTGGTTTAGGAGCTTTGGGAGCTCTGGTCACATGATCACATGTTGTTCAGGAAGCAGCAGGCCACTCTAGTCGCCTATGTTAAACTCTTTGGTGCATTTGGCATTATTGGATTCACTAGCCTGACGAAGCCTGAACGCGTGGCTTTCTCCACCCAGATGGGTGAGTGAGTGTGTTTTAAGAGCACCTGGTTGCCATTTGTGCACACAAGTGCCACATGTCTATTATGAAATATTTATATATATTTTCATGTACTGTATTTTTAGAGTAAATAAAGGTATTTTGTAGAAGTAAGCATTGTCACGAGTGCTTGAGTGTTTACTACATATATCCAGTAAGGTTTTTTGTAGTGTTACAACCTGAAGGATGAATGTGTTTTTTCCATATATATATATATATTTAGAAAAAACCCATTACCCGATCCGAGATGGAAACGGGATGAAATAAGCGGAATGCACTCCCAAAAAACAAATAGAGAAAGCCCTAATGACTCTCTATACTGAGGCAAAAAAACCCAAGTTGGTCCAGACTAACATGCCTTTATTTTAAAGTCAGCATGGATAAGAAAAAGCACATAACACAACGCGTTTCACGGTACACAGACCGCTTGATCACGTATATATATATTCATTAGAACCTAATTCCCTCAAATCACAAAATCAGAAAAGAAACGTCTGTAAAAATGTAACATGTAAAATCCAAGATGTATCTGGAGCTTTTGGAAGCTACCTCACTCAAATGCACCTCCCAATAACACAATGATAATCATCAAAATGGGCTCCAGAACTATTCGGACACCGATTATCACAACTTCACATGTTAAAACGTTATACAAGGGAAGTAATGTAAAATTGTGTTACAATGTTTGAAATGCAAACACGGAATACAAACTGGTTTACAGGTTACATCCACTAGCACACCTGCTGCTGTGAAGCCAAACAAATGTTGTGAATGTCTCATTCAACGTATCCTCCAAATACAAGTTACAATCACACACAATTACACACATTATATTTCGTGTGCACTTATTAGCTGCACTGACACAATGGCTTGCTCTGGCATTGAAACCCAAAGCAAACAACATGCAAATAAACCTTTGTCTCATAATTGAGAGTTAATTTGATATATTATTAAACACATTACATCATTTACTCTTATCTTTTTAGGTGTACAGAAAAAACAAAAGATTGTATGTTTTATACCGATGAAAATCAACTTTTTCTTTGCCCCGTGGCCGAGACGAGTTCCTCCACCTGCACATGTACCACATGTAGTCACAACATCAAGCTAGAGACTAGGAAGCCATATACAGCATAGCCAGGGGAACGTGTATAGTGCCAGAAAGCCACACAGCTTCTCTGTCAGGAAAAGCTCACCTTCACCTCAGTGCGCACTTCTGAAGACCACGCATTTAGTAAGCAGAGGATGGTTTGTTAAAAGTTGAATCACACATCTTCGTTATGCATAGAAAGACACAGTCATGATAAAAGTGACAGTGCTCTAGTAATCTAATCCCACTTGGCTGCTCTGCTCTTATCATTTTGAGTCACAAAAATACCCACCTACAACATTGCATAACCATATCATTAGTGGAGTCTGTGTGGCGGATCCAAGCTCCCCACATGTGTATTTCCTTGATGTGCAGACGTTCCCACTGTGCGGTGTGAATAGTGGGATAGAAGTCTATTGTGACCAGAGTATCATCGACAGAGGTCTAGAGGTACTTCTGCAACCTGGCAAGCAAATTCAAAAGGACTTTTAAGACAAGAGGACCATGTTGTGCATGTATATGTAGTTGGAGGGAGAATTCGGAGAAATCCAAATGTCCTTCAAGGGATGCATGTACTATGTTTACATTGGAATGCCAAAGATCAGAGGAAGGAGCATAGCTGAGCTGGTGACGCTTCTTTCCTTCTAATCAGAGAAGAAATGTAATGAAGGGGAATTGAGTAGTTGCACTAAATCCAAAGTCTTTGGTTAGTGTGATCCAGAGCAATTCAACAAATCAGAAACAGAAACATTGTATCAGTAAAACACTGTCCAGCACAATCTTCATTGTTCTACAGTAAAAGCAGCAGGTAATATTAATGATGCCATGTCTGGTAGGAGTACATGTTATTTTAAGCACGGGTTATCCCAACCGTTAACCAAGCAACTCTGTGTCACCATGTAAGGGAGGGTCTGTAGATTCACAGATAACAATAAAGGAAATGTGTTTGTTTTAAGAAGCTCATTTGGAGATAAAAACCTCCCTTTTAACTACCAACCAGGCAAACTGGATATGAAAGAGCAGGTTGCAGGGAAGATGAAACTGTATTCTGTGGAGCCCAGAAGGTTTAATGGGAGGAAGTAATAGGTTTATGCAAAGGCTGGATTGCCAATTATTAATCTATAGTGCCACATGCAACATAATATACATAGGTACAGTTCATAATAATCTTACCATCCGCAAGTTATGCCATCACAGCTTGACAATTATAACACAATCAACTAATTGTGACATCATTACATTGTAGATTAGAGACACTGTTTTCGTGCTGCTTTTCAATCTTAAGCAGCTTTCAGAGAGTTAGGGCACCATTACTGGAGGCAGGTTTAGGCTATAAAAAGACTTTTAGGGATATTTAGAGTAGTTATAGAAAGAAGTGTAGAGAGGTAGTGAGTGACTGAGTCCCAATCACAGATTGAGATTTGTGGTTTCACAGAGTGAGATTTGTAGTTAGCTCTGCTTAAACTGCACTTTTTGGCACTTGCACAGAAATGAAGTGGGTTATCAACACAAGTGCCATCTCTTCAGATGTTTTGTGGAGGGTGACACAAATCAGTGTCTGTCTCTTTATGATAGTGGATGAGACATGTGCCATTGTGTACACCAGGAGGTGGATGAGCAGATTGCGCTGGGAACCCCTAAGGGTAGCTTGTTGTAGAGTTATACTCACCTGCTTATTCTGGAAAGGTGCAGCAGAGATACAGGGGGACAGGTGACTTTGTCTCTTGAAGTGAGTTGACAAGACTGTGCCATTGGATGACATGGAGTGGGAGAATCTAGGAAACCCTGAGGGCAGATTGTGACAGTTTAGGGGGGCAGCAGGTGATCATCTAGAAATCACAAGAAGTAAGACAAGTTAGTGTTCATCTCCTGAAGCAAGTGGATCAGCCATGTGCTATCAGGTGGCACCTTGGAGAAAGAGTGGGAGGAGCCAGGGTTTCCTGAGGGCACCTTGCAGAAGGATCATGCTCACCTGGTTTCCGTGGGAGGGAGCAGCAAGGATGTAGTGAGGTGGAAACTCTTCCTTCATTATGTTGTTAAACTGTATTCATATAATACCGTCTTATTATGAATATTGGCCTAAGCCCAATCGCGTTGCACGGAAAACTGCTTTTCGAAATGCCTCGATTTCTGATCAACTTCGCCGCCATTTTAAGAATTACCCGCCATTTTGATTTCAACTCCTGCTTTGTGTTCTAAAATGGTGGACTGTGTTTTCAACTGCAGCCCAGCCGAACGACCTTTGAGTTATGTCAACATTTGGGCTGACCGAGAGCAGACTGTTGGTTCTATGCAAAGGAACCTTGTGACTCGTATGAACTGCAATCCAAGTGTTGTCTGCGCTCACAAGCCTCATCCTCATATAAACAATGAGACAATGTAGAACAAACTCAGATTGTGTGTTTTTGCTTAACATTGTAGCGATTCTTGAAGCAAAGCTTACGGTGGATCAGAGAACCAATGTCACCATTGTAACTTCATGGACATGCAAACTTGTTAAATCTGTTGTACAATATTGTAATATTTGACATGTGAACTGGGCACGAACCTTAGCATGTAAATTATTTATTTGGGAAGGGGCTGGACAATGATTGGAAATTGTATAAAAGTGTCTGTGTTAAGATGTCCTCACTGTGTCTGCTGGTACACAATGCGAGGTGTTGGGAGCCAGATAGCATTCTGTTTGCTTTGAATCTGTACAGAATAAAAAATACTTGTATATTTTCGACCCGTGATTGGTGTATTTCATTTTGTGGAACTAAACCTCGATATTCCTCTGGTCTTTCAATTTAAGAAACCCTCTTTCTCCTCTTCTCCATGCTCCGCTTCCCCCAAATCAGGCACATCTTCCTTGACTTGAGGATTTCCCGGTGGGCGGCCAATCTCATTGTCATCTTTTTCTTCATCGTCACCTTCCTCAACATCTTGAAGTGAATGAATGAGAAGCATGTTATCGGCTGAAACATGGGTGGAGTAGTTGGACGAACTGAGAAACCTTGAGGGCAGCTTGTGGGAGAGACATGTGCATCTTATTTTGCTAGGAGGGAGCAGCAGAGTTCCATGGGGCTAGCACATGACACACCAGTCAGTGGTGATCTTTTGAAGTGAGAAGATGGGACATGTACCATAATGTGACATCTGGGAGGGAGAGTGAAAGACGCCAGGTATCTGTGTGGGCAGATTGTTAGAGAATTGTGCTTGCTTGAGACAGAAGGGATGGAGCAGTGACACCGGTCAGTGTCCATCTCTTGAAGTGAGTGGAAGAGGCATGTGACCAAATATGACACATGGAAAGTGGAAAAGAAGGAGCTGGAAACTACAGAGGGCAACTTGTGGGACAGCCAAACTCACATGATTTTGCAAAGATTCTCAAGGCACTGTGTGACTCACAAGACACGTGCCATTGACTGACAACTGTGAGGAGGCCAAGGAGGAGCTGAGAAACCAGAAATGCATGCCGGCTATTAAGAGCCTAGACATCTCATATTCCATTCCGCCATCATAAGTCACTCAGGGACACATGTCTCAGTATAAGAAAATGTCCATGTATTTCATCACAAAAATGAACATCCACTGAGACAGAGTAGGTTGCACTTTCATTTCCAACATGGGATTGAGGTGTGCAGATCCTATCTACCAAGCATCAGGGAAGAATGATGGATGGAGTACGTGAACAGCAGAATAAGGCTGACAATCCCACGTCTCTATCGCTTCTAAATCCATGTGCGCAAAGCATCACAACCCCAAAAGGACAAACAAGTGGACGAACAAGGGAACAAGCACAATAATCCTATAAATTCAACCTACATTTACAACCTTAAATCTACACGTACAATCTACAACTACTACAATACAATACAAGAGTACATGACAAACACCCAGAGAAGAAGGACACATTATGTTGTATTTTTGTGGAAGAAAATAGGTGTATGAAACTTGTTTTGGCCTATTATGTTTTAAAAAGGAAGACAAAAGGGGAAAGGCACAACAAAAAACTGCAAACCATATTTTGCTTTTTGTTAATTAAGAGAAACCCACACAAATCACTAACACAGACTAAACAGTCTAAACAAACACTAATCCAAAGAGGAACAGCTACACAGACTAAAAAGCAAGATATTACACAAAGAACCAACAAACAGAAAACACACTGACAAACTCAGCAAAGGATTTCACAAAACTCTCCAAAAGCATCAACCACCATCCATGGGCGAGTCTGCTCAGAGACTAGCAAAACCCACAAAAGAGCAGGTAAGTATGTAGGACCTTTTATAGGGGCACACGCATGAGGTGTATGGCCTCTGGTTGGCTATATGAACTCTGACAAACTCAACAAATCATCTGAGACAGCCTTTATTGGTTAGACAAAAACAAACATGTATTCATCATGTGATCCACCACTCCAAATTGGACAACAAATAATCATGCGAGCCCTGGAATCCCTCTATCAGTTTTAAGAGATTTGTCCAAAACTCAGCCATTCTCATAGTAAGAATGAATTTTCTGTAAAAGACGTGTTCCCTATTGTTGGTCCATTTCCAAACATTCGTCCAGGCCTACCTCTGTGACCTAATCCAGCACCTTAGTCAAGCACCATCTCTGCTCCTTGTCTGTGGACCAGCACCTTCCCAGGGCAACCCCACTAAGGTACATTCTCACTCGAGACTCATCCCATCCAGAGGCCCATCCACCACCAAAGACCTACCCCATCCAATGGTCCATCATGGGCCCAAGGTCAGTTTTTGCCCTGAGGCCTATCTTTACTTCAAGGTCCAAACCTGCCCCAAGACATATTTCTGAACCACAGACCATCTCTTCTTATATTGTATTGTATTTGTATTGTATTTGGCTATTTATATAGCGCTCTTTCCCTATTTGTATGGCCTCAATGCACTTTTGTCCGCTTTAAACGCCCTCGGTGACCATAGTCAATATGCTGGAAAGTTCTAAAAGTTTAGATTAGGAGATGCATGTGTGCAATTTTACCGGTCTAGGACTTGGGTGGCTGGCTATGCTCCTCTAAGCAACCCAAAAAGGTCCAGGCACGTGGGAGGGCACTGTTGGTGGTTGCGATAGAGTGCTATTGTTGAGAGAGTCGATGTGTGGCCGGCTATACCGAATTTCTTGTCATTGGTAATCGATGTATGCTAATGACAGAGGTGTTGAGGTACATGAGGTGTTTCAGTGTGGACGGCTATATGTGCTGCTAGACCGGAAAGCATAGCCAAAGATGCATTCTATGGTTAATGGGTGCTTGACCGTACCTGCGGCCTGTTTCCACAGATGTGGTGTAGGCAAACGTACCGTAATCTTCAGGGATTATACATAACCATGGTCTTCAGAGTTGTTTGGCTGGTTTCGATCCCTCTTCAGAGCAGGCAGCATGATCTCGTCATTCATGGTCTCTCTAGCACAAGGGTCCAAGGATGTGCTGGGCATGGGTGAGTTTCCTGTGGTGTGCCTTAGCACAGGCTGCAGGCTTCCCTGGACTATTAGTCTCATTATTTGTGGACTCTATTGTGCAAGGGTCTGATGGGCAGTGAGCGCGGGTGAGTTTATTGTAGGTGTGCCACAGCAAAGGCTGCTGGCTTCACTGCTGTACTTGTCGGGTTGGGGTGCCCATCAACAACCACAGGCCCATCCCCTTCAACACAGCACATCCCCACTTCAAGGCACACCACTTTCCTGTGTCTCTTCCCACTTTGACACACATCCCATTCCTGAGTTCCTCAGTTCCAACCATGTTCTTAAGTTCTATCCCAGCAACTCACTAGTGTCAGAACTATGGACGTATATTAAACGTTAGTTCCTCTAAAACATGCTAATGAAATGCATGTCCACTGCATTGCTTATCATTAAAAAATAACATTTGTATCTGTTTCACTTTCTTTTTTTTGTTGGTACTATAAAGAATAACACAGTTGCAAATTGTGCATCATGAGAATAAGAAAAGTCACCATGAAGCTCAACTCAGGCTGTGGCTCACTGCTTTATATAGGATAGAACTTCTCAGTGACGTTCAATAGCCGTGTAAAGGTGCCAAGGACGAGTATGCTCGTCCTTTTTGCATAGCCTTGCATAATAGCCTGGCACTTAAGAGGACTTGTGTGTGCATTATTCTATATATTATATGGTGGCAAATGAATAGTTATTTTCTGTTAGGACAGTGACATAGTGGAAATGCAGATCAAAAATCAAGAATTTCATTACAATTGATGCAGCGGGCTCTGAACTTGGATGTGTGTATGGTAGCAGCCTGTGTGTAATAACTGAAATTAATACCACCGGTTGTGAAGAACATCGGGTCAGAAAATGCATAGAACAAATAGTTGCACGTTAGATGATGTATAAGTACTGGTGAGCGGTAATATTAGTCTTATGCGAGAATAGAGAAAATGGAGATGAAAATTGGAGAAGTGAATGTAGCAGCTTCCAGCGTAAACTTGGTTTATGTAAATTGAAAGGTAGCGTACTGCCAGGGTTCTTGCTATGTCTGGAAAAGATCAAGGGCTAAGCTAATGTTGGGACTGGCGGGACTCGGGCTAGCTAGCATGTTGGTTGTAGCACCTGAGCTTCTATCTGGGGCTACAACCAAAAGATCCGTGGCTATAGCCCCCTCAGCCCCCGCCGCCAGCAACGCCTCTGTGCACTGCCATGGATAGAGATGAGGTGCCAGTGCAGGCTGTGGCCTAGTTTAATCCAAATGCCAGGACTTAGCTTGTCTTGAGTGCCTTTGTGAAAGGAAAGAGCCTGGCTTAAGCCCAGAAAATCATCACCTCATTCTCTGGCACACTCACACAACCATTTAAAGTGATCCCCCCACCCAGTGACAGTTAAATGAACTGTGCGCAGTCCTACATTTCAGTATTGGCTCATCTCTTGCAAGGAATTCATTGTATGTTGGGGCAAAATTGCAAAATTGAAGCTGCAGAAGGGCCATGTGTTGTCTGACTCACAACCAGGCTTCCCACTTGGCCAATCTCTGCAGACCAAGTTCAGTCACTATATGGGTTCTATTGCCTTGGGCTGCACAATCGCAATCACTTAGAAGTGATTCAGTTAATTGGGCATTACCTAAAAGCCTCACCAACAAAGAGTGTATTAGACTACAGTGTTTTCTCTAAAGATAATAACATGTTTTGATAATTTACATATTGCGCACCATAGGTTGAAGCCTTCTTTAACATACTCATTGGTATCATTGAACGCTATAGCTCTTGCCTAGCAGAAAATTTAAATAAATGATGTAAAGCACTTTTTGGTGGGCAAGAAGGCTTGCCTGTTGCATTGGGCCTCATTACAACTGTGGCGGCCACGGTATGAACGGTGCCGGTAATGGACCGGCTCTGTTCATACTGGGCCACAACATTACAAATTCTGCAGCAGGTCCCGTTCTGTACGCCTGGCCGGACCAGACGTGCAGAGCGGGACCCGCTAGTAGAACAGGATGCTAACAACGGGCGTGTCATTAACAGGCCCGTTGTTAGCATCCTCCCAATTCCCATTGAGTCCTATGGGGGCTCAAATGGGAATGGGGACGTACCGGGTCCGGGTCCCGCGAAAGGGAATTACCGGGCCCTCCAAGGTCGGAATGGCCTGTTAAGTCCCCTTTTGCGGGACCCGAGTTTGGTGGTGGCCATGCCACTAAAAACAGAATGGCTACCACCAAACTCATAATGAGGCCCATTGTCTTTAACTTTGTTAGGAGTTTTCCAGTTGAATTCCAGTTCAATGATCGTTACCCTCTCCCCCTGCTATGGACATACGGTCCAACGTACAACCTTGTTTAGCAATTGGGCAGTGGGAGATCACGCTAGTCTTTGGCAGGGGGGACGCTTATCTAGACATGAGGCTTGCCATCTGCCATACATCACTTTCATTTTCCTCCTCACTCATATACAATGCAGAATAAACAACCATTGCCTGTTTATCCCACGTATGCCTTCTGGACGGATTAGGAGGTCTCACATAGGGCTTTAGTCCACCAGCAGCTCTGGAAAACAACATGTTCTAAGTCCATGTAACAAAGACCATACAGACGTTTTATTTTTTTATTTTAATAGCGCATGCATGCTTATGGCTTGAACATACATTTGCAAAACACAGGGGACTGTTTAGTCTGACATTCATTTGCAGTCTGGTACTTGTATTCCATTCAATCGGGTGAAAATAATCATAATGACTGGATCCTGATCTTCATACGTGTATGGTGATCATATTTCTACTGATGAACATGAGGGGTTATGCTTTGACAAGTTGCTTTATAATATGATTTGTGAACCTTTTATGTCATCTCTCTGAAACACCCTTAAAGTGATACATTAACACACGTTAATACCAGCTAGAGGTGAGAACATATGAGGAGAAGTCTCTAAAGGACAGCGTGGCCTCAAATCCCATCTTTAGATCTTAAAGGAAGTGTGTGTCCATGGGTCAATAATTTTATTTCATGGTGCCATATATTCATTAATTGGGATGCCAAATTGGGTTTTTCTGTTTGTTACATAGTGGGTTGATGTCAGGTGTGAGTTTGTATTGTGAGTTGCGAAAGACTCAGAATACCACATAATGGTCTTGAGTTTGGGGTGTAGGAATTCATGAGGCCAGGTATGTTTTTTGGAGAGTTTGGAGGCGGGTAGCCAGGTAAGCTTCTTTTGCCAGCTCGGCTCGTGTTTCGTTTCTAGAGCCAATGCTAGGCCAAACCAGGAGCCCTTGGTTTTGCTCTACTCATTAATACCTTGGGTCCTCCATGTGTCACACGGACAGCCTAATATCATTGCAACAGAAAGGTGAGCAGCACTACATACTTTGCAGCAGAAATAATGTCATTTCTTTTATATGCTTGTGTTTAAAGACTCTAAACCAAGTGGAACGTTCAAACTAAAGACACACCATTCTGAAGACATACTGAGTATTTCATGGTAGAGCAAAGAATTACAACAATGCAGGAGAGAAGGCTTCTGCCAGCACTGAACAAATTTCCTTCTCAAATGAAAAGGAATTGGAAAATGCATACCAGCATATTGTAATGTACAAATCACTTTTTCTGAGGTATTCAAGAAAAAGTTCAATTTGCTTTTGTCCGCGTTTGGCAGAAACTGTAATTTATTCACTAGCAATCTATGCAGTTCAGGGGTCAAAGTGTAAATGTAATAACACTGTTGCCTGGCTAGACAGCACATGCCGTTGATTATATACAACATCTTTTTTTAAACTTTAATATACTTCGCTGAAGTTAATCCAGGGCTATGGAAGAAATATGACTTTCATTTATTTAACTACTGCTCTGGAACCTTCTGTAATGTACGAGGCTCCAGTGGGACTATATGTCAAAGCTGTTTAGTTTATGGATTTTATGTCACATTACCAGAGAAAAAAAGCCAGAGCGCTTTACAGCTATGCAATGGTAGAGCCCAAAATGATCTTTAACGTGCTAATTGCCTGCGTCACTCGACTGCAAGAAGCGTGTTCACACTTTGTTCCCCTATTGCAGCAGCACTTGCTTATTTTTACATTTCTCACTTGCAAAGTACAGCTTCCTCCCACGCTTTCTTCGTTATTTAAAGAACAGACAGCTTCTATTAAGGAATAAAAACGCGAAACAATGTATTTTAATGGTGGTAAAATGGATCAACTGTGGGGATAATTTCTGAAGTCTTATTTCCTGATGCTCAAAGTACTTTTACAATGGAACGTGCATGGTGGATGAAAGCTGTTTTCAGCCCAGCCGTTAAACTTAAGAGTTAGATGCCAGAGATCTCTAGCCTTAGGCTTGTAATATTGCTTAACAGATGTGTCTTTGCGATGACATACAAAAGCGTTTTTTAATAGGAACTCCCATTGAAAAATGTTTTGTAAATCAAGCCCATAGTCCGTTGGAACCTATTTGACACAAACATCAGAAATCAGAAACTTTAGAAAAAAAAACATCATTCTCTGTATCACTTGCATTTTCTGTTTGTTTTTGGTGTTGTCACACTTTGATGAAAGCATCTCTCCTACCGCTATAGCCCCTTTCATGCTCTGCTTAAGTATCTGTGGATGAGACCCAAACTAGGGCAGCTGGACTGGAGGCAAACAGAAGAGCTTCCAGGTGTTAGAAGTTATACTTAATCAGCAGAAAAGGGCATTTAGGGTAGCTCACCATACAGCCACTCTATGTACTCCTGATGATATAATGTGTGCTATCAGTAATGAAGTCTCTGAACAACACTATACACTGCAAATTTGTGTATAACCGTGTTCAATACAGTGTCCTCCAGATCCGTCCATCATAGTTCTACCCATGATCTATATCCATCCTTTGTGCTTCAAGAAATGAGCGAAGAATCACATACTCTACAAAGAGACCTGCATCTGCTATGAATCTTTGAATATTGATTGAATAAAGTGAATATGTGTTTAGATTGTAATTCAAGAGGAGCAGAAAGGCTGAAAGTTAATAGCCCAGTTCCGACAAAACGTGAAACCTGCAAATGTTGAAAAGTAGAGAATCATTCACTATGCATAAGGTAAGTAACACCCTACTGGAAACCTAACTTCACGGTCTGGGGCTAACCATAGGTATTAGTACACAAAAGGAGAAAAGGTACACAACCTTTAGTCTGATAAATTGCTCATCTGTCTAACAGAAGATGATTAGGGGTGAACGGCTTCAGGAGAGTCGGGTCCCGCAGACTTTAAGATACAAAATAGTGTGAAACAGTCCGTTTAGCAGACGAGCTTCGTTTGAAGTTTTGAAGTCAATCCCACAGGGAAGACTGAATTTCATTTAAAGTCACCTGTTTTCATTTTGTAATGGAGATCTTGGAACCAGGAGGGTGACTTGGAGTACCCATTTATCAAATAAACCTGATTTAAGAAGCTTTGCCATTTTGGTGGACATTGGCATTAGCGCTACTTAAAGTCACATTTATAGGTGGCCCGTTTTGGATCGCCTACCCCCTACTCAGGATCACATGGTGGTGAAAACTGATGGAAACTGATGTAAAAAGTTTCTCTCCCCTGAAGAAAGTTCTAGCATTGAGAAGCAACAAAGAACTGAGACATGTCGGGATATGGTTGTTGTTCACACTTTGTTTAAATACATAGTGGACTGTAATTGTTATGTGTTCGTAAATTTTAGATGTTGTGAATTGTGGTATAATGTATCCCATCAGGTTGGTGTTATACCCATCATGTGGGTCTAAATCTTGGGTTATACTTTGTGTTTTAAAACACGTTTTTTTACAATGTTTTATTGAATTTGAATATGATAATTAAAATGATCAAATCTATGAAAGTTTGTTGCATACCAAGTCCATTTTTTCAGGACTAATGGGTATGGGTCATTACTAATTGTCTTCTGTTAGACAGATGAGAAATTTATCAGACTAAAGGTTGGGTACCTTTTCTCCTTTTGTGCACTAATAAGAAAAGTAGAGAATGACATGACTATTGCCATGCTAGTTGCACTAGAAGCACAAAAGTGGGGTCTGTGGAAAAACGCAGCACAACGGTGATAAAATAAATAAAACAAAACACTGATCAGGGGTTCGCGATACCATGAACAGAGGGGTGGGAATGAGGGTTATTCTTTTCATGTGACAAATGTGCCCCCAAATCATGACATCATCCCATTTATTCTCCCTAGTATTATTTTTCTTTTAATTCCTAACAGCCTTAGGTTAGAAAGCCTTCCTTTTACCCCCTAATGGCTTCAGTCAGTGCTTGATCCTCATTAACTGGACTGTACATATGAACCAACACTGCAGACTGAGGGCACTGGAGGAAGGACATTGAACTAAAGACAATGGATCGTGTCGGCTAAACCCAGTCATAACAATAAGCCTCTCATCAGCAGTGGAAATTGAACAGGGCTGGAGGCCCTATGCCCCTCACCCAAGGAGTGTGTGAACAGAGGCAGGACTGAGCAGCCATGTTTACCCAGATATGGGATGTGTGAGAAACCTGAGGGTATTCTCACTCCTTCTCCCTCTGGATCCTCTTCTCAGGTGGCCAGGGAAAGGCCATCGCTTTTCGATCCTGACCCTGGCGGTGGAGACATGAGGGAGGATCATTTGGGTGGAGGGTCCTTGTGAATTGGAACCTGGGTGCCCACAGGCAAAACATGGTGTCCCCCTTTGCCTATTGAAGACCAACCTAACCCTCCCCCAACCTTTATGGGCTACTGTAAAGCAGTTCCCCTCAATTCCCCATATTTGACATATGAGAGTGCTGGGATGAAGAAGAGGCAGCTAGGAGTAATGAAGAATATACCTTCATTTCACAACTTTAGCACTGGGATGAGGGAGATGACTGCAAAGTATTGTGAGGGTCATGCATGTCCCTTAAACTATGTTCAGGCAAGTCTAATCAGACATCCACACCTGCAACCTTTCAAGGGTCTGCAGGTGTATAAAGGGAGACCAGTGGAGCAGAGAGGAGAGCAACAGGTAGGCCTGTGTGGAAGAGACCAGGGGAGCCTTTCCATGAGGAGGCAGCCATGGTGGGACCTGAAGAGGAGCCAGGACACCGGCCGACATCCCCAAGTTGTGGGAGCCTCCATGACGGAGATTGAGCAGCTGGGGCTTGCAACAAGCAAGAGAGCGAAGAGGCCTTCCGCGTCCACCCAGAAGCAACAAAATTGCTGGCATATGCAGAGGTACAACTGGTGTGAGAGCAAGGCTTGCAGAGGTCAGAACACCAGCCTGGGAAACAAAAGGAAGCATCAAGAGTTGCTGGAGCAAGACGCCGAAGACTTGTGAGTGTTGGGGAAAGCCACTCGAAAGACGGGGCACTCCGGGTGGCCTGTGCATGAACAGTGAAGCGCTGTATGAATGAAAGCTTTAAACCAAGATTATATATATATAAATATATATACTGAATACCGAACAGAATGGAAGTTTAAAATAGCGCTAAACTATACATATGGAATACCGAACTGAATGAAGTTTAAAACAGTGCTAAACTACACATATTGAATACCGAATTGACTGAAGCCCTCAAATTAAAACATGTTGAATACTGAGCTGAAAATTCAACTTTACAGGCAAATCAAATAAATAATGAACGAGCAAAAGGAAAATGCGCATATAAAAACAACCTATTGGGAAAAGAGCAAGTGTGAAAGAGTGCAACCAAAGGTGGGGCATGAACAAGACCACCATACAGTGAATCCTATGAAAATATGCAGTGTGGCAAAGCCAACGACTAACAAGAGGTGTGTAATATGTTATGGCAAAGCTAGGAGGTTAACTAGGACAAGCCAGAAGAGTATAAAACTGCACATAAGGTCAAAGGGCCAACGAAGTCAGTCCATTCTTTCCTCTCCTCCCACCTGGGTCCCTTTGGCCCTCTGAGCACCCCGCCCAATAGCCATGCCAGCTTCATTCAATAACATCTGCCCGATGAAACGAATGTCAGCTGCTGCCTTTGCTTCCACCTTCATCCCATCTTGGCCCCCTACCTCTGACGCTACCACTGACTTTGCTCTCAGCAACCTCCAGCTGTCCATTACCAATACTCTTGACATTCATGCACCACTCATGAGGATCCACCAGCGTAACACCTGGTATGACTCTGAACTTGCGGCCCTGAAACTAAAGTGCAGAGCGGCCGAACGAAGGTGGCAAACTTCAGGCTCATCATCTGACAAACTGGCCTACTGTCTGCTCCAAAGGTAATACAGACTCTCCATCCGTGCAAAGAAAAGAGCCCACATACAGGCACGGATTTCCAGTGCATCCAACAACACGGCTGAACTTTTCAAGACCTGCAGGGAACTAGCCAACCCTTTCGCAGTCTCCTCCCATTCCTCTTCCCAGGCTCTCTGCAATGCACTGGCCACTCACTTCTCCACTAAAACTCAGGTCATTCTGAACACCCTTGCTACTCACCCTTCTCACACCTCCTTGCTTCCCTTGGCCCCTCACCCTTCTCCGTCGCCCCTCTCTTCCTTCTCCCTGTCACTCCTAAAGAGGTTACCAGAGTTGTCTGTTATATGAAAGTCTCTTCTAAACAGGTTTACCCTTGCTCATCCAGAATCATCAAGGGTAACATTAGCTCTCTTGCCCCAGCACTTGCTGATTTCTGCAATCATTATTTTGCCACTGGATCTTTTCCCTCCTCCCTCAAGCACTCCCTTGTGCGCCCCCTCCTGAAAAAACCTTCAGCAGGCCCTACCTATCCAGCCAACTACCGTCCTATTTTGATCACCCCTTTCCTGGGGAAACTGCTGGAGAAGATGGCCTTGCTCCAATTCAACTTGCACACCAAACTTGCTGGTGGTCTCTCTGATTTTCAATCTGGATTCAAAGCATCCAGAGGCATGGAAACTGCTCTTCTGAACACCCACAAGGAACTTCTTGCATCTCTTGACTCCAACTCCCCAGCTGTACTCATCCTACTCTAGCTCTCCTCTGCCTTTAACACGGTAAACCATTCCATCCTCATACAAAGGCAACATGAGACCCTTGGTATCTCAGATCGGGCACTGGACTGACTCACATCCTTCCTAACTGACCACTCGTCCAAAGTCATCCTGGGCTGCTTCTCCTCTCCTACTTCCTTCTCCACCTGTGGTGTGCCCCATGGCTCTAACCTCTCCCCTTGGCTATTTAACATCAACCTTGCTCAGCTTGCATGCCTCATCACCTCTTTTCCCCCCAACTTCCCGTGTTAAGCTGATGACACAAAACTCTTTTTCAAATGTCCTGCTGACCCCCTTTCACCTTACATCATCTCTGACTGCCTATCTTCCATCCAGTCCTGATGAACCTCCAATGATCTCTGCCTCAACGCCTGTAAAACTGAGAGCCTCCCCTTTGGGACCCCTACTCCCCCACTCTGGCCTACCACCATGGGCTCTCTCCTGGCTCCTTCCTCTGAAGCCAGAAACCTTGGAGTCATCTTCCACTCCTCTCTCTCCTACCTCCCTCACACTCAGGACATTGCCAAGAAGTCCCACTTTCAGCTCTTCCTTCTCTAAGGAATTCTCCCTTTTCTCACTTTCTCCCAGAGGCTCAATGTTACCATAGCCCTGGTTCTCTCTAGGCTTGACTATTGCAATAGCCTCTTCCTGAATCTACCTTCTTCCACTCTGCGACCCCTCCAGCTAATCTGGAATAGGCCAGCAAGACTTATCCTTGGCCTTAAGCCCAGGGACCACATCTCTCCTACCCTAAAAAGTCTTCAGTGGCTCCCGCTTGCTGCAAATATTAAATGCAATCCCTCTGCATCATCCACAAGGCTGTCTGACCCCAGGGACCACACTATATTCAAGTCTATCTCACTAAATACTCTCCCTCTAGACCTCTACGCTCCTCCGGCACCAACTCTTTGTGTGTAAAGCATTTCCCTAAACAGAGGGTATGTGGTTGATCGCTTTCCTCTGTTGGCTCCCTCCTATGGAACAGCCTCCCCCTCCAGCTGAGGCTTGAGCAGGACTTTATTAAACTCCAGAAGCTCCTGAAGACTTTTCTCTTTACCCCCTCCTTCCCTTCTTCTCTCCACTGCTAATTTTGCCAGTTGCTGTGATTGGTGTCCTGGGCCCTTATGCATCCTCGGGTCCCTGACCTCCCACACCCAATCGTCTGAGCTCCTGTCTACCCTCAGCATTTGCCTTGGCACTCCCTCCGCCTTGGCGGCTCACACTTTTACCCATCGCAGCTCCAGGCCATGTAGCACTCTCCACAACATGCACTTCTACCATGCACTTATCTGTGGCTCACCCACGAGCACGGACATTCCAGCACTTCCCTATTCCATGCTACACTTGCATTGCATGTTCTGAATACTCACAAGGCATAGTAGGTTTGTCCTTTCTCCTCCCTTTGTGTGTTGTTTAATGTGTTTCATTCCCTTGTTCCCTCCTTTTGCCCTGTCTGGACTTTGAAACAGTACTTACTTGCTGTATAGGCGCCTAACACGTGAACAATAAATAAATAAATACATAAACAAGGATGTATTTTCTTTTAACCCCTAGCATGGGGATGGCAGACTATTTTACCGTGGAAATCAACATTATGCACAGGGTACTCCTAGCGTGTCTTAGATGAGGTGTCCTACACTTCAGAGGAATCGCAAAGTGATGGGCAGGATGAGATTGAACAGAAATACATTTTCAAAGCGCAAGTGGGCAAACAAGGACCTTGATTAATTTCCTAATAGGTCTATATACTATTTATCATTGGCCATTATGTCACAACATCAGTACAGTGGCTTAGCATCTGTCAATGTCTGGGAAATGTTGGTGTGTGATGTAATCTATTTTTTATATCCCGCGTGTAGATGTTTTTGGTTACCTGTTTCATTTATTACTTATTATTATTTATGAAATCATGGGAACTGTAAAGTTCTATGGGTCCCAGGAGACTCAGGGTGGTTCATTGGAATTAATAAACAAGGCTCAGGAGAAACATAAGATGCAGGACAGTTCTTTGGTCTCGGATGCAAGTTTTGTTACTTCAGTGGTGGTAATGGCCACGCCTGCTCCATCCAAGGGCATGGATGTGGCCAATGAGCTGTCTAATAGGTCATTTAAGGCAGCTTGTGGTACCCACAAACACTTGGATCGTTCAATTCTGGAGGCCATTAAACGCTCAATTGATCAACTTTACTTGGAAAATTGTCAACGTCAGGCACCAGAAAAGTCTTTAATGGAGTGTTAATTTAATAAATCCTTGGTGGATAATGCAGGTGTTCCCAGGTGATAGATTGTGGCCTGTGAAGGGCCACTGGTGCACGTAGCTACTGCTTGGTCATTCTGTGGTCTGTACTAGTGTGGAGATTAGGCAGAGCTTTCAGGCAATCTCTGCAATGAATGAAATTATTATTTATTTATTTTTTATTGTATACAGTTGTACAAAGCAAATTTTAAAATGATTAATCCCAACTCCACATCATAAAAACATACCAACTTATTAAAACAGTACATCAAAAATGTAGGCAATTTTCTTCAAAAGCAGGGAAAAGTGGTAAATACAGCCCTACAAGTTTCCTCCCATAAAAAACTGCCATGGCTCATCAGGTGAGAGCAACATCTGTATACCCATCCTTTTAAGCACAATTAGACAAAAAGAATAAAGAGCTTCACAACCCATTACGAGGTGCTTTTGCAGATTCAACACAGTCTTCTCCACATAATGGGCATTGCTGTTGGTTCCGGGGGCTGTTTTGCCAGGCCCCAGTTATCTCATATGCCTTAACACTGTTGAACTTGAATTTAACGTAGTCCCAGACCACATAGTTTCCAGTGAAGCTCTCGATGTATCCCAGTATACCCGTTTGTGTGTTAAAAAATTCAAGGAAGCCAGATGCTGGAGCTTTGTTTGGCAACATAGTTATACATTGCTTGCGTGCATCTGAGCGCAAAACTGACGTTATGTAGTTCTTAAATTTATCAAGTGTCCAGCTCAAGAGTCTAGGATGACAAGGTCATCAACGTAATGCAACCACTGAACTGAAGCATCCCCTAACTTCGGTGGGTTCGCTGAGTGATTAACAATCTCACCCCCCTCGACCCCTGAGGTCCGAAAGATTGAATAACAGGGGTGCCAACATTCACCTCTGTTTAAGCCCCTTGTTAGTGTCAACCGAGCCAGAAGTCCTCCCCGCCTGATCAATGCGAACTTTGACACTTGTGCAGTCGTGTAGTTGAATAATCATTTTGAGGAGTCCCAGAGGTATATTCCAATCATTCAATTTATTCCAAAAGCTATTAATTGTGGTGTCACACCCCTTCGAGAAGCCTGTCTGTTTTAGCTGGATGATGCTATTTACCGCCACCCAGTATTCCAATTCCGCCCAAATTACTCGGGCGAAGATCTTTGCTAGAATATCTAGCATCGCCATTAGATTATACATTTTTGGCTCCTTGGGCCCATCTTTCATCAAGATAGGGACAACATGCTGTCTATCCATGACTCAGGGATAACCTGCACCACCCGATCCACCTAAACAACCAATTAAAGGCTTCTGCCCACACAGCTGGATCCAACTTGAGCAATGAGCTACACACCCCGTCAGTGCCTGGCTCCTGGTATGATTTACAGGACCTAATTGTGTTCTCTATGTCGCTTCTGTTTTTCGTATATGACAATACAGCTCCAGTAACATAATCCGGAATGTTTTGGGACACCTCCCGTGTGAAGTGTTGTGCCACAGAAGATTCTTAGCTTTCCTTAGAAACCCGTTTCAGTCTCTATGTTTTGGAGATTTCTCATAGATTGTTTTCCAAAACAACACAGGATCGTTACAATGACATGACCAAACCAGAAAGCACCACTTTACGCATTCCTTTCCTAGTTTGTGTTTCTTTAGCCAAATTCTGTACCCGTTTTTTGCTGTTCTTACAGCTCCAGTGTGTTCAGCAGCATATTGCTTCCTTTGGGAGATGGCGCGCAATTCCTGGCGCAGGGGTCTTTTCTTGTCCTGAATTTCTTTATTGTATATGTGTTGATGAGTCTTATAGTAACACATGCCAGTTAATTTGACATTTTTTGGTGGACCTATCGAAACGGCCTTGATACACTCAAGTCAGGCTTCAAAGTGACTTATGCGCTTATAGCAGGCAAGGCGTTACTCTTATGTCAGTTATTACCCCAAACTTGACAGAAAGCGCCAAGGCTGGGCCATGCCTTAATAGAGGACTTCCTAAGGTTCTCATCATACCAAGAAATACGGCTCAGGTCGCCGTTCACCGACAGCTGGCCAAGATTCACGAAAGCCCGTTTAACCGGGATACAATTCAGTTTCACAAACAACAGAGAGTGATCACTGTAAGGGAGGTATGGTATCACAAGTATGACACTGACACAATAGATTCAAATTCAAAACCTTTATTCAGTTTTCAGGGTTTGGAAAATCCCTGCGATGCCCTATAGCTGGGATGGGATTAGTCTCTAGCATAAAATAATTAAGAAACACAGTCCTAGTCAGTCTCTGTCAAATCAAAGATAGCCTATACTAAAACAACCTAATGCCCGCCCTATTTCTTTTACAAAACGTGTGTAAAAGGGAATATGTATGCAAAGGAAAGTCAGTGTCAAAACATAAAGAATCAATGTGGCTGAGTCAGCTCTCCTTCCCACGTTGGACGGCACAGACTAAGGCGGTCTCCATCGACAGAATGACACACTTTGGCTCAGGTTCTCAAAATAAAAACGCAGTTCAAAATGAAGATCGAGGCTCACCTGGCCATCCGCATTAAAGTCACTTTTCCAGTGAACCAAAAGTTCTTTCACAGTTTGACAAAAAGCTCACAGTTCAACAAAAAGTTAATGCAGGTCTCCGTCCATCGGGCTCGGACCTCTCAAAGCTTTAACAGTTCACATAGGTCTCCCTCAGCCGTGCTTGGACCTCTCAAACACAGTACTTGTAGGGGTTCCCTTCCCCAAGCTATGTTAATCACCTTGCAGGAAACATCTGGCACAGCTCTGCCCCCCCAACTACCTCTCCAACTTCGTGGGAGCACTTGGTCCCCTCCACCTCAATAGTTTCACCCCTGTGCATCAGCGATTTGGCCAGCCGTGATACAGGGGTGAGACTTCTCGCAACCCCAGGACCAGGAGGTGGAGAAAGAATTGGTTCACCAGAGCCATTGGAGCAATGAGGCCACCAGAGACAACTAGGGAAATTAAGTGAGGAGCTGGTTCTGTTACACACCTGTTGCAGGAGAGTCCCAGTCCTGTGTCTTTCTCTCCTTTCTCCCCATGTATGGTGATTATTGTACAACGTCTGCAAGAGTTGGAAAATGTAGTGTGGGAACAAAGTGAAGTGAGGAGGCGTGGTAATGGTTGTGTTGAGAAGTGTTTAACTATTATCTTGAGTCTCCTATACCATCTTCATGTCCCCTACAACATGTGCCTCCCAATGTCTACTGTTGAGGGCTTGGCTAATGTAAGACAGCATATGGTGGACCAAGCTTTGCCGACTATAGGGCCTTAGAATTCTAATATAGTGTGTCCGACAGCCCCACTGGGGACCCAGGAAGGAATTGGTTTACTGTTGGCAGCCCAAGCCCAGCTTAATAACCAGTCTATTGATTTCCCTCGGTGTGAAGCCAGAACTTCACAGAACCAGCCTATACTGCTGGTAAATCATCTCTGAATTTTGGCATGAATGAGGCTCCGAGGTGCAAGTGCAGTGGGTGGGCTCAGAGGTGTCGACAAAAAGCACAGTTATAGAACCTGCAGCGAGCCCCACTGCAAGACCTGATTTTGGACGGTACCTGTCTTTGCTTACGCCACCCGTAAGGTTGGAGGCATTAAATCAGCCAGTACTTGATTCATTACAGGGCTGGCGCTCAACAAACCTAATTTTTACCTTTAAAGCTAGAACACATGGGAACAAGAGTGCGTACAAGTGTGCTTGGTCAAGGCTCTATCTGAGGTTTTGGGGGTTGTTGACATTACCTGCTCGATCTTTTCAACCTGTAGGATCCTTTCAGATTGTATGTTCCGCGGGGCTGTACTTTTAGATTTACTTTTATTAAACCCCATGTCAGATTCTGCTTCCTGAATTGCAAGGAGGCTTTGGCAAGCAAAGGTATTATGGAATGCCTGGAGTCCTATTTCAGGCATACCCTCTCCAATAGTGGCCTGTAATGAGGTTAGCTGTGATGGCCCCAGACCCCCATCAGGAACCATGTATGGGAACAATGCACAGGCCAAAACCACCCTAACATGGGATGCTGCACTGTCAATTACTGACCATCACAGCTGCGAGTGTCGGCTGTGAGCTGTGTGCAAGATGTACCATGACAGACCAAACACCCCCCTAAGTAGTTGACTCCACATGCAAGGCTCAGAATGTGAAATAGTGCAGTACAATGATATATGGGACATGCATGCACAGACTGTCTTTTTAGATGCTGCTGTTAAAGGCAGCGCATCCACAGATCACCATGATCGACACCTATGTCTATCCCAGATAACTTTGGTTACCCATGGCTTCAGTGGCTGATGACTCCTCTGGGAATCCCCTGATGTCACATACAACCGGACCCATGTGCAGACCAATGTGTCATTTGAGCGCACCGTTGGCCTCTGGAAGGCCCGCTTCTGATGTTTACACCGGACGGGGGTGCGCTCAAGTACAGGCCAGATACGGTGGGCCAGATCGTGCTAGCATGTGCAATGTTGCATAACATCTGCATCTGGCACAACATACCCCTGCCCCCAGATGTCTTCATTCCACGCTCTGAGGGGATGATGCAGTAACTGTGGGTGCCATGCATGCACTCACTGTGTGTGTTGAGTCCAGGCTCAGGTGACTGGCTCATCAGGAAAGCATTGAAAACTTCTGATGAAAAGCCACAAAATTGCATTGCCCTGGCACCTTTGTATATATCCATTTACCTGTGCACATTAAACACTTGCACACAATAAGTAATGTCCTGTCATTGCATCAAGTGAATATAATGTTATTTTACAACTTGCAATGACCTTCACCACAACACCATCGCCTCTCCCCAATAACCCACCCTCAAAACACCCTCCCCAATAACCCACACTCCGAACACCCTGTAAGAGTATGACTGCCATTTCCTGTCCCTCTTGTGCTTGGGGGCCTTATCCTGCTCCTTGGCAGTGAGGTGGCACAGTTAATGGCACCTTGGAGTGCTGGGTAGTGAGCCCTCTGTTGGGGTCACTGAGATGGATGGCTCAGACTACTGCACCCAAAGGAACTGCAGGGTTAGCTGGATGGCATGTTTGAGCGACTCAGCAGAAGCCAAGAATGCATCTGTGTGCTCACGCACTCTCTGTCCCAGTGTGACCATGTCTGCAAAGACATGGCCGAATGACCGGATAATCCTACAGGTGCACTCCTGCAGGCAGTCTTGAATTGCCTGTATTTTTTGCAGCTGCTGGCCCGTGTATGTATGGCTGCCTGCTGTCTCTCAATGCCATCCAACCTTGCACGCATAGTGGACATGTTGGTCACAGGCAGTGCTGGTGGGCTTTGTGGTGACTCCAGGCTGAAGCATGGTGTGGTATCTGCCATGTTGTGATCATGCCCCTCCTCGCCCTCTTTCTCATTAGTGGTAGGGACATGGGCCGCACCCCTTGCGTCTGAATCGCGGCGAACGGATTCTCTGCGAGACCGACCGGTTTGCTCAGCTCTGCAGGCAGTAATACGGTATTATCCCATCAGCGTTAATACGGCTAAAAAAAACAGGAGCAAGTGGACTCGCCTTCCCTTAAACATAGAGCACATTCTGGGAACAGCAACATTGAGAGACACCGTATCCCGGACCTGGTATTATTTACAAATATTAACCATGGTCGCACATTACAAGTGCTTACAGCAACTAAAACAGATCATTTTTTGCCTACTTGGACCAAAAGCACATTTGGCTTTTGTTGTATCTCGTTAAGCATTCATCGGATTCTATCACCATTCAATACATAGTGGGTTCCTTTTTTACAAAAGTACGGCTATTAATAAGTATTCAACACTATCAAGTTTTCATATTACTCCCTTCCTCCTGTCCTGAAGACGGCTACATCTGCATCAACAGACAATTGTTTTGTGCATTACCTGATTTCTTTTGGTACTATTAGCCGAAACATATGTCAACTCTCACAAAAATAAACCTAAGATATCTAATAGGTTTTTCTTTTTGAAAGACCCGGTTCAATCAAGTAGTGCTCTACCTCTCAGTGCTTGATGTTGCACATCCAGTGTTTACACAACAACAGATTCACGTACTAACCCCACAACACTTTCCATTTATATTATACCGATATGTTCTGGTTTTGTTAAAAACTTTTTTGCTGTGTTCATCCTTACACTGACTGTGAAGATTGCTTTTTCTTTTTTAACAAAGAATTTTTACATTGTTTTTAGCATGATTAAATTAGATTTGTTATTATCTAGTGGTTGTTTCCACAATTATTTTTTCATTTGTGTTTCCATTTCTAGATAGGTTGAATGTCAGTAACATACCCACAACCTTTGACTGAGTGTTTTAGTGGCTCTTTCGTCCGACAGTAGGCACACCGTTCACCTGATTGTGGCTTTAAAGATAGGGTCACCACCCCCCTTTTGCTCTCTTTTCGCGTTCCCTACCATGATGTGCCAGTGGCTGTTCTCCATGTGATGGGGATGAGGACATGCTGGACCTCTGAGATGTATGACCCGCTGCTGCGGATGCATCGGTGTGTGCCACTACAGGTGGTTACTGTGGCATGACACTGAACATTGCAGTGACAGATGTGTAACCTGCATGGCTAGAGGAGGGGCCACTGATGGCTGATGGCTTGGGTTGTATTGCTCAATGAGTGCTCCTACTTGTAGGTGATGGCAGTGCCTGCTGAGGGTGTAAACGGTGCATGCATGTGAAAATTGCCTGTTGGTCTGCCAAGGTGGGATGATGTAATGCTTGTGTAAGGGAATCACTTCATCACATGGACAATCTTGGCACACATGGGTGCTTCTCATGGGTCCATTTGTGGCATTCACGTATTGGCTACAGTGCATGGGCATTGGTACATTGACCCGCATCTCCTGGCACGTGAGTGTGTTCACTGGCCATTTGCTCAATCGTTTCCCGTGCCCATTCTGTACATCTATGCTGGGGGACCATGCATCCAGTACCTACCTGCACATGTATATGGTGTCAGTTGTACTCACCACCATCGCCTTTGGTCCCTGCTCCAGCCTCCCTGATCCCTATCCCTTTGATGTGCTCCATGTGGAGGATGGAGCTGGCTGTCTCCTCCCAGTGCATGAGGTGAAGGGATGCCACTGTGCCTCCTCCTGTAATAGAGCTCTCTCTCTCTGTTTGGAGTTGAGGCTGCAGATTCTCGCCTTCAGGCCAACCAAGCACTTTCAGCAATCCCTAAAAAAACAGGGTACAGTTCCCACTGCCGTCACCCTTGCCATAATTTCTGCCCATATGGCAGTCTTTTGCTGGCCACTGGTTTTCCTGTGTCTGTTGCCAAATAGTGCATCAGCAGGCAACACCACTGCATCTGCCAATGCCGTTAGCACTGTCTCTGTAAATTTGGGCTTGTAGAGCCAGAGATCTGGTAGACGGACCATGCTGTTGCCACGACTCTGTGGACTGAATGCCAACTGGAAATGGGCGATTCGGGTGGATTGAGTTTTTCAAGATGGCCACTGTTGGGATACCCATTCCCGTGGTGATGATGAACAGAGCCAGCCGACCCAGCCCTTTAAGACAAGGTAGCAATACTTTGAGATGAATGGGGATGCAGAAGTTACTCAAACATCAATGATCAAAATGACTCAAGAAGTTGGCAAAGTTGACTGTTTTAATATCAATTATCTAAAACAGGGAGTAAAACGGACAACAACGGACGTCTCATAGCATGGTCGCTCAATGATTTCATAGAAAACCTTCTTTATATAACAAATACTCGTCATTATTGACATTAACCTACGTATTTGCTGACGTCATCCGACATGGCAAACTACAAAAACCTAGTGGCAAATGTGATAGGTTTAAGGGGAACATCTAAGTATACATTCCATACTAGTCTAAAAAGTGATACGTTCTTCAATATCAGGTGGGACTACTAAGCTCACCCTTCAAACAAGTCACTATGAACATCACTAACTACACAATGTCCCATTGGTTATACAAACTTTAGGCTCTTAATTACGCGCCCCCCTATAATTGGTTGACACTCTTACATCTGTCAGTACTTTTCCACCCACTTTAGCAGCACACAGGCTGGACTTCCAAGTGCTGTTGAGCTGGTCATAACCATAGCTTCCCACCAATTAGAATATCATCTATCATCACCTCAGTGGTCTGCACATCAATTAAGGCTTTGAACTTGGCCTTGAACATTTTCCCCGCTTTGGAGAATTCAGGAGAGTAGAGGCACGCTCTGCCCCTCTTCGTAGGTGTGGTTTGTCATGTTTGTCCAATTCCACCCATCCACGTGACTGAAAACCACAAATTTGAGCTCTGGTGTATTTAAAATACTATTATTTAATAAACCTCTGACATCTTTCTTGTTTTTGTCCATGCCTTCTGAACAGGAGTTTCATTCTTTCACATGATTGTAACTAATGTCTGCTCATCCCGGTCCAATAAGACCTTTGGGGTCATTACGACCCTGGCGCTAAGGGGTTAACGGCGCTGCAAAAGGCTGCGGCGCTGTTAACCCCTTAGTGCCTAATTACGAGGTCCCTTTGCGGGACCCCACCTGAACAGCTGGTCTGGACCAGCTGTTAAAGTAGGGACCCGCAAAGGGACCTTCGAGGTAATTACGGCACCGCAATTTGCGGTAACGTAATTACCGCCTTCCCCAGTCCCATTGAGCCCTATAGGGCAAAAATGGGAATGGGGAAGGGCCAATGTTCAATGGGGAATTACTGCCCCACCAACCTTGGAATGGGGTGGTAATTCCCCATTGAACATTGGCAGACTCGTTACAACACTGGCAGCAACCATGGTGCTAATAGCGCCATGGGTTACCGCCAGTGTTGTAATGAGGGCCACTTGACTCCTTGGGGTTGATCCAGCCTCACCTTTCTGAGATTCACTTCTGTAATTCAATTGTTTTTTCAACTGCGACACACTGGAAAAAGCCTTCCTTCTTTGGTTCAACTCTGCTACAACACGTAGTGGAAACATCCATTCTTTACTTACTCCTATATATGTATAGGTTGGCGCTTGCCGCGATCTATTTACTACATAGCTATCCTGAAAAATACTTTGCTTGCATTTCTTTGCATCTGTACACGTGTACAATAACTTGATATCTTCATTGTTTCTGTAGCATACATTTCTTCATCTCAAGCCTGAGATGTTTCTTTTCTTTAATACTTTCTTGATGCCTTGTAGACTATCTTCACTTTTGTGTCCCTGCATCTCTTCGAGGTGCGTCAGTTTTACTTCGCATGACGTCACTAATCTGCTCTTTTGCTTTCTTTTCATGTTTCTTCTGGGATTTCATTCAAATGGCCATTATACTGTCTTTTATGCAGGTATGGCTTTCTCAATGGGAACCCTGCTTCCAGGATTCTCCTTGGTATGGGTATTTTCACTGGTACTGCACGTGTTTCACACTCTGGTTCCCAACAAATAGGTAATATGGGTGAGATGCTTGAGCTGGGGGCACTTGGCTCCTTCTCTACAATGCTATTTCCAGCGACATCAATACCAGCACATTTGGTGCTGGAAATTATATTACCGGTGAAAATCGTCAGTAATACTGGCCAATGTCAATTGATGGTGTAAATACTGGTGCGCAGGTAATACCGTTTCCGGGGGGGGGAGGGGTATGCGCTCGCCTGGTGACTCGTAATATAGTGCTATTTCATCCAGTCACACAGCCAGTAACAGTAACACTGCCAGAAAGGTATTACCGACATTATACTGGTGAACTATTAATGAGCCCCAATGTTTCTTTTTTTTTATACACGCTCTTTAAATCATCACATTTTAAATACTGATATTTGCCAGAATACATAAACTGACTTGGTGGTGGTCAATTTTGAACTGGTGGATGGAAGCTTTGAAACAACACTCACACTGACTGACAAATGTAAGAATGACACTTGCGATGAATGGCAAGTGCAAAGACGACATTTTGCACAAGTCTGTCCACGCAAATGTCAGTTCAACATTGCAGAGCACTGGAGCTATTGGCGTAATGTAACCCTAGCCTTAGCTCAGTTTTATTTGATATGCTCTCATGAATATCTACACTGTAATTGAAACTGCAATTTAAGCGAGTATTAGTAGTTTAATGTTTTGAGTTTGCCCAGGGCACAATGATAAGATAAAGAGCACGCAATATGTCTCAGAAGATGTGCAACCACAGATTTCATTGAAATCGTTTTTCATGCAAGGGTTATGCAGGCTGTTAACACAGCAAATGAAAGACACTCATAGCAAACAACTATTTCTGATTATTTCCTAGACTTGTGAATATGCTTGTTCAAAGCGTGCCCCACCCCCCTCGATCCCCCAACAAAGCTCAAAGTGTTGAAGGTAAGGCAAACACTGGAATCAAAAGAGTCTAATTTGGAAACTTTAAATTACGTGGGTGGTTGTTTTAATTTCACGTGGTTAGTGTAATAGGTCACAGTGATTTATTTGGAACCAAAACGGGACCTGGGGCGGTTGACGGGCGTTAGGGTGAAAAAGCAAGCAGAGAGTAGAATGGGGGTTAAAATAAGCCAACACATGTTGACCATAAAGCTCGGAAATATATTGTACATTCAGAAATGTTTTGAAAAATCGTTGGACAGAAGACGAAACACCTCACCCTATATTAGTTCAATAATGTATTCTACAAAATCCATTAATATCTACCAGTCGGAGTATACTGGTCAATGTTCGGTAATCACCAAAATCATTCAGATGGCATCCCTACTATAAACATATTTTGGTTTTCTATTTAATGCTTGCATTTTAGAAATGTCAACGTCCAGGAAGAAGAAGGGATTATCTGTGTCTTTCCCTGCATGGAATCAGTACTTGGTTAGGTGATTGTTTAAGAACAGAGCAGTGAAATGCACTGCCCAGTTCGTAGGTAGGGAGTGGAATTAGAGGTCACATCCATGGGTAGAGCAGAGCCAGAGTCTAGTCAGAGGGTTTGAATTGGGTATTAGAATCAAACATGTGACAAATTGTCCAATACCTGCCTACATACCAGCATGCCACATTCCAGTTTGGAACTGCTTAACCTGTGCAAGTGTCTCCATTGGAAAGGTGCATGTTGGCATGTATGTATACTTGGCATCCTGACTCCTCACTCTGACGAAACAAGACACACATCTAGCGTCATGCTGCCTCGCGAAAAAATAAAAAACATAGCTGGCGTTCTGTGCCCCTATAATCACAGAAACCATATAAGACATCCTGCCTCCTCATCGCCAGCAGCACACCACCCAAACTCGTACCTAGCGCCATGCAGACCCAATCCCCACAACACAAAACCAATACCTAGTGTCCTGCCTCTGAGCATGCCATATCATGCAACCTGTCATCTCAATATTGGCATATAGAGCTCAGTGAGATCAATTAACTTTTCTAGTATTCAGCCCTTTATGGGGTTAAACAAATAAAAAGACAAAATAATACCCTGGTCTGTAGCATTGACTTGACAATGAATGTCATAACTTGAAAATGAATGTCAATTAATATTGACCAGTAAGATAGCACAGCGAGTAGAGCGCTTCCTTTAACATCTGGTGCCAAGGCAGATTCGAATCCCCGAATCCCGGGAGGCCAAACTCAGCCTTTCATCTTTCCCAAGAAAAAAAGTTTGATGCAATGACTTGTGAAGTAATGTCAATCAAAACATTCATCTCGGTTTCAACTGTACACTCAACACCTAAAGACACACAATAAAGAAACACAACTGTGCAGCTATGTCACATGCTTGTAGTGATCGTTTGATAAAAGCATGCAGGTTTATATTAAGCCTGATTAGAAGAAATGGTGAAGTTTCCCAAACAAGTGGAGGCAGATTAAAAAGGGATCCGTATTATGTTCCTGTAAAGAAGCCCAGAGATATGTGCCACTGTGGAGGGACGAATGGGTTCCTTTTAGGTGCAAATGCACTTCAGCAGTACTTATCACTCAACATTCACACACTTAGGAGCCCTACTTACGGACAATGTACTGCTCCCCACTCAACATGGCTGCTCTGCGCTTATATGTGCCCACTGATAGCAATGAGAAATATTCAAAGGTTGTTTGCGAGTCCCTGACACGCCCACTGGTTTGTGTAGTATGTGTTCCTTCTAATGACCAAGAGAGCTGCTGAATATTGAGGAGGCACCCAAAGCAAAGCTCTGTGCTAGGGGTGGGACCAGACATTAAGTAAAACGTAACTGCACCCAGCAAGGCAAGAATAGTTTTTAAACTTTTGTGACAGGTACTTGCCATTGTAAGTGGCTTGAAATTTGAGTCAACATTAAGTGAGCCACTAGACCCGGGCTCGTCCAAGCCTCACCTGGCTCACCGACCTCAAAGTGTAAGCAGAACCTGCAATATTTGACCAGACAGGAAGTGGAAGATGTGTTCTGCTGTGGAAGCATATAGGAAGTAGTAAACTGGTATTAATGTATATTCTTTCTTTGAATTAATTGGAATTCTAACCAATTCAATTAAGATATTTCATTGAATGCATGCTGCTCTTTGAATTAGCCTGGTCTACAGTGGTTGATAACACTAAACAGCTTAGAAACCGGAATAAACTATGGCCATTTAACCTTACCTTTAATGTAGATTTAAATACCCACAATGCAACACTTCTCCCACCTAATGGCTTGACCTCAGCATCTCCTACATGGTCTGGCTCTGGAGGTCACCACTCCAGCATCTGGGTGCACACTCTTGCTCAGCACCTAGGGCTTCTTCTCCTCCTGGGTGCTGGGTCTTCACTGTTAGCTTTTCACTACCTCAGCTCAAACAAACTCTCAATTTCCATGTGGAAAGATTTCTCAGCCTTGGTAGAGCTTTCTTCTCCAGTGGAAGCTCAGCAATTAGAGGCCTATGGAAGGGTACATCACTTGTTTTACCTGGCCCCTCTCTGGTGGCTCTGCATTCTAGCCCTCTTTTGCATGGTGACGTCTCCTTACCTCTGTGTCACTGCCCTTTCTTCAATCTCAGAGATTGGCAGGCATTCTCTTTCACTCACTTGGCGGTGTGAATGCTCCACTTCTGCTCCCTCTTGGACTGCACCAATCTTAGCAGAGACTCCACCTCATATTGATGGTGATCCCTTTCTCTCTGCCCTTCTGATTTTCCCGTGATGCTGCAAGTCTAGTCACATGATAGAAAAGATGAAAAAGTGACGTTTGCTCTTCAAGATATATTATGTGCTCTGTGGAAACTTCACCACATGATACACACTATCTTAGACCTGGATTAATGTCTTTAACATTACTTAGAACATTGATCAATGCAATGTGTTATATCTTTGGTTTCTCACTGAAACACCGTTTCGTCATGTCACAGAGAGTATCACAGTGACTGCTAATTGGAAGGTTGATATATCATTAGAGCCGGAGGACCTTACAGCAAGGACGGTTTAGTCATGTGGCTCCATTATTCAACTTTGAAAGATGTGATTAGTTTGTACTGCTTTTATTGCAGCAAAAACATGCATTTGTTTATGTATTAATTGATGATTTATAAGGAACCAGCTGTGACTGCACTCACTACATAAAAGCCCTAAGAGGGAAAGGGTAAGAGGAGGGGAAACGGTTCTTCAAAGCCTTGGGAATTGAAATCAAGTAAGTGCAATGGAGGGGTGAGGGTAAGTGCCAGCTGAAGGGAACCAGGTGGGCCGCAAGGTAAGTGCAAAGCAGTTTAGTAAAATCAAATCAAGAAGCGCATCAAGTTTCATATTAATCCACAGAAGGCTTTTGGGGCAGCATACAACAGGGATGCCCCAAAGGGCAGTGGGAGAAAAGAGGCTGAGCAACCAGTGAGGGAGGGGGGGAAGTAGTTGTGAGCGTCCCAAAAATACATGGTTGTTGCCATTCACTCAGGGCAGTCTTAGCAACTTCTCTTTGCTAAAATGTCAATAATATCTTGCTGCTGACTACACTTTGATTTCTAGACTGTTGGATGACCCAATATTAGCAGGACTGATTTTTGATGTGCAATGATAAGGGCTTGCCTAAAATATCCATGCACCAATTCACTCATATGTTGGACATCAATAGATATGTCTACCTTAGCATCACAATGGGATACAACTAGCATGGTCAAAGCCACATGCAATGAAAGTCCTGAAAAAATACTTTAGAGAACCTGGACAACAACCCATCTTTACAGTGACCCACACAAGAGATTGGAAGAAGGGGATCCCAGGAGAAAATGCTAGATTTAGACAAAGTATTCCTTATAATTAGTCCTGATTCAAAGCAGGAGTGACCACCACTAGAAAGAAAGTCATGATCTGTGATAGCACTTGACAAGGAAGCCATTCTGGCCATTAAAATACTTTCAAGAGTATGGATGGAAATGGTACAAGCAGCACCTTGAACAGATGTGAGACACATATCCAACACAATGGGATATACAAAATAAAGTCATGGTTGGGGTATACTAAAGGGAATGCTAATGATTATTGTAGAGCTTCACATAGACATGTATTAAAGTATGATTGAACACCCAAGACACTCTCTGTGTCTGGAAATCAAAACGGGTGTAGGTTTACACGAGGGTTGGGTCCTGGACCCCACATTGTTTAATCTATGCTTTCAGATTTGTTAGATGAGCTAGAGGAGTGCAATCATTTCCTGCCCAAACTAGGTCATCAACATGTAGACGCTTTGATTTATGCAGATGATATTGTGTCACTTGATTGTATGAAAGTGGGCCTATAGATAACAATGGACCAACTGAATAGTAACGTTAATGAGAATAATTTAAAGATTACAATTGACAAAACTGCAGTCATGATAATTAATAGATCCCAAAAATTACTTGGAACTAATTGGTATGTGGAGGGACAAAAAATAAGGTTGGCTTGTTTTTGTACTTATCTGAGGTTCTTGATTTCCGGCAAACTTGAGACAAACTCAGTCTTCAAAGTCTTTCAAAATACACGATGTCCTTTAATAGCCCAAATGAGGAACATTACATTTAAATAGTGCTCATTTTTCCTGGTCCATTATAAAAATGTTATAAGTCAAACATAATTCCGGCCATTACCTATGGCTTGGAAATATTGGAAGGAACTGAAGAGAAAAATGTCAATCTTTTTGATGGTCAAATAAGGAAGAAATATCTGAATGTGCCCAGGTGTGTTCCAGTTGCTTCCCTTCGTGGTGAGTTGGGCATCCAATCTATTTACTCATTGGTGACGTTTAAAAAAAAATGGATGCTTTTGCATACAATCTTAAATCCGAGGAGGGGTTGTCTTTTTGAGGTCCTGAATGTTATTTTAAGGAAGAGCAACTCCCCTGTTTTCATGAAATAGTGTATGGCAAGCCTGTCTTTATAATGAAATTGGGACCTCCAAAGAGTTTCTGACTAATAATCCTAGAAATTTCAAATGGCTACTTAGGACTTACGATTGGCAAAAACAAAATGATCTTCTGAGGAAACATGCATTATGTGCAGAATACTGTAATACTACTAGAATATTTAGCACTGTACTTGGATATTTAAAATAATTCCTAGATAAACAATCTACAGAGATGTTGCTCGATTCAAATTGGACCTGTTATATACATTACAGGTAGTAGGATGCTGTACGATATGCCCAAAGTGTTAAGATGATGTTGCTTATGTAATCAAGAGGACAACAGGAAAACTTGAAACATCTCATCATGATCATTTTCTGCCAGGAAACGGGTGCCCTTAGGGTACAATTGTTAGGAAAGTTTGTTCATGATATGTTTCATGAATTATGAAAAAGAATTTGCAGGAGTACAAGGATGAGTAGAGGCAAACACACCCATTTGAGCCGCACACTTCTACAAACCAAGAGCCAACACAATCATAAAGGTATAACAGGCAAAGTCAAGAGATATACCTCCTTTGCCTTTTGTTGTACCATCGGCCAAGGGAAGGCTATACTCTTAGAAGGTTTGTGAATGTGGTTCAGTAGCACCCTAAACAGTGAAGTATAACAGTCCAAGAAAAAGTAATATCCAATCAAGTTTATATTAAAAAAAACATACGCTTTAATTAAGCAAACCATGTACATTAATAACTAACTAGAAAAACACTACAAAAAGCCTAACCCTGAGGAAAGAACACAGACTAAGCAGAGATAGAAGGTGCAGCACTCTGGCAAATGAATCAGGTGTACCTTTGAGCAAAAGGGTTCAAATTGACCTAACGAGTCTCTAGGGTCCAAAAATTGATCAAGGGTGCAGTCATCAGTCAATTGTACCTTCTTTGCGGTTATTGGTGGTTCAGAAGCATCAGCAAGAGTTCTTGGTGCTGTGCAAAGATAAGGAGAAAAGAAAAGGCAGCAAAAGAAAGTCATGCTGGTTCAAATGTGCTAAACAGTTCTTGAAGCATGCTGAAAGTAGTTGAATGGTGAAGAACACTAGGATCTCTGCTGTCTTGGCTCTCATGGTGCTGTCAGCCCCAATTCAGGGGCTCAGGGACAAGATGAGTTCTGTTCTCATGCTCTCAAACACAGGGAAGGCTGGTACACAACTTCAGGGGTCCTCCAACACTGTGAGGTCCTGGGTACCGCTGTGGCTGGCAGAGAGGTGGTCTTGTTCCAGCAGCAGGTCACTTCTTAGGTTGCTGTGAGTCCCACACTGTGAGCAGCAGATAATCCCCAATGGTCCATGGGGATGGTGAGGGGACAGAGCTGTCTCTGCCTTGGAACCCTGCCTTCACCTCAAAACTGGAGGACTGCTCTCTCAGCAAAGTCTGGTGATGAGCCAAAGATACTTCAAAGAAGAGGTGGGAGACCCCTTCATTTATAGGCAAAATACATCGGGGGATTGGACTAAAGCTAGCCTGCTTTAGGGGTCTAATCCTTGCCCTTGAATTTGGTGGAATTTGACCTTATGATGCCACACCCAAAGTGCCTTGCTCCAGAGGAAGTGAAGGGAACAGGAAATTAAGTGTTACTCAACGGAGTGACTAACCTACTCGTAGTCCATAGTACCGCTCCTCCATCCTGAATGGGCGCCCCTTGCTAGGGATGGGAACAGAACTCTTTTTCACCAGAAAAATGACACATTCCCTTTAGATGTATACGCACGTGGGGGTGAAGCCCTGGGATCATGCGCTCCCTAAACCCCGCCCACAGGCGCTCCACCTCAGTCCCCTTTGATGCATCAGCTGTATTAAACTGTTCAACCTCGCTAATTCTTTTTTAGGGGAAGGATGGTTGGACGTATGGAGGAAAGGGGACTATGGACTAGGAATATGTTAGTCGCTCTGGTGAGTAACACTGAATGACTTCTACGTCCTGTCTCCTTTCCTCCAAAACGTATGAGTGACTACAACTGATACAACTGCCCTGGGGAGGAAAGCTGGAGACTCTAGGTAAACAGATTATGGAGGACAGCCTGGACAGTAGTGCTTGCAGAAGGCTGATGGAGTGGCCCATGTTGTCACCCTGCTGAACACTTGCCATGGTACGTGACGTTGGAAGGCAAAAGTCGCTGCCTTGGCCCTGATGGCGTGAACGTGCATGCCCCTTGGAGATACTTTGCGCTGAGCCTTGTATGCCTCCTGTATGGCAGCAGTCATCCATCTAGCTATTAAAGCTTTGGACACTTGCTCCCCAGGCCTTGAGCTTCCAAGAAGGTGTCAGTTTTTCGTGTGTTTTTTTACTGTGAAATGTTTTTTTTTCCAAGTATGTTTATTTTAAATCCAGGCAGGGTAGCAACCGTCCAAATATTACCAAAGCAAATTATATAGCATGTCAAGATCCCACAGTCCCCCTCCCTCATCCCTTTGCAATTACCGTGATTTCTTTAATGAAAAAACCCATCTAATTTCTTTTGGTTTTTGGGGGGGTTAGAAAATTATATAAATGGGATGTGGGTGTTTGTGAACAGATAAAAACTGAAAGGGAATGAGGGGTTGGGGGGGACCCCCAAAAATAAACTTAAAACAAATTTGATGGGTTTTTTCGTTAAAAGATTTGCTGTAAATAAAACAGCGAAAAAACATCCTGCGATGAAATTACAAGGAACCCTTCTGATGTCTATACAGTGGAGAGCCTTCTCAGCGTCTTCCTTGAGGTTTTGAAAGAAAGTGGGGAGCACAATCTCTTTAGTAATGTGGAAAGAGAGACCACCTTTGGTAGGAATCTGGGGTGAGTGCGGAGCACAACCTTTTCCCATTGAAACATCTTTGTGAAGCCACCAGAGTGTGAATCTCGCTAACTCTGCAAGCTGAAGTAAGCCCCACTAGTAGTGCTGTTTTGAGCATGACTGATTTGATGTCCACTGTTGCCATGGCTCAAATGGTTTGTGCTCCAGGGCGCTCAGAACAATGTTGAGATCCCAGACTGGGTGTGGGTGTCTGACAGGAGGTTAAAGCCTGCTTAACCCCTCTAGATGCCTCATCACTACTTGTTTGGCTGAGGAGAAGTTAAACCTGTCTGAGTTTCTGTATGTGCCAATGGCTGCTATGTATGTTCTGCAGGTGTCAACCTGGACCCCTGATCTGGCTAAATAAACCAAATAAGACAACACCTGGTCCAGCATGCAGGATAGCAGGTCCACTCCATTTTCCTTGGACCAGAAGCAGAACCTGGACAATTTGCTCTTGTAATGCTTTCGAGTAGCCTGGAGGTATTGGAGAGTCACCTTCCCAGGTACCATTCTGCTAGTCTAGCCTCTCTGGGCAAGATTGAAGTACCCCCCCCCCCCCAGCTGCACCGGGAGTGGGCCCTTACCAAGTGGGAGAGGGACTTCTGGCTGGACTGACATCTACCGAAGTTCTGAAAGCCAAGGCCTGGCTTGTCACTGCAGGGCTATGAGGATGAGATGTAGCCCCCGGGACTGTCTGATCTTGAAAACAAATTTGTGGGTGAGAGGGGTAGGAGGGAACGTGTACGCACACCTCCGTTCCCAGGGTATCTGGAGCTCCTCCTAGAGGGAGCCGCACCCCGTTCCTCCCAGGATACAAACTGCTGACAAGCCAGTTGATATCCATCGCAAATAGGTCTGTGACCAGGTGACCCCACCTGCTGAAAATCTCTTGAAGGACTCTCTCATTCAGTTTCCACTCATAGTTGTCCGTGCCGATCTGGCTAAGTCTGTCCACATCGAGGTTTGATTCTCCCAGCAGATGCACTGCAAGATCCAGGTGTCTTGTGCTATTGCCCACTCCCAGATGCTGAGGACCAGCCCGCATAGGAGTGGGGATCTGGTGCCCCACTGCTTGTTTAGGTAATACATGCAGGTAGAGTTGTCCGTACAAATGCAAACCACACTGCTCCTAATTAATGGGAGGAATGCCTTGAGTGCGAGCCAAATGGCCATAATTTCCAGCCAGTTGATGTGATTTTGTTGGTCAGTCTTTGACCACAGTCTGTGTACTGAATGTGACCCCAGGGTAGCGCCCCACCCTGGAAGTGAGGAGTCTGTAGTCATAGTGTGATCCGTAGGAGGCGGTCTGAATGGTCTGTCCACCATGAGGTTTGCATCCTGCTCCCACCACGTGAGGTCCAGCTGCAGGCAGCAGGTGCGCGGATGTAGTGACCGGGGCTCCTTAATGACCCGACTATGAATATGGCCAGAATATGGAGCTGCGGCCTCCTCCTTCATAGCACAGTGTAAGGGATAGCCAGGAGACATGCAGCCAGTACTCCAAGCAGGTGCTTGTATCACCAGGCCGTAGTTACTGTTCTGCTGAGCAAGTAAGCAACAGAAGATTTGATCGCTGCCACCTTCTCACCCCTGGGGAACACCTTCTGCTTCTGTGTATCCGACAGCAGCCACAGAAACACCAGTGTTTGTGTAGGGAAGTGATGAGACTTTTGGTAGTTGATTGAGAAACCCAGTTCGCAGAGTGTAGTCATGAGTCTGGCAGCTGAGTACCTGAACTGCTCCGGGGACCCCCCCTTGGACTAAACAGTCAACGGGGTAAGGATATTCATGGAGGCACTCAGACCTGAGCAGGGTGGCCACCGCGTCCATCAGTCTTGTGAATACCCTTGGCGATGAATTCAGGCCGAAAGGTAGAACCATGCATTGAAACTGCAAGCCCATCACCCGGAACCTGAGGAAGGACCAATGAGACTGCTCTATGGGGACGTGTAAATATACATCTTTCAGACCCAGAAAGTACGCCTAATTCCCCCACACAGTGTCTCTGCTATAAGCACTGACGTCACCATTTTGAGCATCTGCTGAGATAGGTAAAGGTTTTGGAAGGAAAGATCCAGGACCACTCGCAGGCCCGCCTGGTTCTTCTTTTGAATGGCAAAGATGCAGCAGTAAATGCCCTGCTCCTACTGAGGGCGAGGAACCTCCTCCACCACCTTGTTCTCCACAAGGGAATGTATCTCTGCCAAGAGTGAAGGAGTCCCGATCTGTGGAAGGGGGTTGGAACAGGGGGAGGGAATGGGACGAGAAGGCGGAAGCCTGAGGAGACTACAAAAATCACCCATGAGTCCATGAAACGTGGCCGCCAAACTTAACTGTGCAGGGTCAGCCTGCTCCCAAGTGGGGTGCTGTGGACATGAGAAGAGCTGTCATTGCTTTTTTGGGTCTGAGCCAGATGCCTGGGAGGGGGGCTGAAAAAATCTGTTGCAATCGTTTAGTTCTTTGGTGAATATAGTATACTCCTTAACTCCAACCACAGACCCAGTGACCCAGATTAGACTGTCAATAACCTTGCTCCAGAATTCCATAATTTAGCCTCAAGGTGGGAAGATACGAGTAGGGGTATCGATTTGACCATATTTTCATTTACTTGTGCTTATTTAATTCGACCAGAAACACTACAATAGAGTCAACAGTAGATGGGCAAATACTGTAAAGAAGCCATTCAAAAGAGTAAATGATACTGAGAGACTGGCCATTTGATATTAGTAAAGGTGGGATACATAGGCCAGATATAGGACAAGACACATGACATGTGCGAAATAATCCAGTGCATCTGGAAATGTAAAATAATGTATAAGGATTACGGTGCAGAGATGGTAGTGAGATGGTAGTTAAGGAGGGGAGTAATGGAGATTTGTGTTCACAGTGCTCTATCTAGACCCATGCAGTGGAGATGTATTGCTGATTTAAAGAAGTTGATGGTCCTTTTCTTTTTTTTACATTGAGAAGTATGGCATTCCAGTGGTTAGGGGCAGGCGGAGGAGTGACAATATGAGAATGTGTGTACAGAGTAGGCAGGAAACAGCGGAATTTAGCAGTGTGATAGAACAGAGTTTACATGGGGGTGGAGGGGAGTACGTCTGGATAATGTTGGCCAGGTATGGGAGAGGCAAGCCCATGAATGGACTTGAAAACAAGGAATAGTTATGTGAACAGGGATCCATTCCTCATCAATAGCCACCCAGAAAGGAGAAGGTGAAGGAACATGGAAGAAGAGTGGGGGAGCTTATAGATTGAACATGCAAAGTAGAGCATTTTGTCAAGTTGGAATGAGTGGTGATGGTCAGGCAGGTACAATATTTAGAATGAGAGTTTTGGTTGAATAGTAGGGGAAACTCGGGGAGAATTGTGTGGTGTTTAGCAGAGTGATCACAATACCCTTAGCCCAGAAACAGTTCTTGCTCACTCTATGAAAGTTGAGTAAGCAACTGCGAGTGTAATGCAATCTATACTGTAGGACATGCTACATACAAATAATGAGAATATAACGGAGGACTCATGGATTTGTTTCATTATTGAAGGTTGGCTGATTAGCCGCAGTTGATTGAACTGTTTACGGGTAAGAGCTGACACCACTAGCTGGAAAGGCTTCGCAGACACTTCAAGCTGTCCAATGTGTGGGGATGCTGTTGAAGATGCCTTGCATTTGGTAATGTTTTTTTCCCAGCATATGGTCATATTAGACAAAATCAAATTCTTCCTGTGCTTAGGCGGGCTCATTGTCAGCAATGCCGTCCAGCTTTACATTGCCTTCTGTCTGCTGATTCATTATTTGTGGCCTGGGCTTTGTGGACTTTTGTAAAGCAGGCCATGGATCTGAGAAAAGCTCTGGCCAAGTATTCAGTGTGAATCGCCACACTTTCCCAGAGTCAGTTTATGAATATATCTAATATTTCATTGATGAAAATGATTATAATAAATGTTAGGAAAAATGAGCGTTGTATAGTTCTGGTAGTTTTAATTGGTCTACTGCATGGGTGCACAACATACGGCCCGCGGGCCAGTTGCGGCCCGCCATGCTCTTTTGTCCGGCCCGCGAGGCACAAAGACTTTCCTAATGGAGGGCGGCCTGTGGCCGCCCTCCATTAGGAAAGTCTTTGTTGTCTTCCGGGCCGGACAAAACACTGGCCGTCATTGGCTCAGCACACATGCACCACGTTGCTCCTACGAGCCACGTAGTGTGTGTGTGCTGACCCAATGGAGGGCCAGCACTACGGCTGGCGTGGTCCATAAGGCTTGATGCCGGAAGGCATTTCAGCCTTGGACCACGCCAGCCGTAGTACGATTCCAGCGTTCCTGCTTACCTGCCGCTTACCTGCCTTCCAGCACGTCTCCGGTAAGTGGTCTGTTTGCGTTTGTGTGTCGGGTCTGTTTTACTTTATGTTTGTGTGTGTATGTTGCGATGGGGGGGATGGGGGAGTGTCGGATGTGTATGAATGTTGGAATTTGAATGTATTTTGTGTGTGTGTTGAGATGCTGGGATGGGTGTCGGATGTGTATGAATGTTGGAATTTGAATGCATTTTATGTGTATGTTGAGATGCGGGGGTGGGGGGGTTTCGGATGTGTATGAATGTTGGAATTTTAATGTATTTTGTGCGTATGTTGAGATGCGGGGGTGGGAGGGGTGTCGGATGTGTATGAATGTTTTGAGTTGAATGTATTTTGTGTGTATGTTGAGATGCGGGGGTGGGGGGGTGTCGGATGTGTATGAATGTTGGAATTTTAATGTATTTTGTGCGTATGTTGAGATGCGGGGGTGGGAGGGGTGTCGGATGTGTATGAATGTTTTGATTTGAATGTATTTTGTGTGTATGTTGAGATGCGGGGGTGGGAGGGGTGTCGGATGTGTATGAATGTTTTGATTTGAATGTATTTTGTGTGTATGTTGAGATGCGGGGGTGGGGGGTGTGTCTGATGTGTGTGAATGTTTGTATTTGAATGTATTTTGTGTGTATGTTGAAATGCGGGGGTGGGGGTGGGTGTCGGATGTGTATGAATGTTTTGATTTGAATGTTTGTGTGTGTGCTGAGTTGGGGGGGTGGCGGTTCGGGTCTGTATGGGTGCATGTTTGTGTGTGTGCTGAGTTGGGGTTGGGGGGGTTCGGGTCTGTGTGTGTGCTGATTTGGGGGGTGGGGGTTCAGGTCTGTATGGGTGCATGTGTGTGTGCTGAGTTGGGGGGTGGGGGGTTCGGGTCTGTATGGGTGCATGTGTGTGTGCTGAGTTGGGGGGTGGGGGTCCGGGTCTGTAAGGGTGCATGTGTGTCTACTGAGTTGGGGGGTGGGGGGTTCGGGTCTGTAAGGGTGCATGTGTGTGTGCTGAGTTGGGGGGTGGGGGGTTCGGGTCTGTATGGGTGCATGTTTGTGTGCTGAGTTGGGGGGTGGGGGGTTCGGGTCTGTATGGGTGCATGTGTGTGTGCTGAGTTGGGGGGTGGGGGTTCGGGTCTGTGTGTGTGCATGTTTGTGTGTGTGCTGAGTTGGGGTTGGGGGGGTTCGGGTCTGTGTGTGTGCTGATTTGGGGGGTGGGGGTTCAGGTCTGTATGGGTGCATGTGTGTGTGCTGAGTTGGGGGGTGGGGGGTTCGGGTCTGTATGGGTGCATGTGTGTGTGCTGAGTTGGGGGGTGGGGGTCCGGGTCTGTAAGGGTGCATGTGTGTGTACTGAGTTGGGGGTGGGGGGTTCGGGTCTGTAAGGGTGCATGTTTGTGTGTGTGCTAAGTTGGGGTTGGGGGGGGTTCGGGTCTGTGTGTGTGCTGATTTGGGGGGTGGGGGTTCAGGTCTGTATGGGTGCATGTGTGTGTGCTGAGTTGGGGGGTGGGGGGTTCGGGTCTGTATGGGTGCATGTGTGTGTGCTGAGTTGGGGGGTGGGGGTCCGGGTCTGTAAGGGTGCATGTGTGTCTACTGAGTTGGGGGGTGGGGGGTTCGGGTCTGTAAGGGTGCATGTGTGTGTGCTGAGTTGGGGGGTGGGGGGTTCGGGTCTGTATGGGTGCATGTTTGTGTGCTGAGTTGGGGGGTGGGGGGTTCGGGTCTGTATGGGTGCATGTTTGTGTGCTGAGTTGGGGGGTGGGGGGTTCGGGTCTGTATGGGTGCATGCTTGAGAATGTGTGTGCTGCGTTGGGGGCGGGGGGTTCGGGTCTGTATGGGTTCATGCTTGAGAATGTGTGTGCTGCGTTGGGGGCGGGGGTTCGGGTCTGTATGGGTTCATGCTTGAGAATGTGTGTGCTGCGTTGGGGGCGGGGGTTCGGGTCTGTATGGGTGCATGCTTGAGAGTGTGTTTGGGGTATAGTGTTTGGTTGGGGGTGAGGGGGCCATGGGGCATAGTGTTTGGTTTGGGTGAGGGGGCCATGGGGCATAGTGTTTGGTTGGGGGTGAGGGATAGGGGGCATAGTGTTTGGTTGGGGGGTGAGGGACAGGGGGCATAGTGTTAAGTTGGGGGTGGGAGCCATGGGGCATAGTGTTTGGTTGGGGGTGAGGGGGCCATGGGGCATAGTGTTTGGTTGGGGGTGAGGGGGCCATGGGGCATAGTGTTTGGTTGGGGGTGAGGGACATGGGGCATAGTGTTTGGTTGGGGTGGGGGCCATGGGGCATAGTGTTTGGTTGTGGGTGAGGGGCCCATGGGGCATAGTGTTTGGTTGGGGGTTAGGGGGGTGAGGGGGCCATGGGGCATAGTGTTTGGTTGAGTGTGAGGGGCAGGGGGCATAGTGTTTGCTTGGGGGGTGAGGGACAGGGGGCATAGTGTTTGGTTGGGAGCCATGGGGCATAGTGTTTGGTTGGGGGTTAGGGGGTGAGGGGGCCATGGGGCATAGTGTTTGGTTGGGGTGAGGGACAGGGGGCATAGTGTTTGCTTGGGGGGTGAGGGACAGGGGGCATAGTGTTTGGTTGGGGGTGGGGGCCATGGGGCATAGTGTTTGGTTGGGGTGGGGGTCATGGGGCATAGTGTTTGGTTGGGGGTGAGGGGCCCATGGGGCATAGTGTTTGGTTGGGGGTTAGGGGGGTGAGGGGGCCATGGGGCATAGTGTTTGGTTGGGGGTGAGGGACAGGGGGCATAGTGTTTGGTTGGAGGTGGGGGCCATGGGGCATAGTGTTTGGTTGGGGTGGGGGCCATGGGGCATAGTGTTTGGTTGGGGTGGGGGCCATGGGGCATAGTGTTTGGTTGGGGGTGAGGGGCCCATGGGGCATAGTGTTTGGTTGGGGGCTAGGGGGGTGAGGGGGCCATGGGGCATAGTGTTTGGTTGGGGGTGAGGGACAGGGGGCATAGTGTTTGGTTGGAGGTGGGGGCCATGGGGCATAGTGTTTGGTTGGGGTGGGGGCCATGGGGCATAGTGTTTGGTTGGGGTGAGGGGCCCATGGGGCATAGTGTTTGGTTGGGGGTTAGGGGGGTGAGGGGGCCATGGGGCATAGTGTTTGGTTGGGGGTGAGGGACAGGGGGCATAGTGTTTGGTTGGAGGTGGGGGCCATGGGGCATAGTGTTTGGTTGGGGTGGGGGCCATGGGGCATAGTGTTTGGTTGGGGTGGGGGCCATGGGGCATAGTGTTTGGTTGGGGATGGGAGCCATGGGGCATAGTGTTGCACTCCAAGAGTGAACTCAATAATGAAGCTAAAACAGGCACAGTTAGGAGATGTACATCCTTTGCTTATTTGAGGAAACCTGACTCAACGAAGGCCATACTCCTCTTGGGTAACCCAAACAGCAAACTATAGCAGTCCAAAATAACGGAATGTCCAATCAAGGGTCAATAAAATATATATAATTTAATTAAACAGACGATATACAATAACTAAATCGAAATAAATGATAGCAATGGAAAATGTGTAGTACAAAATGTAAGTTTGAAATGCAATAAAAATCGTTACCCCTCAAAAACATCTTTTTCCATGTGTTTAATACAAATTGGGGGTTGAAAAAGCCTCCTGACATGTCCCGCCTACCGCCCCGCCCACTTTTACTTTTCGGCCCACTATAGCCCTCATGTAAGGTACTTTCGGCCCTCTGTCAAAATCAGTTGTGCACCCCTGGTCTACTGTGTGTATTTGTTGTGCCTGTTAAATGGATGTTTATCCAAATAAAAATATTTTGATTGAATAATGTTATACTGCTCCATATAGTAGTATTCCGTTTGCCAGTCTTCCACTCTTCAGGCATGGATCTGTGATTGCGCCATCCTCACACATACATGTATATAAGTTTGAGATAAATGACTCCTTCCTTTTCCACTTTACCAATGTAAATATCACTCCTGTATCATTTGACTCAACCTGCTATGTTTTCGTCCAACTCACAGCAGAAATGTCAGTCAGATGAAAATAGTTCACGTTTAATGCTACTAGGTTTTCTTTCAATAAGGAACACCTAACTAACTCATCGTCCCCTAAATCATCTGCACTGTATCCTTTAATCATTATTATAGAACCACTTGAATTCACTGCTTTAGGAAATGCTGGCATGTTTGGCTTGTCCTGTCAGGGAGTTAACATTTCCAGATGCTTTAATTCACAGAACATTATTACAGCTTTTTGACACTGTAAATACAGTGGATTCAGGCGAGACTTTTAAATAATCACTTCTTAATTCAGGGTCCACTGTCTGCACTTCTGTCTAAACTACCTCTTAATTGTAAAGCTTACAGTTTGCCAGAGACCATCCCCTTTCAACGTATACCTGCTTAACTTACTCCGTCAAATCATAGTACATCAACCGCCCCATGTTGGCAGTATGCACCACACTCATGTATACACAACACATGTCAGCCAAAGACATGCAACCCACAAAATAAATGGCACAACTCCAACAGCTGATGGTGGCCTGGCCCCACAGCAACAAGTGCAAGAGGTCGGTAGCTGCAAGGCATCTATGAACAGTGTGTTCAACCAAATGTTACACAAACACTATGGCGGGCAACAGGGCTCCCCTCAGGTGATACAATTACTCATTTCAATTACACCACCAAGGCGCACGCAGCAGTGCCTTCCTCATCCCACCACTCCAAGTCAAAAAGGTGTCAAGAGGAAGAAGTAGTAGACCCATCCATGTAACTAACTGCACACCACAAGGTGTGTGCATGTGAATTTAGTTAAAGGTTTCAGTGGAATTACAGGTGCATGTGTGTGGAATCAAACATAATTGTCTATTACGCCCTGGTGGACAATGAGTCCTTCTCTCACGTTCTCACTTTTATCCTGTGGTGTCATGTTGTTAGCTGCAGCTTCTTCCTCAGAGCCAGGGGGACATTATCCGTTGCAAAACATTGTGCATATGACAACGATTTTTCCAACTTTTATTGGCTGTTCATGAGTGCCCCACCTGTCTGGTGGAGGCACCCGAATCTTTCCTTTAGCAGTCTAAATATTTGATCAATGCATGTTATGATCCTCTTGTGTGGCTCATCATAGGCTACCTCCTGCAGTTTACTAAGGTTCCTCACAGGTGTCATGCACCAGGTTAATTGCAGATAGCCTTAGTTACCTACACCAGGTAGAAAGGACAGTGAAAAACATGACTGTTGATTTTTTTTAAAGTTCACGTTACTGTTCCTATTCTGCTGGTGGCCTTTGTGTGCTCATATTGTTTGTGGAAGATGCCCAGTACACCACCTGCTGGGGGAGGGGCAGTGGTTTTCAATGGGCACTAGCAGTCCATCGTAGTGTCTCCAGCATCATTATTCATGGGTTTCGGTCTGTTTGGGCATTACCCCTGAAGGTGATACTATGGTGGATTCATGTTTTCTTCTGGCATTGCCATCGTGGAGTGCACTAACACTCAGGCACATGCTGAACACAGACTGATACATGGATGCCATTGGTGCCATGTATTCACCAGCAGGATCGGACTGGCTTATAGAGGAAGAGGCCATGGCCGCACCAAAAACACAAAAAGCTGGTGTTTTTTGGGTCAACGTGGGCCACTTTTTTGGCCAATATGGGCCAGTTTGATGAGTTACTTCACCATGAAGCTAGTAGTTTTGACCAGTGTTGCTGAATAAATATTCTTTAAATGCACAATTTCCATCACACGTTATCAAACAACTCTCCTGTGGTTACTATTCAAACAGTGTCACAAAAGGAATGAATTGTCATTTGCAACTGTGGGACACTTTTTCATTGGTGTCTGAGACAATCGTATGGCCCAGTCCGACCATGGACAGCAGTGCCATTAGTAGGGCATTGGGGTACCTAGAACAGGAAGTACAACAGGAGAGTCACCAGCCAAAAGCACCACCAGAGGGGCAGGGCCAGGAAAAAGGCCACTGCCAGGAGAAGCGTGAGCGCTGACTGACGATCTATGAAGGATCTTGCTGAGGGGCTGTTCCAGGGAAATTAATCAGTTTAGTTATGGTTATCTCTGCATGTGTGCATCTGTATGGATAAAACACGTTCGTTCTATTTCTGTGAATCCACAGTTCAAATGTCCCACTTGCAACCTATAAAACAGAGGAAATTGATGACAAGCACATTGTTTTAAAGAGACAGTTAAGCATCTGGGGCCTGATTTACAGTGTTTTTGAAGGGAGTTTTCCCACTGAAAAACAGCTTTGTAAATAAGGCCCTTGGTGTCTCATTTCAAGACACAACTACTATGTTATGTTGTATTATTTTGCCCAGGGTTGGTGTACACTTCACCTCTCAATGAGCCAGCGGGAGTTGCAGCTGCAACCCCAAATATGTTGACATTGGGGGCAGCAGTGCGTGTCATCGGGCAGCGAGCTGCCTCCCAGATGTGGCACAGGCATGCCAGAAAATATTAAGACCTTAGCGCTTATTTATTTACAAAATAAGCTACGGTTGAGGCGGGCATCTTAGAAACCCCACATGGTGTGCCCTGAATGTCGGTGTGTTTAATTATCAGGGCACCCGCACGCATGAAGCACTTTAGCATGCTACATGGGAGTGCATCGCACTGGCAGCATTTGAAGCAGCTTTTTCCAAATCACATTTCTGGGCTCTGATTGATCTGATCTGATTCAACGGTGACGTCCTGCTATTCTCATTTTTCTGTCTTTTAAGATTGCGTGTTATCTGCTCCCTCAATATTGATTCCAGCATTTTTCCTGAGAGTGAAAATGGATTAGGCGGAGCGGGTCTCAGGGAAGGGATGAATTCTGAGGAGGCTGTTTGTGTGGGAGAAGCAATGTCATAGGAAGCGGCGCATTCGTTTTCTCAGAGTGAATTATGGCGGTATTTGGACTTCATTTAATCAACTATAGAATCTGCTCTTTTCTGTCAGGTGAACAGAGTCTTCTGTCGGCCACCTCCCGCTTCGTTCCACATCTGTTTGACGTGGTTAATGTTTCCCGCGCCCGCATTTCTTTTCAGCCTATTGCTCAGTTTGCAGCTTGGGTGTTTAATGTGCATCGTTTTTAAAAGGGGCAGTCTTTTGTAGAAATGGCAGTCGAAAGGACGTTCTGCAAAGTCTTAATTGGAGAAGTGTCACAGGTATTATTAAATAGGACTTGCCAATGTTTCTAATGCAGGTTTTGGGGAAAATAGTAAGTATGGAAGAAGGACAACATCAAAGAAGCACGCATTGGCAATACCAACAGTTTTGGCTTTTATGTAGGCTTGGGAGAGACATTTTCCAGGCCCTGCCATGATGGTAGTTTCTGTCCATAAGATGGCAACAGATGGCAAATTGTGTTTGCACCTGAGTCTATTATAGCAGTGCTTGGCAAATGCCTATCTAAAGCATTTACATGACACAAAACTATTGGATTTGTCGTTGCTTGTTATTTAAAGAAATTCAGTTCAGGTTGCCGATGCAAGGCCACACATATTGAGGGAGGCTATATCAAGTGCCTGAATGAACACTTGGTTAAGAATTGCACCAGGGGGTGGTCTACATTTAAAGAGACACATGTGTACGATATCATATATCTTGCAATCACTTATAAGGCGTTCTCTACCTATATGTGGTGGTTTTCGACAGCAATGTATTCAAGCAGGAGGGTAATGAAACTCCGTGGGCACACTCAGATTCCGTTAAGGAGCACGGGTATGCTGAGACAAGTCTAAAGATAGGTCGGTAACGTCTCTTTGACTACAAATATGATGTACATTAAGTATGAGTTTCACTGACACCTGACAGATGCCTTTTGGCTCTTCCCTGTCTCCGGGAATTGTCCGGTGGCATAACTCCACCCACTAACTTTGTGCATGGCATGAAGCTAATATTGGTGAGCAACATTGACTGATACTATTTAATTCCAATGGGTGAATGGGATTAAACAATGGTGACACTTCATGCGAAGGGACTAACCCTGAGTAACCTTGAGTAACTCTGCTAGATTGGCTATTGAATGCTTGTTAGCAACCTAATAGGGTCACATCCAGCTGGTTCCATGATTAGATGATTTGAACATGCTTAATGAGATCATACATCTACAGTGGCTCATTAAATACACTTCTTCTAAATTGATTAGCTTCTTAGACAGTAAGTCACTTTTGAATGAGCACAAGATTGATAAGTACTTTTAAAAGAAGCGGTCTTTACCTCGAAATGCGTCAGCCAAAAAAGCGGACTGGTGTATTGTATTATTTGATTTCGATTGTTATTAACATTCGATTTTTTGTTATAAAAATTGAATGGATGTTTTCCTGATTGACTAATTATTAGGACAAAATGTGGATAATTCTGTATGGAAATTTGTACTGTTTTGTTCAGTATTTGAAAGTGTGCAGGGGACGGGAGGATCTTCTTTTCTCCTTTGTATTGTGTGGTGGTTCTGTGCCAGGACTGCCATTCTTCCCCTGCACCTTAAGGACTCCTTGATATTGTTTCAAAATTCTGAATTATTGAGATCTGAAGAGTGGTGTGCACTAACATTTCCTGGTTCTACATTTGCAGATAAACCATTACCTTACAGAATACTGCCTACAACGAACATAGGTGTTCCCTTAAAAGCACAGTGCTCGCTCACAAATATCCTGGGGAAGGGTGCTGTAGATGGGAAGGGGATGGTAGTGGTTGAGAATGGTTATAGGGAATGGGCATGAGTGGTCAATGGGTGGATAAACATCCAAACTATATACACATCATGTGCGTCCCACTTCACACCCCAACTCTCTCCTAGCCTCAGTTCCCATGGCAATAGTTAAGTCTTATAGGCATGGCCACTCAATGTAGTCATAGAAAATGTGTGCATGGGCTAGACCAACTAGGAATGGAGCGCACAACAGGCATAAAACACATTTTCTTTAAAATATGAAATAATCAAGGATGTGGAAGTATTTACTTTTTTAAAGCTGCCACATTGCAAATGTCCCAGTCATCACAGTAACAACACTGGTTACTAATTAATAATTCTCTTTTGAAAATCACTATTGTGACATTTTCCAGCCATCATCCACAAAATGTTTGGGCAAATAATGACCAAAGATAGTCAGGTAACGAAAAGGATTTCTTTATATTTCATAGGATGCAGACTATTTATAGAGAGGCATAGTGTTGACCACTTAATAAATCATTAGATGTAAAGAATACATTCACGCAATAAAATGTAATGATGTTATTGTACCCAAAACCATCAGTACATTTGCAGGTGGGGAATCTGCCTTACATAATAGACAAATTAAATCACATGACTTAATAGCTCTCATACTGCCCCATGTCTGGAGTGAGTAGTATAGGGAAGACAGCTACAACTGTTGGCTTTATCAGTGCTTGTTTTTAACAGGACCTCAGTGCAAGAAACATGTATACATCAAGGGGTTGCAGGCACACTTGGTTAAGAGTTTTGTATTACACCAGTAACACATTTCACAGCTGCAATTAGGCCACTAACTCTGAGTAGGCAGATTAGAAACAATGCTGGTAGGCCAAAGTTTGATGTAAAGATAAAGGTAGCTCAAAGAGATCCCAGGGGTGTGTGTTTTGGGTGGGGAGGGGCAGTAGCTGGGCAGAAATGGCCATAGGAATTAGGAATGGGTGGCAAATAACCAAACAACACTCACAAGTTGTGTGTCCCTTCTCATAAGCCATCTCCTTCCTAGCTGTACTCTAATGCAACAGATTGGGCTCGTAGGTGCTGTTGAAGTTCCACCTTATAGCCAAAACTTAAAAGGGATTTTGGTGCACAAAGCTGATAATGTGAGAAGGTAATTGTAAGACAGATCACCTTGCGTAGGCATAGCCACGATTGTCTAACAAGTGGGGCCTGAAGCTAACGTGGGTGGGCCCAAGCATGACAAGAAATGGGAATACTTGGTTAGTTATTTAAATGATCCAAATATCTAACTCAGTTATGTATTTTATTCATAACTTTGTTATGCAGTTTTATTGATAACATTGTTTACATTAATAGCAGTGACTCTATCTCTTTCAAGCATGACAATAAAGGACAATGCTTTGTTGGGTATTTAAATGATGCAAATATTTAACGCAGTTATGGATTTTATTGATAAAAATGTTTATGTTAATAGCAGTGAATCCTTTGCTATCGCTTCACTCCACCATTAATTCGATGTACATTTTTTCTTCTCTTCCCCTCCCCCGTTGTTTTTCTTTCTTACATCATCAGTCTCAAAGGGTTTTTACTCTGATCATTTAATACTTACTAGGTATCATATTATGGTTTGTATTTTAAATGTTATATTATTTATTAATCTCTCATTGTAATTGAGATGATTGATCTGTAATCTGAGTTTGAATAAATCAAAATGTTATAAACTAAAAATGAAAGGTGTTAGTGAAGTCCAGAGATAATTAAATGGCTGACTGAAAGAGACTATTGTCATTGTTGAGTGAATGTGTTTAATGTCAATTATATCTCAACATTCTAAATTAAACTTTCTCACTTACCGAGGGTATTCCTTTCCCCAAAAAAATGGCTTCTGCAGCTCTCCGGCTGGGAACCCTATACAAATACAAATAGAGATAATGCTTAAAAAGGAGTCTGTTTTTTTCTTCATTATATTGAACATATGATTAAGTGTGGGAAAAGACAATACATCTAAAAATATGATAAATAATGCATTATAGTCAGGGAGAAAGCTCAGCAAGTTATTTGTTCGTCTCAGGCATGGTCACATCCTGCAATTACTGAGAATGATGTGATGGTGGCTGTTGTTTTTGCCGTAATTGCTGATGGTCGGCTCCCACTCTTAAGCCGAGGAGGAGGAGAGCTACCAGGGGTGGTAACTGCAACGCCTTTGTTGTGTGACACAGGACCGCAATAGACGCTGCCCATTGATACGTAGCACATTGCGCTGCGCCCATGCATCCAAACATTTAAGAAATAAGAATCGGACCCTCTGCGGCAAAGCCCTCGCAGGACAAGACTGCAGTGTTGTGCGACGCAAAGCCCTTATTTAGACAAAGGTGTCGGAAATCAGAGTGTGAGCATGTAGCGCATCGATTGATCAGCAGCGACCGCAAGGTAAGACAGGTGTTGGTGGGAGATGCAGCTATTACTGCGTCCTACTAAACTGCCCTCCCTCGCGCTTACTTCCATTTCAATGCAAATCTCGCCCTGCGCTGTCTCTAGGCAGCCATTAGGCTGTCCCTCACAGGTAGCCTTGCTTTGATTTTCTGTGTCTTTGCAACTGTTTCTCTGCATTTCTTTTGCATCTTGCACATTTTTTCGCGTTTAGGTGATTGTTTTGGCCTCCATCATTGTTTCTCTGCTTTCCCCTGCTTGTTCTGCATTTGTCCCTGTCTGGGTGAACGTATTGGCCTCTATCACTGTGCGTTGTAATTCTCCTGCATTCTCTGCATCTCCCCTCTAGGCAAATGATCCTGAGTGTGCTGTGTCCACTAAGCCTTTCTCCTCTTCTCTAGGTTATCTCCTAAGCTGTGATCACTACTGTTGCCGTCCAGGCCTTTTTTCCTCTCTAGGTTCAGCTGAGCCTGGTCGGCTCACACCGCTTTCTCTACTCACTGCCGTCTGCGCTCTGCTGTTAACCGTTGCTCCCTCGGTTTATCCCCCACCCATATTTCACAAGTTCCCCTCCTTGTGCACCATGTGGGGCGTAGCTCTAAGCAGTGTTTCCTTCTCTTCTCCTCCTCTAGCCTGCCCTTTCTCTTCCCTCTATCACACCAACTATGGTGCTCTCAATTTCCCCCGGCTTCTCTAACTGCTTTTCTATCTCCTATCCTACTCTTCTCACTAAAACTGGTAGGAAGAAGCTCAAGGTCACCCTGGTCTCCAATCCAGGCCTTTCCATCGCTGACACTTATGTCAGTGCTTCCTCCAGATAGACGCTCACCGACATCCTCTTTGTTGTTTCTTCACTGACCTATGGACCCTTCATATGGTCACACTTCTCTCTTCTTCCTCCTCTTTTCCCATTAACGGTGGCACCCGGTGTGAGGTTCTCTTGGTCCCCATTAATGTCTATCAAAACGGCACTGTCATGGTCCAGGGCCCTCAGCCCAATCTCACTATTTGATAGATGCCTCCTTCGCCTCATCAACTTCTCATCAACTTCCTTCCTCCTCCTGCTATTCCTTCTACCACTTTGCTGGCTCATATGCTCCTTCTTCTACTGCTCTGTATCCTGTGCCATACACTACTGCTCTGGCTCCTTTGTCACCTCTGTCCTTCACCTCTATGGCTCCCTTGCCATCCACTCCTGTCTGGCTCCTCTGCCGCCTCCTCCTCCCTCCACCTCTCTGGCTCCTCTGCCACTTCTAATGGGTACTCTTTTCCCCTGTACTCTGCCCCAGAAGTATTCCAAAAGTGGCAACCTGCTCCACATGGCTACTCTCAGCTCTCTCTCTCCTGTCAAACACTACTCTGACATCTGCCACCTTGAACTCTTGGACCTAGATGTTCTCACTTGTACCGAAACATGTTTCAAGGCCAGCTCTGTCACAGCTTTGACACACTCCTCTCCGATGGCTACAAGAACTTCTCTGACCCCAGGCCCAATAGGCCCAGAGGCAGATTGACCCTGATCTTTACTGAGTGGATCACTACTTCCACCATCCCCACTCAGACCTATTCCTCCTTTGAATGCCTGGCCTTCAGGCTCTCTATCACTCCTGGCCCCTCTCTGACCTTGTCCACCATCTACAGGCCCCCTGGCCAGGTCACCCTCTTTCTCTCTGAATGGGCTGACCTCACTTTTTGTCTCCTTTCCTCTATCTCCCATCTTCTCTTCCTTCGGGATCTCAACATCATCCTGGACTTTGCAGAATCCTCTGAGCTTTTTCACAACCCTTGTGACTCCCTTTCCCTCTCCATTCTACCCTCTGGTCTGACTCACGCTGCTGGCCACACCTTGGATGTCTGCATCTCATCAGACATCCCCCTCTCTATTCCTGTCACTACTCCTCTCTCCTTGATTGACCACGTTCTTCTTTCTTCTCACTTGAAGCTTCCTGTTCACTTGACAAAGCCCGACACAGCACCACCACCTTCCTTTGCGGTCATTCGACCTATGAAGTGAGTGTCAGTGGCCGCCTTTGCCTCCACTTTCTCTCCCCCCACCTATTCCTGTGGCTGACTCCCATCCTGACACAGCCCTTTCCAACCTCCACCTTTCCCTCTCTTAACACTCTGGATATCCTTGCCACTGTTATGAGGATCCGTGGCGCCTGAATCCTGCCACCAAGTGTAATTCTTGGTATGACTCAGATCTGCTTTCACACAAAAAAGATTAGGCAACACACAACTATGTAAAAGCTACCAGCAGCTAACAGAGAACCCAAGACAAGGTCAAGTTAGTAAAACCAAGCCCAAAAAGTTTTTTTACTGTGGGGTGGACTCAAGTCTATTCATAAAAAGTAAGGAATAGAACAAGGTTGTGGCTGGAGACATAAGGATAGAGCGAAACCAAGGTACTATCCCTGCCTACTGTGCACTCTCAGCTAGGTTGCGGTGTTACAACGCCTGTCTAATAGTGACAGAATAAGAAAGAAATTACCACGTCTATGGTGTGTAATGGATTCAACCCTGAGAGTCCCAACCCACTCTCTTCCAGATTGACTTGAATCGGAGGAGACTACCAGTAAAACAAGGGGAAAGGAAAAAGAGAGTTCACCCAGGAAGAAAAAGAGGATCAATTTTTCTCTTTAAAACAACTCATGTGGCATCTAATGGGATAGACAATTTTTAATAGCCCATTGATTGTCACACTGATCCTAGGTTGCTCAGGTTAAAAATGACACAAATGAAGGAAATGGGATGAATTCCCATTCCAAAAAACAGACAAAGACAATACAATCACCACTTCCCATGTGGGATCGACTTTATACTCATGGAAAGTGGGACAATGTAAAATGGTTTGCTCAAACTAAAATGAGGGCAGATTAGTGCCCTTTTAGATGTAACAAACACCGTCGCTTCCTCACAAGAGCTTCAGTTTAACTAAGAAAGTGCCCGTTGGATGTATATCACAAATGCATTACACGTGAACTGGACATTAAAGTTGTGCCCTGTTCTGAGGCATACCATACTCTAGATCAAGAGGGAGAGAAAACCAAGGGTTCTTTCCCAGACTGCTCCAGTCCCATGACACCTACGGCAAGGTGGTAATGTGCTATGCCATCTACCTTTTTTTAACCTTTTTCTCATAGACTGTTTTTCGAGTAATGAAATACACCAGCTTGTGAGGAAGCAAGGGTGTTTGTTACATCTAAAAGGGCACTAATCTGCCCTCATTTTAGTTTGAGCAAACCATTTTACTCGCTCTTCCTAAATATCTTCCTTCTCGAGCTCTTTGCTCATCTGCCTCCAACTCCCTCAGTGTCAGTCACTTCTCCAAGCAACCATTTGGTGGTAGATCTCTCTCTTCTCTACTGGTGCCTCCCTCTGGAACAGCCTCCCTCCCTCCCTTAAACTTGAGGAGAACCATCTCTGGTTCCGTAAACACCTCAAAACCTTTCTCTTTGCTTCTGCCTTCTCTGTCAGGAATTGCCAGTGGAAACTATTGAACGTATGGAGGCATTGACTTTACAGGTTAACGTTCTTGTTCTCACCAGACATGGCGTCCTGCCCTATATGTTCTGGCTCCGCCCACTCAGCCGATGTGTTGTATCTGTGTTTTTCTACCAGTTACTATGCTCTTCACTCCAGTTGCATTCGTGCTAGAGTTTTCCTTCTTTTGCCATACTGTGTAGATTGCTTTCTTTTTCTCTGTCTTCCTTGTTCCCCTGTTGTTGATATACCTTCGTGTACTGTGTTATTTTAGTTTTCTTTCCTCTTGGAGGATTGTTTTCTTTATGGCGCTCTGTCCATTTCTGCCTTATTGCCTTTCATCCGCCTCGGACGCTTGTTTATTTACTTTACTTCCTTTGCAGCACTTGCCACAAGGGCTCACTGCTTTTGTCCGCTTCGGACGTTTGTTTACTTTACTTCTTGGCAGCGCTTGCCATACGGGCTCACTGCCTTCGTCCGCCTAGGACGTTTATTTACTCCACTTCCTTTGCAGCACTTGCCGCAAGTGCTCACTACTTTCGTCCGCTTCAGACGTTTGTTTACTTTACTTTACTTTCTTGGCTCCGCTTGCCGTACGGGGTCACTGCCTTCTTCCGTCTTGGACATTTTATTTTCATAACATTCCTCACGGCATTTGCCATTCCAGCTAGCTGTTTATGTCCTCCTCGGGCATGAACTGCCTTTAAGATCCTTTTTTTCTTTATTTTGCTTTCCTCTTTACAGAGCCTGTCCGTTCTACGTTCTTTCTTCTGTCTACTCCAGTTGCTTTCCTCATCTGTTATTCCTGTCTCTCTTCTTTTGTTCTTTTCCTTTTGTACTCCTTTTGGATTACACCTCCCACTGGACCTTCAGTGCCAATCTTTAAATTTTGTCATCCAGTTTGAATTGCATTTTTGCTGGACTTTGGTCTTTGGACATTGCACTTACATTGGAATCCACCATCTTTACCAGGGTTTTTTCTGCCTTCCGGCTTTTTCCCGGGGAGCGAGGCTGGCCCCCTGGGTTTCCCCGAGGGCAGAGTCTCACCTCTGCCAAGGTGGCCTCTGGAGGGGCCAGACCTTATTTACACAAGAGCAAGGGACAGAAACTCAAGGTTCAAAAACCCTGGAAGAAGAAGAAGGAGTGGAAAAGGACGGAAGCAGTTCTTACGGATCTTACTTCGGAAGAATCAGGTGAGGAGAAGGGGGAGACAGACAATGAGCCTGACATTCTCTCCTCCTCTCCTCTGCTGACCCCTGGCTGAAACCGGTACTGCACTGGCTACCTGGACACCCTTCTGATCCCGGGCGAGGTCCCTCTCCTGCTAGAGTCACACTCCTGCACTGCCCACCTGGCAACCCCCACACTCGGGAACTGTTCTGTATCCCTTCAGTCCCCCCACCAGACCTCAATAGCTGATGTCAGCACTTACCCTTGCACTTGCCACTTGCTGGCCGCTATGTTATTTATTGTCTTTATTCCCATTTATTGCACTTTCCTTCCTCCCTTCCCACGCACTTGCATGATCTGAATGACACCTGGCCTAGTAGGATCGTTGTTTGTCCCCTTGTTCCCCTCCCTTGCCTCGTTGCGCCTTGAAACACTTGTGTATAGGTGCGTTATAAATGCCATATCATATCATATCATATCCTCTGCAGAGCAATGTAAAGTAGGAGACCCTGAATGACGAAATGTGCAACTTCCTGGGGTGGCAGGGTGCTTGGAAGTGTGTTTTGGAACGCTGCATGCCTTACATACCCTCTAGGAGGCTTTTGACTGCACTTATGGGTTCATTTTCTTCACCTTTACTCATGTTTGGGAGGAATGACAGACAGTGTTTGGCAGTACTTCAGCAGTCATTTACATTTTTATACTGTGGAATTAACACCGTCTTTTTTGGGGCTAATTCTGCCGCAGGAATTCGCTCTGGAGGAATTACAACCAGTTTTTGTGTCCCCATTAGTTAATAGCTCCTACAGAATTAGTGCTGTGGAATTACTGCTGGTTTCCTTTAGCTGTAATTTGGCAAAACGTTAAAAGTGGCAGTAATTCCGTTACTGACACTTTTTTTCATTACCGCTATACTCGTAATGAGACCCCATGGTACTTAATTTACTATTATGTTGACTGGATCTGAGTAATATTATTTAAAATGCATACTTCAAATCTATGCACGAGAGGGATTCTTGTATGGTTTTGTAATAGTTCAAATACTGAAATTGTTAAAATCCAGCTACTAAAGAAGATCAGTCCCCTTTTTGAAAAAATAATGCTTATTGTGCGCAGAAAAAATGATGTTTCCAACTGAAAGTAGCCTGTTTGCTTTAATAAAAAGTAGCAAAACATTTAGCTAATGTTCAAATATGATAGTAGGCACAGCTGCCCGTGATGAACCGTGTTTAGCATAATGCAAATGCATGCAGTGTAATGCATCAGGGGTCCTGGTAAGAATGGGCAGCAATTTCCTGAGTGAGCCAGACTGCTCCCGAACTGATCACCATGTCAAATACAGATCTGTGCCAAGTTCATCTTCATTAGGTGAAGGAAATGAGGCGCTTACATGGGTTGATGGCTTCAGGTCGCTGTGGACCGCATCAACTGGCCAAATATCTGTGCTCAGCTAACTCAGACGTTCATTAACCTGACTTGGGTCTCACCTGTTCATGCACGACAAAGTCAGATGGCACCGGAATGCACTGGGAAGCGGAGTAAATACATATGAAGTCATATGGCAACGCTTAATCGCTTCTCGGTAAACGGATGTACCAACCTCTAGAAAGCATGGGATTCTCAAGTTAAAAATGTCAAATTTAATATACATTTTCAAAACATACGCACCGTAGCATAATTCCTACAGCCAGGATAACACGTTAGCATGTAGTCCCTAGGCCATAAGATGCTATGGTCGTGCTACTGTAGCGGCATCCCAGACCATCATCTACTGTATTAAGTGAAAGCTTGCTAGCATTTAGTTTCAGCATTGAACCACGTTTTCAACTCAATGTTTCTTGTTACCTAAACTCTCCCGGCAAGTGTTAGAATTGATTAAGTCATTAATATTTTATCACCAATGTATGAGAAATGTTTCACTCCATGTCATTCCTCCTCACAGGTTCATCTTGATTTTAAAAACTTTACATTAAATCATCATGGTTTGACCTTTTACAACATGTGATGTTATGTTACTGTGGTTTATACCTTTCTTTGCCAGCCTTTGCGTGGTTTCTTGACATTGCGGTTGATCAGACTTGTGCCGGACCTCCTTAAGCTCAAAGCTCTGCTATTCTCTACCTCTTTCCCTTCGCTGTTAATCACCCCACTGCCGCTTTGAGTGGTGACTTGACCCTCATGAATCTCACAGGATTCCAGGCCCTTCTTACCAATCGATACCCGCACCCTCCTGCCCCCACTGCTCGGCTCTCGCGGGCCCCTGCTTGGCGGCTCTGGATCCCACCCTTGGGAGTCGCCTCACTAGCATTTGCCTGAGGTTGACCTCCTGGCTCCCCTTAGCACTTCCCTCCCGGGCCCTCCTCCAGCACTTGTCCACTCCTCTGCTCCCCCCTCCCTCTCCTGCACTTCTCCACTGCACTTGCACGTCAGACTGTCACAAGACCTAGTAGGACCATGACTGTATTTTACTGTTTTTGCCATTGCTATCACTTCTCCTGTTCCCCTTCCCATTTAGCATTGTGGAGCTTTGAAACACAATTCTGCTGTATAGGCGCCTAACAAATGCTCAATAGAATAAAACAAATCTATCTATTTGCTTTTTTATATAGCGCCTTTCACCATTGGGCCTCAAAGCGCTCACGAGACAAAAAGACATAAACATAAAAACAAGCAGAGGTCAGTCACTAAATAAATCTGAAAGAGAATAGGTGGGTTTGGCTAGTGAGAAGAGGGAGGGAAAATGTCAGATAGCTTTGCATTAAATCCATAGATCGGATTTACCTGGGTACTGGGCGCGTGTCTCTTTCTAGTTGTGTTGAGTACAGGATATTGAGGCATTTGAGTCTAAATGGGTGCTTGGGTGCCTGTGGTGCTAGGATGCATGGCCGGAACTGTGGTATGCAGGATGGTTGGAGAGCTCTATCATAACGTATTCTAATACACTGATAGAGGGCTATAAGAACTGGCTGAGTCGCTACAACTTGCAGTATTTAAGCATGCATGATAATGTACAGGAAAGGCAGTGAACTCTCAATTAGTTTACAAAAAAAAGTTTCATGTTTTTTCAAAACTTCAAAAGATCTCTAATTTTCTGCAAGTCAAGTGGAAAGCAGTTACCAAGTTGAATTGCTTGGACTGTATTTTATCTGCCATATCCTCTGGATTTGCATATGCAAGAGGCAACCTTGGAATATTTCTAGTAAGCGTGTAAACGGTGACTAGAAGAATACCATTTTAGATGTGTCTTTAGCAATATGGGAGCATTCCCACACAGGACTTGGTGGGCAATGGTAACCAATTTAAATGAAATTCTAGATTTTATAGGAAGCCGCTGAAGAGCTTTGAGAGCTAGAGGAATGCAAGCATGTTTAGGGAAGTTCATGACTATCCGAGCTACAGTTTTTTGACGTAACTGTAAGGATTGTGTCAGAGATTCAGTAGGGGGCATTGCAATAATCGGATGGTGCACCACAATCGCTCAGTGGTGCCCCAATAAGGCTTTGTACCACCTGAGCGTGTGGAAAGATTTGTGGAGGATGAGTATGCACTATCTCATCTTTGCTGTATTGGGGTCCCACGTTGAGTTGTTGATCTCTGGCCTTTGGCTCTCTCATCTTGTTCCATTTGGACTCTTCAGTGCATCTGCATGCACGGGCTAGCATGTCCTGTCGTGAACAACAATCTCCTACATGTTCTTTACCCTCAATACATGCTATTGAGAACTTGCCACCTTGCCTGAAAACAGTGGGTCAAGAATCGATACCAGGAGGTACTCCTCATTCTTCTTAATCCCAACAATGCATGGTTCCTAACTGACGGCTGAGAGCAGAGGATTCACAGAGAATTATCTTGCTTCGCCACTGCCAGACAGTTCATGTTCAGGCATTATGTTGGAGAGTTCTAATTTCTGCATTCACCGACTGGGTGGCCTCCTTATATAAATGCATCAAACAAAAGAAAAACATTTCCCAACATGTACCTCTGTGTGGCAATGTAGATGTTAAGGAGGTATCACCCAGATGCTGACTGTGGCTAAGGCACTAGAAAGTCACTGCATTGCACTGTTCTTAAGGCACTAGAAAGTCACTGCATTGCACTGTTCTTGCATACACTGCAGCCTATGGTCGGTTGAATTCAGCCGAATCGGCATTGTTATTTTCTGCTAATTGTAAGGGTTGCCCAAGGTTTTGGCGCTTTACAAATAAAAAATAAATAAATAAGTAAGGGAGAAGGGCATGTGCATAGTTCTGCCTATCTTCAGGGCAGCTACTTTTATTACTATACAGACACAGCTTCGAAAAGTAGTGGAGCGCTTTACAAGTCATAGGAGGAAGTGCACAGTGAGGGAAACAGAGATACAAAGGAGTGGGAGTTAATAGCAGTGGAGGGGAGAGGCAGGCAATTTAGCAGCAAATGATAAGGCAACCAGAAGAAGAAACCGAGGACAGCAGATCACCTGTTCTCAAGTTAGGTGGGAAATGTAGGGTGTGTGGACTAGGTGTTTGGCAGGAGACATTTCATGAAGAGGAGGCCTTGAACTATTTCCTAGACGTAGAAGTGAGGGCTGAGTCTGGTGATGACAAGGAGGGGATTCCAGAATCTGGGGGTGTAGACTGACAAAATACTCATTTAAACCCTGTTTTAAGCACTCAGCCTTAATGGCAGGGCAGTGACTGACATCAGAGAGGACTCAATGTACACCACTGACATTTCTTTTTATTTCCTGCTTTCTGAAACCCTGTGGAGGGCAATGAGGAGATTCGGCAGGGGCTGTAGATTCCTCATGTGTTAGGGGCCAGGGAGGTGGGGGTATTAAGGGCTCACTGGGTGTGCAGGGCAGTCAAACCAGGTGTTTATATTGCATTATTTTACATAAGGGACTTCAAATTTACCCTGCATCCTTCTTGCCTTACGTCAAAGGATAGCAGAAAGGAGTACTGACAACACAGGAGATAAAAAACTCCATGTACCGATCGGGGCATCAAGCACCTGCTCTGCATGTAGACTTGCATGAAAAACAAAAGAATCTCCTCACTGCACACTGCACCAATATTTATTGTGGAAATACCTGCCACCAAGCTCTCTGCTTTACCTGTCCCTCAGAGACTGCTTGGAAATGCCCTGTTCAATGCAGGGTGTGCTGCGTGCAAACCACAGCTAATATCTGCAGATGTCCACTTGGGCACGGTTAACGATAAATCAGTCCTAGCTGGAAGCCCAGGTGTACCTGTCATGCGCAGCCGTACGGCACTGCCTTTTGGGGGCATTATAAGCAACAGTGCGTCAATTCAGGCCCCAAATTGCCAGGCCTACAAGTCCCAACACTCAGTGTCTCACTGAGTCCACTATTCCCCTCCTTTTTGGTTTTGCCCAGAAATGGCGCAGGCCAAAAGAACAGGATGGCAGGGAAGTTCCCTTGTTTTGCGTTCAACCTGTGCTACTGATTCAAGCAAATCTCCCCCTGCACCGTCAGTGTGCACATCCTTGTGGTACCTGACTGCACTTACTTCCCAATCCCAACCAGGAGAATCCATTCAAATTCTACAGGTTCGAGTTTTGGCCAAACCGTCTTGCTCATGCTTTCGTGTAATATGTGTGTTTACTCAGTGAAGCCCAGACATGTACCGCCTATTTAACATGTTCTGGAACACATTCAAATATCACCGACCTACCTCCAATGCCACGATTTTCCCACTTTTTTTATTTTTCATTTCAAAAGCCTATGTCAGGAATGCAAAACCTTAACATTATTTATGAATACTTTTCTATGAAACTGCATTCAAGAAAATACATACGCATGTTAGATTTTTGGTATTAAATGTGATCACCACTAAATATAAACATTACAGATTGGCAGGTATCAACAGCGATCATATGTTTCTACCGAAAAGACCTTTAATGGTCTATGATTTCAATTGAAAGTATTGTAGGTTATCTGCTAAGATTGAAACTGCCCTCTACACTATTTGCACTCAAGTGTTATCCAACAGAAAGATCCAAATGAAATGTGGATATATTGCTGCCAGCCTAGATAAAAGGATCGAGTCAAATGACACTATGCTAGTTAATCAGCCACAGTAGTAATGTATTCCAAACGGGGGTATTTGCACTTACAAAAAATAAGCTTTTGTATGAATTTCATCATAATTGTATGACTATGTTGTCTACTGACTGAAAGTGTGTATTTGTAATTGTTACCTTTTGATTAATGCGCTCTTTCTTAGAGGACGAGTGTTAAGACGGATTTCTGAACTCTGACCTAGTGGGCAGAGGTTCAGAAGGCAAGCCTAGTTTCTTGGAACTGTAAGAGGATTCAATTCAACACTACAGCTAAATCAATGCCTAGTCTGGGATACTGAATGGAAACCCTTATTGATATATCTTTATGTCCAGTTCATGCGTTCTGGATGACTACCCCTATATAACACCCCTCTCTTGGAATCCCCCTGACCCCACTGAGCCAAGAAGTAGTTCTGTTTTGCAAGTTTAAAAGGTTTATTTGATAATTTAAACAATAGATATATATATCACACTTTATAATAAATTAATAATTGAATATCACACTTAATCTGAGCAGTAATCAATAATGGATAGTCCGGCACTAGCACACTTCTTTATAATCAATGATGAGTGGTTATAGGATGGATACGATAGCAACAATACTTTTATGGTTTCAATGGATGCAATGTGGAATGAAATGCAGTACAGAAAATAACTTGATAGGATTTCAGCAAAAGACAATGTAATCACTTTCTTGGACAATTCACCCCCCCTTTTATGCACTGTAAGGAGATGAAGATGACACAGTTCTTAGGAATGCAATCAAATAGAATTCAGTTCAATTCCCCCCCAGCAGCTTATACAACAGATAGGAGTTTTGAAACACAGGCAAAATGCTTTGAATATGGGGACAATGCAGTGAGAAATATGCTGAAAATGGTTTTAATTCCCTTTAGGAGGTTCAGGGTGAGTGAAATATACTTGGGATGAGTTCAGGCTCACTTTAGCAAGGATCTAGGAGTAACTTGCAGGTTAAACAAATTTTTGGCAAAGGAAAGCAATGAAGCTGCTGTTTTCACACGTGGCTGGATTTTTAACCAAATCGCAAATCGCGGTAAAATTTGCGAGTGCGAGAATCGTGATTAAGGAGAAAGTATAAGGAGTAGGAAGTCGGTTCTAGACACGTTGAAAAGCTGAGATTCTGAGCTTTTAGAGGAAAGTTAAACCAAGTTCCTAGCCCAAACGCTACCAGAGATACGGACGATTAAATAAGGGTAGTTTTTCGGATTTGAAATTTTAAAAGTTCAAAGCGACAGGTTACAGCTTGCAGCTAGAAAATGACAAGTGACAGCTTTGCAAATGACAGGTGACAGTTAGGAGGCAGTTCTGGTTAGATTAAAATAGATTGAATTATATTATTTTAACTAAGAGATTGGTTCTGCACAGTTCTGCTAGGTACTCACAATATATTTAGACATAGGCCTTGCCACGGATCAGGTCAACAGGTTTTCTTCACTCGCCACGGACGGTTTCTGCGCACAGCGTCTGGGTCAGCTCTACTCTGCTGGTCTGGGTCTCTGGTTCTGATCAGGTCTGTGGGTCCGGATACAGCGGTCTCCGGTTCAGCTGGTCTCTCTCTGGATACAACACTGCTCCCTGGCAAATGGCCAGAGTTCTTGCAAAGAATTCAAACAGCTCGCCTGGCTGCGAATAGTGGCAATGATTTGAGGCCTGCTAAAGAGGGATTTAGCTTGTAGTTGACCTCTCTGCTACAAATTCTGAAGTAAAGTCTTGGTCTCTGAAGGTGGATAGATTGAAGTCTCTGTGTTGGCTCTCTGGAGGTTGATGGAGGTAAAGTATGGATTTTCCCGGCAGAGCGTCCCGCAGCAGATGGAATAGGATGTCCCTATCTGTCCTGACTGTCTGCTTTTATGTGTTTTGAAAGTGGGTGGAGAGGCTAGCTTTCTAGGCCCTACCCCTCTCCACTTGTCATTGGTCACTTCCTCCTCTTCCCCTTGATTGGGGGAATGAAATGAAGTGTCATCATGATGAGGTCTGTTTATGATACAGAGAACCCACCCCTGTCAACTTTACACACAATCTATATTTGACCTAAAGACATATTTCATAGATACACAGTGGTTTGAAATTACATGCACCCATCACATATCAAATGAGGTAGCCCCTGTTCCAATTCTGCTCTTCCTGGGGGCTTGCATTCAGAAATGGCAACCTTTGGTGCTTTTTAGTGGGTTTTGCAACATCGGATTTTTCTCCAGATTTATACACATGTACACGGCCTGTCCATACATACTCCAGTAAATTACCATGTCTCTAGCTTAAACACAGAGTCTGTAGTATACATAAATAGCAGGGTTTTGCCCCAGAACATCACACAAATTGGAGTTTGGGCTTGAATCGAAGGTACATTTTTTAAATGAAGGCTCTCAAAGTTATACATTCCTGTCATTTGATTACAAAGAGTTATCAGTGTTTCTGTAAAATATATATTTTGCTTTCAATTCAGTTCTCAGAGTGTTGGAGTCCGCCTCCAAGACTTGGGTGGGTCAGTGATCACATGTGTCTTCTGGCAGGCAGGCCTTTGTTGACAGAAAACAGTCAAAATCAGCATATTCTATTCAAGTGCAATAGCCTATTGTGTGGTCTCCAGGATGTTGAGGTCAGCAGACCAGGGGGTCACTTTGCATTTGGTTATTATGACCATGTGATATCCTGGGCTGTGGTGTGAATCTCTTGAGGTGAGAGGGTTTCCCAGGCTTCTGGCCTCTGGGAACAGCAGGTGGCTAATTTTTAATTAAAATGCAGCCTTTGAAGTCAGCTGAGTCAAATCCCTTTGTCAGCAACTGCACTTAGTTCTCCTGTCAGAGTTTAGACCGCTAGCGCCGCCTTGAGGATTTTGTTGGTACTGCATCAATTTTTGGGATCTTTCTTGGATTAATGCATTCCAAACAGGAATGGTTCTTACATGGTAGTAAATAATCCTTGCTTAACATTGTTTTGATGAGGCTCCTTACAGTAAAATGGTTAAGTGGAACCCCACAAAAGGGTTGAATCTTTAAAGTGGTCCGGTGAGCCACGATTTCAGCAACTTTTTGACATCAGTAACAGTGGATTTTGTTAACAAAGATCTTTCTTTACACTGGTGGGTGGCAAGTGAGGTAACCATTTTGGTGTGCGCACAAACTGTGTGGTTCTCCTGGATTCTGGCGCACTTGTGGGCTTTTTGGCCATCTTGGATTTTCTAAGCCCACAGCACCAAATGTTGCAGCATGATAGCTCAAACGTGGGTCAGGACACCCAACAGAACAGGGCAACCTCTGGACAAGCCAGACCAATCAAGGTAGCTATGGCAGGCGGTCAAGACTAAGTATCAGGAGGGGTGAGGGTGACTGAAAGACCTCAAGGATACTTACAAATGACTCCCAGGCGGGTGTATATATCAAAAATATAAACACATTTATTACAAGGCCTTTGTAACTCAACACACAGTAAAAGAATCACAGCAATCCTACTAAACCACCACAACACAATCAATACAAGATATAAACAAAACTATTGGGGTTGAAAGGGTTAAAAGCACGAAATATGTTCACAACTTAGAAGGGAAGGAAAATAGGCAGTGCAGGTAGTCTTTAGTCCCCTTCAACATCAAACACACACCTATCTCAGAGGCAGTCCAAACCCTAAGAAGAGAGGAGCCTTATGCTCAATAGAACATGCAGTGCAGGCGCACGTGGTTGTTCCAGTGGACAAAACGGGCTCTCTTCAGGAGTCTCTAGCAGCTCAGGAAGGTGGGTGAGGCGATGAAGAATAGATTCCCACTATTCGAGGAGGGCCTCCACTTGAAGGCAGAGGTGATTCCAAGGTTCGTGAATAGCTCACTAGTTCGCACTAGCAGTGGAAAGGAGAGGGACCCCCATGGGCCACTCGTGCGTAATAATGGATGGAGGAGCTAGGGGCCACCAGTTAAGGTTAGGATAACTCACTGGCCCCATGCGCACTCCAGACCAAACTTCAACAGTCGAGTCCACCTCGGTTGCGGGTTCTACTGCAGCAATATGACGGCTCTGCGGCTTTCAGTTCCGAAGATACAGTGAGGATTCCCACATGGGACAGTGGCGATTTCTCTACTCCTGGTGGATGGATCAGGCCAGTTTAACTGCAGCAGGCTTCAGAGGTAAGAGGGTCACAAATGCAGCGCACCTGCAAAGATTGTTGCCGCGGCTGGGCAACACGGTAACCGCGTTTACTCCGGTCCTGGTGCACTCGTCTCACTTCAGACCTCGGAATGCCAAGTATTCAAAATTCGGTGTGAGGACACAGAGATAGCAGTATACCAAGTTTCGAGGGCCTCCTCGAAACGACGGCAGAGACAGAACAAAGGTCCTGTGTAAGCTGGTCAGCCCACTGGTTGGCCCAAGGACACTTCCGAGAAGGCTTACTTGCAGGTTTTGTTGAAGGTGCTGTTCCCACTATTCCAATGGGTCAAAGCGTCTTCGCAGACCTTCTAGGACAACCAGATGCAGAGGGGTCCCACGGGATTACAGCAGGCTCAGGGTGCCAAACCTTCCAGCGGTTCACCAGCTGTTCCTTGACTTGGCTTCTTAGTTTCAGGATACTTGGATCCTATCCTTCGTTCAGTGAGAACTCCAGAGATCGACATGGTATGGGTGTTTTCAGCCTCCTCTTATCCAAAGTTCCCTTTGCGCCAAAACGGAGAGGACCCAATAGGAGATCTGCTCACAAACACACACTCCATAAGTGGGCCAATCATGGACCATGGTGGTCCCAGTCATTTACAGCACTCCAGACTCTCTGGCACCCAGGATGTGTATTGGGGACAGACACCCCGGCCCACATCCTGGAGGCACACACACAAGGCATGCAGAAGTCTGCAAAAGCTCAAATAAGGACTGACCCGGGTTGACTCGACCTGGGGAAGGCAAAGGGGTAAGATGGCCAAAGGACTGGACAATGAACCTCGTGGCATGGCCGTTTTGGAGCTAGACCACCTATTTTGCCAAACACGGTTAACCCAGTTTAAATGGTAGGAAAGTGTTAAAATTATATGAAAAGATAAGCTACTACCAGCCCTGTCCAGGACACATCTGCACATCTCCCAAAAAGTCCTACGAGAGTATCTAGGGTCTTTGTAATAGACTAGGAGACCGAAGTGAACTGTACTGTAAAGTACATTGTGCACTTGTTACATGTTGCAGAAAAGTTGCAACATTGGAAAAGGACTAAGGGAAACAAAGTCTCCCAGCACTGACTGTCTTAAGGGCATGTCAGTTTCCCCATAAAAAGTGAGCGAATGCCTAGAGGAGTGCAGCTGAAGGCTGTGCTTCTCTGGCAAAGTCAGACTAAGTTGTATAAACAGCAGCAAAAAGTGTGGGGGTGTACAACTGGAGGGAAAATTACATATAAAATGAAATCTTTCCTAACAACGAGTTGTTTACCACGAGAGATAGACAATTTCCAGTTTCTAAATAGAAGTTATCCCCTAGTCGTAGTTTTGTGCTTGTAGGAAAATATTGAAGAAATACCAAATTTGGTAAATACCCGCTAATTGGCAGTTCTTAGTTAAGTTGTGAGTTTCAGAGATTTGTAAATTTATGGATCCTCATTAAATACAAATTCTTTCCGAGTGTTCTGCATTGGCTCATGGCCCGGAATATCTGAGCTTCAAAATCATGCCTGGATACGAGAATTGTCTTGATGAAGTTTCTCCGGCCTATGTGTGGGCTTTATGCATTAAGTTCAGCATCAGCTGTTAACAATTGCAGTCTTTTTCTTGTTGTTGGGACAGACTTACGGGCCCCAGCTGTTCTATTTGTGTCACAGAGGGAGAAAGCCCTCTACATTTTCGGCTTATCTGTGAGAGACTCAAACATTTAACAAACAGATACCTCAAATCGCTGTTCACCTTGCGTGGCACTTCTACGACCAAAGAGGCCTAGCGCCTTTGCAAAATAACATCAAACCTGTATGTGGTATACTGTGTTTCTAAGTATGTGCATCGGGCATGGCTCTGGAGGAGTTTTTTCTAATTGTGAATTTAGTGTAACAAATTGGTTTTGTTTTTAAAATATTTTATATTGGGATTGGATGATTTTCCTTAACAAGAGTTTGTATCGATTGTGGAGTAATAGTTTGAATGTGTGAATGGTTTATTTCATTGTAGATTTTGCTAAGAGGATATTTTGTTAAATTAAATTAATTTGTATGCAATAATGTTGATTTATGTTATGTTATTTGGCATTTATATAGCTCTCTATAGATCATTGGTATGACCTAAAAGCGCTGGTAGGTTGAACGCCCTCGGGACCATAGTCCAGGTCAGTCGAGAGAGTAGGGTGTCATAGGGTGCTTGCGTGCACAGATTGTGTGCGCAGCTGATGCGATTGCCTGATGGAAGTTGCATCCTAGCATTAGGAGTGGTGGCATTTGATAACAGATGAATGTGTGCAGTCTGGAGGATGATCACCAAGACTGGGTTCTGGCATTAGGCCTATGTAGGACGCTTATGTGTGCAGCTAGTACGATTTTCTTGGGGTATAGCTGTGTTTCATCCGAATGTTGAGGCGTTCACAAAGTATTGTTCATATGTGAGCTGCTAGGCCGAAATTGATCAAGGGTGTAGCTGCTCTCTAATTGTGTGTTGGTGTAGAGTAGAGAGTGAGCATAGTGATAGAAGAGGTGAGTGTGTGGGTGGAGGTTTTGATCTAACAAGCTCGCTATTCCAGATTTCAAGTGCGCGTTTGCGATTGCTGCGTTCAGAGTAAACTTATTAGTGACTTAATAGACACATTTATGATGTGTCTGTACCTATTGACTTTATGTTTGTAAGACTTTACGTCTTACAAACACATTCTTTACATCAAGCAGCGCTAGACATTTGTGTACAAAACAAGTCAATTGGATGGATTGCCATAAACAAGGTGGAGACAAAGGTATCATACAGTATGCAAGCTAAGTAAAATGTGTGTGTGTGCAGGTCACAATTTTGAGTTGGTCATAGATTTATTTTCTTTCTTTTATTATGCATTTGTAAGGCGCTTATACATCAAGTAAATTGTGTTTCAAAGCACCCAGAGGGCAAGAGGGAGGGAACGTGGGAACAAAAGGCAAATATCATAACAATGAAGAAAGAGAGAGGAGGTCCGACCCGGCCTTGTGGGCATTCAGAACGTCCAAGTGCACAGAGAGAGAAGGGATGAGGGAGGGGGTAAATGCAAGGAGCATCACAGTGGGAAGTGCTAGGGAGCAAGTTTCAAGCAGCTTTTAAGTGCGTAACTAAAAATAAACAACTCAAGCTCCTTGGACATAAAGATATGAATTTTTACAAACAAGCATTACTTCTAGTACTACAACAGTAAGCCAGATTAATGGGGGATGAGAAATGCAGAAGCTAACATGGGCTCAGATGCGAATCCTACACACCCAAAAGGGAATTAGCCACCAGCTTCCCTCTGAATACTGTAGTATAAGCTAAAGTACTTGCTGGTGATTAAGAAAATAAGAACAGCTTGACTTTCTTAATTAACTGCGCTGCTCGAAAGCCTTCACGAAGTTAATGAACTATTCCATAATTGCTCTGATGTTAGTTTTCTTCTGATTAGCCAACGCCGAGGAGGCCAGTAGGGAGATCCCCATTCTGAATGTGTGCGAAAGGTCTTTGACACACACACTGGGCAATGTTACGCTGTGTAGCTCTGTCAATCCTCCGTCACAGCACACCCTGTGCTTGTCGTTGCCAACATCTCCCTGCATCGCTATCCTCTTTATCTAGCTTGGCTATGATGCTTATTAGCAACTTAAGGATCACTACATTTCTGCTTCGCCCTGCCTACAGACTCGCTTGAGAAGGAGATTTATGTTTTCCAATTGTTAATGAGACAGCTCTCCACAGAGGCATTCTCTGTTCAAAATGCCAGCTTGTGTGGCGCTGGATAACCTGCATTTGAATGGAATTGAACATCTAGGTGTTTTTGTCATAAAGTATACATAGTCACGTCCAAAATGCAGAATCTCACACATTCGTGGACCAATGTTGCATGGTGTTAGCACTAAGGCAAGCATCTACATAGTTAAAAAAAAAACAAATAATTTCAATAAATTTTGCACAAGGGGATTTCTTCAAATACTGTACACTATGAGCACTCTTGCAAACAGTGCTTTGGTGTTTTGTTATGTTAAGTGATCTTATAAAGCGCTACATACACCCAAAGGCATCAAGGCGCCTTGATGTGAAGATGTATTGAATCATTCTATACTTGCATGAGGGTAAGTTCTACCCTACTGCTATCGTGCAAAATTGCACTTTCCCGGGTGATAGGTGTCTGTATCGTTCGCCCCTTGTTACAGATTGTCTAACCTTTGCACTGGTGCTCAATTTTGCTTAATTGTTTGCCCTACTAAAGACTTTTTAGTTTGTATTTGTATTTATTTGTAGTTCGTACGCATTGGGGCTAAATCTTCTTGCTCTGTTTGGCATTATCTAAATGTATGTACTCTACCTGATTCGCAGAGAATCGCCATTATAAAACGCTTCTGTGAATCAGGCCTATTTGTTTGCAAAAGGGGAGCGTTTTGATAATCTGTGCGCTGTTTGGCACACTGGTGTGAAATAGTATCCAGAAAACTATCCTTGAGAACCATACATAAAATAATGCAGACCATTGAAATGCATGGCATCTAGTAATCAAATAATATGAAAAAGGCAATTTAGAACACTATATAATCCTCTCCGAAACATATCTGCTCCTGGAACGTTTGAACATTGTTTCTTGGTCGCCAGATTGACAGCGCGAGGAAAGCTCGGCTCGTGCTTTATTCTGCAAACAGCAGCACGCGCACAAGGTCCCCTGCTGCTTTCAATTTGATTTAGATCACAGCCCGCAGACTGAACAGGCCACAGTGCTGACCTTCTGCTGGCTTATTAATGAAAGGTAGGCAGCGTGCAGGCTGTGCTCCTCCTAGGCTGCAAAGCACTGGAGGCCTGCATGGGGAAGCCTGACCTGATGTCACTGCTGGTAGCCATTTCAGCATCCGCCCTGTTTGCATGGCAACTCTCACAAGGCAGTCACTATTATTCTCTGAAGGCCACTATGATATAGAACGTGCCTCATTCCATGCATTTTTATTACAACTTAATAAATGAACCGCAAACTAAACAGCACACTAAACAGCAAACTAAACACAACTAAACAAATAAGCAAGCAGCTTTCCCTTCAAAAATTGTTGTGCTGAAACGAAAAAGAATTACATCAGTTTAGATATCACTGATTCATTTCATGCCAAAGGAAAGAACTGGGACAATTTATGAACTTTTTGCAATATGCAACAGCCAGCCACTCGTCTGAAAGTGAACAATTGATGAATGGTTGGGAACGAAATGGCAGGATTCTACTCCCGAACGAATGTCTAAAGAACATGTATTCCTTACCAAGCCTTCACTTTAGCCAATTCCAATCTATGTTTCACTGCACGTTCTTGCCAGGTTGCGCCCCTGCCTTTATGCCTTCCTAATCCCTGAATACATGAGGACATACCCTGTGTTGTGAATGCACAGCAGTCTGGTGGGTTTATTTATATAAAACTGGAGCCATGTTAAAGGTGATCCTTGAACTATTTCCATGATAATCTTACCATAGGGAGAACTTTGCCTCTGGGCCCAATTCCTTGTGAATACGGTGTTGTGCAAGTCTGTTGCTCATCCTTAAAGAGAGCTCCCACTGGGCCAGTCCTTTAATGAGTCTATGAGCTCATTCCACCTACTTTTCCCCTTTTAGGCAGAAGGCATCACATTTCCACCCGATTATACAGACTGTAAACCCGAAGTAGTGATCTGTAGGCAGATGCGGGATTGAACGTTACAGTTCCCACACCAACATGGCAGAACGGTAGACCGCCAGACTAATACGCATGTGCATTATCGCTATGCCAACAAATATACACAGCGTTCTCGAGCTGTGCCACAATTGGATAGCGCCCTCTCACTTGCAATCGTAAAACTCTGCTTTAATATAGTAGAGTAGCAACATCATCATTTAACTACATCACTAGAGTTTGACTTAGTAACCGTGCTTAAATGGAGCGATGCAGCGAACACTATCACGCCCCTGTTACAGCTTTTTCACTAGATTATTAGGCCCCATGACAGGGCGATTATGTACCATTTGGACATTAATACAAGATACGCGGTTGATGTGCAATACTGCACCACAGATATTTACACACGGAGGCAGTTTTGGCTTACCGTCATAATTCCATGTACATAGATACAAATGAGTGTGATACTCATAAGCCTCTGTTATCTGTACTGGACACACAGTACTTAATGTGATATTTTGATTGCTATATCACAAAAGGACAAGTGACCAATTATTATTATTTTACAGTGACCTTTGAGCAGGTTACAGCTAACCATTCAGCGATACCCCCGCCCACCTGGACTTCTCCACGTGGCAGGTGAGTTAGTGATTTTCATTGTATTGTCATGTGCATCGGTGCAGTTATACTTTATCCCTATTTTATTAGATGCCCTAATTGAATATATGGACCTCACCCATTCTATATGCAAGTTCTATGCAACATAGAAACATACTGAAAGACAACTAAACAGGTCAGTGTATTTTGACTTTTCATGTCATTACTATAAACAACATGACCTTGATGTAATAGAATATTTGACTAAGCACATTGACCTGTTGTAGTTACAGGTGTAAATTGTACCTTGAGCACATTTGGAACATTAAGCCTCAAATGCCCTGAAGATGGACTTAAACTCTGAAACGCGTTGGCCATAGTTTTGTTCTTACAACAATTTGAGCTTATTTGGACATTGTGAATCTCATTTAATCTGCATTCGATGTATATTTTACATGCATAACTACGAATGAGTGTGTTGTTAATACTAATTAAGAGTCAGGATGTCCGTGAATGCAACTGATACAACTAATTGTGTTGTTCTATTATACATCACTGTTTGATTTATGGAAACACTGTTTGTATTGAATACCACGTTCTTTAATTATTCATATTATTATTCCACAGTTTGGCTATATATTTTGATGATAGCTGAGGGGCACCAAACACCCCAATACTATTAAACTTGACTCACTTGAAGATTTACTTCTACAATTCATTTGCATGTTTTGCTTTCTATGCATTTATCACATTGAATTCATGGTGTAGGATTGTTCTACATTGTATAAAAAATTCTCAAAGGACTTCGGTCCGCTAAGAGTGCAAGAGGGGTTCCCGTTGGCAACAACAGGTTTTTTTTATTTGGATGGTAGATTAATGGTCTCTGGTGGCCTAGAGACCATACCCCATTGCATCAGAAGTTTCACATGTAAGAATTTTAACATACATAGGGATACCTACTGAAATAGGGTTATTAGTTGAACCCAAGTAAATTAATATAAAACCTTGGTTGTGCCCCTCAACCTCTTTTTCTATTCAGTTCAATTGATGACATATTCAGCATTGACAAAGCTAGAGGTACAGAGAGCGGTTCAAACAGCACAGACGAAAAAGGTACTTCATTGCAAGAGCTGAGGCAACAACACTCTTTTGGATGCCGCTGTGCGGTTGCAGATGGGTTTCAAATTGCGGGACAGCGGTTCCAAAATCAGCGAGTGCCATAGGCAGCTCCATAGGGTCCTGGTAGTTTGATCTGCGTTGAACATGCTCGAATCATGGCTTCATGGTGAAATTTCAGGTATCGTAGCTGTCCTGGCTCTCAGGAGCTGCAAGTCTCACTCGAGGGTCTCAGGGACAGGATGGACCCTTTTCTATGCCTCACAAACCCAGGGGAGGTTGCACACATCTTCAGGGGTAGTTAAATATAGTGAGGTCCTGTGCAACAGTTGGATGGCAGTGATGAGGGTCTTGTTCCAGTAGCATCTCACCAACTATGGTCCCTGGGGGAGGTTAGGGGATAGAGCTTGCCTCTGCCTTGGAACACCAGCCTCACAACTTGAGGACTTTGGAAAGAACTGCTCTCTCATCAGCATCCAACATATATTCTTGAAGGTTTGAAGTCCAGAGATAACTCAAAGACGTGGTGGGAGATCCCTTCTTTTAAAGGCAAAAGCCTGCAGGTGTTTGGACTAAAGCTAACCTTCTTTAGAGGTCCAATGCCTGTTCTTCGTACAAGTGGGTTTTTCCTTTGGATATCATATTCAAATTGCAGTGTACTACCGGGCGTGCAGAGGATAGGAAGGAAAGACAGAAACGGAGAGAAACAAGATGGATCCTTAGAGCTGGTCTTCTTCCAGATGTAAGCGGCTTCCTCTACACTTGCCCTGCCTTTTCCCTTCTTAAGTATCAATGGCCCCTTTGGTATGCAGCTCTCTGGTGTGAAGCTATTCCTGTTGAGGATGAGTATATCGTATGATTCCTGTTCCCAGAACAAATTCCTTTGAGTGTCTGTCTCTCTGGGGAGGGTGTTAACTGCCATCACAAAGGAACAAAGAGATGCAATCCCCCAAGGCTACAGTCCTGCTAGCAGCAGCAAGGACAGCCTGTCTGTGGAGAATACACACAACCCTTCCACAGCTGATCTGGGCTCACAGGGCTGAAACAAGGGTGATGTCAATTTGATGTTGCTTTGATAACTATGAGAGATGCTGGCCACCATACCCGAAACTCAGGTATGGCTTATATTTATAGGTTAGTGTGCCACCAGAACAGCCTCCTCATGGTTATGTATTTTTTTGGAATCGGAGGGCATATCTTAAATGCAGTTCCTGCACTGCAGAGACTTGGCTGTCACTGCAGCTATCACCAGGCACCTGTGACCCTTGAACCTGCCCGCTGCTCCTGGAGAGCATGCGCTGCAGATCAGGGTACTGATGCAGCTGGCCAAAGGAGTACATTTTTCTTTTGGTATGGAGCTTATGAAAGGGAAGTCTGATCAGCAAATTTCCCTTCCTGAAATGGAATTACCTGCATCAGTATATTAATTAATAAAACATCAAAAAAGCTAGGGTTTCTACACGCTTGTCAGATGGCAATTCCTCACAGGGATAGGAACAAAATGAATTTGCTTCAAAAATGACTCAGAGAAAAGGCATCTTTCCCATAGGCAAGATAAATGGTGATCTAGGCAGCTGGTATATCTGAAAACCCTTAGAAAACCCTTTAGAAATCCCAGACATTATTGCTTTAAAAACTGTAAAAACACAAATGAATTTGCTGCAAAATAGACTCGTAAATGAGGACCTTTCTAAGGTAGGAGAAATGTTACATTATGTCCAAACAAGATCACACTTAAAAACTTGCTGATCCATTTTATGAATTTAATTCCAGATCAGCATGGCATAACTTACATTGTAAATGAAAGCGGCACAGTTGGAGCAATGTTTGAACAAACATAATTATCCTGCAAGGGATGGTTGGCCATATTTCTGTACTGTTGCATTGGTATAAAAGCAATTTTCCAATGCGTGATTGCATTACTGCACATCAAGTCATTTGTACTGGCACCAATGTAATATTGCATGAAAGAAGGAAAGGGAATAAAGCGTGCTAATCATAATAGGGAACACATGACACCTACAGCACTGCTGAAAGTGGGCACTGGAAATGAACAATCCAAACTAAACCTTGTGCCCGAACTGTGTGATTATTCCTTTTGAACTTTAGGTAGGATTGATGCACAAGTGCCCACAGAAAATGACATTCTGCCCTCTGCCTTCATTTAGAATTTGAATTAAAACTTCTGTGCATATCAGAGCGCAATACCACACAACCTAAATTCAAATTGTTTTCATACATTTAATTAATTCGGATCAATTTGAAAATCTAATGATGAAGATCACAAAATGCTAATACATATTGTGCTGAGTGATTAAAGTGCACGATGAAAACATCTGAACATTTTTCATATTGGTCTCTGCAACATTGACTCAATGAATACATCCTAGGATATCTATATTATCGTCTGCTAGTTTCACTCAATTGATACATTTTGATCTGTGGGTTACAGGCAACCCCGTAACACGCTTACTGGCGCATGATATCCCGGTGCCACTGGGATATCTTAAGCAGCAGGATTAACGGTTAATCCCCATTTCTATGTCACTGGCACTGTTCCTGAGGGATGCATTCTCGTAGCATGGCGATCTGGAAGGGGTCCGGTACATTGCTACCGGCACCCTTATTTCCCGACCAGCATACTTAGAATGGGGGCCCTGGCCTCTTGCTCAGCATTGTTCTAAAGGATTTTTGCGCACAGAACAGCATATATTACCGGATACCGCATGGATGGTTCACATTCTAAGCATATATAACCTGAAAAGACTTGGTATAGATTATTGAAAATACTAACGACATAGGACAGCAATCTTTTAAAACAATGCAGAGCAAGAGATATTTATAGAGACAAGGACTGGAAATATGAATAGCACATGAAGAAAAAAATAAAAGATATGTTATAGAATGCCATAATAACTTTTGAGAACATATCTTAATGATGATAGAAGTATGGATAGGAAGTGCAACTGAGGAATCAAAGACATGTTTTAAACTTACAGACGGGGACACTGCATAAGTAATTATGACTCTATTGGTGGATATACATTGTTTTGTATAAAAAGTGTGACACATTCGGTAAAAACAAGTGCTAGCAGGCAGAAATACAAAACAGATGAAGATGTATTTATCGAGTCATTGTAGCAAGCTGGCAATAATAAAAATAGACTAGAAGAATGTTTTAATCGATTCAATGTGAAATATGTTATGTTTTAATTATGACACTTTAGTCATTAAGCAAAACACCTATTAAAATTGTATGGTGTTCATCATTAGATGTATCAGGAATTTCACATGGTCTTAATAAATTAGGTTTATGAGCACAGTTTAAATGTAGGTTCAATGGTATTGCACACTGGCATGCAAATAAGCTTTAATTCTAACACTGCTGAAAGTGGGATCGCGTAGTGGGGTGCAACAGAGCCTGGATACATCAAATATCAATTTTCTAGAGAAATGAAAGGAATAACTACACAATGATCACTGTGGGACCATGGGTCTGTAAGAGTAGAGTGTCCTAAGCTCTACAGCGTGACTCTGGAACATTTCTCATCCAGTAATTGAAGAAAGAATTCAAGGCTCTCCTCTTCGAAGAGCCGCTTCTCCATGCCCTGTATGATACACCCCCAACAACCAGCCCAGGTCAATATCCCGCCTGGTGACCCCACTTTCTGTCCACCCCACCTTTCTTAACCCACACCCATTCTAAGCACTGTTAAATGTCCCCCATTAACTTGAAGTGATGGTTATTCCTTACCAATCTAATATGGCAGTCAAATCTAAAACCATGTAATGTATGCTTGTAACCTCAACTGATGTAAAGCTCCATGTATTATGAACACTGGGGGATTGTGCTATAAAAAGCAAAATAAATAAATAACTACATTCTTATATAAAAATCCACATGATCAACAAAGAATCCACATGATCAACTACTCAGAGCATTTTAACTAAACAAGCCTTTGACATTTTAACTAAACAAGCCTTAAGAGATGCAGTGAGTAATTCTGCATAGGGGCTGAATGTCAAAAACAGATACATACTTTCACAAAAGTCAATGTGAACTTATGCAGCAGGGACATAGCATGTCTTAGAAGGCAAGTAGTGTCTGTGTGGGTGGATGTTGGAGTGGGGGTGGGGGTGAGGGTGGGGGTGTGATTGCAGGGCTATTCAATGCATGTTAGCATGGCAAATGCATGAACCTTCAGTGGTGCGTACATTTCCCATGTGAACCACTCTGTTGTGGACACATCTGCAACGGAGACATATTGCCGATCCCATGACACATCATAAGCAAAACCAACACAGGACTATCGATTTACCAGCATAACATATCATGAACACAGGACCCAACAGTGACAATGTCAGACAGCGAGGAAACACCACACATCCCCCTACCATCATGAGAGTGGCTTCGACAGCTAAAGGGGTCATGGGCTCGGATACAGCATTAAGTGCATCAACAATGTATACAGTCAAGGCAATACATGAATAAGCAAAATGATATCATGCACAGTCAACAACATACTCACCAAAATGCAGTCCAACCATGCACTGACGAAACCATCAAAAAGAAAGTGCAGAAGCATGTAATTGTGAGGGGAGGCCTACTTATGAAAGAGATCCAGGCGATTTTATGCCGGTCTTGTCTCACCAATAAAGATTTAATAATAAATAGGCTTGCATGGACATTTGACCACACATGTAGCCAATAAAGAATTGGAGCTTGCATCCTCTGGCCCTTCAAAAAACCCAATCCAATTTCAATATAGACAACAAAATTAGGAGAAGACCCTGGAAGTCCCAATAATTGTTAAAACAAATGTGTTTTCCTGGGTCTGTATATCCACCATTTTCATATAGCCCCAAAGCGGGGCACCATACAAAACTGCTGACTTAGGGCCTGATCACGACTTCGGCGGTAACCCTTAAATCCGGCGGTATCAGGGCTTCAGCGGATTTCGCCCCAGCTCTGAGCTGGGGGGAAATCTGCCGAAAATTCACGCTATTACCGCCGGCGGGAAATCCGCCGGCGGTAAGAGTGCAAAAATTCCCCATTGAGCCCAATGGGGAATGGGGCATTCCCGAATGGGCTCAATGGGGAATGGGGAATTACTTTACCGCCGAACTCGTGATCCGGCGCTATTAGCGCCGGGGAGTTCGGCGGTAGGGCTATTACCGCCGGCGTTAATACCGCCGGCGGTAACGGCCAAGTCGTGATCAGGCCCTTAGTCTGGGCCACATAAACTTTCAAAATCAAATCCAAGGGTTGACCCTGGAACATGGCCATAAAACAAAAGAGCCGTCCTTAGTACTGACTCATCTTAAGCTTTTGTTTACAGAGGGGAGCTTGATCATTTACAACAGCGGAAAAGCAGACCTACAGATAAGGGCTGTAACAGCCACATTCACTAACATACAATCGGAAAATACTCCCAAAAAATGAAAATATGGAGTACAAATACCCCCAACAAAAAATAGGAAACAGCCACTTAGGACCTTGTGCCCCTGCTTTCAGCCACACAGCGCCATGGATATATTTGCACCAGTAGTGTACGTAGTTCCAGAGAAAGGAACTACTATTATTACTGCCTAATACAAATAGGGAAACGTGCATCTTTTAATGTGCATGAATAACTAGGTACAAAGAAATTATTATTACAAAACATTTCGTTTTCAAGTTAAACATTTTATTACTCGCTTAAAAAATGCTCCCATCGGTAATTGGACTTACTTTTGTACTCTCTAAAAAATCCTTTTACTCCCAACTTTAAAAAATAGGGAGTAAAAAAACTCACACATTAAAATCTTATCTGGAGCACTGTCCTCAACTAGTCAAAATATTTGACCCTGGGGATTACTGCCCCAGCTGACTTTGAGGTATTAATTCTTAAATCCGGGTCATTAATAAACCTAGCATAGGCGGATAGCAGATTTTGCAATGCAATAGGGGTCAGAGCAATCAGGACGGTGTCATCGGCATTGACCGAGATCAGGAAGGCCCTGCTGCTCAACCTGGGTACCTGGGAAGTCAGCCTGAGAGCTCACCAGGGCATCGTGTAGTCCGTTAATATATGAAGTGAAGTGAACAGGACTGGTGCTCTAACACAGTGCTGGCGGACCTCCATATTGACCTCAAAATAATTCCCTGCAATAAACCCACAATCTCCACTGGACAATTCATGGGCCTGAGCATGGCCCTGAGCTTTGCCCTATTCACTTTATCAAAGGTTGTGCGTATTTTCATGAATGCAAGATAAATGGTTTCACTCTTTCAAAAGATATACAGGGTAATTCATAGAATTTCGCTGAAAAGTGTCGCAAGCGGCTGGCGCAGAGTGTCCGCGTGCGATTGACTGCGCCAGGCACGTGCGCTAAAACCGATTTCCGCGCACAGCGTATTCATGGATTTCATGCTCCCAAACCAGCCGTGGCGCAGAGTATCGCAGCGACCCTGCAGCAGCGCCAGTAACGCCCCCAAGAACGCCCTCGCGCAAGGAAAAGCCATCAAAATCGCTAAATCATCGCAAAGGGCTGCGCTAACCCTGGACCAGTTTACAGGGCTGCCAAACAAGGAACGCAAAGCGGGTAACGTGCATATCAGGGGTACGCGTGAAGTCATACACGCGATTAGCCAGGGTACGTGTATTACAGGGGTACGCGGGAAGTTTAACACGCGATTGGCCAGGGTACGTGTATTACAGGGGTACGCGGGAAGTTTAACACGCGATTAGCCAGGGTAAGTGTATTACAGGGGTACGCGGGAAGTTTAACACGCGATTAGCCAGGGTACGTGTATTACAGGGGTACGCGGGAAGTTTAACACGCAATTGGCCAGGGTACGTGTATTACAGGGGTACGCGTGAAGTTATACACGCGATTAGCCAGGGTACGTGTATTACAGGGGTACGCGGGAAGTTTAACACGCGATTGGCCAGGGTACGTGTATTACAGGGGTACGCGGGAAGTTTAACACGCGATTAGGCAGGGTACGTGTATTACAGGGGTACGCGGGAAGTTTAACACGCGATTGGCCAGGGTACGTGTATAACAGGGGTATGCGGGAAGTTTAACACGCGATTAGCCAGGGTACGTGTATTACAGGGGTACGCGGGAAGTTTAACACGCGATTGGCCAGGGTACGTGTATTACAGGGGTATTCGGGAAGTTTAACACGCGATTGGCCAGGGTACGTGTATTACAGGGGTACGCGGGAAGTTTAACACGCGATTGGCCAGGGTACGTGTATTACAGGGGTACGCGGGAAGTTTAACACGCGATTAGGCAGGGTACGTGTATTACAGGGGTACGCGGGAAGTTTAACACGCGATTGGCCAGGGTACGTGTATAACAGGGGTATGCGGGAAGTTTAACACGCGATTAGCCAGGGTACGTGTATTACAGGGGTACACGGGAAGTTTAACACGCGATTGGCCAGGGTACGTGTATTACAGGGGTATTCGGGAAGTTTAACACGCGATTGGCCAGGGTACGTGTATTACAGGGGTACGCGGGAAGTTTAACACGCGATTGGCCAGGGTACGTGTATTACAGGGGTGCGTGGGAATCATCACACGCGATTAGGCTGGGTGGGTCCTCACAGGTGTTCCCTGTACACCCTCCACGGCCCCTGCAGGCAGCCTACAAAACAGGGGACTACCCTGCACACCTGCTCATGTCCCCCTGCACCCCCACCCCCCAGCAGTGCAGGGGCAGCCTCCACCAGGCCCCCACTCATGTCTCCCACCACCCCCACCCTCCCGCCACCAGGGGCAGCCTCCACAAGGTCCCCAACCATGTCTCCCACCACCCCCACCCCCCCCCACCAGGGGCACTCTCCACCAAGCCCCCACCCATGTCTCCCACCACCCCCACCAGTGCAGGGGCACCCTCCACCAGGCCCCCACCCATGTCTCCCAACACCCCCACCCACCAGCACTGTGGGGCACGTGGCCAGCAGGCAGTCAGGCAGCAGCAGATGGCAGGTGGGAGCGTGCTCAGGGCTCTGGGGGGCAGTAATTTGGCCTCCTGGCCAGGAGCGTGGTCTCTCGTGTGTGAACGCGTGGACAGCCTGATAGGGAGTGAAATCCCACACGTCAGCAAAGGCCCTTAGCGCGTAAACCCGTCAACAGCATATGCGCGCCTATAGTCACCTGCACGTGCAGGAAATTGTTGCGTGACACGTCCCAGTGTCAAAGCGTGTGATTGGTGAAAATGGATGTACACGTAGAAGTGACAAAGCGTGTGATTGGTGAAAATGGATCTACACGCAGAAGTGACAAAGCGTGTGAATGGTGAAAATGGATCTACACGCAGAAGTGACAAAGCGTGTGATTGGTGAAAATGGATCTACACGCAGGAGTGACAAAGCGTGTGATTGGTGAACGTACACGCCGCGTAAGTGACGCTGTACGTGTGGGCCTGTATATAAGGTACATGTAGAACACCATTTCCTTGTACGTGCTTTTCGTGGAGAGCGAGTGGGTGAATTCTGTACTTCTTGTCGTTTCACACGCGATTTACTTCACGGCGTTTCCAGTTCGTATTCCCTGTTACCTCTGACAGCTTTTTCTCTTTTTTCTCTTTTACTGGTTTACCTGGGCCTGTTCCCTCAAACAGTGTCCCCTTCTACTGTTGTCCTGTCTTCTCAGACAGCGTACACATCTTCTTTTGGCGGGGGTTTAGCCAGCCAAACGCGCTCATTCTTCACGCTCTTTTACCTGGCAGACGGTGAGTCACGCACGTATCCAACTTCTGTGCTTGCCCCGTGTGTAGCCTACCCCTTCAGAGGTCATTCTAGGCTGCGTGTGACACGCATACGTTCATTCTTGTGTTACTGGGTGCCACAGCGTAGTGCAGGTTTTTCTTTCTGCACACGTGGTCTAGTAGGGGTTGCGTGCACGTCATCTCCCTTTTTTGGGCCTCCTGTGCGTTGCGTGACCCGTCATCTTTCCCCAGGGGTTACAATCAGCCGTGCTAGAGCACTAGGGTACAATTACCATCTGGTACCCAACCCCTTTGACCCCCAATTGCCCAGGACAATTGTCTACAGCCACTCCCATACGCACATTAATATCAGTGCCATGGCTGGGAGGCAAGGATTCCGTATGGGTGGCAAAGGTGGAAGAGCCACAAGTGGTGGCCGTGGTGGATCCGGTAGGGGACGTGGTCGTAACTTGCAGGGTGAGCCTGTCCCCCCATGTGTGGAGGACCAGTCAAGGGCACCCATCTTACCCCCCCCTCCCCCCCCCTCCCCCCCTCCCGTTGAGGCTGAAGTGGCTGACACCATCCATGCTCAGCCCTTGTTGGACCAGCCCATTGTGGCACCAGACCTGGCTGACTCCATGGCTGACTTCCAGGTCAGCAGGGCTACGACACGTGCGCTGGTGCACATTGATGCCATCATGCCACGTGGATCTGGGGCAGCAAGGTCATCTGCTGCACCAAGGAGGCAGGGCGGAGTGGCTGCAGGGGCAGCTGCGGCTCCATCCACCCCAGCCCTCACACACCCAGCCAGGACAGTGTCGGTCCTAGTCCATGCTGCTGACATTCCCCCTGACACCATCACACTAGAGCCAATGCCTGCACCAACTCCCATGCTGAGTGTGCAATCCCACACTCCTGATACAGAGTCCACCAGGGCTCCTGCCCCTAGTGTCCAGAGCGGCGCAGGACACTCAGGATCACCACCACCTTCCAAGCGGAAGAGGAAGAGTGCTCGTCCGGCACAGGCTGATGCCCCAGACACGGCTACACAGTCCGGCCCGTCCAGGAAGCCCAGCTTCACGGATGACGAACTGAATGCACTTGTCGAGTATGTGTCCGGACATGACAACGAGATGGTCATTGTTGCAGGATCCAAGACCACACCTGCACAACGCCAGGCACACTGGCAGACCGTTGCGGACATCGTAAGTGCCCTTGGAATCGTGAGGCGCACAGCCAATGATTGCTATAAGCGCTGGAATGACCTAAAGCGCAGGGCAAAGAGTAAGCTGGCCTCAAGTCATGCCGCAACTCTAGTGACTGGAGGTGGGTCTCCAGTAGTAGACATGGAACTCACTCCACATGAGTCAGTCGCTGGGACCTACGTCACGGAGGAACAGATCCAAGGCGTGGGAGATCTGGCTGATTACGAGGCATTGTCCGGTGAGTGCACATGCATGTGTGTGTCATCCATGTGCATGGTGTGTGTGTGAGGGCTTCTGTTTGGGTGCCAGGTGAGAGTGTGTGCGCCTCAGTCGTATGGGTCAGCCATGTGCTTCATGCAATACTTCCTGCGCAGCTGCATTTGGCCATAGCAGTATCCCTTCTGCCAACAGTAGACATCTAGCACAACTGCACGCCAGTTGCCCTTGAAGTGTCACCTTGACACAACATATTTGCTTATTTTTCACTGTTCATTCAGTCAGTTTGTTTGCATTCCACCACTTTCACTAGGCATGTCGCTGTCCACTAGTCACATGTCTGACATGGGTATGGTAAAGTGGAGTGACTTTGTTACCTGGATATCATTTGTACACACATGTCCCTGTGCAATTTGACCATTTCAGACTGGCAGCTCCAGGTGAAAAATCTGACCTGTTAGAATCAGAAAAGCTATTACATGCGGGAACTGGACTGAATGAATAGGTGCTGCCCTCCTCTCCATCTTCACTCAATAGCAATGGTACATGCCATCTGTGTGATGGCATGTGTGTTTCACCTGCCAATCACAGGCCAATGTGTGATGCCACTGCCAGGCAGCATGCAGAAAATGTGTTCATCTTCCATCTTGGTGTCATCAGTGTGTGCCATTTGCCTGCACTTCATACGCAGTGAGGGTGCATGCATGGGAGGGTTTTAGTCATGTGGGACATGTGTCAATCAAGTACTGGTTCTCTTGCTTCTCAGCCCTCAATGTGTGCCATGGTGCTAATGCCTGTTTCCATTACTTTGTTTTCATGTCTTTGCAGGGGAAGACGCACCTGATACTGCTGGGGTTGTGGAGATGGTGCAGACCCAGGAGGTGTCCCAGGGCCGACCAACCACCAGTGAGGGACGTGGTGTGGTGGTGGGGGAGAACCCACAAGTGCTGCAGGTCGTGCTCTCAAGGGGTGTCTCTGGCTGCACCTCCCCCGAGCTGTACTCAGGTGTTGATTCGGATGAGACCTACGTGCCGTCGCTGGTGAGTGTTCCAGGGAGGGATTCTGTTCTGTCTCACCCACCTGCACCAGGGTCAGTACCCTCCATGGGGATGTCAGTGTTGGCAGCTACGCCTTCGGTGGTTACGGATGCAGGGTCACACTCCGCGACATCTGATCCTGTTCCTGGGCCAGCAGATCAGAGGGGGAATGCAGTCCTGCAGCCTCAGGCAGTGCCGGCACAGCAAGGCGCAGTTCGCCTTGCCCCAGACAGGTGTGGTGCCCGCCGACGTGGTGGCCGTACGCCACCCGGCAATACCGCATGGGAGCAATCCATTTACGGTATGGCTACCCAACAGGCTGCATCATCCGAGATGATGGCTCAGGCCATGGATAGGGTGGCCACTTCCATTGTCCCCCCAGAAAGGCTGATGGAGCGACTAGAGCAGGCAACCGACTCCATCTGCCAGTCACACAGGGAGGACATGTTGGGGTCCAACAGGGACAGGCGGGCGGCACTGGCGACTCTGCAGGAGGCCATCTCCATTGAGTCCCAGGGCCACAGGGAAGCCCTGAGGCAGGAGCTCCTACACCTCAGGACGACTCTTGTTGAGCTTGAGGCTTCAACACACCAAAGGACAGAACAGCAGCTGGAGCGTCTCACCCGTACGCTCTCAGCTGAGATGCAGGCAACGAGGGCGGAGGTCCGGGCATCCCGTGAGTTGTTGCATGGGGACCTCCGCACACTCATCCTCCAGAACCAGACCTACCACACCCGCATGCTTGCAGCCATGGAGGAGCAGACTAGGGCCTTGCGTGGGCTGCCTCCCATAGTGCAACCACCTCCGGATGCAGCTGCACAGGGTGATAATAGCGACAGCAGTGATACTCCCACAATAGGGTAGCCGTGTGGGCCATGAGCCCATGGAGGTGTTTTATCTTCCCAGGATCCACGCAGGTGGGTTCTGGTGTGCATCCTGTCCTCGGACCTCCTGGGTGGCCTCCCCAACCCCCCCGGGCCCATCAATGGCCATTTTTGATTGTTTCTTATTTTTATTTTTTTTTTTATTTCTTTTATTCCCAATTTTTTTGGGACGATCTGTTGGCTCCGATCTGTTGGCTCCGATCTGTTGGCTCCGATCTGTTGGCTCCGATCTGTTGGCTCCGATGTGTTGGCTTCGATGTGTTGGCTTCCGTGGTTCCTGTGGGCATACGCTGCATTGTGGCTGGGCACATGCAGGCTTGTAATGTATTTGGTTCAGATGCTTGGGTTTGAGTCACACACACCCCTCCTGCTTCCCGTTTCCATGGGCTTGCAAAGGGTGTGCCCAAGTGACAGTGAATTACACAGTGACGTTGGACTCCCATGAGCTGTGTGGCCAGTCTGTAGTCAATACTGTGTATACATTCATAGTGCATATTGCTGTTGTGTTGTACACTGCATGTTGCATTGATGTGTAACTCTTCTTCTGTGTCTACCTCCCAATTTGCAGGTCCCTTCCTCAAGTCCACACAAGGACCTCTAGTCTGGCGATGGGGACCATGTTGGCAGCAGTGCACCTACAACTCTACATGGCGCCAACACTGCACAGTTGGTAGTGGTGGGAGTGCAGGCATTTCCAGGTGGTGAGACTACTAATATGTAACATTTTTGATGTCATGTTAATGGTACTACGTGCTCAAGTATGTTGTTGGTCCGGCATTGCTGTGAGCATTTCAGGTGTTGCAGGTTTCTAATAGTGCCACTGTACATAGTGAGAGTGATGTCATGTTGTGGGGATTACTTTGTTTACCTGCAATTAGCATGACATGGCACGGTGTGTCGTGTGGCAGTGCTGGGGTTGGGTTGGCTGACATGGCACTGTCCTCTTGTTGCATTTTGCAAGTGGGTATTCATTTTAGCTGCTTCAATGTGTAACTTCACAAAACTGCATTGGTGGTGTCTGTGTGGGTAGGGATGCACACATTGTGACACTTCCAGGTGAACAATCTCAGGCTGACATGGAATTCCCGGTTCATTCTCCACACATTCAGGATCAGTGTCAGGTTGAGTCATCATTGATTGTCAGATGGAATGTGCCAGGGCAGTGTGCACTCCACAGGGGTGTGATTTCTATGTGAAGTAATTAGCCACTAGCTGTGTACGGGCTGCCTCCCCCCGTGTCCTTTCCCCTCCCATGCGCAGCGGCTGTGCATGTGGTTGGGGATGTGGGGCCACCACCATGTCCACGGCCAGGCCCCGGCGTGTTGCAACGTTGTGCAGGACACATGCTGCCACTATGATCCTGCACACTACTGGGGGAGCGTATAACAGCTGCCCGCCAGAACGGTCAAGGGAGCGAAAGCGTGACTTAAGCACTCCGAATGTGCGCTCCACTATGCCCCTGGTTGTAATGTGGGCTGTGTTAAATCTTACCTGGGGTGGCGTGGTGGGGTTCCGAATTGGCGTCATCATGTGGGGGCTGAGAGGGTAGGCACTGTCCCCTGTGGAGGTGGGGATTGGTATCATTGGTGAGGTTGTGACCTTGCTCAGTATCCAACATGCATGCATGTGCAGTGGCATACATACTCACCAAGCAGCCATGTATCGCCATGCCGCCCAGCTTCTAGGTCCCGGCTTAGGGTGGACATTCGGTAAATGAAGCTGTCGTGGGTGGAGCCGGGATAGTTGGCATATACTGAGGTGATGATTCCCTTGGCATTACATGCTACCTGCACGTTGATGGAATGCCAGTGCTTGCGGTTCCTATAGATGTGCTCAGATGCCCTGGGGGGACGTAGAGCCACATGGGTGCAGTCGATGGCACCTAGCACTTTGGGGAATCGTGCCACTGCGTAAAAATCCAGGGCGGCAGCATGCCTTTCTGCAGGTGTTCTGGGCAGGTATATGTGCCTGCGGACTGATGGGCGTGCAGTCATGATGTTCAAGACCTGGTGTAGGCAGCGTGACTGGGTGGCCTGTGACACCCCACCCACTATGGCACTTGTCCGCTGAAATGATCCAGTGGCTAAGAAGTGCAGTACATTGAGGACCTTCTCCAGGGGGCTGAGTGCTTGGGAGCACAGGGTGGGTGATGTGAGGTCATCCTCCCACTCACTCACCAGGTCCAGTATGATGTGTGGTGGAAACCTGTACCTCCCATACACCTGGTCATCAGGCATCCCGAAAAGGCTGGTTCTGGGTGTGAATATTCTGGCCCTGACTATCCTCCTCCTCCTCCTTTGGTAGCCCACTGCCACTGCTGCTAGGAACGGTATGTTCATCCTGGCGTCTGAGCTTGTTATTGTTAAAGTCCGCAATTTATGCTTAGCGTGTGTTCTAGGCGAGCGTGTGACCCGCGCACCCCTGGAATCCAGTTCCCAGTCCAATAGCGTGTGGAAATTCACACGCACCACGGGATACAGCGTGTGACCCGCGCACCCCTGGAATCCAGTTCCCAGTCCAATAGCGTGTGGAAATTCACACGCACCACGGGATACAGCGTGTGACCCGCGCACCCCTGGAATCCAGTTCCCAGTCCAATAGCGTGTGGAAATTCACACGCACCACGGGACACAGCGTGTGACCCGCGCACCCCTGGAATCCAGTTCCCAGTCCAATAGCGTGTGGAAATTCACACGCACCACGGGATACAGCGTGTGACCCGCGCACCCCTGGAATCCAGTTCCCAGTCCAATAGCGTGTGGAAATTCACACGCACCACGGGATACAGCGTGTGACCCGCGCACCCCTGGAATCCAGTTCCCAGTCCAATAGCGTGCGGAAATTCACACGCACCATGTGATACAGGTTCGCTGACGTACTTGCGTGTGTAAGTGGCCGCGCACCCATTAAATACACGTACATAGGCCAATCGCGTGTACGCGCACTTTTGTCCAATTACACGCGATGACACTCTGACGTGCAGTATCTCCACGTGTGCCCCGTCATCACGTGCTGAGTGGGGAACACCCGTGCGGGTCACGTCACAGACGCGCTTACGCGCTGAGGGACTCTGGTCCAATAGAATCGCGTATGCGTGCTGACGCGCTTACGCGCTAAGGGCCTTTCCTCGGATTTCACGCTGACGTGCAGGATTTTCACGTGCCAAATCACTCCGTATCAAGCTGGCCACGCGAAAACACACGGAAGCCCACGCTCCTGCCCAGAAGGCCGAGTTACTGCCCCCCAGTGCCCCGAGCAGCCTCCCACGTGCCATCTGCTGCTGCCTGCCTGCCTGCCTGCCTGCTGCCACCGTGCCCTGCCATTTGGTGCCTGCACATCAGCCATCTGCAGGGGTCCAGTTGCTGTGTCCACCCCTGCTGGAACTGAAGACTCCCGACTGGTATTACATCGCTCCACAGCCCAGCCCCAGGACCCAGTTGCCCACCCACACCTGCCTCTGGGGTTGCCATGTCGGGCACTTCCACATCTGGCACCAGTGGCAACCCCAGGCCAGAGGGGCAGAGGGGCACCAGCTTCACTGTCACCGAAGTTGGTGTCCTGGTGGAGCATGTCCTGGGGCAGTATGATGCCCTCTTTGGATCGTCCCGCGCCAGCAAGGAAGGACGGCAGAGGATCTGGGCCGACTGTGTGGTTGCCATCAACGCGGAGGGGGTGGCAACCCGCGACGTCCTGAAGATCAAGAAGCGCTGGGAGGACTTGAGGTCCAGGACCCTTGTGAAGGCCCGGCGCCTCGTGGAGGGGGGCCGGGGCCGCATGAGTTCCATCCAGATGAGGGTCCTGGAACGCGTACGCCCAGCGCTCCACGCCCAGATCCTTGAGAGGGAGGCCCGTCTGGAGTTGAGCGGTAAGTGTCCATGCATTACTGTGTGAGACAGGGCATGTTGCGGTGTGCTGGTTCTATGATACTTGCCTGTATGTGTGCCATAGGCCATGTATGCATGTATGTGTGCAGGGACATCATGGTAATGCATGTGCGACCAGTGATGTGTGATGCACATGGTTGTTGCATGTGTTGAAATGCCGCATGGGGAGCCCTATTCAGATTTTGAACATGAGAGCATGCCAGTCTCTGTACCTGGACATGGGTGGGGGTGAGGGATGGGTGCTGATGCCAGGTACATATATGGTAGCCATGTCTGTGTGCCTGACCTGCGTGTCTGTGAATTGTGCATGCCATGGATGCATGACACATGTGTGTGACAATGCAGAGATTCAGTAAAGCAGCCAAATTACCCTTGTAACCGCTGTGTTTGGTGTGTTTGGGGCCAGATGGATGTGACTGAGGTGAAGTGTGTGCATGTGATGGGCATGAGGCATGATGCATGTGAGTTACATATCATTGAATGTTTCAAGAGTCCATTGGACATGCATGGAAATGTCCATGGCATGCACCATGCCTGTTACTGTGTGTGTTTTGCCTGGACTGACCCATGTGTTGTGGAGGGACATGATGGAAGTGTACTTTGACAGTGGTGCTCATCTGCTATTGCTTCCTGTCTAGGGGACCATTGTACAGTGCCCTGATGCTTGTGTTCTTTGTCTCCCTCTACGCAGCGGCTAGTGAAGAAGAGGGCGGAGACGGCGCTGTGGAGCAAGGTGGCGGGGATGCCCCCACGGCTGCAGCGGAAGGGGTGGGTGAGCCCCCACAGGGGCCTGCTACGGTGGGAGACGGTGAGGAGCCATCCAGGTTGGTGGTTTGCACAGAGGAGGAGGAGGCCGCCACTGGGGCACACATGGGGCCTGGTGGGGGCATCCCTGCTGGTGCAAGTGGTGCAGTCCAGGGCCAGGGGCAGGAGGCAGCACAGGTCACCGTGGAGGGGCCTGTGCATGTCGCTGTCCCTGACCCTGTGAGTGCACCACCATGCACCAGCAGGGATGCCCCGTCCCAGGCCTGTCCGCAGGTAGAGGGGATGTCCATGTCACCTGACTCCCCTCCACCTGCGGACGTGGGAACCCCTGGCCGTGCGGAGAAGGTCCTGATTGGGGTCGCGATGCGCACGGCTGTGATTCGTGATGCCGTGCGTGCTTCCCGGGAGGAGCACGCACGTCATCACGAAGTGCACCGTGCCGACGTGGCCCAATTGGGATCGGCCATGTTCGGGGGTTTCCTGCATGTGTTGGCCAATGTGGCGGCCCTCTCCTCCTCTGTGCAGGCTATCCACCAGTCGTTCTCCTTGCCGTCTTCCAGCCCAGATGCCACCAGGGCCCCCTGTGGACCTGCCCCGAACAATGCAGCCAGCTCGGTGGGGATCCCATCCCTGCCACAGTCGGGAGTCAGAGATCCAGCAGGGGTGGACACCAGACCAACTGGACCCCAGCAGATGGAGGATGTGACGGCATCATCGGGCACGGCACGTGCACGACGGCGTCGGTGGTTTCCATCAGCCTGGATGCCGTCGTGCTGGCACAGGCAGTTGCGTCGGAGGCAGCAGCAGGCTCAACGTGGGAGGCATCATGGCTCGGGGCCATCAACATCAGGGGTGCAGGCATCGGCCGGAGGGCAGGAGAACCCTGGAATGGGAGTGGCTTCCGTGTGGGAGAGGTTGTGCCAGCGGATAGGTGCGGAGCGGCAGCGGGCAGAGGAGGAACGGCTCACGATGGTCAGGGCGGAGGACTCCATGCGGAGGGCGCTGAGGCGGGCTGAGTGCCTCGAGGGTCTTCGCAGGGAGTTTGAGCTGGACACTGCGTTATCCCTGCGGGACCTCGGGGCCAGGGAACATGCCCGCCTCCAAGCCATTGACCAGGAGTTCGATGATGCCCTGGCCCATGACAACAACCAGTGAGCCGTCCGAATAGCCCGCTGCCTTTGTATATAGTTGTATAGTTAGGGTTAGGTTTCCTTTGTTTTTTTGATTCTTTTTTGGTTGCGATTGGACAATGCACCACTTTTTTGTATATAGTTCACTTTTTAGTTAGTAGTCAGTTAGGTTTAATTTGGTAGGGCTCATGGACCCAGGATGATCTTCTTAATTGGCTTATTTTAATTTTTCAGAATTTTTTCTTGGACATTCATCTTGTTTTGTTTGATTTGCTTTGTGTTTTTTCTTATTTGCTGTTCAATACATATTATTTTTTTAATCTTCAATGTGTCGTATCATCTCATTGCTTTCAGGCATGTCATGTTGGGTGTTTTGTCATTCACTTGCAGCCATTGTGTGTGACAGACATGTGTTAAATTGCATTATTTACATTGGGGGTGTAACATGTAATTGCCTTTGATATGTGGGTGGGTGTGATAGTTGGTTGGGCCTTTTGGCAGGGGAGGATGGGCATTACGGACATGATTGGGGAATGTTGGGACCCAGGTGCAGGGGGGCATGGATTGGACATGGGTGGGGGCCTGCTGGCAGGTGCCCCACAGTGCTGGGGGGTGGGGGTGGTGGGAGACATGAGTGGGGGCCTGGTGGAGGGTGACCCTGCACTGCTGGGGGGTGGGGGTGGTGGGTGACATGAGTGGGGGCCTGGTGGAGGGTGACCCTGCACTGCTGGGGTGTGGGGGTGGTGGGTGACATGAGTGGGGGCCTGGTGGAGGGTGACCCTGCACTGCTGGGGTGTGGGGGTGGTGGGTGACATGAGTGGGGGCCTGGTGGAGGGTGACCCTGGTGGCTGGGGGGTGGGGGTGGTGGTAGACATGAGTGGGGGCCTGGTGGAGGGTGACCCTGGTGCCTGGGGGGTGGGGGTGGTGGGAGACATGAGTTGGACATGGGTGGGGGCCTGCTGGCAGGTGCCCCACAGTGCTGGGGTGTGGGGGTGGTGGGAGACATGAGTTGGACATGGGTGGGGGCCTGCTGGCAGGTGCCCCACAGTGCTGGGGTGTGGGGGGGGGTGGGAGACATGAGTTGGACATGGGTGGGGGCCTGCTGGCAGGTGCCCCACAGTGCTGGGGGGTGGGGGGGGTGGGGGACATGAGTTGGACATGGGTGGGGGCCTGCTGGCAGGTGCCCCACAGTGCTGGGGGGTGGGGGGGGTGGGGGACATGAGTTGGACATGGGTGGGGGCCTGCTGGCAGGTGCCCCACAGTGCTGGGGGGTGGGGGTGGTGGTAGACATGAGTGGGGGCCTGGTGGAGGGTGACCCTGGTGCCTGGGGGGTGGGGGTGGTGGGAGACATGAGTTGGACATGGGTGGGGGCCTGCTGGCAGGTGCCCCACAGTGCTGGGGGGTGGGGGGGGGTGGGAGACATGAGTGGGGGCCTGGTGGAGGGTGACCCTGCACTGCTGGGGGGTGGGGGTGGTGGGTGACATGAGTGGGGGCCTGGTGGAGGGTGACCCTGGTGGCTGGGGGGTGGGGGTGGTGGTAGACATGAGTGGGGGCCTGGTGGAGGGTGACCCTGGTGGCTGGGGGGTGGGGGTGGTGGTAGACATGAGTGGGGGCCTGGTGGAGGGTGACCCTGGTGGCTGGGGGGTGGGGGTGGTGGGAGACATGAGTTGGACATGGCTGGGGGCCTGCTGGCAGGTGCCCCACAGTGCTGGGGTGTGGGGGTGGTGGGAGACATGAGTTGGACATGGGTGGGGGCCTGCTGGCAGGTGCCCCACAGTGCTGGGGGGTGGGGGTGGTGGGAGACATGAGTTGGACATGGGTGGGGGCCTGCTGGCAGGTGCCCCACAGTGCTGGGGGGTGGGGGACATGAGTTGGACATGGGTGGGGGCCTGATGGCAGGTGCCCCACAGTGCTGGGGGGTGGGGGTGCAAGGGGACATGAGTTGGTGTTCATTAGTTCAAGGAGACATGTGCCTTTGCTGGGGGGCATGCCCATGGTGGGTGGGCTGCCTGCGGGACATGACCAGGGATGCAGGGTAGTCCCCTGTGGTGTGGGCTGCCTGCAGGGGCCGTGGAGGGTGTACAGGGTACACCTGGGAGGACCCACACTGTCAAATCACATGTGGAACTTCCCGCGCACCCCTGAAATACACGCGCCCAGGCTGTTCGCGTGTGGAACTTCCCGCGCACCCCTGAAATACACGCGCCCAGGCTGTTCGCGTGTGGAACTTCCCGCGCACCCCTGGAATACACGCGCCCAGGCTGTTCGCGTGTGGAACTTCCCGCGCACCCCTGAAATACACGCGCCCAGGCTGTTCGCGTGTGGAACTTCCCGCGCACCCCTGGAATACACGCGCCCAGGCTGTTCGCGTGTGGAACTTCCCGCGCACCCCTGAAATACACGCGCCCAGGCTGTTCGCGTGTGGAACTTCCCGCGCACCCCTGAAATACACGCGCCCAGGCTGTTGGCGTGTGGAACTTCCCGCGCACCCCTGAAATACACGCGCCCAGGCTGTTAGCGTGTGGAACTTCCCGCGCACCCCTGAAATACACGCGCCCAGGCTGTTCGCGTGTGGAACTTCCCGCGCACCCCTGAAATACACGCGCCCAGGCTGTTCGCGTGTGGAACTTCCCGCGCACCCCTGGAATACACGCGCCCAGGCTGTTCGCGTGTGGAACTTCCCGCGCACCCCTGAAATACACGCGCCCAGGCTGTTCGCGTGTGGAACTTCCCGCGCACCCCTGAAATACACGCGCCCAGGCTGTTCGCGTGTGGAACTTCCCGCGAACCCCTGATATACACGTAGCCCGCTCCCCCAGACCCGATCGCGTGTGAAACTTCACGCGAACCCCTGTGATGCACGTACCCTGCTGAAATCGCGTGTTAGACTTCCCGCGCACCCCGGTATACACGCACACGTATTTTTTGTCAGCGGGTGTCCGTGTTTGTGGGTACCCCTTTGCACGTCTTTTTTCCTGGAGGGCCACAGTATGGGACATTCATCATGGCAGTATATAGGTGCGATTTGTTGGCGCACCTTTTGGCGCACATTTCTTACAGCCGCAGAGACGCTACCGCCTGCTTTCTTGTGGCGGTCGTGTTTGTGCCTGTCCGCTGGTTTGAGCGTGCGCTTTTTTCCCCTATTCTATTCCATGAATACGTGTTGTAGGCGAGCGTGTGGGCGTTCCGCGCACTTGTGCCCTGTACTTCCCCCGTGACGCCCACGTTTTGGCAAGTTGTTCCCCATTCCGAGTGTTACGCCCGTGTTCCGCCTACTTTTGTTGCGTGCGCCGCGCTATGTGCGATTTTCGCTGTGGCCTGTGCGATTTTCGCAGTGACCTGGCACACGCTGTTAGATGGCCTGTGCGCCAACGTGCGCCGCGCACTTTTTATCGCACATCCGCTGGCTTTCTCGCGCACGGCCTTCCATGAATCGACGTGCGCTGCTTTTCGTGCGATTTTCGCAATTGCACTGCGATTTTCGCTATTCCACTGCGATTCGCACGTTTTTGCCCACTTGCGCCGCGCTAATTATTCCATGAATCGGCCTCATAGTGAGTAATAAAAAAAAAAAGGTACAAATTCAGCGCCTGATCAACTGTGCCCACCCCAGGTCTAAAACCATATTGTGTATCTGAGAGAATGCCCTTTTCAGCAATCCAATGTTCCAGTCACCCTGTAACACTCTCCCAAATATTTAGAATAAGGTGTTAAGAAATGGGTCTATACAACTATGGGCTTGCAGGGTCCCCTTTCTTAAAAATTGGAAAAATAATAGCTGATACCAAGAGGAAGGATACTGTCCGGTCTTCAAAAAAACATTAAAAACAATGGTCAACAGTGGTAGCCATAGATCAATACGATCTTGAAAGAGGTCTACCGGAATAACATCTGGGCCTGGGTTACGATTACGTGCCTGCTTTGCAATCGCTGAAGAAACGCCTTATGTAAAAATACCAATGAGATAATGGGCTCTTGACATGTTGTTGAAAAAAAATCGGACCATTATAAAGACTAGAAAAATGTTCGAGTCAAGCCTTTATATCTACAAAGGATTCCTTTGCCCTCTTGGTATCTTTATAGGCAGGCCTGCCATTTTCAAATCGCCAACACTTCTTAGAGACCTGAACGGAAACAGCATCCAGCAGTTGCACCCAGGCTGCCTCATCCAACTCAGCCTTCCACTTTCCCAGAACTGCATGATACTTTTCTCTGGCCATAACAATATCACTTTTGGAACTGAGGAAATGTTAAGACCTCCAAGAGCAACTTTTTTGCCAAAACAAAATCTTCATTGAATCAGGCTTTATTACTAAACTGATATTTCTTCTATATTTATTCTGAAAAGGTCACCATTAGTTCAGTGAAGTTTTTGGCAATAGAATGGACATTATAAGAGTCGTTCAATATAGTCAAAATACGAGTCAAATAGTCAATATAGTCAAATAGTTCAACTCAACCTACCCTGAACCCTTGCTCATCTTCGCATACCTACTTTATTGGGCTACACTAATGGGAACCCCTGTTCCTCTAATGCTCCAAATTGCTTTTAATTATCTCCCCCAGATTGGCTTACCAGCCCACTGCCCATAATTACTGGCAGGTTCCTCAGGCTCTCATCTCCTACTCAGAACCAACTATCAACTTTGGTAAACACCAGCCCTCTCTTTCAACATTAACCAGCTCAGACAGCGTCTCAGTATCCTAACTCTCTCCCCTTGCTTTTCCCACATACCCCCACCCCCCGTTCTTCTCTCCTTGGTACCTCAACATTCTTGCAACTTACCTATTTGCCACTCGACAAATGTATAAATGTGAAAATGTAATTGCTGATATTTATAAATGCATTATAAATTGCCAATCAACAAGTCACCACCACCAGAACCCACACACCACCACCTCAATGTGACATGTGACCCATACTGTATGTTAACTATATATATGTTTAATGACCAAAATCTATCGCACTGATATGCATTACACAATTTATCACCTCACAACACCACCTATCACAGCCTTGATAAAGACTACGGTCGAAACTTGCATTGGCTTTTGTTTCACCTTCAACTAGCACACCTTGCTAGAACTGTGATCTATGTGTCTTACCACATTAAACCCTTACTGATGACTATGAGTCAGGAGTCCCTTCTCAATCATTTCAAATATCAAGCAACTCCAGCAATCTAAGGTTACAACCTTGGTTAACAACCCACCGCCAGCGCCATTTTAACGCAAGGTGTGTCATACCAGCCAGCATCTAACCCACTGGGAGCATTGGAGTTTGGTTCCCCAACAAACCATGCGCCAGGACACAGGTACTATTACACTCAACCACTAACTCTAGCCAGTTGCGCAGAGGACCACCATCCTCTCAACTCCAACCAATTGAACCAGCTATGAATGACCTTGTGGTGCAGTTTGGACTCCTTAGAAACTTTAGGGTGTCTGTGTTAAAGAATTTCCACTTAGCACCTGAGATCATTAACTGGTGGGAGGGAGAATAGGGTCAAGAGGCGAGAGTGTCACTTTTTCTGCATAATATGCTATTCTAAGCAGAGTTCCCAGTTATACAATTTCAGTCTCTATGGAAGGCCATGTGCTTTAAGTGACATTTGTATCAAGGTTGTGTAAATACTCATGGTGATCTATCGTTCTATGTCTTTATACCATTTTTTCAAAGGTTATTTTCCATGTCGACTGCTTCCAGAAAATAGTTAAATTAACCTTTTGATTGCCTGCCCCTCATAATTCAAGCTGCTGGGAATTCAATGATTCCCAATAGTAATTAAGGTAGACTTACGCCAATAGGGATAATGGGACAATTATTTATATTAGCATTTGCACCTGGAGAAGACAGTTAGCCAATCAGGTGTCTGGAACAGTGGGGAGAATACACATCATCTTCCCACTGTTTCAGCCACCCTAGACTCTTCCCCGGGTGGTGCCAATTTTTGTTTTCTTTTTAATGTGGGTAGGCAACAGGGAGCCTTCCCCTATTGCTTCCACAACTCCCCACCCCTTTCAAAATAACCCCAACCCCTTCCCTACCCCTCCCCACTTACCTGCTGGCCCAGAGCTTTGTGACCCGGTTCCAGCACTCCTCCTGTCTCCCGGATGCCTCTATAGAAATGGAAAAGAGACTTAGTCCATTTTCCTTATGGCAGCGTCCATCTTCTTATTATTTTTTTGCCTCGGGAGATCGCCTGCGCAAGTGATGTAAATCTCCTGTCGTGTGAATGGCTTTTACACCCTCAGTGAGAGGTGGCTATGGCCGGTAATGACCCACATCACTCGCTGAGGCACTTTTCTCAGGGCCTACCTTTGCTCAGGCTGGCGGGCTGTTACCGGCCATGGCCACCTCCCACTGTGAGGGTGAAACCCAACCCACAGTGGAAGTCATTGTTGTCTTCCTCCAAATGAGAATGTTTGGAATTTGGACAGTGACTACTGAGCATTCCAGACTTTATGACCGCAAAGTCACTGGGAAAGCATTTCTCTGCATCCAACAAACCTGCTATGCAATTTTCCAGCAAGATTTCATTTAACACAACACTCCAACCTAACCTAAAACAGCAAACTGAAAGCTAAACACATAACAAATCTTTTGCTTTTGTAATGAAACTGTCTACATTTAAACATTGCACCTAAAGCAAGTTCCAGTCAGGTCAGGTTTACAATAAAATGTTTACCTAATAAAGACAACCTAGTTATTTAAATGTTACAAAATGAAACCACATTTACTTTCCTAATATGTTTTATGCACTGTACTCAGTATTAAAGTAACATTGTTTTCTACACCACCACACTCCAAAACCTTTATTGCTACTAGAACCATGTGCTAATAGCCGTATAGACTTAAGGAGTAGTCATTATTGCTTGGGATAGTGGTCTGTTCACAAATTATGGCCCATGGATTTGTCTCTGGCCTAACTTAGCCGTGGGTCATTATCCCACGTTAATGAACCCTCCCTCGGTCTATGAGGCCATAGTGTATATAAATATATACATCTGAAGAGCACTACATGTGCAAACGATCTCTTCTTCATTGTGGTTGGTATGTTTTTGTAGTAGTCTAGTTACACATTTTTTCATTTCTTTTTAAAGAACATTGTATTTATATATTTTTAACAATATCATAACAAGCAATAAACAGAATATGAATTACAGCGCAGATTCTGTGAATTTAAGAAATTCACTTTTCTGGAGAATATGAACCCACAGTTAATAATAAGATAGGTAATACAATGAGCTAAATTCAATAGTCAAGCATAGAAACAGAGATAAAGAATAGAAAGGAAAAGAGAAAAGAAAACAAGGAGAAAAAAGAAAAAGAAACACAAAAAAACATTGATAATGTACCATCACACCCCCAAACCAAAGCCCAATAGATAGCAACTAAGAACAATCTTCCATAAAGATCATTAAAGGTTGACCACACTTCTTCATTCATATCCAAGTGGTCTTTATCTTTGTATAACACTTTCTCAAATGTAGATTACACCACCAGTCTTTTATCCAAGAGTCTATATGAGGCTTTTTCCTCGTCCTCCACACTTTTAAAATGTGTTTTTGCGTGACCACCAGTGCTTTGACTAACCACATTCATGAACAAAATGTAGCACCTTTACGACAACCACTCAACCATAATATTGTTATGTGTCTGACATCTCGAAATTCTTCCATCCACAACCAACTACATGTGATCCAAAACCTTTCTTCAAACCACCTCAACATGTGTAATAATGATCCACCCGGTCTGCCACAACCCCAACAACTGTCATCTTACTGAAACCCCAAAAGAATGCATCCTATCCGAAGTAATATATAACCGTCCCAAAACCTTCTGTCTCACAAGACGTGAATTCAGTATGACAGATTCTTTTATTGCTCCTTCCCATTTAATATCCATCAAAACACATTCTAAATCTGCAGACCACTTTGAATGTAAACAGTCCCATCCAAAAAAAATCTCTGCCTCAATTGGCATTAGTCATAGAAAAGTTGATACCATTCGTGGTGAATTCTCAAAAATGTCCAAAAGCACAGGCCTATCCACCGGTGGAGCATCCAGCATATCAATCCTTTGTGTTACCAGATTACATAACTCCACATTTTTACTCTTCTCAATCTTCGCTATATCAAACTTAAGCTGCAGTTCCTCAAACCCTAAAATGTGGTCTCTATCCAACAAGTCACCCAAACACAATACACCCTTTAGTATCCAACTATTCCAAAACAACATTTTATTATTCCTCTTTATTAGTCCTCTGAATTACTGGGTTATACCATAAGGAAGTTTCTCTGTGTAGCCAGATAACTTCATCATTCTCTTCCAACCAGTGACACAAAGCCTTATAAGTTGTTTGTATTGTGGGTACAAGCTTAGTTAATAGTGGCAATTTAGATACTGTGTAAATGTTCATAAGACGGTAGGGAGATGCAGCCCACTTTTCCAAGATTAGCCAAATTGGCGGATGCAACACATTATGAGGGAAGTACAATGCACATTTTTAAATGCTAAAGCCCCTATAATATTTTTCTAAATCCGGATAATCAAATCCCCCCATCGCAATCTCAGGCACCAGAACATATTACAGGATCCTTTTAATTTTTGTATCCCCCATAAATAATCCTTAAACACTTTGTCAAACATACACAAGTACTTTTTTGGAACTGACAACGGTAGAGATTGAACTTTATATAAAACTTTAGAAAGCAAAGCCATTTTAATAACATGAATTCTGCCCAATATATTCAATCTAATATTCCTCCATTTATAAACATCCCTCTGAATGTTTAAAACCACGTTTTCAACGTTAACAATAACAATTTTCTTCAGATTTCACACCAAGCTTATTCCCAAATATACAACGCCCTTATCCGACCATTTAAAATCCCAACCCTCAAATCACCTTGACAATACCCTTCAGTCAAAGGAAAAATGTCACTCTTAGTCCAGTTAATCTTATGACCAGACAGCAAACTAATTTCATAAAAAATGTCTCTCAATACCAGGCAACAGATAAAAGGATCAGACAGTGCAATCACTAAATCATCAGCATATGGCAGCCCTTTGAGGTCCACCGTCCTGGATCTCCACATTCTCACAAATGAATAAAAGTAACGGTTCTAATGCAATATTAAACAAAAAAGGTGATAATGGGCAGCCTTGCTGTGTGCCCCTATACAGATGAAAGTACTACGACAGTATTATTGACCAAAATCCTTGTCAAAGCTCCATTATGAAGACAGTTCACCATATTAATAAAAACTTTACTAAAACCCATTTTACCTAACGTAAATTCCAAAAACGTCCAGTTAACAGTCAAATGCTTTTTCTGCATCAAAAACAAATAATGCTGCCTTTGAACCATAATCAAATTTAGAACCCAGCACATTAAGCAATGTTCTGTTGTCATATCCAAACCGATGACCCCCAAATCCAGATTGTGACATATGACTCACTTCACCAATACAACCACTTAACCTGTTTGCATAAAGCTTGGCTAAAATCTTCATATCGACAATAAGTAGTGATATTGGATGATAATTCTCGCATTTATAATGATCCTTGCCATGTTTTGGAAGCAAAGTAATTAATGCCTCTTTCATAGTCAAGCACAATCTCCTTTTCACTATTAGAGAGTTATATCGAGTGCATAAAATTGGAGTGAGCAAATTAGAGAATTAACAATAAAATTCCACAGGTACACACATTATAAGAAAATGTATTGTGGGTCTCTCAACAGAGGAATGTTTTAATTGTCTCTCTTTTTCCCATTCCACAGCGTCTTTGTCTACCTTATCCTAGTTATTTGAATGATCGTTTGTTTTCAACTGGGCTATTTTTCATTTTTCTATTTCATTTGATAATCTCCTTATGGGAGAGTGAATAATCAAAATACATTCTGAGTCTGAATGGCTCATGGGTTAACTGCTCACCCATGACATTTTGCAAGTTTGAATACCGGCAGTGCTGTCTCAATTCTTCATACTTCTGAGGTTGATACATTGAGTACCATTACATAAATTAATAATAACAGCTACTGTTAAAGTGCTTAGTAGTGGAAGAAGTCTGTCATGCAGCACTATATACAAATCTGTCATTATGATTATTCCTTTGAGGTTTTGCTATTTTAGTCCATTATTGTGTTGCAATGGAACACACTTTACTAGTATTCTATTCAACACTTTATAGAAACCCATGCAAGTATTAGAAGCATTGCAGCTATGAAGCCATTATTAAAATTATACCGAAAATACACTTTTCAGTAAAAACACAGGTAGTGAACATTAATCGTCCAGTTCTACTTCCTGGTACTTGCACACAAAACTCCTTTAGTGACAAATTAAAAAAGGTACGAATAAGATGGGTTGCTTAAAAGGAGCAGTAGAAACCACAAGGTAGTTTGTGTGCATTCACAAAGAGGGTAAGCTATGATCAGGAAGGTGAATAGGAGTGTGAATCCGAGGTTAGGGAAAGAAGTCAATGGACAGCTCAATAAGTGGTTGGCAAATCCAAACGTTTTGGCTTATGTATAGGTACTGGATAGGCATACAGAATTATTTTGCATTCATTTATTTGAAACACTACCTGACTTTTGTTACTGCCAAAAAAGGATTCTGGTTCTGATTCTGACTTCAGAAGCTTAACTTTCGACCCCACCTCCACCACATCTCTATGACATGTGCCCTCCAGCACTGTGCGTGTTATACAATTCTCGATAAGGCACTGAGACAGGCCGTTGGGATTAATTTAGTGGTATATAAAAACTAAAACCTCTTAACAGATAGAAACTTTTCAAAAGGTAAGGAACACTCTGCAGGTGACATGCTTGGAGCTGTATAAATCAACTGAACATGATCAAATAATTATAAATGCATAAACAGCAGTAACACTTTGGAGCACCAAGGAGAAGCAAAGGTAGCACAGGACTCCCCAAATTCAAACCCACCAATGAAAGCCTATTGGCTTAACATCCTCCACACCTGTTTATCTCGGAGGCGATGGGGGCAGTGCCCATGGACTGGAAGCCTGTCATTATCTCCTGAGGGCCCAGTGTATGATCCTGAAGGACCTTCCCCACCATATTCAAGTAACGAATCTCTGAGCTCACCCCATCTTGGTAAGATTCCACGCGGTGCAGCCCTTCATAGAGAGTACCTTGGAGGTTGGGAAAGTTAAACAGAGTGAACATGAAGTCATCCCTACTCCTACAGAGTGAGCTAGGGGGTTATATCCTTCATACAGAGGGAGTGGGGTGTATATAGAGTTTGGAGACAGGTGAGTAAGATGGTGCATTGTTTTAAACAACATGTCTTATGAGGTAGGGCTCAAGTGTTCAACATACATATAAACTGCTGGAGGGGGCAGTGAGAGATGTGTCATGTACAGTCCTGGGGTTTATTTAGTGCTGCTGCATAATGACAATTAGGGCCTCTTTAAATGCTGCCAGAAATGGAAATGAAAGCCATTTGCCAAAGAGCACACTGTGTGGTCATGTGGTAAAGCCGGACCAAATATTGCATACTTCAATAGCTGCTTCACAACATAAGATCTCCCAAGCTGAGGAGGGCATTCGGACATTGAATATCTTTCTTACAGGAGGCTACATGACCAGTATAAGACTCCTACTAGATACCAGACGTCACATACAACATTAGAGGTATGCGGCGGGAGGGGCACAAGAGTAATACATAATCTCCAAAATTGACAAAAAAGTGAATGAGTAACAGATATCCTGCAATAGGCAGGTAAGCAGTAAGTAAGTAGTGGTAAAGCAGGATACCATACATATTCTGAAAGACACAAGATCCCCGTCCACACCCATGTCTTAAAATGAATATGCAAAGATGTGACAGTGTGTGGTCAAATGATGGTTGGGTGAATTTCCCTCTAGTGGGACTGTAGGTTTAATCACTCTCTACTGAGGTGCAGGAGGATGGAGGTGATAGACTTGGAGTGGAGGAGGCCTTGGCAGGATGTCAGCCCCAGAATATTGCATCCAGCGGTCCTGCCATGCAAGGTTGCAACCAGTACACAGATGCCAAAGCAGCATTCCCACCAGATTGGTGACCTATACATATATTGTGACAGCCACATCTGTCAGGGCATAGAGCTGGTAAAACAACTCAGAGGGTAAAGTGCCTGTTGCAGCCACCAGCGAAACCTGCGGGTATAAATCGGTATAAAGCATCCACTCCACCTTTGACCCCCCCCCAAAGATTGATAAATGAGTGAGTCATAATAGTATTCATGCTATATTATTTAAAGCAAATAAAAGCTGCACAGCTCTGCCAGTAAGGCATATATACATATACATATTTAAAACAGAAGGGTCATGAATAAACAATGATGGTGGAGAATGAATATGCAATACAGGACATGATAAAAAAGAGGCATAAAACATGTCATCAGCTATCAATGTTTACTGTAGTCCAACATGAATGACTTCATCCTAAAGGCAGTGTGCACAATTTCACACACGCTGCAAGAATTGAAACCTGTTTAATCATTTTGAAAAGTGAGGCTTACCATCTCCAGAACTGGGCTAGAAATGTCAATATGTATGCATTAGAGTCCAATGCAAAGCCGTTTGTTTATCAGCACGAGAAGGCAGACAGGCACTGACAACGTAAACACAAACATTTGCAAACACATCAGTGTTGGCTTTTTTGCGTAGAAATGCCATAGGTCTTTGCAAGGTGCTGCCATAATTGTACTACCAGCCTGTAAAATGGCAACATAATATCTGCATACAAGCCAAAAAAGAAGGCTTTGCCAATGTGTGTTTCTAAGGGCACTTTAGTGCAAGGGATATATGCAAACAACTCATATAAATCAAGTGCCTAGAGGCAGACTTGGTTGAGATATTTTTATGAGACGAGTAGTTATTTGCAGCCGCAATTAAGCCGTTAACTCAGAAGACTTAGAAATAACACTGGAGGAACTATACAGTACTATGTATGAAGTTAATGTGTGATTGAGAAGCTCAAAGAGATCCCAGGGTGTTGTGTTTTGGGTGGGGAGGGGCAAATAGTAGTCGACATTGGCCATTGGGATTAGCATAGATATGGGCAGTCAATGGACGGGTAAATAACCAATCAACACCCATATCCTTGTAATCTGGCACGGGTGGATGTCCTTTTTGATTTCCTATTAACTAATACAATGATGCTGTTAATTCCATCTCAGAAATGGTAGCCTTCTAGCCAGGCCCCCTTTTATAAGTTCCATGCCAAAATCATAGGAACAAGTGCACTGCTGCATCAGTATCCTGATCTGCAGTGCTTGCTCTCTTTAGAGGCACAGAGCAGGTTCTGAGGTTGCAGGAGCTCTCCTGCCAGCTGTTGTGACAACCAAGCCACTTCAGCACAAAGGCAGCCTTTAAGGTCTGCACCTCTGTTCCAAAACCACAGTCATTAGGAATTGCTATTCTGTAATTGTTTAATCTTTAAACATAAGGCCACACCTGAGTTCAGGCTATGGTGGAAAGTAATTCCCAAAACTATAAGAAACCACATCTAACTTATATCATACATGTGTCAGCACTATTAGGGCAGTTCATCTGTGGAATGGTTATGTGTATTCTTGTCAGACAGCTTGGCCCTGACACTAGCAAAGCAAGAGGCTGAATGGTTGTCTCTTTAATTTGATCCTTCATGAAGTTGTGTAACACCTCTCTAAAGGAAGCCAGCCCCTCCGCAGGGGTTGGCATGGGAACATCAAAGGACAAATCCTACACAAAAGGACTAGCCACACACCAGGGTGTTGCATACTAAAGGGCATTTAATGCTATAGGTGTGAGAAGGGGGTAGAGTTAGTATAGGCAGAGAGAGCTCAGAACAAGTGGGGGAAGGTTCCACCATCTTGTTTCTCTCTGTAAATATATGTCATTCCTGTCCCTCCCATCCATTTCCTTAAGGGCAGAGCACTTTGGGTCTGATGTCAGAAGGGAAAGACCACTTGTCATAAGGATAGGGATTATACGGACGTCTTTCCATTGCACTCCTCATATCCCACCTACCTCCTAGCTGTCCTACCATGCAAAGCATTCAAACTATGGGTGGCACTTAAGTGCCACTTAATAGCCAACACTAAAAATGGTATAAAGTCATAGAACCTGACTGCATGACCCACCTGATTTGCATTAGTAAAATGACAGTCAAAATCACACACCTGGGACTCTAGTCAGGAAATTATTCAACACCACTAGACCATAAGACACAGAGGTTGAAAGTTTGGAAAATTATGCTTTGAAACACATCTAGAAAGCACAACAAGGGAGAATCAATTCTAGAATAACGGTGGACCACTTTGTATACATTTGGAGACAAGTGCATTACCATATGCCATGTATGGTGTTCTTAGTGCCACTTTCCCTAAATCTAGAGTAAAACAGATGTAATACAACCCTCTCCTTTTGAGGTATGTATGCGTCTAATGCAGTTCATTCAGGTGTTTTTAATTGCATGTTGGGTATTTGGTGCTGTGAGATTGGTGCAGTAAACATACTTTGGAATGATTTAGAAAATATTCCTTCTATCACTTTGTTGGCAGCAACTAAACATGGGAGAATACATTTTGCTGAACCTACCCAATCACAGAATCTTCACTGTAATCTGGGTGATTCAGATTTGGTCGAATTTGTAAGAGATTTGGGTGACGAATTCATGTTAAGATTATGGCAATTCATGCTTGTGAAGTGTTGCGTAATCAATGGGTTGCACAAGTCAGACCTTTTCCTGACAGCACATGTTCAAAGCAAAACATGTATACATTAATGGAATTGGACAGAAGTTCAGAACCTTTCCTGGGAGGTATTCTCAAGCACATGTCTAAATGACTAATGGCTTGCACCTTTCAGTTTTTTAAATATGGAAATGAATATTAACTATTTGTTTGCAGCTGCAAAACAATGTTGATCTTTAATAAAACACGTAGGGTCTGATTAACAAATAAAATGTCAATGGGACGCTCCCATTTAAAAATATTTTTGTAGATTAGTCCCTTAATGCCAAATTCATGAAAATGAACGCAAACAAATTTTGCTTTGCAGATAATGCATTTTTATTCACATTACTTTGACAAATGCAAGATCATCTTTTTCAGGGGGATGCACAGCAGAACAAATATTGCACTGGTCAACCCCCTCACATACATTGTGTCAGGAGCATTTATGGTGCTCCCTGCACCAATAAGACTCTTACTGTAGATATGTTATGTGCTTTTATCCCAGTTAAAGAGTTCATAACATTGAAATACCACTGACAAATGGTATTACTTCAAGGACTTCAGAATCTACTTTATTAATGCTTGACATGTGACTGACTCTGCCTCAGTCCTACCTGCCCTTCTGACATTCTTGACCTACCCATTATGTTAAACGGGATATCATATTGTGCCTCCTTTATTGTATATATTGGCCTAAGCCCAGTCGCTCTGCGAAGAAATCCGCGTTCCAAAATTCCGATCTTAGATCGACTTCGCCGCCATTTTAGGTCCATCCACCATTTTGATTTCTACTCCAAAGTAATTCTGTGTTCTAAAATGGTGGACAGTGTTTCCCTCTTTTAACTGAGCCGTCCTGACCTTTGTATGAAAGTTAATGTGTAAACTGTCCGTTGGCCGAATGTTTGGGTCGAGTAAAGAGACCTTTTCCCATGCCTGACTTGTAGACAGAGGATTATCTGCGCCAACAAGTCCGATCCGCGGACATACATCAACTACAATGCTGTCTAAATACTGAATGTGGACACTGGCTGAACTACATTGTATAGGACATGTGTTAAGGCTTAATGTTGAATCCGAGAATACACTGTTGCCATTGTGACTTGTTTTCGTACAAACTGAAGATGATCCACATGCATATAGTTGGACAAACTAGAAGTGAACTCGGCACGAACCCTAGACCGAGTATCATTAACCTGTAGAGGGGCTGGACATTATGATGGATTGGAAATGTATAAAATGAACAACTGTTTAGACATCCAGTACCTCTCACTTCTGACACCGAAAGGGCTGGTATTCACTGTGATGTACTGAGGGCCAGATAGCTATCTGATACTTTGTTTCTTTGTAAATTGTACAGTTATAGAATAAAGATCTGTGAATCTTTATAAGCCTGGGTTTGGTGTATTTCCTTTTGGGGTACTCAGCCTCGATATTTCCTTTTGCTTTTACAATTATAAGATGAATAACATCTATTGTTCTCATGGAAGCAAACCCAGCATGATGAAAATGTATGTAGCCCTAATGCATTGACTGATTCTCCTCAAGCCCTATCAGCTTTTTGGAGTTCAAAGTCTATCATTAATTTGCTATATTGTCTCATTATACAGATCAATAATACCCAGTGTGTTGACCACTGAATCACGAAAAACAGGTTTAGGCATGCCTGGCATGTGATTGACTCTGCTGGTCAGACAGACAATCTTACCATTCCCCACTTGACATTTAATGATTTGGTCAACTACATAAGGATAAAAGGCTGAATTATTATCCAGATTCAAATTTAGGACCAGCAGGTTACACCTACATCCCTACAGTAGGTGCATTAATCTACTGAGATATCTTATTGCAGAGTTTAATAAGCTGACCTACTTGGATAACTTGGATAACATTCCCCGATGCACAGGACTCCATGCCCTCTTTGGAACCTCCCCCCATCTAGCCTCACATGACCCCTCCCACTTGCCTCATCTTTCCTTCCTGTAGCCTTTCAAGGTATTTTGCGTTTGTTTTCTTCCCCACAAATCAGCCGAACCCATCCCAAATTCTCTCAAAGGTTTTATGACTCTAAACGAAATTCTGACAGATTTGAGGTGGAAGAAAAATCCATGAGAAGCTACAAACCTACCTGTATCTCACCAGGATGTTCACAGGAGCGCGCTGATCACTTTTGAAAAGTTCTCCCAGGCTAATGAGTGACTGTTTGTGCTCAGGTGTGTTTTCTGTTTATTGATTCATTGGACTTCTTGCCTACATGGGTAGATGTGATATTAATGGTCAGTGTCCAGTCAGCTTTATGCTGGTGATTATGTGTCATCACATGTTGCTGCCTTCTTTCCTCTGTATGGTAATGTCCTTGGTATTGAGAGCAAACAATGTATTTAGTGTATGTTCCACCTCGTTGATTTGCAATGCCTTTTTTCGGCCTATTAAGTCTTTGTTAGTTTGGAATCTAAATAATCAGGTTTCAGGTAAAGTAGCTGGATCTTTGATAGCAGTAAATTGGGTTGCTGATGAATTATAAAATCAGCAGTTCATGATTCAGTTTCTGTTTTTTAATTAGCATATTACCACTATTACCAGGAATTCTGTTGCAAAGATCTTGGGATCTCCATCATGATTACCCACAGTTGTGATACTCAGTTTCCGACCTCGGGAGGATAAAGGCACACGTTGGCTGAAGGAGAATCAAACCCTTGTCTGTGCAGCACCTGGACCCCATCGGCAGGGCTTTCAATGGGATAAGAAATCGAGAGGGGCACAAACATTTAGCAGAACAATATTTGGGGACAGATCTAAGAAGTGTATGGGGTGGAATGAGAATCACAAGCAGCGAAGGAACCTTTAAAAGATATGGGCTTCAAGTAATTCAAGGGGTGGCTTAACTGGAGCTGTTGAGCTGTTTTCGCACCTGGACTGATAGAGAATAAATTCAAATAATGTTTCCTTCATATTATACTTTCCCTTTTCTTCAGTATTAGTAAACAAATAGTCTAGTTCCAGATATCTGAACCTGAATATGAGTGATAGTGACATCTATTGGGCAAGAGCAAAATTGTCAAGGGTCAACTGTTCATTACTTTAACGATCTACGAAATCAGGTCTGGGAAGTCAGTTCAGGGAGCTCCAGCAAAGTCTGACCGGAGAACAATTTTTGGAGACTGCAGGGGCAGTGGCCTGTTTAGCCCCAGCCCACTTAAAGCCCTACTCATCAGAGCAATGTGCACTACACTTTAGAGCTATCCACTGTTCCAGGCCCAAGGAGTTTTTTTTTGAGGGAGACATTTTTAAGGTGGATCATGCCAAACAAATGATGTTATGGTTACATTTTTGAGACTATATTGCATGCCCAAAAAGGTTAACAATTCAAAATGGAAGCAATAGGTCCGTGGACGGATAGCGGCACATACTAATGTGTGTATATTGAAAAGGGCAATGCATCTGTTATGGTCATGGCAAACACTATAGCCTCCTACCATGCATACCATTGACCAGGTGCTGCAGCCATTGGGTGTGGTTTCGGGTGGCTCCATGTACATATGTGTTTGTGTGCATTCATGTATGCATTTTTGCAGTTTGCTTAAGTGCGTCCTCACCTCCAGGGAGGCTTCGTGGTGTTACAGTGCAGACATGGTCAGGCGGACCTCTCAGAACTGAGAGGAAACATCCTACATGGAAAACGGATGGATTGTTGGTGCTTCGTAAGTCAAAGATGGTCCTGGACTATTCAAAGCATCACAGCAAGAGCCTTCCAAGGCTATGTAAAAGCTGTGCCTAGTAAGTGTGTTTGTGTGAGAGAGTGTGGGTGCGCACGGGTATGTGTGTGCGTGTGTGTGCTTTTGTGGGTATGAGCGACAAATCAAGCTCTGTTATATTGCTCTTAGATGTGCATATCTTAACTTGCATAACAGCAGTCATCTGCCGATTCCATGAGAGCAAGCCTTGATAAATGAGTCCAAATTGTTTTTCTTTGTCTCTAGTAGGAAAATACACAAATAAACAGTCATCAATATCGATGTCCTGAGTATCTCTGAATCCCCTTCAGAAAATGCTCCGAGGAGATCACCTTTTATCTTTCTTAGTGGAAATTGAGATGCTGTCATCATCACTCATGCAAAAGTGTGTTTGCATTTTGGGAACCTGGATTTGCTTGAATGGTTTAATGAATAGTCATGAGATGCAAATGTGGTGTAATAAACGCATGGCTGCACAAAACAAAATATATTGAGAAAACTGTATTTTTCAGTGGGAAAATGCTCATTTGCATATTACAATCGATTCACTTAGAATTTAAAGAAGCATTGGAAATTACAGTGCAATGCTCTTTGGCTATATAAAAAAAATGCTAATTTCCATTCCTGCGGCAGATACCTGCAAAGTAAGTATGCTTTTTTATCAAAGTGCACTAAATGCTAGCACAAACGTGAACGCATACGCATTCACGGACCCAGGGCAGGGAAGTTTTTTTTTTGTTTTTTTTTTTCTTCCATGCGTACGTTTTATTAGACTCATTGACATTGTACACGATTGTTGTCTCATATTGTAGTGTAGTAGTTTCAAACTGCTCGATGTCTTAGTTTGATAATGATTCCCAAAATAAGTCAGTGTCTATACATAAAAAAACAGCGAGAACACAATAAAAAAACGCCATGCATTAAGGTTGGTGAGTCACGTTTGAAAGTAGAAAAAATCGATGGATACATGTGTATTGCGGCTATTTCAGCAAACTAAAAAAGTAAACCGCAGCAATGTGAAACAGAAAAAACAGAAATATAAGATTTAAACAGACAATCTAAAAAACACAGAAAAAAAGAAAAAACAAGCATTGGCAAAGCCAACAGTTGGTTAGTTTCCGCAGGTAGACATGTCACCCCTTTCAAATATTTTAACATCACCACGTTAATATATTAACATTTTCTTAAATGAATTGAAATAACATTGCATTACATGTAAGCCATGGATTTCCCCTTTTTTTTTACAAAACAAACACTTATATTTCATGCTACTAGTGTTTACATTTTTCCTATGAGGAAAAAAAAAAACAGACAACCTAAGTACTTTCATTTGAAGCTGTGTGGTGGGACGCTGCTTAGAAGTCAAGCAGCTGAAGACACCCCTGATTAAAGGTTCCATTTATGTAATGAACCCTGACAGGGAGGATTACTATTTCATGCAATGCGTTACAGGGCCGAGCAAAGCACCGAAATGTTAGCACCAGGTAATTACCAGACTGGGTAAAGTCCCCAACCGAGGGGTTTATTGCTATTAGCATCCCGGAATGTTTTTCCAGGATGCAAATTCTTATTTTTTTTTAAGTTGATAAACAAAGTGTTTGCCGTTCCACAATTTAAGAAAACTACTAAACAAAATGGCCACCATGGACAAGGGCAAAGGGAACTACACATGGTCCCTTCTTCCTTTCCATGCGGGCCATTGCTGCAGGGGTTGAGCTGGAACACTGAGTGCTCCAGGTGCCATGAGGGACGACAAAGCTGTAGGTAACTAGGGCGAGGGGGCGCGAGGGTGGTGCAAATTGAGGGTAGTGGGTGGGTGGACTTCCATGCTTTCCAGCAGTAAAGATGGTGGCCTTCCGCTTCTGAGGAGGCTCGGAATACAGACTTTACCATGAGATAAAGCCTGCGTTCTGAGCTACCTGATTGCTGGGGCACATTGGTTCTGACAGAGCATAAACTGCAATTAGCCCATTCCATTTCATACAGATAGCTTTGTAGACAGAAACTGCCCTTTTAAATCATATTAATCTGCCATAAATCTACATAGGGTTCACCGGTATGGCTGCAATTAACCCATTATGTTTTAGACAACTGTTGTTGCAGGCTTAAATGGCTGTTGAAAATTAATTAAATGTGACAAACATTTCAATAACACTTAAAACATGTGAATGGGTACGGTAATCATGCAACCATGCAAGCAAGAAAAAATGGCAAGTCCAACAATTATTTCTAGTTTCACAAGCAAGTGGTACGGGAAACTATATAGTTAATATAATTAGAACACATTAGCACAATTGCATGCACACTGATTGGACCCACACCTGGGAAAAGAAATGTGACAGTGTGAAAAGCACCATGGCGATGTCGGTTCTTTCTGCAACCATGACCACCAGCGCTGTTTTACAAGAAGGCTTCAACCAGCAAGCTCTCGGTGGTGGGTAGTTGGAACACAACAATGTAAAATGGAATCAAATGTCTACCCACCCCAAGCAAGCTGCAGGTGCAAAAGCAATCACCTTCTTCTTGTCCCTCTCAATGACCCTAGAGTGAGCATTTTGTCAGCTTCCTACAGAATTGCATACATTGCATGCTTTTTAGGTGGGCTGGGCAAACTTGTTAGAGGATAAATCATACCACAGAAATGTGGATGGGCTTGGAAAACTTGTTAGAGGATAACTCGTACCACAGAAATGTGGGTGGGCTGTGCAAACTTGTTAGAGGATAACTCGTACCACAGAATTGTGGGTATGAAGTGGTCCTTCAAACCGTTTCAACTTGTCCAGGGATTAGTTTGGAAAATGTTGAGGTTCACAAAGTGGTTGACAGTTAGGGCCCTGTGATGGATCGAGTACAGCTTTTGGAGCTTGCCTTTTGATTTTAAGCATTGTCCCAACAAGGCCATTTTCCCCCTCTGAAGTCTTATTGGTAGATATTTCAGAGTGCCTAGATATAAATACACCATTGCTAAAGTCTAGTATAGAGGAAAAGAACGCATTTACCAGCTGTTCTTGGTGGCTGAATGAAAACAAACATAATAATTTGGCACAATTGTCCTGAACAAGAGCCGATTAATTTGTCTTTGTGTGGGACCATTGTAATATGGTTATAAACAGTAACTCTCAAATTGTACACTTCATCAGTGGACAATGGGAATAGGCCTAGAGCAGAGGAGCAAAATAAAGGGTTACATGTTTTGCATCTGTGGTCACAGAGAGGAAATCTCAGGTTTTCTATCATTGAGTTTCAATCTATTTGTTCTACCCAGCCACTGATGGCTCACATACTGAGAGAAGAATTGGCATTGGTGATGGTAAACCCATCCAGATGAAGCGAAATCTAGGCCGCATTGATGTACATATAGAATTTCAGGTTGAAAAATAGTTGCAATTTTTCCAGAGTCTGAAGGTACAGGTTGATAAGCACTCAGAAGTTCGCTGAAGAATCCCACATGCAACTGGGACGGAGGAGGATTCAAAACTGTAAGAACTGTCAATCAACACTGACCACATTCTACAAAGCAAAATGGCTCCTCAGAACTATTAAACAGAAAGTCCAATATTTTTAAATGTTGGACTCTGATAGGGAATAAGGGGGTGGTCGCCAAAAGTTGAATGCTGTCATTAGATCTAATAATACTGGCAATCTGGCACTGCCACCGGCTGCCATTCTTCTGACATTGCCAATCATACACACTATCATCAATTCACATCTAAGACCCATGATGCATCCAGCCTGTGTGTTATTAAGAACATTAGCTGTTCCTACATTGGGGAACATTAGATACAGACTCCCAACAGGCGCCTGATAAAAGGGTGCCTTGAAATTGGATGCACGTTGGCTGGATGTGCCAGATTAGCGTCTGTGTTTCAGCAGGCATCTGGCAGAGAATACTTCACCTTTCACTATCACCCATTTGCCCTGCCACAGTTACAGTGAATACACACACAGTACTATGTGGACATGCACTGTGACCATGCCTTCTGGAGAATGTGACCAACACATTTCAATGCATTCTCTTGCCTTCCCCCTACATAGAACATGTACACATCTACACTACCAGCAGCCCGTATTCCTACTGGTTTTTTTTTTTCGATCCGTGGACCTTATGCTGAGTTTGCAGGGATTTTTTAAAATTGTTTATCTTATCTTAAAAATAAGTGGGTTCCAATCCCTAAAGCACACCTTCATCCTGCAATGGGAGGATGCAGAGGGCAATAGAAACACTTTTTCGAAATGTTTTAAGTATGGACTCTGTGGACGCCACATGCATACTATGGACGAATATGAGAGCCAATTAAAACACCATCAGTCATTCTCTAACCAATGGGAATTTCTTTCTTTCATTAACCTGTACAATGTTGTGTTTTAACTCTGGGCCAGTCAGCGGACCTAAACCAACTCTTCAGGTTACACAATGGTGGAAGCTGCATCAGCAGATTAGTCTGCAAGCAACAAATAACTTTAATACAGCTGTCCCCTTTTTCCACTTCTATGTGTTTTCCAAAACAGATTTTCACCAGACCAAGTAAAAATCCTAATTGGAACCATACGGTAGCTTCTTTCACAGGTGTGGCTTAAATCCGTACAGCAGTTTGGTAAGATAGACTAAACCTAACAGAGTTTGAATGAAAAATGCAACTTTTGGGACCCCATGTAAAACTCCCCTCCTTAAATGAACCTTTTCAAAATAATTCTGAGGGAGTGTAAATGTTTACCTCCAATTTTGAGGAAAAGTTATTACTATGGCGTTATGCACACGTTCCAAGGGCGTTATGTACCCATTCTATGGGCTATACCGGGGGAAACGGCCCAGCAGCCCGAGTTAAAGGCCTGAGCAAAGTGAGGGCCTTTATCGGGGGACCTGGTACATTACCCGCTATATAGCCTGTCGAATGGGTATATTACACCATTTGCACCCATCCCATGGAAACACTTGTGTATAGGCGCGTTATAAATGCCATATCATATCATATCATATCATGGGCTGGGATGGGGCTAATTTAAGATATACTTTTTCGGGAACGTGTGGCCTCATGGCAACCGGTTCCTGGAACGAAAATGCTTTACAAGGATGGCTGCCATGGATTGGAAAGGTGGGGCTCTGTATGGAGACCCTCTTCCATTTCCATGGCAGCCAAAAAAGTGGAACGGAGAGGAAGCAGCAGCTGCGGTGGCAGTGGCACTGGCCGCCTCTGCAAAGAGGTAATTGGGTAGTGGAGTTCGGAAAAAAAGGGGCCTGCAGTGGGGCAAAGATGGGGGCTGGGGGAACTGGCCATCAGGCAGCTTGGAAGGCGGGCTAGATGGCCAGATTCAGCCTGCGTTTCCAGCCTCCTGATTGGCTGGCTCCCTTCCGCATGGTGCTAATATCTAAAACTGGTGTTTTTCTGAAATGCCTAACCTTTTGGTCTCTTTTAGGCTGCATTTTTATTTAGCACCCAGAAAATGTAGGTGTTTTAGACTAGCTGTGTCCCACTTTAAGGAATAATGAATTCATCAGAAGGATTCCTCTGGCACACAATCATCCTAATGAAGAATTCACAGATCAAGCTCTAGCCTCATACATGGGACCAGACTGTATACTTAATAAGTTTGAATCCCGGCTGGAACGACTCATTCTTAAAGGCTTCCGAGGTCATGAATTGAGTACCAATAAATAAAGTAATGATAACAGCTATCATAGAACTTAGATGCTGAAGGAATCCAGCATGGGACACCATATGCAAATCCCTGATAGCTCTTATTTGAATGCAAGTGAAGGAATACCTCATTTCCCATTGCATATTTCATTACATTTTGGGAAGCACTTCTCCATCGGGGCGGAGAGGGGGGCACAACACACAGACAATAGTGGAGATGGTCTACAGTTTGTTTTCCAATAGTGGTGCCTTTGGGGTTGGGCAGGAAGGACCCATTGACCATGTGAGGACCGCACTATAGTGAATGTAGAGAGCTGTGATGGCCACATATCCAGTTGAGGCTACAGCCATGCTTTATGTGTGTTCATTGGGGCATACAGACCTGAGCATTTGAGAAGTGTGTGATCAACAATTAACATTTTTCAAAGGTTTTCTTTTTAGTTCAGAAAAGTCAGTCACTTCCCCTCACTGTGGGGTGGAGCCACTGGCCAGCGTGAGTCTGTGGGTATTTGGGCCCACCGACATGAAGATGCAACCAGGACATCGTTAATCCATTTGTGCCACGAGACACTGAAACTGGCCTATGCCAGGGGCTTTTTTGTGTCCCACAAGGGTTTGTAATCACTGAATTTACTTCCACCTTCCTCGTAGTGGATTTCCAACTTGCCTGTTGCACAAGGACAAAGGGGCAATCCCCTGCTACACTGTCAATATGCATGGATCCCAAGGAAGGATGGATGTGGAATGAAGGAGTGCACACTGGTCTCTCGTAGGGTTCATTTATGAAACACCAAAAAGAAAACTATTAACATGTGCACATCATGCCATATGGCCATTTGCGTTTTAATTATGAGAAGCTGGTTTTGGTGTCAGTAATCTTCAGGGTCTATCTAGGTTGCGTAATCTGCCACCTTTTGACCAAAGGGTGAGAACAGTTCTGACGCTTGAACCCTGACCCTAACGGAAACTATGGAGGATCCCGCTCATGCTGTCTTTTGAAATTACCAGCCATCGCCTGACTCACCCTGCACAATATGGAGGTCAGGTTACCTGCATGCCCAGTTTATTTTCTCAGAATTTGCAATGTCTGTACCCATGCATGTGATTGGGGCATGGTTTGGTTGTACACCTAGGGAGCTAGGGAGGGTGTTTCCTTTTTAATAGTTTAGATGTTGTTAATATGGACTAAGAATAAACTTTTAACACAATCTTCAATTTCCTTATTATCTTGTAACAAACAATTTCGTTATTTCTGAAGCCCAGATGTTTTTTTGTTTTTTTTATAGAACTGGTTTGCATATATCCAACAGGGAGCTGAACATATATGGAATATATTTTTGGAAAGTCTTTAGTTGCAAAGTGTTTACTGACAAAATAAAAAACACAAAAAGCCCAAATTTGAAATTTGCTAATTAAATGGTTTCCCTAAATCTGATCAGTGTGTTTGTTGGAAAGCCATGTTCATGCAAAAGAGAGCAGTCTAGTTTCATATCCAGGAAGATCTAATAGAATTGCTATTTCCACATGTGTATTATTTGGATTTTTGTTGTCTTTCCCTTTACCTCACAAGGCCTTTTCATGGCTGCTGGCATTTGATTACTGGGGTTGTCATTAGGTATACCTTCTTGTTTTGTGAGGGAATGCAACTTTGATCTAAGATTGAGTTGTCAACAATTTGAAATGGGTACATTGTTTTGATTCCTTGTGTGGCTATCTTGTGATACTTGTGTGATACTAATAAATATGTATATTGTATTTATTGATACAGTATGTATATAGCACCTTTATCCAATGTAGTGCACAAGATTAAACGGAGCAGATACAAAGATAAAATGACACTGAGCGGATTGGAATTGAATCAAACCCTAGGAAAGAGAATACAGAAGAAAAAAAATCATAAAGCTTAGGACGTCTTTAAATTCTGATTTAGATTTGAAAACAAGTGGATATCCAGAGGAATATACGAAACAAAGATACTTTCATAATTTAGGAGTTGGAAGATGAACACAACGGAAGCCAGAATATTCACAAGGATGCAGAGAAACCAACAGAAGAAATTGAGAAGGAGAACAAAGAGCCTGGGGTGGATGGAATAAGGAAACCAAATCACAAAGAAAGATAACGTGTGACCAAAGCATGAATACTTTAAAAGACAATACAAAAAAAACTGAAATCTAGAGGGAATTGCGAGTCAATGCAATTAGGCAAAGTGTGGGGATGTACGGAGAAGAGTTAAGAATGAACAGTATCCTCACAGAAGAATGCAAGACAGAGGAAAGCGAGAGGAACACATACATGGGAAGAGCCACATAGAGAGAGCAGCAATAGTTACTATGTGACAAAACAATAGGTTGCAACGGACATTTATAGAAGGAGAATGTTAGCAAATATTTGGAAACAACCATCTTTGATCTAATATACTCACGTATCTGGTTTGTCGAAGCACTATAGAAGGCGTTCACAGTTGTTGGACTTGTAAACCACCTGTGTGGACAAAGGCAAAAGAGAAAGGAGTCTGTCAAATATATCCAGGTCAGTCTTTTCAATTATGCTATTATAATGTCTGAGCTTACAACAGGGCTGCAAATGACACAACTGCAGATCTTGCTGTGGATTGACACTCTATCAATGCAGGATCCCCCAAATGCAGCCTGTGTATGTCTTTATGTGGCTGCACAATCAGACGCTCTCTAAGCACGTCTTTACATTTTGATGCACCACTACATTGCAAGTGTTAGCCATGCTCCTCAATGACAAGTGGCAAGCTTAATAGTTACAGAATATTAAGTCGGGCTGCGCAGGTGGACGCAGCCTCGATTTACCTTGAGAAAGCGTTTGGGTATTCACTCACATTTTAAGGATGATATGTGTTGCTATTAAACATTGGACTTTACTTATATGATAAATGTACTACTTTAGTTCTATAGTAAAAATATTACAGATTGAACTTAAAATGTATCTATCTATAGAGCGATTCACGTGGGATATTGCCTGTTTGATGCAGCTATATTGCTAACTAAAAGCTTGCAAAGTAGGGAATAGAGTAGAATGCTCAGTGTGCCTGGTCATGGACACCTCTAGTGAATAGCCACACACATGTTGAAGTTAGATTGTGGCGCAGGCCCTCATTGACCTAAACATGTCGAGCAAATGGCTGCATCATGAAGGTAGAACCACGTACACCTTAGTTATCGGTGCCCATCATAGGCCAGATCTCCAGCAGAGTACATGGTATGTACATGCATATGTACCCCTAGTTCCTGTGTGGTCACAGAGGAAAACGAGCTTCTATATGGACCTGCAGGCTCCCTTGGCACCAGTACAATGCCAGTGAACCTCCTTGTTCCTGACTCAAGATTCTAGGTGGTATAGTGGCCCCACAAGGAGTGAATGGCCAAATGCCATGAACCTCTTAAATATAGGCACACAATACGAATGTGATTATCACCCTGACACAGGTGAACATTTAAACTATTCAATAAGCGGTCTTGTGTTTTGAATCAGGCATGAGTGAAATTTCATGTGCATACATGGGACCGTGCCTACACTCTTTAACCCTACACTATGAACCTGGGTGCACAAAACAATGGTGCAGGCTCAGAGATCAATATGGTAGGAAAATGGGCTGGATAAGTTCATGAGTGTAGCTGGCAGCTGCTATCTATGCCCCAGGCAAACATTGAATCATAAGCTAACATTCATGAAATGTTGTCCAGGTATGGCTCTGATACGTGTTGATCTGTGGTAAATATAAAGTGATATTCACTTTGACGTGGTCCCTTTGTGGGTTGAGTTTGGTGGGCCACTCAGTGGATGTTTATGGAGTGCACATCCCTCGGCTTCTTGCCTCTGTGAAAGTCGGTTCTATGTGTGGCCTCGAGATGGAGCTTCATTCCCTCCCTCTTGTTTTCCTTCCATTGCTGTTCCCATTGTGTTTCATTATGAGGGACTCCTCAGAAGCTTGTCCCTCTCCACCTCAAGAGCCCGCCTTGTTGGTGGAAGAGTGCTTATCCTAGGAGTATTGCTTCACTTAGGACTCTATCTTTCTTCAATCACTTAGACATGTACACGTTACTAGCTTGCACTGGATGCTTTACCCATATTGTATTCTGAACATCTTTGCACCCCTGCAGGGCTTCCTGTTACTTTATTAATGCGACATTCCCACCTTTACTGCTGCATTGACTGCTGCTCTCTCAGACGTGACAGACTGGTAACGCCTGATGTGGAGCACCACAGTTCTCATCCTTCAGCCAGCGGAGGGCCAGCAGTAACTCCTGCTCCTCTCTTCTCTTTCATGCAGAGGACCCTGAGTGGATCTGAAGAGCTCCCATTTCTGTTCGGATTGAACTGGCATGAGAACAGCGAATCTTGGCTCCCCCTTTCTCCATCTCTGTGTAGTTCCCTTGTTCAGAGACCAGTGAGGCAGACAATGGTTGGGCCTGTGTGAGGTCCAATGTGATGGCTGGCTTGGGCCTCTTTGGCAGTCTACTAGCCAACGGGCCCATGCCAGGCTGCCGCTCTGCTACGTGTATGGCCACTGCTGACTGGGTCTGGGAATAGTCGAAGCCCTTGCAATATCAAGGAGCATTCTGACTAAGAACGCCTCGTCCCCTACTTTTGGAACATACAAGGTAGCATGTGGCTGCCAGCAAGGGAGCCACAATTGTGGAATAGCACTATCATTTATTTAAAAAAAAAAACGAAAATAAAATAAAAACAGCCTTTCATTTGGCAAGAGTGCTTCATTTTTTACATAGCCATCATATATTACATATTGTAGTGACTACTCCCAATATGCAACAGAAAAGATGCACTTATCAAAATGATAAGTGATCTCAGAAGGTCATAGTGTGTTAAAAACATGAGTTTGACAGTCAGGGTGTGCTATCCAGTTATACTAAAATGCCATTCACTGTAAACAAGCATTATGAACGGTTTGCACATATTACGTTCTTTTCGATAGTTCTTCTGGCGAGTTGCACACCAAGACGTATTTCTTGTTCATGGAAACCGCTCTTCATGTTGAGTCGACTATGATCTCCTCTGTGTACCTATATCATTGAATCCAAATAGCATTTTCTGAAGGTTGATTGAGGTCTTCATGATAAGGAACTATACATCTATAATCACAAGCGAGGCAGGACTTGATGTAGAAGCCAGTTAGCGTGCCATTGGACTGTGCATCTACTGTTTCTGAGAATTATTGAGAGAACAGGATCGGATTTAGAGGTGCATATCTTGATGTTATTTCTAAGTGTCTTTTCATTTGAGCTGTCTCTGATTTGTGTGGTTCCCTTGAACGATTACATTCCTTGGTCTGGGAGTCAATGTCCACAATCAGTTAACATATGCATAATGTTCTATATGTGTCATGAATTATTTGAAATGTTTTCAATGGGAAACAGTAACATATGAATGAAATAAAAGTCAACGTAAAGCAGGGACTGACATTCAGACTTAGCCAAGCTCAATCTTTGGTTGGAGAGTCAAATGACACCAACAAGACGCACTCATTCAGAGCCTAGCTCTGACACTTTTCTAAATAGTATATTATAGCTAACTAGCAGAAGTACCCATTCTCTTAACGGGCTCTGTGGACCGACAAGACAAAACTCTCATCAATGTTGAAAATCAATGATCCTGTAGGTCGCTGTTCTGATTCGCCTATCACTTGATGTGCCATGCACTCTGAAGTAAACTGCACTGAGAATGGGCGTGTGTTGCTGGCTGGAATACCGCAGAGCAGACTTTGGGGGAGGAGAGAGTTGGTGTTCTGCTGCATACTGGGACCTACTGTACTCTCTCCCCACCTGTTGTCTCATGCTGGCATGGTGCAGTTCGTTGCAGTGTTTTGCAGTGCAAATGTCCCAGAAACAGTCAATTTTAGGATTGAGGACTGGTCCTTCTACGACCACATTGATGTTTTGCCGATTTCAGGCAACTGTCTCATGTATGAAGGTGCTGAAATCCAGGGAAAGGGGTGGGGTGTCCAAATGCCATGTAGTCAGTAATGTCAGGAGAGTACTAACAGGTAACTATGCAGAATTTGGTGCAGATTGGTAAAACAATGTGGAATTGTATAAGCAACAATGCTTTGCCAAGCCACAAACCCACAAATCTAGAGTTTTGCTGGAAACCGGGGAAAGGGGTGAGGTTCTCCAAATTTCATGTAGCCAGTAATGTCCGCAGGGTCCTAACAGGTAACTATACAAAATGTGTTGCTGATTTGTGAAACAGTGTGGAATTCTATAAGGAACAACGATTTGCCATAAATCCCTCCACAAACAAATGTTCCCTTTACTATATAGAGAGAGAAAGAGGTGAGTGATTGAGTGAGTGACGATTTACACTCAGTATTACAAGTTGGTTCTGGGTAACTTAACACACAGGTTAGTAACAGAAGGGGGTCTTCATTTTAAAATAGCCAGGTTGAGAGATTGCTCCTAAATCTCTGGTAGCTGCTTCAATGATAACGTTTTAGGAAAATATTCCAGATAGTAAAGCATCTGTCACATTTCATGAAGAACATATTTTCTGGGTCAATACAGATTTTCGCAAAAGCTTGATCATAGCTCTCTTCCATTTATGTATGCATGATGAATAACTTTAAAATACATATGCCTCATGCCTGTGCACACGAGAAAGCCATTCAAAGGACTTTGAATGCTATGTTGCAATCAATTTTGAGCAAAATGCAACTCTTCCAGCTTTTTTCAACCTACTCAAACAAGTTGCAGTTTATTGGTTAGTGTTTTTGTAAGTCATGTACAAAGGCAATGGCCTTTTTTAAAGTGCAGGTTGACCTAGTCCATCCCTTGGACATTCACCATTTATCTTCTGGAGTGACACATTCGATTTTTCCAGGTTTTCTTGCTAGTAAATATATATTTTTAGTTAGAACATTCATCTGGTATTTTAGGGGACATTGAGGATCAAATGAGGGTTTTACATATATGGTAAGGAACAGGGGGCAGGAGGATATCCCATTGGACAAGACAATGCAGAGTATCACAGCTCCGGAACCAGATCTTGTGCTTAGAGGCTGGTCTCTGGCACGAAGAGCAATAAAAAAGCTCAGTTTTCTTTTTTTTAAGTGATTTGCATGATCAAACTATGAGGATGATCTCATGCTTTCTTTTATTAAGTTGTGTTAAATTTCTTGCATCCAAACATGATCTTTTTGCAAAGTTGGCCTGTTGTTCCTCAGCGTCATTGTCCATGCCACAAGAGAATTGGGTATCATCAGCTAATGATTAGTGCAATCAAATGTCTACAAGTATGTGTACTGTGTAACATCCTACATGGGTAGTATAGCTCAGTGGTAATGTGCTCGTCTTGGAAGCAAGATGGCGCAGAGCAACACAGGATTGAATCCCGGGTCCGCTCTTAGAAACCTCTTAGTTATTAAGCGCGTTATAAAAAAACAATTATAATTATAGCGCCTAATAGTCATGATCATATGTGTGGACCTGAGCATGGGATGCAGGACTCACCAAATGTTCACGTGTCCTGTCCGGATAGCAGCTGACATCAAGATTGCCCAGGCAGTAATGTCCTGCATGGTGGCATGGTGTGTAGGACTCATCATCATTGTGATATAGGAAAGCGGTTCCACATTTGCCATTTGAGGCTTTGTTATGTACACAAGTACAAGTAAGTTCACCCCTCAGCCCAACAGTGTTACTTCACAGCACTGTCACCTACGAAGAGGCAGACTATCAACTTTTTTATGGTAGTTCCCTATAACTTACAATGGCCCAAATGTGCCTCCAGATCAAAGTAAAAACAAAGTGCATTGAGAAGCCGTCTCCCAGTCCAATTGACATGAACTGTGGAGCGGCGCATCTCACTTTGCCAAATTCAAAATGAGTGTATGAATATAATTAGCTGCAAATAAAAGAATACTGATATTCATGGAACCTACATTCTGCACATTATTCATTTGCATGAACATATTGTTTTTTTAATGTTTTATTGGTTTAACAGATCAAACCTTTAACATTTACATCAATAACATCACAATCCATTAACATTCCTCGTTAAAAAAATGAAACATCATATCCCTAAACAGATAGAATACAATTAAAATAAAATTAAACTTAATTTGATTGCTGAAACCATCCATTATTTGGAATTCTCACTCCCTTAAACCTTTTACTTGAGCACAAAATCGACTAATTTCATAGTTGCTAAAACCATACTGGTTCTTTCTCCCAGAAGGACCCATTCCCACCACTGTTCGGCTGAAAAAGACAATATTTGGCCAACTTGGGCCTCTAAGAATCTTGATCGCACTTCAGTTATCGCTGCACAAGAGGTAATCAAACGAAAGAGTTTCAACACTTCCACCTCGCCTACAATATTGTGCACCTATTAAATCAATTTTCCTCCTTGCAAGTTGGACTTCCCCAAGTTGCAAGTAGGTTTCTTGTATTCTTCCCGTGTGTCTAGAATGTTCAGCCTACATCTGAGCAAAAGGTCTCTATAATAGACAGACAGAATTATTTTTAGAAAAGCTGGCAGTTGGTTCAACCCCTTTTGCTCCATGCTTAGAATTGGCCTCATTTTGTCTTTACCCCTGTTCTAAATGGTTTCAAACCAGTCTAGCTCCTGTATTTTTGTTGTTGTTGTGTTTACTGAATTTGACACTAGTTCTCTCAATTCAATATTCTTTTCTGCCAGGATACTCTCCACTTTCAGTCTCCACCTTCTCAAACTTCCCTCTTGTGTTACCTTTCATGGATCCAGAATGGAAAAGGGATATTCCGTTGGCTCCAAGGTACATTTTCTATATAATGCATAGTTTTCCATCGAAGCCAAATACTGTAGCCACAATCAATTGGCAATGAGATTGGCAATCTCAGGATCCTACACCAGAATAATCACTCCAATAGTTCCCAAACTTTCCATGTCAGGGTTAACATCGCTTCAGCCCTATAAATTAGGATCTGTACCACTTTCTGGTGGTAGAATGTGATAAGTGGTATCATTGAGAATTTACTGTAGTGTCTATGTAGGGTTGCCACCTGAATTGTCAATTTTGATACTTTAGCCCTTAGTGCAAGATATCAGCCTCTGCTATCTATGTTCTTATTAATTGTCACTCCCAAATAGATCATAGACTTGACAGCTTGATTCCCCACTAACCACATAAACTTGGTTCCTTGTTTCTTGCACGACGATGTCATTGCCAAAACCTTGGATATCCCTACATTTATCTACATGCCATTCACTTTAAGATATTCTTTGAAGGTTTCAATTCTTCTTTGTAGGCCAATTGGAGTTTGACCCAAAAATACAAGTCATCAGTGAACAATATCCAGGGGACCTCAATTGAATTCACTGTGGGATTAAACACTTTAACCTTTTTCTGAGAATCTGCCAAATTAGCTATATAGATACTAAAAAACAGGGGTGGGGCAGTGCACACCCCGTCTTCAACCCCCAGTAGGTTGGATTCTTCCTTGACAATTGGCCCTAGGCATATAGCCTTTTTTTATGGATGTATTTGAGTACAAAGCCTCCATGGCCTCCAACAGATCGACAGGGCAATTCAATTTTCTCAATTTGGACCATAATCATTCTCTAATCACACCGTCAAAGGCATGTTCGAGGTCCATGTTTTTGTCCCCATCACCTCCTGTTTTAAGATGTTAATAATAAATTAATTCAGAGAGTTCCGAACACCCTTCACGAACCCAGTTTGTCTAGGATCCAATATTCCAGCTTCTATTGCTCATGCATTTAGATCCCGAAGCAAGACGATGGAAATCATTTTCCCAAAGAGTCAAGAAGGGCGATTGGACCGTAGTTTTTCAGATCCATGCAGTCGCACTTCTTGCAAATAGGGACTATGTTGGCCTCATACCAGGAGGTCAGTACCTGCTTGTTGTACATAACTTGACTGAACATAGTAAGTACCATTCCTCCCCATAGCTCTATGTTTTTTTTCAGTTGCTGGTTTGACAGCCCGTCCGGGCCGGCTGCCTTCGTGGAATTAAGATTGCCTATCATCCGTCTAGCCTCTTCCTCGTCAAATGAAAAGACCCATCTCTCTCTCCCACTATCATTCCCTGCTTTCCATTCTAGGGGCCCTGGAAATAGAGCAGAATAGTGTAACACCAATTTTTCTTCCCTTACTAAACCCATAGTATGGGCAGGACAAACAAATTCAAGAGTTCCCATAGGTTTCTTGTATTCTTTTTACAAGTGATTTCTATCATTTCCTCTGCATCCCTTTGCACTCTGACTTCTCTAGTTGCTCTCAACCAATTAAAATATTTTTGATTTTTCCTTTGAATCCTCTCTCTCACTGCTGATTTCCCATCACTCTTTGTCCTCCTCAACATTCTTCTCATCTCCACCAACCTCTTATCATAAGCATTTTTGGTAGTATCTCCATTTTACTATCTTTACCAATGACTTGTCTAAAATCTTTAAGGATCCAAGAATAGTCCACTTTTTGAGGATTTTCTCTTACAGAATCTTGGTATTAATTGACCACATTTACAACCTCGCGCTTTTTAAGTCTCAATTTATTCTTTACCCTTGTTAGCACTACAGGGCTCATTTTCCCCGGCTGCTGCACCGGGTTTACCAACAGCAAGGAAATAGACAGAAGATCATGGTCAATTAACGACTGTTTTACCAGTTCAAATCTTACAACCCCCTCACTCATGTTTCTTGACATAAAACAGTAGTCCAGGCAAGATCTCTGCTTGCCTCTCCCCCATGTGCAAGACCCCAGTCTATCACCCTCTGTTTGTGGATTCAACATATGCAGGTCTTGGGATTTGACAGCTAGACACCAGCTCCAAGCTCTATCGTCCAATTCAGATTCCTTCAATGGCCAACCTTATTTATTAAGTAGCCTAATATTAAAGTCCCTGCATATAATAATCTTGGCAACTTCCCATTCTATCATGGCCGCATCCACATAGTCCATTACTGATTTGATGAATTTCTCTTATGAGACATGTTCAGCCTCCAGTATATATTAACTAGCAGGTACTTGGTTTTCAATCAATAGCTTTCTGTGCTTAGTTTTAAAATTTGTACATAGGGGCTCGGGTATTCATGGCTGTTTATACTTAAACCAGCATCTACTTTTATCAATGTCAAAAGACTCAAATATGGTCTGCCTGTAATGCCTTTAAGGCTGGATTTAGATGAGCTTTGTATCCATCGAGGACTAGATCTAAGCCATGTCTCTCGTAAACAGAGGCTATCAAATTGATCCAGCGTCAAGGAGTTTCCTACAAATAATGTTTTGAAACCTCTTGTGTTGCACGATCCAATGTGGAATCTAAGAACATTTTGAGAGCTGTCAGTCTAATCCTGATTTGGATTTCCCAAAGCACCTGCTAGCCAATCCCAATTTATTGGGTTCAGCCCATTGATACTCTCCATTTGGGAATCACATTCACTCTTCAGTTTTTTCCCCTGTTTTTGTATGGTAAACTTCAGTGAAGGAAGTTCTTTTTTTAACAAGCGCTGTTCTTTTTTCTTTGTGATTTCCTTTTGGTCCATTACCACTTTACGGCCTCCCACCTTAGGCCTGGCACCAGAATTTGGCATTTATTTCTCCATTGCCTCCCAGCAACTTGATTTAATACTTTCTTGAAGGTCACTTAGGTCATATCCCAATAGAAGGAGATCACTCTCAGCTAGAAGGGTCTCATTTGGGAGGCCAAATGTAAAATCACCCAATCCATCCTTCTCTCAACTACAAACTCCACCACCGTGATATCCTCTGTGGCTATTTGTCTCAGTGACGGGATGTAATGTAGTAATATCATCACATTGCTCCTATTCAGAATTGAAGCATTAGGACCCGAGACAATTCTCTCCAAGTAAACCTTTAAATTGCTCTTTACTACAGCATGTTTTAATCTCAAATGATCCCTATCTTCCAGTAACGCTTCACGCCCCCCAATCGTAATGTTCCTTTCCTCTCTTTTTGCCAAGATTTCTCTGGCCAACCCCCACCAATGGTTCTTTGGCCTTCACCAATGTTTTTTCTTCCATTGTCCTAAATGGAGAGATCTTGTTCTTCAAGGATCGATGAGCACCTTCATCCTTGAATTTTCGGTTTACACAGTTCCATTTCGAGGTAGTTCCGGCAATTTGTCTCTCAATTTACACCCAATCAGACCGACTCAGATCATTCCATTCTGCATTTTCAGGCAGGTTTCAGCAAGATCTTCATCTTCCCTCTGTACTTCCACAGTTTTCTCCTCCGAACATATTGCATCAAGGAATACAGTTGTCTGGTCAGCACAAGGCAGTGCCAATTCTCTCCTTGGGCGCTTGCTTGGGTGATGGCCTTGTATCTAAAGGAGGTGGAGTTCTTAAATTTCTTAGGAAGGCACTTGAACCATTAAATTTTCGCTTGTGTGTGACTCTTATATTTTTAGCTTTTTTTCCTGGTTTTTCTTTCCTGCATCTTCCTCAGCAATTCCAGGATTGTTGACTTTTTTAAATATAGAAAACGTATTTTCTTCCTTTGATGTTGTTTGTGGCTCCAGTTGCTCAGTTGTTCCAATTTCCACCTCTTCATGCTCTTCAGGCGAGACAACTAACACAGTAGTGGATGGGGGTGGCACTTGCAGTTTCATGGTCTCTACAGGAGAGGGCTGCACTAGTATTCTTTTCACCCTCATCCATTTGCAATCTTCCAAGATTGCTTCCATTAATAGGGACGTATCCGTCTATTCCCGCCTTGCCATATCACATAGCGGTTTTGCCATTGTGGAGAATTTTTTGCTTCTTTATTGAGCCTTTCATTGACCTGTAAGGCAAACCCTTGCAGATCCATCATTTTATTCTGTATTACTGATATTTGGTTAACCTTATCTTGTAGAGTGTCATAAATGGACTCATACAATTTGGTAAAAGGAGCCAATGAGATAGTTAGTGACACCATTACCACATGTTGAAGAGGACTCAGATCCTCTTTCCCATAGGGATCTTCCCATTTCCAGTGATTTCGATTACGCCATGATGAGCTGTGTGATTCTGGCAATGATGGGGAAGATGGAGTCAAAGAATTGCAATCGGACAGCCTCTTCACAAAATTCATAACATCTGTACTTGATGGGCATAAATGATCCTTTCCTTCTTTGCTTTGTTCTTTGTCATCTCTCCGGGCGAACTGCCCCTCCGGGGCCTCCATTTTTATCTCACTCAGATTCTCTATAGGGGTCTCTGGAATATAGACTTCAGTTTGTTAGTAGACTGATTTCACCCCCAATATTGACCTTGCCCCATGTAATCAAGTCCACACTTTCCACACTCAAATCTGCATTTGTCATAGAGCGTTCCAGGGCTGTTAGCCGCCCCTTAATACTGGATATACTCAGTCTGTTTTGGCTAGCTATTTTATTAGTCAGCATAGTTATTTCCCTTCTTAGATGCGCTGCTAGGGTAGGGGTAACTTGCTCCAGCTCCCAGTCCATGGGTCCCTGCAATACAAGCTCCATAGTGCCTTGATTTATGTGGACTAATTTGCTTTCCAAAGACTTCGCAGTTCGGGGACCCCTTTCCCCAAGCCCCTCTAATCCAGACACATGTTGTTGTATTTTAAGTTGATCCTGATTAACAGAAGATCTCCTTATCGCCACTGGGGGCACTGTTACACAGGAACCAACGGAGGAGTCGCCGGAGGTGGGGGAGGACACAGTCTGGAGCCTGGTCAAAAGAAGCTCCACTGACACACCTTCCCGCAGGAGACAGGACAATTCTCCGTCTTCATCAAGCAGATAATTCTTTTCCGTTCTTGACAGGGAGTTCTCCCCGGACTGTGACTCATTCATGGAACCCATTGAGTTGCACAGCTGGGTATCGCCTGGTCTCGCTAATGCATTTTCAGCCAGCAGTGTATTCTGTGATAGCCGCGTCTCCCCCACTGGACACGGTAGGGAGCTCGGCGAGCTCGGCCCGTCACAGGCTGGTCTCTTTAATGCATTTTCACTCCAAAGTGGATTATTAACAGGCCACATCTCCCTCATGGGATCCGTTACAGGGCTTGTCCCATCATGAGCTATTCGGTGTGGCACATTTTCTTTTTCAATCCCGGCCGCCTCTTCACTCGAAGCTGCAAAGCATTCTGAGGCGTTCTCTTTTAAGACGCTGCTTCTTACATCCAGGAATGTTCTCGTTCTGGGAGGGCTCCTTAGATGCAGCACCATATTCCGCAAGAGATGTACTTCCTCTAGGGCCTTTGTTCACTTGCTCCAGCAGCGAACACCAGCAAACACCACTTTCCACTGCTTTGCTCTACTTCGCTCTGCTTTGCAGAGGGGGGATGGTTATATGGCCAGGTCACACGGTGCACAGCAGGGCAGGGCTCCCAGGTTAAAGCTGCTGTGCAGAGTAGAGCAGGACACCAGCAAACACCACTTTCAGCCAACTTTGCTCTCTGTGATCAGAGAGGCACTGCTCCACCTCACTGATGAGACCCAACAAGGCTGAAACACGTGTCTGTGGCATTTCGGTGCTGGACTGACATTTAGCCATTTTACCTCAGAAGCACATAGTTCTCACAGAGGTGCGCTATGACTATATTTTGACTAATTTGAATGGGCTTTCATTTATGTTAGTTGAAAAATATAAATATGATGCAATTAAATTGTAATTTGAACGATTTAACAGTCTGGCGTCGAAGGATCTAAAAAGTCATCCTGATTTAATTTGTAATAACCTTCTCTATTGTGGCAATAAGCCACGAGAGCGTAGAAAGGGCCTTAACGAGGCCCCGGGCGCATTACCGCGGGCGGTATTGGCCTGCCGTCGAGGGGCTTATTGCCATTAGTACCCTGGCCCGTTAGACCGGAGTACTAATGGCATTTTTTCGGTTCCAAAACGTTGCTGCGTTTTGGAACAGAAAAAAAAAGTCAAATAAAATGCCCGCCGGGAAAGGGAAAACGTAGTCCATTTTCCCTTTCCATGGCGGCCATCAAGTTGGGAACGCGTTGGGAACAGAAGTGTTCCCAGCGCGTTCGCTCCCGAGATTAGAAGAAAAAAGAAGGTAAGTGGGGGTGGGAGGGAGGGGAGAGGATAGTATGCAGGGGAGGAGGGGGGTGGAGGAAAAAAGAAAACTTACCTGAGTCCCCAATGGGGACGAAGGCACCCTCCAGCCTTGGGGAGGTTCGGAGCGGGGATTGACCTGTTTCGATCCTCCTCATTGGTTAAGGGGCTGCCACGCCCCCCCTGCCAGGAACAAAAGGCACGTAGAGCGTGCAAGGGATTCCCGGCCTGGTAATTCCCCGGCGAGGGCCAATCAAATGTTGCATCCTGGTTGACCCTCGCTGGGTACTAATGTCTACTAAGTTGAAAGCTAACCATGGTGTTGCAAAAAGGATAGGGAAATAAACAAGCCTACACATCTCAAAAAGTAATATTGACTAGAAGGCAGAGAACAGGAAGGTAACTTCTGGTAAACTATAGTTACTGATGGTGATCCCAGAAAAATCCCTGCAAATTTACTTAGCTGCCAAGAGATCTTTCTCAGCATTTTTTCAGAATCTGTAAACTCTCAAGATCTAGGGAATAAGCTGTACAGGCAACCTAACATGGGATTCCCTCTGCCTTCTATAATCTATCGGTTGTACATAATTTTCAATCAAAATGACGCGTCTATAAATAAAAATACAAAAATAATATGTTCTAACAAATCAGAAGCCACTGGCCCTTATTATGAGCACCAGTGGTCTACCAGCAACCTCTGGTTACCGTTTCCACCACCCAATATCCCGATAAAACCGGGCTATTACGGACGGTGGAGGAACGGTAAATTCCCATTCCCGTGTTGGACTCCACGGGAATGGGAACAGTGAAGCACCAGCACCGCCAGTAACGGTGCTCCAGTGAAATATCTGCCAGTAAGGGCATGAACTACCAGCAGGTCAGGCCTGCCAGTAGTTCACTGTCCCTGCCGACAGACTTGTAATTTGCCAGTCTGGAAAAGTGCCGGTAATCTTTGTTACCAGCACTTTTTTCCAGACCGGCAAACTTAGAATGAGGGGAACTGTCTAGAAAACACCAATCAGTTTTTTACGGGGGGTGTTCGTAGTTATGTGTTCGTAGTTATACAATTGGGCATGTAAAGTAGTTTAGAACAACACAATGTAGGGACTGAACTAAAATACTCCCAAAATTTTAACCGAAATGCAAGCACACAATGTGAAAAGTGAAAAAACTCACTTTACAATAGCAGCAATAATTTGACTCCATATATATTTTCATTAAAAGAGGCATTCCAGGCATTGCGGACAAAAACGCATATCTATCGCCCATGTTCACTCTAAGCTTAGGCATATTAACCTAATATTGGCTATCAGCTCAATCTGAGAGATATGGTTCAACCAGAAAAATTACAGCTCACAAAATCTGCACGAACCACAACACTATAAGTTAGTCGACATATAAACCCATACTATGAGAGTCTGCTTATACATACAAAATGGACAGGAACTCAAAACCGAACTCCAAAATCTAATGTGAATGTGGCCAAAGCAACAAACAAAACAGAATAGTAAAAATGAGGCAAAGCATCAAAAACTCAAATACATTTAACCAAAAATCACAGCACAGCCTTGATTATGCTGCGAGCCCATCATCTAGTAGATACAATACCAATTGGAACACTGTAAATGTATTTTGGGAACAAATGCCCATCAGCACAATCGCTATAATAAGAACAATTTAGCCCAAAGGAACTGCCGGATCAAGGAGAGCGACAGAATCTTGAAAATCGATATTTAAGGATCTAAAGCGTTGAGTCCAAAATAGAGCTGATGTATCATATGCCTAGCTATGATTGTAGCAATACAGAAACCCGCATTTACAGAGAGAGTAGTGTGGTCACTAAAATACTAATAACATCGGAAATACCACAGACACCTGTTATATGTAATACATCAAAATACATTGATTTGATGAATGCATATCCATATATCCGGAGAATTGGTCAACTCTCTTCCGCCATGAATCAGAAAAGGTAAAGCAGAGTTGCAGGGAGCAATTGTCCGTAAGGGTATTTTGGGGGAGTTAATGTTGCTGAAAGTACAATGATTTTGTAGCAAATTACGATTCGGCCAATGTCTTCTTTTTGACCTGTTGGAAAATGTATTAGGAAACCCCTGGAAAAATGCAGGTGGTCCGCCCCTTCTGCCTGTTTTACCACAGTTTATGATGGCCTTGACTACAGCTGCTGCTTTCAAGAGGGGGGTAAAGACTGCAGAACTATGCATCTGTATCAAGGTGCAGAATGGCAAACATGCACTATTCTGTCAGAATCATAATATAAACGCATTTCGTATAACCAATGTACCGCTTGTTTATAAAGGCACCTTGTGTAGCTTTTACAAACCTATAACGCACCATGTTGTTTTACCCTGCAACATTCTCTGTATTGAATTAATGACCATAAATCACGTGTGGTCTAACCTGGGCTAGTCTTGTCTTTCCTAAATAAATACGCTATTGTGAATCTCGTAGCTACAAGTAAGAATGGTTGCCTCTTATATTGTACCTGCTATTTCTCAGAAAGCCTGCAATTTCCACTGAACTACAGGATATGGCCGGATCCCCAATGTGATGTATGCTCGAGCAATTTCGAGCTTTGCTTTACCTCAGAAACACATAGAAAGTTCTAGTATAACATAGCACTAAACCAAAATAAGGATAGGTGTTAGCCTATTATGTGAATATTTCCACTGGAAGAGGATGCTTTAACCGTACATATGCATTATAAAAGGCATCTGTAGCAGGGAAAGTGTTCGAGGCGCTCTCTCTTAGTGATGCAAATGCCTTGCTAAGATATTTTGGACCAGATTCATGGAAATGTGCTCAGAAATCCTTCAAGGGCCACGCGCCAAGAAAGACATTGTGCCAGCATGCATGCAGAATGAAAAATGCACGCCCTGCGTATTCATGGAATTTTACTGCACAAAGTAACTGTAATCACAAGTCGCGGCCGGAACACCCCCGACACGCCAACATGCAAAGCATAAACAGGCAGAACAGCTACCTTTGCGGGCTCCCCAGGCATGAATACACGCACCCTTCAAACAGTGCGTGGGGTCCCCTGCAAGCAGGCCTGTATCTCGGGGATCATGCACAGGGTCCCCCATAAATGTTTCCGGCACCCTGACAACATGTGTATAAAAAATCATAACTCAGTAATCACTCAGGAAATCTGTGTGTAAACCCTGTGAACCATTCCTGCACCCTGCTAAACTCCATACGCACACCTCTAAATTAAATCGGAAACCCCGGTTGGGTACACACACCACGAAATCAGACATGCAACCCCACTTCTGCACTGCGAATCCTACGCACAAGTGTACTTATGCCTGCCTTTAGGTGACGGATAGGATGAAGGACTTGCGTGGCTATTTCCCGGCAGAGAGTTTGCACAATCAAATCCATTAATGCGTCTCGTGCCACGCAATTGTGGGTGTATGAGGGACTGCCTGCAGGCCATCCCTTGGAATGCCAATTTTTGAGCAAGTTCTTCCCCATTTTTGGTGGTCTGCCACCTTCTCTGCCCTCAGTGCAAGCCATGCCTACGCTCTGCATGGATTCTTACACAAGGCCCTCACAGACATGCCAAGCCTGAGCAATCCCCATGCAAGTCCAGGAAAAGTACTGCTCATTCGATTCCATGAATCGACAAATAGGGATTTGCATGTAGAATGGTGTGCAAGTACCCTATTTTCCATGCAAATAATTCCATGAATCGGCCCTGTGGGCTTAATTCATGGAATGCATAGCGCAGTGCAAAGTGACTTCGCACTGCCATCAAATACCTTGAACTAGGCATAATTCACAGAGCAGTGCAAAGTGTATTTTTGCGGTACAAAGTGACTTTGCACTGCAAAAGTACTCTTTGCACCACTCTGTGAATTAGGCCCGGTTTAAAGGGTTTGTTGGCAGTGCAGCACTGTGCTAAAAATTCTATGAATTAGGCCCTTTGTCTTCTCTTTGCCATATTCCACAACTTGTTTTACTAAGAACCGAGTCTGCCTTTTATTTCTTCCTCGACACCCATTTCTTCCTCTACAGTGACTCTGAACAGCAGGGGATACGGGGACGCAAATGGAAGGGAACTGGTTGTCAGGGAGACTACTGGAGGGAGTGGGGGGATAGGCAATTGTAGAGAGCCCATCTATTTAAAAGAAAAAAGGTATCATTCAGATGCTGCCCATCAGGATCGGCTAGGTTGCTCCTTCACTCCATGGAGATGACATCATGACATCAGAAAAACCGCTACTTAATAACTAAGTGTTAGGATCTCTTAAGTATTCTCGATGAAGTGGGAAATTAAGGTAATTTATGTATTGTTGAAATGTATTGTTTTAGTATGCATTTTTAGCTGTCCTTTTTAGTTTTGTTATTTCTTTATCATCATGTTGAATTTTTTATTTTTTATTGTTGTATATGATTTTTATCAATTGCATAACGTTTTGATTGTTTTAAGGCTTAAACCCTGAAAAGGGACCCCATTCTCAACCATTGGGCTAATATAAAATGAACGCACTAAATGCACAGAGCAATAAAAGGTGAGATTCCTGCTGGTAGACAGGGACCGAAGAAAAAACCATCTCAAGCCTCACATATTTGGGTGTGTCATGAGAGCAGCACAGTGCTTAAAGTGGGCCGGGGCCTGCCGGGGCCGGGCCCCGGCAGTCTCCAAAAAGTGGGACTGAGCCGGGGCCCTGCCGGGGCCCACGTCCAACCGCAACATTGCCGGAATGCATTATCCCGTTGCGGCCGCAGCCGCGACGGGCGATGCGCCTGCCATGAAGACAGGCGAGCCGACAGAAGTGGCAGCCAGCCACAGCGACGCTGTGACTGGCTGCCACTTCCGTCAGTCATAGTAACTGCATCTGGTGACCCCTCGCGCGAGAGGTCACCAGAGGCAGTTACTGTCCCTTTGTTTCCCCAGGTCGCCGAGGCGTCTTTAACCCTCGGCGAACCTGGGGATTCCTCTACGTTTATAAAAGATGGCTTTGAAAGTACACATTTCAAGCCATCTTTTATAAAGCTTTGTCGACGGACAATTTAGTCCGTAGTCAAAGCTTTATAAAAGATGGCTTGAATTGTGTACTTTCAAAGCCATCTTTTATAAACCCGAAATCTTTAAAAAAAAAAAAAGATGGCCTGAAAACTAGGCAAACCGTTGGGTATGCACACAAATATATTTTAATGTTATATATTTGTGTGCGTACCTTACTATGGTTTGTGTACTTTGCAAGCCATCTTTTATAAACGTAGAAATATGTTACATATCTCTATGTTTAGAAAAGATGGCTTGCATAGTACACAAACCATAGTAAGGTACGCACACAAATATATAACATTAAAATATATTTGTGTGTATACCCTACGATTTGCGTACTTTTTAGGCCACGCCCCTCCCACAAGCCACGCCCCCAAATGAGGGCCCCCCCTCGATTTCTTACCCCACTTAAAGCCCTGGAGCAGCATATAGAGTACTAAGACACCACTGCATAAAATGAACACTTTAGAGTGTACAGGTAAAATACACACTGGTATGGTAGAATTTATACTCCATTGCAGCTCGTTTTCTGGTTAATTGGTAAAAAAACCTCATTTTTTATTTTGCCTTTTTTTATAGTCATACTAACAAAATGTTTAAAACCAATTTGGTACAATTAAAGATGGGGGTCTTCCCTCTGTAAAGGACTGATAACTAGAGTAATCAGTGTACAACTGCAGTTTGCTGGTGACCATTGGGGTTGAGGAAAAAAAATACTTGTTGCCAATATTACAATTCAATGGTCTTGACTGTATCCTTGTTACGACATACCGGATTGTGATTTTTAATCATTGATAGCCAGGTCTGCTTTTAAAATTGTAAGACAATGTCAAAAACTAGCTGGACTATGCCAAAGATTCAGGACACCTCTCACTCCTTATGCTTTTGGACCTATCAGCAGCATTTGACCTGGTTGATCCTTCCATCCTCTGCCACTACTTAACAGCCACTGCTTCCTCTTCTGACACCAGAAAATGGGTTGCATCCATCCTGGCTGACCGCAGTTCAAAATTCTTTGCTGACAAGCACTCTTCCACCCCCACTGCAATCACTTGTGTAGTTCCCCAAGGTTCCTGCATCTCCCCCACTCTCTACAATATCTATACTGAACCCCTCTTTGACCCCCTTGACTCTCTCAATATAAAGTACAAAAACTATGCCAATGATACCCAGACCCTCATCCCCCTCACTGGTGATCACCGCCTGGACTCCCAAAAAATCAACACCATATACAAAACCATCCAAGGATGATGGCTTCCTGTCACTTATGTCTCAACAGTGAGAAAACTGAACTCCTAGTACAGACTAGCAGCTCTTTACCATTGACAATCACCCTATCCACATCTCGTCAACTGTCAAAATGCTTGGCTTACATCTCGATGGCACGCTCACACTGTCCTGCCACATTAACGCCACTGCCTCTTCGGCTGCCTGTGTAACCAAACTCATCAACGCAAGCCAACCCTTTCTCACAACTGACAATTGCCTGAGCATTGCCAGGGCCATTATTGGTGGACAATTGGACTCTCCTGGGAGGCACATCAGAGAGTAACCTGACCAAATTTCAAACTATCGAAAATAACGCTTTTAGAGCCGCACTCAGGCTAAACAAGCAAGACCTCATCACCACAGCCAGGAGAGCAACATACTGTCTGAGTATGGATCAAATTTAAGATCCTCACCATCACCCACCTCTGCCTTGACAACACCGCCCTGGGATAACTGTCCAAGAGACTTTCCAAACCGGCCTCAGCCAGGCCCATTCAGTCTGCTTATGCTAACCGCCTATATATGCTAAGGTTCAAGAGTGCCAAAGCTGAAGGCTCCCGTTTCCCCATCTCTGTGGCTACGCTTTGGAACTCCCTTCCCCATGCCTTGAGATCTGAGCCCTCCTACACTGTGTTCTGAAAGAAATTGAAAACACACCTATTTAATTAGCAGCCCTTGTCCTGCTAACCATATGTAACATGTCTATAACATACAAAGATGAAACTAGTGCATAGAAACACGGTTTAAGTGCACTATACAAATGTATAAATAAATAAATAAATAAATAAATAAATAAATAAAAACGTTTAGGGCTGTTGAAATAAACGCATGTGCAATTGGAATGTTTTTGTTTATAACTTCTGATACCTCCTATATTATTATTGTATTTAGAGCATAAATGCCGATAAAGTTGTTACTGACTGATTATGAATGTTAGGAAAGAAACAAAAAAACGTTTCCTCCCCTTCCCCTTTCCTCATCATAATCCTTACTGTTAGGAGACAAACCAACATATCTTTAGAAAGATAACTAGAATTGTACTAAATTCAGACTTTTCCCATTGTCTCTAAGCTTTTTTCTGTCTGTTTTCTCTCTGATGACAGTCCAGTTTCTTGTTTAGGGTAAATAGGTATTTATTGTGAGCTTCACCTCCTTCCCTAACTCTGTCCAGCGATGGTGCCATTGCAAAGCTTTACCTAAATCTCATGCAGATGCAGATCTCATGGCCATCCCACAAAATTAGCAGGTGGTGCTGTTGCGGGCTCTGGGGAAGGGTTACCGAGTACTGCTACTGAGAAAGGTTAGAGAGAAATGAACAACATTCATCATTCTACATCAACCCATACCGCAGGAAATTGTGTCATCACCACCAGCATCAGATACACTTCAGATCTCCTGAGCAAATGGCAGAAGTACAGATTGTAAAGTTTAAAATAAAATATCTAGCAAAGACTAAACAGACAGCATAATTCATAGTCATGCTATTACAGCTACTGGTCGGACCCCACTGGTTGCTTAGCCAATGGATCTGCAGGGTGTGGTGGTGGCTGTACCAGGGAATAAAATGGCAAGTCTAACAGTAGACAATGGAAATGCTGCCTTTGGAGGAAAGTACTTCAGGAGGGATAAGTTGAAGGTCTTTTTAGAACATGTGAGGATAAACCTAGTTTCCAGCAAGCCTCAAATCCATGAGAAAAGATTGCTTAATCAGTTATATGACCTAATCCCCACTTCCATGAAGATATTGAGAATATGTTTGTAAACAATTGAGGGATGTGGAGACAGTATCATTTCCAGCTACTTGTTCAAGATCTACCCTTGGATGGAGTTTGATCATAAGCTCCCTGGCAACATTAGACTGGACACACACATGAAAGACCTGCATGTTGATAGTAGCTTAACAATGGAGGATGGCATGCCAGCTGATCCAGTAAACAAGAAGATTGATGAGGCACTGGTGTGAATCAACTGAGCCATCAATCTATTTAAAAAAAGGTAGCAGGCGCTCCTGATCCAGAAAGAACATGCCATGATAACCTGTTCTGAGATGAGAGTTTGCAGCACACCCATCTGTGAAAGGTACAGTGAGCAAAAAACTCTCATCTCAGAACAGGTAATCATGCCATGTTCTTTCTGGAGAGGAGCGCCTGCCACCTTTTTTTGAAATATTTGCAAAGGAACTTGGGGTTGGTTACCTGGGGGTAACCCTACGTGGACTCCCTGCCCACTGTGCTCAGAGAGGTGCAGCTTCACCTCACTGATGAGGCCCAACAAAGCTGAAACAAGTGTATGGAGTTGCTGTCGGTACTCTTGTTCAGAGAGGAATTGCCAAAGCATTTCGGTGCTGGACTGCCCATGTGGGCGGGACAAAGACTGATATGCAAATGGATATTTCCCTTCTGTGAAAGGTACAGTGAGCAAAAAGCGTGTGCTGCAAACTCTCATCTCACAACAGGTTATCATGCCATGTTCTTTCTGGAGAGGAGCGCCTGCCACCTTTTTTTGAAATATGAGCCATCAATCTATTCATCTGGACAAGCACCTATGAAAGTATACAACCTAATAACTGCATTGGACTTTCATTAGACATTCAACTCAGGCTCTCATGATTTGGTGGATATTGCCCATCTACTGGAAATCATGAAGCGCCAGGTAAAATATCTTTTAAATATTTAGTACCACATCCTAAGTGTGGCTGCATCAGTAGGAAGCTATGATGTGCCCACCAGGAGACATTTGTGGCTAAGGAACCGGAAGACTGAGTCATCAATTAATGCAGCAATGCACATGCTCCCATAAATAAGACCTTCCTTTTTTGGCCCACAGGTCAATCTATTTTTTTTTAGGGTGGGGGTATCTTTCAATTACCAAAAACATGCTCTATCCTACTGGGGAAAGGGCAGATCATTTACTTCCAAACCTTTCTTTCAGAGCTTCTCCCTGGCATCCACTGCAGTCCCAAGATGATCCTTTCATGGTACAGGCAGAGGTTCTCTCAGCAGAAGTCGTCTATCCAATGTTTGCACTCCTGGCCTACCAGTAGCCCAAGGCCATGTCTATCCTTCTTTCATTCTACAGGATTGTCTTCTATTTGTGGATGCATGGAAATATGTCCAGGATGCTTGCACTTAAGAAGTAGTGACTAGAGAATACTCTCTGGAATTCAGCCAGATACCTACAAATTCCTGGAGTATTTGGGCCCTGCTCCCAAAGCTAGTTGATTAACAATTAGTCCTACAAAGAGGATAGAGACTCCCCTGGCAAATAATGCAATCTGCATATGCCAGTCAGCAGGGGCAGGGGGATTCTTAACCATTTTGATCCAAGTGAAGAAGTCATCGGGAGAATGCTTCCCATCCTAGATTTCAATTGGCTGAACCAATTCTGCATTTAAAGGCTCCTCCCATGGAACGTTCTGAGTTGGCTATATCTGATAATCTTCCGGAACACTGTTTCAAGTCTACAGACCCGGAATATACTTTTCTGCACATTCCTATCAGGTGAACCCATCACCATTTGCAGTCGATCAGTGTATTTTCGAGTTGTGGGCTGTACCCTTTAGTATGTCAACTGCCCTTTCAGTATTTACCAACCCATTAGCCATGATGGTAGAGCTTCTATATGTCGTACATGTTACCAAACACCTGTAATTGGATGACTGGCTGCTCCCGGCTCAGTCAAGGGTTCTATGTTTATTTACAGCACACTGGAAGGGTATGTACAGTTGCTGCAGTACTATGACTCCAGAATCACCTTCTCAAAAGTCGCCCCTTGTCCCTAATGAGGACCTGCAGTTTATTGGTGAACATTTCAGGACAGATATGCAGAAGGCCATTCTTCCTGTTACTGGATCAATAAAGCTTCAGCAACAGCTAGAATATCTGCTGGCTCTCCTAGAAGCAACCCCAAGGATTTGGTTGAGTGTGCAGTCTGGGACATGGCAGAATCCGAGTCCGAGAGTCACAAGTCCGAGAATTGTCACAATGAAAATTGAGGGCTCATTGTCATGGTGGAGGAATTTGCAGAACGGGCTGGTCAGTGATGGTCTTGATCCAGAACCTCAACTGTTGGTGACAACAGTGGCCATCCAGAGGAGCTGGGGAGAAACACTAGAGAGCTTAGCTGTCTATGGTCTCTCAGCAATGTCAGAACCCTGATTTCATCCAGTTGGAGGGAGCTGAATGCCGTATTGAATGACCTGCTGGCATTCCGGTGAGAGATTACAGGAGAGGGAGTTCTTGTCATGACAGCCACCAGATCACAAATTCATATGTCAAAAGACAAGGGGAACCAGATTGTCGCATCTGAAAGGGGTGGCCTTCTGGTTACTGGAATGGGCAGAACAACAATTGAACATCCTCCAGGGAACCTACCTCCCTTGGTAATAGAACTGTGAAGCACAGCACCTCAGCAGGAGCTTCCCACCATCAGTCGAGTACTGCTTTTATCCCACCAATTTTAATTGATTACATACCAATAAGTATTACCCGGTTTAATCCCTTCATCAAGGAATCAAACGTTCTCCTTCCCTGGTGTGCAGCTCTCCACCCGGGTTACACTGCAGCGTGGATGACATACCAACCTAAGGGATGGAGGGCCTTCTATATCCCTTCCCTCCTTTGCCCTTGCTATAGATTTAATGAAAGCCAACAATGTTCATTTGGTGTCTCCTTATGAGCCACAAATGGCTTGATTTCCCCTTCTCTGGATACACACCACTGTGGGTACATTTACCAACTTGGCAGAATTCCCCTCCATCACCAAGCTGCAATTCAGCAGTACCAGCAGCATGGCTGTGCTGGCTCCTTTGAGCACCATTGCCTTGCATCAAAACTGTGTTTTGCAGCTACAAAAATGATGGCTATTATGTCTTTGCTGAGCACCTATTGGGCAAGATGGAACATGGAGCGCCTGAGAAAGGCTTCCATTGTTTTCTTCATGTGAACTAAAGAAAATAATTGAAAAGCAATGCTGTTTTGCTGGTAGCACAAAATGTCCCATTGAAAAAGGAAATATTTTAGATTTAAAGTGACTGCACCTGATGCGCTTTGCCACCATTTTCAACAGTACACAGTTGCTTCCAGTGGGACCCAGCTATGCCCAGCCATATTCAGGTTGTGCTCCAGCAAGAGAAAGCATTTATCACTGAATGACAGGCTGTGTCAGGCAAGATCTGTGAAATAACAAAGAAACTTCACTTCAAGCCATACGCAAAAACGCTTTACTTTGCAACAAAATGTCACATCTAAATTCTGTATCAAAAGCCCTCCCTCTCTCCTAGCTCATGTCAGTTTCAAGGGAGCTTTGTTTCGACAGATGCATGTGAATTAGAAACATGACTGGGACTTTGGAAAGATTCAGAAAATGAATGTGAGAAGGCCGCATTTGAAAGTGACAGCAGAATTAACCCATGTGTAAAATGTGCTTTTGACAAACAAAGAAAATGCTGTTTAAAAGTGAAATGTTGAGATAAGGCTCTGTCTTTGCACAGAATGTGAAGTGGGGTTTGTTGGTAAACATATATCGGATATTTAATTCCAACAGATTTGCTTTCTGGTTCAGGATTTTCTTTTTTTTTTTTTAAATGAACAGGTTTTTCCTGCCTGGCTTCAAAGGACATTTGCTTCCTAGGAACGGCAAATTGCCTTCCCCCAAGGTGGCCAGCCCCTTGGAAACTATGAATGGACCAAGAGGAAGAATGTAACACGCTCATCAGACCCTGTGGCAGTGCTTCAAGCTGATATAATAGAGACAAGGAAAACACTCTTTTCTCAATTTTTCAGCTCCTGCGTATCCTGATATTCCATATTCATTCTGCTAGATTCCAGATTCCACTGCCAGGCCACAGCATAGCTAACTCTATCCAGGCAGGACCACTGAAAAGCTATAGCACCCTTTTTGAGAGTATCCTGTGACCAGACCTGCTTTTTGCCCCCACTACCTGCATGCCAGATGTACCCTCGCTATCCAGTGACCAGACAGCCCAGCTGTTTCCTTCCAGGAGAGCCCCGCCGCGGTGACCAGTGACCAGATATTGCCTTGGTATCCAGAAACCTGGCTGGCTGTCCCAAATCCCAAACTCATGTGCGGAGTGTGAGTATTACCTCATCCCAGAGCAACACATAGCATACCCCATCTTGATACCTTGTCTTTGTTCCACTCTCTAAGTAATCCCATCAATACCCTGATAACTTGTTCAAAACTGTCAGAATCCTCCGTACATCCTGTCCTTGATTTCCTAGTGTTAGCACCATTCTTCCACTCATGTCCATCATTTGTAAGTCCTTAGTAATAGTTTCATTAAATAAATTAATTCTCCCTAAAAAGAGGCACACTGCGTGAAGGGTTACAACTGCAGCGTAACTTTTCTATTCACGGGTGGTGTTTCTCTTTTTTAGCCACTAAATCTAGTTTAAGTGAAACTTGTCCTTTCCTTTCCAAACCGATTTTCTCTGTTAACTGCTTTTATTTTTAAAACCAATTTACTTTCCCCTCGAGAATCTCATCCTGTCATTAAGTTAGAGTCACTCTTTCACTGTGATGTGCATCTGTCATCCAGCATAAAAAACGCATTTCAATTCTTTCTATTTCAGCCGTTTTTCTCACTGTTTTGACATTTAAACCTTTGAAAGTAAGAAAATGCAAAATCTATGCGTGTGATTTGGCTGCACTGTACTGTCAATTCAAAGTGGATTGTCTGAACTGTATGCCCGTTGTTAATATCTTGCCTTGTAGTTGCTTGTGTTCTTACATCCCTGATATTGTTAGAACTTGTATTTACCTCATTCATTCAACCACACATTAAATTAATGATTTACCAATTCCAGTGTTATTTATGCAATTGCAAAGGGTTTTGAATCCAATTGTGCCTCTCATTTCGTGGGTGAAGGTCAGATTTTAATTCTGTTTGCTGCCTAGCATACCTGACTCCTTGCTGCTCCTTCCTATCTACTACTCACAATTCGATTAATAGGGGTTTGAGGCCCAATGTTCCCTTATGAGATGATCAGGTAGCTAAGCCTTTCGGCTGGTAGATTGAATTAAAGAATCTCATGGAGCTGGGCATTCCCAGAATGAATGTACCAAAAATCCTGAGAATGGGCTGGCAGTCCACAATTAAAATCCCATACACTTCACTTGGCTTAGCATTGCATCTTGAAGAATTGTCAGCAAGGGACTGTGGATGCCCAGGAAACACCAGAAAAAAGGACACTTGTTTTAAATGTAGTCTCTCCATTTCAATACTTTTTTCCAAATGAGCAGCTATCAGAGGATTCTGGCAGCCTGTGTTATCCATCAACCAACACCAACTATTTGTGAGGTGCCTCCTGTAAAGCATTTCGATGCAGCGCCCACCCAAAGAATATTGGTGCAAGCTTGGGTTCTATGAGAAAGATTGATATCAAGATTGCGACATTAAAGGTAAGGCTGTTGGCAAGGTGCATTGTTGGGAGGAGGGAATTTCTAGTCACAGAGACTTAATTACAGTTTGTGTTGGAAATGGTGATCCTGCATCCACATCCTCCAATTCTGCGTAAGGTGCCCTCAAGCTCCCACAAGAACCAGGTTATCGACTTGACTGCTTTCCATCCAGACCCTTGATCGGAGGAGGAAAAAGCATTCAACACATTAGACATGGTCATGGCCCTCAGTATGTATAAGGACAGGACGTTTTCCTTCCTAAAATCAGAATCTCTTTTTGAGGTGCTGTGAGGTGCTTGAAGGGGAAATAAGCCTTCATTGTCCACCCAAAACCATTGGATTTGTACTGCTATCACTACCAAACACTCTTAGGGCAAAGTTTACTTCATTCCCTTCTGCATGGTTACTCCAACAGGAGCATGGCGGCATCATGGGCCGAGCCTCAGTGAGTCTCCTTGAAAGACATTCGCATTGGCACCACTGCATTTATTCATAAGGCACTCCAGCCTGTCTTTATGAGGGTCGGGGGGATCTTTTCACGGAATTCGGCTTCTGGATGCTTCAAGCTTCTTACTCATGGAGTCAATAAGAAGAATCAATTCAATTAAGCATTGTCCTTTGCTCTGAGTGTTTTTATTTGTGTGTATAAGTAATAACTGTAATGAGGAATGGAGGATCAGTAGTAATCAGCGGATTATGTATAGCAACAATCAGTCATTCTAGTCGTGCGACTCATCTCAGTCCGTGTGTCCCACCTTCCTCTCCCATTTCTGTCTATCAATCTGTCTTCTGTCTTGCTCTGAGGTCAAGCACAGGTGCAGCAGGGTAATGGGGGGGGGCGTTAAATAGTCCCAAATTAAGGATTAGCAACGTTTTAGGTATCTATGTAAAGGCCGAACTGCTTCAGAGGACTAGTGTAATGATGATTGCTAATCAATATCTGGCTGAACTATGGCATGGTGATGAGTACATAACACTAGATGCAGCTTTTACTGGCCTGGCATTGTACTGTTTTCCACGGGTGTGAAGACAAATCGCTGGAAGTTGACATTTCAAAATAATTCTTATCTTATGAGTGCAGAAGAGAAGCCAGTGTTCTCAGGATGCGTTATTTTTTCCATTTCTCCATGTGAAAAATACAGATATGTTTTGATTTTTGTGCCATTGGACGAGAGGATGTAGTCAATTGCAATATAACTTTCACAATAAAAAAATCTAAAAAAATAGTCAATTTTTTCAAGAGCATTCATGCATCAGTCTCATTTAAACAATGTGACTTTAAACTTCTCTATTGTCTTCACAAACGGCACATTTTAAATTACTGCAGTATGACGAATATGGACCATGATATTTAGCCCTGTAAAACCAAAAACACCAAGACCAATCATAAACCTAAGACTATTGTTGAGGGGCTTTTTGATTGACACCCTTTTGATTGTACCTCACGCCTTTAAATAGTTGTATGATTCTAAATTCAGTATAGGAAAATATTGACTTTTGTCGCATGGGTGTGAGCATCTACAGAGACCAAGAGACCCTCCACTCTGTTGTTAAATCACAGGGCAATTTGATGAGCTTACACCTTCAGTTGCGCCAAATCATATCACTATTATTAGTAAATCTTCAGGGGTTCCTCATAAGAAAAAAGCTCCAATGGTCTTTGGGGTGTGCAAAAAAAATCTTTATTTTGTGCCTTAGTAGCCCTTTGTGGATTGTGGATGACACGTGTTTCGGCACTTTGCCTTTCTCAAATCCGGGCCTCTATATAACTGCGTTCCATGTACGTGGAATAATACATAGTGCTGTTTTGACACGGTGCTTGAAGCAGGAGACATAATATTATGAGGTAGGATTGAGCCCATAGAATGAAAACCACACTATGTATTTTCCCACGTACGTGGACCATTGGAGCTTTTTTCTTATGAGGAACCCCTGAAGATTTAATAATAATAGTGATATGATTTGGTGCAACTGAAGGTGTAAACTCATCAAATTGACCTGCAATAATAAACCTAATCTGACATAAATTTTACCTTCTGTGAAAATATTTATTTTGTGCTGGGTGTACCATCTTGTTTACTACAATAGCGTGCGTTGATGGTTTATGTGTTAAGGGCAAACCCAAGGCAGTGACATGTCTGTTCCATTAATCATGCAGCCATCCGCCCATCTCCTTCTCCAGGGCAGGTGGTGCACTGCCTATCTAAAAGGACAGAACCCCTACTTCTACGATGTTTACTATTCACACCCCTGCTGGTGATGAATAAAGCACATCTAGGGGGCGTGTACCCTATATAGATAAAGAAAATGTCCTCTAGGGAATGTCCATGGAGGTATAAGTAGATTTGGTTCAACCATGTTTAACTACTCACCTGTATTGAATAGTAAACATTGTAGAAGTAGGGGTAGCACTTCTTTCTGTCTTTTTAGATAGGCGGTGCACCACCTCCTTCCTAGGGATAGTGACATCTGATAGGGATAGGGTTTTCTTCTGCCTAGGGAAGCTTGCAGCAAACACATTTGATGATAAGATTGAACCAGTTTGTAAAAAGCATTTGAGTGTGCTCCCTGAAGGTGTTCATGTGAGATATAACTATTATTGTACCTAGCATTTTAGGTAATTTTTTTCTACCACAACCAGATTCCCTGATTGTCGTTATGTCAATAACACCTGCCATTGTAGTGCTGTAAGCCAATGGCAGAAAGTTGCAGCACCAAAGGCCGACATAGGTTTTCACCCAAGAAAAAGAGCAAGTCAGAGCCCAGAAGAGGAGACAGTGAAACTGTTCGGGCTGGAAGCCATGACCAGGTAAGTAGGGGTGGGGAAGAGTAGGGAGAGGCAGGGGTGGAAAGGGAAGTGCGGAGGAGGCTACACAACAAAACAAACAGGCCCAAGAATTTAATAGCAGCAGGAGAAAGTTCTGGCAGCATTTTGTAAAAAGGGAGAGCAGTTACCTTATGTGGGTGGTTGGCCTTGGGCAAAAGTTCCTCGGACTACCTTCTGAAATTCAGCAGTCCATCTCTTCCCAAGGGTAGATTTGTGCACAATAAAATTATTAAAATAAAATAATAAAATAAAGGCACTTGGTCGTTTGTCTAAATATGCATTTATTTATTCATGCATGTTTTACTGATGGGGTTTAATTGAGCACCACCGTGGTGAAGTATACAAAATACCCATGGAAATGCGACGGTCGTATGAAAAAATGCCATCGGCAATTTTGCACCTGGCAGTTTCTGTCATTATGGTAGAAGATTGGAGTTGCTGATGTATTACCAACAATTGTGGCAGGTGAAAAAAGCATCTGTTATGGTTCCAGGTGCAATGGATGTAATAGGGACAGTACAGCTTTAATGCTGCTGGTAGTTAAATACACGGTTCGCATTTTTAATGTATCGTTTCTGAAAGCTGATGGAAGTATGTTTCCATGGCGACACAACTGCAAAACACACTGCAGCCCTTTGGGAAAGAAAGGCTTCATAACAGTGACAGATTCCCATTATTCTTAGTCTAAGAGACAGTTATGGGGGATTCAGCAAAACATGTTTCGTTGCTCTCTTTATCAGATCGCTGGGATGTAGGAGTTTGATTGTGGGCTATGTCTATAGCTATTACCTCCCCTGGAGAGCGCGCTCTTGATAGCTGGTATGAGCGAGGGCCACGGATCGCGGTTTTGAAGTCATGGAACCGTGGACCACAAGGCAGCTAATATTATCCTCTTTCAACAGAAAGCACAGATACTTAAGTGTTATGGATCTATTAAGAGAACCAATGTTGCTAGGTAACGTTAACCTCCCTTTATCAAAACCAAACATGTACACAAACAACAAGGTTGCGTTGCACATCGAACTGTATAACCGTCCAATGACATGATCTCCACGTGAATTCACAAATAACATTACCACCTGCATCATCAAAGACATCACTGATGACCTCACTCACAGCATCACATCACTCTTTTGGAGCATATGTATCTCTCTGTTCGTAGACACACAGAGCCTGAGTCCGTGCTAGATCATAACCGATTCAGAAAACCCCAAACTGCTGCAAATATTAAGATGCCTTGAGCATTTCTGAGAGTCCTGTGAGCAAACCTTTGCGAATCACAGTCACAGGTGACCTTCTCAAAGATGATTTCAGCTTCGTCATATGTGCTCCAGTTTTAGACTATGTGAATCAGGTATGAGGTTGTAGTTGCAAATCTGAGATGCTCACAGAGATCACTTCACTGTTCAAGTACCAATTGCATATTTCCTCTTTCCTAAGACAAGTGCAAACCTGCAGGTTGCAAGTTTGAAGCCCCAAGCAGGTCGATGAAAAAGTAACACCTATTTTTGTAGTGCTTGGAAGAGGGAGAAGACCAGTATGAAGCACAATACAACATCTGATATCATTATTATTATGTATTTCAAGCTTGCTTTTACAGACCACCCAGGGCTCAGTGACGCATAGAATCCCCATCCCCATTGTATTGTGCTATTCCCCACATATCTCATTGTTCTTGTTTTGCAGAGGGACCACTCCTTTGCTCACGACTTAGCCATCTCATCCACTTTCACAGTTTGCTAGTAGTACGCTGTCTAGTCCACTCTTCACCCAAAATGCCTTACCCCCCCACACATTAAACAAAACAATATTCCTTTGCTTTTCTTTTCTTCCACACCCTTCATCTACAATACCCCCAATAGTCCCAAACTTGGATATTGGAGGTTGTCGGAAGCTGCCAGTGTTATACTGAGCGTTAGTGCGTGTCCCCACGTAGCTCAGAGCTGGTGCGGCTTGACGACCAGACGTTTTTGCTGGGTCCTTTCTTCGAAAGTTGTTGAGCTGCAGAGCCTTGTACTGTCGGAGAGCCGGAGCGGAGCGCTGGTGAATCGGAGAGTGCATTTGCTTTAACCTCTGAGCCGTGCCGTGTGTGTGTGCGCCTGGAGGGACCACTCCTTTGCTCACGACTTAGCCATCTCATCCACTTTCACAGTTTGCTAGTAGTACGCTTTCTAGTCCACTCTTCACCCAAAATGCCTTACCCCCCCACACATTAAACAACACAATATTCCTTTGCTTTTCTTTTCTTCCACACCCTTCATCTACAATACCCCCAATAGTCCCAAACTTGGATATTGGAGGTTGTCGGAAGCGGCCAGTGTTGTACTGAGCGTTAGTGCGTGTCCCCACGTAGCTCAGAGCTGGTGCGGCTTGACGACCAGACGTTTTTGCTGGGTCCTTTCTTCGAAAGTTGTTGAGCTGCGGAGCCTTGTACTGTCGGAGAGCCGGAGCGGAGCGCTGGTGAATCGGAGAGTGCGTTTGCTTTAACCTCTGAGCCGTGCCGTGTGTGTGTGCGCCTGGAGAGACTGCTGTGCAGCGGAACTGCGGCAGGAACTACGGCAGGCAGTCTGCAAGTGGGACCGGGCGTCTGCTGAGCCCTGAGACTCCTTGAGTCCTGGGAACGACAGACGAGGAAAGTAGAGACGCCTCTGAGTTCTACGGTGCCCTGGGCCCTGGCTGGTGAAACGTGCACACCTAAGAGCGGAAGGTATGAGTAGGGGCTGGGGGCAATACTGATGAATGGGTGCTAACTTGCCCATTCAGTGTCACCATTACCCAGTACCAGTTTGGAATTAGCTGCCTGCCTCCTGTAAGGATGTTTGGCGTGTTACAGCACAGAGTACAGCACTACTGCACAGGTAGCAATTTTTTTTATGCAGCACCACCACATGGGTGCGGTGCATTGCTATATGTGTTACCAGATTAACATGGAAAGACAGGCTATTCAGTCAAAAACGATTTTAACATATAAGATGCAAATCTATTTTTACAGTTAAAAGCACACGTGCACATTCAAAAATGCACACTATTTTTCACCTGAAATGCCTATGGTGCAAGAGACACATTTGAAAATTAATAACTAACATTATTCATAACTAACCTGACTAATAAAACTGAATTTAACATAACCCACTAATAAAAATGTGTCTCCACTGCAGAAATAGGCCTACTCTGAAAGTGAACTTTTAAACGCACATTCATTTTTTTTTCTTTTTCTCTGCTGCTCTGTCCACATAACTTAGGAAGCCAAGGGCCCGAAGATACAGGAAATCAGTTGGTTACAAATGGTTACTGTAAAAAGGAGCCATTGTGTAGAGAGGGAGGATGTGGCATGATTAATTTCTGATTGGAGCAGCGTCATAGCAAGTATCATGCTAGAGGCAGTGATGAGGGTTTTGCTGGGGGGAGTTTGAAGAGAGAGGGAGGACATTCGGGATTTGGAGAGCTGGGAGAAGGACCTGTTTTCCTGGTTGGAGCATTTCTGATGAAAAAGCTGAGAGCTCCAGGCAATAACCCCGGTTTGAGAACGAAAGACGCTTGTTTTCACCGGGGTTAATCTTCAAGGGAGCCACATTTAGAAAGAGAACAGCTGAAGAAAACTCAGGCTGAACAGATAAGGTAATTACAGAAGTGTGGGGGCTGAGTGTGTACGAGAATATTCAGTCAGTGTAGGAAAGGAGATTCCTGTGCTTTAATCACATGTTAATGTTGCAAATTGAGTTCTTTTCTCCGCCACTCTCTTTTCAGTGTATCACAGACAATGCTGTTACTGTGCTATTTTATTTATTTCTGTAAAGAGTGAGATCGTGTTTAAATGCAACTTTTATAATACAGAAAAATATTTGAAAGCAGACGGGTGGTGTGTTTTATATTTACCAATACAGTGCTGATGATGTGGGGAGATTTTTAAACAGTGCAATTGTCATTTTAAGACAGATGTGTGCATGATCATATTCAGTATGGACAGTTGTGAGTGACTGTTTGTAGCATAGCTCGTTGGAGGTACATGAGCCAACGGGAAGAGAGACTCTCTGGACATAGTTCCCTACCATATATAAGGTAGTGGAAATTACCACAAAATTACCACATATAGCTCTCTGTCGTAAATAAGTCAGTGAGATCGCCCATGGTGGCACACTAACACTAACACTGAAAATGTGGTATTCCTGAAATGTAGGCCTGAGGTCTCTCTAGTGATTACACGAAAAATCTAAGCAAAGATAAGGGATTCTGGACATTGGGGCCACAAATAAAACAAGGGAATTATGCTCACCAAAATACCACCAACCACGCATACCAACCACGCATACCAAATATGCATGTCTGGGTGCTGAAATAATGCATGTCCACTGTATTATTGTTGTACATGGCCCAATCTGAATACAAGGAGTGATTGTTGCTAAGTTATTTTTCGGTGGTAAGAAAATACCGTCAGGCCCCAAATCTCCACAAAATACCCTACATATTTATGGTGTGTTGGCCGGGAAAGTGATCATAGAGTACCTACTGGGCGTGGCAAGTGTGTCTCACACTGCCATTTGCACATTAAAGGGAACCCATTTTATAATAGCAGTGTGCCACTAAAAACAAATTTCAGAATGTCACAAAGGGAAACCACATTCTCAGATCTAGTGCAATATTTAGAGGCAAAGTTGTTTGCACATGGGAATTGGTCGTCGAATAGCACGTTAGAATGGAGTAACCACATTCAGGGTGAGGTGCAGAAAGAAAAACTAGACAATATTTTTGCAGAAGGCAGCATAATTCAGGTCTGCCTTACAAGATTATTGATTGCAGCCGATAAAAGTGCAGAGAAAGACTGTTTAATACGGCTATGCGGCAAAATATGGTTTATTTTAAACAAGTCCCTGCGAATGCAAGAGAATGATACTCAGCTAATTAACAGGTTAAAGACTGAATTAGATGGGGCAAGTAAAAATCAGGAAATGTTGAGAGCAGAATTGGATGTATGCCAAAAAGACATGCAATTAAAATGCACAGACTTTGATACTCAGTTATCCAAAAGCAAGAAACAATTTGAAGATAGTGAGCAAGAATTGGCACACTTAAAAGCCTTAGTGGATCACATTAGACAGGATAAAGATGAGGTTGTTTCAGAGATGCAGATTTTACAAAAAGAACATTGTGAAACAGAATGTGATCTCCAGAGCGCAGAACAAGAAATGATTAAAATGATTCAAGAAAGAGACAAGAGAAATAAAGAGTTCAATGAATGCCAAATGCAAATGTGCGACATGCAGGAGGTGATTAATAAGATGAATGGTGAAAACAACTATTTGCAAGATGAAGCCAACAGACTCCTTAAAAAGTGTAAGGACTTAGAACAGCAAATGTGCATTCCCAGGTCCCAGGAGAGGCGGCAGGGTACCACATTCAATGGAGTGGAGGTGAATTCTAGCTCTGCCCAAAGAGCTAGTGCTCCAGTGACTGGGCCGGTGACTGAACTTGGTTGCAGCGCCCTTGGTGGATTTGATACTCCCATTGCGGGCAGCCACCAATCTCATACACCTGAAAACAGGATTGAATCACAAAATAGTGCAATTCCATGCATTGCAACAAGTAGCCCCATAAAAATAATGAAATCCATTAAAGCCCTGATCAAACCATTTAAAAAGGGAGGTGAATGCTGCATTGAGGATCACTTAGAAGCGGTGCATGACATTTTTAAAGCACTCCAGATACCTAAGGAACAGTACAGACAATATTTTCATTTAACTTTAGATGCCCCGACGGCCAGCATCATAAGGGGATTAAATGAACAGCAGAATATGACATGGTTGGCGTTTGAAAAAGAAATTAGGCGTCATTTTTCTCCTTTTCAGTCATTGCAGGAGGCAAAGAAAGTCGCTTACACAATTACTGCTGGACCTAATACATCCCCTCGCCAATTTTTACAAGACTTAAAAAGAGCATTTTCTCGCTTTGATGTATCTTTAGACTCAAATTCCAATGAGTTTAAAACTGCATACTTCTATGGGCTACAGAAAGACATCATATCCCAATTGGTCCGTGAATTTGACCGTGACAAGTCCCTTAAATGGATTGTACATCAAAGCACAAAACTATATGAGGTACTCTATTGTCAGGGTAGAGAAAGTGATAAAATGAAAGATACTAGACCTAAATCTAAAGAACCCTCAGCCACAGTAATGGAAATCAGGTCAGCCAAAATGTCCCTTGAGTCTGCTCAAAGCCAAGGTAAAAATAATGTGACACCTGAACAAAGGGGTAATCAACAAAGATCGCCATTTCCTGGACCAATGTTCCAATCACATGATCCTAGTAATAGAGAGAGCTACATCAGCCCAAGGTATTTAGGGGACAGACCCCGGGTAGGATATCGGCCTGATATGCAGGTATGAACAATAACCAGAGACAAAATCAAGATCAAAGAAATGATGGTCCCTACCAGTCATTGGGGACACAGAGCAGATTTGATCCCAATACCATGATATATGGTAATCAGGATAGGCCCCGATATGTGGATCGATTTACTGATAATGGAAATCAACCTAGGGGCCAGTACCCACAATCTGAGAGACAGGACATGAGGCAAAACGTGAACTACAATCCACGCCAGTACAATGATTCCCCACCAGGGGATTATAATCAAAGGATGGGTGCAACCCGCTCCCCTCCACAAATGAATCAAGAGTTCAGAAACCATCCCAACCGACATCATTCACCTGAGAGGTATCAGAATAGATCCAATCAGGGGGAAAACAACCAATATCGACCTAGACCACAGAAAGAGGATCCTAGAGAGATGGAAAGGTTCCAGTGCCTTGAGGCCCAAGTGAAAATGTTAGCTGAGCAAATAGGAAAGCTCTGTACAGCGCAAAAACAACCTTCCAAAGAGGGGGCTGATGGCCATAGCAATGACCGGGGGGCTTCCGAAAAGTGACTAAGTACTCATGATAACTGCAGTGCCAAAATGACAGATTGCTCTGATATAATTTTGCATAACGACTCTGAGATGCCTAATGGATTAAATGTGAAAGTGCCAGTAAATGAACTTGTGACAGAAAGTGCAGATAATTCTAAAAAAGAGGTACGGTTTAATCTAGAGCTAAATAAAACAGTAAAGATTTGTACAAATGAAAAAGAAACATTAGGAATTCCAAAAGAAAAAAGGGACAGACTTAAGAAAAATGACTCATGCATGGGGAATACCAGTGGACAGGGAGTAAGTGGGGATGCTATAGCTCCTTCCCTGGGCAAGCAAAACAATGACCAAACACAGACAGAAAAAGGAAATACTCACAAGGAGGGTACAAGTCAATCACCTGAAGAATTCTTTGAGCCACATATTTTTGAAGAGGCTGAAAGGGCTGGTATCACACTAAATGATCACAAATGCACAAAATTAAAAAATGACAAATTGATGAATGATGTTGTTACACATGTTCAGTTGGAAGGTTGTAATGTGGTCTCTGATGTTACCCAGATGGATGGGCGAACAGTGGCCACACTCCAAAAAACCTCTGATCATGGAGAAATGAATAAAGTCTCTCGCGCAGAAATGGGTAAAAAGGAGGGAAAAATGTCTTTCCATTTACCAATGTGTTTAGCCAAAAGTGAAAAAGACCTGAGAAAGGTGAGCCCTGAAATCAGTAAGAATTCACATTTCTTATGTGTATTAGAGGAAGTTGAGGACAGATATTATGCACCCATCACTGTAGAAGAAAAATGCCACACCTTTGCTATGATTGACACTGGCGCACAGGCCACAATTATGTCCAAGGAGCTGGTAAAGAGTATCAATGAAGGGAGACCTCCACGGAGTCAGATCACAGTGAAGGAAAATCAAGGCCCAGTGCATAACTTTAATGGGGAGAAGGTGCCCATCATAGGTGTAACTGAGGTTGACATAAAAATAGGAAAGCACAGAATGAAACAAGAGGTATTGATCACATCTATTTGTGAAATTCCATTTCTGATGGGGACAGATTGTCTGAAAAGATTGTCTCCTCTAATAGATGGGGTGAATGGAGTGCTGTGGTCCTTAACCAAAAAACCATTGAGGCCTAAGAAACTAAAATCACAAAACAGCAATATAAATGAATGTCACACCGTTGCCAAAACAAATGATGCTGTGGAGGTATATCTCCAGAATAGCTGCATACCTAGTGTCACTGTTATATTAATGTGTCAAGACAAAATGCAGAGCGACAATGAAAAACTACCTGTACAAATATACTTGGACCCAAGGAAAAATTGGCAGACTGCCATAGATGAGCACACATTACGTTTTTATTTAAAAGAGAAAACATGCAAAGAGAATATTGCTCCTAAAACAGATTCAGAAAAACACATTACCACTCTGGCAGAAATACACATGGAAGATAAGCAACCATGGGTTCATGTTGGTATAAATGACTATTTTAAAACAATAAAAGCCACTTTAGCGCTTGAACATGAAAGGAGTTTCATTAATGAGAAATTGTTGCAAAAAATAATGGAGAGGGAAGAAATCCCGAGATTTAGGATTAAAAACCAATATGTTTCTGGGTTGGACAGTCCAGACTTTGAAAACCGAATTGCAGGCAGATGCATGCTTAAAATTAGCATTGGGCAGAAAACAATTTACCATAATGTATGGATAGTGAGTGGAGCACAAAATGAATTTTACATGGGAAATGACATCATGCACAGAATGTGTATGGTGTTAGATTTCCTTAATCAAAAAATATGGTCACGCCTAGGTGGTCCGGCACCTGAATTTGAAGACAAAAGTAGGGCTTGTCATTGTGCACAACTGGTTCCTTATGCAATCGAATTACAAATGAGGAAAGATACTATTATTCCTGCATTTACAAAACAGTTTGCAATAACACTGAAATGCAAAAATGGACAGCAGATGAAAGGTTCTGATACATTTGTATGCCTGAATGAATCCATAAAACAGCAAGGCCTGGATTATGAATACATTCCATTGGTAGATATTGGTGAAGGATCTGTATAAATTATGGTAAATAATAAAGGTTGTCAGGATATTCATTTAGAGGAAAACTCCCCATTAGGAATGGCCATACAAAAATCACATTATACGGCAGATTTAAATAACATGGTGATTGGAAATATTCCTGAAAAGTATGTAGATGCCAAGGGTGAGTTGCCTGAACACCTGGACTCTCAGCCCAAAGGAATATTTAAAATTAATTCTGTGTATCCTTATGATTCAAATGAGACAGTGTGCTGCCATCAAGAGGATTGCATAATATTTAATTTAAATGAAAATGAAACAGAAAATCAGCCCATTGAAGTGGAAGCTGATATGCCAAAATATTTAAAAGTGGCAGCTTTACAAAAAGACACAGCCACACAGTTAGAGGAAAGCGCCGAGATTCCCTTACCAGAAGATTTTCCAGAATTTTCCAAAATGGTAGAAGAACAGATCTCCTTAGCGAATGCTTGTGAAAGCAATGAAGAGAGGGACAATCTGAGGGAGATATTTATGGAGTTTAAGGATGTATTTGCAAAAGATGCTTATGATTGTGGTTTAACTGATTTACATGTGGCCACACTACCAGAAGGGTGTAGCAGAAATCCAGTGTTTGTACGCCAGTATAGACTACCGCTGGCATGTTTAGAATCATTGGCAGAGATTATTAAAAATTTGGAAACGCGGGGAATCATCAGGCCCGTTCATAGCACATCCAATACACCTATTTTAGGTGTGTTAAAGCCAAATGGTCAATGGCAGCTGTGTGCAGACTTGAGAGAGTTAAATAAAAGAGTACCAGTATCTAGATGGCCACTGCCATTCATTGATCAGGGCCAAGCTCAGATACATGGTTCAAATGTATTTACCACATTAGATCTCACCTCTGGATATTGGTGCGTGCCATTGGCAGAGGAGATACAACATTTATTTTCCTTTACATTTGACAGGACTCAATATGCCTGGCTTAGAGCTCCGTTCGAGTACATCAATAGTGGGAGTGAATTTGGCATATTTTTGAGAAAGGCCATGCCGGATGCAGCGTAAAGAGGAACAATAGTTTATGTGGACGATGTCCTGATAAAAAATAAAAGCCTGAAAAGCCATTTTGATGAAATAAGACATGTACTTGGCCAATTGCAGAAAGCAGGCGCCAAAGTATCTTTGCAAAAAGCACAATGGTGCAAGAAAAAAGTGAACTTTCTAGGGCATGAAGTGACTGAACATGGGCTAAATCCACAAAAGAAGAAAATACCGTCAGACCCCAAATCTCCACAAAATACCCTACATATTTATGGTGCGTTGGCCGGGAATCGAACCCGGGTCAACTGCTTGGAAGGCAGCTATGCTCACCAATATACCACCAAAGAAGAAAATAGAGGCCATACAAAGATTAAAAGATCCTAAAAATGTGAAAGGAGTAAAATGTTTATTAGGGATGACAGGCTATAACAGAAAGTTCATTGAAAATTATGCAGAAATCACTCAACCATTGACTAAACTGCTTAAACTGAATACTCCCTGGAAATGGGAAAAAGAGCAGTCTGATGCAGTGGCTAAATTAAAGGAATGTCTTGTAAAGGCAACATGTTTAGCATACCCCATAAAGGACAGGGATTTCTTTATAGAAATAGGTTTTTCTGAACATTGTATGTCAGCAGTGTTATCACAAAAACACGATTTGAATCACAAAACCATTGCATATGCAAGTAAGGCATTTTCCCAAGTTGAAATGAAATTTAATGAATGTGAAAAGGCCCTATTAACCACTGTGTGGGCGCTACAACATTTCCGCCCCATTGTTCAGGGAGAAAAGGTGATTATTGAAACAAATCACCAACCTTTGCAATTTTTAGAGAGTAAAAGAATTAGATCAGGTAATCTAGCGCAATCCAGAATCACTTCATGGACGCTGGCATTACAAGGTTTTCCCGTAGAAGTGAGATATGGACAAAATAAAAAGAACCCAATTGCTCAAGGGTTAGCTGACTTACATGACTGTGCAGCTGAACAAATACCAAATGAAATGGAAGTAGAAACTAGTTTGCAGGAATTTGAACAATCACCACACAAAGCTTTTGATGAAAAAACATGCAAGGATTTGCCAACTGTATATGTGGATGGTTGTGCTTTTCACATTGAAAATGACAGTAATAAACAGTTAGTGGCAGGAATAGGAAATGTCTCGTTGAAATGTGAAGGTGTCCCCAGTATAGGGATGAGGATTGGAGATAGGAGCAGTCAGGTGGCGGAATTGGCAGCCATCTATAAAGCAATTGCTACTGCAGTTGATAAAAAGTTCAGTGAAATTGTCCTGGTGACTGATTCTGACTATGCACGGAATAGCTTTGTGGAGTATTTGCCTGGTTGGAAAGCAAGAGGCATGGTTACATATAACAAAAAGCCACTTAAGCATGGAAAAATGATACAAGCCATAGACAAATTGGTGTCAGAGAATAAGTTAACAATATACTGGAGAAAAATTTGTGGGCATTTAAAAACACCAGGAGAGGATAAGGAGGGAAATGATAAGGCAGACCACCTGGCTAAGATTGGGGGGAATTGCTACCTATTGATTATTTAATGGGTGAAATACAAATTGATACAGTCACACGTTCTAAAGCACCAAAGGAGGTAGATCAACCGGTGGTGCAGTGGAGTCATGACACGCCAGACCAAGATTTGATTGAGGCACAAAAGAATGATCACATTTTGGGAATCTATTATAATCATTTGATAGATCCCGAACAAAATTCTTTGACAGAAAATGATTGTATGGGAAAAGAGGAGTTGAGGGTGTTATTAAAGAACAAAACACAAATTAGATTACAGGATGGACTCATGATTAGAGAGTCCATAACAGGACAAATACAGTGGGTAGTTCCCCTTTCATTCAGAGGACTAATGCTACACCATGCACATGATGCCATAACTGCAGGCCATAGAGGTTCACAAAAAACATTAGAAATACTAAAAGATTATGCTTACTGGCCACATATGTCCCAAGATGTGGAATTATATACTAGAGGATGTCTAGTATGCGCCCAATTTAAACCTGCTTCACCAATGCATAGAGCACCATTGATGAAAAGAGGCCTAACTCTCCCATGGTCAGATTTGCAAATAGACTATGTAGGTCCTTTAAAAAGGTCGAGCAGGGGACACCGTTATATTTTGAATGTGGTATGTTTGATGTCGAAGTGGATTGAATGCATTCCTGCACCAGATTGTAGTGCGCAAACAGCAGCCACATTGCTGGTGAACCATGTGTTCTCAAGGTTTGGGTTGCCACAAAGAATTGAGTCAGACAGAGGAAGTCATTTCACAAGTACTCTAATGAGTAAGGTATGGCAAATACTAGGTGTGAAAAGGAAACTACATATCGCATATCGGGCGGCGTCTTCAGGTACAGTTGAAAGAAGCAATAGGTCTGTTGTGGATATTTTAAAGAAATTTGTGGCAGAAGCAGGTTCCAGCTGGGATTTACGTTTACCGTTGGTTTTGATGGCAATCAGATCAACTCCTGCCAAGGCAACAGGTGTTAGCCCCCATGAGGCCTTGACAGGTAGGAAAATGGTGTTACCACAACACCTACTATACAGAACACATGAGCAGACACTTGTGAGTGCATTCACAGTTCATGAATATATTGATGAACTGAGGAGGCATTTGCAACATGCATTTGCTTTTGTGCAGAGAAATCTGGAAAGAGCTGCTGACAGTGCAAAGTCTTATTATGACAAAAAGACATCAGTAAAGGAATACAGTGTAGGGGATCAGGTACAAGTTTAATTTTGGAAAAAGTAAACAGAAAAATTCTAAATTTCTAGCAGCCTGGCAGGGGCCATTTCGAATTATAGATAAGGTCTCTCCTGTAGTTTATAAAATTTTGAAAAATGAAGGTGAAACGGCAATAGAGCAGTTTGTCCATGTAAATCAAATCAAACCATGCCATCCCAGACATGAGATCAGGCAGCTTGAGCATGTAGAAACAGATAAAGTCCCTTGAACACAAAAAGAGAAAATAAATGGGTACAATCAGGAGGCAGTGACAAAGAAGTTAAAAAGTTGATTGTTATAATGGCACATAAACACTGTAATATATGTAAAAATATATAATAAATAAATAAATAAATAAAAATATATAATGGAAGCTCGTGGTTGGTGTGCAGAGAGAAAATGTATTAAATATTGAATGCTGTTTTATATGTGCTTGTTTTCTTTTAACTTGTGTTTAATTTCAGAAAAAAAAAAAAAACGAAATATTTTTACCAAGCATGTTTTATTTTTGGCAAAAGGGTGAAGTTAGTATTGTGCTATGTACTTAATTTGTTTATTTTCTATTTGATTTAGAAAATTAACATTATTTGGTCGGAGGTTCCGGGATCAGAGCCCACGGGAGACGATGGAGTCCTGGAGCCCATGTGGACGGATTCCGGGAAAGCCCCAAAGAGGGGTGAAGACCAAGGCTGCAAAGCGATCGGCATTGAAGATGATACCGATGATATGGTTAATGATGATGATATTTGGAGGGATTTTCAAGAATTCAGAAGCACAGGTTGTCATTGAACCTGGACCAGCATCTGGTATCGCGGTGGAAGAGGCACCAGGATTCATCATGAGTGATAGGATGATTTTCCAAAATATATACATACCATTGAATCCTGAGATTTTGATTGAAAAACACTTGAACAATACCGGAATTAAGATTGAACAGACTAAAGAGTGGCTGGAAATAAGAAAAGAGGACACTAAGCAGTCAATAAGAGATATATTAATGCAATTGGAAAAAACATTAGTGAATTCAGCAGACATTAAGAAGAAGAGAGGAAAGAGAGGTGCGGTGATGCTCGCGATATCATTGGTAATGTCTATAGTTGGAGCCATAATAGGTACCACAATATCAACAGCCAATTCTATTTCGGTAGGAACACTGAGTACTAAAGCGCAACAACTGAGTATTGACCTAGAAATAATACAAAAAACATTAGATGGAATTAGAGGGGGACTGGATGAACAAGTAAGATTCATAAATGAAACTGCAATCATTCTAAATGAACAAGCGGATGTAATGCAACGGGCGACTAAAATAATACTTAAGCATGACAGAACTTTAAATGAAATATTGAACATAATGAGTCCTGTTGATAGACTATTAACGAATTATATGAGAGAAGTTCAAACTGCAGTTTCACAATTGATTCAAGGACATATCCCCTTGTATTTTGTTTCGCAGGATATTATTCGTCAAATGATAGAAAGATTGACCAGGAGGGAAATTGATATAATACAGGTAAAAATTGCATTCGAAATTGGTAATGCAATGCCGTTATATGTGGACTTGGAAAGACTAGAGATCGGATTTTTGCTATGCATCCCATATGTAGCCCCTGAACTTATTTATCAAACGAAGTGGGTACACAACGTGGGATTTTGGCAAGAGGACAAATTTATTAAGATTAAGACTCCAGAAGTGGTGGCATTTCAGTCATGGGAACCTGAAGTTTATTTAATACCAAGCCTGGAAACATGTGTAAAATTTAAAGAACAAAATTATATGTGTCCAGGTAAACCGTTTGTTCCTGATGCCACAGATGCTATTTGTGGTTTGAAATCTGACCCAAGTATATCAGAGGGATGTGAAGTGATTATTAGCAATATGGGGAGTGAAGGAATGGCACAGGCTAAGATGGTCAGAGGTAAATGGTTGATCAGCACCTGTTTAAAGAACATGACGGTAGTACATTTAAACCATGGAACATACGTGGTTAAACAGGTGAAATATAATGTTTTTTATTTACAGGTTCCAAAGGATACAATTGTGTCAATTGGGGGGTTAACATTGTTTCATGTAACAAATGATGTTTGGGAAAGCCAAGTGGAAAATATCGATTTTTTTCAAAGGGATACTTTTCCAATAGACCCGGATGTGGAATATTTATTGAATCACAAAGAAAGACATGTTATAAAAATTAATTTGAGAAAAAACAATATTACAATTAGTAATCTGGGGATAATAGAAGTGGAAAGATTTAATTGGGGAACCTGGGGGGAACGCTCAATACTGGGTTTGGCTGTCCTGGTGCTAATCATGGGTGGATGGTTGATTGTGCTATCAGTAAAAATGAAAATGTTACTGATTTTACTAGCTACGTCAGGAAGAGAAAGATATCCCAATACACATGCATTTTAAAAGAAAAAAGAAAGAACAAGTTGTTTTTAGGAATTGGCTTGGATTGTAGCCAAGTTCTAAAAACAAAAGGAGGGTATGTAAGGATATTTGGCGTGTTACAGCACAGAGTACAGCACTACTGCACAGGTAGCAATTTTTTTTATGCAGCACCACCACATGGGTGCGGTGCATTGCTATATGTGTTACCAGATTAACATGGAAAGACAGGCTATTCAGTCAAAAACGATTTTAACATATAAGATGCAAATCTATTTTTACAGTTAAAAGCACACGTGCACATTCAAAAATGCACACTATTTTTCACCTGAAATGCCTATGGTGCAAGAGAAACATTTGAAAATTAATAACTAACATTATTCATAACTAACCTGACTTATAAAACTGAATTTAACATAACCCACTAATAAAAATGTGTCTCCACTGCAGAAATAGGCCTACTCTGAAAGTGAACTTTTAAACGCACATTCATTTTTTTTTCTTTTTCTCTGCTGCTCTGTCCACATAACGTAGGAAGCCAAGGGCCCGAAGATACAGGAAATCAGTTGGTTACAAATGGTTACTGTAAAAAGGAGCCATTGTGTAGAGAGGGAGGATGTGGCGTGATTAATTTCTGATTGGAGCAGCGTCATAGCAAGTATCATGCTAGAGACAGTGATGAGGGTTTTGCTGGGGGGAGTTTGAAGAGAGAGGGAGGACAGTCGGGATTTGGAGAGCTGGGAGAAGGACCTGTTTTCCTGGTTGGAGCATTTCTGATGAAAAAGCTGAGAGCTCCAGGCAATAACCCCGGTTTGAGAACGAAAGACGCTTGTTTTCACCGGGGTTAATCTTCAAGGGAGCCACATTCAGAAAGAGAACATCTGAAGAAAACTCAGGCTGAACAGATAAGGTAATTACAGAAGTGTGGGGGCTGAGTGTGTACGAGAATATTCAGTCAGTGTAGGAAAGGAGATTCCTGTGCTTTAATCACATGTTAATGTTGCAAATTGAGTTCTTTTCTCCGCCACTCTCTTTTCAGTGTATCACAGACAATGCTGTTACTGTGCTATTTTATTTATTTCTGTAAAGAGTGAGATCGTGTTTAAATGCAACTTTTATAATACAGAAAAATATTTGAAAGCAGACGGGTGGTGTGTTTTATATTTACCAATACAGTGCTGATGATGTGGGGAGATTTTTAAACAGTGCAATTGTCATTTTAAGACAGATGTGTGCATGATCATATTCAGTATGGACAGTTGTGAGTGACTGTTTGTAGCATAGCTCGTTGGAGGTACATGAGCCAACGGGAAGAGAGACTCTCTGGACATAGTTCCCTACCGTATATAAGGTAGTGGAAATTACCACAAAATTACCACATATAGCTCTCTGTCGTAAATAAGTCAGTGAGATCGCCCATGGTGGCACACTAACACTAACACTGAAAATGTGGTATTCCTGAAATGTAGGCCTGAGGTCTCTCTAGTGATTACACGAAAAATCTAAGCAAAGATAAGGGATTCTGGACATTGGGGCCACAAATAAAACAAGGGAATTATGCTCACCAAAATACCACCAACCACGCATACCAACCACGCATACCAAATATGCATGTCTGGGTGCTGAAATAATGCATGTCCACTGTATTATTGTTGTACATGGCCCAATCTGAATACAAGGAGTGATTGTTGCTAAGATATTTTTCGGCGGTAAGAAAATACCGTCAGGCCCCAAATCTCCACAAAATACCCTACACTCCCCTACTTTACCCTACTAGCAGATCAGTTACAATCTGCTTTGGAACTTGTGGGGTGGGCCCCTTTAAGGCTTAGATTTAAGGCCTCCCTTTAAGGAGGTGACTCTGCGATTTCGGGCTGTGTGAACTCACGCAGGGCTGGCCGGCCTGGAGTGGAGCGCGGAGAGAGGAATTGGCCCAGAAGTGACGGGGTTGTGCGTGTCCCGTTGGTAGCGGCGTTGACCCTGGTGAAGTATACCACGAGTGCCTGCGAGTACCTGTGAGTACCTCGAGAGCCCCCGAGAGTCCCCGAGAGGCTGCAGGAGGGTAAGCAAGTACTCAGAGAACAAGGCTATCTGTTGGAGACTGCGGGGGAGTGATTTCTCCTTTGATCCCACAGCTGTTGTTGACTATTGCCTGCACGGGTGATTGTCGGACTTAATAATTGCGCCCGAGAGTGCAGTGTGAATAAGTCTGCAATTCTTTTATTATTCTGACCTTATTACCCCTGTATCAACTCCCCTGGAGACATTATGCCACCAAAAGCACGCGGTGCCAAAATGTCTTATAACCTGAGGAAAGGCAAGACCAACAACCTAAATATGCCTGCTACCAATATGTCTGGGGGGAATAATTTGAAATCCCCAGTTAATACTAGAGGAACTATACCTGCTCTATTTGAAAAAATTCCACTGGTGCGCAGTATTGAACATACTGAGGAGACACTGTTGACAGCGCACAATGGAAGTCGTCCCTTGGATATGACGAATTTTGACGATATAGACAACAATTCTTTACTCAATTTATGTCTGTCCATACAGAAATCAATGCCCCCCCCCCACAGATTGATAGGGGTGGGAGTGTTGAGATTGGGAACATCCAGAAAGCTGTAAGTATTACAGTAGAAGCGCAGGTGTTACAACCTGCAAATGCCTCATCAGAGGCCCCCTGTATGGGCCGACTATCTGAATCGCCTAATCTATTGATTGATCTTGAAGAACCAGGGAAGCATAATGCAGATCGATTGAATGAATTATCTCAATTGAACTCTGAAGCTATTGCAGATTTGCAGGCGTCAATGACCTCACTGCAATTTGCGTTAAAAATCCTCCTAAAACTCTGTGGGAGAATACATGTTAATACCATTTTGCAGTTGAACTTACCTGGCCCGGGCACTGATTCTGTCTATGAAGAGGAGCCCGAAGAAATAAAGGAGCCTGAAATATCGACTATTCCCACAAGCAATGAGGGGGCTGAGTCTCCTACAAAAGAAGAAAATATCCATTTGACCAAAAAACAGCGTAGAAGTGCGAAGAGAGCAGCACTAAGGAATGTTCCTTTGGAGGTGGCTTCACCTCTGCCTAATACAGCAAAGTCGCAACAAAAATCAAGAAAGGCAAAAAGAAGGGCTCTGAAAATGAAGAAACTCTTAAGGATATTGCCGGAGAAACCCAAAGAAATATCGGCGGTGAGCAATGCAAGTCAAGATTCTATTCTTATAGATAACCATTCTATTATGGACAATCAATTCTCCACCCCGCAAAGGAATAGTGCTAATAGTACTTGTGAAAGCGTGAACATTGAGAGGGAAACCTCGGTGCCAGTAAGAGAAGAAAATTGCGAAGGAAATAGGATCTGTATTGTGAAGAACTTAAATCAGAAATCTTGCGGTAAATGGTTACCACGAATGGCTATGCTTGAAAAACTCCACCTGATCCCCCAATTAAGAGTCATCAGGTCGGAGGACTTTTCTTTTGTGGAGCCTTTACACACCACTAACCCGAATGTGACGGCGTTACATTGTACGGTCTTGGCCTCTGCACAGCTGATTCGAAAACACAAAGACTATCTGACGCAAGTGGGGTTAGGCGTAGATGTTAACCCTCACGACGTAGATCCATTGATTAATGATAAAATGAAACTTGTTAAAATTAATGATGTAACCAACCCCCCGCCAATTGTTGGGAAACAAGTACAAATGAGCGATATTCAGAACACTATTAAATGGCTAGCGGAGGTGTTACCCCTGGCTTTAAATAAACCTTGAACTTGCTCACTGTTATCTTGGAATACCAGGGGTTTTAAACATGTTACTGCAACAAATGGGTCATTAACTTTTATCATGAACCATTCTTTTTTCATGTTGCAAGAAACCTGGTTGACTGCACCAATTGTAATAGATGGCTATAAATTGTATCATACTTTTGCTAAAAAAGGGCAAATGGGAAGACCATATGGAGGATTGATGATCGGGGTAGGGAAATCAATAATATCTAGAGAAATATTCACCGAATTGGGGGATAACATCAAAGCGGTGGAAGTGGTCATATCAATTAAGGATAATTGGGCCAAGTTATTGTTGGTCAATCTCTATAATCCATATGACGCTTCAGCCAGTGATCAAATTCAAGATAGGTTGCATGATATGCTGAGTGGTGGAAAAATGAATGTAAAAGTAATCTTATAATTATTGCAGGTGACTTTAATTGCCTTATCAAAGGAGAAGGAGGCACGACTAACAACAAGTCCCTTTATCCGTATTCTATTATGCAACATGATTATAATGATGAGGAAGGGGAGAAGTGGCTATGTTTTATGAGGAGATGGGATCTGGAATGTCTAAACGGACGAACTATGAGCGATCGCCCGGGGCACTTCACTTGGGGAGCGGGTGTGGCGTGTCGTACTCTTGACTACTGCTTCACCAGCGCCGAGGTGGCATCCTTAGTTAATGACATGAGAATCGTAGATAATGATTGGAGTGATCATAATGGTCTCAGTCTAATCTTGAATAGTGGCATTGAATCTCCCCAAACTATAGCGACAGGAAATCTGCTTGTTAACCATGCTGTATCGCGAATAATATGGTCTGAGAAAAATATACTCAGAGCAAGCCAGGACTGTGGTGATTGGGATAATGACTATCATATCATGTTTGCTAATCTGTCTATGGAGGACCTAGAAGGATGGATCTACAACTTTACGGGCAAATATGTAACTAAAAAATCATTGCTTGTTATTAAAGAACAGGGCGCGACTGAGACTTATGACAAGGTAATAAGAGATTCCAAACGCTTATTAAGAGGGGAGATACGTAAAATTAGGGCCAATACAAAATCCCTCATCGACCTACATACTAAGACTAAAAGGATAAAAAATCAGTACAGGTCATGGTTAAAACATTGGAAAAGATCAAAAAAATTGGCATGCTGGCAAAAGACTGTGAGAACCATTTGCTCGAGAAACTCCCGCAATATTTGGGCACTATTGGGGGAGGCAAGGGGGAGCAGGGAAACCCCTCAAATAAATCTGATTGACGCTGAGGAATGGGTCAATTTTCTTGAGAAACGTAATGGGTCAGTGGCTGGTATTTTTGAAATTTCTGGTACTACCATACATATCCCTAAGCCTTTCCCGGTACATCTTGAAGAGCTTATAGATAAGATCTCTAAACTTAAAGCTTCGCGTGCACCCGGGCCGAATGGCCTCTCGAATTTACTTATGAAGAATAACCCGGTTTTCTGGGCTAATCTTCTAAAAATACTTTTTGACAAGGTGTTAATAGAGGGGAGAATTCCGGAGACCTGGCAAAAAGCAATTCTAGTGCCGGTATTCAAAAGAGGTAATAGATCGGACCAGGAAACTATCGTCTGCTTTCCATGTTAGATTGTTCGGGCAAATTATTTGCCTCTTTACTTCTGCAGAGATTACAGACTTGGGTAGAAAAGACAGGAATCTTGGATCGCTTTCAAAGCGGATTCAGAATAGGATATTCTACTACTCATAACCTACTGATCATGAATAGCCTTAGAGATAAAGCCCTTTCACCTAACAACCCTCCGCTGTGCGCTTTATATATCGATTTTAAGGCGGCATTTGACACTGTCAATAGAGAGAAACTGTGGAGGAAGTTAAGGGGAATGGCATGCCCAGAAGGATTGCTTTACTACCTACAGCTCCTTCATCAAGGTACCTCAGTGCAGCTGAGGCTAGATGGAAGTGGGACTACAACTAGGGTGATAAAGCAAATCAGAGGGGTGAAACAGGGGTGTGTTACTGCTCCCACCCTGTACAATCTATTCGTCTCTGATATCCCGGAATATATACGAGAGGTGCATAATTGCCCCCCCAAAATAGGCACCCAGCATTGCCTAGTCATGGCATATGCGGATGATGTGGTTATTTTGGACCACACGTTCAGTGGAATCTCACGCTCGGCTGAGAGGCTCTGGAAATATGCGGAAGAGAATGAACTTATAATAAATCATATGAAAACAGAACTAATTCTGTACAGCCATGGTAAGGTGAGCCGCCCTAGAATGATGGTTAGAGGTTTGGAAATTCAATACACACATTCCTATAAATACCTAGGAGTGGAATTTGATCATAGAGGAAATTTTCAATCCTGCGTACAAAATCGTAAAATAAAGGCGGCACAATTAACCGCTATGATTTACCAGTTTTCTTACAACCAGAGTGGTTACTCTATTTGGGCGGCCCGCCAACTTTACATCCAATGCTTGGTGCCAATGGTCATTTATGGACTGGAAGCCCTGATCCATCTTAATCTTGAATGGCTCCAGGTACTGGAGGGTAGGTTTTGGCGTAGGCTACTGGGCCTATCACAGGGAATACCGATGGCGATATTAAGATTGGAATTGGGGCTACTCTCCCTAAAAGCTCTAGTCCTAAAGAAAAGAGCTGAACTCTATATTAAGATGCATACGAGCACTACCAATCCTCTCCTGTTGACAATGAAAGAAGAGATAAATGGGAACAAGCAGATTAAGTTTGCAAGAGAAATGACTTCTCTATTTGAGAGGATTGAGTGGACCCCTAATTGGAGTGAGAATTTCGAACATTTGAAATATCAAATGGGGGAGCGATTAAAAATTTGGGACTGGCAAAATAACTTTAAACATCTCGAAAGCTTACATAGCTCTGGGTTCATATCCTATACACTTTACACCTATAGAAAGGCACAAGGATATCTGAACCTATGTCCTTCAGACAATTTAAGACGTTTTGTATTACTGTTACGTATTAACCATCTACCAGTCCTAACTGTTCTCGGCCCTGAAAGGGCTATCCCTAAATTAGAGCGCTTCTGCAGGATATGTAAGAATAAAACCTCCCCTGAAACAACGAGACATGTCCTCATGCTATGCCCTAGACTGAGTACAATCTATATGAAGCATTATAGTAAGTATGTTCATAATTTAGACCACATCAAGTCAAAAGATTTCTGGTATATGTGTGTTAATACCCTGAATGCAAGCTTACATCTGGCTCTTTATAGAGTATGGAATATGGTCAAGGTAAAACTCGATGAATAGTTAACCACCCCAGAAATAGCAAGGAAATAAGTTACTAGATTAAGTTATTTGGCGGTACATATGATGTTGATTTGGACAAATTTGTAACACTGAAATTGAATAAGATGGTTTTCATTTTTTGCTGGAAAAAAAAAAAGTTATTTATGTATATGTGTAAATTATGTAAATTATGTAATTAGTTTATTATGTTGAATTATGTGTAAAGTTTTTGTTTATAAAACTATATCACATTAAATAAAATAAAATAAAAACAAACTTGGATATTCAAGCTTATAAGTTCCATAGCTCAGCACCTAACACTGTCACTACCTGATAATGTGTGTGCTATGTTGCAAAACATTAAAGTCTTACACGGGAACCACCGCTACAATGTTCTTTTGTGCATGTAATAAATCACTGGTTAGATGATAGGAGAAGCACATTGTCAGGCTTTAATTTGCATTATGTAGCTATTAGAACATGGTAAGGCAATAGGGAGACATTTAGAAGATATATGTAGCTGCATCAGACATGATTATGCGAGCTAAATTCATGCCATATGTTGTGATCCCTTCCTACAGAGTCTGCAGAGTTTTGATTCAGGAAGTCAGTGATTGGCCCTTTCCCCCCACTAATCATGAGAAGGATCAATCAGTGATAATACAGAGCTGTGGTAGGGAGTGGAGGCAATGACAAGGCTGGTCCTTGTTATCTTCTGCAGCTCAAGGCCACCACCAATTATCGAACACGGTAACCCTTTCTCCTCTCTTCCAGAAGGCTCCCACCTCCCCTCATGGTTGATCATTTGAACCTCCGCCAGGCCATAGCAGAGACTAGGTTCACAAGAGAGCTCTCTGTCAGGAGCCAAAAAGCGGGTGTCTTCATCCATTCCCCTCGCTCAAACTGGGATTGGGAGCTGCAGTAAGAAGACTCTGAACTGAGCATGGGACGGGCGTGTCGCTGATACAGTGAGATGACCCACAACTCGATTCACTGAAGTGCACCTCCACCACCTGCTCATGTGAAGGTTGCCACGTGGTTGGATTCCACTTTTCCGACTAGCCCCCAGAGTAGTTATGAATTTAACTGAATAGACTAACAGTTGAACAACACTGGACCGGAGGAATGCTCGACCATCCTATTGGCTGCAAGTGAGGGGTGGACATTTCCTGGCACCAACCAAGACCCAGGTAGGGCACTGGTGAGGCTAGTGGCTTGTCAAATTTAACTGGATTGGTCAAGGAGTAGGAACGGGCACAGCATAACCTGATATGTCCCAGGTTAGACATCTGTGCTGGGGATAATCTTAAAAAATCCTGCTTGCTGTCATGCTCTCATAGCACCTGCATTCCATTAGTATGGCCTCAACATACCAGAGTCTAAGGTATGGGATTTCTCATTAAAAAAATTAACTGGTTCCAGGCTTTTTTATCGAACCGGACCCAGTCAGTATCTCAGCCCCCTTTCTGTTCTCTTCCTAGTTTGCTCTCCTGCGCAGTCCCTTAGGGATTGCCTCTCTCCCCCTATTCTGTTCAATATGTATAGCGCCCTCGCTTGCTTCTTATTTTGTCGCAAGGGTTCAGATATTGCTCTTACACAGATGATACACAGATTTTATTCCGGCTTGATCTCACTACAGCAGACACCATGACTTGGCTAAGGAGTTGTCTGGAAGATCTCGGCACATGGATGGCTGCAAACTGGCTGAAGCTCAATGGGATGGCTGCAAACTGGTTGAAGAACAATGGGTCCAGGACAGAGGTTCTGGTGGTTGGCACCCCAAGCCCCCTTTCCTTTTGGACCCCTGAGTTCTGGCCAGTTTCTCTAGGCATCTGCCCCACGCCAGCTGCTTCAGGTAAAAATCTTGGTGTGACACTCTCATCCTCCCTATCCATGGCACCCCAAGTGGGTGTCGTATGCAAGTCTGGAAACTTCAAACAATGTATATTGTGCAAGGTGCTCCCTTTTGATCCAGCAAAATACCACATCCCTGTCGTAGCTGTCTTACTGTTGAGCACCACGGATTATTGTAACTCCCTCTACTTGGGTCAGCCAGGCTACCTTACCAACTGCCTCCGGCTGCTGCAAAATGCTGCTGCCCGGCCGGTACTTCGTCCTCCTTTTCGAGCCCAAACAACTCCGCTCCTCAGGCAAATGCATTGGCTGCCTATTGAGAAGCGCATTCTTTTTAAATCTATGTGTATTATGCAACGCGCCTTCTACAAACAGGCTGCAGAATACATCCAAACCAAATTTTCCTGTTATGCGCCATCTCGCCCTTTACGCTATCAGTCTGCTCTTGTGGTTTTCATCCCCCGAGTCAGGCTCTCTCGTATTGGCGGCCGCGTCTTTTCTGTTATTGCCGCAAAAACCTGGAACAGTCTCCCACTGTCGCTACGTGTGGTTGACAACCATTTGTCATTCCGCCACGCCATAGAGACTTATCTCTTTTAGGCTTTCCTAACTTACTGCTGCTTTCCTGCGTCACCTAGCGTCAAGATACCTCTGGGTCTATGTGCGCTTTAGAAATATATATAACATAACAAAAATTATGCCTTGCGCGTTAAGCCGAGATAAAGATTTAGACGGTGAGCCATGTCCCAGTTACCTACTCATGATGGTCAGACATGTGGATGAGTGGTGGGGGGTGGTTGAGGAGAGTGCAAGAGTGTTAAAGACGCGTTATGTGTCCAGCTAGACCTATTTTTTTCCAAACATTTAATGCAAGAGATACTTTATGTGTCCGACTGGACTAAATTCTTTTTGTAGGTAGTCGCTGCATTCTGATGTCAGAGATGTCATGCTTTATATTTTAGCCTGGTGTATGGAGGCAAATATGTGCAAGTGGGTAGCCAGGCTTTTGGCTGGTGTCCACCAGAGTGGTGCTTGCCTACGTAACTTGGGGCTCAGAATGGAACATTTCCATTGGTGTGACTGAGTGTTCTGAGTCGCTCAGTCTGCTCCAGAAATTGCACTTTACCTTGCTCTGTGGAGACATTGTGACTATGTCTAGGTGTCATTAGGTAAGTGAGAGAAGGAAGGTCCTCTGGTTGCTGCAGGGAATAACCAGATTTTGAGAGCCTTCCTGAAGGAGAGGTAGTCCTCATTGCAGCATTCAGTGGAAGGAAGTTCCAGTGGGTGGGAGCTTGGACGCAGAATAAGGATCCTCCAATTCTGGTGGAATTGAAAGGGCGATCATAAGGAGGAGTGCAGAGCCAGATCTAAAGTTTCAGATGGGTGTGTAAGCTTGTATTGGAGGAATTCTGGGGTGGTCTTGTGGAGGTTGTGGTGTGTGATGCACATGGCCTTAAAAGTAACCTGTCGGCTGATTCAACGCCAGTGTAGTACTTTAAGGGCCGGGGTGATGTGTTCTTTCTGTAGCAGTACAAGGTGGAGTTGGACTGCAGAGTTTTGGATTCAATGGATTTTTCTGACCTGATAAGCAGGAGCACTCAGATAGAGGGAGTTGGCATAGTTTAAGTGGGAGAAGATGATAGCAAGGATTGCTGAGACTCTGGGAGCGAAGGTGAGACAGGGGAAGATTCAGCTAAGGCTGCATAGGAGGAAATGGCACGCTGTGGACACAGAATTAATGTGATGGGAGAGTGGTAGGTCTGAGTCCAAGGTGCATCCCAGGTTTTTTACAGGGGCGGATGCCGTTGGCTGGGCTCCGAGGGAGGATGGTCAGGGAATGGGTTGGGGAAGGAGAGATGTTTTACGAGAGATTAGGATATTGATTTGACCAGAGTTGAGGAGGAGGTGGTTAGCCATCATCCAGCACTCGATCAGAGAGACAGGAGGCAAGATCAGATGGGGGGGTGAGGGCTGACAACTTCAGAATCTTGAAAATGATCTTGGTGTTTTCCACTCAGATCAGCAGGTCAGGTCATGGGAGCGGGTGAATTCGGGATAGGGGATAAGGTACAGATTGAGGAGAAGGAGGAACAGAGAAGCTCTTTGGGGACAGTTTGAGGAAGGGAGGTGAAGGGAGGGAGGAGTATGATTTGAGAGCGGTTGGAGAGGAATGAGGAGATCCATTTTAGAGTATCTTAGAGCAGAATCACTGATGCCTAGAGAATGCAGTCTGTCTTTGAGAAGGGTGTGGTCGAAAGTGTCGAAGGCAGCAGAGAGATCCAGGAGGATAAGTGCAACACAACCTTCAGAGTCTTCTGTTCTTTAAAGGTCATGCCAAATGCAAATAAGTGAGGATTCTGTTCTGGTGGGTTCTGAATCCAGATTGGGAGCGGTCGAGAAGGCAGTTGGATTCTGTGTAGAGGCATGTATGCTGTGCAGTCTAAGAGTTTGGTAATGAAGGTTGTGCTGCATATGGGGCAGTAGTTGGAAAGAAGGAGGGGATTGAGGGTGGGCTTTTGAAGAAGGGGCTTCACGTGGGAGGATTTGAAAGCCTCAGGAAAGATGCCTGAAGTAAGAGAATGGTTAATTATGGATTGCGCAATTTTGCCTGCACAGGTTGTGGATAGGATGTTCTTAAGGAGTGAGGGGGGAGGGATCTCAAAGGGAACTGGGTGGGTGGTTTTGGGATAGTAGTTTCAGTAATTCAGGCTGAGAAATGGCAGTGAAGGAGGATAGGATTGGCTGAAGTGAAGGAGGATAGGATTGGCTGAATGGGCAGGGTTGCTGAGACTGGGTGATGCAGAGAAGAAAGTGAGAGGGATGATGATAGTTTGGAGGTGATGGACTAGTGTCTTTCGCTAGCGAAGTTGTAAAAGTGGTCTGATAGGACATTGCAGAGTGTTTGGGAGGGGGTGGTTGGAGCAGCTTTGAGTCTTGAATTGTGCCATGATTGTGTGGATATCCCTGCTAGGGTTACCAGAGTTAGAAATGAGGTTTCCATAGGAGGATCTTTTGGCTTTCCTAATTTTAATCCTATAGGCCATGGCCTCTTTGGCATTAGTGGCTCTGTTTCGAGGCATGGGGTTGGCACTCCAGGCAATGGTTATGGGTTTTAAGGGATTTGAGTGAGGGTGTGTACCATTTGGGGTTAGGGCTAGATCTCTGGGGGTTCATCTGGTCAGTGTGAGTGGAATGCAGGCATTGGAGAGCCATTCGTTCAAAAGTTCAGTATAGGGAGGTTCTTCATGGCGTTTGAGGGGTGGGCAGGAGCAAAGAAGGGTGTCAGCCTGGTCAGGATTTATAATGACCTTATTCCAGAGAGGTACAGGGGGTAGAGAGGAGGGAGAAGTGGGGTTAGAGTGAAGGTGGTGGAGGGGAGGACGTCAGGAGAGAGAAGAAGATGATGTTCAGAGCTTCCAATGTATCAATCAGTGGACGGGTGATAGAGTTGACGGAACGACAGACCAGATGTTGAAGTCTCCTAAAATGGTAAGGGATGGGTGCCTGTGGTAGTAGGTGAGAGGCTGAGGGGGAGGCTGAGGAGGTAAAATGGTAAGGGATGGGTGCCTGTGGTAGTAGGTGAGAGGCTAAGGGGGAGGCTGAGGAGGAGGGTAGAGAGGTTCAGAGAAGGGTGGAGTGGGTTGATGGTGGGGATGTTTTGGAGATTTTGGAGGGGCGGGAAATAGAGATAAGACAGGGTTGGAAGTTGGAGGGGAGGGCAAGACGGTGTATGGGAGGGCAGCATTGGGGTCTTGGTCAGAGCCGAGGAGATAATTGAGGGTGCAATGTCCTGCAGAGGATGTGGCCTTTGTGCTTAGGGGTGTGTCTGGGTGCCAATGGTGAGTGTGTGAGTGTGTGAGTGTTAGAGGGTCTGTTAAATGTGGCATGTTGGCTAGGGTGGCCCGAGCTACATTTAGAGACAGGAATGTGTGTTTGGGAGAATGGGAGGAGTTTGTGAGGTGCAGGGAATAGGAGAGAAGGGAGAAGGGGGTAGCGAGGAGCATGGGGTGTGCGTGTAGGGGTGTCAGGAGAGGAGGGGGAGAAAAGGGGCGAGGGTAGTGTGACAGTTGTGTCAATGTTCTGGTTTCTGGAACCCCAGCATGCAGCTCTATTCTGGGAGGCGTGATGTGCACTTGAGAAAGGAATATGTAAGATGGGGATGTGTGGGGTTGAAGGTTCGAAGGAGAAGGCTTGTAGAGTAGAGTGGGGTTGATAGGGGAAAGCAGTGTGCATGTAGGGGTGTTGGGAGAGGAGAGGGGGAGATGGAGGTGTCAGGAAGAGTGGCAGAGAGGGTCAGTGGTATGGTTTCTTGAACGCCAGAGTGCAGTTCTCTCCTGGGATGTGTGAAGCATGATCGATAGCTAGAGTTAAGAATAGGTTCTGGAATGCAGTTAGAATTAAAACAAGAACGGTGCTTGAAAATACAGTTAGAATCAAAACAAAAACAGTGTCTGAAATGCAGTTACAATCAAAATAAGAACAGTGCCTGAAAATGCAGCTAGATTCAAAACAAGAGCAGTGCCTGAAAATGCACTTAAAATCAAAATAAGAACAATGCCTGAAAATGCAGTTAGATTCAAAACAAGAGCAGTGTCTGAAAATGCAGCTAGCTTCAAAACAAGAGCAGTGCCTGAAATGTAGTTAGTTTTCAAACATGAACAGAGGCTGAGAGGGATTGAGGGCCTATAAAAAGGGGGGTAGCTTCCCTCTTTAAAAACAGAACCCAGGGAAGGAGGGTCGATGGCAGGTTCTCATAATTATTCTGAAGACTGTTGCATCTGTAGCATTTTTCTTTCTTTCTCACTGTGAAACACAGCATATCTGAATGCATGGGACCCACACAAAGTAAGCACATGTGCAGACTTGAACTCCACTGGTGCAGGAAGAAAAGAACCATAAAACAAGGCTTCTCTGTCTACTCCCCCAGATTCTGGAAGCTCCACCCCGTCAACACCAGACTTGTCCCCTTACTTCTGCATTTCAGGAAAGAGCTCAAGATACTCCACTTCCATGAATGGATCTTCTTTAATACCTAGGCCTACACACCCTCAACTACCCTCCGACCCTGAGACTGAGTGATACCCCTGTGGTTTCCATCGCTAGCTGCTTGTAGGTCCCTTTCTGCCAAATTGTCCATCCCTGCTCCCCTGTTTTTAGCCCCCCGCTCCATTGTATCTCTCCTTCACTCACAGAGTCTTTACCTTTATGATTTGTAAAGAGCTCCGTTGGTTCTCAAAGATAGGTTTGTGCTCAATAAATACCCTAATAATAATGATGATTGTTTTTCTTTTTCCAAGGAATGTGCCTTTTTAAAAATGTCTGCAAGTCAACACAAATTCTCCCCATTTTAAGGTATTTCAGTCCATGTATTGCTGTCCTTAAACATACACTAGGAACAGGCTTCTTCTAGCCTTATTAGAAAGAGTTGGGACATGAACTTGTTGGGGTAGTTGAGAGAGGTCCCACGGCTAGAGAGAAGTTTGAATTACGTGTGCCATATTGGGGACCGGAGTGACAGGGATGTTGATGCGATGTTGCAAATTGACAAAAATATAGTCTAGTAAATGTTACTTTTAGTGTTCTTTGTGTAAGATGATACATTTTTAAATATGCAGGCGCAAAGCATATAATGACAACTTTGTTATAGATACATTGTGAATGCGTGGGGTGCCACTCAGCCTTAATGTGAAGCGAGGAGTTAAACATGCACACACGAGATACAAGGTTGTGCATGGAGATTGTGATGAGGGGACACAGTAGTCTGTAACACACACATGCATGAATATACATACACATGAAGCTTTTTGGGATATTTGGGAGATATGGTGTGTCCCTTCATTGTGGGGAGATTGAGTGAATCACTGAAGCTTGGATCTGCGATGTAAAACTTGAATGACAAGGAAACTGGTTTTGCAAGATTGAAGGCTGAGTGAGCAGCAGCTGCGGTAGGTTTTGGGCAGGCCTGATTTACGGCCTGATGCTATTGTGGAGGAGAGCTGTAATCTTTGTCAGTACATGGGAGCCTGTTATTAAATGACTAGGGTATTCCAGCCACCTGGCAGTGCTGGGTTTAAGGGCCAGACAACCTGATGCAGTGTTTGCTTGCAGATAAGATGTACTTATGGGTTTTCAATTAAGTTGTCAGGGTGTGGGTTGAGACCATGTGTGCTGGAATGGTAAGTTGCATAGTTTAGAATGCAACATGGACACTGACAAGTTTGGGTGGATAAATCCAGCAACAATAGATTAAAAGGAAGTTTGTTTCCCTCCTCTTCTCATTAATGGAATTTCCATAGAATGGGTATGTCCTCACAAGTAGGGGTAAAGGTTTCCAACCAGATGAAACCTGTAATAATTGAAAACTGTTTGTAGTTGGGTAATTGTGTAACTAGAGATGGGGCTGTGACCAAATATGGAAGGACCCCAGAGAGGGGTGTATTGTGAATGTCAAAAAATGCAATTATAGGTTTAAAGAGCATGGTGCTTAAATGAATGTACCCAATGAGAAGTGTGGGAACTTAAGGGGAAATTATTACATAGTATACATTTGACCAATCATGTGTGGGGGCTGACTTTATAACAAAACCTGTGGGAGGGTTTTAACTGTTGCAAATGGTATATAATGTGTGCTCTTTGTGTGGCTTGAGGATACCCTGCATAGTTTGACATTTTGATGTCATCTAGCGCCTCAAACGTGTTTTACGGACAAATGTCCACTTTAAGTGATGGGCCTACTTTGGGTTAAGGTGATCAGAGGCCCACTCCTACAACCCTAAAGTGATGTAGTCCTTTCTTTACCAGTTCAACAGTTTGGGATTGTTAGGGAATTATATTTTCCTCTAGCCAGGGTTAATAGGTATGTCTTCCTGATTTGTTAAAGTCTAAAGAGTCAATGTAAGTGTTAGCGTGGCCGAGCAGCCGCCCAGGCTTAAATAGATGAGCATGGTGTTTAACAGGTACAGTATATACTTTTCAAAAACAACAGATGGGAGAATACCCATAAAATATATTTTTATAAAAATATAATCTTTATATAAGAAAAGACGAATGATAAATCACTACACTAACAGGTAAGTAAACTTCATGAAATAAATGCAACACTCTAAAATGTAAGTAGAAATAGCTTCAAGCGAGTTCTTAAAATTTCAATAGTGAGTCTTTCCAAGGAAGGAAAATACAGTCACAGATAGGTAAAATACTTTTACTATTTAGGCTATAGAGAGTTTTCAGAGAGACCAATAGTGAAACGTTGCATGAATTTGGGTAGGATTTTGCAGGTAAAGTGTTCACTTCTGTGAAAGATGAGGGGTGACAACACTAGAACACTTGCCTGATGACCTAGGATGAAGAAAAACAGGTGTATATGGCATTGAGAGTGTTCAGAGTTCTGGCAGCAAACGGGCCACCACTTTTGGATTCAGTGATGCAGGCAGGGTCATCAGCTTCAGAATGAAGCGGTAGTTAAGTAGGAGCTGTGATCCAGTTGTCTGTACTAGTTCAGGAGAAAGGTGCATTGCAGTTAGTTTCTTTTGGTCTTTTGTAGAGGCAGAGCTTCACCTTCAGATTCAGTGGAGCATCAAAGGTTGCTTGTGCAGTGCTTTGATCCTTTCTTGAGCGGCAGGCCTTCCAGGAGTGCAGGTTCAGAGTTCCAGCAGTAGCCAAATGTGTGGGTAAACGGGTCCACTTTCATCCCCTTCAGGAGGCAAGGAGTGAACACAGGATCCAATCACACACAAATGATTATTCAAATAAAGAGGTGGTCAATCATGGCTGACCATCTCTCCAAGTACACCCAGGCACACTGGGAGGGCTTTCATAGACAAAGGAAAACAATCTACACGAACCCAGATTGATATCTGCTTATGTAAGTCAGACCTGGTTTCAGGCTGACTGCATCCCAGTCCTGGGATACAGGTATACAGTGTCCAAATAAGGCCACCTCAATTGACACACAAAAACAGAGATTGTCATGTGACCACTCAGTTATTCAAGGCAACAAAGGCAGCCTCAATTTTATGAAAGAGAGGAGTGGGGGAAAAAGGAGGGGCCCAGCCAGGTAGAATTATTTCCTATTTCCACCAAGTGAGCCCTCTTTAAACAAATCAAAAAGCTAACACCAGACTAGCCACTTGACTAACAGAGAGGGGATACTCTATGTGAGAAGCTAATTGATACCTTTTGGGAGCTTCTGACTTATTCATAATAACTTCTAATATAGAACACCGAACCAGAGGCCCACTCTCAGGCTTTAGATTAAGCCTTGTTGTGTGGGAAAATAAAATCCCAAACTCAGCAAGCTAGCACAACGTACAGGACACAACCTCATCAGACACAAATTGAGTTTCTTACCTGACAGGGAAGACAAGTGCAGTGCAATGTATGGGACTGATTACAAATTTTGCTGGAAAAAGATGGCAGTAATTACAAATTGCTGCTGGAGGTAAATCCTCCACTTTACCTCTAAAAATTGGCAGATTTACCATGCAGTAATTCCCCCAGTGTAAAATCCACCAAAAATCGCCCCTGGACTTCTATGGACTCAAACAAAGGGAATTACAAAAAACTCATAATGAGGCCCAAAATGCGGCCCATATATCTTTACACTGCTATGGTCATATTAATCCAAAGACCATGGCTTAATGTGAATCATTACACAATATAACATTCCAAAGCAATGCAATACATGTATACTGTGGCTATACACAATCATGATCCAATGTTGGGAAGATTCATTGTCAGGACAGGATCACTAAGAGTCTGTGAAGACAAGGTAATTGCTTGCAGAAAATTCCCACAAGTTCATGATTGCTGGCTTAGGTATAATCTAATTGTTGCTGGGGGTAAATCCTCCACTTTACCTCTAAAAATAGGCAGATTTACCATGCAGTAATTCCCTCAGTGTTAAATCCACCAAAAATCCACATGGAGTACTGTGGACTCAAAAATTGAGAATGACCAAACTCATAATGAGGCCCATTTTGAGGCCCTTAAGTCTTTGCACTTCTATGGTCATATTAATCCAGGTAGCATTGCTTTATGTGACTCATTGCACAATATAAAATTCCAAATCAATGCAATTCATGTAGAGCGTGGCTATGCTCAATCATGATCCAAAGTTGGACAGGATCAGTAAGAGTATGTGAAGAGTCAGTTATTGCTTGCAGAAAATTCCCACAAGTTCATGATTGCTGGCTATGATATATACTTTAATGGTAATAGGGCCTGGGCGCCTAAAACCATTTTTCAGAAAAGGCAAAAATAAGTTCAGATTGGGGAAGTCACACACATTTATTTATGGTTATGCTTCTGGTAGCAAATAACATGTTTTAGTAAACACATCAGAAATGTTGACACAAATGTTATGCCTTATATCAAACACTGATGTCTATGCACTTGAAACCCATGGTGGATACTATGAAAATAACACTTTTCAGTGTTGATTGCAGCACCAACTATTTGACTGATTTGTTTTCGTTGATGAGTGTAGAAAATGTAGCCAAAAAGCTACTTATACTGATGGCAATGATCTGCCTTTGGCGGACGTATTTCAAATGTTGTTCTTTCCGGGGTCTCGTATTCGTTTTGGTTTTCAGGTTGATTGGCACGGATTGTGCCATATGGCCGCATACCTGCCATTCAGTCGCTGCTTCCCCATTTCCTGTCTGTCTGTGTCAGGCTAGTCTTACCCTATCCTGTCAAGAACTCAGGTAGAGGATCACATGTAGGCCATATACAGCTTCTACCTCTAATACATGAGTACACATCATCATCATTATCCCTGAAAACTCTGGCTGTTACAATAAACATAGGATTAGTGTCAATTATAACACATATAGCATGTAGAAAGCATAACGTTCTGTGTAGTGCTTATAAAATCACTTTATATGCGCCATGAGCACATGTCAAGTCCCATGGATGCTGACCTATGACCTTCCTCAAGGTTAAGGACTGCATAAACACCACTGTGCTACTCACAGGTCAAGGTCTGCTTACTCTCACCAAAGAAGATCTTCATAGGCCCTGGCCATTATGAACCACATTTATTGTTTCTTCATTTTTAGATATATGAGAAACCAAAGGGTGTCTCACCTAATAGTCCCCGTGGATCTCGCTCTCAGGTGGCCAGGGTACCGCCTTCGCCTTTGGATCCAGACCCTGGGGGTGGACCAGTGTGGGAGCATCACCTCGGTGAGGGGTCTTCGGGGAGTGAGGGTGAGGCGACCGATGTTGAGATGCAGTATTCCTTTTCCATGCCCATGCCCCATCCTATTTTATAGGATTCTAGGATGTCCCAAATCCCCCCTTTCTACACCCTCTGGGCAGAGGAAGAGGGTGACTGAGAGTAAAAAGCTCACCCCTTACATATCTCATTGGACATGTCCCGCTAATCGGGTCAGGAAAAGTCAGGCATTTGACTTTAATCACATACATCTGATACCCATTCTCTCTCCCGACATGGATAAAGGCAGAACATAGAGACACACTCTGAGCAAGGTGGCACACAAGAAGTAGCAGAACCTCTGGCCTGAAGGCAAACAAACTGGAGCAGGGCGACCAATCGAGGAATGAGCAAAAAGGGTAGGGAAGCCCAGGAAATCCCTGCAATAGGTTGTTGCCTCAGAGGTGCTCTGAAAGATATGCAGAGAAGGCCAAATCCCAGACAAGACTAGCGGCTGTCCTCTGTGAACGACAGAGTTGGGGAGGCAAGGACAAGCCTGTTGCATTAACCTTGACTAGTGAATTGAAACCGCAAAGACAAGAAAGGAATGCACACAACTGATGAGTTAGAGAACAACATGAAAGCACGGTGTGCGTTAAGGAAAGATTGGACTTGCAACAGTGTATCTCACAATTGAAGGCTGTGCACATCCTGATGAGACACGAAGGAAAGCAGACCTGTGGTGAATTTTAGGTTACTGATAACTGTGAAGCCAGTGATACAGTGTAGCGGAGTTGTCTGGCAACAGGAAAGAGCCCACTTGAAAGTCTCTGTGAAATATGTGACATCTTGTTATAGAAGTGAACAAGCTCTGAAATGTGCAATGGTCAAGATTAACCTTGGCAAAAAGGGAAATTGAAAGGTGATTACTTAAAAGAAATATTTCTGTGAAAATGTGTGCTTATGGTACTGAACTACCAAGACCAAGAGACACTGGGGCAAAAACACAAGAGTGTGAGTGGAAGAGAAAGTCAAAGTAGTCCTGATTGGTCTATGGTAAAAGCCTTGCACATTCAAAAGTCTTCGACTTCAGTGACAGGTCAAAGCCGACCAAGGGAGACCGGAAGTGTGATAAGTTAGGGGAAGGACACCCTAGTGAATGTGATAAGTTAGGGGAAGGCCACCTATAATGAATGTGAATGAAGCTTGGGGAAGGGTACCCCTGCAAGTATTGTGATTGCCAGGTCCAAACCCGGCTGAGGAAGATCTACTTTGAATCAGGTACCTTTTGGTTGAAAGGTCCAAGCCTACTGAGGGAGACCTACGTGAACTTTTTGCTTTGAAAGGTCCCAGCCTGACTAGTGTTCCCCAGCCTGACCGAGGGAGACCTGAGTGAACTTTTGTCAAACTGTGAAAGAACTATTGAAAGCTGGAAAAATGTACTTTAACGTGGAAGGCCAAGCGGGCCTAGATCCACATTTTGAACTGCCTATGTTTTGAGAAGCTGAGCCAGAGTGTGTCATCCTATTTACAGAGGCCACCTTACTCTGTGCTGTCCAACGTGGGGAGGAGCTGACTCCGCCATCTTGATCCTTTATGTTATAACACTGACTTTCCTTGGCAAACACCTTCCACTTTACACACTTTTGTATAAGAGATAGGGCAGGCATTAGGCTTTGTTAGTAGAGGCCATTTTGAATTGACAGAGACTGACTAGGACTGTGTTTTCTTAAGTCAGTGTCGTACCTGTGATAACATGCCTCCCTTTTTCATAGTTTTCCTGAAATAGCACTATATTCATATTATGTAATCTGTGAAGTCAGCAATGTGTATCAATATGAGCAGTACATGGTGAGGGAGTCAGTTATAGTTGATTAGATTACCATAGCTGCTTAATTTCTATGGTTTTTAAATGCTGTGCTCCAACCATAACATCCATTAAACAATGGGCCTCATTACGACCGTGGCGGTCCGGAAATAACGGTGGCGGTAAACCCGCCGCAACCGTTGTTTCCGGACCGCCTGATCCCGACCCCTGCAGGCGGGAGGTGATGTTCCCGCCAGGTCTGACCTGGCGGGTTTAACACCGCCCGCCTGCAGGCGGACGAGGAAACACCGGCAGCATTACAAGATGCTGCCGATGTTTCCATGATCCCGATTCCTATTGAGTCCCATAGGACTCAATGGGAATGGGGATTTACACCATTCCGCCTCCGTGGTTCCCGGAAAACCGGGGTTGTGATGCCCCGGTAATTCCGGGAATCACGGAGGCGGAATGGTAATACGAGTCCGGCGTTAACCAGGCGGTTTTACCGCCTCGGTTAACGCCGGACTCGTAATGAGGCCCATCTTTTTACTTGCATGTTTTTAAAGTGTAAGGAAAGGGAACAGAAGTATGAGTCTGACACAATCGCTGCATTGTGATTGACAAAGGCCCTCATTACGACCCTGGCGGAAATCGAAAAACGATGGCGGAAATGCAATACCGCCATCGAATACTGCTCGTTGCGACTATGACCCGTCACCGTAAAGTACGATGCCATTAGCGACACCGTAGTGAACGCCAACGCTAACTGCACCAAGTACGCGCATGTGCGCCATGCAAAACCATAATTACCACAATGGCGCAACGGTACGCGAATTCTGACCCTAGCGGACATTTACATAACGCCATCAAGCATGGCGGAAAGTACCAATCCGCCATGGCGAGAAATACGGCATCGTGAACCAACCGTAAATGGCCCAACTGAGTGCCTGTACACCACTCCCTGGCCACATTGCACAACACCTCGTAGGTGCAATGAAGTAAAATGCAACCAGTGAAATGCACAAGTCACCCACGCATGCCAACGAACAAATGAATGTAGGGGCTCCAAGTGCCTTGTGAGTGGCCATCCATATTTGGCATGTCACCATTGCCGTACTGATGCAGCACAGGCATGCGAAGGTTCAAGTACAGCAAAATGAACTGAAAGATGAGACAAAACAACAACAGGCCCCCATCGCCTGACACCAGTGTAAGGCAACATTCAAAGCAGTATCCTTAGGGAGACTGCACCAGCCCTGTACACATGCCAGTAAACAAACCAACCATCAGCATAAGCATGTACCACACAAGTTGGCAGAGTGACTGAGCAGCCAGGCTCATCTCAAGAGGGGTCAATGGGAGCTGCAGGGCACAGATGGCACGAATACAGAAGCTATTCCAATGGACATGACCTCAGTCTCCCTCCAAGAAACGCACGCAAACACAGGCACCTGTGACCAGCCATTATCTGATAATCACATCATTCCACCAATCCACCTGGCTGACCGGCATCTGTTACACAAAAGCTAAACCCCCGCCCCTAAGCATGACATCATTAAAACAGTCATGATGGCAGCCCCTATCCCTGACCTCAGTGGGCTTCGTAGGCAAACGCGGCCAGTACAGTACCACGCAACTATACTCAGAAGCCGGAACCCAATGCAGATCTACTCACAATACATCGCTCCACAAATAGGAATATGCTACATTACTTCCAAAGAATAACGCTACACGGTTAACATCAGACTAAAATTTTAATGCACATCAAATTCACCAAGCCCATACAGCTATTAGGTCATGAACCCCAAAATATCTACATTACTGTGGGCTGCATCCGCAATAAATGACCAGCTACTCCTTGTGTGACGCCAGGCTACATTCACGTCCAAAAAGACAACATGGAAGCGCCTAGAACCGCAGGCCCGTCCCATTAGGTAGGCACTAGTCCAGCTGAAAGGTAGATATGTTGCTCCTAGCCACTAGTACTGCGTAAGGGCATGTGGCCCATTGGCGATCGTCCCATAAGATCGTAATGGTGCTCCACTGATTAACTCGAAGCAGCAGGTGTCGGGAGTAAAAGCCATCTGCAGGAGTGGCAAACAGATGGCAGCGGCAAAAGGGGAGGAGATACCTGTCACCCAAATGAAATGAAAAAGAATAGTATGGCCATCAGAACTTCATTTGAATCACTCACTTCAATGATCACACCAAATCTACAGCCATATGCATGCTAGCCCACTCAAAAGGATTATTTCCACCCATGAATTACTTGCCAATCATAACAATATAAATCGAGGTGAAAACACTATTACAAACGAGTGTTTGTGTGCATGCGTCTGTTAAAACAGAATCCATGAGATGGGATTAGTAACGTGCATAGACACAAGTGTTGGAAGGCGCGTCGAGACAGGGAGGGTTCAACAAGGGCAGATAGACGATGGTCCCACTATGGCAGCTCTGCATCACATAGCGCAGGGGAAGGGGATAGATACCAAAAAGCCATGTACATGGCAAACTCTCTATTAAATCATCTGTCCATGCATCCATACATCATTCCCTCATCCTGGTATAAAAACGCATGATTATTAACTCACATTACATTTGAAATCTCCATTGAGTCTGTGCGTAATGCAGCCTGCAAAATCCACTGTGCTCCAGCCCGGAATTCTAGTGATGTGAAGTAACATGTATTTGGGAACGTCCTGCCTTATCGTCCACTACGCTATTGCGCATCCCATACTATTCATATCAATCATTGCATTCTCGCCATGGCCCCTGTCCCAAGGACATTAAACAATAGAACGTTATATTTGCAGTCAGACCTGTGGGCGTCTCCTCGCCGCTAGCTGAAAACCGAAAGCGCTGTCCTTCGAATTCCTCATTTGCAACATCACGTCGAAAAGGCATCCGTGGGCGCTCGAAATCACAAAATCATCCATGTAGTGCGGCAGTGTGTGAAAATGGCAACTGGCTTCACTCACAAATGGGACGCCCCGCCCGTCGGTGAACCTCGGTACAGTGCTCGCCCAAAGGGGATTGCAGCTGGCACAGGTGGAATGAATCACCACAGGTGGAGGCTATACAGCCTGAAAACACATAAATTGCACACCCAACCCCCTCCCACAACCACACCCACTCCAAAATGCTACCGGCAGGACTAGCGATGTTGGGCCTGGGGGACCTGATAGCACTGCAAGTACTCCAACTTCAAGAAGAAGACGAACACCAACTACTACAACAACCGGCCGCACAGAGGAGACGCAGGAGGAGGAGGAGGGCAAGGCAGGGCCAGCAAGGCCCACCAGCACAGCCACTACCACCACGCAGGCAGCCCGCAATCCCACGCCTCCGAGCTCATCCGTTCAACCTCACTGATGAGCAGATCCACACCCTCTACCGTTTGGACCGGGACACCATAATCTCCATTGTGGACATGACACACGCTGACCTTGTCAGCATGATAGATAGCCCAACCGCCATCCCACCCCTACTGAAGGTGGTGTCTTTACTCCACTTCCTGGCCACAGGCACCTACCAGCACACAGTCGGACAGTTGCATGGCATTTCACAGCCACTGTTCTCACGGACACTATTGCAAGTGCTCGATGCCCTCCTGAAGCACGCAGGCGACTACATCTCTTTACCGCACTCAGAGCAGGAGATTACAAACACAAAAGTTGGATTCCATGCACTGGCCGGCATACCGGGTTGCATTGGTGCCATCGACTGCACCCATGTGGAATTGGTTGTCCCACATGCCATGGAGGCCCAGTACCGCAACCGGAAGCAATATCATTCTCTTAATGTACAGATGGTGTGTGACTCCAACAGGATCTTTACACATTGTTGTGCCCGATTTCCTGGATCAACCCATGATTCTATGGTCTTGAGGAACTCTACAATACCACGCTACATGGAGCGACACGCAGGGAACAGATCCTGGCTACTCGGTGAGTCTCATTCCATGCATGATAATGTGGGGTATGTGATGCAGCAATGACCTGGCAGGAAGGGGGGGGGATGCGTACGTAGCAATGTCATTCCACAAACATCCTTTCTTGTCCACATACAGGTGATGCCGGGTATCCACTGAAGAGATGGCTCCTTACACCACTCCGGAACCCACAGGACCAGCATGAGGAGGACTACAACCATGCCCACTCACGTACCCGTGTAGTCATAGAACAGGCATTCGGCCTACTGAAGGCTCATTTCTGCTGCCTCAGCAGGTCTGGCGGGGCACTCCTGTACCGCCATGAGAAGGTTGCAAAGATAGTCATGGCATGTGTCATGCTACACAACATGTGCGTACGTAGAAATGTGCCCATGCCCCCTGACGCAGAACTGCACGCACCTGAAGATGGTCATGATGAGGCTGGGGATGTGGCAGCACCTCAGGGAGTCCGCGAGGCACAGGAGGCCCGTGAAATTCGTCAGAGTATCATAGATTCATGCTTCTAGCACTCACGCCTGGTGGCTGATACATGGACACGGGACTTGTGGCACTGTGTGTGTCTGGAACATGCACAATGTGGACTGTACGCCTATAAAGGCCTCGTACACAAAGATCAATGTCCACACGTCTCATTGGATGATTATGAAATGTTTATAGCATATGTGAAATTATATTACACACCCCATCGACCCGCCACCCAAGAAAGCCCAACACCCCCCCTCCACCCTCCTACCTCCCCCCCGAACACCAGTGTCCAAAGATGCTCATTGTCAGTGGGCAGACGCTATTGCAAGCCCCCTCTCCGGGTATCAGGGGCACCCCTGCCTGTGGAGCGCAGGTTCCTCCCAGATCTACGTTGGGGGCTGCCCTGGACGGAACTTGCAACGGATGATGTCTCTGCCTGCTCACGTCCATGCATGTCCCTAAGGGTTTGTGAGAGCTCAGTGAGCACACGGCGCACAGCGGCAAGTTCAGCACATACGTCTTTGGACGTCGCATGCAGTTCCCCCCTCAGGCTCTCGGTGCTTCTCTCCATTTGTACCCTCAGGCTCTCGGTGCTTCTCTCCATTTGTACCCTCAGGCTCTCGGTGCTTCTCTCCATTTGTGCCCTAAGTGTCTCAGTAGATGTTTCTATGGCTGCCTTAGTACCCCCACATTCATCAGCATGGTCCTTGAGGAGCGTGGCCAGTTGCTGCTGTTGCACGATCACCTGGTCGAGGGACTGTTGCCTCTGCTGTGCCATGGCCATTTGCGGTGGTGTCACCAGAGGGGCTGATCAACTCATGTTGCCTTGCCACAGGGCTTGTGGGGGATGGCCAGTCGTCGTCTTGTGGGTGCCCCTGCGTGGTATCCTCATGGTGTAGGGGATGAAACAAACAGGGGGATTGAGACAGGTCATGGATGGGTCCTACATCGACAGCACCGTTGTCTGTGTCGGAGCATGCTGGCATTAATGCAGTGTCACCTATGGTGCTGCTGCCATCAGAAGCAGTGCCTTCTGTGGCATCCATTGGGGGGACCTGTGGTGCTGCTAGTGTGGGCATGCTGGCTGCTGGGGTGCCTGTTGAAGTCCCCTCCTGTGTGCTGCCACTTGATTTGGGCTGCTGCCGTGTCTTGATCCGTGCAGCTGAGGTGGAGGGTCTTTGGCCGTTGGTCTTGGCCCTCTTTGCAGGTGTGCTGGTAGGGGTGTCCTGCAGCTCGTCGTTTGACTCGGACCCTGTGGTGGAGTAAAGGAGGGCGAGCGTTATTTATGGGTCTGTGGAAATTGGAATGGCAATGTATCACATGCATTGGGGTGGTACCTGAGGGTGATTTGGGTCAGGGCCTTGGAGGTGGTTTCATTTCTGTGTGGATTGAGGATGCAGTTGTTTTGCAGCCTGCAGTTAGGGTGTGCATGCTGCACGTGTAGAGGGTGTTTTTAGGATTTTTTATTATTTATGTATTTAATGTGACTTTTAAAGTGCGCTATCAGGCCAATGTATGTGGCCGTTCTCCTGGACATGTGTTTCTGTTGCACTATGTGGCCACATGGTACTTCACATGATTGGACATTGTGGATTTAGCATTGTTTTATTTGGCCCACCTACCTGATTCTTCGGATGTCTGCACTCCTTTCTCCATCCCTCCGACTCCCTCTATGCTCTCCATTCCAATGGTGGAGGCACAGATTTCTTCCCAGGGGGTCAACTTGATGGGTGATTCCGATCCTCCCCCGGTAGCTGTGGCAATGTTACGGTTGGCTGATAGTATGCTCCGTACGCGTATCCGCAAGTCGTCCCATTGCTTTCTGCATTGCTGTGGGTTGCGGGGTGCGGTCCCCACCGCACTTACCCGCTGTGCCACCAGGGCCCATGTGGCCTTCTTGTTCGCAAGTGCCGTCCTGGTCATTTGCGTCGAGAAGACGACGGCAGCATTCTCCTGGAGGGTCTCTGTGAGCACGGTGAGTTCCTCATGGGAGAAGTGGACCTGCCGCTTGCGGTCGCACGCTTTTTTTGCTACTTTTCCCATTTTGTTTGTTTTGACTAGGGTGGCTGTCGGGTTGGGATGTGTCTCAGGGTCGGATTTTTAATGGTTGTGTTGGGATTCTGATTTTATAGGTGTGCGGCGTGCTGTTTCCCGTTCCGGCCCCATGTTTTTACTTCCGTTTCCGTATATTTACGGTCACCGTATTTTGCGATTGGCGCTCATTACGGTGACCGCTATGATGGGTGGCGGAATTGCACCTAGGGCGCCGTACGACGGCGGAGAGGGGCATTTTGGGGACATTTCCGCCATCGCGGACTTTGCACTTCCGCCATGGCGTAATGCTCGTGCCCGATGGGTCATGATTGGCCGCACTTTACTCCATCGTGCAATGGCGGAAACGCTATTTACGCTATGGCGGTCGGGTCAGTTACTTTCCGCCAGGGTCGTAATGAGGGCCAAAGACTTTTATTTAGGCAAAAATAAAGTGGAAACCTATCGCTCCCTAACTCTAAGACGGGTTTCCCTGCCTCTACTAAGGAACAAAGGAATCAGTCAGAATGTCCAAGTAAATAAAGAGTCCGCCGTTGTATCAAAATTCCTACTTCTATCCCTCACACTTGTAACTAATAAGAAAAAGGCAGCAGATCTTCCTGGTCCAGAAGAATGACTCCATTCTTTGATACAATGAATCACAGTTCCAGTCGTAGGGGGGAATTTCGCCTATGTGAATGACTCTCTTCTCCAGGTCTCAGTTCCTTTCCGAGGAAACGAAGTGCCAGCTTGTGGTGCTGTAAAATTTCAGTTCCAATTCAAAAGAAAGAGTTCCAACTCAAACATCATTCCTTATTGACCATAGTTTTGCTTCACTATTGGGTTCCGCGAGAATGCCTCCCTGTTCCAGGTATTTGGTTCTCAATGTCGCCACAGTGCCAGGGTAATGATTCCCTTCCCAGTGCCGCCTTCTGATTGGTTTCCCAATACACAATATTCCTTGGTTTCACATAATAAAATACCAGGAGGTTTTGCTTCCTTCTCCTGATGTCTCTTGGCTTCACAGTTCACAAAGGTTCAGTAGAATGACTCCCTTCCCACAAACCCTTCCAAGGCCTTGGTATTCAGTTCTCACTGCCAGTAGGAATGCTTCCCTTTCCCTGGCTTCTTTTCCTCTTTTTCTTTCACAGTTGACAGTTCAATATTACCAGGGAGGGAATGCCTCCCTTACCCAGGCTTGGTTTGCACTTCAAAAGTTCACAGTTCACATGAGCTCCCAATCTTATGGGTGCGGGTCACAGACCCATGTGTTACTCTTGTCTTTGTGCAGTAGTCCTGGTTCACTATCCTGACAGGTACTGTGGCTACGAAGATGACTTGGACTGCTCTTCATAAAAGGTTACTAACCGCACCTATGTCTGTTGTGATAACGGATATGTAATATGTGTTCACAATAGGACAATGTCGATTGCTAATAGGCTTCAAGGAGAAAAAAACACTGACATGTATGTTTTATCTTTCTTCTATGTTTTTATTAATCTGTCTTTCATGATGATATCCTAATAAAATTGTTATTTTTGTATGTAATTGACCCGTTGTACCATCTTTGAATTGATTTAATTAAGAGATCCCGTGCGCTTTGACCTTTCTCTCTCTCCCCATGTAATATAAAAGCTGGGTAGGTGTCTGTGGAACTTTTTTTTTTTTTTAAATATCTTTATTGGTTTATCAACAAATAATGACCGACAAGGATCATTGATAAATCAATGCAATATGCACAATCCAAAAAAAAAAACAACATAACATTCCGAACTTTCCCGCCCCACCCCCCTCCCTCCGAGACCTCAGGTACATCAGTTTTATCCTTCTGGACCTCGCGTTGGGCTGGGACTGTCCGTACTGACCGATGTGCTATCTGGGGCCACAGGGTGGAGCAGTGGCACTTTCAACGCCACCCAACGGAGTAGCTCATCACCGGAGTCCAGCCGCTGTACCTGAATCGCTGTCTCCCAAGCCGCGGTCTCAGCGGCAATCCATCTTTTGAGATCACCCCACCAAAGGGCCTTGCTTAGGCCTCCGGCGCTTTTCCATCCCATGGCTATGCGTCTTTTCGCTGTGATGTATATCAAGTCTTTGAGTTTATTTAGGGGCTTATTCTTACTGTCCTGTCTGTGGAGCTTGTATATGTTTCCTTGCATGCTTGTCCTCATCCACAGAGCTCCTGTATAAAATAAGAGGACATTTTCCCCTCATTTGTATTTGACCCTTCGTAAAAGGGCGCAGGTTCCAGACTTGTGGGATTCTCCCCTTTTGGTGCTGCAGACCTGGTTCACTATTCTCCCAGGTACTTTGACTATGAAGAGGACTTATGTTACTCTTCATAAAAGGGTGCATGTCCCTGATCAATGTTCGGACACCAGTGAGCCCTTCTAGTTAATGGAGCCCTTCTGAAGGTCCATTAACCATCCTGGAGACACAGGTACCTAAAAGTCAGTGAAAGGCTCTCCTCCTTGTTCAATCGTGCCTCTCACAGCCCCTGCTGCTTTTCAGTGTGCTGCAGCAGCGCTACAGCATTTGGTTCCTCACGGGCTGTGCGTCTCCTGTCAACCATGAGTTCCAGCTGCTTCTTGTGCCTGGATGCCTGCTTCTCCGGGGTTCCGGTCGGTCTCTCCATGGTGGGCTGGATAGGGACAACTCTGCCTTAGGGCCAGCATCCCCAGCAATGACTTACTTTGTTCTCCGCTCTGGTCTGCTTCCTGTCTCGTGGTTCCTCTAGGGAAAGCTGCTCTAGCGTTCCTGGTTTCCCGCTTCAGTTTTAAATGGGTTCTGTCCAATCAGGCTTTGAGAAAAACAAGACTGTTAATTCACATTCTCATGAGCACTCTCTACGCTTCTGCACTTCTTTCTTTTTAAAGTACTGATCTGGAGGTCTTTCAGTGAGTCAATTGGTCTGTCCATCATCTTAGTTATTACGGAATACATGTCCCTTGAGGAGTCCACACTCTTCCTCATCCCAATTCTTCCTATTTTGGTGCTATGTTTTGATATGGAATTTATAACGCGCCTATACACAAGTGTCTCAAGGTGTGACAGAAACATATAGGAACACTAGGGAACGTTTTTCTGAAAGGGGGCGGAGGTAGGAAGGTGTGTTAGGGTTAGGTGGGCTATTGGGATATGTGTTCTCCCCAGCTAGTAACTAATCCCATAGGGAGCTTCCCTCCTAATGAGATCCACCTGCTAACTATAGTCCAGGAGGCCTATCGGGTAGCAGCCTCAACTGCCTGGCCTCATTGGAAGGGGCTCCCCTGAAGGAGAAAAGATGACATACGAGGGTCTGTCACAGTAAGCTTAAACATAAAGTGCTTTCAACTAATGTTTTTAGCTTTTTAACTGAATATCAATAGATAGATAGATAGATAGATAGATAGATAGATAGATAGATAGATAGATAGATAGCAATGCTGATAAACAGGAGGACAGTGTACTAACCACATTTAGGCATACACTTCTAACAAATGGTCCTAGATCTTGTTATAAGTGCCAACCAACCCTGACGTTTGTAATTTGAGTGTTTCATTTGCGCTAGTTTGACATGTTGTCATCCCAATATTCCAATCGGACGTTGATTCTGCACTTCCGGGTATACAAATGTAGAGCCTAGTGTACCTTAAGGCCTCTCGTGAGCCATTGGCTGGACTGTCTGCATTGAACTTACAGGTTTGTAAAGCCATTACATAAGATTGTCTTGATGTCAGGTTTGGCTCACTGCAAAGCAGCCTTCCTTCTGTGTCTTGATGCTTGAGTTGTTTCACTTTGGGGAAGTCAGTATGTTTATTTATCCCACACTGAGTTGATAACCATAGGCATAACTGCCAAAGGGTTGAAGGCGACCTCTTCCTCCGGCAATATGGGCAGTGCCTTTTCATCCCCCTGAACATTTACATTCTCTCTTCATTCATTGCTAACATTAAGCTTATGTTTTTAGCAAGGGCATGATCTCGCAGCAATTCTCTTTTAGCACACATATTTGTTTATTGTTTATCTTAGTGTAGTGGACTGATAATGCATAACTGCCTCTACTTTCCCTGGTATCAGCTAAAGTGTGACCTGTCGGGTTGGAAGTTTGCCTCAGGTCCAGAGCAGTGATGGCTGTGCTTCCTAGTATGCTCCCAATGACATGTTTATCTGTACATCTCAAGTAAGTCAAATGCTGCCAGCAGGCAAATGGGTCGCACAGCAGCTTATCTTCACCCTTCAGTGACCCTTTTGTGTGGACAGTTGAGAATCTTCATGAAAACTGCTAATTGTTGTGTTTAAATAATGGACCATATGATTTCTTTTTTTAACCAAATCCCCACTACAGACAGGAGTGCATTGATTAATTTGTGTAAGAACAGGTAAACTAAGCTTCTTTAACTGCTTGCTTGCTTGCTTCACAAGAAAAAATAAAAGTGTAACTTTTTTTGCAGCACTGCACATTTTATTTGCATAATCCCTGTGAACAAGCAGGCATACCTCTTAGACATGATAAAGTCACATTATTTGTCCTTGTTAGTGCAATCCACAGGGGAATGTGCATGCTGTTCAAGTTGCCATGTCACCTAGGAATAAGCACATCCATTTCTGGGTACATTCCTTGCATTCTGGCACATGCAATCTCACATTCATAATAGAAATGCAAAGATACTACAATGCACAAAAAGAAGTCACTAGCTCCCCATAATGTTTTAGTTACACTGTGTGGGTTGTCAAATTGATACACATAAACACTATCATTGCAATTGCTCTATGGACCAAGCACATCTTAGAGGCAGCTCCAGTTGTCCAATTACACACATGAGTTTAATGTGTACACTGGTACCAATAGTTCTGCATTTGCAATGGTATGAGAATACATTACAGGTATCATAGTGTAAAAAACAGTGACCACTACCGGATCCCGACTGTGGAAGGATTGGGCCCCAAGAATTGGATAGGTAGGTGGATAAAACCCTGTCACTACTTCTCTACTTCAGCTGATTTAAGCCATTGGACGATAGAATGATATTGATATTGATATTGTATTTGTGTCGCGCTCGTACACAAGTGTTCATAGCGCGACAAGACAAGGGAGAGGAACAAGGGAGAACAAGACAGTGATCTTACTAGGCCCAGTGACATTGAGAACGCGCAAGTGAATGGGAGAGGGAAAGGGGAAAGTGCATGGGAGGGGGAGAAGTGGAAAGTGCTGAGCAAAGGAATACAAATAAATACATAATAAAAGGCAGCACACAGTGGTAGTGCATACAGCAAGTGGCAAGTGCTAGATTTAAGGCAACAGACAGGAATGAGGAATATTATTCGTTTTTTCAGACACTGGTGGAGGTGTTAGGGACGCCAACTGGCTGATCATGCAAGGGTTTATCACTCAATGGTTTAACAAAAGTCTCACTTGGTAACGGAGCTGAGTGGTAAGACTTTGACATCTGGGATGTGGCTTGTGGTGTAAAGTTAACAGCAGAAGCAAATGGCAAGTATTAGAATGTCGAGGCAGATCTATATAAAGTGTGTTCTAATTATTGAAGAAATCCGTTGCATAACCAAACAACTGAATAGCTAAACATATACATTTATAATTTTGGTAATCTGCAATGGGCTATACCATTTTAATACAGTTTCACTACAAAACACTTAGGGCCTGATTTACAAAAGTGTTTTTCAGTGGGAAACCCCCACTGAAAAATGTTTTGCAAATCAAGCTCTCACAGTTCGGAAAGTTGGGGAAATATTTTAAACACAAAACAGAAGCCCTATAAGGTCACAAGTGAACACAAAGTCTTAACTAAATCTGAAAATGTAAGCCCTATTCGCCAACAGTGTTCAGCAGGGTTACAGGAAAGTAACCCTTGTCATGCAGTTGTTCAAACAGCCCCACGTTGACTCGACTAGCTCAACCATAGAGAAAAGGAACGATTGAAAAGGGAATTGAAAGAGGCTTGAGGGGACCTGTCTTTAGAGTATGTACCATTGTTTTATCGAAGTGAAATACTTTGTGGTAATTCACTTCGCCTTTGTGGGGAAGTAAACAAATATATTTATTGAGGGTTTAGTGGGTGGAACGGTGGGGGGGTAGGAGCATGAGGGTGAAACTAGTGGTATGGGAGGATCTCCTCAATTTGAAAAAAAATGAAAAATGAAAAAGAAACATACATTTATTTTGTCGAAGTGAATTTCCACGAAGTAATTCACTTTTATAAAACAATGAGAAAATGTGCATTATCCCAAACTTAGTTTCTTTTGTAAAAGAAAGAACAGCCTATCAGGGCTACACATTTCAGGGATCGCAGACAGACCTCATATGCTCAGAGTCCACCACCTGTGACAAAGCAAGGATATCTGTTAAGTGAACTTTACATCTAGTGGTTTCTTAAGGAACACATAGGGGTTTAAGGGTGTACAGAGGACCTGGCTCCCTCGACACTCGACACTGAAGGGAAGAATCAACAACCTCAGACAGCAGATGATCATTGACTCTTTGGAGACACCTGTGAGACTGTTGGATCTTTAGCAGAAGGCTCGCTGGTCATGGTTGTGAAGCAGTGTGCGGTGGTCCGGTCATTCAGTAGCAGTTATTCCTGGATGGGATGAAGATGGCCTCAGCAGATGTGATAAGCAGTTGCAAGGACCCCCGACCGGGTCAGCAGGATGTCTGGACACGGTTTGCAGGCAGGATTTACTCCATGATGAAGAATATCACAGAGAAAGGCAATTCTTTCAATTCTAATTCTCCTTCCTTAGAGTCATAGAGCTCCCTCACACTGCTCTCCTTGTCCACGCAACTCCTCCATTACACCCTGTACTTTTACTTGTAATACACCCTGGTGCAGCCCCCAGGTCTGTGTTGTCCTTTGTGCAGAGAAGATGATTGCAAAGTTTCAAGCCACAAGCTAGATGCCATCCAAGCAGAGAAACAGGCCAGCCCCCAAAGAATGCAAGCCAATTGCAGATGCAGTGACTCTTCATAGCTCTGATAAACGGGCAAAGCAGGGTCATACTGGTTGTGCTCACCAGTCCAAGGGAGGGAGGCACCTATCCAGGTATCTCCTGTCATTGAGAATACAATGAAGGTTGTAGCAGCAGCCCTCCAGAGTCCCTGCAGTACTCCAAAAAAGGTGGATGGTAATTATACACAAAAATGAAAAAGGGGAAATGCGAGGCCTAATCAGAGCCATGGGCACTGAACTTGTTTCTGAAGGAAAGGAAGTAGTAGACCAGCACGATTATCTTGAAAGAGACAGAGACTGATCTGAGCTGTTCCACCTTTCTTGTTGGTCTCCCTGCGTATGGCCTTGCTCTCTTGCAATTCGATCTATAATTCTGCAGTTACCTGTTTGAGCTTCTATCTCTAACGTGTAACTCTCTATTGCTTGGCTGTCCTTTGACTGCAGTCTTCCAGCTCATTTCCGCTCCCTAGTATTCCAATGCACTCTTGGTCTGGCCCATCATATCTGTCCACTTTGGTTTCCTTCTATGCCCGTACCCATTCTCTGTATTCCTGAGCCCTCTTGCTCTTGTCTGTCCCCAAACCTCCATGCACACCCCCATAATGTTGCTCTTTCTCCCTGCTTGCCCCTTACCTCTGGAATTTTCTTGCTCTTTCTATCCATCGGACGTCTTCCTTGCATTCTTTTAGCTCCTCTATTGAGGCCCGCCTATTGGCATGTATCTAACTAGACAAAGTAACCCATGTCTCCATTAATATTGTACCGCTATATTTGTGTTCAGTCCTTTGGCAAAAGCACTTTATAAATTCAATGCATGAAATGAAAATAAGTGAACAGATCCCTAAGGGCTGGAATTGAGAGAGATGCAGTGAGCTAATGCCAAAGCACAGAGAGGGAGAGGTCTGGCAAGAGCAAGTCATAGTGAAGTGATTGGATGGATCGCGGGTGAGGGCATACCATAATGCTAAGAGTGTCAGAAATCCGATGAAAGAATGCCGAAGTGCTGAGACTGAGAGACCCAGTGAGAGCTGACCAAAACAGAAAGAGCCAAGCAATAAGAAAGCGTGAGACTAAAAATGTGCAGTGAAGGAAGGTGCTGGAACCAACAAGTGAAAATTGGGCCCTATCATTCAGTCACACCACAACTCTGCACAAGAGGCACAGAGAGATATGTAATAACATGGAGTATGAAGAGCTAGATCAACACAGTTCACATTGAGAGCTGTAGGGCAGAGACTCCCTAATGCAGCACAAGAGACTCAGAGAATGAGGAATGTGGCAAGTGTGCAGGTAGACTGACCAAAGAAGGTTGTGATGGGGGATCTAGTCCACACACTCCTCAACAGAATGCAAGATGCACAGAAAAGGAAACCAATACATATGCTAAAAGGTTGAAAATCAGAGTTCATTAGAACCTACGGCTCTGGATCACCCGGCAAAGCATGCATGTGATGCTGAAAGAGAGCAAACCAAAGAAGTGGTCTCTACTGGAAGAGGTGGTTCTGGCACATGCCAGAGAAAGCATGTGGCCCTGAAAGGACGCAAGAGAATCAAAGGGAACTGATTAGAACAGGAAGTGCTGAGAATGGTAGAGATTGAACCAGAGCATAAGTGTGAATTGGAAGTTGTGGTATAACACTTCACAAGACAAATTGTGTGGAGCTGAGAACCCTCATGGCAACACATGGCAAGAGTTAGTAACCACAGTGGAAGACAGACTAGTTGAATATTCCAAGAAAGGGAATCTGGGAATGCCATGTGAAGAAGAACTGTGGGGCATTTCGGAATGCTGAGTAAAGTAGAACTGTGAAATATAGTATACAGAAAAGAAACAAAGACATTATATATATGCATAGAAATAACCATCTGATAAAGAAAAAGTTAAGATCAAGAAAGAGAACAAGAGACTTCATCAAAAGAGATCATTGTTTTATTTGTAAATTAAAGAACATAAAGTTAGAATAGAATTGTACATGACTAGTGCCGTCATCACTGATGGCCATCCCCAAAGTAGATAACCTCAAGGTAAGCACAGCCTCAAGGCAAGAGGGGTCAGACCTTTCACACCACTATTGCCAGTGTGAAAAAGCTCCTACTACGCCTCAAGAACTTCCAGCCCACCCATCAATGCAATTTCAAGAGGAGTCACAGTTGAGAGCCCACCCAAATAGTGCACATAGTTCTGCCTAGACATCCTACCTATAGATTCTGACAAGGGAGCCAGTAGGCATGTATTTACTCTCATTTCTACTGTGCCTTGTTGAACACACCTACACCGACATTGACCATGGTGTTGCAATAGGTCGTTAACCATGATGACCACAGAGCCAAATATATACTTACATCATACTCTGGGCCCTTGGTTGTCAGCAATGTATGGTTGTGCAAATATGGCTGTCTTTAAGCATCACTGTTTTACGTACACCCATCACTATGCGTCATGCCCAACGTGTTATTAGTGGTTGATCACACTTTGATGGCATCTCTAACATGCAGTTTTGCATGAGGTGCTATTAAACAATATTGATCGAGGTCCAGTAAATACACTGCAAGGTCCTTTGTTAGATGAAAGTCACTTTGAGGTGTATACTTATTTGATACAGCACAACACACATACAATGTAACATTTTCTTGACTTGCTTGGCTAATAATGTCTTCAGTGTGGATTATCAACTTTCCCTAAAGTGATCGGCTCCACCAAATGCATTCTGTATATGGTAGTAAGTAATATCTGTTTGTAGCAGCAACCCTCGACTGAGTAGCACTCAGCCCCAGGAGTGTCTTCATTCCTTGGTTGAGGTGTAACATTATTTGTTGTACCCCTGCTCATATTGCTATTAACTTGTTTCATGTGTAGGATATGTATAGGTCATGTTACACCATGATCATTCACATTAAGAAACGAGTTACTGTGGTTGTGAAGCTTTCACAAGAGAATATAAATATACACAAAAGCATAATCATAGCTTGTCAGATCACTGTGTGTCAGGATAAACTCTGACAAACTCTTGATTTGCATTCTATAGCTGAGAGGCAATGGAGAGTATTTTAAACCTGGCATGCGTTTTCATGCCTTGACTAGTGAGACTACTTCGATTTAGAGAATGGCTCCATCTGTCTAAATTCAGAGATATTGCCATTTGGTGAACCAATGCTGTTTCCCAGTGGTCATTTGAGTTTTGCTAGATGCAAGCAGATGGTAATCTTGGCCCAAAAACAACTATAGCTTACTGTCACTGGGAAACAAACATGAATAAATAGCATGATAGAAATGTGTCTCCTAATGTACTTAATGCTTTTTATTTGATACGAATGAAGGACTGTTTTTCAGAGTGTAAACACAACTGTTAGTATAAAGTAGGTTCTTAAAACAGAGTGATGCAGACCCAGGGAGTGCAATGGTAGTCTAGGGGAATTGGATGAAGCCTAACTTACATGTTTATCCAGTACAGCATTCAAAACCGCCCAGATGACCAAAGTTCATAGGAGAACTAGCAAACTCGGGCATTATAATCCAGCAATGTGCCAAACTCATGCTTGCAAAATTCAGCCCTCATAGGAGGCCAATGTTCCTTTTCTTTGATTTTCTCTAAGTCTACATCTCTGGTCATTATAACTATGTGTGTATGGGGCATGTTAACAAGGACGTTCTATTTACTAAATACTAGACGAAATAAAAGCCTATACGCTTCTTACCTAGTTGACCTTATTATGGCTAAGATTTAAATTTCTATTGTGCACAACTCTGGGACCTGGAGCACTAAAAATAGCTCTTCGATCAATCACAGTTTTGACATTCATCCCCAGAAGACAAACAATGCTGTTTTATTAACCTATTTGCAAACCAAAACACACATTTCTATCAAATAATATTTTTTTGTTTTTTAAAATGTTTAGGTCTTAATTATTCACAAAGGAAAAACACAGATGGATGGGTGAAAACCCAGCTCCCAAGGCTAGTTCTTTTCAAGTCGAGTTTTCAACCTGCTACACTATCAATGCTGCAGTCCTGAAGGGTGCACCAGCATTTAAAAGTTTAAGCACAGCGCTGTACATCACTATGTGCCTGGCACCTTTTTCTTGATGTCTTTGTGTGCCTACCATTCAGAACAGTGGATAACACAACATGTTGGGAATGTCTTAAAATGGTACTCATGAACACTGTGGTTTGCACCTAGCACCACATTGTGGAGTGAGTGGAGAGCTGCCGTTAGTTTACTTTTAGGAGTATTACGATGGAGGGAAAATGAAATAACTGTGTGGAAGATGGCTCACCGATATGCAAGTTATTGTGATGCACCTAACAGTAGCTCATCTCAGCTAATAGTGCAAATGTTGATAACAGGTACATATTTTTAGCATGAAAATCAATGCTGTGAATATTGTGGCCTTTGTATGATTGGACCTTTATGTGACTAAAGCAGCCTGTCAACCATCTCAGCAGTTGTTTGTACTGACTTTGGGACCAAATCCCTACTGGGGCACAGTCGAAAATGTGCTTACCAGCTTGCATCGCTCCAAAACTCAACATGTTGGATTCTTACTGTGAAATGGTTGCCACTCTATGTAAGATTACCACTGTTGAGACTATGGTTTAAAAGAAATAGGGATGAGGAGTTAAAATCTAACATTTTGATGGAGCAATGTATCACTTAACTGCAATGCAAACAACACTTCCAATGTCAAATTAACTCTTTAAAGAACGTATGGACGAATTTGGGGACTAATTGTACCTCTTCATGCCCAACAGTCTTGTTTTGAATGTTTCCATCCATGGGTTGCTGCAGCTAATCTAACCACGTATTTAGTTTAAAGTTTTTATAAATGAATTCATAAAAACATTACCGCAGAACACATATAAAATGTCAAAAATGGCTAATGATCTATAGGGGAGTCTGCCACAGTGATATGATGCTACAATGATGATGTGCGTTTTCCAATGTACAAACGAATTGATTATTTGCTCGACATTGTTTCTAAACCAATACTTTCCATCTGGAAGCTACCCCAAAGAACTTGTTTACTTCACATGGTTATTACAGTTAGCAAAGTAATCCTGTACTTACTCTGTTTTCGCAACCTCTTTTCTCAGCCACTGAAAATCTGATTGGGACACATGCTTCAGTGTCTGTAGTACATTTCCAAAATAATCACTTTCTGAGAACTGTAGCTGAATAGATTAAAACATTTAAAGTCAGTCTTCAAGTTGTTCATACAGTTAATCAACGATTTCACGAATACAGCATTACATAAATAACTTCCAGTCATTTGCTATTCACTTACAACACACTGGAAACAATTCATAAATGGGAGTCTTGTTGATATTAAAATGATGAACATGTTCCAACTATCTACCAAGAAGTTATAAATACATCATATAAGTACCATTAGAGCATACATTTGTAGTAGGAATGAGATGTTAATAATACTGTTAATTTAAATACAGGTGGTTTCATAAAAATCTTGCAGTGGTGTTAAACCTAAATCTATTTTTGTCCCCTTGAATATCAATGACGAATATGTAGTCCAATTTGAAGATGCAATGATAAAAAATAAAATGGACTATCAGAGACAAAAACAATCTAGCAAACTCTGAAATAAAAGATTTTGGGCTTCATTACAACTTCGCTTAGCTGGAAAAGATGCCGGAACAAAGTGCAGGTAATTCCAGCACCATCATTTTTACTGGACCGGCAAAGTACATGTCTGCTGGTGGGGGCCACGGATCTCCCGGTAGGACTGACCTGCTGGAAGATCAGGCTCCCACAAGCAGAGAAATGACTGAATTACCGGCACTGCAATTGCCGGTGCCATTGATTCAGTAGTTCCCATCCCATCAAGTCCTAAGGGACTTGATGGAATGGGACCTTGCTACCATTGCCGGTACCCGTAATATCTCGATAATACAGGGATATTTTGGGTGCCGGTAACGGTAAGGCAGGTAACAAGCAAACCCGTAAAAACCCCGTAGAGTCTCTCAGAGCTGGTTTGGTGTATGTTGTTAAACCAGCCGATAAAGGGGGAAATGTTGTACTTGTGGACAGGAAAAATAACTGACTATCAATTTAAAAACCAGTTTTGTTATAAAGTTTCTGCTGATGACACTACTAACAGACTTGTGGTGGTGTGAGGCAGAGCTTATAAATAATGTTGAAGAACAATACTTGTTAGTTAAATTACCATGAGTTCCCACATTCTATTATTGCTGAAGGCCCATAAGTTAGCTCGGAACCCACAAGGCACCCCTACTGTGAGTTGTATCACTTCATTGATATAACCAAAGTCCAATTTAATTGATATGATTATTAATCTTTTTGGTACTAAACACCCGTCAGACATGCACGATACACATGATTGCCGGAACCAGATTTCTAGTATGTTCTGGAAACAGAGTTAGTCTTTTGTAATCCTCGATGTGAATTTGTTGTAAACTTCAATAAACGACTCAGATGAGATCTTAGCCATGCAGCAATTTGCATACAAAAACCTATTAAGACTATTTTGCCCAACAGGAAAGGTCATAATCCCTACCCTTCATATTCATAGTCAATGGCAAAGGATCATGGGAATGGTAGTCTAAAACATCTGGCGAGCAAAAGTAGAAGACCCCTGCCCTATAAGGATGCTACTTGAAATTAATGATCAACTATTTTGCATGTGATAATCATTTGTTTCTGCTGGTTAGGGGTATTGTGATGGAGGCAATGCACATGCTAACCTACAGATGGCATATTAAGAATACAATTTGTTTCATACAATGAATACAGTAAATGGAATGACGAGTTAGGAATATCGCAAACCTTCATTTCACTGCTACAATCGATAATAAACCAATTGGCTTTTTTGTTCATAGATGGAGGTCACATATTTTCAATTAGTGACAAGGGTGTATTGGAAACTCACAGCCAGCAAAAGGATGTTCCATGTAAATCCAGGCCACCCTCCTAGTAATACCACGGTCATGCCATATGCAGAATTTCTAAGGGCTAGCAGCAATTATTCTCCGGGTATTGAATATGAAAGGATATGTAAAGAAATGTCACAACGGTTTTACAGTAGACGCTATATTAAACTGACTGTGAACCTGGCCAGGCTGGAGCAGACAGACAAAGGTTGTTAACACCTATTATTGCAGAAGCCAGTACAATTTAGACTGATCAACACAAATAGCAAACAGTTAAAATAGATTTATGATTGTACTAAGAAGGCATTGACACATCTTTCATCAAGATCTTGATCATAAAGGACAAATATAGAAAAGGCTGGATGTTTGCTATTGACAGTACTCCTGCCCTCTATATGGCAGGGTAAAAGCACAGAGCACCCCAGCTAAGATTCTCTATTTGGTAACGTTGGACGAGCAATCAAGGCTTAAGCTCTCAGAAGTTGGTGCAGGCTGGTTCTTAAGTACAGTGTAGTCCCCAAGCCTCCACAAAGGAATGTCCACACACTATGTTAGTGATACCAAAGTTCTTTATATAAAAAAGGTACAAGTTATAAACACACAATAACACACTTTGTGCTCAGGCAATACTATAATGATAAATATGTACAATCTCTATGTGGTACCACAATTACTCTTGATTCCATTAAAACGCACCAACAGCTGACAGTTTCAAATGGCATACAAATCAATAGAAAAAGGTATCAACAATAGACATAGGAGCAAAACAAGTGGGTTAACCAGTTGACAGAATACCGGGCCCCTACCACTAGGCACAGTTCTGTGTGAGGGTCCCTCCACCTGGGCAACCTGTAAATAAAGTAAATTCCCAAGCCCAGTCCATATATTGTTTAGCAGAGTCTTATTTCCTTTTATAAATGTTCTACTACCCTAATGTGCCTGGTTTAGCAGAGTTCGAGGACAGGTTGTTGACGGGTCCTTCTTGAGTGCACCCCCTTTAAGGCAGGAGCCACAGATCGTGGAGATTCGTCAAAGAGAAAAGGGTGAACGATGGTGATAAGGCAGCAGCTTCGGTCCTGGAGGTGCTCGCCGACGATCTGTCGTGGATGTCCTGCGAAGAGGAGGCATGTGGTGCACCTCAACAATGATAGTTTATTGCCGCAAAGAGTAAATTAAGAACGTAGGCCCAGCAAGGTCGTCAGGTCATTGCCGGTTGGTGTCAGTAATCCGGACTCAACTGTGGCTGGCTGACGGATCTTCGTCAGTGTCTTTATGGACTTCGGGTGGCGGGAAATCCACCGGGGGATTCTCCTTGGTTCAGCTGTGACCTTGACTTTCTCCGGTGGGACAAAGTGGTCGACGGTGATGAGCAAGGGAGTCCTTGATTTCTAGTGTCTTAGGCAATGGAGCGTTGCAGCTCCGGTCGATGATGATGGTCGTCGACGGCGATGGGCTTCAATGTCCAGGTGCTTTGCTTCAGATTCCTTGGTGGTCCCCATCTCCGGTCGGCAGCGTTTCGATGACTGACTTCCAGAGAGCCTTGGTGAAGGGTAGCTGGTGCATCATGTTACCTTGTAGCTCGAGAAAGAGGTTTCCTAGCCAGGTCCTCTCTTGGATCAGTTCTGGAGTCATGACAGCTTTCGGATTGCGTCAAAGGAAACCAGCAGCAGAGCCTTCTTCATCCAGCTGTACTTCAAGGTAAGCATCAAGTTTCGACTTCAGGTTCTGAACAATTCCAGTAAGTCAGAGGTCCCCAGATTTACTGTTTTGTGTCTCATTCACACTTCTCAGCTAGGCTCAGGCAGCCAATCATTCATAAGGGCATTCAGCAGGCAGGCAGCATTACGTCATATCTAGACAGAACTGTAATACTAGTTTGCATCATATATAGACCGAATTGTGAAAATTAGCTTGCGTCAATTCTAGACAGAAATGTGAAGATTGGCATTACGTCATATTTAGACAGAACTGTAATACTAGCTTGCGTCACATCTAAACAGAATTGTGAAGATTAGTTTGCATCACATTTAGACAGAATTGTGAAGATTAGCTTGCGTCACATCTAGACAAAATTGTGAAGTTTTGCATTGAGTTGTATCTAGACAACTGTAATACTAACTTGCATTACATCTAGACAGAATTGCACTACTAGCTCGCATTACATCTAAGCAGAATTGTGTAGACTAGCAATGTGTCACATCTAGAGAGAATTGTGAAGATTAACATTGCGTCACGTCTAGACATAATTGTGAAGATTAGCATTGAGTCATATCTAGGCAACTCTAATACTAGCTTGCTTCACATTGCTTCATATCTAGACAGAATTGTGAAGATTAGCTTGCGTCGCATCTAGACAGATTTGTGAACATTAGCATGCGTCACTTCTAAACAGTGATGCCACTAACCAACCCATTAAACAATCTCACCCCTCTGCATACACATCTCAAACGCTAACTGAACACAACCATACCTCTAATGCACAAAAAAACACACACAACCGCACATGACGGCTCCCAACTGAAAAGCACACCTAAGCTCAGCGAACGGTGAAAACTGAACTGAGGCTGCCAACAGCACATAACCACTCTCTTGCCCTTCTCCCGCTCAGTCCTACAAACCTTACTACCTTCTTCCCTTTTCACATCCACCAGAGCGCCTGGGGACCACTCCAGTGGTGATAGTGCATGGTTAAAATATATTTTACATTAACATTAACTAAAACAATGGAGTGACTTTATGCTAGCTAAGGGTTGCACCTTTTACAGTAACAAATGGTTTCATTAGTGTGAGGAATTTGACCATCTGCATGGTAGGTGTGTGCTCACCTGAGCTTTTTTGAAATGTTAAATGAAATTGAATGATGGTAGATCAACCTCTGGAAAATGTGTGGAGCTAATCCACACACATTTTCCTATGCTCACTGCACGACATACTCATAGACCTGTGTACTCTGGGTGGGCACAGTTTACAGGTGCAGCACCCGAATATTTAGCTGAGATCAGACATGTGGAGTAAACAATGCATCTCCAGAAGGGGGAGGTCCCAACCTTCCACCTGCCATACCCAGCCTAATAAACTAACAAAGTTTGCATGGATCCGCCCTACCCTTTTGTTGAGCCCTGTAGCTGCTGGTAGCATTTGCATACTAACCAGGGTTTAATTCAAACAGGCCCCCACAGGGCCGGGCTGCAGAGGCTAACAAAGGAGACAGGAAACTCCAAGACCTTGGATATGCACTGTGTCCACCTCAAGCCAGCTCCCACCCTCAGTATCGATTGACAGTGAAATGTGATGTCTGGGACTGCGTGAAGGTTTGAGAATGTGGTTTGGGAAGCCAGAGAGACTGGTCTAACCGCAGCTTCAAGGGAGACCTGCTGCTTTAATCAAGAACCACAGAGATCTCCATTAACTAGAGAGAGCCTTTGATCCACAACAGACAGGAAGATGGGTGGAACTTAGTAGTACATGTTTTCACCCCTTTTACCTTTTCTGTTGCAAAGCGCTCTAGTTATGACCTCCCGCATACAGTTGATTGTTGTGGGGGACCCAGGATTGGTTCATTAAGTTGGGCTTAACCTAAACAATTGCTGTGGTCCATTTGTCTTTGAAAGAGGGCCATACCCCTCTTTTGGCAGATCATCTAAAGGCTTCACCAAAAGCAGAAGGAATAACTCATCATTGGATCCTGCCCGAAGGTACAGTCTGCCTTACATCTTCCGCAGTGAAGAAAGGTCAGGACCTCTGAGAGGGAAGCAAGATCCCTCCCCTAAACATCTCCCAGGGAACAGAGGGAGATACCAAATCCAGAGGACCCTCCAGCAACTCGATAACCGGTACCCAGCCAGCACACAGCGTGCCATGCTAGGCTCTGCTGCGAGCCTCCTAGGTGGGAAGTGCCAGAGAGTCTCTGAACCAAACCAAGGACAAGACAGCTTCCTGCAACACTCTCCTTAGCTTTGGGCGGTCTGCTATTAAGGACGACACAAGCCCATTGTAGAAGCTAGGAGTGCATAGACAAGCGTCTACCGACATCACCCTTTAAGGACATTTTCGAGCCCCTCGAGCTGCAGCTGACTTCACCACTGACTGTTGTTACACTGCAGTCACTAAAGTCATCAGAGATGACTGGACCAGTGCTTCAGAACCACTGACCAGCAATGAGACAATGATTCCTGACACAGAGCTGATGTGTAGGCCAGCCTGCATCGATCCATCCAGCTTCGCTAGCTCAACTGCCTGCTGCCTGATACCCACAGCTGTCTCCCATCCTGAAGCCGCAAAGCGCCCTGACACAGACTCAATCCTGTTGGAGACCAGGAACAACAACAAGCACAAGCACAAGGTACTTTGTGGTTCTGTCCCTCTGTTCCTTCTCTGAAGGCCTCTAGTGACATTTTACAACTCGTTGCTCTATTTGTCCTGAACCTGAGTATCCTTCAATTGTTTTAATTATGTCTACCCTCCTGTCAGTATCCAGAGTGCATCCTGTTTCCTACCACTGTCAGTTGTGATATTAATAAAGTAGAGTATGTTCTATACAACCCTGACTGGACAGTCCCATTTATCATTGGGTAATAATTGTATTTCTCGCTGCGTTGCAACTAACCAAGGATCCATAACCTTTCGGAGATAAGCCTGCCGTTCCATTTAGGTTACCAAAATTGAATAAGGAGGTTTATAATTGACTTCTGTTTCCAATTTATTTTATTTATTTATCGATTGCTTCTTATGCGTTTATACAGTAAGAAAAATACTCCTTCAAAGTGCCCACAGGGCAGAGGGAGGAACAAGGGAGGGAAATACAATATTTAACAAGAACAGTGGGGAAAACGAATGAAAGGACAAACCTACTATGCCTTGTGAGTATTCAGAAAGTGCAAGTACTGCATGGAAGAGGGTAGAAGGGGAGAGTGCTGCGGAGTCCAAGCTCATGGGAGAGCCAAGATGAAGGGCTGGGGTTGTTGAGTGCTACACTGTCAGGAGCCACGTTAGGAGTAAGTGCAAACCTCCAGGGTGGAGGGAGTGCCAGCAAGTGCTGAGGGCATACAGGAGCTGGGCCAATTGGGTGTGGGAGGTCTGTTTGGAAACCTTCTTGTGTTTTAGAGGTATGGGGCTGATTGAGGGTTTATAAACCTATATTCGTGCTGCACTTGCGCAATCTGAATGACACTTTTTCCCAGTAGGATTGTTGTCTCTGTCTTCCCTCTGTTCCCCCTCCCTTTCCGCATCGCGCCTTGAAACACATGTGTATAGGCGCTTTACAAATGCCTTATCATATCATATCCCTGGACCACTGGTGCCCCGGAAGTTGATTCATCACAGATAGGTCTGTGCATTTCCCTTATTTTTGCCTAAAGTTGGGGTAGTTATATATTTCATATTACACCACATTTATATGCCAAATTGAGTATATGATAGTGTTGTAGTGTTTACAATGCCTGGATTTAAATAGTACATTTTATTGTATCTATAACATGATTATTGCCTTAATTCTCGAATGCAGAAAGGAAATAATATTGTCGAAGACTTTATTTCCGGAGTTTCGAGTGAAATCAGAGATTTGATAAGGCATTTCATTTTTGAACTTGTTGCCTTTAATAAAGTGAATATGATGATGAGCGTGGAGCAGATATTTAAGAAATAATGACTATTTCTTGATAAAAATGTATTAAGGATGCTTATATCTATAGGCATAGTGGAACTGTCAAATCAACGGATTGTAATGAATTGTTACATCAGCTATTTTGCAGAACAATTATTGAATGAGCTGGGATTGATCATTCCTGTCCTCTTTTGTGCACTATGCACTTAATTGTGAGCATATGACGATTTACTTGATTACTTATCTTGTTGATTCGCCACACATTAGACTATAATGATTTTCCCAAGTGGAGACAAATGAGGGAAACACGTTTTCTGTGCTACTGATGTGATCAACACCTTGTTTCTGGCTACACACTGATGGACATCTGAGAATGAGCTGTGAACAAATGGGGAGAACTAATCAACAACTTAGTTTGACTTTTATAAGTGTGTACATCTCCATTGTTGTATTCCTTAAATCCATTCATACTAAGGGTCTCATCACGATTTGGCCGGTAACGCCGGTGGTATCGCTATTAGCCCTACCGCCAAACCCCCCGACGCTATTAGCGCCGGATCACGGGTTTGGCGGAACGGTTAGTGCCCATTCCCCATTGGGCTCATTCGGGAATTCCTCATTCCCTATTGGGCCCAATAGGCGAAAATCACGCTATTACCGCCGGGGGGAAGCTGGGGGGAAATCCGCCAAGGCCGTGATCTGGCGGGACCCTTAAATGTGGCAGTAATAGCGCTACCGCTGCATTTAAGGGTTACCGAGTATGCACATTTTGTGGACATTTTGCAGTTGAAAATTGCTGTTCCATTTGGAAGAATAGCATATACATGATTGATGGCACTTTTCTATATCTTTCATGATTTCAAATTGTAGAAATATTGCAGATGTAGTTCTTAATCATGTGAGTGTGGTTCTATAAACTTGCAGTCATGTATGCTTACGTTAAAACCATGATGAAGCGGGGTCAGAGTGGGACATAAAATCGGCCCAGGCACCAATGAAAAAGTGTACACAATCACACATACCACTTTTCAGAACAGTCTGAATGCTACCCAGTGGGTGTTTTTTTGCAACGTATGTTGCAAATAATGCATTTGAACGCACATTTGCTTAGTAGCATTGGTTAGAACTATTTTAATAACTTTTGAAACTGGCCCACTCTGGGGAAAAAGTGACCCAGTCTGCCCCCTAAAAACTGGCCCAAATAAGAATCATAATCACGGGCTGGCACTTCGGGTGGCGAAATATTGGGGCTGTAACTGTGACTTCAGTTGCAATAGTGCTTCAGTTTATTAACTTGTTTCAATAGAAATGTGCATTTTTAACCATGAGTATGCTGCGTCTCCACAGTTTTTCCATGTCTGAGGCCCCAGAGGTCTGCGACACGAGAAGGCGATGACACCTTAATGAGCAATGAAGCAATACGAGGGAATTGGAACGTGAGATTGGACTGACAGGTTGTCACGCTTTCGTTTTGAATCGAATTGTTAATTTGCTCACGACGTTGTGATAGGCAATTGTCTCACAAATGTTATTTTCTTCCAGTTTTTGCCCGCTATTTTTTTTGTTTGAAAACATGAGGACCCATTTCGTTTCTGTTTCAAATTTTAATTCACAGTACATTATTCCACATATGCTTTTTTTTAAAAAAAATAACTGTGTAACCTTCAGCCCGAAATTGTCCAGACATTCCAAGATGGCCCATAGTTGGAAAAACGAAGAAGCAAGGGAACGTGTTCGGGGAACAGCCTCCTTCCAACCGCTATGTTGCTCCTGTTTGAAGCCTAGCAGAAGTGCACACTTATCACATCACTTCCAGAATGGATATTAGTGATATTAAGAATGTAGCACTTGTCTTACTAAGCAAAGCATATTATCAAACCTTCACCTAAGCATTTAAATAAGGTGGACATTCTGGTCCTCTCCTAGGGTACTTTTTCGGGGAAAAAAACAAGAGAAAGAGTAATGGGATTAATATTACTAGTGGGGCTTTCTTTCTTCCTCGAAAAACATCAAAGAGAATTTTTGGGATCATGAGAATGACCACAGATCTTCAAATAAGACAAATATGTCTTTGATAAGAGGGCTGAATGCTCGAATCACTGAATGCATATACATTTGGTGCTGGTTTAGTTGTTCAAAACATTCAACCCTAAAATTAAAATGTGTGTAACTCTGAACCATACACATTAGTTATGACGGCCTCAGGATTTGGATGTGAAAATGTGATGGCTACGACAACAATTGCTTCATTGGAGGCCAAGGGCTTTCTGGGAGATAAGGGGCCATACATGTAGACAAGTGAAAGGAGTGCAGAGAGTGCACTTGTTTCATTTGCACTCTTTTCTGAAATGCTCTGGTCGCCTTTTTCTCAAATGTGACCTGAGCATTTCGAGAGGGGCAGGACAGTAGTGCAAAATTGGACATTCTAGCTGCATGTAGTTCCTGGCGCTAATGTATAACAGGCTCCCACCACCCACGTTGTTGCTGGGAACACATTTCACAGAGACGGGCCTTTAAAAGGACGTCTGTGCGAAATGCTTCATAAAATAGCATCTCCATCGCTGTTTGAGAGGTGGAAATGCTAGTGTGACAGCCGCAGTTTAAACCGTGGCTGTCACTCTTCAAAAACAAATCATGACAGAGTCGGAAATAAATGACACTAAGGTGATTTGCACCTCCGCATGCGCCTATTCCGTACAGGTGCAGGGGGAAGACCATCATTAATGCACATTTTGTGAATTTGGGATGCTCATTTAAATGCGCAGAAGCACATCCTTATTTGCGCAAATGCATACAAGGGGGAAAAGATGAATTAATTTAGATGCCTTTGAGAATTGGGCTGCTCCTTTTTTGGCGTGAGTGAGGAGATGCGCTAGCCACGACTAAGCTAAATGATTTAGCTGTAGTGCCTGGAATTCGTATACGTAAACAGATCAACCATCCACACCAATTTAGGACCTATGTTTTTATTTTTATTTTTTATATTATGGTTAATCAAATTAATGTATGTAATGTCTTCGAAAATATTTCACCTCATGGAGATTTCACCAAATCCATTTCACTGAAAAAACGAAATCTACTCTTTACTTTTTCAACTTTTGTTTTAATGAGGGGGGAGACACCCCGCAGCCCCCCTCATGCCTTCCTACCCTAATGTATACCCACACACCACACCCCACATATTATGCATGCACCTTTAACTTTAAGGACCTTTGCATACATAATAAGGAGATATTTACAATGCCATATCTTTATATGCCCTTTGAAAGTTAAAGGGTTAGCATGGGTTTAATCCATCTAATGCTAATAATGTGAAAATGTGGGTAAATGTGCCAACATATGTATGTATTTCTTTGGCTACCCCATTAAATGATCATAGTAAATTACATGAATTGTTTAATTTTATTTCCCATGTGTAGCTAGTTTCAAGAGTCAGCAACATAAATGTGAAGTGGATGGTCAAAGCAATAAAGGTCTCAGTATATATTTTACTTAAACATTATAGCTAGGCCTTGGGTGTGTGCTCTTGCAGGAGGTCTGGATGGAATCTTCACCTTTGCAGAACCTGTCAAGTGGGCCAACTCCGCCTCCAGTGTCAACAAAAAGTTGTTCCATGTCAGGTAAATTCCTAAGTTGGAAGCACCCTGTGATGCACTGATTGTTGAGTGAAACCTTGATCTCCTCTACTCATTCTCATTAGTGTGAACAAGAAAATCAGCAGTGAAATTATCTTTTGCATCTGGTGAAGGGCACTCAGCCAATCAGGTGGCTGAAACAGGGGGCAAGAATACACATTACCCTTCCTCGGGTGGCGCCTTTTCTTTTTCTTTTTTCATTTTGGGGAGGCAACAGGGAGCCTCTCCCTGTTGCCTCCCCACCCTCTCCACTTACCTTTCTGGACCAGAGCATTGTGCTCAGGTCCCGGAGCTCCTTCCGTCTGGCCGCCACCATAGACATTGAAAAGGGACGTGGTCCCTTTTCCATATGGTTGCAGCCATAGTTTTTTTTTCTTATTTTTCTATTATTCATTGGGAGATCAGCTGCGCTAGCAGCGCGTTTCTCCAAATGAAAAATTAAGAAAGCCATTTACACCATGGGCGAACCCTGGGGTGTGAATAGCTTTCATGCCCTGCCAGGAGAGCGGGCAGGGCATTTCATGGCCCACAGCGCGAGCTGAGACCCTCGCTTCGCTCGGACCTGCCTTAGCTCAGGCTTAAAGGCCATGTCCGCTCTCCTGGCAGGGCATGAAAGCCATACGAAATCCAGTTGGTTTAGAATTGGAAATAGTCAGAAAATGGGTGCGAAATATGAGGCCTAGGGTGTGACCATGATTGGGTGTGTGGTCCACTACTTTTTTGGTTAATGGTTTAAGAACAGAATCCTCCAATTACACACACAGGTGCACCTAACTTTGTACAAACATCTATTTGACTCAAAAGAGCTGGGCAGTTACGCCCCTACCACACATCATCTAATGCAAATTGCAGTTGCCTGATAAGATCTAGGGATGAAGGGCGCAGGGTGTTGCGCTCCGCTCCAGTTCTGTTTTGGCCAAGGAAGACCTCTGTTGCTGATTCTGCTAGGCCATGCCCCCATATATTTGAAGGACTGCAGAGTGACCCACCAGGATGAAGCCGACAGGATCAACAGTGCATGGTGTTTTGCTCCACACGGGTGTTCCACAAGATTAGGGGGAGCTGTGCACCAACTATTGAGGCAGACACATCACATCCCTGAGTCTAAGCACTGACCACTGCAACTGAGGAACCTCACTGATCCTCACTGGAAGAACACCACAAGGTGAGAGAACAAGGGAGCGCAGAAGGGCTGGGTTGAGGTAGGGGGGGCACTTGATCTAACCTCTGTTTGTGGGCTATATCAAAGCCCCAATGTGAGCCGCTTGGAGCCTCACCCCTTATATCTTCATCATACCCTGCTTTTCTTTCTGCTCCAGCAATGCAAAACTGTATAGAGCCTAAACGTAAGATCTTGACTGTGAGGAAAAAGCTGGCAATCTGCCCCCCACAAATGGCACATAGATTGACACTTATACTGCCTCCATAGAAAGAGTCCACAGCCCTATCAAGTTTACGGGAGAGGCCTACTTTCTGATAAAAGAAATTCATCAGTTCCTCAGGACTAATCAGGATGTCTGCAGGGAGCAGCAAACACAACTAGAGAACAATGCTCTGGTCCCGAAAGGTAAGTGGAGGGGGTGGGAAGGCATCAGGGAGTGGCTCCTTGTTGCCTCCCCACAATGAAAAAACAAAAAAAAGTGCCATTGGGGAAGGGTCGTGGGTGGCTGGGACAGAGGGCAGGGATTGTGTATTCTTGCCTCCTGCTCCAGCCACCTGATTGGCTGAGAGCCTTTCTGCGGGTGCGAATGATAACCAACAGAGAAGCCATATGCAGTACAGGGGATTTGATGGAGGTATGCATCATAGAAAACCCCCAGCGTCAAAATTCAAGCTGACCTGCTAATCAACGAGGGACTGTCAATCACTCCAGGACCCCATCCCTAGCTGAAACTCCCTTGCCCTACAAGTCCTCTGCCACCCTCTCTGTTACCATTAATGTGGACACCCCTCAAAACATATCATGAATCAGAGCTAGGATCGGTGCCACTGGTGGGAGACACAACATTAGTCCTCATTACTAGCCAACCACTATCCTGGACACTGGGTGTGGGAATGTCCACTAAGAATATTCCAAGGAGCAATTACATGGCCCATGAGATCTGGTCAACGCAGGATCTGGAACATGAAGTTAATAACCTTCCCCTGCCTGCAGAGATTATTAGCTCCCTGGAAATTACGGTGTGGATGGAACTGGAGGCTGGTGATGTGCCTAATGGCAGGCCCCTTCTTACTAGCAGAGCTTGGAGTGGGTGTGTGCTGAATTGATTGATCCATTCGACTTAGACCTCTGATCCTGTTGATCTCTTTGGCTTCTGGTTATGTACCGCTTGTATATGTTTAATGTTTATGTTTTGTTTGGTTAGCGCCCTTAAGCCTCCGGGTCAGTGGCCGTGCTATATAAATTATAAATTAATTAAACTATATGTCCCCTGGGTATAGATCCCTGCTCTGTCTAACCCCACTAAGGGGCCCTAAACAACTGAGCCAATGTGTTTTGCAAATTGCTGATCTAACAAGGAGGCACACACCAACCAACGATACAACTCCAAGCAAAGTATTGTCTGAGCTTGCAGATATAAAGAAGCTGTTAATGGTCTTGATAAAAGCCCATTGCAGAGGAGGAGGAGAGGGGGAGTCATGGGGGAGTTTCGAAAATTGGCCCTGTGGATTCAAATGGGGTCTCATTAGCTAGAAATACTCACTGCAAAAGGCCCTTGACTGTTGTAGAAAATATTGATACCTACAAAGGTAACGCTATTAAACCACCTGAGGTCACTACCCATTGCGGCCCTCTTGTGCATACCCTTATGACATGAAACCAAGATGAGCAATCTGACCAGCAGCACACATCCAAGGAAGCCAATAAGCATCCTTCTGCCAATATATTGCATACAGAAGGGGGGGCAGAGGTATAAATGTAGTGGGAAATCACGGTTTTAATTCTGCTGAATGTAGAGTACGTAGACCACCCAGTAGGCAAGCAATGACTAGTATAAAGATCACGGGGGCCAAGGAGGGGCATTGTATTGCTCCACTAGGTACCTAAACTATCCCCTTATAAACGAGAACCAAGGGATGCACTCCTAAACACATGTTTGCACTGGCTAGGCCCTGCAAGGGGTTGTCTTTTTGTGACCAGGGAAGCCATAGTGAACTGCTCCAGACTGCACAATGGGGGTGATGGCATCTGTGACTCCGTCAAGTTAGAAAACTGGTACCAGAGAGTGGCTAACAGTGTTTTGAGTAGCATTAAGAGCCACGGCCTGACAACAAATTGTATGATCGTAAGTAGCCCTTACTCCGACTTTAGTACAACTCACTTTTCAGGATAAAGCCATTACAAGTCTGTTTTATCCTGTCCCAATATAATACCTTTAGGGAAAAGGATAGAAGGGTAACCACTGGTGCTCAGGATTGGAGGTTTCTCAAATGAGTATGTGAGGACATCTAGGGGGTTTTGAACTGTTGAGCCCCACCGCATTTAGCAGGACTTGAGAGTCATTGCAAATGCTACACTGCTTTTTATTTCTACATGATGTACTGTTATATTAAATAAATCAATTGTTTTTGATATGCTAGGATGTACTTGGATTGCCTGATGTCCGAATAAAGGTATTTGATGATGATGTACAGCTATACCTTTGTCGTGCAGGGACACATTTAGGGTCCAATAGGCTGCCACCCTACACAAGCAGATAACTTCCGCACAGTGAGAGATGCATGGAGGCAGGGAGTCATAAGGCATGGATCTTACTAATCAGGTACACCTACAAATCGAATCCCACTCTCACTTTAGGCTTACACATGTACAAATGTCAACATGTGACTGTGGCCACATTTGTGCAGATCTCTGTTTGGCATGGTGGCTTTCTACTTTCTCTTACCCCCACCCAAACCTAATAATACTAATAATAAGGATCTTCCGTATACAGTCACTTGGGACGTGGGTACTACATAGAAAGCACAGGCATTGGCAATCCCAGAATATACTCCTGGTGAGCATATTTGGAACGCTTAGGTTCATCTAATCCGACTGGGCTCCAAAATACAAAGCACTGCTTGAGTACATCTTGAGCCCATCACTCAACCAACCAAAGTCCTTTTGAAGGCACCTAACTAGTAGTAACAGATCTGCCAGATAAATGGCACTTCTAAAGATATTGGGCCTGACTGACACAAGCGTTTTGGAACTGAAAGTCCAATTCTAAAACGCTTTTTGTAAATCAGCCCCACTGGCATCTCAGCCTTTCACAGCTTTCTTTTGCACTTACTCTCACTTGGACCTAACCTTAAACAAAAACAACCCGCGCCCACTACAGTCCTCATTTGCATTGTACCGTGCGCTTCCTGCTCCAGCTTTCTCCAACTCCCTCAACTCAACTGGACCACTTATTTTCCCACCACAGACAACGGTCTGGAAATGCTGGTAGGCACAATATCTATTGAGAGACACCATGTTGCTAGGAGATTACTTTGGTGGCAGCAGGCACAATATAAATGCCTATTACAAAGCACACCATTAAATAGTGACGCTGGTTACTTATGTTGGGCTTCATAATGCTTTTGAGAGATCTGCATGTGTATCCACTGCTGAGCACATGGTCGGGGGTTGTAACCACTTTCTTCCTACCAAATAAGGAAGGTTAGATCTACTAGACTATCCTTGATGGCTTCATAATTTAAGGCCACTGCATATAGTACTGTGTCCCTAGGGTGCTCTAGAACTGAAATATCAGAATTTCCTCCAGACCTTGGCCCTCATTCCGAGTATGGTGGTAGCCATGGAGCAGTTAGCTCCATGGCTGCATCCCATACCGGTACCGCCTCTGGTGTTGTTCAATGGGGATTTACCGGTCCATTCCAACCCTGGAGCGACCGGTAAGTCCCCATTGAACAAACCATTCCCCATTCCCATTGAGCACCTATAGGGCTCAATGGGAATGGAGAGGGCGCAAATAACAGGCTCGCGAATGGCAAGCCTGTTATTTGCGCCCTGGTCCCTTAGCGGGAACGGTAAGGGACGTGTGGTCTGACCACACGTCCCTTACAGTTCCCGCTAAGGGAACTTCGGAATTGGACGGTAGGGGATTACCGGCACCGGTCTCCTTACCGGTGTCTGGTATCCCTTACCGCCCAACTCGAAATGAGGCCCCTTGACTTATCTTTCTTTGTTAATCACTTCATCTTGACTTCCATATGAAATGTTGGCAATAGTTGTATGGCAGCAATTTAGCAATGTGAGTCTGGGAATACAGACCACACCCAGCATCACTCTCCTCAGACACACACACATATATAAGCCACTGATGTTTGTTTTCTGTGTAGAGTTTCCCCATATTGCTCTGCGTGCACTTCCTGGGGCTCTGCCACCTCTGATACCCAGATGTTGGGTTTTTAAGTGTTGGATTTAGATCTATCAGCCAAGGTAACTGAGGAGAGGGCTGATCTCCCTATTTAAATCTCAGGATGTCAGATTCCAGAACGTGTTATCAGTGAATGTATGTGTCCCCTCTCAGTGCATTCTTCAGGGCTTCTGTGTCCCATCTTTCCCTCTCATCCAGAGGGCAGTCTTGGGAACCCCCATTCTTTCAGGCACAATATGACTCACTGGCTTACCACCACTCCACTGCCTAATGGGTTCCACCTTCCAGGTTTTATTTATAAGCAGTGGCTTCGTTTAGGATCAAAGTGGCCACTTAGGTGTTGGCGGGCTGTTGAAACAGGTGCATGGCGAACTCTTTTAGGGATAGTTCACACATAAAAGAGCATGTGTCCCTACGTTATGTGCGAGAGGTTGAACACCAGTGGTGGAAGGTGAGCCCCTGCCTCAAAGCCCCTAACAGGGGTGATCATCCAACGGTGTCTCTACTTTTGGTGAAGTATTTTGTTTCACTGACGTCAGCCACCCACTCATGATGAGTCGAAGTTCTACCTTTCTCTCAATCTTGGCTCTAGCCAAAGGTTTACTAACGGAACCCTTAAGGAAGGAGCACTCCCTCTGCCCTGGCTCTTGGCGCCAATCAAACCAAACCAAGTGTCCACGCCTTTGGCACCTGCTTTCTCGTTCCTATCTCCATTGCTCCACTGATGCAGTGTATTGCAAGCTTCAGGACCACTTAGTGGGATGCCTCTGCGTGGGAAGTGGCCCTTAATATAAAGCAGGTTCTGGTGTCAGCTCCACTGCCATTCGGTTCTATTTTGTGGAGATCTGGGGTGTGCCCTCTCCCAGCAATATTGTTCTATTAAATTATAATGTTAATAATGTTTAATATGCTTATTGCCATATCTTAAAACCTGGAACTGGCCACACTGTACAGTACTGCCCTCTGCTGGTGATGTTAATCTTTTGAATATTGTTTCATTGAGCAATGATTTGTTATTGTTGTACAGGGATAGCTCTGGACGATTTTATCAATTAGAAAGAAACAATTATGTTTGGTAAACTACTGCAAAAAAAACATCTTTTGTGTTGGCATACAAAAATGAAAATACAGGAAATGTTACCAATATTTCACCGCATTTATTTTTGGTTGAGTTTGTCATCAATTTGTAAGCATATACTCCCAATCATTATTTTGTATTATTTGTGGCAATCCTTTCCAACTTGGGCTGAGCTCGTCAATTGGCTGCTTATGCTGGTCAGAGATGATGCAGGAAATGGGTGAAGGATGCATGTCCTCCGGGGCATGCATGATGCTGCAGAAAGTAGGCCTTCTGACGGGTGCCCCTGAACTCTGCTCCTTTTATTTGTCTCCCATAATGACCAGTGGAGAGTGAAAGGCAAGGGAGGATACAACTACGTGCTTCTAGTGATTGATTCGGGGGGGGGGCTTGAGAGAGAGGGAGAGAGCTCTTGTCCTGACTACGCATGAGATGGCGGGATCAGAGGAGGCTTGAGAGCAAGTGACCTGTGACTCCTAGCAGCATTTATTAGTCTCCATTAGGACATCCTGGCCAGTAGTGCACGGAAGATGTACACCTCTGTAAGGAATTCTGAGGTATGCCTGCATAAAGTGTAAGTCAACAATAAAAAAGACAATGCTCTTGCACTGCATCCAGTAAAATAAAGCTGCAGCAACGGTCTTGGAGTACACACACGGCCTATTACTGGCACATGCAGTAGCATTATAACAGTACTGGTGAACCATCCCTCAGACATTACCACAAAACCCTGAATCGCATGGAGATTAAAACGTTATTGGCAGTTATAGCATCAGTGATATGATATAGTAAAGAATACAGTAAGTGTTTTAACATGATTATCAACCATAGTGATAGTTTGGACAACATGCATAGTTTCTTTTAGAATTCGATGGTGCCTGTCTCAGGATGTTAATAGGTTCGGCTAAGCTCACAATGATGCCTACCTAGTAGGTTTATTTATACTCGAAGGGCCTCAATAAAAGAGTGGTGCTGCGGCAAAAAGTGTTGCTAACTGGATTACCAACACTTTTACTGCACTGCCAGAGTAAGAGTTCCAATACCGAAACCCTGCAAAACCGCCTAGTTTTGCATTACTGCATTCTGTAATTAGCAGATGAGGTAAATAATGCATGGGGTCATCACTGATCCCCATGGAGTCCCGTGGGATTCCAAAACTGGGAATAATGGAAGGGTCTGCATGACTAAGAATCATGCAGAACGTTCCTTTTACCGCGTGCTTATTGCATACAATGACAGCAATTCCGTCTGGCGGTATTACAGGTGCAATACCGCCAAACTCTTCATGATGCCCACATAGATCTAATCAGTGCTGCTTAATATGCAGCATCGAATTATGAAAGCCTGGGGGGGAGGGGCATCCTAATGCCTGGCAATTATTGTAACACCATTTCATCTTCTCTCTATTGACATTATAGGGGAGAGGGCATACCTGTTTGCCTTCATCGTCTACCTTTGATCCAGATTTAGTTTATTCAAAAATGCACTTGTGTAAAACTCACATTTCTGTGAGTGAATAGGTTTCAATGTAAAATGAAACTATTACAAGTGCTAGGGGTGTGTATGTTCGTCCTGAATTAGCACAATGAATCGTTGTAGTCTCTGCCCACTCCCGCAGTTAAATGGTTAAGTTTTGGGTTGTTTTCTCAAAGCTCAGCCCCTTTAGCACACACTCGTCAAATATAAAAAGAAACGAATAAAAGAACGTTGCTGTTTTGGGGCCTAATTCACAGAAGCGTTTTATGATGGTGCAGTCCCATTGGAAAACGCTCTGTGAATCAGGTGTTTATTGTATAAATTAGTTTAATTTGTTTGTCTAAAACAACCACACGAACGTCTTATTAATCGTCACAGCCTCATAAAGTCCACACTACTCCCTCATATCCAGTGGTGTCGCTAGGGGAGATCTGGGGGGTCCGTGGCCCCCCCTGTGAAACCCTGTGCCCCCCCAAGAGCCCCCCACCTAAGACGGGCAGTGACCATGTTCTGCCCTTACTTTTGTCTGTGCCCCCCTACTTTTATCTTTGGCCCCCTCTGTGCCCCTCCTAAATTTGATTCCTGGCGACGCCACTGCTCATATCTGTACCGATACTAGCATAACGGTAGGCTGGTATCACACACGTCCACGGCAATATACAACACGTGACAAAACCATAGATAAAGGTAATGCTCTTATCTGCTGCCCACGGCACTAATAATTCAGTGTTTAATACAAGAAGGTTGTCCACTTTCCATCCCGCAGTTGCCTTCGGCTTCATTTGTTGATGGTTAACCTCCATTTCAATTACGTCCATCTTTCTTTTTTGACAGACCTCCTGGTAAATATGTCATTCGAGCACTTGCTGGCATTCCCCTTTGCAATCTAAAGAGGTGCGTATCAACGTCTGAGCCTCGTGACGCCTACTTCATATGCAGTGTTGACTTGAATGTTACACTTTGAGATGGAAAGCTTAAGGAAGAGAACAAACATGCTCGCTGTGTTCCTGAGGATGCCAGTATCTTAACAGAGCCGCACTGGGGTAAACTACCGAACGCTAAAACCAATAGGGACAGACATTACAGCGAGCATATCACATGTAGGGTGGCTCCAATAGAATCCGGAATGGAAGCTGACCACTCAACAGCCTCCAAAAGACGCGTGTTCATGTATACAACTTCAGAACTACATTTCTAAGTGCGTGGAGAGGTCATTACAAGAGAGGTGTCGGTCCTGCGTGTCTGTCCTGCCGACCAACATGAGAGTTACATGTTGGTGGGCAATGTGCCATACCCTTTCATATATGTCTGCCTCTTGCATCCTTTGATAACGCCTACAACTCCCAGCATAACACTGAGCTATGATACTCTTCTTGTGAGAAGAAATAATCCCCGTGTTGCTCATAAACACAACTCACAACTGTGAAAGATGCTACAGAAAGTCACAAAGCGTCTTGAAAATGATCACAAAGGGGTTTTGCCAACAATACCAAAGGCCTTATTATGAGTTGGGTGACAGTGGTAAAACATCTGGTAATTACCATTCCCAGATGATGTAACGACCTGCCAACATGTTTTGCTTTTGTGTGGAGGTAATTACCTACTCACAAAAGAAATTAAAACGTACAGTCATTACCACATACAACACTTACCACACAGTGTACAGTTGAACCCCATGGAGTACAATGGAAGTAAAAGTTGAACCCAATACCTGACAAACACTTTCTCACTGAATGATCCAGTGACACAGTGCATGCCGGGTATTGGATGCAGTGAGACAGAGTATGTTGGGTATTGGATGCAGTGAGACAGTGTATGCCGGGTATTGGATGCAGTGAGACTGTGTATGCCGGGTATTGGATGCAGTGAGACAGTGTATGTTGGGTATTGGATGCAGTGAGACTGTGTATGTTGGGTATTGGATGCAGTGAGACAGTGTATGTTGGGTATTGGATGCAGTGAGACAGTGTATGCCGGGTATTGGATGCAGTGAGACTGTGTATGCCGGGTATTGGATGCAGTGAGACAGTGTATGCCGGATATTGGATGCAGTGAGACTGTGTATGCCGGGTATTGGATGCAGTGAGACAGTGTATGCCGGGTATTGGATGCAGTGAGACTGTGTATGCCGGGTATTGGATACAGTGAGACAGTGTATGTTGGGTATTGGATGCAGTGAGACAGTGTATGCCGGGTATTGGATGCAGTGAGACTGTGTATGTTGGGTATTGGATGCAGTGAGACAGTGTATGCCGGGTATTGGATGCAGTGAGACTGTGTATGTTGGGTATTGGATGCAGTGAGACTGTGTATGCTGGGTATTGGATGCAGTGAGACAGTGTATGCCGGGTATTGGATGCAGTGAGACTGTGTATGTTGGGTATTGGATGCAGTGAGACTGTGTATGTTGGGTATTGGATGCAGTGAGACAGTGTATGCCGGGTATTGGATGCAGTGAGACTGTGTATGTTGGGTATTGGATGCAGTGAGACTGTGTATGTTGGGTATTGGATGCAGTGAGACAGTGTATGCTGGGTATTGGATGCAGTGAGACTGTGTATGTTGGGTATTGGATGCAGTGAGACAATGTATGTTGGGTATTGGATGCATCTTTTAAGTCATCCAGGCTTGGCTTTTGTGCGAGCCTCACAACTGCTGTTGAAGTTGATGCCTAATATTAGGCTAGATCTGAGTTACGTAATTATGATATGATCTGATATGATGTTTTATCTATATTGTGCTCATAAAGATCTGGTTTTTCAGATTGTGTGTAACCTCGCAATTCGTTCGACATCGGATGCACCCGTCAGTCAGCCTGTTGTGCCTATTTGTCACATGTCTGACCGTTGCAGCAGGTGTTCTTGCCCATTAACAGCCATCTCTCAGTTTTACTAGTGTCATTCTTGTGAATTCGAGTGGGTTCATGTTTGGCCCAGCTGCATGCACAAGCCGGTTTGCTGTGTGCCCGGTCAATTGATCGGTGCTTGGTGCTTCTATGAAGTGCCATGCTGGTGAGCTCTCCAGGATAAAAAAATGTCTTCCCCTGTTTAAGATTTTGTAATTCAGTTGTTTACATCATAACCGGTTGGTGCCTTCGAAGTAGCAAGAAGACTTTCACAATCTATTCGATCCGGTCTCAATTTAGCTACTTGTATTGTTAATTCTGTTTGTACTGTTTCCGTTTAGGGAACTGTGAGTGTGATCCCTCACACTTGACCCTGTCTGTTTTAGTTAGTCTATATGCATAGTATGTTGTTGAATATTGTATGTGTATGAGTATGGTTGGATGTGTTGTATGTGATATTGCAAGAGGTTTTGCACAACTTTTGTAATACCAAAAAACTAACATTGTTAATTGAATTGCAAAGAAATTGTGTTTGAAAATATTATGCAACGAATCCTCTCTTGTGTTTGGACTGCCTCTCCAGTTCAGATGGACCTTCTATCTTGGATTTGATTATACCTGTGTCACTCATTATGGTGTCTTGGTTTATCATCTCTATCTCTCCACTGTCCCTTGCATGTCACAGCCAAGAGGACTCTGAACAAAAGGTGTGCTCTCTAATAAACGCATCAAATTAAAGTGCATCCCAGCCACGATTTGTTTCAAAAGGTTGTTCCATATTTTGCCTAATGGACAATGATGCAAATAAACTTAAAATATAAGACATATACAATTCTAATCCTGCATAATAAATATTGTTTATGTGATATGATGGAAACATTAGAAAAAAGAACTGAAAGTCGACCTGACAACCTGAAAGTTGTATTGCATTGTTGCAAAGCTAATAAAGAACTGTACCCCCCCCCGAAACTCCTTAAGGTACACTTCTTCTAAACTAAGTCACAGTAAAAGTGTATACACAATATGCAGAATGACACTGATGTTCATATGTGGAAACACAACACAGTCTTTTGGTAAGAGGTTTCCTGGAAAAAAGGTTTCCTGTTTTTTAGAAAAAACAGCCATATCTCTCTACTGTAGCTCACTTCTTCAGCACATTGCACACAACAAGGCGAACAAGGATCAGTATACAGACAGACCGTAACAATCAGAACAAAAACTGATCCAACAAAGTATGAAATCAGCAAATCTCTGAGAAACTGAACATAAACAATAGTAAATCTAGATTAGGAAGTATCATATACATGAATTCAAACATATGTATACAAGATCACAAGCTTTGACCAGAAGGATGATTACATTTTACTTTATATGAAACTCCTTGTGATGAATTGAACATTCAGAAATGTATAGACATAGCATGGCTATGACATGACAGTGATTGTCAATTACTGCATATTTCCTGGGTGGTTCAGCAATCTCGCCAGTGGTTTCATTAGGAAAAGGGCGGCTGCTCGAGCAGGTCACATCTAAACTCCACAAGGGTAAAGCGACTGCCGTGAACTGCCTGTTCTGAATGGAGATCTGGTGATGGCCATGTGTACGAATTACGATGGCCTGTCACTACCAGTTGTCTGAGGTACCCTCATAGAACAGCACTGAGCACCATGATCAGTAGAGCTGGGGAGGCATTCACCATGAAGCACTCAACGCTTACCAAGCTACACACATATTTGCTCTCTAGTCGGACCTTATGAATTAATATGAATGCAGCAGGGTAGCACACATCAGAGGCTGATGGCAGGATGGTGGCAGGAACCTTATTTTGTGGGCTTTTTATCACTGAGCTCTTCTGGATTTGAGTATCAACTCCAATAGTCCTGATCTGGGAACCAACTCCCTCCTCCACCCGGTTGATGCCCTACCAGACATAACAAGTTGGCCAAGGAGTTAAGGGTACCTTTGGAAGTGTTCAGTGTGTCAAGCCCAGTGATGGACTTGCCCCCTGCCCAGGAGAGTCGCCTAAAAGTGGACCACGTTCATACCACTCAAAAGAGGTACACAGAGGAAAAGCAAATAAAAGGTTTCATACAACTGTCAAAACCAGAGGGTGGTCAGCCCATAGGTTGGGGAATTGGAATATTAGCAAAGCTTCCCCCAGCACCTCAAAAGATGGGGCAGGAGTCTGGATAGGCCTAGTAGGTTGGACTTGGACACCTTTAAGGAAAACTTTGGCTTGGTAATTTTACATAACTTATCCATGCTCTAAGACTAGATCTGGGGGCAAGTAACGACAATGCAAAGGTATCTGAATGGCAGTGGTGAGAGTGTCAATGATGCAGAAAGGCTATTGCAAATCCTGGGAAAGTGCACATAATGGAACGAAAAAGACTTGAAACCCTATGTCGGCATACATGAGAAATCAACATCAAACGTGAGGAGCTCAAGAAAGAGGTCCTAATGGATCTGAACCTTGAGCACCTGGTGGAGTGAGCGGAAGGAGTTAGCCTCCCTTGAGACTGAATAATATACCTTCTTTCACATCTTAAACATCCAGTCAAGCAAGGTGAAATTGGACAGGGTGCATTGAGTGGGCAGCCAAACTCTTGCACATGTTGGTAAAATTCAACTCATTCACAGAGCAAGAGGAAGTCCTAACCACAGGCAGAAACATGCACAGTCTCCCATCCAGGGCTCCTAATTTCCCAGTAGTTAATGATCTCTCAAACCCAATGCCCCCCTGTTATATTGAGATGCTTCCAGATACAAACATGCAGCAACAAGACAAATGCTGCTATAGATGAACCGACGTGTTTGGCATTTACTTTAATTAGAATTACAAGCCAATGCCTGTAAGTACAAGTAGGCAGTACAGATGTTCGATCTACAGCTGAAGACATCATCTACTCTCGCCTAACAGTAGACTGAACAATTCAAAAAGGTCAGAAAGATAGAGGAAACCCCAGGAGGGTGGCTACATTTCTCAGGACAAGATACACTGGACAATAAAGCAACCAGAGAAAACGATCCGAGTGTTGAAATGTACATCAATGCAGTCGGAAATGATGTTGCTAGCTCTCTGGGATGCTTTAGAGGGAACATGTCCAGCCTCTCCTTCTTTTTAACTGAAACCAACTCCATGATATCCTTTTCAAAGCCATGTTCGGGGTCTTTGCTAACTTAAGGTTGCACCGATACTTCCTTTGTTTCTTGTTCCGGATTGTCATCACTTATGTGGCCACTTCAATGGGGTGCAAGGACTGGTGCATCAGATCTATCAGAAGCCTGAGGCATTGGCCTTTGCAACAACATGACACATTAGACATGGTCACAGAGGCTATGGAGTGTTGTTAATGTTCATCACTAGGTTATATTGTTCACAAATGTTGTTTGCTAATGAGGATATGGGTTGATGCTTGCCTCCCTCAGCTAAGGAATCTGTGCTGACACGTTCTTCAGTGGAAACACCTAATTTGTTACATATCAGATCTATGTCTGCTCTTTGGACAATAATTGCATTGCTTTCCATAATGTGAGCGTTCTTAATTCTTCGCTGGAGTGGATTCAGTCCTTGAACATAGTAAATGAGGGAATGGCAGGGATTAAAACCCTCCAAGAGAAATATATACCACATATAGTTTAGTCTGGTTTAAAGAACAAAACATTTCCCACAAACTTATATGGCATATGTTAAGCCTAGAACAGCCGGGTGGAATGCTATTTCATATAGATTTTCCCTTCAGAGTCTCTGAGAGTAAAACAGATAAGGAACACAGATTTCTAAACTAAAGGGCTCCATTCATAGGGACTCTTTAATGATCACAATGCTCTACAGACCCAACTAGAAATAAGAAAGTTTTGTCTCACACTTCTTCTATACCCTAGCTGAAATTATGAAAGGTAATACATTGTTTCAGGAGACTTTAACCTAGCCTGCCATGCAAAGAGTGAAAAGCTTGACCAAGCAGGTGAATGGATAAATGTGGTCTCCCAAGCAGTGAATAACACAATGAAATGCCTTGGTCACAGAGATGCTTGGAGATACCCACATCCTAAAGTCAGGGATTTTTTGCTCTTCTCAAAATTGCATCAAACCTTTGCAAGGTGACTAAGTGTGTGCTAGTGAATCTATTCTCCAAGGAGTAGGTTCCAAAGACATACGTTATATTAAGGTAACAGACATTGCCTCAGTGTTGCTTTAACAGGCAGTCACAGCGAGGGACCAAAACTGACAAGATGATGTTTCAATGGCTCCATCCTTAAAGAACCAATCCCCAAAAAAGGTACCAACTCACATATTGATGAGTAATTCCTTCACAACAACCATTCTAGTTCCCTGGGAGACAAAGCATTGGGCTTTAAAGCCTGCAGGAATCACAATGTCTCCATCTTGACCACCATCTTTAAACCCAGGAAAATGACTAGGGATGAGCTTGTCGAAAATTTGAAGGTGGTTGAGAAAGTAAACAGGGCACAATTGCCAACATTCTTAAACGGGATGATTTAAGGTATTAGAGACCAAATTAAGCTGATGGCTACAAACTAAACTGACTTGGAATTACTGTGGCAAAACCAGCAGATTATTCGTCGATAGGCTTTGGTTCAAGACTATCTGGGATATCTATAGTAAATACGCAGTTTGTGGGGGATTCAATTATTACTCAGAGTGGCAAATTAGGAGAGTTTTAGTTGTTCTCTCAAACCTCTTTGAGGTGGACAAGAAACTGAAGCAGGACAGGTAAGATACCTGGAGCGTGAACCTTCCCAAGACAAAAAGCAAAAAACAAAAAACATACATAGAGATTCCCATTAGTAGAAAAGTGATTTCCAAAGCCATTTGGTGTCTCAAACATAATTAAGCATCAGGGCCTGATGGATTTGTGAGTGCCTTTTATGCAGTGTTTAAGACATCGCTTGCTGATCCACTGCCTACTCTCTTTAATTCCTTTCAAATACATGGTAAAATTACTGCCTCAATGATGGAGGCAGACATCTCATTGATCCTTAAATCTGGATAAATACCTTGCCAAGCATGCTTCCTTGCACCTCCTTGCATTAATAAACATAGATGCCAAATTCTTTGTGAAAGAACTAACCACTAGAATTGATACCATGATGCTCCAGCTGTTCCACACAGATCAGTCACCCTTAATACACGGCCATCAGCCTCAGGACAAATATATTTGAATCTTAGACTTAGTAGAAAAGTACACCTGGAAGAAAGACAAAGCCACTGTAAATACCATGGGCACTAATAAGGCTTTAAAATGGCGGAGCTGCTCCTTCTGTCATGAAGGGGTTTGTGAAAATACACATGTATTTGGTTTAAATAAACCTCTTTCTGAGTAAATGTCAAGGGCTACCAATCAGGTCAGGTCCTTCTGAGGATGGGATCTGAACAGGGTATGACCTCTCCCCTCCTCTCCCCTCCTCCCTTTTGCCCTATAAAGTCAAGTCCCTGGTGTCAGAAATCGGGCATTGACCCTGAGGGAGTTTAATAAAATACTTATTAATTCTTTCGGAGGAGTCCAAGTGGAGTACACATCTGTAAACACAGTGGTTCAAAGTGATGATGCAGTCCACAATCCTGTTGAGTTCTTGAACAAAATCCTCCTGGTCTTCCCAAACACAAACGTCTTCTCAAAGTAGGAGCACCTGTGATATTTTTTGCAGAACCTCAACCCACCTAAGCTCTGTAGTTGCACCAGATTGCGTGTAAAATCTCTCTGCAGAAATCCGATTGAGGCAACGATGCTAATTGGTTCTGGCCAGGGGGAGTCTGTGTTCAGTCCACAAATACCTCTTATACCTTCAGAGTATCCATTTGAATTCAAAAGACTTCAGTTCCCATTATAGCTTTGTTTCGCCATGACCGACCTAAGGGAAGACTGCTTCTCGCATGGGCAGTTTTACGTGGCCTTTTCCAGATGAGCTTCCCTGACTCTCTAGTAATACTAGCACCTGAAGGGAGAACCACTATTGTACCAGATCCCCAAATCCATGCGGGCGAAGTCGCTGGCAACAACTAGTATGACAAAAAAAACTGAAGAATCTACTGCACTTAACTACCACAAATTGACATAGATAATATAATAAAGAAATGTGTCTACCCTATTTTGTTCCTCTAACCCTCTTTCCCTACTACTTTTGCAATCTTTGCTCATGTAAAGGGTTGGCAGTTATATCCCTTGAATAAAGCCACACACAAAGGTCTCCAATGCTGATCTCTCTCTCTCTCTCTCTCTCTCTCTCTCTCTCTCTCTCTCTCTCTCTCTCTCTCTCCCTCTTTCTTTCTTTTAGTTTATGGTCCTTATTCTGTGTTTGCCAACATCCCGCCAGTAAATCTGGCAGGATACCAGCAAACAGACCTACCATTACCTGATTCTGATAGGCCAGAATTACCAGTGTCAATGCCAGTAATACCAGCTGTTTCTGCCGGTGGGGTGCCTGAGTTGGCTGGAGGTAACTCAGGCACCCCACCCTCAAACTTGGAGTTTGCCGGTTGGGAAATATGCTGGTAAACGGAATTACTGGCACTTTAACTCCAGATTGGCAAACTCCTAATGAGTCACTTTGCCTCTGTCTCTTTCTATGTTGGCAAGTGTGCCTTTGTCAGATGTATATTTTCTAAAGCTATCCCAGCCTTTGCTGACATCTCTGCACCAGAGAAAAAACAGATATCTTGGGGGTCACTGTTCTGAGTGATGTTTTATTTTTGGAAAACAATTTCTTTTTTAAAGATATGAAATATGTTATTTTGCTAACATTGTAAACTGACCTTTCATCCCATGCTACAATGTTAATTGCTAATACTCACTTCTAGTATATTTTCTAGCCATAATTACACTTGGCTTACTGAGCAAAACCTGGAATAACAATATAGGTTATTTTCTAATAAAAAGTTATCATCACAATACAGATAGACTGGTACACACATATTGTACCCTTTCAAAATACCTCTATGGGAAGGGGGTAAGAGGATAAGTAACACCACTGAGAGTTCCAGACTGCTTTGCCTAAATCAAAGGGTACTATTTTGGGAGCATAAGAATTATATTTGACAAATATGTCTCTGATACAAGGGCTGTCTTGTCTGCTTGAATCTCTAAGCGCACGCTGGGCCTGGCGGTAACTTCATTTTTCAAAACACTTACCCTAACATTAAATAGTGTGTAACATTGAACAATACAAATCAGATGACCTTGCTGATTGAAAGTAAGGATAGATAACTGGGACATCAGTCATTCCACTAGGGTCTAAGGGGCATCCAGAAATAATGTTTCTTTTCTAGTATAGAGTCTTAGAGTAAGGATTGCTGTGCAAATGCTTGGCTCCCAATGCACAGCCATTTTCCTCAAGGTAATACTATATATAAGGTGAGTTGGACTTACAAAGGAACCCCTTAAAATGTTATTGTTAATAACTTTTGATTCAAGTAACTTTGATTTGAGTAACAGATTTGACTGAAATTTCGAAAGTGATTAGGTACTCATAGGCTCCCCCAGACTGCAATGTTTTGTAAAGATCCATTAACAAATAAAAAAACAACTTGGGCACAGAACATTGACCTGCGATCCATGGGTGGTGTGGGGTTATTCCGTGCAGTAGTTATTTAAATATTTGATGGTGAAGGGGGTGCCCCTTCTCAAAAATGGATAGCTATATCTCAGGTAAATTATAAAAAAAACAGTTTTTTTTTAGAAATGAAATGACCACCATCTTGTTTTTCCCTCAATGCAAGAGATAACCGTGGTTATAGCGGAAAATAACAGGAAATGAAAAGTAAACAGCAGATTGCAGCTTAAATAATTCCAAATGACATTAGTCAAGAGGTGGGGAGTTTGCTGGAGGACAGCATTGAAATGTGAAAGTTATAGCAGGCCCAGGGACTGAGTTTGTAACAGAAGGATTTCTGTAGCTGCGGCTATAACATTGAATAGCCGACTTCACAAAGCAAACTGTGTCACAGAAAAAGCATGTGATGTGGAGGGGAAACGGAGATGGCAGGGGAGGTGAAGGGGCCATCCGGGGAGTGGGGGGAGCTGGCACAGATGAGGGGGGCACTTGGTGAGGCCTGTGGGGGAGAATGTTTTTCCTGGACCTTTTTTCTATAAAAACAACTATTTTTAAGGCTATAAAGGACTCCAAATAGCTGAGGGTATCAGCAGTTCAATCCCTGTGGCTATAGATTTTGGGGTGTTTGTATTTTATTTCTTTTTAAAACTCATTTTAATAGTTATAGTGTCTTAAGGGGTGAAAAATCCCTGGCCATGGCCAAAGGCCCTAGTACGTGACACGGTAGATATTTGTGAGTTTTTGTTTTTGAAATGTTCAAATGGACCTCATGGGAATTGCAGAGTTTGACAGTAATATGCTGGTAATTCCAGCCTATCATAATGAAAAAAGTATAACATGAAAGCCGTAGTCTGAACGTGCTGAAATACTACATTCAGTGTGCCCCAAAACAGTCCTTTTAAGGGCTACCTGTTACATAAGTATGTATATACCCATGTAACACACAAGTATCATCTTGTAGACACAGCTGTAAAAAAAAAAACGTAGTTGCAGTTATACTTAAGAATGTTTTTTGGATGTTTTTGAGTATTTATATGTAATAAGTAGTCCTTAAAAGGACTGTTTTGTGGGTACATTGACTGTAGTATCTTAGTACATTTGGAGTACTGCTTTCATGTTATCAATGAAAATCGCATTACCTTCATTGGTTAGGTGTACTCCATCATGTCTATATACATTATTTATGTAGAACTGTATGTTGTTGTTTGTTGCACATAATTGCTGTGTTGGTCCCAGTAATATTGCCAACTGTCAGCAATTGTTTTCTGTGTATATTGCTTTTTTATGGAGGTAATTAAAAGCCACTCACAGCAGCTCAGTACTAGTGTTCATACCTGTGTGGTTGTTTTCTATTCCACGTTCTACTAGTTTACATATCCTACCCTGTAATCGCTTGCTCTCCAAGTTTACTTACCCAACCTCATGTTTTCTATTGCAAATACCTAGTATAATCTCCACTACTTATTCTTGTTCAGTTTATATATTGGTGTTAATTTATTGTAATGGCAGTTCTAATACTATTTTATATTATTGTATGCTTTTTTCTTTTTTTATCCAAGTTGGATTTGTTTTCCCAATGACCCCAAGAATAGTATGTGCAAAGAGAACAACAGTGTACTGTGCACTAATGTTGTATCTCATATTGTGTACATATTGCACTATATATGAGAGTAACAAAAATAAGTATTTATTTGTTATTATGTAGTGCGTTCTTTAACTAATTGTGTTTTCTTTTTTGAAGATAGAAGGATACTAATGTATATGAACAAGCAGCCAAGTTAAACCCATCATCTGTACCCTAACTACTATGTTTACTGTGCTTTCCTTATCAGACACTTTACATAACTCCATGAGCAGTTATATACTACTGACTCTTGTATCATTCGTATTTCAAACTCAGATAAAAAAATGTATCTTATAACCGCGGCTATACAAAAAAAAAGGGTGTGATTGGTGTATTGAGGGTCACGCCTATCCACAGGAACAGCTGGGGTGTTTACCCACATCTAACCAGCACCCACCTGATGCACAGCCTTGCTACCCGTGGGTAGACATGGCACCCTGTGCAGCCAGCAAATGGCACGTCAAGTGTATGTGGACTTGTGTTGGCGGGGGCTATTATCATCTTAACAGGCGTGGCTTCTCTATTACCACACATGTAAAAAGCATGCGTATTGGCGCATCAATGCTTTTCACCATTTTATTGGTTTCTGTGGTAGATGCGTCTATTGGACCATCAATTTTTTGGGCAATAATCATATTGTTATGTGGATGATACAGCTCAAAATGTTATCTGTGTTTGTTATTTTATGTGCTTAGGTGCTCCCTTGTCTTATTTGAAGTTTTGAAGGCTTAGTTTGATTTTGAATTCGCAGAAAATGTACTTTTAGCCGCAGCTACAAGGCAAGATTCGTAGCCAAGCTAAATAGCTGTAGTTACGAGAGATGCAGGGCAACTATAAAAAAGATTTCTGTGACTATGATTGTTTGTTATTGGTTGCTGTGACTGTTTTATTTGTGTAGCTGTCTGTGATAGCTTGTGGTGACAATGTGTCCATTGTATTAGTTTGTTTTATATATGTTCCTCTTTTTCTACTTTTGATTTTGGAAAGTATAGAACCCACCATTTTGTCTACTTTTCTCACTTTGACTGCAGAACTCACACTGTGCTCATGATGCAATTCATGTTACCTGTGACAAAATATTATTGGCATTCATCAGTTATTTGTCACTGTTTCATTGAAGGTTGTCTATGATAATATGTTTATAATGGGGCTTTGTGCTTTTTTTGTATCTCATTGTATTTGTTAACAATGGAGAGGTACTGCTGTATATGTAGAAAATAGGTGGGAACAATTGTTGGAAATAGTTTATTAGGAAAGAAAATCTATTTCAGTGAGGTGCATGATATAGAATAAGTAGCTATACTTCCTGCACTGAAAATAAAAGAATGATCACACAACAATAGAAATGTGATTTTATGTGCAATGCTTTTATATACACTTATGGTGTTTATTAAAGTGTGTGTTGGGGTGATGTGAAAATGTGTCTGCTTTAAAAAAAAATTCTTTGCGGAAGTGTGTTACTGTGTGATTATCCATAAGAGAAAATATATTGTCTTCATTGGTTGTTGAAACCTTGTGTTTAATTTAATAAAAATTACGTTTAATTGGTTCTAATTTTAAAGATACATTCTTAAAGAATATAGGAATGGTATTAGTTGTGCAGACTTCTATTATGTAGAAAAATAAATAGAACTGTTTTTCGGTGCGAATTGACCCAATAAATACAGGAACGCTATGGGCTTCAGCAATGCAATTTCAGTCCACAAATAATATTTGAAGGGATCTATGTGATTTAACCGCAGCACATAATTTCGCATTCGAAAATGCTGAATTCGAAATGCACGCTGCAGTGAAATCACAAGTGATCCCCTAACCCGCCCCCCACCATCCCCTACTTACCTGTTGGTGGCACACCTCATTGTGTGCTGCCGAATCTCTCATCTCCCTGTGATGCTGGTTCCCTTCAATTACATCGATGGGAGCCGGCACTGCAGGGTCATATTTCTTTTTTTCTTTTTTTTACTACTTTTTTGTACAGGAAGCAGGGGACACCCCCACAACCTTTCCTGGGTAACTAGTGGAGAAATTGAATATCTCCCAGCTTACTCTCCACAATAGATCTGTTGGCTGTCTCCATGACCATCAGTCTGGCTTCAGAGCAGCCCGAGGCACAGAAACTGCTCTCCTGAACACAGTGTTGATTTTCTTTCTAACCTTGACTCTCACTCTCCCTCTGTCCTCATCCTGCTCGACCTTTCTTCTGCTTTTGACATGGTGAACGACAACATCCTGATCACCTGTCTCCAGGATACCCTGGGCATCATGGATCAGGCTCTGGCATGGCTATCCCCTTTCCTCTTGGACCAACCTTCACAGGTTGATCTTGGGTCCTTCCTCTCCTCCCTCTCCTCCATCACACTCGCAACATGTGGTGTTCCCCAGGGATCTATGCTCTTGCCCTGTTTTTTCAATGTCTTTCTGGCCTCCTTTCCCCCTCTGATCTCTACCTTTTCCTCTATTTTTCAGTGTTATTTGGATGACATACAGCTCTCTTTCAGGCTAACCTCTGCCTATACCTCCTTGCTCATCCCTGACTGTCTTTCCGCTATTCAGGCATGGTGCGCCTCTAATGATCTCTGCGTTAATGCCAGTAAGACAGAGATCCTTCTCATTGGGACCCCTGCTCCCGCTTTCTCCTTTCATTCTGACTGGCCACCCTTGGCCTTGTGCCCTCACCATCTTGTGAGGCAAAAGACGTCAAGGTAATCTTCGACTCCACTCTCTCCTTCTCTCCACACATCACAGTCATCTCCAAAAAGCCCCATTTCCAACTGCACCTCCTCAGAGGTATTCTACCCTTTCTCGCCTTCCCCCAGAAGCTCACTGTCTCTAGAGCCCTGGTTCTCTCTAGGCTTGAATATTTCAACAGTCTATTTCTTAATCTACCTAGCGCTACCCTCTGCCCTCTGCAACTCATCCAAAACAGGACCGCAAGACTTATCCTTGGCCTCAAGCCCAGGGACTGCATCTCTCTGACTCTGAAATCCCTCCACTGGCTCCCGTGGCTGCAAAGATCAAGTTGAAGACCCTTTGCATCATCCACAAGGTCTTCTGGGGCCAGGGGCTTTGCTATCTCCAATGCTCTTTTCCTAAGCACCTTCCTTCCAGAGCCCTCCACTCGTCTACACCCAATTCTCCAACGGTGCGTCGCATCTCTAAGCAGAGACTGCGTCATGATTCCTGCCTCTCATGTCCCCAGCCCTCCAAGATGTCAGGCTGGAGCCAGGCCACAATCACCTACATGGCCCTCAAGCGCCTCTCCATCCCTCCAAAGACCCACTTGGAGTCAGACTTGGCGCTTGTGGCACCAGACTCACTCACTCCCATAGGATAATATTGGGGATTGGACTTGCAGTGCATTGATGGGGACAATATGGATGCCCCCACATATTTCGGTTCCCAGAACTGCATGTGCAGTCTAGTCGTTTGGGTGTGGTTCAGCCCAGAGACACCTGGGATACCCAGAGACTATTTAAGCCATGCCCAGGCTGAGAAACATGCTTTGCGTTTTCTGCACCTGCAGCGTGACACTCACCGTGTTCGGATCGGTCTCCAGTTAGGCCTGCATCTTTCTTCTGCGCTCAGCTCCTGCAAGGACGAAGAACACCATTAGGAACAGCCTTACCTTGCAGCACTTCTGCCCATCATTCATCGCTCCTTCTGTTCTGCGGGCATCTTCTGCGGTGTCATTCCCATCCCAGCACGCCGCTTCCTAAGGAAAAGGAAAAAGAACAGAAAAAAGGCATTAGTAAGCATTCTGCAAATCTTCGCTTATTTTTAAATACTGTTCGAGCTTTAAACGCTTACCCGAATGCAGAGGCGTTGCTAGGGGGGGGCTAAGGGGGCTATAGCCCCTGGTCTTTTGGTTGTAGCCCCGGATAGAATCTCAGGAGCTACAATCAAAAGACTAGCTAGCCCCCAGTCCCAACAATTCCAACAATAGCGTAGCCCCAGGTCTTTTCCAGACCTAGCAACACCCCTGCCTGAATCCCAGCCGCTCTGGGGGAACTCTGTCTCCGGAACTTCTCATCCATCTGCAAGAGGGAAAAGACTCTCCAGGTTAGCGTGGAAACATCTAGAGGCAACGCATACCGCGCTTACTCACCGCATTTGTTCTTCATAACCGGCATCCATGCTGAAAACATCGCGGCACCTTAAAGACACAGAAAAAGAACTCAGTTCAATACAAATACGAAAGGGGTGCATCGCGCATCGCACTCTCACTCACCTTCAGCGATACTCATCTCAGCAGCACGCCGCCATCCCCGGACGCCGGTCATCATCTAAGGAAGGAAAGGAACAAAGTTAGAGAACTGTTCAAAAGACATATTATACGTACCTTTCAGACTCTTGCCAGTGAAGTAACTAAGCAGCAATGAGTCTGCATCAATCAACGCGCCCCTGCGCTTAAAGCAGGATGGAGAGCACACTATCCAAGAAAACAAGGTGAGCTGTGGATCAAAGGGAAGGGTTGGACCCCGGGGAAGAAGGGATTTCAAGCACACAGAGACAATAGGGAGTTCAACTCTACCAATCCTGTGTTTCAGGCCCAGTCTCCAGTCGAATAGTCTCCAGGGAAGGGTTAGAGGTCGTAATAGGTCAGAACAGGCTGAGTGATGTCCCCGTGGATACCAGGTAAGCGTTACAGACTGGGTGTTAGATCTCCTTGCTCTACAGGTGCCTGCATCTGGAATGGCCTCCCTGCCACTCTCTGCCTTGAGCCGGATCTCATTAAGTTCCAGAAGTTCCTCAAGACCTTTCTTTTCTCCTCTTACTTCTCTCTGCCTCTCCCCTGCTAACCTATCGCCACCTCCTTTTCTCTATGCCTTCCCTCTGCTATCCTTTCCTTCTTCCTGCTCCCTTACATGACTGGCTGCCTGGTGCTCCTCAAAGTCATATAGGACACTTGGTCCCCCCTTGCCCAGTCCTGAGCACTTGCCTTTGGGCCCCCCTGCACTGCCACCTGGCCTTCCATGCATTTCAGGGGCATGTTCCCCTGAGAGGCCCTGCCTTCCTCGCACTTAACCTTGGGCACTGTTCCACTGGGTGCACTTTTCCCCTTCCCTCTACCCTGCACCACTTGTCTGCACACTTTCACAATCTAAATGACACTAGGCATGTTTGTCTTGTTCTCCCGTGTTTTCCCCGGTATCCGCTCAAAATGTTTAATTAAAAAAAGCTGCATGCGAGAAAATGCCAAATTCGGGAGTGTAAAAAAAAAGAAAATGTCGAAGAAGGGTATCAGGTGTTGCGGGGGTTGTCACCTGCTCCCCTTCGTTAACAATAACGGAATTTGGGGATGCCAAGGGTGTGTGCAGCTTCCATAAAAAAGAAAAGTGGGGGACAAAGAAGGATTTTCAGAAAGGAAAAAAAATGGACCATGCAGCGGAAGTCCAATGAGGAGGCGGAATTCCCATCGCAAGGAAGGAGCCATGGCCGTTTAGAGGAAACACAGATAAATTCAGAGCAGGAGGTAGTTTTTAAGGGTAGGGGTTTGGGGTAATGGCTGCAGTGGTCATGTAAGAGATTATTCCGATACAGGCATGTCGAATTTGTGATTTTCGAATTCAACATTTTTGTATACAAAATAATCATGTACATTCGTTTCCCCTCTCTGCCTGGATTTGTCTTGAAACACTTGTGTATAGGTGCATTATAAAGAACTTATCAATCAATCAATCAACCTCTGGTACCACTGTAGCGAACAAGGACCTTTGCAACCCCTGCTCCCCTTGTTCGCTGCAATGATACTGCATGGTAGATTTGATCGAAATCTTCGGCTGTACAAAGTTTTCATACATCTAAAATTCGATCAAATCTACCATACTTTTATAATTCGAATTTTTGGGGCAATACCATCTGAAGTATGGGTTTGTTGTGCCTACTCTTTTCATGAGTTATTTCAGTTTTTATTTTTGGAAAATAAGGGAATAAAACAATTGCCACTGAAAAAATGTATTTATATTTGTGGTGACAGCAATTGCTTTGGTGTTCTAAGATAGCTCTTCTGTAACCATGTAGGGTACGATCTCACACCATGAGGCAGTTATCATATTTCAAACACATACCTTTGCAGTCATGCAGATTGGGTATGGGTAGGATAGGAGGAGCGTGGGTGGAGGTGGATGGAACAGATAGAAGTGGAAGAGAGTGACGCAGACATGCTTTTCTAAAGCAGATGCAGATTATAGGCCATGGGTTTGTACATTTTGATGTAAATTAGCCTTCCTATAGGGTTCCTCCGCATTGTCATAATGTAACCGGATGAGGTGCTGAATCAAATTAGAAGTTACAAAAGTTTGGGATGGTTTATTGCAAGCTTCCATCTGCAACAGCTTACAATAGGAAACACACTGAACTTCTTTAATGTCCTTCTTACTCCATTGCTACTTGACACAGAAATACTGCCAGCTCTCAGTGACACCTTTCTGGGCACACTGGTTCTTACATGGAGTTAAGGCAAATATTTAGCATATCTATGTGCATCTTCATAACTTTCTTTCTCCAGCATGAGGTCTGGCATGGATTCACATGCTCATGAATAATCCACATCGTCAGGCTGGGAATCCTCAGTAAAGAAAAAATCATTATCAGTTTCGTTTCTGATCTGTCTTTCTTAGTAGTAACCAATCACTGGTCTCTGGGTCATACTGCCCCGCCAATGACTGCCCTCTCCCTAAGCCCCTCTCCTGGCAGCCATCCTCAGATTTTTACTGCACGTTCAAGTGTTGGGAGTCCTCGTGCTATAGCTCTCGAGCTTTTACTGCATTTTGTGTTTTTTCAAAGAGTTTAATCTCATTTTTTCGGTCAATCGAGCCTCAAGCTCCACCGTTTCTACTTCTGATCAAAGGGGACCCGTTTCGGAATGTTCTACGCCCCTCAAGGGGGAAGTTTCATCGAGTTACGCTTCTTGGAGGATTCCAGAAGATCTGAGGCCTACCTTGTGGACATGGCCCAGGACAAGGGAAACTCGACGCCCGGATCCAAGCTATTCAGGAACTGCCCTGGATGCGGATTACACAATGTTTTCAAGGAGGATGAGCATTTGAGATGTCTTTACTGCCTTCACAAAGACAAAATGCACGTGGAGAAGGACTGTGCGTTTTTCAAGAACTTGCCGGAACGGACTATGAGGGATTGTCAGTTCTGCCTCGCCAGCTGGCTGGGGAAGGGCCCAGCAGCTGAGAAGAAGAAGAAGTCTGAGCAGTCTTCTAAGTCCTGTGAGGGCACCCTGGCGACGGGGGCCCAACAGAAGGTAAAGCACCGCGAGTCCGCGGGCAATGGGAGCGCCGAAAGGTCGGGCTCCTCGGCTGCCAGGCAGGGCACACTTTCACCGATGCCATCAACCACGAGCCAACGCTCTGGCTCGGGGAAGAGAAAATCCGAGAACCCGGTAAGCTTCTGGAGAGGCCCCGGTCGATCTTGAAGGAATCAGCCAAAGGGGAGTGAGGCAGTGACCCTCCCCCCAAGGTGAAGGCCTCAAACGCGCCCAAGGTGGTGAAGGCCTTGATTCACACGGCTAAGGCCTCTATCGAGGGAGTCGCGGCGGCCCTGGCGAAGACTGTGGAGGCTACCCCAGTGGAGGCGATAGAGTTTCCTTGCCACCGCAGAGGTAATCCTCTTTTCAGCCCATCGATAAGACCCGGTGAAGACCCCAGTGGAAAAAGGGGGAGCGGTGGCCGTTACGGACACGGATACAGCCTCTGAGGAGGAGCTGGTTGAAGTTGTGAAGGGCCTCAACAAGAGGTTCGATGAGGTCCGGTCCCATGGGAGGAACCCCGAGGAGGCGGATGAAGAGAGCGACGGTGGTGCTGACGAGGATCCCGTGGAGGACGAGCAACCATTGCGCCCGTCGAAGCCAGTGCCTGAGCCTCAGGACAACTCGGTGGCCATTTTGATTGCAATCCAAACCTTATACACAGAGATAAGGACAAGGTTGCCTCTAACCCCAACGGAAGACCCAGCAGAACTGGCCCGTCGGGAAGCCCTCCAAACAAACAGAGGAGGGTTCATCCTTCCCCACCTTACCAGCCCTTGCGGCTCACGCAGCCTTCATCGCCTTCCACGGATCCTAGGGATGACACAGGACAGATACGGCCATGACGGATGACGACGGTGGTGCTGACGGGATGGGCCTTCCATCACCACCCCCTCGAGTCTCCCTGCCTGACAAAATTGGCTCCTTCCACGCCATGATCACCAGGGCATCCAAGCTTTTCCAGCTCTGCCCCGAAGAACAGAGAAGGAAGGCTTCCTCTATCTGCGGCGCGAGGCCAAGAGGAAGATGGTCCTCGCAGTGCCGTTGATTGACGATATCTGGGACGAGGGACTTGCTCTCCTGAAGAACCCGTCCACGACGCCTGCCAAGAGGGATCGGTACAAGAAGAACTCCCCGATTTCACCCCTTTGTGCCTTAGGGAACAGCCGACCCCGGATTCTGTTGTCTCAGTGGCGGCCAAGAAGAAAGCGGCAGGAGCCATGGCTTCAACTTCAACCTCCCCACCTGACGGCGAGGGAAAGAAACTGGATGCCATGGGACGACGAGTCATCTCGTCGGCGGCGACGACAATTAAGGTGGCCAACGCCCTAGCTATTGGGGCCCGCTACGGCAGGGAGCTGTGGTACAAGATCACTCCCCTGCTGGACTTCCTACTGGACGACAAGAGGGCAGAGGACCTGGAGATCCTGCAGAAAGGTGAGGTGGCATCGGACCACGCCATAATGGTGGCCACGGACATCGCTGACACTGGGTTCTGCCAGTTGGGCAACAGTGTTTGCCTTCGACGGCGGGGATGGCTCAAGGCAACAGATTTCCGCCAGGACGTGCAAACCAGAGTTTTGGACATTCCCTTCGACGGGAACAACCTGTTTGGAAAGACAGTGGATGAGTAACTTCAGGCCATCAAGACCGACACGGAGACGGCTCGGGCCTTGGGAGTTTTGCAGCAATGACGGCTGCCCTTTCGGATCGACTGAGGCAGACAGGGTGCCTCCAAGAGATCCGGTGGCAGCTCCTCGACGTACCACCAAGCGGCCCGCTCCTCGTCGCAGGAGGCCTACAGAGGACACGGCAAGTCGGGAGGATCTTGTAGTCATCGCCAAGGAGGCCAAGGCGGCATGGCCGCCGCCAAGCAGGACTGAACTGGCCGTAGCGCCAGGCCCCCACCTGAGCACCCCGGTGGGAGGTCGGCTTGCGAAGTTTGTCAGCGTGTGGGAGTCCTTCTCCACCGACCATTGGGTGCTGGATGCCCTGGCCCACGGGCACACTCTCGAATTTCCCGCATTCCACCCGTGGCCAGGAAGGAAAATCACATCCCTCAACTGCTGTTAGAAGTAAGGGCGATGCTCAAGAAAGGTGCCATTGGGCTCGTCCTCAAGAGCCTCCTGGGCTCTGGAGTATAATCAAGGTACTTCCTCATCAGAAAGAAGACAGGCGGTTGGCGCCCCATCCTGGACCTGCGTCGGTTAAACAAATACATCAAGGCCCAAAAGTTCAGGATGTTTACAATCCATCACGTGCTGCGACACCTGGAGGAAGGCGACTTCCTATCGTCGCTGGACTTGGAGGATGCTTACTTCCACATCCCCGTTCTAAAAGGACACCAAAAGTTTCTCAGATTCATAGTCCAAGGGCGACACTACCAATTCAAGGCCCTGCCATTCGGATTGAAGTCGGCACCCAGGGTATTTACCAAGTGCCTAGCACCAGTGGAGGCGCATCTGCGCCTGCGGGGGATCCACATTTACCCCTACCTGGACAATTGGCTCATCCTTCCAAGGACAAGAGAACTCGCCATTGAGCACACAGCGAAGACCGTCCAGCTGCTCACGGATCTGGGATTCTCCATCAATAGCTCAAAATCCCGCCTGGTCCCATCGCAGGTCGCACTGTTTCTGGGAGCCAAGCTCAATACAGTGGCACGATTGGCTTCTCCGTGGGAGAAGAGAACGAAGGCCATCTTCGGCAAGGTGCAGCGCCTGCTGGCCACGGACATGGCCAGGGTGAGATCCATCAAGTCCCTGCTCGGAATTATGTCCTCATGCATCTACCTGGTGCGCCTGTGCAGGCTACGGATGCGTCCTCTACAAGAGTTCCTCGACACCCGTTGGATACAAGCGACAGGCAGCTTCGAAGACAGGATCCTGCTCAACGAGGCCTTCCACCAAGCGATGCGATGGTGGGGCACCCGCGCGCATCTCGCGGCGTGCAAGGACTTTCAGACCCCGGCACATCAGGAGACGGTGACAACAGATGCCTCCCTGGAGGGATGGCAGCGCTCACCGGGGATCTCCACGCAACAGGCCTTTGGCTCTCCCGGAGGAGAGGTCACTCCACATCAACATCCTGGAGCACTGAGCCGTGTTCTGGGCCCTCACGTTGTTCCTTCCATCCCTCAAGGGCAAGGTGGTGAGGGTCTTCACCAACAACACCACCACGATGTTCTACATCCGGAAGCAGGGAGGCACCAGATCCCCAGCCCTATCCAAGGAGGCCCAGGATCTGTGGCACTGGGCCGTCGCCCAGGGGATGTTTCTGGTGCCCTTCCATCTGGCAGGAATAAAGAACACCATCGCCGACTCACTCAGCAGAGAGCTGCGCTCGTGCCATGAGTGGGAGCTGCATCAGGATCAAGCGGATCGACTCTTCCAATGATGGGGAAAACCCCAGATCGACCTGTTCACAACGGCGACAAACTCCAAGTGCCAGAGGTTCGCCAGCAGGTTTCCCCAGCCGAGGAGCATGGGTGATGCTTTCTCGTTCCCCTGGGATGGCCTGTTCCTGTATGCGTTCCCCCTGTTGCCGTTGCTGCTGCGACTCATCAACCAACTGAAGAGGTCCCGGTGCAGGATGATCCTCGTCGCACCGGCGTGGCCGAGGTAGATCTGGTTCCCGGACCTTCTGGAATTGTCAGTGCCCCCCCCAGTCAAACTGCGGACGGACGCGGATCTTCTTTCCAGGGAAGGAGGCGCCATCCTCCATCACGACCCGGGGTCGCTGAACTTGCAGGCCTGGCTCCTGCAGCACTAGAGTTTGGAGGGTATGCTATCCCGGCGGACTGCAAGGAGGTACTTTCAAAGGCCAGGGCGTCCTCAACTCTCAAGTGCAACGGACACAAATGGAAGAGGTTCTCTGTCTGGTGCCGCCACAGAAGATTAACCTCTAACGGATTACGGCCCGAGAGTGCTGCCATACCTGCTATCGCTGGCCAAGGCGGGGCTTGCTCATGCCTCCATCAAGATACATCTAGCTGCGATTTCCCGCTACACCAGAACTCCTGGGCGATCATCTCTGTGGTCCCATCACCCGGTGAAGGAGTTTATGAAGGGACTGTTCTGTTCATTCCCGCCGGTGAAGGCTCTGGCCCCGGCGTGGGAGCTCAACCTGGTGCTGAGCAGGCTCATGGGGCCGCCATTCGAGCCTCTGCACTCGGTCCAGTTGAAATACTTTTCGTGGAAGAAGGCGTTTCTTGGGGCCATCACCTCCGCACGATGAGTGGGAGAGATCCAGGCCCTCTCCTGCAAGCCTCCGTACTTGACTTTCCACAAGATGAGGGTGGTGTGAGTACTCACCCCTCCTTCATGCTCAAGGTGCTGTCGGACTTCCACCTCAACGAGCCCTTGGTGTTACCAGTTTTCTTCCCATCGCCTTCGTCGCCGGCCAAGAGGACTTTGCACTCGCTGGATGTAGCTAGAGCGCTGAAGTTCTACGTGGACCGCACAAAGAGTTTTTGGAAGACGTCACAGTTGTTTGTGAACTTTGGACCTGTGAACCAAGGGAAGGCCCTCTCTAGGGCTTCCATTTCCAGATGGCTCTCCGGCTGCATCAAGTAATGTCACCGGTTGGCAAACCGACCGTTGACCGGCCGTCAGAGAGCCCATTCGACCAGAGCGATTGCTGCTACCACAGAGTTCCTATCTGGTGTGCCCCTGCTAGACAGGGCTGCTATGTGGAGTTCGACGCACACCTTCACGAGATTCTACTGCATCGACCGGGATTCCAGGGAAAGTGGGCCTGGTGAGGAGGTAAGAGATGCTTAATGTTGAGTTGTTGTAATGCTTAATGTTGAGCCTTGCCACCTCCCATGGTTGTTGCAATTCAACACTACAGCTAAGTCAATGCCTAGTCTGGGATGCTGAGCGAAACCCTTATTGATATATTTTTTATGTCCAGTTTGTTTACTCTGGATGACAACCCTTATATAACACCCCTCTCTTAGAATCCCCCTGACCCCACTGAGCCAAGAAGTAGGTTTGTTTTGCAAATTAAAAGGTTTATTTGAAAATTAAACAATATATATCTATCACACTTTTATAGTAAATTAATATTTGATAGCACACTTGTGAAGATGATAGTGATCAACAATGGATAATGTTACAGTGGTACACTCTTTTTGATGGCTTAGAAGTGATATAGAGAGAATACAGTAGCTGAGAATGCTTTTATGGCTTCAAGGACAATGCAATGATGAATGAAAATGCAGTACAGAAAATAAACTTTATATGCCTTCAACAAAAGACAATGTAATCACTTTTCTTTGACCATTCACCCCCCCCCTTTTATGCAAGGTGAAGAGATGGAAGGAAAGCACACAGTTCTCAGGAATGCAATCAAATATAGTTCAGTTCCCCCCTAGCAAGCTTAGAGGAAAACAGGTAGGAGTTTTAAACACAGGCAAAATCCTTCTAAATGTGGTGGCAATTAAGTGAAAGATATACTCAAATTGCTTTTAATTCCCTATAGGAGGTTCAGGGTGAGTGAGAGATACTTAACTTAATTCAGAATCACTTTAGCAATGCTCTATGAATGATTGTCAGGTTGCACACGAATTTCAGCAAGGAAAGCAAGGACAAATATTTTTACACGTGGCTGAAATTAAGCAAAATGTCAAATTGCGGCAAATTTAGTCACATGCGTTGAGCGAAATTACGGAGGCACTATAAGGAGTAGGAAGTCGGTTCTAGGCTCGTTGAAAAGCTTAGAATCTTAGCTTTAAGATGACAGTTAAAACTCGCTCCTTCGGTTCCGGTGATACAGCCGATTTTGTGAAGGTAGTTTTTCAGATTTTAAATTTTAAAGCTCAGAATGACAGATGACTGTTTTCAGTTTTAAAGATGACAGAATGACACGATTCTAGGAGGCAGTTCTAATAGGCTAAAATAGTTTGGATTAGATTATTTTAAACTAGGAGATCGGTTTTGGCACAGTGCTAGCTGGGTACTCACACTAGATTTTGGACAGGAATGCGGCTTCGTCACCGATCGGGTCAGGATTGGCTGGACTTCTGCTAGCAGTTCTTCACAGCGATCTGGTCTCTGCTTCACTCTGGTTCCGGATACAGCACTGCTTTCTGGATACTGCTAGAGGTTCTTACAAAAGTTCTTGGCAAAGATTCAAACAACTCGCCCGGCTTTGTTGGTTTTGAGGCCTGCTGAAGAGGATTCAGCTTGTGGATTCAGGCCTCTCTGCTACAAATTCTGGAGTTAATTTCTGGTCTCTGGAGATTGATGGATTTGAAGTCTGGATCTCTGGATGTGAAGTCTGAATCTCTGGATGTGAAGTCTGAAGTCTCCCGGCAAAGCGTCCCGCAAGAAAGTGGAAAGTGAATCTCTCTACCTGGGTTTCAATGTTCCTTTTATGTGTTTTGAAAATGGGTGTGTGCCTGGGCCTAGCTAAGCCTGCCCCTCTCACTTATCCTTGGCCAAGCTTTCCTCTCTCCCTTGATTGGGGAGTGTCAGAGTGATGCTTATGGTCAGAGGAACCTCCCCTTGTCAAATTGCACACAAATCTATTTCTGACCCAAATACATATTTATCTATGTACCATTTTTCTAATATTATAGGTCCAGTTAACATATTTTCTGTAGCACCATACCATCTGATCCCTGTCTTTGTACGGTGTCGTGTCCACTTATGACAGAATTCTCCCCTTTTCATCCAGATAACAACCTCTAAACCTTTTCAGATTTTACACAAATGTGCACCAGGGATATGGGTTTCAGATGATAAAGTGTCAGATTTTTAACATGCATACATTTGGAGTAACAACCTTTTTTTTCGCTACTATCCCCAAGAACATACCACAGGGTCCTAACACCTCTTAAAATGTGCACAGAAAAATCACAACAATGATGATGTTATTTATATAATTTTTACAAGTCCGCACTATGAATTATCCATCTTTTTAAAATCATGCTCTGGCCCCAAAGGGGTGTGGTTTTCCAAAGCACATGGTGGAATTTCTGGTTTATCCACTTCCCCCAAGCTCAGCTTGGTCTCACAGGCACTGCCCCTCCCAGTTTCTCCCAAGAGGAAGCCATTTTACGACCCCCCCAATATAACATTTGCCTGAGTCCAGGACAGGGCTCTTTGTTCAACTTCCTGCAGTCTGCAGGTACAACTCCCCTAATTCAATCAGAGAGGTGTCACCTCCTTTTGGTGAGGGCAGCAGGATGCAGCCAGGCCTGGGAAGAGTTGTTGAGCCAGTTCAACTCATGTCGGGGGTAGTTGTCAGGCAGAATTCAGCTAAATGTCACTTTAGTTCCCAGTTTTCTACATTCAAATCCAACTTACAATTTTTGCACATGCAGCTAGAATGTTGATTCTAAGTTCAAAACTATGACATTTAAACAATTGCAACCTATGTGACACTCACAAGTAGGTCACTCATTTATTCTAAACATTTCGATTTTAGTGGCTTTAAACCCAAATTCACTTAAGCTGCTGACATCCCCAGCTATGTTTTATATATACATTAAATAATTACTTCCTTCAAGTCATTTCAGAATATAGTTTTACATTGCATCCACCTCTTAGCAAGTCTTTCCTTGGCCTGGTTTGGGTTCATTTGTTCAGTTTTACACAAAAGTCTGGTGGTTTTAAAACGCCGGCTTTCTGATAGTGGTGAGCACCAGTATTGCATCCATTTTTGACATTAAGAAAATGAATTCCCTACAGTTCTGGGGTGCTTTTGGCAATCAGCATTGCCATTCCCAATGGTTTCAGGCTACTGTGTGTGTAGCCCAATGGTGGTTTTAGGCAGTGCCCTCCTGTGCTCACAACATAGGCAAAAATGGGTGGCAGCCTATTCTTCATGTTTTCCCTGTGCATTCTCTGGGGAGTTCTGGCCATCATGATGTTTTCAATGCCAGTAATGCACAGTTTTATGGTAGGGCTTGGATGCATGGGTAAAACATCCCACATTGTGCATGTGTGTACTGCTATGTATTCTTATATTCATGAGCATGCTGGAGAAGGAACAAGTTACTTACCTGTAACTGTTGTTCTCCAGCATGGGTCTGGCATGGATTCACATGCGAACCCACCCTCCTTCCCCTCTGCGGCTCTTCACTTGGTCCTACTGCCACTTTACATGCTACCAAATCTGAGTATGGCTGCCAGGGTAGGGGTTTAGGGAAAGGGCAGTCATTATCTGGGGGCAGTATGAACCAGAGACCAGTGATTGGTTATTACTAAGAAAGACAGGTCAGAAATGAAACTGATAATGATTTTTTCTTTATCGAGGATTCCCAGCCTGACGACGGGGAATATTCATGAGCATGTGAATCCATGCCAGACACATGCTGGAGAACAACTGTTACAGGTAAGTAACGTGTTCCTTCATTGCTTTTTCTTCTATGTGCTGAAAAGGTTTCCTGTAATGTCTGAACAATTGATTTGCCAATTCCCCAAGAAAGTTGCAATGCCCAATGCAAGCTGTTTTGGAAGATACTATGCCAGAGGTTATCCAACTTTGGTAGTGTTCTAAAATATATAGTGGGTCCTTCTGAAGTCTATGGCCCATGGTGGGATCACTAATAATTAGTTCCAACACATCCAGTAATTTGTCTAGGCATGATTTCCAAGATCCATTAAGCCTTTTCTTGATGTGCTTAGTATATTTGCCCATGCAGGTGAGAATTCTTTTGGCTATTTCAGGCATTTCAGCAATTCCTTATGTGGTCTGGGACACTCAATTCATAGTTTGGTTCTGGACTCTTTGACCAGTGCTGTTCTCAACCTTCTCATCAGGCATGCTGCTATTTTTGTTGGTGGTTCCCAATCTGATGACCACGGATGAATGTGTCATACCGCCGAGTTCCTGGCGTCTATGGAGCCGCTGGCGACGCGGAACCTAGCTCCGTTCGCTTCGGCCATGCCCCCTGTTTCCTGGTTCCCTTTTTTCTGATTCTGATTGGCTAGACGCTCCGCAGCCCGGTGTTTTAACCAGCCACTTCCGGGTCACGGACGCGTTGCAACGCTTCCGGTTTCGTCCGTAGGCTGAGTTGCTTGCTACCTGTGGCTTTCGTGCTGCTCTCTCGCTTGCTGCTGGTCGGGTCCTCGTACCCTGTCTGAACCTTTCTGTCATTCTTTCCGCTGGACCTGTCTGCCTTTCCCTTTCTCTTTTGGTTCGTAGTAATTCTCCCTTGCCCTCCTTCCATCTTGCTTCCCCTCCCACCTTCCCATCTTCACTTACCGCTTTTTTCCTTTTCCTGTCTGTTACTCTCTCCGCTCTTCCTTCGCCTACCTTCAGTATTGCTTCTGTGACCTCCCGTGTACCAGACTCCGGCCTGTTCCCCTGGACTGCCTTTGCTTGCTACATTAGTACTTCCTCTCTTAACCTGTGTACCAGTTCCTCGGACCTCTTAATGGACTGCCTGTGTTTCTGAGTCTTCACTCCACGTGTTGTCTCCAGCCCCTTCTACCAGATCTTACCTTATAAGTACTCCTGGTTCCACGTCTACAAGACACCCAACGATACTACAGGGGTTTTTTGTGCCTAAGGCTTTTTCCCCTCTTGGTCGATCCCGGGGGTGGGCCCCCTGGTCTCCCTTCTTGGGGAGCACGGTGGCTTCCTTCCGGGGTCGTCCCTATCTTCATAAAAAAAAGGGTGTCTACTCGGAGAAAAGAAGAGAAGGGTTCTTGGAAGGAAGAAGGAGGTGAGGAGTCGGGGGAGGGGGAGATTTCAGAAGCTACACTTTCGGACGAAGATATCACCGACCCCGGTGACAGTTTGCAACGCCTAAAAGAGATGGCCACCCCACAGCAGATACAAGAACTCGTAGCCGCTGTACAAAGTCTAAGTCTAGAGATGCAGAACCTTAAGACTGCTAACGCCACCCTTCAACAGCGTATGACGGACAGAGAAAGACCTTTAGCTGATTTACCTCCACTTCCCCTAGTATCAGGGAAGTTCGATGGATCCCCAAAGAAGGTTAAAGAATTTCTGGACGCATGCAATCTTCATTTTACCTTTCGCCCTCAGACCTTCGCCTCAGATCACGCCAAGGTGGGGTTTATGATCACCCACATGATCGGAAATGCCCTGGCTTGGGCTACCCCTCTAGTAAACCAGTCAGACCCGGTTTTACAGGACTACGATGCCTTTAAGGCCCTGATTCAACAAACCTTTTTGCGAACAGAGAGTACATACTTGGCCTCGGAGGACCTCCTTGACATCCGTCAAGGGAATTCTGATTTACTGACATACATCACCACTTTCAAACAGGTGGCTGCAGAGGCAGGTTGGCAGGAACAGGCTCAGTATGCCATATTTCGGCGAGGTTTAAGGGAGGAATTGAAGGACGAACTTTCCCGAATAGAAAGACCGGTGTCTTTCGCCGAACTTCTGACAGCTACCCTCCGAATTGACTTCAGGATGACGGAAAGACGTCAAGAAAAGAGGAAGATCAGGCTAAGCGTACCCCCTCCCGTGGAGACTCCTTCACCAGCATCTATACCCTTCCAACGAACAACTAAAGAAGAACCCATGCAGATTGGAACCACCAGAGCCCCACTGACACCGGAAGAAAGGAAACGGCGCAGGGAGGGTTCCTTGTGCATGTACTGTGGATCTTCATTACATTTATTAAGAGATTGTCCGGAAGTACCACCCAGAAGATCGGGAAACGCTCGCCCTCGGTAAACATTGGGACGCATTACCGAGGGACTGCTTTTAGTCCCTACGCACCACTTTCTGTATCCTCTACAGAAACATCTGAGGATTCCCGGTTGATGGTGCTCACAGTTTCTCTCAGAGTAGGCCCCAAAGAAGTAACCGCTTTAGCACTACTCGACTGTGGAGCAGCAGGAAACTTCATGGATACCCATTGGGCAGAACGACATGGAGTCAAGAGGATAGCCAAAAACGAAGATCAAAAGGTGGAAGGAGTTGATGGCGAACCTTTGAGCTCGGGTTTGATCACTCATACCACTAAAGCACTTACTTTATCCATCCAACAACACACCGAAAGTATCACATTCGATATCATCAGAGCTGCTCACTTCCCTCTTATCCTGGGTATCTGTTGGTTACGCAGACACAACCCCTGTATTGACTGGTCTAGAAACCTACTTAGCTTTCAGTCCTCACTATGCAAATCGGAATGTTTGCCAGAACCAAGATTCGAGACCGTCAAGACCACTAATAGCTGCGAAGTCAAAACGGTGCACTGTCTTCCCCACTACCTGAAGGAGTTCAATGAAGTGGCAACTGAAAAGATACCCGTAGAGCTCCCTCCTCACCGGCCTGAAGACTGTTGCATCGATCTCACCCCAGGTGCATTGGTACCCTTCGGTAGGATGTTTCCACTATCATTAGAAGAAAAACAATACCTCCGAAAGTACCTGGACAGCAACATGGAGAACGGGCTAATTAGGCCTTCCAAGTCCCCTGCAAGGGCATCACTGTTCTTCATCTCAAAAAAGGATTCTAAGGAGTTGAGGCCGTGTATAGACTATCGCGGCCTAAACAAGGTTACCATAAAGGACCGGTATCCTATGCCATTGATAACCGATATCCTACAAGCTGTGCAGGGTGCTACCATCTTTACCAAACTCGACCTGAGGAATGCGTATCACTTACTCCGGGTGCAGAAAGGAGATGAATGGAAGACAGCATTCCGGACTCCTTTCGGACTTTTTGAATACCAGGTAATGCCGTTCGGATTGGTAAATGCCCCGTCGGTATTCCAACGATTTATGGACAGACTATTCTCATATCTCCTGTGCCAAAACACATTGGTTTATTTAGATGACATACTGATATACTCTCGTACACCTGAAGATCATGTGGAACATGTTAGGGAAGTATTCAGAAGACTACAGAGAAACCAGTTGTCGGTTAAACTCACCAAATGTGTGTTTTCAGCCTCCTCCATTCCTTATTTAGGATACATTCTGTCAGACCACGGAATCTCCATGGATCCAAATAAGGTGTCTTCCATCCTTGAATGGCCCTCACCCACCTCAGTCAAAGAGATACAAAAATTCCTGGGGTTAGCAAACTTCTACCGGAGATTCATCCCAAATTTCTCTCAAAAGATATTACCCATCACCTCGCTCTTAAAGAAATCTGCAACTCCATTTAAATGGACAACGGAGGCAGAAGACAGCTTTGGTACTCTTAAAGAAGCCTTCTGTTCAGCACCCATTTAACAACAACCAAACCAACATCTACCCTTCATTCTAGAGACGGACGCTTCTTCAGCCGCAATAGGGGCTGTGCTTCTTCAAGAAATCCAGGGTACAGAACATCCGGTGGCTTATTTCTCGAAGACCCTAAAATCCAGCCAAAGGAACTACTCGGTTATTGAGCGAGAACTTCTAGCCATGAAAGCGGCCTGTGTAGAATGGCGTCATCTACTTCAAGGAGGAAGGTTCCCGTTCACCATAAGGACTGATCATAAGAACTTACAGGTTCTCAAACAGTTCGAGTGTTACAATACTCGACAGGCCCGATGGGCTCACTTCTTCGCCCAATTCGAATTCAGCATAACTTACATCCCGGGAAAAAATAATGTTGTAGCCGACTCTCTTTCCCACCGGTGTGATTACCTGTCAGAGTCAGAGACGAATCTGGAACGGATGTTTCCCCAGTCCAGGACTATCGGAATAATTTCTAAATTCCTTCAACAGGTACAGGAGGATTCTGGAGGTCGTTTTGAAATTGAAAAACACTCTAAAGATCTGGCCTATGAAATCAGGAACGGTCTTTACCTAGTAGGAGGAAAACTTTATCTACCCACTCCGGCTTTTCGTAAAACCGCACTTGTCTGGTGTCATGACTCTAAACTAGGAGGACACAGGGGTGTGGCTGGTACTCATGACTATCTTCAAAGACATTTCTATTGGCCTACAATGAGAAAGGATGTAGAGCAGTACGTTCAGTCATGCATCATCTGTCTGAGGAGTAAATCATCCCGAAAAAGACCAATTGGTCTACTGGAACCTAATGCTGTACCCAAGGGTCCCTGGAGCACAATTTCAACTGATTTCATAGTGGATTTACCTCCGTCTGAAGGATGCACCTGTGTCATGGTAGTAGTGGATTCATTTACCAAATTGGCTCACTTCTCCCCATTACCTGGCGTCCCTACGGCAGCCAAGATGGCGGAAGTGTTTCTCCAAGACATATTCCGGTTACACGGTCTACCTAACAAGATTATTTCAGACCGGGGTAGTCAGTACACCTCCCAGTTCTGGAAGGCCCTGTGTAGCAGACTAGGTATTGAAAGAGCTCTCACCTCTGGATTCCATCCACAATCCAATGGGCAAACTGAACGCTTGAACGGAACCCTGGAGCAGTACTTAAGATGCTTTATCAACAACCAACAAGACAACTGGTGCACTCTACTCCCTCTAGCTGAATTCTCTTATAATAACTCCACACATGCAGCTCTGGGGTTCAGCCCTTTTTTTGGTACTTATGGTTTTCACCCTCGCTCCATTCTTCCTGTCTCGGGCCTTTCTACTAACGTACCTTCAGTAGATTCTTCACTCTCCCTCCTTAGAGAGACACACAAGAAGGTAGAAGAAGGCCTTAAGTCAGCCCAAGCCCGATATTGCATTCAAGCCAATAAACATCGTAGACCTGTACCAGGATGGGATGTGGGTACCCAAGTTATGCTCTCCACTAGATATTTACCTCGTTGGGTACATCCCTCCAAGTTATCTCCAAAATATCTAGGGCCATATGAGATCATACAGAAAATCAATCCTGTGGCTTTTCGCCTAAGACTACCCAATAACCTAAAAAGGGTACACCCTGTTTTCCATGCTTCCCAACTTAAGTCATTTCATGCTGATACATGGGCACGACAGGTTAGACAGACTCCTATTCCCCAGGGTTCCACTCGAGCTGAATATGAGGTCGCCCAACTCTGTGACTCCAGGTATCATAAGGGCAGGCTGGAATACTTGGTTAAGTGGAAGGGCTACCCTTCTTCGGAAAACTCTTGGGAACCCATCACACACATTAATGCTCCTGTCCTACTTCGCAAATACCACTTTTTCCATCCAGGGAAACCCGGAGGAGGAGCGTATAGGAGGGGGCATACTGTCATACCGCCGAGTTCCTGGCATCTATGGAGCCGCTGGCGACGCGGAACCTAGCTCCGTTCGCTTCGGCCACGCCCCCTGTTTCCTGGTTCCCTTTTTTCTGATTCTGATTGGCTAGACGCTCCGCAGCCCGGTGTTTTAACCAGCCACTTCCGGGTCACGGACGCGTTGCAACGCTTCCGGTTTCGTCTGTAGGCTGAGTTGCTTGCTACCTGTGGCTTTCGTGCTGCTCTCTCGCTTGCTGCTGGTCGGGTCCTCGTACCCTGTCTGAACCTTTCTGTCATTCTTTCCGCTGGACCTGTCTGCCTTTCCCTTTCTCTTTTGGTTCGTAGTAATTCTCCCTTGCCCTCCTTCCATCTTGCTTCCCCTCCCACCTTCCCATCTTGACTTACCGCTTTTTTCCTTTTCCTGTCTGTTACTCTCTCCGCTCTTCCTTCGCCTACCTTCAGTATTGCTTCTGTGACCTCCCGTGTACCAGACTCCGGCCTGTTCCCCTGGACTGCCTTTGCTTGCTACATTAGTACTTCCTCTCTTAACCTGTGTACCAGTTCCTCGGACCTCTTAATGGACTGCCTGTGTTTCTGAGTCTTCACTCCACGTGTTGTCTCCAGCCCCTTCTACCAGATCTTACCTTATAAGTACTCCTGGTTCCACGTCTACAAGACACCCAACGATACTACAGGGGTTTTTTGGGCCTAAGGCTTTTTCCCCTCTTGGTCGATCCCGGGGGTGGGCCCCCTGGTCTCCCTTCTTGGGGAGCACGGTGGCTTCCTTCCGGGGTCGTCCCTATCTTCATAAAAAAAAGGGTGTCTACTCGGAGAAAAGAAGAGAAGGGTTCTTGGAAGGAAGAAGGAGGTGAGGAGTCGGGGGAGGGGGAGATTTCAGAAGCTACACTTTCGGACGAAGATATCACCGACCCCGGTGACGGAATGAGAGTGTCTGGGTGAAAGTCAGCCCCATTCCCCTCCCTATTTTCCTTGGTCCTTCTGTTTCTTGAGGGCTCTTTATCTTTATTTTCACTAGAAGATGACAGTGTTTCTGCAGCCTCTTCACTGGACTGCTCCTGCCAGCTGTTGTTTTCCTTGGCCAAGCTGGGTGAGGATACATTTTGACACCTGCTTTCTTTCTTCCTCAAACTCAGTGCTTTTCTCTTACCACCTTTTTCCTTCCATGGAATACATAGAGGTGTGTGGCCATCATGTTCCCTATGGGGTTTCTTTGTTTCCCCTTTTTCTCCTCGAGGCTCACCTGAACCTCTGCTCTCATCCATGCCTTGGTAGAACTTTAACCAATTTTACATGAGTGATAGTTGCTCTCAAATATGTTTCAACCTAGCACCTAACGTCTTCTGGATGGTCTGCCCATACTGGGCTGCAGACGTTTTTGACTTACATGTGGACTTCCATCTTCACTGTCGCTGTGAGCGTTGGTTGTGCAGAATCAACCTCCAGCCATTAAAGGTGCTGCCACCAACAGCCAGAGTCTTGAAACACCTGCAACACTCAAACAGCCCATTGAAAGAGTCATAAAAAATACTAGAGAGGTTCAGAGAGTAGGCTTTTGATAAAGTGTCTACAGATGTGCTGCTGCCATTTGCAGCAGTACCACTAGGATGAGAGAAAGGACTTACCAGTATCTTTTCTTTCTGATGCCAATGCATCTGCCAGAAGTCTTCATCTGCTTCATCCCAATTTTGTGTACCAAAGTTTGTTTTGAATGAAATTATAGAATTCATTTTGCAGATTTTCTTGAAAAAATGGAAGCATCATTTCCCTCGATTCTTATACCTGACAAAGCACTCAACCTCTGTGTGCAGTATAGGCATTTTAAACCTTGCCACATTTTTCACAAATATGAGCAAATAATCATGATTGAAGAGGTCTACTTTTAATGTAATTGACCATTTATACCCCTTTGTCCAAAAGTGTTCTTAATTCATGTCCATTGGTTTACATGACTAGTATTCATTTTAAGGGTTATTCAGCTGCAATTTAATGAATAAATCTATGTGAATTTATTTTTAGAAATGAATGCCAGTGTTCTGCAGCAATGGTGCAGCCTGTGTTGCCTAAGTGACACACTGCTCCTTGTACCTACCGAATTGGTGCCAAAATCTAGGTATTCAGCTTCGGCCGAATACATTTGTGAATACTCACTTGGATCTGAATGTCTGCTTTCAATGATTATCTATCTCTCTGTGTTTGCAAGATATAGACAATCATAAAAAGCAGAGGACAGGCTGCAGCAGCCAATGAGGTATTTACTTACTGCTTGATGCAGCCTGCCTAAGGAACCTTGCTGGTGGGGTCTGGGCCCAGCTGGCAATGAGCACTGCAGGTGGAGCACGTACACTCACTTTTCCCAAGCCAGCCATGCCCAGATCAGACCAGGAGAAAAGGATGACCTCATCCGCACACCAAGTAAGCATTTCTAGACGGCAATGCACCAGCAGCTTCAGAAGATGCTTTTGTTGGTTTTCAACAGATTACAGCAGTAATGGCTTTAGACATAATATTATTTATTAGTTAGCTTATAAAAACTAGCAATTTCTTAATAACAATTTAGGCTATGATTTCAGAAGTCACACTGTGAATATGCTGACTCTGTTGCTGATGTAAACATCTGTGGATCCTTCAGATATGTATATGGTAAGTGTTAGTACATATTTAGAGCTGTATTTGTAGTAGAAACAGTGACTGAGCTAGAAACCCTACCCATGACCAATCAGGACACACCAGATTCCATATCCATGAGTTATTACAATTCCCAAAGTAAATATCTTTATATTGATAATTGCTATCAGTCCTTCTAATAAACCATCTGGTACTGGTCCACAGGAACAGTGTACATGATGAATACTGAAAACAATTATTTTTGTGGAATTGTCTTTTTAGTCTTGCAATTTAAGTTGTTTTATATTTTCCTCCCCTGTTAGACATTTAAACATGTTTGACAATCATAGCAGCAGTGGTGATGATATTGTGTGGGCCTCCAATCCATCACCACCCCAGAAGAAAGCAACTGCAATGAAGACCACCGCAGACAGTTGGTGATATTTCAAGGTGAAAGAACACTGTTGTAAAAAAGAGGCAGAGGATGTACGATGCACGTTGTGCAAGAAAACATTGAGATGTTGCCCTTCAAATATTCCATCACAAAGCCTGGGAACATCAGTTGTGATAAGCCATCCAGTGTGACTCCACTGGGATGCTGTGGATGATGTGTATTGGAAATCACACGAGCACCAAAACATGTAAATGCATGCAATGAAATTTAGCACCATCTCCAGCACCTCCATCTACCAGTGGGACAGCACCAACAGTCAATGTACCCCCAACTTCTGCGGCAGTGTCAATTCCACCTGTTGCTATATTACTGGCTCCCAATGTTGCCCGTGGTGCTGCCACATGTGTTGGCAGGGCGGTTCTTCAAAATATGTTACTGTGAACTTTCTGCCTACTTCCATTGTTCCACTGCTTGGGAGTCTATCAGATGAGGACTATGCGGGAGAAAGGCAATCCATTGAAGGAGACATTACTTACCATAATGTTCTTTCTATGATTCTTCTACTGCAGATTCATCTGATAGATATCCTCACCCAGCTCTGCTGCCGGAATTCTCAAACATCACCAACATTTGACTTTTAAACTCATCCCACTCTTGCCGAGTGGTCAGCGCAGCCAACGGCTTACCTCTTTCCAACGAAGAGTCGGAATCTCGCCAATGCCGGTGGCACCTTTTCTTATGAGATGACGATGAGGAAGAGTGGCTCCTCGAATGAGACCACTTCTTTGTCTTACACCAATGTTTCTCTTTTTCTTTTTCGGGGGTCGGCCCATTAGTCTTGGCCTCAGAGGACAGAACGGTCGACCTCGAAGGTGATTCTGACGGCGGTCGGCCCAACACGAGTTTGGCTGCTCACGCACAGATTTTGGATTCATCTTTGCACACAACGTGCACCCCTCAGTGCTGAGGCACCACATGCATATGATTATTTATAACGCGCTTAATACCCAGAGGTTTTTAAGTGTGTACCTGGGGATCGAACCTGTGTTGCTCCATGTCGTCTTGCTTCCAAGGCAAGTGTGTTGCCCCTGATCTATCCTCCAGAGACTACATTGTGTAGGTTGGTCACCGACATCTTAGTGTGGCAGTCCGTACATCATTTAAAATCCAAAATCCGAGACGCAGTCATCTCGCAGTCGAGAAAAAGCTAATCTGACAAAAAAACGTCAGCAGAGAGTCAAAGGCTAAATAACACTGTGTTCATCAGTGCAGCATGTTGAGCGTGCAGAAAAAAGGAACTGAGGTACGTGGCATAGTGACATGGTTTATATATGATGCTCAATGTTACTTTTTGAGCCGATGATCGAGCACAGAGCAAGACGGATCGATGATTGACCATATGCCACTACATCGTTCTAGTGGTCAATTTTGCACATGCAGATTTCACTATACGGTGTGGGCGTAGCCACGCTGAGACGAAACAGTGTGTGATTGCTCCGTTTTTAGATGTGGTTACAAGTCATGTGTAGGTGTGTGACTGCAACACGCGATCTGATTGGCTGACTTAACAATCACAAAGACACGTAGCCACGTCAATAAAACTTCCAGTGTGATTGGGCCTTTCGTTGATGCAGTTATGTCCATGTGCAGGCATGTCATCTCATTGAGTGATGTGATTGGTCAATAATTTAGACATGGACACGTCATTGCACCTGGGCATACTCGCGTGTACGGGAAACCCAATCCTTTTTTGTCATGTACTCGTGGCTATACCCCAAACCCAAACATCTCTTTCTTGTTTTCTGTTATTGGTTTTTGTCTCTTGGTGGGTGAACTTGATTGTGAACGTTCAGGAAGTTTTAAAGAGCAGTATATTAATGTATCCATTCCTTTGTTACCTTTCTTGTTCCTATACCTTTGTCTTTTGTCTTGTGCTTTTTACAGTTTTCAATTTTTTATCCACAGTCCGACCTTTCAATATGTTTGGGACCAGCAGTGATAATTGGTGGTGTGGGTGGCTTCTTCTTTAGCTCCACACAAAAAGTATTCTGTGCAGAAACAATTGCTGACTGGCGGCAATATTTTCAGGTCAAGGACCAACACAGCAAGAAGGAGATTGAGGAAGTCATGCGAAATTTCTGTGGTAGGGTTTTGCAGAGGGTACCTTCACACAAACCTTCACAAAGTTCGGGAACATCAACTTCAATTCAGCATCTTGTACGCATACATTGGGAGGAAGTGGATGAATCGTAAAGGAAGCCTCATGTGAATAATACGGTCAAAGCGCATAGAGCAAGTTCTGCACAGCAGGATTTATCATCTGTGCCACAGAGTTTCAATACGATCATTAGCTATTTCCCACCAACTAACACCCAACCTCAGTCCATCCTTTCTGAACCCGATCTTTCAAACTGTGTGGTGATGTGCAAAACCTGTCACAGCTTGATCGACGTGGGAGGTGGCACCCTAGACACTTTGGGCAAGGCTCTTTCAGAACATAAGACCAATTGCCAATGCTAGGAATATTTTTAAGTGACTATTTTTTAACCCATTCTTTAGAGAGAAAAAACACAAACAATTGTGTAAAATATGAAATGCAAAAAAAAAATATTGTTTCAACCCATTATAAGCACACAAGTGGTGCCTTGAGTTGGCAAGGGGTTTCGTCCAAGCGACGAAAATGTGACACAAAAAATTGCAGTATTTCCATACATACTATCATTAGCAAAACATAGACATATGAGTCCAGGGGCGATCTTGAAAATAAATGTTAGGGATCACCCTGGGATCATGTGACAAAAAGACTCTTAAGGATGGGGTGCATACAAAAGGAGACAGCAGGACAGAGGTGAGTTCTCACTATCCCTACCTAGGTATCCACTTAAGCTAGAAAGCGCTGATGACAGAATGAAGAGATATGGTCAGAAAAGGCGTGTAAGGTGCTGAAAACTACATTTCCCAGCAAGCATTGGGATATTATGTAGTCTGCTTGCGCGCCTTTTACCAGCTGCAGGCAATCTCGGGGCAGGCTTATAATCAGCAACCGTCAGTGCTCCGGTGCAGTTGATTGAGGTTATGGAGCACGGGCGGCAACAACGGCAGATCGTCAGGCAAACTAGATGGTGTTTGTAGTGTGGCGGTTGGGCTCCAGAGATCCTTGGGGAGTCATGCTAAAGAATGCCTGGGTCGCGGCGGTGAGAAGGAGGGCGGCCAAGCTAATTGCAGCATTTCTCCACGCTCGGATGTCCCCGTGAGGCAACTGAGCACTCAGTTAAGTACTGCTTGCACGAAACTGTGTCCATTTATCTTAAGTTGCTACAGCCTGGGTCGCGGCGGTGATTTGAGGCGACAAGACACACCTCAATGCATATCTTCAGGCTCGGATGTCTTTATTAGGCATTGGAGCAGTTAGTTAAGTGCTGGGGATCAAAGCAAATCATTGTATATGAAATATGCTGAATTACTAGTTATGTTGGGTGTGTGAGATAATGAAGTCCTGATACAGCACTCATACTGGGGTATTCACCGCATGTTGTGTGTCATGCATCCTCTAGGGCCCAGTTCATTGCCAGATATCATGCTTGCTGGTTTTGGAGAAAACCTCTTGTTACATATATTGTAGGATATTTATGTTTTGTGGCTTATGTTTGCTCGTCAGGGCCATGTGTCTATGTTTATGTCATTACAGGGAATTCCCTTGTTTGTGCCATGCTGACTATGCCATTCTGTGTAATAGGAGCAGGGGGATTTGTGTTTTGTTACCCAAGTAATGCCATATAACCTTTGTATGTTTCATGTTGAGTGATTGTTATGAATATACAATATTTTGGGTCATGCTATGTGCAGCAGGTATTAGGATAACAGGTTTTACGGTGCTGAGTATAAGTGATATGCTAGGTCAGGCAGGAGGTTTTCCGGTGTGAGGTATTATTAGCTTACTGTGTTAAGGTGCATGTTTTCCTCCCTACCTTTCCTTTGTCATTCCATCCCCTTTCCCTACTCCGTCTTCCCCCCATTAGCTGCCACGTGGTCTCCTGTATTAGTTAAACATCCAGGTACCCGTGCCAACCACGGTGGGAGGGTCGATCTATTCGGCTTCTGTGGTTCGGGAGAGGGGATTGATACACTGATTCCTTTATGAAATATTGACAGCTGATGTGCCGCTTATCTAATAGTGGCAGTAAACGGGATGGAATATCTTCCCATTTTAGTATGCACCTTACAGCCGCTGGACTTACACAAGAGTACAGCTGTCTAAGATAGGCATACAATGTGTCTAAGTATGTCAAATGACAAAACAGTAAAATAAGAGAGCGCAATTGAGGTGAGCTTTATCACACTCCTAAAGTTGGTCTACTTGTGGTAAACATCTATTTTAATGACCTGTAGAGACAACAGATTGAGTGAAAACATTATGCTGTACCTATTTTACGCGGATGATTTAGTTATTATTGAGCACACCCCTACCGGTTTGCAGAGACAATTAACAAATCTTTTTTGATAAGCAGAATTGAATAAATTGTCAATTTATGTTTCCAAATCGAATGTGATGAGGTGGAACTGTAATAAAAAGAACCAGGCCCCAATCATATGTGCAGAACACAGGCGAGAAACCAGTAGCGGTGGTCCAGAAGTATAGATGTCTGGGCATTTTACTAAGTGAGGGAAAGAAGGAATTGGCATATAAAAATGATGTCCAGAATAAAATGCAAATGTTGATCTCTCAAGCGAAAATTATTTTAGCAAGATTTGGTAAATGTTCATATGTACCTGTAGTGAATTTTCATAAAGGGAAAGTTGTCCCTGTAATGACGTATGGAGGACATACAAGGCTTGTAGTGAACCAACCAGACTGGAACCTTCTAGAAGGCCTATTCTGGAAAGCACTATTGCCAATTCCAAATTCTGTCCCAATACAAATAGTTAGATATGAATTGGGTTTATTGTCGCTGAAGGCGATAGTTGATTTGAACACCATGGTCCTTTATGCAAAAAGTAAAACAAAAGAGCCTTATTCTGAATCTTTACTCACGGCTATAGATGCTTGTATAGAGCCAAAGAAATCTTTTCCATCTTGGGGTGATGTCTCTAAGGTGAACTTGGATAAAGCTGGCATAGATGTGGAATTGTTAACAACTAATCCTTCTAAGGCCAAACAAAAAAGGTGGAATGCTGATTGGATAAATACATGGGATGAATGCCAACAATACAAAATATTAAAATTGGGGGTATTTACACACAAAAAAAACAATTCCACTTTACTTAAGAGAATTCCCTGATCGGACATAGAGGGTTTAGATAATGAGATTGAGACTAAATATATGGCCTAATAGGTCCTTGCTAGCTATGAGAGTAAAAACATCTTATGATCAAACGGGTAGATTCTGTATGATACCGACATCTATTGAGTACCTTAAACATCTTCTCGTAGAAAGTACAAGTCTAAAAGAGCTGAGACACAACTATTCTCACAAATTATTATGTGAATATTGCTGTTTGACTGAGCAGATTATGTGGGAATACATTTTTAGTGCTTAAAGAATATCCCTACATTTGGCAGTTGTAAGATATTTGAGAAAACTTGAATTATAGTACCCTAGTCACAAAATAACTTGAACGTTGAAAATTGATGCAATGTAGTTGTTTAAAGCTTCGCTTTTAGTATGTGAATATTTTATGTTCATCAACATGTATGTTAATATCAATGTAAACTTGTTTTTAAATTGATGTTTTATGTCGTATGACTAATTGTCAATCTTATCCTATGAACTTGTAAATCATGTGAAATTTGTATTTTATAATGGAAAAGTTCATCAACGCGTATATTAATGTAAACATGTACTTAAGTGGAGGTTTTATGTTCTATGTTTAACTGTTAATCTTATGCAATGAACTTACAAATCATGTGAAGAATGTATTTTATGTTGAAAAAGTTGAATTTCAACTAAAACAAATTAAATAAAAAATAAAAAAATAAAATAAATATTCTTACTTTGTTTAACTTTTGTTACATGTATTCCTAGTGTTTTTTCAGTTATAAAAATACAGAATAAAAACACATACCGTATTTATGGATCAAAGACCTTTAATTGATCCTTTCAATGCATTTCTTTCTGGAAAGTTTTTGAGAAGGGGACTTTCAAATAACTTTAGTTGCAGGGGTGTAAAGGTGAGCAATACATTGTGAAAAAAAATACTTGAAATTCAACGAAAATCTTTATTTGTAGGAATGTTAAGGTAAGAACTTAACACAACAAAACCCCTGAAATTCAGCTAAAGTCACCTTAACATTGCGCCCCCTGTTGCGCAGCCTGTGACCACAATGATGACATTTCTAATTATATTCCAACAGTAACTGGCATTAATCATGGCCTTCAACCATGGTCAGTGTGCATGGCCAAATATATATTAATAAATACATGGGTACTATCATGGCCTTCAGTTATTGAGTGACCACAACCTTCATCCATGGGCACTGTAAATTTTAAAACACTAACAGGCCACCAACCATAGATAATGGCGTTCAGCAGTGGTTATATTTGCACATAAACCTTTGCTGTTCCCATATATATTCTAACATATAAATGAGCTACCAGCCTTGACCTTTGACCATGAGGAGTGTGTACATCTTTTGGCCATTTGTACTGCATATTTTAAAATACTGACATGCTACTGGCTATGGCCTTTGGGTGTGCCCATTGTACATCACATACAGTAACTAGCCACTAGCCATGGACTTCAACACAATACTAGCCACCTGTCATGGCCTTTGGCTATTTAGACTGTATATTTTAACATATTAATGGTCACTACCTATGGCTTTTAGCCATGGTCACTGACTACAGCTTTCAAAGTTGCGCACTATATATTTTAAAATAGTGATGGGCTACTAGACATGGATTTGAACAATGTACATTGTTATTTTGGAACACTAACTGACCACTGTGGTCACTGGCCTTGTGGATGGCCAGTGACCACAGCCTGCATCATGGCCAAGTCCACAGCTTAAACTGTTATTAAGATAATCGTAGTTTTTAGGAGCTAATTTATTAATTACATTATATCTACAATGTCATTATTGATTTAATCAGTTATATACAATGCAATTAGTGTTGTTACATGTGTTGTCATCATTGTGGTCATAGGCTGTGCAAAATGCAACATGTGATGGCATCAGTGATGTCATAAATTACATTTGTGATGTCATCTTTGATTTCCTGAGCTTTACTGCTAACAGTGCACGGTGCTGCCGTGAGTTATGGTTGCTCAGTTTACCATAAGTGGTGAATTTATGGGGTTTTTCCTTTCACTTGTAACCATAACGTCCTGTTAACAAAGTGTTTTCACTGACTTTCATGGGTTTTTACTAGTGCACCCTTATTTGCTACACCTTTATAATATCATACTTGACCCCCAATATTGCACAATTTTTGGCCAATGGAGAAAGTTTGAATTTAAGACTGTGCTATTGCCCACCTTAAGCAACATTTTTAACAATTTTATTAACTTTCTGCAACTTTTTCCACTGTTTTTGTGTTCGCTGACATTCGCAAACGTCTGACATCATCGCAGAGTTTCGGGCAGTGTCACGTGATCAAACGCCCGCAAGGCATGATGATGTTTTTGCAAACAGTTTTGCGAAGGGGTCCGTGCTTCACGAACAGTGTGAAAGTGCATTTTCAGCTGATCTAGACATTTTTTAGGCTGAAAATGTACCCTTGCACAGCTCGTAGACCAATTTTTACTGATTATCCATCTGCAATCCAGCAATCTACTTGCTTGGAAGAATATTAGCACAACTGCTATTTATCTTAAAAAATGGCATCGACCAATGCCATCCCTCCTCCCCATGAGCCACCATCTGGAGGGCCTACACAATGAAAAAAGCGCAATAATGCAGTAAACAATCAATAGGAGCAGGAAGATGAGGTAGAGGAAATACCTACTTCCGGCACTCAAAAAGAATCATCGGTGTGGCTGTTCTTTACCACTGTTGGGGGTGTACCAAAGGCTAAGGCTACCAAGGTGAAATGTACTTAGTGTACTCAGTCGCAGACAACTTGGGCAGTACTCCTACGGGACAACCTCCATGCGCAACCACACCAAATCCAACCACCGGAATGCTATTAGAAAGGCTGTTCATTTGTCAAGAAGTAGTACACTGTCTTCCTCTATCTTATCTTTCTCAACTAATACTACCACCACACAGGCTACTCCTGTGGGGCACAAAATCCAACCAGCTACCTTGCAAGCTAGAAAAGAGGCCGTTGATCCATATCTTTATAAGACAACGGTACTCTGTACATACTGCAACACACCACTCTGCAGAGGGAAGCAGTTTCAAAGTGATTTTGAGGCTGTAATTAAGGAGCATGAGAAACACTGCCCCCTATCTTAGCTGTAACGCAAGCCCAACATCTTCCCCTGTCCACCTGCCCCTCCATATTTGTGGATGGTGTCCCTTCCCCTATTTCCCTCCCCCACCTTACTTTCTCACCTCTCCTGTAAAAATAAGAAAACAAAATTTACAAAATCAAAAAACAAAAAACAAAAAAAAGGTTTCTTTAGGAACTACCTTTCACAGTTTAAAAAAGAAGTAAAAGAAATAAGCATATAGACTCCATCTACTTTACAAATTTAACATGGATTTCTTTCCACAGATTATCCATTGGGGAAGAGACCTTGTTGATAATCTCTGTGGTGAAACTTCTGTGCCGTGCCGGTTTAGTTAAAACTACTTTGTAGGGGGTGAACATAATGACTGCAATATGGGATGGCCATTTGTTTCTATCGGCATATGTTAGATTTTAAATGTTTGTTTTTATGTTTTCATACTGATGGAAAGGAGAATTCGCTTGATGTTGTTTTATTTGTTTCTTTCTTTTGTGTCTTTTTTCATTTTACTTACATGTACTACTTTTATAAACTGACAAAGACATGTTTTACCTTTCTATAAAATTAGGATTTGGTGTATTAAGAATGTTTTATTTGTGTATGAATTTTGAATTTTGTTGTTCTTCTTCATAGCCTTCTGTATTTGGACTTTAATTGTGTAAGGTAGCATTAGGGCAACAAGTTTCACAATAAAAAAATAGAAGGCTGCACATTAATTTAGGGGGTAGGTGGATGTCCAAATGTGAGCACCTTCCTGAGCCCCGTTGGTTAAGCACACACAGAGCTAAGCGGCAGAGAGATATACAATGCACGTGCTCATGTGATCCAATAGGAATGGCAAACTCCACACCAGCAGAGAAACAGGTTACGCAGAATGTAGGGCTGTGTCTGCAGAGTGGATTTGGTCACTGCATAGAGGCAACAGGAATCCCATTCCAGATGTCCTGAAACAAAATATATCAGCAGAGTGTGGCTATAAAGAAGTGGCAGTAGATGTAAACAAGGGCAAACGGGATCTACCTAACAGCACAATGGTACCAGTTGTATAATGCCAACAAAAATGATGTGCGAAACCTGATCCCAAAGCAAAGGCAGTTGTTATGGCATGTGAAGACAGAGAAGAAAACAAAGGTAATGCCTTCAGGTAAGGCTTATGCAGTATCAAAGGATATTTACATCTTATTAAAGACAGGGGCAAAACCAGTGGTGTATTAGCCATGCAAGATTCCTGTCACAAGGTGTAAGTCAAAGCAGAAGTGGAAAATGTGCAAGTGCTTGGTATCAGAGAAAGAGAGTAGAAGCTGTGGAATGGGTTTGTCGATTAGTGGTAGTTTGCAAAGCCATGGCAAACTGGCACTATATCTGAGATCGTGGAAAAAAAGCATTGTGCATGAAGGACTTCCACATCACCCAATATAGAGGAACTGTTGACCAAAATAGGGGATACACATTTTTCCATTTGACCTCACAACTTCATATCACCAGGTACTGCTGCACCCTGAATCCAAACAACCTAAAGCATTTTTAACCCTAGAGTGTTTGTTCTAATGCATTAAAATTGACTTTTGTTTTGGTTTCTGTGCCCTCCATTTTTTAACAATTCATTTACTATTTATTCCAAACAGAGAAAGGGGGTTTTATTCTTCCAAGATGGCATTTCATGTCGATGGGAAGGTTTAGGAGGAATACATTGAGAGATTAAACAAGGTGCTGTAAGGACATGTATAACATTTTTGCCAGCATGTATAGCATTTTTGCCAGCATATAATATAGCAATTTATTTTTTGCCAGTATATAATATGTAGTGTTAATGCCAGCATGCAAAGTACAGGATTTATAACACAGCCAGGCCCAGTTTGAAACTGCAGATATTCAGAGCACACATAGAAAAAGTGTGCTGCCAGGTTCAAATAATGAGGTGCACCATGTATTTTGGATGCTTCATGTATGAAGACTACATTAGAATACATAACCGACTAACATTACTAACATAACTCAAGTACTAAGTGCTAACTTTTAACATGAGAATGTATTCTTCTATGCAAAATGAGGTGAAATCCATGTTTTGGTTGCATTATTTAAAATTCATTTTTAAATGCACACTAGCGTTTTATTCAGCTTGTGAGAACAGAAAATATGAAAGATGCAGGAAGCAAAGTGAAACAGTTACTCTGGACCTGAAGCTTTCATTGTTTTGAAAATGAAGGCTGGCACAGGGCACATTCTTTTACCCTGATTGGTAGAAAATGTAGGCAGACAAGCCACGTCAATAAAGGAACGGGTAAACGTTTTTCCTAGAAAAAGAAATGAAGAGAGCAGTTAGTTCAGGCTGGGCTGAGGAGACAGACAGACAGAGTTTCAAGGGGGTAGAGCGCTGGCTGAATCTAATCAGTTGGTGCTCCCCCACACCAGTAAAGAGGAGTGTCGTGCTGATATTGGGACTGCAAAAGACAGTGAAGTTATGCAGGAATCAGATTACTGGCCTTGGTAATGGGTTTGTGCCAAGTGAGGAATCATTTGTATGCTGTGTGTGTGGATAGGATTTTTGCAGTGCAGAGAAGTTAGAAATCATTGCATGTTTATTTCTCTCTATATTCAAAGTGTGGGAACATTAATTCATGTTTGCAAAATACCTGCTTGTTCTGTTTGTTCTTTTATATTGCAGATGATGCTGTAAATAACATGGTATGATCTGGTGACTTGTAAATGATATGCAATACAAAAAGCATATATAAAAACAATTGGGATTGTTGTGTCATTCATGCATCTGTGAATTATTTACATAAGTGAAGTACAAAGGGGAGGTTCATATCAGTGCAATAGTGCATTTACCAATTTACCACTGTAACTAAAATAGCAAACAAGAGAAAGTTAGTAATAAACAACTACAAAGTAGAGGGTTGTGTGCGGTGTGATGAATGTTTCCTTCCTTGCATGCTGATGGGAAGGGGGTGTCTAATCTGGCACATAGGTTACTGGATGTACATAAGCCAGTAACACCAGCCACAAACTGTAGGTGGCGCTATGAATAAACTCATTGGGTTCTATGAGATGTGCTAAGTCTAGAGCTCTCTACAGGCAAATAGAAAATATTCAAATGGAAAGGAAAGGTTTGTTTTTATAATGGGGTTATAGTATAAAAAAAAGAACCATGCTCACCACCACACCACACGAATAAGATAATTCTGAAAATACCACAAAGCAAGATACCACTAAAATTACCACCAATACAAGCTTATAAGGTAGCGTCACTAAAATAGTATGATACCAGGCTCACTCTAAATGTAAGACTAATATACCGCCAAATTACTGCCAATATCTTTACGGTAAGAAAATACCACCAAATCCTGAATTTACCACAATAAGACAAAATCTCCTACAGTGCTGAACATAACATGGGAATCAGGCATGACAAAAAACACAGAAAAATGCAAGCCGCATTCCTGACCTATATCATTTTTAGGGTGGGTGTGGACCCCAGAAGAGAGCGGGTGAATATAATAAAATAGACACCTGAACTGGCTGACAAGAGACACCTTATGGCTTTCCTTGGAATGGCAGAATGTTACTTCCAGTGCAAAGTCAGCTCTGTAGACAGCACAGTAAACATGAGGCAATAAGCAAGGAAAGGGCACATATTCAAGTGCATGCAGAGGAGAAATTCAAGAGTTTAAACAAGCACTAGATCAAGCAACCTTCCTATGTAACTATACATTTAGAAGAAAGACTATCATAACAATAGATGGGAGCAGCAAGCAGTGCAGTATTGAAGCAAATAGAAATCAGCCTAGAACTTGATATATCTTTTGCATTTAGGATATTGAAAGGTGTTGAGCTATCATAACCGACTATTGAAAAGGAGATATGTGCCATCAAATAGATCATTCACATGGAGTGTTAGATTTGACATTCCAACAGAGCACAAGTTTCTGAGGGTAAGCGTGACAACAAAGGGTCTGGATAATGTTTTCCCTAGCAATAGGGAATGGGTCACAGGTTTTCAGAAAATATCTTTGAAGTACCAGGAGCCAAGAATAAAATAGCTGGCTGGGCATCATGGTATGCAGAGAACAAAGAAAGTGAAGTGTGACCTAAAGGAGAACAGCTAAAGGATTAGAATAGGACACAGAGGTGTCTCCACGACAATGGAGAAAGCCATGAAGGAAACTGAAGGCCTCAGGCGGAATAAGGGAAGGACTCAAAAACAACAAATACAACCGCACTTGGCTTGGGTTGTGGAATTTTGCAGAAATTATTAGATGAACTATATGATAAAACAGGATTTATGAAAAGAGACAATTGAATAATTTCACCAAAAGGTGTTCTCAGACACCTAATATCTCTGGAACACAATGGCCATTGGGGAATCACTAAACATAAACAACATATGTTAAGTGATCATTGGTGGCCAGGGTGTGATCTCTGTATAGAAAGGGCTGGGAAAAAATGCATTCTTTGTGAGAAAAGTAAAAATCATTGTCAGGCAAGCAGTTTTCCCATGAAACAAAGTGATGATACACACATTTCCAAGCAAGGGATTTGGTAGGAATGATATAGGTCTGATCTGTAGTGAAGGTGAGAACATGTATTGCATTGGGTTCATCGTTCTGCTCACTGTGTGAAACCAAAGGGCCTCTGACCCGCTAGTCCCCGGGGACTTGTAATCCAGGTGGCCAAGACACAGCCATCACTTTTGGATTTGGTTCCTCGGCGTGGACCAGTGCGGGAGGATCACCTGGGTGAGGGGTCTTTGGAGAGGGGGTAAGGTGGCTGATGGGGAAACGCTGTATTCCCCCCTTTCCCGTACACCTGACCCATACTATTTTATAGGATTCTCTGATGCCCCAAATTCCCCCGCCTTCCACACAAACACTGGGCCGAGGAGGAGGGTCACTGATAGTAAAGAGGCTAGCCCTTACATATCCCATTGTACATGTCCCGCTAATCGGTCAGGAAAAGTCAGGCACTTGACTTTAAGTGCATACATTTAATACCAATTAGCTCTGATCACATGGATAAAAGGCAGAACATAGAGACACACTCTAAGCAAGGTGGAACAAGAACAGACCTTCCGGGATGAAGGAGAACCTACTAGAATAGTCCACGAACTGAGGGATGAGAGCAAAGGGTAGAGAACCCCAAGAGTTCCCTGCAGGAAGTTGCTGCCTCTAAAAGCCTGTGAAAGACACTTGGAGAATGCCAAATCCCAAACAGGAAGACTGCATTGTGTTTCAAGGACGCCAGTGACCCTCCCGGTGAATAGTAGAGTCGGGGAGGCGAGGCAAAGCCCCTGGTACTAACCTTGACTCAAGAATGAAAAAACTACAAATACAAGAAAGAAACGCACACAGCCGGTGAGTTGGTGAGCAACATGAAAGACTGGTGTGTCTTAAGGAAAGATTGAAGTTCAACGCTATATTGCACAATTGAAGGCTGCACACGTGTGGATGAGACTCGAAGAAAGACAGACCTGTGAAGGAACTTTGAAGTATTGATAGCTGTAAAACCAGCGATACTGAGTAACAGAGTGGTCCGGCGAAAGGAAGTAGCCCACTTAAAGGGCTCTGTGAAAGGTAAAATGTTTGTGTTATGAAGCAAAAAAAGTGAATGAACTATAACGCGTGAAGTGATCAAAATTAACCCAGAGAAAAGGAGAATGTAAAAAGGTGAACGTACAACTTTTGTGCTTATGACATGGATCTACTCAGACCAAGAGTCACTGGGGCAAACAACACAGGAGTGTGAGCTGTAGGGAAACTTGAAGTGGACCTGTGGAGGTCTGTAGTAAAAGCCATGCACATTTGAAAGCCTTCGATATAAGGAAACGGTCCGAGCCCAACTGAGGGAGAGTGGAAATGTAATAAATTAGGGGAAGGGAACCTCTAAAGGATGTGAATTAAGCTTGGAAAAGGGAACCTCTGCATGTATTTTGCTTTGAAAATTCAGAGACCGACTGAGGTAGACCAACGTGAACTTTTGCTTTGAAAGGTTTGGGCCCGACTGAGGGAAACTGCCATGAACTTTTTGTTGAACTGTGTTTTGGAAGCTGAATAGTGAGACTTAAACATGGAAGGCCAGGTGGGCCTCGATCCACGTTTTGAACTGCATCTTTGTGTTAAGAATCTGAGCCAAAGTGTGTCATCCTGTCCACTGGACCGCCTGACTCCATGATGTCTAAAGTGGGAAGAAGAGCTGACTCAGCCACATTTATTCTTTATATGTGAACAGTGTTTTTCCTTTGCATACATGTTTTCCTTTGCACACTTTTTTATAAGAGATAGGGCAGGCATTAGGTCTTTTTAATGCAGGCCATTTTGGTTTGACAGACTCAACTAGGACTGTTTTATTTAACATTTGATGGTAGAGATCACTCCCATCCTAGCTGCAGGGCAAAGTAGGAGTTTTTCCAAACCCAGAAACTTTAATAAAGGTTTTACAAGTTGTAGCTTTTGTGTCAGTGTCATGCTTGTGATACAATGCCTCCCTTACATCACCCATTAAGTAGAGGTGCTTTACATTATTAATATCAGTACTAGAGATGTCATTACATTCTTAGAAGAGATTTTCAGAAGAGAAGGGTATCCCAGCATCCTACTGATAGATATCGGTGTTCAATTCAAGTATAATGAAATGGATACATTTTAGGGGACAATGTTCCAGTTCTATTTTATTATTATTATTAAACTTTATTTTGGCATACTGACTTAAAGAGTCAATATTACAAACACATTATACATATAAATGCACAGTCACATGGTCAAATTATTCCTAAATACATATTTAAATCAATATTTGTAATATGGTTTGATTAATTGACTTTACTCTGTGGTAGTACAAGGATGAGTAGAGGCTAAAACGCCCACTAGGCCCTTACACTTCTACAAACCAAGAGCAAACAAAATTATAAAGGTAAAACAGGCAAAGCTAAGACAAATACCTCCTTCACCTTTTGTGCAAATGTGGCCTGAGGGAAGCCTAAACTCTCAAGAGAGCTGTTAATGAGGTTAAGTATCAACCCAAATAATGAAGCATAAGAGTCAAGAATAAAGGAATGTCCAATCAAGGTTCTACAAAAACATATAACTTAATCAAACACACAATGCACAATGATAACTAAATAGAAAACATTGTAAAAACCCACCCTTGTAGAAGGAACTCAGAATATGCAAAAAAAAGAATAGATGCATCACTTTGGGTATTGGGAGAGCGGGGAAAAGGGCAATTAAAAGCCCACAATGTACAAAAGGGTTACTTCTTGAGTTTGCAAAAGGGGTTAAAATGGTCTATCCATTCTCTATGGACCAAAGATGGGCCAAGGGGGCATATATCAGTCTGTAATACCTTTGCAGGTGACTTAGCAGTTCAACAACATTGAACCATTCTTCTGGCTGCAGTTGGAAGGTTCGGTTTGGTTCGAGGATGCGCCAGATGCAGTGATCTAGGGGTGAGCAGGTGTCAAGCTGAGATGGAATGGAAAGGTAGCTGTTGCTTGAAGCATTACTCCAGCAATGCGGATCAGGTGGTCACCAGATATGATTTGCCGGTCGAGGTTCAACAGTGGAGTTGATTCCATGACACACAGGTGAGTCAGTACAATACTAAAGCTTGAAGGTCACGGCTCAAGGGATACCAGTTTCGATTGACTTACTGTGGTGGTGCGATGAATCAGGTGGTGGTTCGAGAGTGGTTCAAGCAAATGTGCTAGCAGCAGTTCTTCTTGGTTTGAGCCGAGCAACAATGTGCTTCAGCTGGCGAGGAGCAGTGGTGAACTGGCTTAAAATGGTGAACTTGCGGTTTGCAGAACAAAGAATGTCAAAAGCCGCTCCGGAGCATCCTGCTTGCTTGAACGCTGTCGAACACGCTTGAATCATGGCTCAAAGTGGTTTGATTGTGAAAACACAGGGCTCTTCTGGCTTTCAGGTGCTGTGAGGCCCAATCCAGGGAGTCAGGATCAAAATGGGTCCTTGTTCTCGTGCTCCAAAACCCAGAGGAGGCTGGTACACAACTTCAGGGGTCTCAAGGAGACTCCAACAAGGTGATGTCCTGGGTTTCACAGTGGCTAGCAGAGAGACAGGTCTGTTCCAGAAGCAGGTCACCCCCAATTTGCCCTGGGGATGGTTAGGGGACGAAGCAATCCTCTACTTTGGAACACCTGCCTTCTCCTCACAGCTGGACAAATCTGTAAAGGACTTCTCTCACAGCAGGGTCCAAAAACATCTTCTCAAGCAATGTCTAAAGATGATTCAAGATGATACAAAGAAGTGGCAGGAGACCCTTTCTTTTAAAGGTAAAATTCTGCATGTGATTGGTCTAAAGCTAGCCTGCCTTTGTAGTCCAATCCCTGTTCTTGAAAGAAGTGCACTTCCCCCTACTGACATCACACCCAAAGTGCTTTGCTCTAGAGGAGGTGGAGAGAACAGGACAGAGAGGGAGACACAGAGAGAAACAAGATGGTGGAAGTCTTCCTCCTCTACAGATCCGTCCTGTCAACTCTCACCCCATCCCCTTCTCACAAGGATCGAAAGGCCTTCAGAAATGCATCCCTGTGGTGTGTGTCTACCCCCTTTGAATGGATGTGCTGCTTTGATGCCTGGGCACAGGACTGCTGTCTGTTGTGCAGCTGTCTATGGAGGAGGGTTTTACCGACCATCACAAAGAGATCAAAAGCAAGTCATGTCCATTCGAGTTGCTGTCCTTTAATTTGGAAGGCTCAGCCTGTCTGGCCAAAATATACTTCACCTTCCACAGCTGAGCTGGCTCACAGGAGCTGACACATGCAGGATATTAAATTGGAGGTGGCTGCAATGATCATAAGCATTGCCATGCATCAATCCTTAACTCAGGACTAGCTTATTTGTTGTGTTTACCCTGCCACCAGCTTGGGCTACTTATGATCAACACAGCTCATAACACCTCTTTCCATCAGAATGCAATGACGACCTATGAAATAAATTTGGTCTTGCTGGACACTCAACAACTCTTCTTGATATCACACATATTGCCCCCCACTTAGCACCCATTGATGTGCTTGATCACATGGGTAGATCATTTTGGATCCCGGCCAGCCGTCATAACTCCTTATGTCAGTCAAATGCACACACACATTCAAGCCTACACACAATTTCCCACACCTTGGACTTTGGTCCTCTGAGGGGGTTCCCACCACAAATGCATCGAGTCCATATTAATGGGATGATAGCGCTATGATGATTACTACCACGGGTACTACTACTACTACTACTGGTAGAGCGGTCACTGCAAATCAGGATACTGATGCAGCAGGATACAGGTACACTCTATGCTTTTGCATGGAGTTTAAGAAAGGGTAATTTGATCAGTATTCAATAGGCATGCAATATGAGGTCCACTACCCCATTATTTCACAGTTTCATGAGCAAAATATGCAACCGATTTCTTAGTGGATTGAAACTAGTGCTCTTAGACGCATCTTGTCTGGTTGGATGTACCTTTACATAATCTCCAGAAGCGCTTTGTCTAATGGACCAGTCACAATGCAAGAATTTAGCAGTTTTATGGTAATTCTAAGAGCATTATAGGATCTGCAAAAATATTCCCCTCTGCCAAAGTCCAAAGTTCTACTACACGGAATATGTTTTAGGAAATTGGCCCGAGCTTTACTGAATGTGGGGCAGAGAAATATAATATGTTGGATGTTTTCCAATGGGTTTACACAAAATGGGCAGCTTGGATTCCTACTTTGATTCCATCTATGGGACGCACCGCCAATGGGGAGAATCCCAAATCGGATTTTCAAATATCTCTCTCTTTCCATAACTGGGTAGATGTTATCCAAGTAGGTTTCAAAATGTTCAGTTGATTTTGCAGACAGGTATAGGCGGCAGTTAGTACTTATGGCAGCCTTGTCCAGATACTCCAGTTCAGTACCTTCAAGGCCTCCTTAACCAGCTGTTTGGAATCTTTGGTAATCGACTCAGTTCTAGACCATAGATTCTGAAGTCTCAATGTATAGGCCATTGTTTTTACTTGTTTGGCCCAACATAAAATTACACATATTCCTTTTATCCAATATGTTTGCAAGTTACACTTTAAATGCCTGTAATAACAGAGTATTCCAGAGCCGTATCCAATACAATAAAGATCTGATGATAATGTGTTTGCTCATGTCCATGTGACCTAATCCTACATAGGTAAGTGCATTTGACACGTTCCTTGAGCTACATACAACTCTTTTCAGATTGTATCAGTTTTTTCATTTATTTCATCCCCTCTTCCCCATAGCTGAGACTCATGCATGGCATTCATAACTGTCTGTGTATTGTACACCTCCATAATTGTTGAAGTAGTTCTATTTCCCATGCTTGCCAAAAACGTGGCAGTAGTCAAATTGTTCAACTGCACCAATCCTGACCCGACAGAGTTCTAATTTCAGATGTTTCACTTTCCTATTTTTAGGATAGCAGGCCATTGCGTTTGTTTTGGCTATATTTACCGCTAACCCTTTTTTTTGTTGCAAAGGTCATAGGGCCTCATTAGGACCCAGGCGGATTTCGCGGTGCTAAATGCACCGCGAAGCACGGCGGAAAGCCGTCGATAGCGCCATGGGGGTTGGCGGATTTACCGCCCCATTCCGACCTCGGCGGAGCGGTAAATCCCCAATCCCCATTCTGCCCTTCCCCATTCCCATTCTTGCCCCATAGGGTATAATGGGAGTGGGGAAGGAGTTAATTACGCCACCGTAAAATACGGTGGCGTAATTAACAACGAGGTCCCGTAGCGCCATGGTTTTCTCCGCCTGGTAAAACCAGGCGGAGAAAACCTCCATGGCGCTAAGGGAACTCGTAGTACGGCGGACGGGTCCGCCGCGATTAGCGCTGGCGGAAACCCACTCCGCCTGGGTCCTAATGAGGCCCATAGACTCGTTCTACCTGTTTCTTCATTCCTATAAGGGTTTTGGAGATTAGGAGAGCATTGCCTGTGTATATTAATATTCCTATCTGTTTGTCAGCTCAACTCGGAGCATCTGCATCTAATTTATCTATCTCCATGGTTTCCTCAATTTTATTTATTTTGTATTTAGTTTATATATTTAAGTGTATTTGTTTACACTGTTTCAAAAACCATACAATATATGTTACAATAAAATATACAATTTACAGTATCACTGTGTGCCAAAATATCAATTTAAAAACACATGTCATAGTCCAACTGTGTACTAAGTACCCCCACAGGAACATAGATAAAAATACTTTCCTGAATAAAAATCCCTATTAACATTTAAAAAATTGACAGTTTAACAGCCGCTATTTATCATATCTGGTATACCGCTGAGATAAACATCAAAGACTCTGCACCGAATAGCATACTGCAAAACTGAACTGATGTGTGGAGAACAAAATTTGATATAGCCTTTCTCATATTCCAAGCAGAGTACTTCGCATTGGGTTCTCTCAATTATGTGGGAGTAAAATAGTGTTTGCGACACAATGCAGCCTTGCCAAACACCGTTTCCACAGGTAGGAGCTCTGTAAGCTCGGCATTGGCTCCACAGCTAAAGCATGCTTTATCATTTCTGAACACATCTCTGATATGAACCAGAAGATATGGAGGGAGGCCAAGGGCGGCCAAACACTTCCATAGCCCTGATATAGGTACGCTGTGGAAAGCGGCCTTAAGACCTAGAAAAAGAAAACATATAAAACACTCTTCCAGGTGTGCATATCTGTGAATAATCAGCATGAGTCTAATCACCAGATCCACGCAACTGATGCCCTTTTGAAAGTCTGCCTGCCATGGGCTCATAGCTTTATTTTCCATAACTCAGGATTCCAGTGTCAGTTGTAAAACATTTAGATATATGTGGCCCGCCAAGTAAATAGTGAGTCAATTTGCCATGATGGTACTTGTCTGCAGCTGCTCACTTCCTTAACTAAGGTGGTGATGTAGGGAGCCCAACATGAAAGGTTATCCTTATAGAATTCTATTGTAATTCTAGCAGGCATTGGTGTACATCTGCTATTTTGAAGCTAAATGGCTTTAATTCTTTATTCAATTCAAAAGGGGTCATTAGCTAAAGTTGCATCATAGCCCTGAGTCCACTATTTGGTGGCTTTGGTCACTCTACCATTTCCAATAATATAATGATAAAGGTTATGTAGTGGTTATACCACTCCTCCATGCTTATGCCACTATTTAAGATTTTCTCCAGAACGATTTAGGATCTTTGTCACAATATCATGATAAAGTTATGTAGTGGTTATACCACTCCTCCATGCTTATACCACTATTTAGTATTCTCCAGAACGATTTTGGTTCTTTGTCACGTATAATACCTAAAACTAATGGCAAAATGGAAAGGTTTAACCAAGTGATCTAGGAAAGTATGAAAGGAGTGCTGGATGAGGGAAGGGAATAGAAACAAGCTGTCAAGGATACTGTAGTTGCACGCCGGTGCCCAGGGACGTCATTTACCAAAATGCCAGGGGTAGCAGAAGTGACATCACACGACCCTTGACCCCTGATGACATCATAGGAAGTGATGTCATTTGACCCCAGCCCAAAGTGATATCGCGGGAAGTGATGGAACACGACCTTTCACCCATTGACATAACAGGAAGTGGCATCACATAGCATTGTACACTAGGAAAAATATGGTTACCATATCACTGTAATGTGATGTACATTTCATACCTGAATGGATCGCCATATGTATCGTTAAGATCAGTGTGTATAGGCCCATATTACCAAATTACTGTGATTGCAAGCAGACGTCCATGATCAAATGATAATGATGTGTTATTATATAACACTTAAGCTTAAGCGCTTAACATAGAAGAAATATACACCCAATATCACCCAACCTGTGTTGGTACCCATTTATCGACCTCAGTAGGATAAAAGGCTGAGTTGAGGAGTTTGAGAACAGACTAAATCAGTGACTCGCCCCCTGAAGTGTGCCTGAAATAAACCTTTAATGATTCTACCAATTATTGTATAGAATTCCAGAAAGACACATTTTTTGGCATTCCTATTCTTTCTTATTTAGGTTCAGTGCTGAAAGTGTTAGACTTGTGGCCCTCATGTTCTTATTTTTCTTCTTTTTTTAAGGGGCCTGAACAAGAAAGCTAGCCACTCCAGAATGAAAGAGCCACATGGTGCTGGCCACAGCCCCGGAGCTTGCGTTGCAAAAAAAAAGAAAAAGAAAAACAAACATTGTTTTCTTTTTTTTCTTTTTTTTAGAGGTTGCAAGGGAGATCACACAGGTCGCAAGGGAGACCTCAGAGGTCACACTTGCGACCTCTGGCGACACCCAAATGATGTCCCTGCACGGTGCCCCCCTCATTTAACCACAGGGTTGTCACCTTTCAAAATGTTAAGTGGTAGAAAGTCCAAAAATGAGCTAGCCCTCTATAGGAATCAGAACCAAAACAGCCTTCGAACAGAAAACAACCAAGGGTAGAATAAAAGCAAGGCACACTAGCAATAAGGTGGCCAATGATAGACGCCGCTTGGTCATAAGTACCTAGTAGATTATTTGTCAAAAACTGGGTGCAAATCAAGTTACCTCCATTGAGTAGAACCATCTCAGGTTCCCGGAAGCACCTCAAGACCTTCCACTTTGCTTCTGCCTTTGCTCCCCTTTTCCCCTGCTGATCTGCTCTCTCTTGGCATTGTGCACCTGGCCACCCTCTGTCCCCTAGGCCCAGGAACCTGCTCACCCTGTCAACCTCCTGCACTGCCTCCTGGCCACCCTTTGCACTGGGGACTGTATCTGTACTCATACAGCCCCTCACCCCATTTTTCTTCTTTTTCTGCACTTATCAGACTTACCCAGTAAACACAGCACTTGCCACTTGCTGGCTGCACTACCACTGTTTATTGCCTCCATTTTCTATTTATTTTTATTTATCTGCGCTCCTCTGCTCCGCACTTTCCACTCTACCCTTCCATGCACTTTTTCCCTTTTCCCTTTCCCATGCACTTGCACGTTCTCAATGTCACTGGGCCTAGTAAGATCGTTTTTATGTTGGGCTGTGTTCTCCCCTGTTCCCCTCCCTTGCCTAGTCGCTTTGAAACACTTGTGTACGAGTGCGATACAAATAAAATATCATATCATATATCATATCATTTTTAATTGGGGCTTCTAACATATGGTCCAAAGTTGACAGAGTATTGGAAGCTTTACCTGGGGTGCTTAGGACAGAGGATGGTCAGTATGGAAACTTGAGAGGGTGAACCTGATCATACAGGACTTTTCCCATGGGGGACACCAGAGTTAGTGGGAGTACTAATGTGTTGGCTCTAGTGTAGGATCCAGAACAAAAGGAAGTGTTCAATCTCTGTCCTAAATGGAGTGGTCAGCTGAATCTCGAATGGGTTGTCCGGCTGTCAGGAGCAGTGTGAGACCAAGCTATTTAAGATCTTATGAATATTAATTGAGGGTCGGGGGGCTTCAACCACTCCTCTTTCACAAACATTGCTAATGTCCAGTATCTATACTGACTGTTTATCAGCGTGTTATCTCTCATTAACCTGTTGTCTTTCTATCCACTTTGCTTCCTTCCATAACTCCCCTCCGTGCCCACATGTCCCCCCTTTCCGCCTCGTAAGTTAGTGGAAAGATAACAAGGGAAGGAGATGCGTGGCATATTATTGCACCTCATATTGAACCTATGCGGTAGGACCTCACGTGGAATCCATGACTGCGCTGGTGGATCCGAACCTTGACAGCTGAGGCTAGCTGCTATGGTAACCAATCGCTGTTGGGGTTTGCCGAATGGGCAAGAAAATATTTCCTACCTCAAAAATGTTGTCTGGAACATTTAATGTGTTATTATTGCCTAGTTTATTGACACTACCTTGGAAGAATGAAGGACTGGAGTTGATCCTGTAGGAAAGCAGTCCTGCGTCGGGAGGAGCACTCAACTCAATAAGCTATCTTCCCTTCGTGATCTGTCAGATTTCATGCTCCTGTGAAACTCATTTGATTTAAAGTGAGGCCTCCCGAGGCAACTAATAAGGTGAACACAATTGAAAAGTTTTTACTATTCTTAAATGTCAGCTCTAAAATCTATAGTTTTAAGGTGTCTCTCTTTAAATGTGCCGTCAATTGCAGGCTCTCACCATCCATGCGTTATCATTGCTGCTTAAAATGTTTTCCCCCTCCAAGATTCGGAGACATTGGGCCTCATTACGACCCAGGCATTAACCATGGCCCTATTAGCGGCATGGTTGACGCCAGTATTTTACCGATTGTGCCATGGTGGATGGCGTAATTACCGCTCCATTCCAAGGTTGGTGGGGCGGTAATTTCCCATTCACCATTGGCCCTTCCCCATTCTCATTTTTGCCCCCATAGGGCTCAATGGGAATGGGGAAGGGGGTAATTACGGTACCACAAATTGTGGTACCGTAATTACCTCGAAAGTCCCTTTGCGGGTTCCTTTCTTAACGGCTGGTAAAACCAGCCGTTAAGGTAGGGACCCGCAAAGGGACCTCGTAATTAGGCGGTAAGGGGTTAACGGCGTCGCCACCTTTTACGGCCTCATTAACCCCTTACCGCCTGGGTCATAATGAGGCCCATTGAAAACGAGTTATGCTAGTACATATTGTCATCACAATGTAAAGGGACTCTTTCTATTCACGTATCAGTTGCTTAAAAAGGGCATTCTTTCTGTGGTATACTGTGTCCTTAAACTTACCGATTTGATTTCTTCATTCACGTATGTGTCATTCATAATGAATTCTGGATAACCCACTTTCGCCAGTACTGCATTGGCCTGCGGAAAAGAAAAGCAAAGATAAGGCTTTTATTAAGCAATCTAACAGCATACACTAGACTGACATTTCACTTTTGACAGAGGATTTCATGGTTTATTTTTCTTTGCTCAGAATTCACCCGCACTAACAGTCAGGATCCTCCTTCCTTGCCGATTCGTGTGCACTTCACCTTTTTGTTGTTGTTGCTTTCTTGCACTGCAACGAATCTATCTTCAAAATACAATCTGCACTGAGTCTGTAACTAGCATGTGTCAAGTGATATTGAAATGTAAGACGTGTGATTGTATATTTAACACAGAAACAACTTACATGTTAAAGAGAGTACAGTTTGATAAAGCAAAAGTGTAAAGGTGCTAGAGATAGGGTCCCAATTGTGTGCATGGTTTAAGAACTGTTTCTTTCCTGATATTTAGTTTAGGTTCCACAGAGTGCACTGCCATGTCCAGAGTATTGTCATCTAAAGGATGTTCAGTCTTAAGTGAGTAAATGTCGACATGCTGGGCCTTCATTCCCATCCAATGAAAGCTCTGAAAGGCAGGCAAGGGTTAGGGTAAAGTGGGGCAGGAATTTGTGCTGGTCTGTTCTTTCGTCAATTGGGTGGGACAAGTTTACTGAAAGTTGGACTATATTCTTAAGAGCACAGTACAGCAGAAGGAAAATAATGCAACTCAACACGATAGATCAAACAAGATCATTAATTTCACAACAGATAAATCCCCAAAACTGCAACTGAATCCATTTAAAATAGCATAACCTTATAGACCAAGGGAGGGGTCATTTTCGTGGGATAATGACCCACTATGAAGCTATGGCCCAAGGGGAAGGGTCATTGGAGGTCATTACGACCCAGGCGGTAAGTACACCAACTTTACCACCATGGTGTAAACTATGTTTACACCATGGTGGATGGCGGATTTACCGCCCCATTCCAAGGTGAGTGGGGCGGTAAATCCCCATTTCCCATTTACCCTTCCCCATTTCCATTTTTGCCCCATATGGCATAATGGGAGTGGGGAAGGCGCTAATTACGGCACCGTAAATTACGGTGCCGTAATTAGCACCAAGGCGGTTTAGCGCCATGGATTTTAATGCCTGCTAAAAGCAGCCGTTAAAATTGGAATCAGGCGTTAAGGGTTAACGACGGCGTTAACCCTTAACGTCTGGGTCATAATGACCTCCATTATCTTAAGCGGCAATGGCCCTTCTTGAGGTCTATGTGGCTTTCGCACCCGGGGAATGACAGATCAACCAATCACAATCTGCCTTTCCTGGGAACGATTGTGCAATTCTCCCGATGCAGAACAAACCGATAGAACACGCCTATGACTAAGCACCTCCGGCATAGTTTCACACATAGCCGTCCAGACTGAAACACCTGATGTACCCTGCCACCTATGCCACTAGCATACAGCGACCACAACCCAAAAGGAACCCGGGATAGCTAGCCTCACATAGTCTCTCTTAGACAACAGCGATCTATCTCTAACCCGCCAGAGCACCCACCCACGTACCTGACCTCTACTGGGCTGCTTAGTCGACCCTTGCCAGCCACCCAAGATTTAGAATGGCAAACATGCACACACGCATCTAATCTAATCCCCCTAGAATCTCTAATCACATCGACTATGGTCACCAAGGGCGTTTCGACCAAGGAAAAAACATATTGAGGCCACACAAGTGGGGAAAGAGCGCTATATAAATAACAAAGTACAATATAATACAATACAATTACAGCCTGCAACAATGTCATGAAATAGAAAAGGGACTATGTCCCATTTTGTATTATGGCAGCCATTTTTTTATATGTTTTTTATGGTCGCCGTCATCCTAAAAGGGAGCCATTTTTTCAATTTTTTCTCTCAGTCAGAAGATGGGCTTGTGCTTTCCCCATCTGGCTGAACTCCCGATGGAGAACAAACCGAAGAGAAAACCATTTGCATCCCAGTTAAAGCCCTGGGGCGGGAATGGCTTTCACTCCCTTGTCATGGGGCTGACATGGCCAGTAAAGGCCCACAGCCCTGGCTGAGGCCCTCGCAAGCGAAGGGTGGCAACTCATTAGTGGCCATGTCAGCCCCTGCAGCTGGGGTGAAAGCTACAATCGGCAATAGTGGTAGCAGTAATACATGTTTGGGAGTTTTGATGGTGAAGTAAAGCTTGTTACTTTAATACTGGGTTAAGTAAATAGGAAACTGAATTAGTGAATTAAATGTGGTTTTATTTTCTAATATTGAAATAGCATAGTTGCTCTCATAAATGTATCATTTTAATTTCAAATTTTGTGAACTGAAACAAGTTTAACATGAGCATGCATTTGGTGGCATGTAAAAGTAAATAGTTTCTCTACAAGAAAGAGAAAGCATTTCCCTGTTTTAGGTTTTTCTTTCGTGTGGCAAATAGAAAGTTGCAGCAAAAATGTTTTTCTCTCAGAGAGTCTTATGGAAAGAAATCTTACTTACAAATTGCATTGTTGTTTCTCCGTCTGCTTTTGAAGACAGAATGTTCAGAGCACAGTCAATACCAGTAGTTATTAACTGCATTCTAAACATTCTGATTGACTGAGAGGAGGTCAATAACTATCTTCATGTGCTAATATAGCCTTATAAACCGAGTGAGCAGCCATTATTGTGATGTAATGAGCCCCCACCATGAGTTGGGGAAGGGTCATTATCCCAAGTGATAATGTCACATCCCAAGGTTTATAAGCTATTAGCGCATAATAGTAGTAGCAATGCATATTTTAGAGTGTTGGCTATAAAATAAAAAAAAGTGTATTTTAATAGTGACTAAAGTAGACTAGTAACGGAGTTATTAAAAAAAATGTGGTTTCATGTTTTAACATTTAAATACCCAGGTTGTTTTTGAATTGCAAACTTGGTTAAACTAGAGCAAGTTGTGCATCAGCATTTGTTAGGCATCATGTACCATGAAACGGTTTCTCCAACAGAAAGTTGAAGCGTTTTCTTATGTTTTCATATGTTTGAGATTTCCCTTCATTCGGTTAAATTGGATTTTGCAGAGCAAAAATGGTAATCCCAGAGAGGAAGCGTCTTGATAAAAAAAAAACTTGACTGGGTAGTGTGTTGTTCTTTCATTGTCCTCTTTTGAAGTCAGAATGTAGTTAATGACTGCACTCTGAATGTTGTGATTGGCTCAGAGAAGGTTAATACCAATCTCCATGTGCTAATATAGCCTTATAGACTGTGGGTGGGGTGGTGTGGGGGGGGTAATTATCAAAGGATAATGGGCTGTTACTATGTTATGACCCAAGGCACAGCTAAGGACCGTAAGTTGGAGAAGGGTAACTATCCCAAATGATAATGACCCCTCCTTTGATCTAAAAGGCTATTAACACATAGTGGTAGTAGCAATGCATAATCTGGAGTTTTGGTGGTGAAATAAAAATGATACTTCAATAGTTAGTAAATAGGCAAACTGAGTTAGTAAATTAAATATGTTTTTTTATTGTAGTGTTTAAATAATAAGGTCATCTTCATACGTTAAGAATTTTTATTGCAAACCTACTTAAACTGCAGTGCATTAAACAAGAACATGTTTTAGGCATCATGTAGAGCTACACTTTTTTCTACAAAAAAGCATGTTTTTATGTTTTAGCTTTCCCTTAGAGATGAAGGGGGTAATTCATAGAATTCAGCGCACAAGTGGCGCACGCGGCTGGCGCACAGTGTGCGCGTGCGAATCCCTGCGCCAGCCGCGTGCGCCAAAACCCATTTCCGCGCACAGCGTATTCATGGATTCCAGCCACCAAAACCAGCCGTGGCGCACAGTGGCGCAGCGACCTTGCAGCAGCACCAGTTACGCCCCCAAGAACGCCTTCCGCGCAGGGAAAAGCCATCAAAATCCCCAATCCAGCGCAAAGGGCTGCGCTAACCCTGTACCAGCACGGCAAGCGGGCTACGTGTATTTCAGGGGTTCACGTGAAGTTTCTCACGCGATCGGGCCTGGGCGAGCGTGCTACGTGTATTTCAGGGGTTCGCGTGAACTTTTTCACGCGATCGGGCCTGGGGGAGCGGGCTACGTGTATTTCAGGGGTTCGCGTGAAGTTTCTCACGCGATCGGGCCTGGGGGAGCGTGCTACGTGTATTTCAGGGGTTCGCGTGAACTTTTTCACGCGATCGGGCCTGGGGGAGCGTGCTACGTGTATTTCAGGGGTTCGCGTGAAGTTTCTCACGCGATCGGGCCTGGGGGAGCGGGCTACGTGTATTTCAGGGGTTCGCGTGAAGTTTCTCACGCGATCGGGCCTGGGCGAGCGTGCTACGTGTATTTCAGGGGTTCGCGTGAACTTTTTCACGCGATCGGGCCTGGGGGAGCGGGCTACGTGTATTTCAGGGGTTCGCGTGAAGTTTCTCACGCGATCGGGCCTGGGGGAGCGGGCTACGTGTATTTCAGGGGTTCGCGTGAACTTTTTCACGCGATCGGGCCTGGGAGAGCGGGCTACGTGTATTTCAGGGGTTCGCGTGAAGTTTCTCACGCGATCGGGCCTGGGGGAGCGGGCTACGTGTATTTCAGGGGTTCGCGTGAAGTTTCTCACGCGATCGGGCCTGGGGGAGCGGGCTACGTGTATTTCAGGGGTTCGCGTGAACTTTTTCAGGCGATCGGGCCTGGGGGAGCGGGCTACGTGTATTTCAGGGGTTCGCGTGAACTTATTCACGCGATCGGGCCTGGGGGAGCGGGCTACGTGTATTTCAGGGGTTCGCGTGAACTTTTTCACGCGATCGGGCCTGGGGGAGCGGGCTACGTGTATTTCAGGGGTTCGCTTGAAGTTTCTCACGCGATCGGGCCTGGGGGAGCGGGCTACGTGTATTTCAGGGGTTCGCGTGAACTTTTTCACGCGATCGGGCCTGGGGGAGCGGGCTACGTGTATTTCAGGGCTTCGCGTGAAGTTTCTCACGCGATCGGGCCTGGGGGAGCGGGCTACGTGTATTTCAGGGGTTCGCGTGAAGTTTCTCACGCGATCGGGCCTGGGGGAGCGGGCTACGTGTATTTCAGGGGTTCGCGTGAACTTTTTCACGCGATCGGGCCTGGGGGAGCGGGCTACGTGTATTTCAGGGGTTCGCGTGAACTTTTTCACGCGATCGGGCCTGGGGGAGCGGGCTACGTGTATTTCAGGGGTTCGCGTGAAGTTTCTCACACGATCGGGCCTGGGGGAGCGGGCTACGTGTATTCCAGGGGTGCGTGAGAAGTTCCACACGCGATTGGCCTGGGCGCGTGTATTTCAGGGGTGCGCGGGAAGTTCCACACGCGAATAGCCTGGGCGCGTGTATTTCAGGGGTGCGCGGGAAGTTCCACACGCGAATAGCCTGGGCGCGTGTATTTCAGGGGTGCGCGGGAAGTTCCACACGCGAATAGCCTGGGCGCGTGTATTTCAGGGGTGCGCTGGAAGTTTTACACGCGATTTCAGCAGGGTACGTGTATTTCAGGGGTGCGCGGGAAGTTCCACACGCGAATAGCCTGGGCGCGTGTATTTCAGGGGTGCGCGGGAAGTTTTACACGCGATTTCAGCAGGGTACGTGTATTTCAGGGGTGCGCAGGAAGTTCCACACGCGAATAGCCTGGGCGCGTGTATTTCAGGGGTGCGCGGGAAGTTTTACACGCGAATAGCCTGGGCGCGTGTATTTCAGGGGTGCGCGGGAAGTTTTACACGCAATTTCAGCAGGGTACGTGTATTTCAGGGGTGCCGGGGCGTCCTACATGTGATTTGACAGTGTGGGTCCTCCCAGGTGTTCCCTGTACACCCTCCACGGCCCCTGTAGGCAGCCCACACCACAGGGGACTACCCTGCATCCCTGGTCATGTCCCGCAGGCAGCCCACCCAACATGGGCATGCCCCCCAGCAAAGGCACATGTCTCCTTGAACTAATGAACACCAACTCATGTCCCCTACCACCCCCACCCCCCAGCACTGTGGGGCACCTGCCAGCAGGCCCCCACCCATGTCCAACTCATGTCTCCCACCACCCCCACCCCCCAGCACTGTGGGGCACCTGCCAGCAGGCCCCCACCCATGTCCAACTCATGTCCCCCACCACCCCCACCCCCCAGCATTGCGGGGCACCCTCCACCAGGCCCTCGCCCATGTCCCATCCATGCCCCCCTGCACCTGGGTCCCAACAATCCCCAATCATGTCCGTAATGGCCATCCTCCCCTGCCAAAAGGCCCAACCAACTATCACATCCACCCACATATCAAAGGCAATTACATGTTACACACCCAATGTAAATAATGCAAATGAACACATGTCTGTCACACACAATGGCTGCAAGTGAATGTCAAAACAACCAACATGACATGCATGAAAGTAATGAGATGATACGACACATTGAAGGATGAAAATAAAAATGTATTGAAAATCAACTAGAATGGAAATGAAATTAGAAAAACCACAAAGCAAAACAATAAAAAGAAGATGAATGTCCATGAAAAAAATCAAAAAAATCCATAGAAGAACTATTTACAAGACAATCCCGGGTCCATGAGCCCAACCAAATGAAACCTAACTATGTCAACTAACTAAAAACTGAACTATATACAAAAAAGTGGCGCATTGTCCATTCGCAACCAAATAAAAAAAAAATAATTAAAAGGAAACCTACCACTAACTATATAACTATATACAATGGCAGCGGGCAAGTCCTGCGGCTCACTCTGTGATGTTGCCGGCCAGGGCATCATCGAACTCCATGTCGATGTCCTGGAGGCGGGACTCTGTCCTGGCCCCGAGGTCTCGCAGGGATAACCCCATGTTCACCTCAAACTCCCTGCGAGCTTCCTCGAGGCACTCAGCCCGCCTCAACGCCCGACGCATGGAGAACTCCGCCCTGACCATGGTGAGCCGCTCCTCTTCCGCCCGCTGCCGCTCCACACCTATCCGCTGGACCAACTGCTCCCACACGGAAGACACTACCATCCCAGGGTTCTCCTGCCCTCCGGCCGATGCCTGCCCCTCTGATCTTGATGGCCCCGAGCCATGATGCCTCCCACATCGAGCCTGCTGCTGCCTGCGACGCCACTGCCTCTGCCAGCACGACGGCATCCAGGATGATGGAAACCACCGACGCCGTCGTGCACGTGCCCTGCCCGATGATGCCGTCACATCCTCCATCTGCTGGGGTCCAGTTGCTGTGTTGTCCACCCCTGCTGGACCTCTGACTCCCGACTGTGGCAGGGATGGGATCCCCACCGAGCTGGCTGCATTGGTCAGGGCAGGTCCACAGGGGGCCCTGGTGGCATCTGGGCCGGAAGACGGCAAGGAGAACAACTGGCGTATAGTCTCCACAGAGGAGGAGAGGGCCGCCAGATTGGCCGACACATGCAGGAAACCCCCGAACATGGCCGGTCCCAATTGGGCCACGTCGGCACGGTGCTCTTCGTGATGACGTGCGTGCTCCTCCTGGGAAGCACGCACGGCATCACGAATCACAGCCGTGCGCATCGCGACCCCAATCAGGACCTTCTCCACATGGCCAGGGGTCCCCTCGTCCGCAGGTGGAGGGGAGTCAGATGACATGGACATCCCCTCTACCTGCGGACGGGCCTGGGACGGGGCATCCCTGCTGGTGCAAGGTGGTGCACCCACAGGTTCAGGGACAGCGACATGCACAGGCCCCTCCACGGTGACCTGTGCTGCCTCCTGCCCCTGCCCCTGGACTGCACCACTTGCACCAGCAGGGATGCCCCCACCAGGCCCCATGTGCGCCTCAGTGGCTTCCTCCTCCTCCTCTGTGGAAACCACCAACCTGGATGGCTCCTCGCCGTCTACCGCCATAGCAGGCTCCTGTGGGGGCTCACCCACCCCTTCCGCTGCAGCCGTGGGGGCATCCCCGCCGCCTTGCTCCACAGCGCCGTCTCCGCCCTCTCCTTCACTAGCCGCTGCGTAGAGGGAGACATAGAACACAAGCATCAGGGTACTGTACAATGGTCCCCTAGACAGGAAGCAATAGCAGATGAGTGGCACTGTCAAAGTACACTTCCATCATGTCACACCACAACATATGTGTCAGTCCAGGCAAAACACACACAGTGACAGTCATGGTGCGTGCCATGGACATTTCAATGCATGTCCAATGGACTCTCAAATCATACAATGTAATGGGACTCACATGCATCATGAGTCATGCCTATCACATGCACACACTTCACCTCAGTCACATCCATCTGGCCCCGTACACCCCAATCACAGTGCATACAAGGATGACTAGGCTGCATCAGTGAATCTGTACATTGTCACAGACATGTGTCATGCATCCATGGCACTCACAAGTCACAGACACGCAGGTCAGGCACACACACATGGATACCACATACGTATCTGGCATCAGCACCCATCCCTCGCCCCCACCCATGTCCAGGAACAGAGACTGCCATGCTCTCATGTGTGCAATCTGCACAGGGCTCCCCATGTCGCATTCAAACACATGCAACAACCGTGCGGTTCACACATTACAGGTCGCACATGCATTCCCATGATGTCCCTGCACACATACATGCGTACATGGCCTATGTCACACATGCAGGCAAGTATCAGACAACCAGCACACTGCAACATGCCCTGTCTCACACAGCAATGCTTGGCCACTTACCGCTCAACTCCAGACGGGTCTCCCTCTCAAGGACCTGGGCGTGGAGCGCTGGGTGTGCGCGTTCCAGGACCCTCAACTGGATGGTACTCATGCGGCCCCGGCCCCCCTCCACGAGGCGCCGGGCCTTCATGAGGGTCCTGGAACTCAAGTCCTCCCAGAGCTTCTTGACCTTCTGGATGGTGCGGGTTGCCACCCCCTCCGCGTTGATGGCAACCACACAGTCGGCCCAGATCCTCTCCCGTCCTACCCTGTTGGCGCGGGACGATCCGAAGAGGGCATCATACTGCCCCAGGACTTGCTCCACCAGGACACCAACTTCGGTGGCAGTGAAGCTGGTGCCCCTCTGCCCCTCTGGCCGGGGGTTGCCACTGGGGTCAGATGTGGATGTGCCCGACATGGCAACCCCAGGGGCAGGAGTGGGTGGGCAACTGGGTCCTGGGGCTGGGCTGTGGAGCGATGTTATTCGAGTCGGGAGTCTTCTGTACCAGCAGGGGTGGACACAGCAACTGGACCCCTGCAGATGGCTGATGTGCAGGCACCAAATGGCAGGGCACGGTGGCAGCAGGCAGGCAGGCAGGCAGGCAGCAGCAGATGGCACGTGGGAGGCTGCTCGGGGCAATGGGGGGCAGTGATTCGGCCTTCTGGGCAGGAGCGTGGTCTTCCGTGTGTTTTCGCGTGGCCAGCTTGATACGGAGTGATTTGGCACGTGAAAATCCTGCACGTCAGCGTGAAAATCGAGGAAAGGCCCTTAGCGCGTAAGCGCGTCAGCACGCGTACGCGATTTCATTGGACCAAAGGCCCTTGCAGCGTAAGCGCGTCTGTGACGTTTTGCGCACGGGCGTTGCCCTGGCAGGGCTTGGTGATCCCGCGTGCATTTATGTTCTGTACGTGCTTTTCGTGCGGTGCGTGTGTTTTCATCCGTTGGGGTTCACACGCTATTACTTCACAGCGGGTGTTGGCTATGCGTTCTTCTACACGCAAGGCAGACGGTGAGTGGTACCCCGCTCCCCCAGGCCCGATCGCGTGAGAAACTTCACGCGAACCCCTGAAATACACGTACCCCGCTCCCCCAGGCCCGATTGCCGCGAACCCCTGAAATACACGTAGCCCGCTCCCCCAGGCCCGATCGCGTGAGCAAGTTCACGCGAACCCCTGAAATACACGTAGCCCACTCCCCCAGGCCCGATCACGTGAGAAAGTTCACGCGAACCCCTGAAATACACGTAGCACGCTCCCCCAGGCCCGATCGCGTGAGAAAGTTCACGCGAACCCCTGAAATACACGTAGCACGCTCCCCCAGGCCAGATCGCGTGTGTGACTTCCCGCGAACCCCCGGAATACACGTATCCCGCTCAATCACGTGTGTAACTTCCCGCGCAACCCCGAAATACACGTGCCCCGCTCGCACAATTGCTGTATGTTGCCACTTTTGTAATGCGCAGAGACGCTACCGCCTGCCTTCGTGTAGCGGACGTGTATCGGCTTGTGCGTGTCTTTCGCTGTGCGTGGCTTTGCCCTATTCGATTCCATGAATACGTGTGGTTCGGGTGCTGGTGGGCGTTCCGTCTACTTCCCTGCAGTACATCCCCAGTTACGCCCTTGTTTTCGCGAGTTGTTCCCCATTCCGCGCGTTACGCCCCGTGTTCCGCCCACTTTCTGGTGTATGCGCCGAGGTTGTGCGCTTTCACTGTGCGCATCGCGCACGTCTTTTGGGATGTTGCAGTGACGTGTGCGCCATGCACGGGTTTGGCGCACATCCCGTGGTAAACACGCGCAGGGACTTCCATGAATCGCACGTATTTTTCCGCTTGCGCCTGCTTGCGCCTGCTTGCGCGAAGATTTTCGGCGCACGTTTGTTCCATGAATCGGCCCCGAAGTGTCTTGATTAAAGAAATCTTGCCTGTAATTGCATTATTGTTTCAAATTCAAATTCAGCTTTATTTCTGAGCAAAAACACTCTATAAAAGTACACGTAATACAAACAGCCTTTAGCAATATAAGAATCATCCTATGCAGTGTATTATCTTAATATCGCTGATATATCACTGACATAATATGGAGTTAGCACACCCTTCCAAGGGCTAGAAGGGGACATAACGGCCCGGCAGCTTGAGTTATATGCCTGAGCAAAGCTATTGTCACCAATAGCTGGATAATGAATTGAAGGCTTGCCCTTTTCTTACCACTCATGCCTCTAAACAACTGCTCCCCTCGCTGGTCTTTCACTGCTAATTCTATTGCTCTGCAATTCTCTTTCACCTTCGTGCATACAAACTTGCCTCTCTTCAATTTATTTTTAATTCCACTATACGTCTCCGTTTCTCCCTATCTCTGTGTATGTCAATTTGCCATGCTCTCCTTTGCTCATGTTGGCTGTCCTTTGAATCACGTTTTTTGTTTAATTTTCTTTGTATAGTTTTTAAATGCCTTAACCATCTTGCCCCACCTTATTTTACATCCTTGTCTCTTTTTTACGCTCCGAGTTGTACTCCCCGGTATCAATCTCAATTTCGCTTGACTGTCCCTCGCCCACCATCCGCGCCCTGCCCTTTTCGATCCTGCTGTCTGCTAGCTCCATATTTTTTGGAATACTCTCTGTCCCTCTTTTCACTCTATTTCTCGATTATCTCTGCTGAAAACCCAGTCTAAAGATTATCTTCCTGTTTATATTCTTTTGATTTCATCTCTTTTATTGTACCTTTTATTGTTTTTCTGTCCAGCGCTTTGGTCTAAGGCGCTATAGAAATCAAAATAAATCAAACCAAAACAAACTTGGGGCAAACGTTCAGTGCATGTTTGCACTAAACAACGCTTGCCCTGTGACATGCCAGGAGTTAGATAATAATTTGGAGAAATTGCCTAAAGTAAAAATAATATTGCAGGATGGCATTGCTTAAATCTAAATGTTTGAGGAACTGGTCTCAACGTTCTGTTTCTGATTTGGCTGTATCTCAAACAAAAGAACCAAGAAGTGTAATACCAACCGTTCAGCTTCTGGAGTAAAAGGACACAAACCTTTATTTGTAATAAGTTTAGCGTTACCAGACCTTGTAGTCATGAGCACATATAAATTAAAACACAATTTAGTCATAAAACTTTGAAGTTTAGATGAAGGAGACCATGTAAGATATGGCTGTCTACCGGTATACAATGTAAAGAAGTCATGATATTTATTGCTTGTTTTTTTTTTAAAGTAATCACAGTCCCTTAGATTATTCCACTTCCCTGAAATTGAGCAAATAAAAACAGTAGTGGTTTAATATATGCCTCTCCGGTTACACCATTAGCTCTTTCACATGTCAAAATATCCATAGCAACATCCCTAGAAAGTTTAACATGTTTGTTTCCTAAAATCCAAAGGCATAGGACAATGGCCTCAAGATGGAAGCCATTTATTGTATACTACAAATGGCATGTGAAGTTTGATGAAGATAGGGTTAAACACAATACTGTTACCAAAACCAATTTTCGTTTTATTGTAGCAAATCACAATTGTGATAACCCCAGATGCCTGCTCCAAAAGGTGCCACTGAACAAACAGGCTTTTCCATTGAAGACACAGGGCATATGGTCAATCGGTTGAGCCATAAAGCTTGAGATGAATTTAAAATGTCCACCAATTGCCTATTTCATTCTTAATGTCTGCTTTTCTATATGAACAATGGGGTAACAGTATGAGTACATCTCATTCCTAAATAATCAAATGTGTCTACAAGTAGAATTGGCAGAGTACCTGTAGTAAAACCTTTAGTACATTTTGGAACATTCAAGGAACGAGCACTTTTGCTGATTTATCGGCATTCACACTTAACCTTGTGATGCAGTACAATTGGAATACAAATCAAGACGCTTTTGCTAAGAACTAGACTTCTTACAAGTAAAACGCTGTGCTCAGCATAACAAAGATATGGACTAGGAAGGCTTCCGACTTTTGGTGGGTCTTCCCCACATTCACTCAACAACCTGTATAAATCATTTGTATAAAGATTAAATAGAACTGTGGCCAAGACACATCCTTGATGTACTCAATGATTTACTTGAAAAGGGGAGGTTGTCTTCCCATCATTGGTTTACCCAACCACAGCTGTATTAGACACATGCAAGGATATCAGTACCTGTAAAAGGTATGTTCTCAAGCCCGATAATCCCTTTTAAATCCCAACTTTGTTGGTGCCAAAATATCATTATTCACCATCCACTCATTAATCTTCAATTAAGCTTTCCTAAATATCATAAAAGAACAATCCAAGAGGAAAGTGGGTTGCTACCTCAATGGGGGGTTGCCTATAACCCATTTTAAAAATGGGAAAATGAATGGCCTTGTATCATGCCGTTGGTGGGGAAAGTCCATGTTGCAACATAAGGTTAAAAATCATATTAAATAGCAAAGCTCAATGATCGTACATTTTTTTAAATCAGAAGGTGTGTATCCAGTCACAGACATTTATTATGTTTAAGGTGCTAATGCCCTCCACTGTTTCATCAATGGAAATATTTTAAATATTGTCATTTGGGGTAACATTGCCATCTAAAGACAATTGATTATAATGCTGCCTCCATATTATTTTCTGTATACAAAACTTGCAAAATGGCACCTCCATTGTTTTGCTGAGATATTGGTCACAGCTGTGTTCTGTTCTTTTGATCTGTTGGGGCCATTGGCAACCATGTTCCAAACACGTCTACCATTTGGTTCAGGTGCATAGATTTCATGTTCCTTCTGGGCTTTAAAACCATCTCATTTATATACAGTTCCAACTTGTATTTTATATATTTTCTGCATGTCAATAATAAAATATCTAGAAGGAATTTGATTCTTTATTGTCTTTAGTAGCTCAAATCTAGCTGCTGTACAATCTTTAGCAAGCCAAGATTTATTTGGTCAAGCATGTTGCGGTTTGTTTTCCCTAGATATTTTAAATCCTATATTTGTCAATAAGGTATCAAAGTAATGAAGTCTAAAATAGTGGTCAGAAATATCCTCACTCAAGCCAGTATTAAAAATGTGGTTAATAACAGAAAATATACTCATATGTATTACCCAATCACATTTCAAATGCTTCCTGCCGGTGGAAAAGTTCCCTCACTAACTCTAGAGCCAAGACGGCCATGTCCCATCTGATGAGGGAAGGTTTTAACACTGCAGGATCACTATCAACACTTCTTTCGATAATCATGTCCTGCACACGTTTCCTTTCACAGATTGGGATAAATCTGTAATCAATTATAGATTTTCTGCGTGCACCCAAAAAAGTATGGTTCCCAGAAGAGTCTGATTTTAATTTCCCATTCGCAAATCTAAGTCTACACTCTTGGGAACAAATGAAGAGAATCAAACCATCATTTTTATTCTTTAAAAATCTGACTGGGGACAATTCCTATTTTTGCATTCAAATCTTTGCAGAGAATCATGTGTGGTCAATGAGAGGCAAAAGTAGTATATACATTTACCACCACACGATTCAAGGACTTATAAAAGAAACCATGTTTCTTGGTCAGAGGTGAAGCATAGCAATTCATCAAATAAACACCTATAGGAAAAGCAGGCGCCAGTTTAACCAAAAGAAGTTCTTGCAAAACAACCATTTTGTGCAGAACTCAAAATGGTCCAGAGGTACAAGAATTACAAGCCCACCTGTCTTCCTGTCGTGACTATTATATCTTGCAAGTAGACAAACGGATGTGTAACCATCTAAGTGTGTATACTCAACTTTCCAAGTTTCTTGGTGATATATCTTTAAGGAAGGGCTTTTATCATGCATGAGGTGCAAGTTGTGCACATGTGTTTGTTCTTCGTGCATAGGTATTTCACATACTTTCAATTTCCTATTTTCCAAAAACACTTGTCATAATGTTTTTTGCACATATTCCCAGTGAAGCACTTGTTTTCTGACATTCCTTCATCATCATCATCATCATTGTATAGCACCATTCACCATTGATGTGGTTCCATCATGTTATAGGTTGAACACCCTTGGGGGACCGGAGGCTAGGTATGAGAACCTTGTGCAGGGGAGTTTAGAAAGCCTGTGTGCATTTTAGCCAAAGCGAAGATGGGCTGGCATGACCATGTCCCTACCAGCTACCCAGGACAATCATTAATGTGAATGAGTGCTTTGAAAATGAAGAGAGTGTGTGAGAGTAGTAGAAATATATTACATGTCCAGCTAGACCGAATTCCAGGTCAAACAAAGAATGTGTATAACGCCTGTTTTCTAAAAGTCCATTAGCTTTTTAGAATAGGTTTATTGAACAGATGTCTTAGTAATGTTCCATATTAATCAGAACGGTTAGCTTTTTATGGTTAAATAATGCTATACCCAACCACTGAGACCCTCCATAAAGGTTTTGTAAAATTCGGAATCGTATTTCTACATGCGATTATACTTCATGAAGAAATCTGAGGATTTCTGCACAATTATGAGTTTACCTCTGCTAGTGCAGAACACTGATAGCAAACATTATATATTTTGGGCAACTGCATGCACCATTTCAGAACTAGCTGCTAGTTTGTATTTTATGTATGAAAATGAAAACTACATGTTTAGGCCTGTTTGGGGGATTGTGCACATTGTTGGTTAGGACCTCAACTCTCCAATGAGTGAAAAATGGAGAGCATTCAGTAGAATATGCAGCCAATCAGAAGATATCATGGGCAGTTCCAAAGCCCACATTAACTCTTCATTTGGAGGTAGGCTCCAAGACTTGTATTATTAATATTATTATTATTATTATTATTATTATTATTATTATTATTATTATTATTATTATTATTATTATTATTATTGTATTTACTGATCGTAGAGCTTGCTTCGAGAAGAGAAGCAGTGAAGCACTTTAGAGAGGAATACAATAATGCAAATACACAACTGAGCTCTTGACAGAAGTATACAACAGTAAAGATGCATATCGGAGCACCATTCAGAAGTAATAACAGAAAAGATATATATAGCAGGGGTAGGATACAGAGGGGCACAGAGGAGGGGTACAGCTATACAGGGTGGTGGGGACGAAAGGGGGAATGGAGTCTAGCGAGTCAGGTGGCATGGGGCAAAGTGATGGCCTAGGTGTTGAGGAGGAAAGACTCCTTGAAGAGGTGGATCTTGAGTTATTATCTGAATTGCAGGAGCATGTGGGCGAGTCTGATGCTGATGTGCAGGATGCTCCATAGTGTTGGGGTGTCGACAAAGAAGGCTTGTTTTCTGGTCCTTTCCTTTTTGCAGCATTGCATTTCCAGTCTGCAAGTGTCCTGGCTACTGGTGGTGTGCTGTCTGCCGGAGATGCTGAGTTTCTCCACTAGGTAGCTGGGCGACTTGAGAGCGACTGCCTTATAGATGATGCAGCAAGACTTGAAGGTCAGTGAGGGCAGGGAAGATATGGTTCTGTCTGCATAGAACCTTGTTGAGTAGTGCAGCCCTGTGTAGGACACGTCTCAGGGGAACAAGAGAGGATGACGGGAGGCCTTGGAGGAGGGCATTGCCTCCATTCAGGTGGGATATGACCAATGCTTGAATGGTGGATCTGAAGGGAGGAAGGACTTGACTTTCCACAGGAGAGAGAGCCGATACCAAGCTGTCTGAGTTTTCTTAGCTATGGGTGTCTTGATGGAGATGTGTTTGCTGATGTGGAACCCGAGGCACTTGGCAACAGAGGTGAGATCGGGTGTGAAGCCCTCAGGGTTCATGATTCATGGCCAGGTCTGCATGTCTGGGTGTTCGGTGTTGTTGGTGTTGAGTGGGAATTCAGTCTTGGAGGGGTTGAGCTTCAAGCATGCACTGGACATCCAAGACTGGATCAGCGAGTGGCTGGTTTTGAGTCTGTGGATATCTTTGAAGAAGTCGATCTTGGATGGAACCCTGCGGGTGTCTCTTATGTTCATGGGCTCTGGTACTACACCCCCTAACTTAATGGACATGTTTTACCTTGATCAGGCATGAAAACATTTTCCCTGCAACCATTTGTATGGTGTGCAAAATGCGAGAGTTGAATTTTCAGTCATAATTATGTAGCATTAACACCAAATAGTATGGAAAAGTAGATACCTCTGGACCCAATAATTATTTGGAAAGTAAAAACATGGTATGCAATGTACAATTGGTAAGGCATTCTGACTGAACTGAAAGCATGGCCTTTGTGGATTGTAAAAACAAAGAGGTGGTGGCTGGAAGGTTTAGAATAAATCTTAACCTCTGGCATTGCTCTGGGTAACCCTCCAGACCATCGTTCTTCGCCTGCCAAGCCATTACAGAAGGGGAAAGACCATATGCAAATCAGGCTTAGCCCCACCCCAAAAGGGGCAGTCCAGCCCGAACTGCTAGGTCACATCCCTTCTGCACGAGACCACAAGCATCCCCAAACATGTTTCGGCCTTGACGGGACTCATCAGTGAGGAGTAGCTTGGGTCTCTAGGCCCAGCAGGCACGGGACCCACGTCTGGGCATACTCGTCCCACTCGGGGTGACATAGCAAAAACAAAGAGGTGGTGGCTGGAAGGTTTAGAATAAATCTTAACCTCTGGCATTGCTCTGGGCAACCCTCCAGACCATCGTTCTTCGCCTGCCAAGCCATTACAGAAGGGGAAAAACCATATGCAAATCAGGCTTAACCCCACCCCAAAAGGGGCAGTCCAGCCCAAACTGCTAGGTCACATCACTTCTGCACGAGACCACAAGCATCCCCAAACATGTTTCGGCCTTGTCGGGCCTCATCAGTGAGGAGCAGCTTGGGTCTCTAGGCCCAGCAGGCACGGGACCCACGTCTGGGCATACCCGTCCCACTCGGGGTGACATAGCAAAAACAAAGAGGTGGTGGCTGGAAGGTTTAGAATAAATCTTAACCTCTGGCATTGCTCTGGGTAACCCTCCAGACCATCGTTCTTCGCCTGCCAAGCCATTACAGAAGGGGAAAGACCATATGCAAATCAGGCTTAGCCCCACCCCAAAAGGGGCAGTCCAGCCCAAACTGCTAGGTCACATCCCTTCTGCACGAGACCACAAGCATCCCCAAACATGTTTCGGCCTTGTCGGGCCTCATCAGTGAGGAGTAGCTTGGGTCTCTAGGCCCAGCAGGCACGGGACCCACGTCTGGGCATACCCGTCCCACTCGGGGTGACATAGCAAAAACAAAGAGGTGGTGGCTGGAAGGTTTAGAATAAATCTTAACCTCTGGCATTGCTCTGGGCAACCCTCCAGACCATCGTTCTTCACCTGCCAAGCCATTACAGAAGGGGAAAGACCATATGCAAATCAGGCTTAGCCCCACCCCAAAAGGGGCAGTCCAGCCCGAACTGCTAGGTCACATCCCTTCTGCACGAGACCACAAGCATCCCCAAACATGTTTCGGCCTTGTCGGGCCTCATCAGTGAGGAGTAGCTTGGGTCTCTTGGCCCAGCAGGCACGGGACCCACGTCTGGGCATACCCGTCCCACTCGGGGTGACATAGCAAAAACAAAGAAGTGGTGGCTGGAAGGTTTAGAATAAATCTTAACCTCTGGCATTGCTCTGGGCAACCCTCCAGACCATCGTTCTTCGCCTGCCAAGCCATTACAGAAGGGGAAGGACCATATGCAAATCAGGCTTAGCCCCACCCCAAAAGGGGCAGTCCAGCCCGAACTGCTAGGTCACATCCCTTCTGCACGAGACCACAAGCATCCCCAAACATGTTTCGGCCTTGTCGGGCCTCATCAGTGAGGAGTAGCTTGGTTCTCTAGGCCCAGCAGGCACGGGACCCACGTCTGGGCATACCCGTCCCACTCGGGGTGACATAGCAAAAACAAAGAGGTGGTGGCTGGAAGGTTTAGAATAAATCTTAACCTCTGGCATTGCTCTGGGCAACCCTCCAGACCATCGTTCTATGCATGCCAAGCCATTACAGAAGGGGAAAGACCATATGCAAATCAGGCTTAGCCCCATCCCAAAAGGGGCAGTCCAGCCCGAACTGCTAGGTCACATGCCTTCTGCTCGAGACCACAAGCATCCCCAAACATGTTTCGGCCTTCTCGGGCCTCATCAGTGAGGAGTAGCTTGGGTCTCTAGGCCCAGCAGGCACGGGACCCACGTCTGGGCATACCCGTCCCACTCGGGGTGACATAGCAAAAACAAAGAGGTGGTGGCTGGAAGGCTTAGAATAAATCTTAACCTCTGGCATTGCTCTGGGCAACCCTCCAGACCATCGTTCTTTGCCTGCCAAGCCATTACAGAAGGGGAAAGACCATATGCAAATCAGGCTTAGCCCCACCCCAAAAGGGGCAGTCCAGCCCGAACTGCTAGGTCACATCCCTTCTGCACGAGACCACAAGCATCCCCAAACATGTTTCAGTCTTGTCGGGCCTCATCAGTGAGGAGTAGCTTGGGTCTCTAGGCCCAGCAGGCACAGGACCCACGTCTGGGCATACCCGTCCCACTCGGGGTGACATAGCAAAAACAAAGAGGTGGTGGTTGGAAGGTTTAGAATAAATCTTAACCTCTGGCTTTGCTCTGGGCAACCCTCCAGACCATCTTTCTTCGCCTGCCAAGCCATTACAGAAGGGGAAAGACCATGTGCAAATCAGGCTTAGCCCCACCCCAAAAGGGGAAGTCCAGCCCGAACTGCTAGGTCACATCCCTTCTGCACGAGACCACAAGCATCCCCAAGACTGAGCTTTATGTCAGCTTGCTCCCACTTGTTTTTGTTCTTCAGTTAGCTGTTTTATATCTATGATTGTTTCTGACTGTGCCTCCCACCCAGGATTTGGTGACCGAGTCTGTGGGGCTAGGCTGGCTTTATTTTGACCCACAATATTCATTTTGCGGGGCATCATCTTTTATGTGTTTTGGATCATCATGTTCTTTTGCCATGCTGTTTGGTTTTCTTCTTCTCTTGTTCTTGCTTTTCTATCTTTCTGTGATGTATTACAAAATCATTACTTGTTATAAGGGGTTGCTGTTGGTACTCTTGTTCAGAAGGGAATTGCAATAGCATTTCAATGCTGGACTGTCCATGTGGGCGGGACACAGACTGATATGCAAATAGATATTTCCCAACCGTGAAAAGTACAATGAGCTAAAGTGTGGCTGCGGACTCTCCAGTGGGTACCACCCCAAAGAACAGGTCAATGGGCTGTGTTTGTTCTCGCAGAGGGCCCCCCATGGACTATTTTTGATTATTTAAGGGATTTGGGTTTAGTCACCCTAAGTTTCCTAGGGCCATCCAGGCGTGGACCCCTTGCTCACTGTGCTCAGAGAGGCACAGCTCCACCTCACTGATGAGGTCCAACAAGGCTGAAATATGTGTATGGGGTTGCTGTTGGTACTCTAGTTCAGAAAGGAATTGCCATTGCATTTCGGTGCTGGACTGCCCATGTAAGCGGGACACAGATTGATATGCAAATGGATATTTCCTAACTGTAAAGGTACAGCGAGCTAAAATTTGGCTGCAGACTCTCAAGTTGGTACCACCCCAAAGAACAGGTCAATGGGCCGTGTTCGTTCCCGCAGAGGGGCGCCCATGGACTATTTTTTGATTATTTAAGGGACTTAGGTTTAGTCACTCTAAGTTTCCTAGGGTCATCCAGACATGGACCCCTTGCTCACTGTGGTCAGAGAGGCAGAGCTCCACCTCACTGATGAGGTCCAACAAGGCTGAAATATGTGTATGGGGTTGCTGTTGGTACTCTTGTTCAGAAGGGAATTGCCATAGCATTTCAGTGCTGGCCTGCCTGTGTGGGACAAAGACTGATATGCAAATGGCTATTTCCCATTTGTGAAAGGTACAGTGAGCTTAGGTGTGGCTGCGGACTCTTGATGGGTACCACCCCAAATAACAGGTCAATGGACCGTGTTCGTTCTCGCAGAGGGGCGCCTATTGACTATTGTTGGTGCTACAAAAGCAAAATAAATAAGTAAAAAAATGTAAATCTGTATTTGCCATTACCACCTAAAGCATAATGACAACCGTATTGTCATTTGCAAGTGTATCATATGCACTAAGAACCAATACATGCCATTGGAGTTCTCGTGTGAGATTTTTGACTCATAGCTATGTACTTATTTATTGATTAATTAAAGGTTTGTATTGCTCTTAACATGTATAGTAAAGTTATTTGTAGGTCTTCAGCCGATATCCTGGTTTAACCTTGAAATCAATTAAGCTATTTCAGCCTTAAAGACCGAGGGAGGGGTCGTTATCTCAGGATAATGACCCCTCCAAATGGTCAATAAGGCTATTAGCACAAGGTGGTAGCAGCAATACATGTTTTGGAGTTTTAGTGGTGAAGTAAAACATATTACTTTACGAAAGTGTAACTATAAAAACAGAGTTAATACATTAAATATCGTTTTATCTTATAGTATTAAAATAATAGAATTTGTATTTCAACTTGGTTGAACTGGAACAAGTTTAACATGAGCACCCACTAGTCTAAAGCAAAAGTAAACGGTTTCTCTATAAGGAAGTGAAAGCATGTTCAAAAGTTTTAGCTTTATATTTCTTGTGTTAAATAGCAGGGTGCAGTCAAAAAAACATCCTCCTAGAGAGGAAATGCCTTGTTGAAAAGATTCTTGCCTGGAAATTGCATTGTTGTTTCCTTGTCTGCTTCCAAGATAGATGTTCAGAATGCAGTCAATAGCAGTAGTAATTCACTATTCTCTAAACATTCTGATTGGCTGAGAGGAGGTCGCTAATGATCGCCATGTTCTAATACAGCTTATTCACACTCATGTTGCTAGATGGACACTGGTAGGAAGCAAAGGTAAATATTTTACGCTAGCGTTAAAATCCCAACAAAGTGTACTGGTAAGGCAGAAGGTGATCTTCAAGCCTCTATGCCTTATGCAGCAGTATCATGGTGTACAAGTCAGAATAAAGGAAAAACCTGGAAATGAAGTGCTAGTAATGTAAGTGAGTCGCATAAACTGACATTGTATGCAGGGGTTATCTGGGTAGAGGTGGAACTGTGTAGGAATTTAGGGGGTCAGGTAACAGGGAAATGGTTTATGTTGGAAGACTTGTTGAAGCAGCAGAGTCTTCCTGAAGCGACAGTGGTCTCTTTTGTACATAGATTAACAAATGGCATTCTAGATCGGGCCTAGATGGGAGATCGGGTGCCCTCTGCAGTGTGTTTCCTTGCGTTTGGAGGTCCCTCGGAGTGCAGGCATTGCTCACATCCCTTCCAGGAAATGGAGCAGAATTGGACAGTTTCCCTCATTTATTTGAGACATGTAACCCATGAAAACTGGTGCATCACACAGAGGGTCTTAAAGTCCACGCTCTGCTTTATCGGTAAGCACTGCTGGGATTTTACAACTGGTGTGACATCTTTTCCTTTAATTCCAGCTAGTATCCATAGATAACCCCATTTCCAAATAAGCTGTGCTAGTTTCACAGATGTCACTGTTAAACTGGCAAAACAGTAAACCATATAAGAATATCAGGACGCTTGTTTACCTCTATTTTTTGTCCTAAGCCAAACTGGAGCCTGTTTTCCTTCGGGTGTGACGCTGGCAGTGGAAAGATCTAGTTAGATCATCTATCTAGGGGTTAAAAGTTATATTTGTGTCGAAAGTGATAACCTTGTGTTCTCTATTGGGTGGAGACCCGCAACGTAGATTTTCAGTTCTTACACCAGTGAATCAAAGACTGTTGTCAACCAACCAGTCTTGTACCGACCTTCGATGTCTGGTTGTGGTCAATGGGTTATTGATTCTCTCAGAGGCTGGGATATGACCATAACAAGATAATGAATATTGTTTAATCCATTAAACATGAATTTCCATGACCAAGATATAAGTGCAAATGCACATCACAACTAAACTTGACAAAATAGCTTCATGTGGCCACATGTTGAGGACACATGTAGCCTATGAGAAATTAACATGCATGTTCAAATTTGTGTTATTTTTTATTTTTTTATTTTATATGGTTTATTGCAAAACTTTAAAATACATTTTAACATTCATACACAATTTATTTCAGCTTGTGGGTTAGTCCAGATGGTCACCTTATGTTCTGCTGTGTCTAACCATTATTTGGAAGAACCTACACTCACTAGAGCTTGCACACAATTGCATAACGATTTTCGAAATAAAGATGAAGATAAATTGCTATTTACAGGTCCTCCTCCAATGTTTGAAAGCGAGACAGGATTTCTCCTATAAAAGAAGTCAGCGTTAGGGTTAGGAACTAGTCTCGTCAAACATTTGCTGCCACCAATCGTCAGCACTTAGCGTCAGACGCTTCGCTATGAAGCATCCTAAATGTTTTGTTCGCTCGTGACGAATGGCTGGGCAAAATAATGTTAGATGTTTCAACGTTTCTTCATCGGAGTTGCAAAGCCTGCATTGTTCAATCGTGTTGTTGTTCTCTGTTGATGTGCTTGTTCTTTCTTTTGTTTTGAATAAATGTAATCGAAACTTCATGTAGGTTCTTCTACGTTGTAAGTTCGGAAACAATTTCCAAAAGTTTTGAATTTCATTGAAGGCTCTTTTATCATAAGGAACACTTTTCATTAAGCGATAGGCTCTTCTTTGTTCCCAGGTCATGCACCAGTCAAGTCTCCATAGCATTTTATTTTGCATGCTCAGGATTTGTTTGTAGTGTGTCCATGCTGATGTCAAGTTCAGACATTAAATCTCTACATCGGTTTGCCCATAACACTAGAACCGAGTTCTCGTTAACAAAGCCTGGGTTTTGCAAGATCTTAAATTGTAGAGGCATTTCCTTCATAGTCATTTTCCTGTACAGGGATAGCATGTTCCAGCATACCCGAGCTTTGATGGATATTAAACTAAGTTTGTGTCGAATGCAAGCTGTAGGCGTTCCCCTTAGTAGGCTCAAAACTCTAGACCAAAAGATGTTTTCAAGAGCACTCCACAATTCCTGTGGGCAACCTAATGCGCATTCAGTGCCAAAGATTAGTTCAGAGACCGCCTTTTGTTTATAAAAGGCCAAGACTATTTGCCGTATCTTTTGTTTAATGCGGCTGCCTGAACTGCCAAATGATTAAATTATTTTGGGTCCCTTCAACCCAAGGGTTGTAGTTTATGTTGGAATTGATTTGCATTCCCAAGTATAACGTGTTCATCGTGGTGTTCAGCGGACTTTTATCCAGGTACCAACGAAAGTGTGGCTGCTGGTGCTGTCATGTGCCACTCAGATTTTCAAGTACAAGTATTTCTGATTTTGAGATGTTGATACTCAGACCATTGGCTCTCACATATTGCTCCGATGCATTTAGTTTTCTTTAGAAGCCAATTGGAGTTGAATCTAGTAGTATAAGGTTGTCCGCATAAAGGAGATGACTTATGTGAGATCCATTTAATTTAGGCAAGAATGATACAGTACTTTCAATGCTCTGGTCAATATCGGAGATGAACAAGTTGAAAATGATGGAAGCTAATGGGCATCCCTGTTTTACTCCACACTGTGTCTGGATGGGATCAGAAAGTTTGCTGGAGCGACCCAATCTGATTCTTATTTCCGTATTCGTGTGAATTTCCTTTATTGCCAATTTTTGGATTTGCCCTATTTCCCTTTTTGAATACTGGTACAATAATTGCACTTTTCCAGGATGCTGGTGTCGCACACGCACTTGTGATATTCTTGAAGAGAGAGTAGCCGAAATTGGCCCAGACCTGTGGATTTTCTTTTAGTGCAAAGTTGGTTACACTGTCTGGGGCATTTGACGTACTTATTTAATGATTTCTAGAATTTCAGATCTCTCAAATGTCTAGTCCCATGTGTATAATGCGGGAAATGAAGCATCTACAAAGTTCCCCTTCTTCTTGTAGAGCTAGTTGTAATGCCTCATCCAGTCCTTCTCATTCACTGTCATGATCCTGTTGCGGGCCCGATGGTGGCAGGTCAATAGGAAGGGGGGATCCCCCTCTAGTACACTAGGGAGGCGGTGGACAGGGATGCTGGCTGCTGGCGCAAATGTATGGGTAAGGTGACCCTGTTGCAGCCCGTGAAAAAGAGCTGAATGTAGGGTGGGCACTGCCCAAGCACGAGTCAAGGAACACTAAGCATGTGCGAGCACGGCACATGCAGCGAATTACCTGGCACGTGCAAGAAGCCAACGCCCCTGCGCATCTAGCTCTGACAGGGCGTGGCTCAGGACTATAAAGCCACGCCCCGGACCTAACCCTGTGCTTACCGTTTTGTCTACTCCTAGCAAGAGTAGTGTTCCCCTTACCGCTCCTGCACCTTCTACGTTGAGCTTCTTGGTCTGCAGCAACCTTCAGTATCCTGTTGAGTACCTTTCGGGTCTTCTGCATCCTCAGCAACCTTCAGTATCCTGGTCTTCTGTCCTGCTCCGTGGCCTTCAGCATCCTGGCTGCCACAGTTCCACTGTGGTCTCTGGTTCTTCCTTGCACCTCCGTTCGGACTCTGATCCTGTCTTTCATCGCCCAGGCCAGTACCGCTTCTTGCACCCGATGCCCTGTAAGAAAGCAAGCAACAGGGTGAGCATCTGAATCCAGCCTTCTTCCCCTTGCACCATAAACCTCCTTCTGAGAACTCAAGAACTCACCTGTGTTTTGAGACTCAATCCTCCTATCTTGGTGCTTCGCAGCTGATTCGATGCTGTTCGCTCTGCTCCTGGTTTGGGAGAAGAACACAAGATTGTTAGTGGTGGACCCACATCCGGAGAACCATCTCACATTAGTGCCAGCCTCCCTTTGATTGTCAAAGAGATTTACCTGTTTGGCGCTTCGCCCAACACGCTGTGGCGATGACAGAGACACTTACCTGGTTTGCCATCCGTGCTCACATCTCTTTGACGAATAACCTAGGAAACATCCGTCTCAGAAGCCGAAGCCATTGTTACAGAAATCACAGTTGAGCCACACCCACACGCTCCAGCCAGCCTCATTCCTTAAGGGGTTAGAAGGGAGGTGGGGAATCCCATTTATTATCATACAGTAGATTTACCCTGTGTTCACCCTTAGGTTGACCCAACATTCCCCCAGAATCTCACCACCAGAAGTCTCGAACACACCCAGGCCCCTCCCAACCTCACGGTCCCTTGGAGGTTTTTCGCTCTATCCACCGGCGGGGGAATGTGTGGCTGGGATTTACGACTGGGCGAAGGGGACCAGTGCGGGGGCCACACTGCAGTACAGTCCGGACCAGGCACTCCTGCAGGGCACCAGAGGTAAGCGTGACAGTCACCATATTTGTTTGAAGTGTGGTCTGAGAGCCCTCTTGTTCATTGATCAAAGTCAAAATGCACGTGTGCTCTTATTTCTCATTTTTTACATTAATTCTGCATCATGTTGTAACATGATGCATCTATGTGATTTGAATCCGTTTTTTATCTGTTTTGTCGTTTTGATATTCGCTGCATCTTGAATTGTATGTGGTTTCCCACAAGCTCAAATTTCAGATTGCATCTTGCATTTTTGTTACATTCTGTCAGGATCAAATGCACGTTTAGCGCTTAATGCATGATTTTTCAAACCTTGCTTCTTGTCCATAAAGTTCACAAGTGTTGGTATTCCAATTGGCCGTGCTCATTCTGATAAGAATTATTCATGGTTTTAGCATTGTGTTCGGTCAATCTAAGTCTGATTCTGCTCGATTCAAACGCTATTTCGTGCTTCCATGACTGATTAGAGTCGTTCTGTAGGCCGAACATGCATAGTAATACCAGATTGTGATCACTTTCCAGTTTTGGGACTACATGTAAAGATTTAATACACACATGTAATGCTTCAGAAACAAAAAAGTAGTCTAATGTTGACTCTTGCGACTGTCTCTTCCAGGTTGTGTTAGCTGGTATGTCGCCTGTGGTGTTACCGTTTAGGATTTGTATAGTTCTAAGTTCTCGGAACACCATTGCTCAGCTGCGTTCATACTTGTCAGGCTTCCATGTCATGGTTTATTAAATAACTCCAGGCAGTTGATATTTAGATCTCCACATATTAGAATTTTTGGAGCTAGTTCCGTCTCAAAAGTTTGATCTTTATGGATGTGATTTGATCAACTAAGGCTGGTATGCCAGTTGTTTATGTTGCCAATAGATGTTAATGACATGGAGACAATCTTTTTCGGTCTTTTTTGCACCTTCGATGACCAAAAGTGTTTTTTGGATGTAAGGTGAGATGTTATTTGCTTCTCGAATTTTGGAGCCAGACTTCTTTTGTACAAACGTCATTAGACATTCCATGGGACTACCCAAGGTATTTTTGATTGCGGGGTTTAGAGCAATTTCACATCCTTCTATCGTTGGACACTCCACAAGCCAGTTTTCTTGCAGGCACGCTATGTGCAAGTTTTCCAACCAATTTGATTGAAATAGATGTACGAAGCCACGGGTGTTCCAATATCCGATCTTGATGAGTTTGTGTGGTTCTGGTTTACAATGTTAGCTTTGGTTCTGAGCAGCTAAGGCTTTAGAAATCCAACTCCAGTCATTAGAATCCCCACTCGTTGTATCCGGACACAGTGGTGTAGAATCTCCTCCAAGTGTCAACCCCCCATGTACAAAGGTTATCTTAATAGGTTCCATGATTTGTGTCTCTGGGAGGTTTCTTATTATATCTTGTTGATGTGTTTTGTTTTTTATATTGAATTCTTTCTGACAGCTTACATCGCTCTCGGTTCAAAGGTTTTCCAAGCCTTTCTGCGTTAACACTTGATTTTGAGATCTGTCCGGACAGATCTTTGCAACAGGGTTAAGTTGTTTGACTTCAGGTTCTCGATGATTTTGGATCTCTGTAATATCATAACCCATTGATATTAAAGTTGGTGCAGCCTCTGGTATGATGTTGCATATTATTCTAGAGTCGATGTGAAGCTTCACTTCATCCTTTTGGTCCTCCTTGAAGAATTCGACAATTGTTATGTCATTCATGTTAATCATTTGCAGACTTGGCACATAATGAAGTAGTTGTAGAACATTGTTGCAGTTGAGAGACAAGTCATCTTCAATGTTATCTATGTGTTCTAAGCATAAACAGTACTTGGAGTTTAGATGTTTACTAATGTGTTGCTTCTCATTTTTGTTTTTCATAGTGTGTGTGTTTTGGACTTGTTTTCACCCGAGACCATGGGGGCCACCCTCCGGGAATTTGCTGTTGTTTTGTTACTCACGTTTCCCTCTTGGGCATTTTTTTGAGAGTACATGATGTTTTCACTGTCAACATTTGTGTATGAGCCCACTTTTTGTTTTGAAAGCTCCACTATCCCGAAGGTGAGTTTTGCAGCGAGTTTGTCCCATTTCAGGCCTAGGGTCACAAATGGGGGACTCTGTGGTTTTTCAGGCATTGTAAGCATCTGGGAGGTGGAATGCACTATTGTGCATACTCTTGATGGTTTAGAAGTTGGGATAGGTGGCATAGAGGGAAGAGCAACAATTTTGGCTGCTTCTCCATTGGCAGTTTTTGCTTCTAAACGTCAGCAATTTCCTCATCTTCATAGGTAGATAAATCCAATAGGTTAATTGAATTTTCATTGTTAGAGGAAGGCGTGTGTGGAATTGAGTTTTGCATTAAGCAACCCTCTTTAGGTTTGTTTCACACCAATGATGTTTCCTGTGGACATGCAGCATTTGAATTTAAAGTGAAATTTACAGCTTTGATGTTTTGAAGGAATTTTCTCAAATTATTCATCATCTGAGCTTTCTTTCCCTTTGGATTTTTTCATTTTTTGATTTGCGGAGGTTTTGGATGTACAGTTTTTCTGACTTCTTTTTGGGGTGCTTTAAAGATCGGAAACACATCTTCCGTAGGATCTGTGATCACAAACACAGGCATCTCAGGACCCTGAGGATCAATGTTTGGGCCTCTGAGATCCGCAGGGGTAGAAGGAAGTTGTAGATCAACGTTTGCAATGTTTCCACTCTGTTGAGCGCTTTCCAAGGCACTAGCAAAGGATGTGATTTCGGCCACCGGCAATTGCACGATTTCCACACTTCTGACATGATCTAAGGTTGTTGGAAGTAATTGTAGTTTGTCAGGTGCCGAATTTCCGCTATGTGGTATGCTTTTAGGTGTAGCAACGATGAGCGTTGTTGCGTCCGTTTGCACTTGTAATGTGTCCACATCCTTGGGCAATTGGTGAATTCCAGGCAGAGAGGGTGCTTTCTCGTTGGCAACTAATTCTTTATCCATTGGCTGCGTGCTTGTATCTTTGCTAACTGTCCTTTTCGTTGCGTTCTTATTTTCAGGTGGCAAATAATTTGTCCTACCCTGTTGGCAACTTCCCTCACAACTTTGAAGTTCATCAGGGCGACCAGTGTAGTTAAATCATTAAGCTGTCTTTCATTTGTTCATATAATTTAATGAATGGACGCAGGGTCATTGACATTGTGGATGTTAAAATTGCTTGCAGTTCTCACACTAGTTTTATAATTAATTCGTCCTGGTTAAGGTATCTTTCAGATCTTCTTAATTTCGATCTATGTTGTAATCTTCCAATTTTGGGATACCCCCGTTCCATGATCGATGAGTCGGAGGAAGAGTCATCTGAGCTGAGCTCATTTACATTGCCCATCTGGGGCATACTCAAGACTGCCGCTGCGATGCAGTGCACCGATCTTGCATTGCTTTGTCTTGAGTGTGTTGTATTTTATTTCAAATCCTTCCATGCTCTTTGTTGAGAGCAATAAATGCCTGCAGAGTCACTGTCTTCAATCCTTCTGCTTTGGGCAGGGCACTTTGTCCCATATTGTCAATCATGGGCTTTGTTTTTGTTAGAGGCAGGTCATTTCTAGCCAAGAGTTTAGGGCTAGAAGATGTTGTCAACTCGTCAGATTTTGCTCCATTGCACGATAGATTGATTTTAGTTAGATCTTGTAGAAGTTTATTCACCACCTCAAGTGAATTCTTTCTTGTTGGCTGACAAGGGGGTGTTTCCAGTACTCATTGGCCTTCTTCTTCTATTGAGCCATTGCTCGAGGGGACTTCAGAACTTGTGGGATGTGGAGGAGATGTGGCAGTCGACAGTCTGGTCTCCTTCACTTGCCCACTAAAGGCACTTCCCCAGGGCCAGGGCCCCCACAAGACGCATGTGGGATGTCGACAATTGTCTCTTCAGGGACAAGATCGCGTGTTTTGGGTCATATTGCATCTGTGATCGTTGTAGCCTCCTTTAAGATTGATTGAGACCCACAGGAGACAAACACCTCATCATGGAGTGTTGGTGGACGATTTTTATGGTTCTGCTCATTCACAGACACCTGTGTTGTTTTAATTTTGAGCTTAAACGAGCTCTTTGGAATCTCATTAGATGTCTCAATCATTTTACAAGCTGTGGCATGCAGGGTTTGTAGATCTTCAAAAGTATCTGAGGCAGAGAAAAACGGAGTGGCATGCAGGGGGTGCTCCATTCCCCAATCAGACAACTGCTTCCCAGGAGGAGCACGCTGCAGCACCTCACAAGCGCTCGCACGACCAAGTCACACAGAGAAGGAACAACACAGCACCCGCCCAGTAAATCCCGAAGAGCCCGAGGCGGCCGCTGCGTCCCAATCCGCCAGCCCCCCAGAAGCCCACAACCGATGCATGGCATCCTGGATCACCTTATGTGTTTGCTGGCTAGGCAATCTCATTTTTTGGACACTATTATTGACTGCACAGGGTGCGGGCCACCAGGCTCCTGCGTTCTGGTGAACGGGTGATGTAAAGTTAGTCTCGCCAGTCGGTGACATGTTAAAAGTGCTTGGTATGGGAGTGGTCTTGTGAGGGCTCATACTGTTTGTAGGAGCACAAGTAGAGGGCGAGGCACATCTTATGTTCAAACTGTTCACAATGTTAGTGTTAGAGTTAGTATTAGCATCAGGGCGCAACCTTACTTGAAAAGAGGGTGGAGCCGCTTCAGGAATGAGCGATGTGTCACTTGGATCTCGATGTAGCTGTAATCGGGTCAAGGGATGTTGGAGGACTCTTCCTCTGGGGCCGATTGGGGGCTGCGAGTCTCCCATTACAGCAAGCCTCTCCACCACTCCTCCAAAGACACCCAAGACTCTGCTGACTCTGCTGACTCTGCGTCTGCTCCGTGAAGAGTCCTGAGTCCTATGGCACTGCAGGAAGGTAGGCTCCGCCTCCAGTGAAGAGCAATGGAAAAGTTCCTCAGTAAAACAAAGACAGAAAGACTCCCAAGACTGTGCCTACTCCGCCGATCTGAGTTACCACATTTAGGGTAAATGATGGTGCAGATTCACCCACGGGGAGTTGTAACTTTTCAGGGTTGCTGGACTGAAGGGGTGTCCGGAGCAAAGCTTTCAAATGTATTGATATTTAAAAAGGTGTTAAGTGCATTCTAAGGCCATATACTGTATTACTTCCGTTGGTGACAGTGTGCGGTACAAATATCTAAAACATCAACATTAGCATTATTCTCACAATGGAGTAGAACTTAGGTAGCGGCTGCGGTATAAAGGCATGCTTTTATATTAATCTATGCGGGCAAAGAATAATCAGAAACGTTTAGCACTGCATGTAAATAGATCATTTTACAGGGATTGTACAAAAATACGTTCGATTATAATCTGTGAATACGACAGACAATAATGAAAAATTATCCATAACGCTTAACATTGCTAAGGACTGTCATTTTTTAAAGGGACATTGATTTTTATTAGTGGAGATGATGACAAAAGTTTATCGAGTGAGCCATTGACAGGGCTGAGTAAGATGGCGTTCCTTTGCATCATTGTTTAAACGTGTCATTGTTTAAAATATGTGAGCCAACATCTAATGTTGCACGTGTTAGTGTTACGAGGAGCGATTTACCATTAGGAAACATACTAAAAATGTAATGTGTGCATTTTAGATGGTACAATAGATCCTCCCTGGTGAAAAAACGGAACAGCATCTTCCATGGAAATGCACTGAGACTTAATTATTAAAGTGCTGTGAATGCGGGATAGACAGGACAGTAGGGAGCTTTCAGGAGAGGCATCCAAAGGTTGTGGAAACTGCCAGACCTTGTAATCACTGGGGCCATCAAACACTAAATGCGTTAGCAATGACATACAATGTGAACTAGGCTTTGATCTAACCTGAAATGTAGGTATAGACAGAGGGCCTCATTACGACCCAGGCGGTAAGTTACCACCTGGGTCGTACCTTTACCACCATGGCGTAAACTACGTTTACGCCATGGTGGTTGGCGGACTTACCGCCCCATTCCGAGGTTGGTGGGGCGGTAAGTCCCCAATCCCCATTTACCCTTCCCCATTCCCATTTTTGCCCCATAGGGCATAATGGGAGTGGGGAAGGCGTTAATTACGCCACCGTAAATTACGGTGGCGTAATTAACTCCATGGTCCCTTAGCGCCATGGATTTTAACACCTGCTAAAAGCAGGTGTTAAGTCCGCCATGGCGCTAAGGGACCTCGTACTCAGGCGGTAAGGGTCGGCGCTGTTAACGCCGCCGTAAAACCCTTACCGCCTGAGTCGTAATGAGGCCCAGAGAATATTAAGTAAGCATACAAAGAAAATGAACGGATAAATGTTTCCGTACAGCTTAAACACGTGCTGAAGGTGAGTACTACTAATGTTGCAGTTGTTTATATGGGAAGGCCCAAATTGAACTCTCTGGGCTCTTTATTAGTAAGGTACTAAAGGTAAAGTACATCTCTACTAAGTATGGACCATGCAGAGGCTACATGTAAGTAACACTTCTTTTATTTGCATTCACTCAGCAGCTCTTTGCCTCCCAACGTCGTCTGGACCTACTTCCACCTCCCAGCCCAATTCTACGATTCGCAAGCCCCTCAATAAAGGATGATGAAACAGGATGATGGAATGGTGCAATGGCTATTATCACATCTACCTCAGCCTTCAATTCATCACCCCATGTACATTTGACCAATCGTCTTTGGGACCACACTTTTCCTCCTTCTAGCACTACCACACCACCCCGCAGAGATCCTTTTGAGTCCCAGGAACTTTTCTCCTTGACACTTCAGACTCACCATCGAATTCCGTATCAATACCCATTCCCCAACTTTCCATTCCCTTTCAACTTGTTTGTGGGCTCGATCAAGCCCTTGCTTATAATACTTTGGGTAGCTTCCATAGCTTTCATTATTTCCTGTCCATGAAAGTGTACTAAATTGGCCAAACCCACCCAAGCCAGACACAAGCTGGTACCCAGAACTTTTCCCTTCAGAGAGACAAATGGTGAAACTATAGTAACTGAATGTGGCCTCGTGCAGTGCCCCATTCCATCTATCTCACCAGTTATCTCAACGGTAAATTTGCCTTGCGAGTCAACTGAACACCAACATTAAGGAGCCTGTTTTCACTAATCCACTTGCACAGGGGTGAATTAAATCTGTTCTATGGTGTTTAACATCTGCTCTTTTAAGACACGTTTGCATCTTCCCAGAGACAAATTGCACCCCATTCTATGACACAAGCTCTTGTGGGAAACATTCTCTAAAAAAATCTCTTCTAGGAATCTAATAATTTCCTTAGTTGTAGCTCCCCCTACGGCTTTCCAACTCAAAACATGTGTAGTGGTAGTCCACCAGAACAAATAGGAATTTAGTGCCCCAACCCAATGCTTGGATTGGTCCCATAACGTCTACAACTACTTCTTTAACCCAGAATTCAGAGGGCACAGGCAGCGGTCAGACAGGGGGTTCTCTGCAAACCCCTTGCAAACACTTTGTTTAGCACTGGTTCCACAATTATGACAGCCCTTAATCTGTCTGTTAGCCGTGGCATCCATGCTTGGCCACCAAAAAGCCTCGCAAAGCTTTCTTTTTGTGAGATTGCATCCTAATGCCCCCAATGTACCAGGTGTATAATGTTTTCTCCCAACCTTGCTGGGGGATGATTTTACTACTTCTCCTTAATTTGTCCTCCATAATGCACAACTCAATGTTTATTTTTACCATGTCCACCATTCTTTGTCCAACACAGCTTCATTGGGACAACCACAGGTCTTCAGCCTCTGATTGGACACAAGCCTCGTCTGATATGTCTGGTAAATTAATACTTGCTACAACCACCCCAATATTCCCCTAATCCCTTTCTTCCAATCAGTTTCTATATTTTATTACCCGGTAAATGATACACTACACCAAAGTTATAATTCTGCAATCCTAAGAACCATCTGGAGATGTGTGGATAGGCATTTTTCTACCCTTTTTAGGCACAAATCTACAACAAAATGTGTGATCAGACCTGACAGTAAATGTATAACCCCTTAGGTAGAATTTAAAATAATGTATTGCTCATGATACTGCTAATGCCTCCCTTTCAATAACTGAATAGGTAATCTTAGCACACATAAGGGGCCTTCACTCAAAAGCAACTGTGCTTTCACATGCAGGACTCACTTGTGATATTGTAGGTCCCAGGCCCAACCCACTGGCCTTAATCCTTAACATTGTGCACTGTCCTGGATGGAAATATCCTAGAGAGGGCGATTTTCTAATATCCTCTTTGATACCTTGGAAAGCTTGTGGATCTAAGCGTAGTAGACTAGGCAGCAAAGTCTTTCACAAATTCATGGTCGTTTTCTGTGAAACCTAAGAAAGAACGTAATTGATTCTTGTCAGATGGGTCTGGTGCTAGTCTGATAGGTGCTACTAATCTGGTATGGGCTTGAATACCTGCAGCGGACATGAAATGTCACAAACATTCTACTTCCAACACTCCCAACTTGCACTTGCTGCTCTAAAAAGTTAATTTTGCTACTTTAAGCTGATCCTGAACCTCCTTGAGTGTTTCATCATGTTCTTCACTGGGGTTTATGGTCATAAAACCGAGAAAAAAAAATCTCGTAAAAAAAAAAAATCTTGAAAAAAAGGATGAAAAAAAAGGCGATTTTTTTTTAATGAGGTTTTTTATTCGAAATGGGGGGTTCCCCCCAACCCACCCAACCCCCCTTTTTTAATTTTTTTTTTTTATCATTTTTTTTTAAATCACGGACCCCAAAATAAATATATAATTAAAAAAAGAGAAATTTTGACCGACCACCCTTCACTGGTACCGCCACACACAAACACATTATTTGAAACACAAGGATGTTGGTCATTCCCTTTAGGACTTTTTCCATAATTCATTAGAACACCACAACAGCCGATGCCAGACCAAACGGCATGTGACAGAATCTAAAGGCCCCCAGAGGGGTAAAAGAGGAGGTAAGTTCTGGTGATGTGTTTGCCAATAACACTGAACATCTTAGCTGACCCGAGTGTTGCCTAGGCCTCGGAATTCTTTGGAAGGGAACGTCTATCCACTGATATGGAGTTATTCAGATCCTTTATGGCTACACACATACACATAATTTTCTATTTAATTTGGATACTAGTACTATAGATACAAGCCACTCTGAACTTTCAAATTATTGTATTACTCCTTGTTGAAGCTTTAGGTCCAGTACTTGTCTTAAACTCTCATGCATGTTGTGGGGAATTGGGTGAACGTTAAGTACCATATGCAGAACTTTTCATAATCCTTCAATTCCCCTCTGTCATCTGAGAATACTTCTGAATAATTCTCTGTCAACACATCGCTCACTTTGGTGACTGACACTGGGTTTGGAACATATATGTCCATGCAATGTGTGGTTTGTCTTGTTCTTCCTATCCCAAAAAAGATAAGCCCTTCTCCATCACATATATCGGAGCAGTGTATTGCTTCCCTTTCTACAATGTCTTGGCATCTTCCTACTAAATCAATCCTTATACCTGCATAGTCAGTTGGATCAATAGCAGGAGGTACTAACTCTTATTTATTTAATTTTATTTTGATTAGTTATTTATAACACGCTTAATAGCCAGAGGTTTCTAAGATCAGACCCAGGGATCGAACCGGTGTTGCTCCACGTTGTCTTGCTTCCAAGGTGAGCCTGTTGCCCCTGAGTTATCCTCCCGAGACATTGCAAGTTTTTCATTAGGCTTGTCTTGTACATATTCTTTGAAGTAACGTCCACAATGACCCACTGTCCACTTTCATAGCAATTTCCTTAATGTCAGTTCTAAATAGGCCAGAAGGTCCTCTTTTTTGTAGTGAATGTAAAAGTTAAAATACATGCCTTCACTCTTCATATGTGTTTTCCTCCACTGACAATACTGTATTGTCCTTACCTCTCTCCATTGGAAACCATCTGCATAATCAAGCATAATGTCTATGGTTCTTACATTTCAGGAATATTGCACTTTTGGTCAATCAGAATTTGTTACTAGCTAGTTGTTGATGATTACCATCAGTAGCTCTCCATTTCTCTATTTGTTTCGTGGATCTTTTCCTCTGCTTGCTTGACAACTCAAACTGAATTGTGATTATGCGTGTCCAACTTCATTTCCTTCACATATATTGTCATGTGTTCAATACTTCATGAGATCGTCATAGTTTATTCCAGAGATGGACCCTTGGCCAACAGACATTTCTAGAGTATTACATTGTTTGCGTATCTCACTCTCTGATTAATGAAGACGTCGTTTCTTCAAAACCACATGATTAACTAAGAGCTGTCAACGCTGCCCCAGGTTTGTTAGGCCTTTGAGTTCTCTGAAAGAATCTATGTCATTCAAATACTGTGTCCGTTTTAGTGCCAAAGTGCTTTTGTAGTCTATTGACAGCTTTCAGATATTCATCCTCATCTCCTGCTCCATCTTCAGCCCATTCTGGCAGTCCATTATATATGCTGCAACCCTCAATGCATACATTACGTAGTTGGAAGGCCTCCTTTCTAATGGCTGAAGATCTCTCAACCCGATTGGCCACTAAGTATGTGTCAAACATTCTTTTCCACCTTTTCCTTTGAAAGGGAGGTAGTTCGTGAGCTGCCAAAAAGACTGGTGGTGGAGGCATACTGGCGGCAGCCATACTTTTTAGTAATGTTGTTTGTGGTAAATCAGGTAAACCTCTATCACAAGCACGTGTATGCAGATGGATATGCTGTTGTTCTGTTGTACCATTTCTAAAATATGTTATTGTTATTATGACCTTAGTTATCAGGCTAGTATTATAATTATTATTGAAGTCAATGAAGTGCACCATATCTTCTTTTTTTCATCTTTTTTTTTTCCTTTTTGCAACTTAGAGTCCTCGTTATAGTTGTGGTGTCTAATTGTCGGCCAAGATGACTGTTGCATGCACTTAATGTAATTGTCACAACAGTGGCCCATTGTATTCTTTCTTCAGTTATGGGACGGCTGATGAGCCACAAAACGTTGGGCCATTTAAGGTTTCTCACTGGGCACGTTCCTCTTCAGGCCAGCCACTTGAAGGAGGATCAATGCCACGAAGGTGGTGGAAAGTGGATGCCAATTGCTCCCCCTTGAGATGTTCCTCATCAGTGTTTTGTTGCAGTGTCTCTCTGGTAAGTATGGATGGTGCACAGACTGCAGGAAACACTTCTTTTATTTGCATCCATTCAGCAGCTCTTCCGCTTAGACTGCCCTCTGGACCCTGTTCCGCCCTGAGCGCATTCCAGCCCATTCCACACCAATATTACCCCAGAATTCCAATCACAACATAACGTATTTTCACCTTTTTTCAAAATACCACCTACTTATTAGTGGAGCTCACTTAAGACATTGTCCACATAGAGTAGATAGAAATTACTGCATCGGTTAAATATCAGTTATTTACACCAGGCACTCATTTCTGTGCACCCAATGCCGTAATCATCCCATGCAACCCAAATTCACAATTAGGTGGGATTTAAAAAATGTGAGGTATTTAAATGTCACATGTTTTTGAATGTTAGCTTCATACACGTAATGATGCCCCCAGTCTTGTTCCTGGTTTGTCAGTGTGTATAGCAATGAGATTTCAATTTGTAAATGTATTATTCTCACTGTGTGAATGTCACATATCATGGTAGGTTTATGGAAAAATAAGAATAGGAATAGGGAGCAGTGATTCATCTGTGTTTAGGTGCATATGCACCGTGGTTTCATCCCCAGAAATGACAAAGTGATACGTTTCACCTCTTGGGGAAAATAGATAGATATATGTAGAGGGAAAGGGGTGTGGAGGGATGCAAATGGGCGGCGGAGGGGATGGAGAAGGGAGTGAGGGAGTGGGAGGAGGGTATTAAAGGGAAAAAAAAAGAAACCTGCAAAGAAATCTACTGTTCAAATTGTGTGAAACACGAGTAGGCCAGATGTATTTCACGATCTAAGTAATGTGACCATAGGAGACTAATTATCCAAAACAAAGGGAGAATAATAATGAGAGACGTTATCTCTATCTATTCCATATTAATAAAAGTCAAAACTTGTTTGTGGATGTGTGGCTTGGTGAAGCATTGTTCCTTATACAATTCAACACCGTTTCACAAATCTGCACCAAATCTTGCATAGTTACCTGTTTGGACCCTCCAGATATTACTGACTACATGACATTTGGACACCCCACCACTTTCCCTGGATTTCAGCACCTTCACACATAAGACGGTTGCCTGAAATCGGCAATACATCAATGTAGTCGTTGCAGGACCGGTCTCGGCTTGAGGAACAAAACTCAAGGTCCCTATAGGTCCTTGAAAACCATGTTTCAAAGCCCTAGTATAAATGTTTTCCGAGATATTTGCACCACAACAAACTGCACCATGCCAGGGAGAGGCGACAGGTGGGGAAAGAGCACAGGAGGACCCAGTATGCAGCAGCACACCAACTCTTGCCTCCCCCCAATGTCTGATCCGAGGTATGTCAACCAGTCACATGCACGCATTCTCAGTGCGGTTTACTTCAGGGTGCAAAGCACATCAAGCAATATGCAAATTGGAACAGCGACCTACAGGATCATTGATTTTCAACAATTTATGAGAGAGTTATCATGTCTGTCTACAGAACCTGTTCCGAGAGCGGGCACTTTTTGCTAGTTTATTATATTTTTATTTTAGTAAAACTTCAAGTTGTTTTGTAAACACAAGACAGCATTGGATTTTGGTAACAACGAGCATATTGAATTCTCATTTAAGTACCATTATTAACATTATATGCTTTAATATGAAAATCCTGTCTCATCAGCATGAGAGATTTACAGAAAGCGGAGAAGTGGAGAGAGAATATATCAGGGGAGGTGTGATGAGGACTGTTCATTTTAAACAAAAGGCAAGCTGCTGCATCCTGAACCTACTGAAGAGTGCACCATCTTTGTGGGAAAAAAGTAGAGCACATACTCAGCCCTCACACTTAAACAAAACAATAGAGAACCCAATCATATAGGCAAAACAGGCACTGTTAAGAGATATTCCTCTTTCAACTTTGATGGGCTGAGGAAAGCCTATACTCTTACGAGGGGTACGAATGTGAAACCGTAGTGGCACAGCAAGCAACACAACAGTCCAAAATAAAGGACTGTCCAATCACAGTTCTAGAAATATATATATATACTTTAATTAAACACACTTTATGCAATAGTAGTAACTAAATAGAAGATACTGCAAAAAACCACCTGTGTAGAAAGAACATTCTACTAGCAAAGATAGAAAGATGCAGCACTCTGGATAATGAGACAGGGGAAATGGGCAAACAAAACCAAAGTGTTCTTCAAAAAGGATATGTTCTTGTAGCAAAATGGATTAAAGAAACCTAGCCATTCTCTAGAGCTCAGAAATGGACCACAGGGTGGGGAGGGGCAGTTATCAGGAAATAATACATTTGTTGTGTCTTGGCAGTTCTACAACAGTGAACAAGAATTCTTAGTGCTGTGCTGGTGGTTCGATTTGGGCTACAATGCACCCGTGGCTTTAGTCAAGATGGCAAGCAGATGTTGACTGAGGGTTGAACTGAAGGTTACTGCAGTTCAAAGTAATTCTCGATCAATGTGGATCATGGAGATCATTAGGTTTGGTTCAACAGTTCAGGTTCAATGGCAGATGGGCTAATGTTAGGATGTCTAAAGTGAGTTGGTCTGATGCTATGCTTGAAGGTTCCAGAGCACCAGGGTCAGTTTGACCGTCGACTGTATCGGCGATGAAAAGGTTGGCAGATTGAATGGTGGTTTGAGCATTGCAGGTACAGTGTTGCTTCTTTGTTTTAGCCGAGGCAACACATGCTTCAGCTAGCAGAGTGCAGGCCAAAACGGGTTTGAACAGTGGGACAGCAGTTCAAAACGTTCACGATTGCCAAAGGCACCTGCAGGAGGATCCTTTTGGTTCAAACAGGGCTAAGTGGGCTTGAATCACAGTTAGCTTTCTTGCCTCTGAAGTGCTTTGAGTCCTACTCCAGGATTTCATGGCCAAGAGTAGTCTTTTTTCTTGGGCTCCTAAACATGGGAGAGAATGAAACACACCTGCAGGAGTCCGTGAGCACATGAAGTCTTGGGTACCAGTATGGCTGGCAGAGAGTCAGGTATTGATCCAGCGGCAGGTAACCCCCAATGCGCCCTAGGGGTGGTTAGAGAATAGAGCTTACCTCTGCCTTGAACTACCTGTCTTCCACTCAAAACTGGACAACTTTGGAAAGGACTTCTCTGCCAACAGGATCCTAACAAATTCTTATTTAAGGGCTGAAGTGCAGACATGATTCAAAGAGGAAGAGGGAGACCCTTACCTTTAAATGCAAAAGCTCACATGTGATTGGATTAAAGAAAGCCTGCATTAGGGGTCCAATCCCTCTCCTTGGAACAAGTGGAATTTCCCTTCTGGTAACATACCTAAAGTACTTTGTGTTAAATGAAGTGAAAGGTACAAAGAGAGAAAACAAGATGAAGGAATCTTCTTCCAGCTGGTCTGAGCTTCCCTTGTCTACACTAACCCTGACCCTTCCCCTGTCAATAGTATCAAAGGCCCTTTGGTATGCAGCACCCTGGTGTGATATTAGTCCTTTTGAGGATGGGTGTGCTCTTTGATTCCTGATTCCCAGGCTATCTCCTGCTGTGAGGCTGGCTCACTGGAGAGAGGTATTACCCAATTTCACAAAGGATCAAAAGGAGAGGCATTGTCATCCAATGTCCTGTCCTGTCATTTGGCAGGGCCAAGCTGTCTGACCAGAATCCACATATCCGATCCACAGCTGAGCTGGACTCACAGTGCTGACACATGAATGATATCAAAATGATGTTGCTTGGATAACTATGAGAGATACTAGCCCCAAACCTTAAACTCGGGTATTGCTTATATTTAAAGTTTAACCTGCAACCAGGATAGTAACTTGCATAGCTATGTTGCTTTTGAAACAGGGGTGCATGTCTTAAATGCAGCCCCTGTGCTGCAGTGACATGGTTGTCACTGCAGCTGTCAAGAGTGCACCTGTGGCCCCTGAACCTGCTCTGTGCCTCTGGAGTGCAGGCTCTCAAACCGCATGTTGCCTGTGTTCACCGAAATTGAAGCTGAGGGAACAACTGAATCTGCATTTGGCGCTTGATCATGCTTCAAACCACTGCTGTTTTCAATGAATTAAATGGGCTTGCTGTCACATCGTGACAAGGAGAGCACATTACCTGTTCGGCTCAAACAACTAACTCATTGCTGCAGACAAATTTGAACCGCTGCCTCTTCGAACCCTGCATTGGATCATCAAGGTGTTTGCATAGACTCTACAGACCTCAATTTGAACAGCTGGTACATTGCATCACTCATCAACCTGAACCAGCAGTTACCAACGTCTCGAACTGACTCAACACATAAACCTATCCTGGTGAGCCATCCAAACTGCATGACTCCAACATTTCAAACAGACTAGACACAAACTTACCCCTTCAACCAGCACAACCCGCAGCACCCGAACTTGTTTAAGACCCGCACTGCATTTCAGCTCGAAGCCTGGTCCGAGACTGTAGAACAACTGAACATTTGAATAGGGTACTTTGAACTCACCCTGTCCCTCTGATCCACATTTTGGTGCTCTAGACACAGGCAAATTTCTTTATGCATATTTTCCAGCATAAATATGTCCTTTTTGGATTCTTTGTTGCATTGTTTTTCCTGCATGCTAAATACCCAGAGCGCTGCATCATTGCATCTTGTATTTCTGTGTCTTCCTTTTACAGGGGTGGGTTTCAATAGTGTGATAGTTAAGTGTAAAATAGTTTTGTGTAATAGAAAAATGTATATATAGAAGCTTGGTTGGATACTGTTGTTGTTACGCTCACCTGGTTCCCACGGGGGCATCGACCGGAACTGGGCCGCTGTTGTTTCCACCAGCGTGACGTGTAGCGCCGAGATGACTGACTGGACTGGCCCACTCAGCCTAGTTTGTCTGGCTCGCAAGAATATTCTTCTGCAAAGTAGAAGAGGAATTAACCACCCATGGAATTGAGTGTCAACCTACCTTCCCCACTCCCGTTGTCTTCCCACAGATCACTCTTGATGTCCCCTCCTTAGTCTCACCTGATGGTTTGGAAGGATGAGCTCTCCATCCTGCGTCGACCGCAGGGGCGCGTTGATGACCAGTTACTTCACTGGCGTAGAGGAATTGGTGAGTTCCAGTATTGACTCTAAAGTCCAATTGTTCATAAGAGTTCAAATGTCTGATCTTCACTCTGCCCGATTCCTTGCAGGTTGGCGATTAATCCACTCGAAGATTTCCAAATGGCACTTGCTAAGATTTAGGTAAGTCTATTGTGGTTTTCCCCTTAGGGGCCGGGGTACGGTGATGAAGCAGAGTTGATTGTGCCGACCCGAGATGAGGTGAGACCCCCGTGGTAAATCAGGTAAGTTCTGTGGGGGGTAACTGGTATTGTCTTTGCTTTCTCCCCTTAGGGGCCGGGGTATGGCGATGAAGCAGAGTTGACTGCGCCGACCCGAGATGAGGTGAGTACCTCCCGTGGTAAATCAGGTAAGTCCTTGGGGGTAGCTTGTATAGCCTTAGAGAGTCCCCTTGCTCACCTTGCTGTCTTTGTCTCCTTAGGTGTCGGAGGGCGGCCGCGAGATGGAGAGAGCGTGATGGAATGCTGAAGTACCGCCAAGCAGGTGAGTTCATCGCGGCGCCGTAGGAATGCGAAGCGATGCTTCAAAGACTTCTGTCTTTCAGTTCCGTGGCGAAATGGATCAGGATTCAGGTAAGGATTAAAGTTAAAACTCCTGTTCTAACCTTTATCCTTCTTTTCTTCTTGTTTCAGGAGTCCCAGGACTGAAGCGGGCGTGGCTGAAGACTGGAGCTGCTGAAAACACGGTGAGCGTTACGCTGCAGCAAGCAGAATAACGCGAAGCACGTGTGGCTGTCCGGGCGTGGTTTAAATAGCCTTGGAAGAAGATCCAGGTAAGTATTCTTCCACAGCCCCACCAAAGTAGTGAAATAGTCCCTTCAGTAAAATAGTCCCTCCTAAGCCTCATTTGGCTTGAGTCTTCATGCAGCATGGTCTGCCTCAGGTGAGTATGCAGCATGGTCTGCTTCAGTTAAGTTATCAATAATGAGCCTGGCGCCCATGGCGCCAGGGCTGACTTTATCTTTAAGCCCCTAACTGGGGCTTTTGGGCATGCTCCAAGTGGCATGATGCCTGCTTCCGGGGCTGCTGGGCCTGGTCTGGTCTTCCGGGGGCAGGCATCATGACAGTTGTATTTTGGAGCTGTTGTATTATTGCTGTTAGAGTTGCTACTGGCTCACATTCACACCCTTTCTGTGAGTACAGCTTTCCCTTGGCCCACATTACTGCAAAAGGCAAAGGAGGTATATCTCTTGGATGTGTCTGTTTTACTTTTATGATGGGGGTCATTGTTTGTAGTAGAAGTGTGGGGGCAGTAGGAGGTTTGGTCACTGGTCATCTTTATGCCCCTTCAGAGCAGAAGTCGTGTTGTCACTGTGAGGGCCATGCTGTGAGTATTGCCAGATATAAATGAAGAACAACATTCCTGTGCAGTGGTCAGGAGGAGACGATAGTCAATTAAGGTAAATGCCAACTGTAGGACTAGGAAAGTAAAAAAAAAAAGGTCACTAGTTGAAGCTATTGCCATGTAAACTAACATTTGCGCTTTTCTGTGAAATCCGCAGAATCATGTCAACTGACTGCCTGTATGCAAAACAGTGTGATTATATTGTTGCTAGGTCACAACAACTTACAACTAGCTTGCCTCCAATTATTTAGTGTTAATGCTCTTAATCAAGCCAACTCTACATACATGCAAATCAATTCATGGACCCGTAAAATATAATGCGCACAGAAAACAGTCTTCAAGTATAACCAGCTGATGATACATGAAAAGGACAGTCCTTTTCATGTATCATCAGCTTCATTCAATACATTGCAGAGGCTCTTTGGAGCTGCCCTGCAGCATATGTTGTATGTGTTATATGGGCAATGAGTTGGCCTCATTTTACAATGCAATGTAAAAACAGAGTGGGCGCGTTTACTCTCTTCTGCCTCAGAGCACCCAGCAGATGGTAGGATGGCAAGCACTCCAGAGATGTAGGCGATAAACAGCTCTGGGAAGTCAAACGTTTCCCCGAGGGCTGTCATCAGTGAGTGTAAAAGAAAGACATCTGGCTTAATCTGGGCATCTGGAAACCAATGATCACAACTGGCCTGTGCAACTCAAGCATGTGACAGCAGGGAGACAGCAGCCCAGTCCTACCAGGCATCCCCAACAAGAGCACTGCAGAGCCTTTTCCACCTACGTGTTGACTTCACGTGATTTGCAAGAGCTGTGAGACAGATGTATCTATCCAGAGTCTTGAAATGAAGATGTATGTAGTGATCCTCAAGAAAGCCAGAACATTGGTAAGAATTTGACAAGCATATCTAAGGCCTGCAAATTCACAAAGGTGAATCTGCCTCCACAAATGCTTGTGTGCATGTTGATTCACTCCACCCACAGACATTCTGCCAAAGTTCAAAGTGTATCCCTTTTGAACAGAGGGATTCGCCCATCACTATGCCAATGTCATTGTTGTTTCCTCTGCAACTGGAATCTCCAATCAAGAAAATAGAAAGTGCAATGCATGCAGATTCTGCAGAGGCCTCTGGCTGAACTTTGTAGCCACGAAATTACATTATTATGCTAAGCAAGAGCATTTTAATCTGTTTTTACATTTCCACTACTGAAACAGGTAGAAATGGAACTTCAACAGCGCCCACTCACGTGGGTGCCATCGTACAGCGCGCATGTAATTGTCAGGAACAGGTCCTAGAGTTGTGTGCATTGGGGGTCTCGCTGCACGTCCTCCTCCCTTATGTGAATGAGTGATTTTCGTTTTGGGAGATTGCAGCGTGGAGTGCCTGAGTGTGTCTGCCTGCACATCCCTGTTTCACAGCCTTGATGTTAGTGCTGTGGATGGGACTGACTGGTGGTGTGCGAGATCTGCAAGCCAGCAATGCAATGTATGCCTAAGCGTTGGGTGCATCATGTAATGTAATGCATAATCACCCTATGTGGGTTGTAATGTAAGGTATACCCCCAGTAAATCAACAAGAAAGAGCAGTTAGCAAATCTATATCCGCTGCATATCCACAGTTTGCCGCACAAAATCTACCATTACAGTTGCTCAACAAAAGGGTCTATTTTACAATAAAAAGCTACAAGATGTACTAAAAAGGTGTTAAAAACAAAAGTATAGAACCAAATGTAATTCACCACATATTTTGCAGCTTCATAATTACTTTTAAATTATGAATACAAAACTGCTGTAAGCGGCAATTTTTTTACACCTTTTTAACACTGAAAAATGTTATCTGTTGCACGCCCTTTAGTTATAACATTCGATTGCATATTGCACACAAAGCACTTCATTTGAGTGACACAGAGTTGAGCTACAGGAATATAAGTTCGATTTTATTTTAACGCTTGAGGCCGCTGGCCTTCCATGCATAGAGTTTATGGGGGGTTGGCGGGGAGTCACATTGCCTTGAAGGCAAGACCTTACAGTTCAATGTGAGCATACATTCTATCACTGCAATAACAAAACATCAGAAATAGACTGAAAATGAATTTCATTTAAAGCTGGAACAACATTTCTAAATAGAACATATTTTCAGGATTTGAGAAGACTAGTCAGGCAAAAATAACTTATCAGGGCAGGGAGAAGTTTCAGACAGCAGCGGGGGACAATACATTTCATTATTCATTCATCATTGAAGGGTGGGTAACAGCAATTCTGGAAGGCCCAGTAAGGGGCATTTAACAGAGGCCTAGGAAGACTAGTGGCACATAGACTTGGAAGGAGGCAGTACAGAGGCCCGGAGGACGCTGGCGACAATTCCACCTAGGAAGTAAGTTCCAAGAAGAGTGGTGACAAAGATGATTCTAGGAGAGACAACCATTTCTGGGGGAGGGAGATGACGGTTCTAATGGGACAACCGTTCCGGAATTTTTCCATAGTGAACAACGCATCCAGGGGGGTGAGGAGGAAGATAAGCCGAGGTCCACAGTTCATAGGAAACAACA